>NC_082666.1:95241501-96491501 GCF_025265405.1 Mesoplodon densirostris
TTTCTAGTTTCTTTAAGGAAACTCCATACTCTTCTCCATAGTGACTGTATCAATTTACCTTCCCACCAATAGTGGAAGAGGGTTCCTTTTGTCCACACCCTCCCCAGAATTTGTTGTTTGTAGATTTTCTGATGATGCCGATTCTAACAGGTGTGAGGTGATACCTCATTGTCGTTTTGATTTGCATTTCTCTAATAATTAGTGGTGTTGAGCATCTTTTCATGTGCGTCTTGGCCGTCTCTGTGACTTCTTTGAAGAAACGTCTATTTAGATCTTCTACCCATATTTGTATTAGGGTTGTTTGTTTTATTAATATTAAGCTGCGTGAGCTGTTTATATATATTGTAGATTAAACCTTTGTCCATTGATTCATTTGCGAACATTTTCGCCCATTCTGAGGGTTGCCTTTTTCCATTCCCGTTGTTTTTAACCAAAAAAGAAAGAAAGCAAAAGAAGCAGAACACTAATGTGCGTGAAATATGCCTCTTGAAACTGTCGTTTTGAAATATGGACGTCTTTTGAACTTTTTGGTCGATATATGACCCCAGGATTTGTTTTCAGGGCAGGTGTCATTTACAGGCCTGCAATGATTTGGAATATCCACTGACCATTAGCGCTGGGATTAAAGCTGCTGTTGTGTGAAGCGGCCACAAGGTGGCAGCAGTTCTCCCTTAGCAAATCTTCTTACTAGGGCAACAGAGCCTCAATAGAAGCCGTGTTCTAGATTGGAATTTAGAATGGAATGTGCCAGGAGAAAGCTCCTCAAGTTTGTCTCACTACTTCTTGTTCGTGTTTTTAATTTAATTTTTAATTTTTTATTACAGCAAGTTTGATTACATCGTTTGGCTTGTTGTAGGTGTGCAAGATGTGGTTCTTTTACACATATACATATGTCTGTTCTTCCTGGGACCCTTTTCCCATGTACGTTATGACAGAATGTTGAGTAGTCTTCTCTTGGCATTCCGTAGATCTTTGGTGATTATATATTTCACCTGTGTTTGTATATGTCTCTTAACCCCAATATCGTAATGAATCCAATCCTCACACCTTTCCATTGGTGAACCATAAGTTTGTTTAATGAATCTGTTATTGCCCTTCTCCGTGGAAATATCTGCCCTGGGATCCGTTTTTAGGTAACACCTATAAGTGATATCCTATGATATGTGTCTTTCACTTTCTGACTTACTACAAGTCACGTGATTACCTGTAGACTCATCTACGGGGCTGCAAATGGCATTGTGTCCTTTTTTTCCTTGGCTAATATTCTGTCTTAGCGAGGTCCATTTTCTGCAATGTGATTCCCTGAGGGCTGAGGATTAGCTGACCTGGGCAGCCTGACCCTGCCGGCAAGCCCTCCCCAGGTGTGCCTGGGTTGAGGTCAATAGAAACAGCACTCCAGGCAGCAATAGCCCCTGCAGCTGTGCCTGACTCCATATTCTCTGCCCCGTCAGCAGTCTCGGGGCTGTGCTGGTGGGAGGGTGTGAGGGTCCACAGCTTTGTTGGTGGCCCAGTGTGAGTGGGGCTCTGCTGGACTTTCTTCAGGAGTTGCCAGGCTGCCACTTGTAAAGAAGAGGATGTGTCACCCATAACTTCCGCTGGAATTTCTCTCCGGGCTTAGGTGAGGAAGGAAAAAAAGGAGTGGGGGCCGGGACAGGAGGGGTATCTCAGGCAGGGAAATGGAAAGCTTCCAGAAGAGCGCCCGGGGCCAGGACCATCCTGGCTGGCCTTCAGGCACCAAGTTGGCCTGCGTGCTGTCGCTGGTGTGGATCCACGACCCTTCCTCTAGGCTTTCAAGCCCTTGTACATATTCAGGTGTTTTACCTGGGAAGGGTGGGAACAGTTCAGCAACAGCTGGCCTGGGGCTCTGCTCACGTTTACTCAGAGGCCTCGGCACTGTCCCCCAGCTTTGCAATGAGGATGCTCCTTGCGTGGAGGAGCCGGGCTGCTGGCTGTATGGGAGATGATTCCCCACCTCTGACCAATTTCAGAATTGTTTACCGCTGGAGCAAGTGCCCTTATAGGGTTTTCCTCTGTATAACTGCTGGGTTCAGGTTTTTTTTTTTTTCTTTTTTCGTTCAAGTTAGAATTTATTCATCTTTTATGTATTTATTGATATAAGCATGGAAATAATTCATTCATATAAATACATCTGTGTGAAGGGAAGAACTTTTTTCTGTTTTATTTTGAAATTTTATTTCTAAAAATTTTGAAGTTTAATTATATTTATTTTTCTATACAGCAGGTTATTATTGATTATTTATTTTATTCATATACATATATACAGGTCAATACCTATCTCCCAACTCATCTGACCACAACACCCCATGGCTTCCCCGACTTGGTGTCCATACGTTTGTTCTCTACCTCTGTTTCTCTATTTCTGCCCTGCAAACCTGTTCATCTGTACCATATATCTAGGTTCCACATACATGCATTAATACAGAATATTTGTTTGGCTCTTTCTGACTTACTTCATTCTGTATGACAGTCTCTAGATCCACCGACTTCTCTACAAACAACCCAGTTTCATTCCTTTTCATGGCTGAGTCATATCCCATTTTATATATGTACCACATCTTTATCCATTCGTCTGTCTGTGGGCATTTAGGTTGCTTCCATTACCTGGCTATTGTAAATAGTGCTGCAATGAACATTGTGGTGAATGTGTGTTTTTGATTTATGGTTGTCTCTGGGTATATGCCCAGAAGTGGGATTGCTGGATCCTATGGTAATTCTATTTCTAGTTTCTTTAAGGAAACTCCATACTCTTCTCCATAGTGACTGTAACAATTTACCTTCCCACCAATAGTGGAAGAGGGTTCCTTTTGTCCACACCCTCCCCAGAATTTGTTGTTTGTAGATTTTCTGATGATGCCGATTCTAACAGGTGTGAGGTGATACCTCTTTGTCGTTTTGATTTGCATTGCTCTAATAATTAGTGGTGTTGAGCAGCTTTTCATGTGTGTCTTGGCCGTCTCTGTGACTTCTTTGAAGAAACGTCTATTTACATCTTCTGCCCATATTTGTATTAGGGTTGTTTGTTTTATTAATATTAAGCTGCGTGAGCTGTTTATATATATTGGAGATTAAACCTTTGTCCATTGATTCGTTTGCGAACGTTTTTGCCCATTCTGAGGGTTGCCTTTTTCCATTCCCGTTGTTTTTAACCAAAAAAGAAAGAAAGCAAAACAAGCAGAACACTAATGTGCGTGAAATATTCCTCTTGAAACTGTCGTTTTGAAATATGGACGTCTTTTGAACTTTATGGTCGATATATGACGCCAGGATTTGTTTTCAGGGCTGGTGTCTTTTACAGGCCTGCAATGATTTGGAATATCCACTGACCATTAGCGCTGGGATTAAAGCTGCTGTTGTGTGAAGCGGCCACAAGGTGGCAGCAGTTCTCCCTTAGCAAATCTGCTTACTAGGGCAACAGAGCCTCAATGGAAGCCGTGTTCTAGATTGGAATTTAGAATGGAATGTGCCAGGAGAAAGCCCCTCAAGTTTGTCTCACTACTTCTTGTTCGTGTTTTTAATTTAATTTTTTATTTTTTATTACAGCAAGTTTGATTACATCGTTTGGCTTGTTGTAGGTGTGCAAGATGTGGTTCTTTTACACATATACATATGTCTGTTCTTTCTGGGACCCTTTTCCCATGTACGTTATGACAGAATGTTGAGTAGTCTTCTCTTGGCATTCCGTAGGTCTTTGGTGATTATATATTTCACCTGTGTTTGTATATGTCTCTTAACACCAATATCGTAATGAATCCAATCCTCACACCTTTCCATTGGTGAACCATAAGTTTGTTTAATGAATCTGTTATTGCCCTTCTCCGTGGAAATATCTGCCCTGGTATCCGTTTTTAGGTAACACCTATAAGTGATATCCTACGATATGTGTCTTTCACTTTCTGACTTACTATAAGTCACGTGATTACCTGTAGACTCATCTACGGGGCTGCAAATGGCATTGTGTCCTTTTTTTCCTTGGCTAATATTCTGTCTTAGCGAGGTCCATTTTCTGCAATGTGATTCCCTGAGGGCTGAGGATTAGCTGACCTGGGCAGCCTGACCCTGCCGGCAAGCCCTCCCCAGGTGTGCCTGGGTTGAGGTCAATAGAAACAGCACTCCAGGCAGCAATAGCCCCTGCAGCTGTGCCTGACTCCATATTCTCTGCCCCGTCACCAGTCTCGGGGCTGTGCTAGTGGGAGGGTGTGAGGGTCCACGGCTTTGTTGGTGGCCCGGTGTGAGTGGGGCTCTGCTGGACTTTCTGCAGGAGTTGCCAGGCTGCCACTTGTAAAGAAGAGGATGTGTCACCCATAACTTCCGCTGGAATTTCTCTCCGGGCTTAGGTGAGGAAGGAAAAAAAGGAGTGGGGGCCGGGACAGGAGGGGTATCTCAGGCAGGGAAATGGAAAGCTTCCAGAAGAGCGCCCGGGGCCAGGACCATCCTGGCTGGACTTCAGGCACCAAGTTGGCCTGCGTGCTGTCGCTGGTGTGGATCCACGACCCTTCCTCTAGGCTTTCAAGCCCTTGTACATATTCAGGTGTTTTACCTGGGAAGGGTGGGAACAGTTCAGCAACAGCTGGCCTGGGGCTCTGCTCACGTTTACTCACAGAGGCCTCGGCACGGTCCCCCAGCTTTGCAATGAGGACGCTCCTTGCGTGGAGGGGCCGGGCTGCTGGCTGTATGGGAGATGATTCCCCACCTCTGACCAATTTCAGAATTGTTTACCGCTGGAGCAAGTGCCCTGATAGGGTTTTCCTCTGTATAACTGCTGGGTTCAGGTTTTTTTTTTTCTTTTTTCGTTCAAGTTAGAATTTATTCATCTTTTATGTATTTATTGATATAAGCATGGAAATAATTCATTCATATAAATACAACTGTGTGAAGGGAAGAACTTTTTTCTGTTTTATTTTTAAATTTTATTTCTAAAAATTTTGAAGTTTAATTATATTTATTTTTCTATACAGCAGGTTATTATTGATTATTTATTTTATTCATATACATATATACAGGTCAATACCTATCTCCCAACTCATCTGACCACAACACCCCATGGCTTCCCCGACTTGGTGTCCATACGGTTGTTCTCTACCTCTGTTTCTCTATTTCTGCCCTGCAAACCTGTTCATCTGTACCATATATCTAGGTTCCACATACATGCATTAATACAGAATATTTGTTTTGCTCTTTCTGACTTACTTCATTCTGTATGACAGTCTCTAGATCCACCGACTTCTCTACAAACAACCCAGTTTCATTCCTTTTCATGGCTGAGTCATATCCCATTTTATATATGTACCACATCTTTATCCATTCGTCTGTCTGTGGGCATTTAGGTTGCTTCCATTAGCTGGCTCTTGTAAATAGTGCTGCAATGAACATTGTGGTGAATGTGTGTTTTTGATTTATGGTTGTCTCTGGGTATATGCCCAGAAGTGGGATTGCTGGATCCTATGGTAATTCTATTTCTAGTTTCTTTAAGGAAACTCCATACTCTTCTCCATAGTGACTGTATCAATTTACCTTCCCACCAATAGTGGAAGAGGGTTCCTTTTGTCCACACCCTCCCCAGAATTTGTTGTTTGTAGATTTTCTGATGATGCCGATTCTAACAGGTGTGAGGTGATACCTCATTGTCGTTTTGATTTGCATTTCTCTAATAATTAGTGGTGTTGAGCAGCTTTTCATGTGCGTCTTGGCCGTCTCTGTGACTTCTTTGAAGAAACGTCTATTTAGATCTTCTGCCCATATTTGTATTGGGTTGTTTGTTTTATTAATATTAAGCTGCGTGAGCTGTTTATATATATTGGAGATTAAACCTTTGTCCATTGATTAGTTTGCGAACGTTTTCGCCCATTCTGAGGGTTGCCTTTTTCCATTCCCGTTTTTTTTTAACCAAAAAAGAAAGAAAGCAAAAGAAGCAGAACACTAATGTGCGTGAAATATGCCTCTTGAAACTGTCGTTTTGAAATATGGACGTCTTTTGAACTTTTTGGTCGATATATGACCCCAGGATTTGTTTTCAGGGCAGGTGTCATTTACAGGCCTGCAATGATTTGGAATATCCACTGACCATTAGCGCTGGGATTAAAGCTGCTGTTGTGTGAAACGGCCACAAGGTGGCAGCAGTTCTCCCTTAGCAAATCTGCTTACTAGGGCAACAGAGCCTCAATGGAAGCCGTGTTCTAGATTGGAATTTAGAATGGAATGTGCCAGGAGAAAGCCCCTCAAGTTTGTCTCACTACTTCTTGTTCGTGTTTTTAATTTAATTTTTAATTTTTTATTACAGCAAGTTTGATTACATCGTTTGGCTTGTTGTAGGTGTGCAAGATGTGGTTCTTTTACACATATACATATGTCTGTTCTTCCTGGGACCCTTTTCCCATGTACGTTATGACAGAATGTTGAGTAGTCTTCTCTTGGCATTCCGTAGGTCTTTGGTGATTATATATTTCACCTGTGTTTGTATATGTCTCTTAACACCAATATCGTAATGAATCCAATCCTCACACCTTCCCATTGGTGAACCATAAGTTTGTTTAATGAATCTGTTATTGCCCTTCTCCGTGGAAATATCTGCCCTGGTATCCGTTTTTAGGTAACACCTATAAGTGATATCCTACGATATGTGTCTTTCACTTTCTGACTTACTACAAGTCACGTGATTACCTGTAGACTCATCTACGGGGCTGCAAATGGCATTGTGCCCTTTTTTTCCTTGGCTAATATTCTGTCTTAGCGAGGTCCATTTTCTGCAATGTGATTCCCTGAGGGCTGAGGATTAGCTGACCTAGGCAGCCTGACCCTGCCGGCAAGCCCTCCCCAGGTGTGCCTGGGTTGAGGTCAATAGAAACAGCACTCCAGGCAGCAATAGCCCCTGCAGCTGTGCCTGACTCCATATTCTCTGCCCCGTCAGCAGTCTCGGGGCTGTGCTGGTGGGAGGGTGTGAGGGTCCACGGCTTTGTTGGTGGCCCGGTGTGAGTGGGGCTCTGCTGGACTTTCTGCAGGAGTTGCCAGGCTGCCACTTGTAAAGAAGAGGATGTGTCACCCATAACTTCCGCTGGAATTTCTCTCCGGGCTTAGGTGAGGAAGGAAAAAAAGGAGTGGGGGCCGGGACAGGAGGGGTATCTCAGGCAGGGAAATGGAAAGCTTCCAGAAGAGCGCCCGGGGCCAGGACCATCCTGGCTGGCCTTCAGGCACCAAGTTGGCCTCCGTGCTGTCGCTGGTGTGGATCCACGACCCTTCCTCTAGGCTTTCAAGCCCTTGTACATATTCAGGTGTTTTACCTGGGAAGGGTGGGAACAGTTCAGCAACAGCTGGCCTGGGGCTCAGCTCACGTTTACTCACAGAGGCCTCGGCACGGTCCCCCAGCTTTGCAATGACGACGCTCCTTGCGTGGGGGGGCCGGGCTGCTGGCTGTATGGGAGATGATTCCCCACCTCTGACCAATTTCAGAATTGTTTACCGCTGGAGCAAGTGCCCTGATAGTGTTTTCCTCTGTATAACTGCTCGGTTCAGGTTTTTTTTTTTCTTTTTGGGTTCAAGTTAGAATTTATTCATCTTTTATGTATTTATTGATATAAGCATGGAAATAATTCATTCATATAAATACATCTGTGTGAAGGGAAGAACTTTTTTCTGTTTTATTTTTAAATTTTATTTCTAAAAATTTTGAAGTTTAATTATATTTATTTTTCTATACAGCAGGTTATTATTGATTATTTATTTTATTCATATACATATATACAGGTCAATACCTATCTCCCAACTCATCTGACCACAACACCCCATGGCTTCCCCGACTTGGTGTCCATACGTTTGTTCTCTACCTCTGTTTCTCTATTTCTGCCCTGCAAACCTGTTCATCTGTACCATATATCTAGGTTCCACATACATGCATTAATACAGAATATTTGTTTTGCTCTTTCTGACTTACTTCATTCTGTATGACAGTCTCTAGATCCACCGACTTCTCTACAAACAACCCAGTTTCATTCCTTTTCATGGCTGAGTCATATCCCATTTTATATATGTACCACATCTTTATCCATTCGTCTGTCTGTGGGCATTTAGGTTGCTTCCATTACCTGGCTATTGTAAATAGTGCTGCAATGAACATTGTGGTGAATGTGTGTTTTTGATTTATGGTTGTCTCTGGGTATATGCCCAGAAGTGGGATTGCTGGATCCTATGGTAATTCTATTTCTAGTTTCTTTAAGGAAACTCCATACTCTTCTCCATAGTGACTGTATCAATTTACCTTCCCACCAATAGTGGAAGAGGGTTCCTTTTGTCCACACCCTCCCCAGAATTTGTTGTTTGTAGATTTTCTGATGATGCCGATTCTAACAGGTGTGAGGTGATACCTCATTGTCGTTTTGATTTGCATTTCTCTAATAATTAGTGGTGTTGAGCAGCTTTTCATGTGCGTCTTGGCCGTCTCTGTGACTTCTTTGAAGAAACGTCTATTTAGATCTTCTGCCCATATTTGTATTGGGTTGTTTGTTTTATTAATATTAAGCTGCGTGAGCTGTTTATATATATTGGAGAATAAACATTTGTCCATTGATTCGTTTGCGAACGTTTTCGCCCATTCTGAGGGTTGCCTTTTTCCATTCCCGTTTTTTTTTAAGCAAAAAAGAAAGAAAGCAAAAGAAGCAGAACACTAATGTGCGTGAAATATGCCTCTTGAAACTGTCGTTTTGAAATATGGACGTCTTTTGAACTTTTTGGTCGATATATGACCCCAGGATTTGTTTTCAGGGCAGGTGTCATTTACAGGCCTGCAATGATTTGGAATATCCACTGACCATTAGCGCTGGGATTAAAGCTGCTGTTGTGTGAAACGGCCACAAGGTGGCAGCAGTTCTCCCTTAGCAAATCTGCTTACTAGGGCAACAGAGCCTCAATGGAAGCCGTGTTCTAGATTGGAATTTAGAATGGAATGTGCCAGGAGAAAGCCCCTCAAGTTTGTCTCACTACTTCTTGTTCGTGTTTTTAATTTAATTTTTAATTTTTTATTACAGCAAGTTTGATTACATCGTTTGGCTTGTTGTAGGTGTGCAAGATGTGGTTCTTTTACACATATACATATGTCTGTTCTTCCTGGGACCCTTTTCCCATGTACGTTATGACAGAATGTTGAGTAGTCTTCTCTTGGCATTCCGTAGGTCTTTGGTGATTATATATTTCACCTGTGTTTGTATATGTCTCTTAACACCAATATCGTAATGAATCCAATCCTCACACCTTTCCATTGGTGAACCATAAGTTTGTTTAATGAATCTGTGATTGCCCTTCTCGGTGGAAATATCTGCCCTGGTATCCGTTTTTAGGTAACACCTATAAGTGATATCCTACGATATGTGTCTTTCACTTTCTGACGTACTACAAGTCACGTGCTTACCTGTAGACTCATCTACGGGGCTGCAAATGGCATTGTGCCCTTTTTTTCCTTGGCTAATATTCTGTCTTAGCGAGGTCCATTTTCTGCAATGTGATTCCCTGAGGGCTGAGGATTAGCTGACCTGGGCAGCCTGACCCTGCCGGCAAGCCCTCCCCAGGTGTGCCTGGGTTGAGGTCAATAGAAACAGCACTCCAGGCAGCAATAGCCCCTGCAGCTGTGCCTGACTCCATATTCTCTGCCCCGTCAGCAGTCTCGGGTCTGTGCTGGTGGGAGGGTGTGAGGGTCCACGGCTTTGTTGGTGGCCCGGTGTGAGTGGGGCTCTGCTGGACTTTCTGCAGGAGTTGCCAGGCTGCCACTTGTGAAGAAGAGGATGTGTCACCCATAACTTCCGCTGGAATTTCTCTCCGGGCTGAGGTGAGGAAGGAAAAAAAGGATTGGGGGCCGGGACAGGAGGGGTATCTCAGGCAGGGAAATGGAAAGCTTCCAGAAGAGCGCCCGGGGCCAGGACCATCCTGGCTGGCCTGCAGGCACCAAGTTGGCCTGCGTGCTGTCGCTGGTGTGGCTCCACGACCCTTCCTCTAGGCTTTCAAGCCCTTGTACATATTCAGGTGTTTTACCTGGGAAGGGTGGGAACAGTTCAGCAACAGCTGGCCTGGGGCTCAGCTCACGTTTACTCACAGAGGCCTCGGCACGGTCCCCCAGCTTTGCAATGAGGACGCTCCTTGCGTGGGGGGGCAGGGCTGCTGGCTGTATGGGAGATGATTCCCCACCTCTGACCAATTTCAGAATTGTTTACCGCTGGAGCAAGTGCCCTGATAATGTTTTCCTCTGTATAACTGCTCGATTCAGGTTTTTTTTTTCTTTTTGGGTTCAAGTTAGAATTTATTCATCTTTTATGTATTTATTGATATAAGCATGGAAATAATTCATTCATATAAATACATCTGTGTGAAGGGAAGAACTTTTTTCTGTTTTATTTTGAAATTTTATTTCTAAAAATTTTGAAGTTTAATTATATTTATTTTTCTATACAGCAGGTTATTATTGATTATTTATTTTATTCATATACATATATACAGGTCAATACCTATCTCCCAACTCATCTGACCACAACACCCCATGGCTTCCCCGACTTGGTGTCCATACGTTTGTTCTCTACCTCTGTTTCTCTATTTCTGCCCTGCAAACCTGTTCATCTGTACCATATATCTAGGTTCCACATACATGCATTAATACAGAATATTTGTTTGGCTCTTTCTGACTTACTTCATTCTGTATGACAGTCTCTAGATCCACCGACTTCTCTACAAACAACCCAGTTTCATTCTTTTTCATGGCTGAGTCATATCCCATTTTATATATGTACCACATCTTTATCCATTCGTCTGTCTGTGGGCATTTAGGTTGCTTCCATTACCTGGCTATTGTAAATAGTGCTGCAATGAACATTGTGGTGAATGTGTGTTTTTGATTTATGGTTGTCTCTGGGTATATGCCCAGAAGTGGGATTGCTGGATCCTATGGTAATTCTATTTCTAGTTTCTTTAAGGAAACTCCATACTCTTCTCCATAGTGACTGTAACAATTTACCTTCCCACCAATAGTGGAAGAGGGTTCCTTTTGTCCACACCCTCCCCAGAATTTGTTGTTTGTAGATTTTCTGATGATGCCGATTCTAACAGGTGTGAGGTGATACCTCATTGTCGTTTTGATTTGCATTTCTCTAATAATTAGTGGTGTTGAGCAGCTTTTCATGTGCGTCTTGGCCGTCTCTGTGACTTCTTTGAAGAAACGTCTATTTAGATCTTCTGCCCATATTTGTATTAGGGTTGTTTGTTTTATTAATATTAAGCTGCGTGAGCTGTTTATATATATTGGAGATTAAACCTTTGTCCATTGATTCATTTGCGAACATTTTCGCCCATTCTGAGGGTTGCCTTTTTCCATTCCCGTTGTTTTTAACCAAAAAAGAAAGAAAGCAAAAGAAGCAGAACACTAATGTTCGTGAAATATTCCTCTTGAAACTGTCGTTTTGAAATATGGACGTCTTTTGAACTTTTTGGTCGATATATGACCCCAGGATTTGTTTTCAGGGCAGGTGTCATTTACAGGCCTGCAATGATTTGGAATATCCACTGACCATTAGCGCTGGGATTAAAGCTGCTGTTGTGTGAAGCGGCCACAAGGTGGCAGCAGTTCTCCCTTAGCAAATCTGCTTACTAGGGCAACAGAGCCTCAATGGAAGCCGTGTTCTAGATTGGAATTTAGAATGGAATGTGCCAGGAGAAAGCCCCTCAAGTTTGTCTCACTACTTCTTGTTCGTGTTTTTAATTTAATTTTTAATTTTTTATTACAGCAAGTTTGATTACATCGTTTGGCTTGTTGTAGGTGTGCAAGATGTGGTTCTTTTACACATATACATATGTCTGTTCTTCCTGGGACCCTTTTCCCATGTACGTTATGACAGAATGTTGAGTAGTCTTCTCTTGGCATTCCGTAGGTCTTTGGTGATTATATATTTCACCTGTGTTTGTATATGTCTCTTAACACCAATATCGTAATGAATCCAATCCTCACACCTTTCCATTGGTGAACCATAAGTTTGTTTAATGAATCTGTGATTGCCCTTCTCCGTGGAAATATCTGCCCTGGTATCCGTTTTTAGGTAACACCTATAAGTGATATCCTACGATATGTGTCTTTCACTTTCTGACTTACTACAAGTCACGTGATTACCTGTAGACTCATCTACGGGGCTGCAAATGGCATTGTGCCCTTTTTTTCCTTGGCTAATATTCTGTCTTAGCGAGGTCCATTTTCTGCAATGTGATTCCCTGAGGGCTGAGGATTAGCTGACCTGGGCAGCCTGACCCTGCCGGCAAGCCCTCCCCAGGTGTGCCTGGGTTGAGGTCAATAGAAACAGCACTCCAGGCAGCAATAGCCCCTGCAGCTGTGCCTGACTCCATATTCTCTGCCCCGTCAGCAGTCTCGGGGCTGTGCTGGTGGGAGGGTGTGAGGGTCCATGGCTTTGTTTGTGGCCCGGTGTGAGTGGGGCTCTGCTGGACTTTCTGCAGGAGTTGCCAGGCTGCCACTTGTAAAGAAGAGGATGTGTCACCCATAACTTCCGCTGGAATTTCTCTCCGGGCTTAGGTGAGGAAGGAAAAAAAGGAGTGAGGGCCGGGACAGGAGGGGTATCTCAGGCAGGGAAATGGAAAGCTTCCAGAAGAGCGCCCGGGGCCAGGACCATCCTGGCTGGCCTGCAGGCACCAAGTTGGCCTGCGTGCTGTCGCTGGTGTGGATCCACGACCCTTCCTCTAGGCTTTCAAGCCCTTGTACATATTCAGGTGTTTTACCTGGGAAGGGTGGGAACAGTTCAGCAACAGCTGGCCTGGGGCTCTGCTCACGTTTACTCACAGAGGCCTCGGCACGGTCCCCCAGCTTTGCAATGAGGATGCTCCTTGAGTGGGGGGGCCGGGCTGCTGGCTGTATGGGAGATGATTCCCCACCTCTGACCAATTTCAGAATTGTTTACCGCTGGAGCAAGTGCCCTCATAGGGTTTTCCTCTGTATAACTGCTGGGTTCAGGTTTTTTTTTTCTTTTTGGGTTCAAGTTAGAATTTATTCATCTTTTATGTATTTATTGATATAAGCATGGAAATAATTCATTCATATAAATACATCTGTGTGAAGGGAAGAACTTTTTTCTGTTTTATTTTGAAATTTTATTTCTAAAAATTTTGAAGTTTAATTATATTTATTTTTCTATACAGCAGGTTATTATTGATTATTTATTTTATTCATATACATATATACAGGTCAATACCTATCTCCCAACTCATCTGACCACAACACCCCATGGCTTCCCCGACTTGGTGTCCATACGTTTGTTCTCTACCTCTGTTTCTCTATTTCTGCCCTGCAAACCTGTTCATCTGTACCATATATCTAGATTCCACATACATGCATTAATACAGAATATTTGTTTTGCTCTTTCTGACTTACTTCATTCTGTATGACAGTCTCTAGATCCACCGACTTCTCTACAAACAACCCAGTTTCATTCCTTTTCATGGCTGAGTCATATCCCATTTTATATATGTACCACATCTTTATCCATTCGTCTGTCTGTGGGCATTTAGGTTGCTTCCATTACCTGGCTATTGTAAATAGTGCTGCAATGAACATTGTGGTGAATGTGTGTTTTTGATTTATGGTTCTCTCTGGGTATATGCCCAGAAGTGGGATTGCTGGATCCTATGGTAATTCTATTTCTAGTTTCTTTAAGGAAACTCCATACTCTTCTCCATAGTGACTGTAACAATTTACCTTCCCACCAATAGTGGAAGAGGGTTCCTTTTGTCCACACCCTCCCCAGAATTTGTTGTTTGTAGATTTTCTGATGATGCCGATTCTAACAGGTGTGAGGTGATACCTCATTGTCGTTTTGATTTGCATTTCTCTAATAATTAGTGGTGTTGAGCAGCTTTTCATGTGCGTCTTAGCCGTCTCTGTGACTACTTTGAAGAAACGTCTATTTAGATCTTCTGCCCATATTTGTATTAGGGTTGTTTGTTTTATTAATATTAAGCTGCGTGAGCTGTTTATATATATTGGAGATTAAACCTTTGTCCATTGATTCATTTGCGAACGTTTTCGCCCATTCTGAGGGTTGCCTTTTTCCATTCCCGTTGTTTTTAACCAAAAAAGAAAGAAAGCAAAAGAAGCAGAACACTAATGTGCGTGAAATATTCCTCTTGAAACTGTCGTTTTGAAATATGGACGTCTTTTGAACTTTTTGGTCGATACATGACCCCAGGATTTGTTTTCAGGGCAGGTGTCATTTACAGGCCTGCAATGATTTGGAATATCCACTGACCATTAGCGCTGGGATTAAAGCTGCTGTTGTGTGAAGCGGCCACAAGGTGGCAGCAGTTCTCCCTTAGCAAATCTGCTTACTAGGGCAACAGAGCCTCAATGGAAGCCGTGTTCTAGATTGGAATTTAGAATGGAATGTGCCAGGAGAAAGCCCCTCAAGTTTGTCTCACTACTTCTTGTTCGTGTTTTTAATTTAATTTTTAATTTTTTATTACAGCAAGTTTGATTACATCGTTTGGCTTGTTGTAGGTGTGCAAGATGTGGTTCTTTTACGCATATACATATGTGTGTTCTTCCTGGGACCCTTTTCCCATGTACGTTATGACAGAATGTTGAGTAGTCTTCTCTTGGCATTCCGTAGGTCTTTGGTGATTATATATTTCACCTGTGTTTGTATATGTCTCTTAACACCAATATCGTAATGAATCCAATCCTCACACCTTTCCATTGGTGAACCATAAGTTTGTTTAATGAATCTGTGATTGCCCTTTTCCGTGGAAATATCTGCCCTGGTATCCGTTTTTAGGTAACACCTATAAGTGATATCCTACGATATGTGTCTTTCACTTTCTGACTTACTGCAAGTCACGTGATTACCTGTAGACTCATCTACGGGGCTGCAAATGGCATTGTGCCCTTTTTTTCCTTGGCTAATATTCTGTCTTAGCGAGGTCCATTTTCTGCAATGTGATTCCCTGAGGGCTGAGGATTAGCTGACCTGGGCAGCCTGACCCTGCCGGCAAGCCCTCCCCAGGTGTGCCTGGGTTGAGGTCAATAGAAACAGCACTCCAGGCAGCAATAGCCCCTGCAGCTGTGCCTGACTCCATATTCTCTGCCCCGTCAGCAGTCTCGGGGCTGTGCTGGTGGGAGGGTGTGAGGGTCCATGGCTTTGTTGGTGGCCCGGTGTGAGTGGGGCTCTGCTGGACTTTCTGCAGGAGTTGCCAGGCTGCCACTTGTAAAGAAGAGGATGTGTCACCCATAACTTCCGCTGGAATTTCTCTCCGGGCTTAGGTGAGGAAGGAAAAAAAGGAGTGAGGGCCGGGACAGGAGGGGTATCTCAGGCAGGGAAATGGAAAGCTTCCAGAAGAGCGCCCGGGGCCAGGACCATCCTGGCTGGCCTGCAGGCACCAAGTTGGCCTGCGTGCTGTCGCTGGTGTGGATCCACGACCCTTCCTCTAGGCTTTCAAGCCCTTGTACATATTCAGGTGTTTTACCTGGGAAGGGTGGGAACAGTTCAGCAACAGCTGGCCTGGGGCTCTGCTCACGTTTACTCACAGAGGCCTCGGCACGGTCCCCCAGCTTTGCAATGAGGATGCTCCTTGAGTGGGGGGGCCGGGCTGCTGGCTGTATGGGAGATGATTCCCCACCTCTGACCAATTTCAGAATTGTTTACCGCTGGAGCAAGTGCCCTCATAGGGTTTTCCTCTGTATAACTGCTGGGTTCAGGTTTTTTTTTTCTTTTTGGGTTCAAGTTAGAATTTATTCATCTTTTATGTATTTATTGATATAAGCATGGAAATAATTCATTCATATAAATACATCTGTGTGAAGGGAAGAACTTTTTTCTGTTTTATTTTGAAATTTTATTTCTAAAAATTTTGAAGTTTAATTATATTTATTTTTCTATACAGCAGGTTATTATTGATTATTTATTTTATTCATATACATATATACAGGTCAATACCTATCTCCCAACTCATCTGACCACCAACACCCCATGGCTTCCCCCACTTGGTGTCCATACGTTTGTTCTCTACCTCTGTTTCTCTATTTCTGCCCTGGAAACCTGTTCATCTGTACCATATATCTAGGTTCCACATACATGCATTAATACAGAATATTTGTTTTGCTCTTTCTGACTTACTTCATTCTGTATGACAGTCTCTAGATCCACCGACTTCTCTACAAACAACCCAGTTTCATTCCTTTTCATGGCTGAGTCATATTCCATTTTATATATGTACCTCATCTTTATCCATTCGTCTGTCTGTGGGCATTTAGGTTGCTTCCATTACCTGGCTATTGTAAATAGTGCTGCAATGAACATTGTGGTGAATGTGTGTTTTTGATTTATGCTTTTCTTTGGGTATATGCCCAGAAGTGGGATTGCTGGATCCTATGGTAATTCTATTTCTAGTTTCTTTAAGGAAACTCCATACTGTTCTCCATAGTGACTGTATCAATTTACCTTCCCACTAATAGTGGAAGAGGGTTCCATTTGTCCACACCCTCCCCAGAATTTGTTGTTTGTAGATTTTCTGATGATGCCGATTCTAACAGGTGTGAGGTGATACCTCATTGTCGTTGTGATTTGCATTTCTCTAATAATTAGTGGTGTTGAGCAGCTTTTCATGTGCGTCTTGGCCGTCTCTGTGACTTCTTTGAAGAAACGTCTATTTAGATCTTCTGCCCATTTATGTATTGGGTTGTTTGTTTTATTAATATTAAGCTGCGTGAGCAGTTTATATATGTTGGAGATTAAACCATTGTCCATTGATTCGTTTGCGAACGTTTTGGCCCATTCTGAGGGTTGCCTTTTTCCATTCCCGTTTTTTTTAACCAAAAAAGAAAGAAAGCAAAAGAAGCAGAACACTAATGTGCGTGAAATATGCCTCTTGAAACTGTCGTTTGGAAATATGGACCTCTTTTGAACTTTTTGGTCGATATATGACGCCAGGATTTGTGTTCAGGGCAGGTGTCATTTACAGGCCAGCAATGATTTGGAATATCCACTGACCATTAGCGCTGGGATTAAAGCTGATGTTGTGTGAAACGGCCACAAGGTGGCAGCAGTTCTCCCTTAGCAAATCTGGTTACCAGGACAACAGAGCCTCAATGGAAGCCATGTTCTAGATTGGAATTTAGAATGGAATGTGCCAGGAGAAAGCCCCTCAAGTTTGTCTCACAACTTCTTGTTCGTGTTTTTAATTTAATTTTTAATTTTTTATTACAGCAAGTTTGATTACAACGTTTGGCTTGTGGTAGGTGTGCAAGATGTGGTTCTCTTAGACATATACATATGTCTGTTCTTCCTGGGACCCTTTTCCCATGTACGTTATGACAGAATGTTGAGTAGTCTTCTCTTGGCATTCCGTAGGTCTTTGGTGATTATATATTTCACTTGTGTTTGTATATGTCTCTTAACCCCAATATCGTAATGAATCGAATCCTCACTCCTTTCCATTGGTGAACCATAAGTTTGTTTAATGAATCTGTGATTGCCCTTCTCCGTGGAAATATCTGCCCTGGTATCCGTTTTTAGGTAACACCTGTAAGTGATATCCTACGATATGTGTCTTTCACTTTCTGACTTACTACAAGTCACGTGATTACCTGTAGACTCATCTACGGGGCTGCAAATGGCATTGTGTCCGGTTTTTCCTTGGCTAATATTCTGTCTTAGCGAGGTCCATTTTCTGCAATGTGATTCCCTGAGGGCTGAGGATTAGCTGACCTGGGCAGCCTGACCCTGCCGGCAAGCCCTCCCCAGGTGTGCCTGGGTTGAGGTCAATAGAAACAGCACTCCAGGCAGCAATAGCCCCTGCAGCTGTGCCTGACTCCATATTCTCTGCCCCATCAGCAGTCTCGCGACTGTGCTGGTGGGAGGGTGTGAGGGTCCACGGCTTTGTTGGTGGCCCGGTGTGAGTGGGGCTCTGCTGGACTTTCTGCAGGAGTTGCCAGGCTGCCACTTGTAAAGAAGAGGATGTGTCACCCATAACTTCCGCTGGAATTTCTCTCCGGGCTGAGGTGAGGAAGGAAAAAAAGGAGTGGGGGCCGGGACAGGAGGGGTATCTCAGGCAGGGAAATGGAAAGCTTCCAGAAGAGCGCCCGGGGCCAGGACCATCCTGGCTGGCCTGCAGGCACCAAGTTGGCCTGCGTGCTGTCGCTGGTGTGGCTCCACGGCCCTTCCTCTAGGCTTTCAAGCCCTTGTACATATTCAGGTGTTTTACCTGGGAAGGGTGGGAACAGTTCAGCAACAGCTGGCCTGGGGCTCTGCTCACGTTTACTCACAGAGGCCCCGGCACGGTCCCCCAGCTTTGCAATGAGGACGCTCCTTGCGTGGAGGGGCCGGGCTGCTGGCTGTATGGGAGATGATTCCCCACCTCTGACCAATTTCAGAATTGTTTACCGCTGGAGCAAGTGCCCTGATAGGGTTTTCCTCTGTATAACTGCTGGGTTCAGGTTTTTTGTTTTCTTTTTTGGTTCAAGTTAGAATTCATTCATCTTTTATGTATTTACTGATATAAGCATGGAAATAATTCATTCATAGAAATACATCTGTGTGAAGGGAAGAACTTTTTTCTGTTTTATTTTTAAATTTCATTTCTAAAATTTTGAAGTTTAATTATATTTATTTTTCTATACAGCAGGTTATTATTAGTTATCTATTTTATTCATATACATATATACAGGTCAATACCTATCTCCCAACTCATCTGACCACCAACACCCCATGGCTTCCCCCACTTGGTGTCCATACGTTTGTTCTCTACCTCTGTTTCTCTATTTCTGCCCTGCAAACCTGTTCATCTGTACCATATATCTAGGTTCCACATACATGCATTAATACAGAATATTTGTTTTGCTCTTTCTGACTTACTTCATTCTGTATGACAGTCTCTAGATCCACCGACTTCTCTACAAACAACCCAGTTTCATTCCTTTTCATGGCTGAGTCATATTCCATTTTATATATGTACCAAATCTTTATCCATTCGTCTATCTGTGGGCATTTAGGTTGCTTCCATTACCAGGCTATTGTAAATAGTGCTGCAATGAACATTGTGGTGAATGTGTGTTTTTGATTTATGCTTTTCTTTGGGTATATGCCCAGAAGTGGGATTGCTGGATCCTATGGTAATTCTATTTCTAGTTTCTTTAAGGAAACTCCATACTGTTCTCCATAGTGACTGTATCAATTTACCTTCCCACTAATAGTGGAAGAGGGTTCCATTTGTCCACACCCTCCCCAGAATTTGTTGTTTGTAGATTTTCTGATGATGCCGATTCTAACAGGTGTGAGGTGATACCTCATTGTCGTTGTGATTTGCATTTCTCTAATAATTAGTGGTGTTGAGCAGCTTTTCATGTGCGTCTTGGCCGTCTCTGTGACTTCTTTGAAGAAACGTCTATTTAGATCTTCTGCCCATTTTTGTATTGGGTTGTTTGTTTTATTAATATTAAGCTGCGTGAGCAGTTTATATATGTTGGAGATTAAACCATTGTCCATTGATTCGTTTGCGAACGTTTTGGCCCATTCTGAGGGTTGCCTTTTTCCATTCCCGTTTTTTTTTTTACCAAAAAAGAAAGAAAGCAAAAGAAGCAGAACACTAATGTGCGTGAAATATGCCTCTTGAAACTGTCGTTTGGAAATATGGACCTCTTTTGAACTTTTTGGTCGATATATGACCCCAGGATTTGTTTTCAGGGCAGGTGTCATTTACAGGCCAGCAATGATTTGGAATATCCACTGACCATTAGCGCTGGGATTAAAGCTGATGTTGTGTGAAACGGCCACAAGGTGGCAGCAGTTCTCCCTTAGCAAATCTGGTTACCAGGGCAACAGAGCCCCAATGGAAGCCATGTTCTAGATTGGAATTTAGAATGGAATGTGCCAGGAGAAAGCCCCTCAAGTTTGTCTCACTACTTCTTGTTCGTGTTTTTAATTTAATTTTTAATTTTTTATTACAGCAAGTTTGATTACAACGTTTGGCTTGTGGTAGGTGTGCAAGATGTGGTTCTCTTAGACATATACATATGTCTGTTCTTCCTGGGACCCTTTTCCCATGTACGTTATGACAGAATGTTGAGTAGTCTTCTCTTGGCATTCCGTAGGTCTTTGGTGATTATATATTTCACCTGTGTTTGTATATGTCTCTTAACCCCAATATCGTAATGAATCGAATCCTCACTCCTTTCCATTGGTGAACCATAAGTTTGTTTAATGAATCTGTGATTGCCCTTCTCCGTGGAAATATCTGCCCTGGTATCCGTTTTTAGGTAACACCTGTAAGTGATATCCTACGATATGTGTCTTTCACTTTCTGACTTACTACAAGTCACGTGATTACCTGTAGACTCATCTACGGGGCTGCAAATGGCATTGTGTCCGGTTTTTCCTTGGCTAATATTCTGTCTTAGCGAGGTCCATTTTCTGCAATGTGATTCCCTGAGGGCTGAGGATTAGCTGACCTGGGCAGCCTGACCCTGCCGGCAAGCCCTCCCCAGGTGTGCCTGGGTTGAGGTCAATAGAAACAGCACTCCAGGCAGCAATAGCCCCTGCAGCTGTGCCTGACTCCATATTCTCTGCCCCATCAGCAGTCTCGCGACTGTGCTGGTGGGAGGGTGTGAGGGTCCACGGCATTGTTGGTGGCCCGGTGTGAGTGGGGCTCTGCTGGACTTTCTGCAGGAGTTGCCAGGCTGCCACTTGTAAAGAAGAGGATGTGTCACCCATAACTTCCGCTGGAATTTCTCTCCGGGCTGAGGTGAGGAAGGAAAAAAAGGAGTGGGGGCCGGGACAGGAGGGGTATCTCAGGCAGGGAAATGGAAAGCTTCCAGAAGAGCGCCCGGGGCCAGGACCATCCTGGCTGGCCTGCAGGCACCAAGTTGGCCTGCGTGCTGTCGCTGGTGTGGCTCCACGGCCCTTCCTCTAGGCTTTCAAGCCCTTGTACATATTCAGGTGTTTTACCTGGGAAGGGTGGGAACAGTTCAGCAACAGCTGGCCTGGGGCTCTGCTCACGTTTACTCACAGAGGCCCCGGCACGGTCCCCCAGCTTTGCAATGAGGACGCTCCTTGCGTGGAGGGGCCGGGCTGCTGGCTGTATGGGAGATGATTCCCCACCTCTGACCAATTTCAGAATTGTTTACCGCTGGAGCAAGTGCCCTGATAGGGTTTTCCTCTGTATAACTGCTGGGTTCAGGTTTTTTGTTTTCTTTTTTGGTTCAAGTTAGAATTCATTCATCTTTTATGTATTTACTGATATAAGCATGGAAATAATTCATTCATAGAAATACATCTGTGTGAAGGGAAGAACTTTTTTCTGTTTTATTTTTAAATTTCATTTCTAAAATTTTGAAGTTTAATTATATTTATTTTTCTATACAGCAGGTTATTATTAGTTATCTATTTTTTCATATACATATATACAGGTCAATACCTATCTCCCAACTCATCTGACCACCAACACCCCATGGCTTCCCCCACTTGGTGTCCATACGTTTGTTCTCTACCTCTGTTTCTCTATTTCTGCCCTGCAAACCTGTTCATCTGTACCATATATCTAGGTTCCACATACATGCATTAATACAGAATATTTGTTTTGCTCTTTCTGACTTACTTCATTCTGTATGACAGTCTCTAGATCCACCGACTTCTCTACAAACAACCCAGTTTCATTCCTTTTCATGGCTGAGTCATATCCCATTTTATATATGTACCACATCTTTATCCATTCGTCTGTCTGTGGGCATTTAGGTTGCTTCCATTACCTGGCTATTGTAAATAGTGCTGCAATGAACATTGTGGTGAATGTGTGTTTTTGATTTATGCTTTTCTTTGGGTATATGCCCAGAAGTGGGATTGCTGGATCCTATGGTAATTCTATTTCTAGTTTCTTTAAGGAAACTCCATACTGTTCTCCATAGTGACTGTATCAATTTACCTTCCCACTAATAGTGGAAGAGGGTTCCATTTGTCCACACCCTCCCCAGAATTTGTTGTTTGTAGATTTTCTGATGATGCCGATTCTAACAGGTGTGAGGTGATACCTCATTGTCGTTGTGATTTGCATTTCTCTAATAATTAGTGGTGTTGAGCAGCTTTTCATGTGCGTCTTGGCCGTCTCTGTGACTTCTTTGAAGAAACGTCTATTTAGATCTTCTGCCCATTTTTGTATTGGGTTGTTTGTTTTATTAATATTAAGCTGCGTGAGCAGTTTATATATGTTGGAGATTAAACCATTGTCCATTGATTCGTTTGCGAACGTTTTGGCCCATTCTGAGGGTTGCCTTTTTCCATTCCCGTTTTTTTTAACCAAAAAAGAAAGAAAGCAAAAGAAGCATAACACTAATGTGCGTGAAATATGCCTCTTGAAACTGTCGTTTGGAAATATGGACCTCTTTTGAACTTTTTGGTCGATATATGACCCCAGGATTTGTTTTCAGGGCAGGTGTCATTTACAGGCCAGCAATGATTTGGAATATCCACTGACCATTAGCGCTGGGATTAAAGCTGATGTTGTGTGAAACGGCCACAAGGTGGCAGCAGTTCTCCCTTAGCAAATCTGGTTACCAGGACAACAGAGCCTCAATGGAAGCCATGTTCTAGATTGGAATTTAGAATGGAATGTGCCAGGAGAAAGCCCCTCAAGTTTGTCTCACAACTTCTTGTTCGTGTTTTTAATTTAATTTTTAATTTTTTATTACAGCAAGTTTGATTACAACGTTTGGCTTGTGGTAGGTGTGCAAGATGTGGTTCTCTTAGACATATACATATGTCTGTTCTTCCTGGGACCCTTTTCCCATGTACGTTATGACAGAATGTTGAGTAGTCTTCTCTTGGCATTCCGTAGATCTTTGGTGATTATATATTTCACCTGTGTTTGTATATGTCTCTTAACCCCAATATCGTAATGAATCGAATCCTCACTCCTTTCCATTGGTGAACCATAAGTTTGTTTAATGAATCTGTGATTGCCCTTCTCCGTGGAAATATCTTCCCTGGTATCCGTTTTTAGGTAACACCTATAAGTGATATCCTACGATATGTGTCTTTCACTTTCTGACTTACTACAAGTCACATGATTACCTGCAGACTCATCTACGGGGCTGCAAATGGCATTGTGTCCTTTTTTTCCTTGGCTAATATTCTGTCTTAGCGAGGTCCATTTTCTGCAATGTGATTCCCTGAGGGCTGAGGATTAGCTGACCTGGGCAGCCTGACCCTGCCGGCAAGCCCTCCCCAGGTGTGCCTGGGTCGAGGTCAATAGAAACAGCAATCCAGGTAACAATAGCCCCTGCAGCTGTGCCTGACTCCATATTCTCTGCCCCGTCAGCAGTCTCGGTGCTGTGCTGGTGGGAGGGTGTGAGGGTCCACGGCTTTTTTGGTGGCCCGGTGTGAGTGGGGATCTGCTGGACTTTCTGCAGGAGTTGCCAGGCTGCCACCTGTAAAGAAGAGGATGTGTCACCCATAACTTCCGCTGGAATTTCTCTCCGGGCTGAGGTGAGGAAGGAAAAAAAGGAGTGGGGGCCGGGACAGGAGGGGTATCTCAGGTAGGGAAATGGAAAGCTTCCAGAAGAGCGCCCGGGGCCAGGACCATCCTGGCTGGCCTGCAGGCACCAAGTTGGCCTGCGTGCTGTCGCTGGTGTGGATCCACGACCCTTCCTCTAGGCTTTCAAGCCCTTGTACATATTCAGGTGTTTTACCTGGGAAGGGTGGGAACAGTTCAGCAACAGCTGGCCTGGGGCTCTGCTCACGTTTACTCACAGAGGCCTCGGCACGGTCCCCCAGCTTTGCAATGAGGATGCTCCTTGAGTGGGGGGGCCGGGCTGCTGGCTGTATGGGAGATGATTCCCCACCTCTGACCAATTTCAGAATTGTTTACCGCTGGAGCAAGTGCCCTCATAGGGTTTTCCTCTGTATAACTGCTGGGTTCAGGTTTTTTTTTTCTTTTTGGGTTCAAGTTAGAATTTATTCATCTTTTATGTATTTATTGATATAAGCATGGAAATAATTCATTCATATAAATACATCTGTGTGAAGGGAAGAACTTTTTTCTGTTTTATTTTTAAATTTTATTTCTAAAAATTTTGAAGTTTAATTATATTTATTTTTCTATACAGCAGGTTATTATTGATTATTTATTTTATTCATATATATATATACAGGTCAATACCTATCTCCCAACTCATCTGACCACAACACCCCATGGCTTCCCCGACTTGGTGTCCATACGTTTGTTCTCTACCTCTGTTTCTCTATTTCTGCCCTGCAAACCTGTTCATCTGTACCATATATCTAGGTTCCACATACATGCATTAATACAGAATATTTGTTTTGCTCTTTCTGACTTACTTCATTCTGTATGACATTCTCTAGATCCACCGACTTCTCTACAAACAACCCAGTTTCATTCCTTTTCATGGCTGAGTCATATCCCATTTTATATATGTACCACATCTTTATCCATTCGTCTGTCTGTGGGCATTTAGGTTGCTTCCATTACCTGGCTATTGTAAATAGTGCTGCAATGAACATTGTGGTGAATGTGTGTTTTTGATTTATGGTTGTCTCTGGGTATATGCCCAGAAGTGGGATTGCTGGATCCTATGGTAATTCTATTTCTAGTTTCTTTAAGGAAACTCCATACTCTTCTCCATAGTGACAGTAACAATTTACCTTCCCACCAATAGTGGAAGAGGGTTCCTTTTGTCCACAACCTCCCCAGAATTTGTTGTTTGTTGATTTTCTGATGATGCCGATTCTAACAGGTGTGAGGTGATACCTCATTGTCGTTGTGATTTGCATTTCTCTAATAATTATTGGTGTTGAGCAGCTTTTCATGTGCGTCTTGGCCGTCTCTGTGACTTCTTTGAAGAAACGTCTATTTAGATCTTCTGCCCATTTTTGTATTGGGTTGTTTGTTTTATTAATATTAAGCTGCGTGAGCAGTTTATATATGTTGGAGATTAAACCATTGTCCATTGATTCGTTTGCGAACGTTTTGGCCCATTCTGAGGGTTGCCTTTTTCCATTCCCGTTTTTTTTAACCAAAAAAGAAAGAAAGCAAAAGAAGCAGAACACTAATGTGCGTGAAATATGCCTCTTGAAACTGTCGTTTTGAAATATGGACGTCTTTTGAACTTTTTGGTCGATATATGACCCCAGGATTTGTTTTCAGGGCAGGTGTCATTTACAGGCCTGCAATGATTTGGAATATCCACTGACCATTAGCGCTGGGATTAAAGCTGCTGTTGTGTGAAGCGGCCACAAGGTGGCAGCAGTTCTCCCTTAGCAAATCTGCTTACTAGGGCAACAGAGCCTCAATGGAAGCCGTGTTCTAGATTGGAATTTAGAATGGAATGTGCCAGGAGAAAGCCCCTCAAGTTTGTCTCACTACTTCTTGTTCGTGTTTTTAATTTAATTTTTAATTTTTTATTACAGCAAGTTTGATTACATCGTTTGGCTTGTTGTAGGTGTGCAAGATGTGGTTCTTTTACACATATACATATGTCTGTTCTTCCTGGGACCCTTTTCCCATGTACGTTATGACAGAATGTTGAGTAGTCTTCTCTTGGCATTCCGTAGGTCTTTGGTGATTATATATTTCACCTGTGATTGTATATGTCTCTTAACACCAATATCGTAATGAATCCAATCCTCACACTTTTCCATTGGTGAACCATAAGTTTGTTTAATGAATCTGTTATTGCCTTTCTCCGTGGAAATATCTGCCCTGGTATCCGTTTTTAGGTAACACCTATAAGTGATATCCTACGATATGTGTCTTTCACTTTCTGACTTACTACAAGTCACGTGATTACCTGTAGACTCATCTACGGGGCTGCAAATGGCATTGTGTCCTTTTTTTCCTTGGCTAATATTCTGTCTTAGCGAGGTCCATTTTCTGCAATGTGATTCCCTGAGGGCTGAGGATTAGCTGACCTGGGCAGCCTGACCCTGCCGGCAAGCCCTCCCCAGGTGTGCCTGGGTTGAGGTCAATAGAAACAGCACTCCAGGCAGCAATAGCCCCTGCAGCTGTGCCTGACTCCATATTCTCTGCCCCGTCAGCAGTCTCGGGGCTGTGCTGGTGGGAGGGTGTGAGGGTCCACGGCTTTGTTGGTGGCCCGGTGTGAGTGGGGCTCTGCTGGACTTTCTGCAGGAGTTGCCAGGCTGCCACTTGTAAAGAAGAGGATGTGTCACCCATAACTTCCGCTGGAATTTGTCTCCGGGCTGAGGTGAGGAAGGAAAAAAAGGAGTGGGGGCCGGGACAGGAGGGGTATCTCAGGCAGGGAAATGGAAAGCTTCCAGAAGAGCGCCCGGGGCCAGGACCATCCTGGCTTGCCTGCAGGCACCAAGTTGGCCTGCGTGCTGTCGCTGGTGTGGCTCCACGACCCTTCCTCTAGGCTTTCAAGCCCTTGTACATATTCAGGTGTTTTACCTGGGAAGGGTGGGAACAGTTCAGCAACAGCTGGCCTGGGGCTCTGCTCACGTTTACTCACAGAGGCCCCGGCACGGTCCCCCAGCTTTGCAATGAGGACGCTCCTTGCGTGGAGGGGCCGGGCTGCTGGCTGTATGGGAGATGATTCCCCACCTCTGACCAATTTCAGAATTGTTTACCGCTGGAGCAAGTGCCCTGATAGGGTTTTCCACTGTATAACTGCTGGGTTCAGGTTTTTTGTTTTCTTTTTTGGTTCAAGTTAGAATTCATTCATCTTTTATGTATTTATTGATATAAGCATGGAAATAATTCATTCATAGAAATACATCTGTGTGAAGGGAAGAACTTTTTTCTGTTTTATTTTTAAATTTCATTTCTAAAATTTTGAAGTTTAATTATATTTATTTTTCTATACAGCAGGTTATTATTAGTTATCTATTTTATTCATATACATATATACAGGTCAATACCTATCTCCCAACTCATCTGACCACCAACACCCCATGGCTTCCCCCACTTGGTGTCCATACGTTTGTTCTCTACCTCTGTTTCTCTATTTCTGCCCTGCAAACCTGTTCATCTGTACCATATATCTAGGTTCCACATACATGCATTAATACAGAATATTTGTTTTGCTCTTTCTGACTTACTTCATTCTGTATGAAAGTCTCTAGATCCACCGACTTCTCTACAAATAACCCAGTTTCATTCCTTTTCATGGCTGAGTCATATCCCATTTTATATATGTACCACATCTTTATCCATTCGTGTGTCTGTGGGCATTTAGGTTGCTTCCATTACCTGGCTATTGTAAATAGTACTGCAATGAACATTGTGGTGAATGTGTGTTTTTGATTTATGGTTTTCTCTGGGTATATGCCCAGAAAAAGGATTGCTGGATCCTATGGTAATTCTATTTCTAGTTTCTTTAAGGAAACTCCATACTGTTCTCCATAGTGACTGTATCAATTTACCTTCCCACCAATAGTGGAAGAGGGTTCCTTTTGTCCACACCCTCCCCAGAATTTGTTGTTTGTAGATTTTCTGATGATGCCGATTCTAACAGGTGTGAGGTGATACCTCATTGTCGTTTTGATTTGCATTTCTCTAATAATTAGTGGTGTTGAGCAGCTTTTCATGTGCGTCTTAGCCGTCTCTGTGACTACTTTGAAGAAACGTCTATTTAGATCTTCTGCCCATATTTGTATTAGGGTTGTTTGTTTTATTAATATTAAGCTGCGTGAGCTGTTTATATATATTGGAGATTAAACCTTTGTCCATTGATTCATTTGCGAACGTTTTCGCCCATTCTGAGGGTTGCCTTTTTCCATTCCCGTTGTTTTTAACCAAAAAAGAAAGAAAGCAAAAGAAGCAGAACACTAATGTGCGTGAAATATTCCTCTTGAAACTGTCGTTTTGAAATATGGACGTCTTTTGAACTTTTTGGTCGATACATGACCCCAGGATTTGTTTTCAGGGCAGGTGTCATTTACAGGCCTGCAATGATTTGGAATATCCACTGACCATTAGCGCTGGGATTAAAGCTGCTGTTGTGTGAAGCGGCCACAAGGTGGCAGCAGTTCTCCCTTAGCAAATCTGCTTACTAGGGCAACAGAGCCTCAATGGAAGCCGTGTTCTAGATTGGAATTTAGAATGGAATGTGCCAGGAGAAAGCCCCTCAAGTTTGTCTCACTACTTCTTGTTCGTGTTTTTAATTTAATTTTTAATTTTTTATTACAGCAAGTTTGATTACATCGTTTGGCTTGTGGTAGGTGTGCAAGATGTGGTTCTTTTACGCATATACATATGTCTGTTCTTCCTGGGACCCTTTTCCCATGTACGTTATGACAGAATGTTGAGTAGTCTTCTCTTGGCATTCCGTAGGTCTTTGGTGATTATATATTTCACCTGTGTTTGTATATGTCTCTTAACACCAATATCGTAATGAATCCAATCCTCACACCTTTCCATTGGTGAACCATAAGTTTGTTTAATGAATCTGTGATTGCCCTTTTCCGTGGAAATATCTGCCCTGGTATCCGTTTTTAGGTAACACCTATAAGTGATATCCTACGATATGTGTCTTTCACTTTCTGACTTACTACAAGTCACGTGATTACCTGTAGACTCATCTACAGGGCTGCAAATGGCATTGTGCCCTTTTTTTCCTTGGCTAATATTCTGTCTTAGCGAGGTCCATTTTCTGCAATGTGATTCCCTGAGGGCTGA
The DNA here is from genome assembly GCF_025265405.1 of Mesoplodon densirostris. Taxonomy (NCBI): domain Eukaryota; kingdom Metazoa; phylum Chordata; class Mammalia; order Artiodactyla; family Ziphiidae; genus Mesoplodon; species Mesoplodon densirostris. The sequence continues at coordinate 95,270,179 of NC_082666.1, forward strand.
GGATTAGCTGACCTGGGCAGCCTGACCCTGCCGGCAAGCCCTCCCCAGGTGTGCCTGGGTTGAGGTCAATAGAAACAGCACTCCAGGCAGCAATAGCCCCTGCAGCTGTGCCTGACTCCATATTCTCTGCCCCGTCAGCAGTCTCGGGGCTGTGCTGGTGGGAGGGTGTGAGGGTCCACGGCTTTGTTGGTGGCCCGGTGTGAGTGGGGCTCTGCTGGACTTTCTGCAGGAGTTGCCAGGCTGCCACTTGTAAAGAAGAGGATGTGTCACCCATAACTTCCGCTGGAATTTCTCTCCGGGCTTAGGTGAGGAAGGAAAAAAAGGAGTGGGGGCCGGGACAGGAGGGGTATCTCAGGCAGGGAAATGGAAAGCTTCCAGAAGAGCGCCCGGGGCCAGGACCATCCTGGCTGGCCTGCAGGCACCAAGTTGGCCTGCGTGCTGTCGCTGGTGTGGATCCACGACCCTTCCTCTAGGCTTTCAAGCCCTTGTACATATTCAGGTGTTTTACCTGGGAAGGGTGGGAACAGTTCAGCAACAGCTGGCCTGGGGCTCTGCTCACGTTTACTCCCAGAGGCCCCGGCACGGTCCCCCAGCTTTGCAATGAGGACGCTCCTTGCGTGGAGGGGCCGGGCTGCTGGCTGTATGGGAGATGATTCCCCACCTCTGACCAATTTCAGAATTGTTTACCGCTGGAGCAAGTGCCCTGATAGGGTTTTCCTCTGTATAACTGCTGGGTTCAGGTTTTTTGTTTTCTTTTTTGGTTCAAGTTAGAATTCATTCATGTTTTATGTATTTACTGATATAAGCATGGAAATAATTCATTCATAGAAATACATCTGTGTGAAGGGAAGAACTTTTTTCTGTTTTATTTTTAAATTTCATTTCTAAAATTTTGAAGTTTAATTATATTTATTTTTCTATACAGCAGGTTATTATTAGTTATCTATTTTATTCATATACATATATACAGGTCAATACCTATCTCCCAACTCATCTGACCACCAACACCCCATGGCTTCCCCCACTTGGTGTCCATACGTTTGTTCTCTACCTCTGTTTCTCTATTTCTGCCCTGCAAACCTGTTCATCTGTACCATATATCTAGGTTCCACATACATGCATTAATACAGAATATTTGTTTTGCTCTTTCTGACTTACTTCATTCTGTATGACAGTCTCTAGATCCACCGACTTCTCTACAAACAACCCAGTTTCATTCCTTTTCATGGCTGAGTCATATTCCATTTTATATATGTACCAAATCTTTATCCATTCGTCTATCTGTGGGCATTTAGGTTGCTTCCATTACCAGGCTATTGTAAATAGTGCTGCAATGAACATTGTGGTGAATGTGTGTTTTTGATTTATGCTTTTCTTTGGGTATATGCCCAGAAGTGGGATTGCTGGATCCTATGGTAATTCTATTTCTAGTTTCTTTAAGGAAACTCCATACTGTTCTCCATAGTGACTGTATCAATTTACCTTCCCACTAATAGTGGAAGAGGGTTCCATTTGTCCACACCCTCCCCAGAATTTGTTGTTTGTAGATTTTCTGATGATGCCGATTCTAACAGGTGTGAGGTGATACCTCATTGTCGTTGTGATTTGCATTTCTCTAATAATTAGTGGTGTTGAGCAGCTTTTCATGTGCGTCTTGGCCGTCTCTGTGACTTCTTTGAAGAAACGTCTATTTAGATCTTCTGCCCATTTTTGTATTGGGTTGTTTGTTTTATTAATATTAAGCTGCGTGAGCAGTTTATATATGTTGGAGATTAAACCATTGTCCATTGATTCGTTTGCGAACGTTTTGGCCCATTCTGAGGGTTGCCTTTTTCCATTCCCGTTTTTTTTTTACCAAAAAAGAAAGAAAGCAAAAGAAGCAGAACACTAATGTGCGTGAAATATGCCTCTTGAAACTGTCGTTTTGAAATATGGACGTCTTTTGAAATTTTTGGTCGATATATGACCCCAGGATTTGTTTTCAGGGCAGGTGTCATTTACAGGCCTGCAATGATTTGGAATATCCACTGACCATTAGCGCTGGGATTAAAGCTGCTGTTGTGTGAAGCGGCCACAAGGTGGCAGCAGTTCTCCCTTAGCAAATCTGCTTACTAGGGCAACAGAGCCTCAATGGAAGCCGTGTTCTAGATTGGAATTTAGAATGGAATGTGCCAGGAGAAAGCCCCTCAAGTTTGTCTCACTACTTCTTGTTCGTGTTTTTAATTTAATTTTTAATTTTTTATTACAGCAAGTTTGATTACATCGTTTGGCTTGTTGTAGGTGTGCAAGATGTGGTTCTTTTACACATATACATATGTCTGTTCTTCCTGGGACCCTTTTCCCATGTACGTTATGACAGAATGTTGAGTAGTCTTCTCTTGGCATTCCGTAGGTCTTTGGTGATTATATATTTCACCTGTGTTTGTATATGTCTCTTAACACCAATATCGTAATGAATCCAATCCTCACACCTTTCCATTGGTGAACCATAAGTTTGTTTAATGAATCTGTGATTGCCCTTCTCCGTGGAAATATCTGCCCTGGTATCCGTTTTTAGGTAACACCTGTAAGTGATATCCTACGATATGTGTCTTTCACTTTCTGACTTACTACAAGTCACGTGATTACCTGTAGACTCATCTACGGGGCTGCAAATGGCATTGTGTCCGGTTTTTCCTTGGCTAATATTCTGTCTTAGCGAGGTCCATTTTCTGCAATGTGATTCCCTGAGGGCTGAGGATTAGCTGACCTGGGCAGCCTGACCCTGCCGGCAAGCCCTCCCCAGGTGTGCCTGGGTTGAGGTCAATAGAAACAGCACTCCAGGCAGCAATAGCCCCTGCAGCTGTGCCTGACTCCATATTCTCTGCCCCGTCAGCAGTCTCGGGACTGTGCTGGTGGGAGGGTGTGAGGGTCCACGGCTTTGTTGGTGGCCCGGTGTGAGTGGGGCTCTGCTGGACTTTCTGCAGGAGTTGCCAGGCTGCCACTTGTAAAGAAGAGGATGTGTCACCCATAACTTCCGCTGGAATTTCTCTCCGGGCTGAGGTGAGGAAGGAAAAAAAGGAGTGGGGGCCGGGACAGGAGGGGTATCTCAGGCAGGGAAATGGAAAGCTTCCAGAAGAGCGCCCGGGGCCAGGACCATCCTGGCTGGCCTGCAGGCACCAAGTTGGCCTGCGTGCTGTCGCTGGTGTGGCTCCACGGCCCTTCCTCTAGGCTTTCAAGCCCTTGTACATATTCAGGTGTTTTACCTGGGAAGGGTGGGAACAGTTCAGCAACAGCTGGCCTGGGGCTCTGCTCACGTTTACTCCCAGAGGCCCCGGCACGGTCCCCCAGCTTTGCAATGAGGACGCTCCTTGCGTGGAGGGGCCGGGCTGCTGGCTGTATGGGAGATGATTCCCCACCTCTGACCAATTTCAGAATTGTTTACCGCTGGAGCAAGTGCCCTGATAGGGTTTTCCTCTGTATAACTGCTGGGTTCAGGTTTTTTGTTTTCTTTTTTGGTTCAAGTTAGAATTCATTCATCTTTTCTGTATTTACTGATATAAGCATGGAAATAATTCATTCATAGAAATACATCTGTGTGAAGGGAAGAACTTTTTTCTGTTTTATTTTTAAATTTCATTTCTAAAATTTTGAAGTTTAATTATATTTATTTTTCTATACAGCAGGTTATTATTAGTTATCTATTTTATTCATATACATATATACAGGTCAATACCTATCTCCCAACTCATCTGACCACCAACACCCCATGGCTTCCCCCACTTGGTGTCCATACGTTTGTTCTCTACCTCTGTTTCTCTATTTCTGCCCTGCAAACCTGTTCATCTGTACCATATATCTAGGTTCCACATACATGCATTAATACAGAATATTTGTTTTGCTCTTTCTGACTTACTTCATTCTGTATGACAGTCTCTAGATCCACCGACTTCTCTACAAACAACCCAGTTTCATTCCTTTTCATGGCTGAGTCATATTCCATTTTATATATGTACCACATCTTTATCCATTCGTCTGTCTGTGGGCATTTAGGTTGCTTCCATTACCAGGCTATTGTAAATAGTGCTGCAATGAACATTGTGGTGAATGTGTGTTTTTGATTTATGCTTTTCTTTGGGTATATGCCCAGAAGTGGGATTGCTGGATCCTATGGTAATTCTATTTCTAGTTTCTTTAAGGAAACTCCATACTGTTCTCCATAGTGACTGTATCAATTTACCTTCCCACTAATAGTGGAAGAGGGTTCCATTTGTCCACACCCTCCCCAGAATTTGTTGTTTGTAGATTTTCTGATGATGCCGATTCTAACAGGTGTGAGGTGATACCTCATTGTCGTTGTGATTTGCATTTCTCTAATAATTAGTGGTGTTGAGCAGCTTTTCATGTGCGTCTTGGCCGTCTCTGTGACTTCTTTGAAGAAACGTCTATTTAGATCTTCTGCCCATTTTTGTATTGGGTTGTTTGTTTTATTAATATTAAGCTGCGTGAGCAGTTTATATATGTTGGAGATTAAACCATTGTCCATTGATTCGTTTGCGAACGTTTTGGCCCATTCTGAGGGTTGCCTTTTTCCATTCCCGTTTTTTTTTTACCAAAAAAGAAAGAAAGCAAAAGAAGCAGAACACTAATGTGCGTGAAATATGCCTCTTGAAACTGTCGTTTTGAAATATGGACGTCTTTTGAACTTTTTGGTCGATATATGACCCCAGGATTTGTTTTCAGGGCAGGTGTCATTTACAGGCCTGCAATGATTTGGAATATCCACTGACCATTAGCGCTGGGATTAAAGCTGCTGTTGTGTGAAGCGGCCACAAGGTGGCAGCAGTTCTCCCTTAGCAAATCTGCTTACTAGGGCAACAGAGCCTCAATGGAAGCCGTGTTCTAGATTGGAATTTAGAATGGAATGTGCCAGGAGAAAGCCCCTCAAGTTTGTCTCACTACTTCTTGTTCGTGTTTTTAATTTAATTTTTAATTTTTTATTACAGCAAGTTTGATTACATCGTTTGGCTTGTTGTAGGTGTGCAAGATGTGGTTCTTTTACACATATACATATGTCTGTTCTTCCTGGGACCCTTTTCCCATGTACGTTATGACAGAATGTTGAGTAGTCTTCTCTTGGCATTCCGTAGGTCTTTGGTGATTATATATTTCACCTGTGTTTGTATATGTCTCTTAACACCAATATCGTAATGAATCCAATCCTCACACCTTTCCATTGGTGAACCATAAGTTTGTTTAATGAATCTGTGATTGCCCTTCTCCGTGGAAATATCTGCCCTGGTATCCGTTTTTAGGTAACACCTGTAAGTGATATCCTACGATATGTGTCTTTCACTTTCTGACTTACTACAAGTCACGTGATTACCTGTAGACTCATCTACGGGGCTGCAAATGGCATTGTGTCCGGTTTTTCCTTGGCTAATATTCTGTCTTAGCGAGGTCCATTTTCTGCAATGTGATTCCCTGAGGGCTGAGGATTAGCTGACCTGGGCAGCCTGACCCTGCCGGCAAGCCCTCCCCAGGTGTGCCTGGGTTGAGGTCAATAGAAACAGCACTCCAGGCAGCAATAGCCCCTGCAGCTGTGCCTGACTCCATATTCTCTGCCCCGTCAGCAGTCTCGGGACTGTGCTGGTGGGAGGGTGTGAGGGTCCACGGCTTTGTTGGTGGCCCGGTGTGAGTGGGGCTCTGCTGGACTTTCTGCAGGAGTTGCCAGGCTGCCACTTGTAAAGAAGAGGATGTGTCACCCATAACTTCCGCTGGAATTTCTCTCCGGGCTGAGGTGAGGAAGGAAAAAAAGGAGTGGGGGCCGGGACAGGAGGGGTATCTCAGGCAGGGAAATGGAAAGCTTCCAGAAGAGCGCCCGGGGCCAGGACCATCCTGGCTTGCCTGAAGGCACCAAGTTGGCCTGCGTGCTGTCGCTGGTGTGGCTCCACGGCCCTTCCTCTAGGCTTTCAAGCCCTTGTACATATTCAGGTGTTTTACCTGGGAAGGGTGGGAACAGTTCAGCAACAGCTGGCCTGGGGCTCTGCTCACGTTTACTCACAGAGGCCCCGGCACGGTCCCCCAGCTTTGCAATGAGGACGCTCCTTGCGTGGAGGGGCCGGGCTGCTGGCTGTATGGGAGATGATTCCCCACCTCTGACCAATTTCAGAATTGTTTACCGCTGGAGCAAGTGCCCTGATAGGGTTTTCCTCTGTATAACTGCTGGGTTCAGGTTTTTTGTTTTCTTTTTTGGTTCAAGTTAGAATTCATTCATCTTTTATGTATTTACTGATATAAGCATGGAAATAATTCATTCATAGAAATACATCTGTGTGAAGGGAAGAACTTTTTTCTGTTTTATTTTTAAATTTCATTTCTAAAATTTTGAAGTTTAATTATATTTATTTTTCTATACAGCAGGTTATTATTAGTTATCTATTTTATTCATATACATATATACAGGTCAATACCTATCTCCCAACTCATCTGACCACCAACACCCCATGGCTTCCCCCACTTGGTGTCCATACGTTTGTTCTCTACCTCTGTTTCTCTATTTCTGCCCTGCAAACCTGTTCATCTGTACCATATATCTAGGTTCCACATACATGCATTAATACAGAATATTTGTTTTGCTCTTTCTGACTTACTTCATTCTGTATGACAGTCTCTAGGTCCACCGACTTCTCTACAAACAACCCAGTTTCATTCCTTTTCATGGCTGAGTCATATTCCATTTTATATATGTACCACATCTTTATCCATTCGTCTGTCTGTTGGCATTTAGGTTGCTTCCATTACCTGGCTATTGTAAATAGTGCTGCAATGAACATTGTGGTGAATGTGTGTTTTTGATTTATGCTTTTCTTTGGGTATATGCCCAGAAGTGGGATTGCTGGATCCTATGGTAATTCTATTTCTAGTTTCTTTAAGGAAACTCCATACTGTTCTCCATAGTGACTGTATCAATTTACCTTCCCACTAATAGTGGAAGAGGGTTCCATTTGTCCACACCCTCCCCAGAATTTGTTGTTTGTAGATTTTCTGATGATGCCGATTCTAACAGGTGTGAGGTGATACCTCATTGTCGTTGTGATTTGCATTTCTCTAATAATTAGTGGTGTTGAGCAGCTTTTCATGTGCGTCTTGGCCGTCTCTGTGACTTCTTTGAAGAAACGTCTATTTAGATCTTCTGCCCATTTTTGTATTGGGTTGTTTGTTTTATTAATATTAAGCTGCGTGAGCAGTTTATATATGTTGGAGATTAAACCATTGTCCATTGATTCGTTTGCGAACGTTTTGGCCCATTCTGAGGGTTGCCTTTTTCCATTCCCGTTTTTTTTTTACCAAAAAAGAAAGAAAGCAAAAGAAGCAGAACACTAATGTGCGTGAAATATGCCTCTTGAAACTGTCGTTTGTAAATATGGACCTCTTTTGAACTTTTTGGTCGATGTATGACCCCAGGATTTGTTTTCAGGGCAGGTGTCATTTACAGGCCAGCAATGATTTGGAATATCCACTGACCATTAGCGCTGGGATTAAAGCTGATGTTGTGTGAAACGGCCACAAGGTGGCAGCAGTTCTCCCTTAGCAAATCTGGTTACCAGGGCAACAGAGCCCCAATGGAAGCCATGTTCTAGATTGGAATTTAGAATGGAATGTGCCAGGAGAAAGCCCCTCAAGTTTGTCTCACTACTTCTTGTTCGTGTTTTTAATTTAATTTTTAATTTTTTATTACAGCAAGTTTGATTACAACGTTTGGCTTGTGGTAGGTGTGCAAGATGTGGTTCTCTTAGACATATACATATGTCTGTTCTTCCTGGGACCCTTTTCCCATGTACGTTATGACAGAATGTTGAGTAGTCTTCTCTTGGCATTCCGTAGGTCTTTGGTGATTATATATTTCACCTGTGTTTGTATATGTCTCTTAACCCCAATATCGTAATGAATCGAATCCTCACTCCTTTCCATTGGTGAACCATAAGTTTGTTTAATGAATCTGTGATTGCCCTTCTCCGTGGAAATATCTGCCCTGGTATCCGTTTTTAGGTAACACCTGTAAGTGATATCCTACGATATGTGTCTTTCACTTTCTGACTTACTACAAGTCACGTGATTACCTGTAGACTCATCTACGGGGCTGCAAATGGCATTGTGTCCGGTTTTTCCTTGGCTAATATTCTGTCTTAGTGAGGTCCATTTTCTGCAATGTGATTCCCTGAGGGCTGAGGATTAGCTGACCTGGGCAGCCTGACCCTGCCGGCAAGCCCTCCCCAGGTGTGCCTGGGTTGAGGTCAATAGAAACAGCACTCCAGGCAGCAATAGCCCCTGCAGCTGTGCCTGACTCCATATTCTCTGCCCCATCAGCAGTCTCGCGACTGTGCTGGTGGGAGGGTGTGAGGGTCCACGGCTTTGTTGGTGGCCCGGTGTGAGTGGGGCTCTGCTGGACTTTCTGCAGGAGTTGCCAGGCTGCCACTTGTAAAGAAGAGGATGTGTCACCCATAACTTCCGCTGGAATTTCTCTCCGGGCTGAGGTGAGGAAGGAAAAAAAGGAGTGGGGGCCGGGACAGGAGGGGTATCTCAGGCAGGGAAATGGAAAGCTTCCAGAAGAGCGCCCGGGGCCAGGACCATCCTGGCTGGCCTGCAGGCACCAAGTTGGCCTGCGTGCTGTCGCTGGTGTGGCTCCACGGCCCTTCCTCTAGGCTTTCAAGCCCTTGTACATATTCAGGTGTTTTACCTGGGAAGGGTGGGAACAGTTCAGCAACAGCTGGCCTGGGGCTCTGCTCACGTTTACTCACAGAGGCCCCGGCACGGTCCCCCAGCTTTGCAATGAGGACGCTCCTTGCGTGGAGGGGCCGGGCTGCTGGCTGTATGGGAGATGATTCCCCACCTCTGACCAATTTCAGAATTGTTTACCGCTGGAGCAAGTGCCCTGATAGGGTTTTCCTCTGTATAACTGCTGGGTTCAGGTTTTTTGTTTTCTTTTTTGGTTCAAGTTAGAATTCATTCATCTTTTATGTATTTACTGATATAAGCATGGAAATAATTCATTCATAGAAATACATCTGTGTGAAGGGAAGAACTTTTTTCTGTTTTATTTTTAAATTTCATTTCTAAAATTTTGAAGTTTAATTATATTTATTTTTCTATACAGCAGGTTATTATTAGTTATCTATTTTATTCATATACATATATACAGGTCAATACCTATCTCCCAACTCATCTGACCACCAACACCCCATGGCTTCCCCCACTTGGTGTCCATACGTTTGTTCTCTACCTCTGTTTCTCTATTTCTGCCCTGCAAACCTGTTCATCTGTACCATATATCTAGGTTCCACATACATGCATTAATACAGAATATTTGTTTTGCTCTTTCTGACTTACTTCATTCTGTATGACAGTCTCTAGATCCACCGACTTCTCTACAAACAACCCAGTTTCATTCCTTTTCATGGCTGAGTCATATCCCATTTTATATATGTACCACATCTTTATCCATTCGTCTGTCTGTGGGCATTTAGGTTGCTTCCATTACCTGGCTATTGTAAATAGTGCTGCAATGAACATTGTGGTGAATGTGTGTTTTTGATTTATGCTTTTCTTTGGGTATATGCCCAGAAGTGGGATTGCTGGATCCTATGGTAATTCTATTTCTAGTTTCTTTAAGGAAACTCCATACTGTTCTCCATAGTGACTGTATCAATTTACCTTCCCACTAATAGTGGAAGAGGGTTCCATTTGTCCACACCCTCCCCAGAATTTGTTGTTTGTAGATTTTCTGATGATGCCGATTCTAACAGGTGTGAGGTGATACCTCATTGTCGTTGTGATTTGCATTTCTCTAATAATTAGTGGTGTTGAGCAGCTTTTCATGTGCGTCTTGGCCGTCTCTGTGACTTCTTTGAAGAAACGTCTATTTAGATCTTCTGCCCATTTTTGTATTGGGTTGTTTGTTTTATTAATATTAAGCTGCGTGAGCAGTTTATATATGTTGGAGATTAAACCATTGTCCATTGATTCGTTTGCGAACGTTTTGGCCCATTCTGAGGGTTGCCTTTTTCCATTCCCGTTTTTTTTAACCAAAAAAGAAAGAAAGCAAAAGAAGCAGAACACTAATGTGCGTGAAATATGCCTCTTGAAACTGTCGTTTGGAAATATGGACCTCTTTTGAACTTTTTGGTCGATATATGACCCCAGGATTTGTTTTCAGGGCAGGTGTCATTTACAGGCCAGCAATGATTTGGAATATCCACTGACCATTAGCGCTGGGATTAAAGCTGATGTTGTGTGAAACGGCCACAAGGTGGCAGCAGTTCTCCCTTAGCAAATCTGGTTACCAGGACAACAGAGCCTCAATGGAAGCCATGTTCTAGATTGGAATTTAGAATGGAATGTGCCAGGAGAAAGCCCCTCAAGTTTGTCTCACAACTTCTTGTTCGTGTTTTTAATTTAATTTTTAATTTTTTATTACAGCAAGTTTGATTACAACGTTTGGCTTGTGGTAGGTGTGCAAGATGTGGTTCTCTTAGACATATACATATGTCTGTTCTTCCTGGGACCCTTTTCCCATGTACGTTATGACAGAATGTTGAGTAGTCTTCTCTTGGCATTCCGTAGGTCTTTGGTGATTATATATTTCACCTGTGTTTGTATATGTCTCTTAACCCCAATATCGTAATGAATCGAATCCTCACTCCTTTCCATTGGTGAACCATAAGTTTGTTTAATGAATCTGTGATTGCCCTTCTCCGTGGAAATATCTGCCCTGGTATCCGTTTTTAGGTAACACCTATAAGTGATATCCTACGATATGTGTCTTTCACTTTCTGACTTACTACAAGTCACATGATTACCTGTAGACTCATCTACGGGGCTGCAAATGGCATTGTGTCCTTTTTTTCCTTGGCTAATATTCTGTCTTAGCGAGGTCCATTTTCTGCAATGTGATTCCCTGAGGGCTGAGGATTAGCTGACCTGGGCAGCCTGACCCTGCCGGCAAGCCCTCCCCAGGTGTGCCTGGGTCGAGGTCAATAGAAACAGCACTCCAGGTAACAATAGCCCCTGCAGCTGTGCCTGACTCCATATTCTCTGCCCCGTCAGCAGTCTCGGTGCTGTGCTGGTGGGAGGGTGTGAGGGTCCACGGCTTTTTTGGTGGCCCGGTGTGAGTGGGGCTCTGCTGGACTTTCTGCAGGAGTTGCCAGGCTGCCACCTGTAAAGAAGAGGATGTGTCACCCATAACTTCCGCTGGAATTTCTCTCCGGGCTGAGGTGAGGAAGGAAAAAAAGGAGTGGGGGCCGGGACAGGAGGGGTATCTCAGGTAGGGAAATGGAAAGCTTCCAGAAGAGCGCCTGGGTCCAGGACCATCCTGGCTGGCCTGCAGGCACCAAGTTGGCCTGCGTGCTGTCGCTGGTGTGGCTCCACGACCCTTCCTCTAGGCTTTCAAGCCCTTGTACATATTCAGGTGTTTTACCTGTGAAGGGTGGGAACAGTTCAGCAGCAGCTGGCCTTGGGCTCAGCTCACGTTTACTCACAGAGGCCTTGGCACAGTCCCCCAGCTTTGCAATGAGGACGCTCCTTGCGTGGGGGTGCCGGGCTGCTGGCTGTATGGGAGATGATTCCCCACCTCTGACCAATTTCAGAATTGTTTACCTCTGGGGCAAGTGCCCTGATAGGGTTTTCCTCTGTATAACTGCTGGGTTCAGGTTTTTTTTTTCTTTTTTTGTTCAAGTTAGAATTCATTCATCTTTTATGTATTTACTGATATAAGCATGGAAATAATTCATTCATAGAAATACATCTGTGCGAAGGGAAGAACTTTTTTCTGTTTTATTTTTAAATTTCATTTCTAAAATTTTGAAGTTTAATTATATTTATTTTTCTATACAGCAGGTTATTATTAGTTATCTATTTTATTCATATACATATATACAGGTCAATACCTATCTCCCAACTCATCTGACCCCCAACACCCCATGGCTTCCCCCACTTGGTGTCCATACGTTTGTTCTCTACCTCTGTTTCTCTATTTCTGCCCTGCAAACCTGTTCATCTGTACCATATATCTAGGTTCCACATACATGCATTAATACAGAATATTTGTTTTGCTCTTTCTGACTTACTTCATTCTGTATGACAGTCTCTAGATCCACCGACTTCTCTACAAACAACCCAGTTTCATTCCTTTTCATGGCTGAGTCATATTCCATTTTATATATGTACCAAATCTTTATCCATTCGTCTGTCTGTGGGCATTTAGGTTGCTTCCATTAGCTGGCTATTGTAAATAGTGCTGCAATGAACATTGTGGTGAATGTGTGTTTTTGATTTATGGTTTTCTCTGGGTATATGCCCAGAAGTGGGATTGCTGGATCCTATGGTAATTCTATTTCTAGTTTCTTTAAGGAAACTCCATACTGTTCTCCATAGTGAGTGTATCAATTTACCTTCCCACTAATAGTGGAAGAGGGTTCCTTTTGTCCACACCCTCCCCAGAATTTGTTGTTTGTAGATTTTCTGATGATGCCAATTCTAACAGGTGTGAGGTGATACCTCATTGTCGTTGTGATTTGCATTTCTCTAATAATTAGTGGTGTTGAGCAGCTTTTCATGTGCGTCTTGGCCGTCTCTGTGACTTCTTTGAAGAAACGTCTATTTAGATCTTCTGCCCATTTTTGTATTGGGTTGTTTGTTTTATTAATATTAAGCTGCGTGAGCAGTTTATATATGTTGGAGATTAAACCATTGTCCATTGATTCGTTTGCGAACGTTTTGGCCCATTCTGAGGGTTGCCTTTTTCCATTCCCGTTGTTTTTAACCAAAAAAGAAAGAAAGCAAAAGAAGCAGAACACTAATGTGCGTGAAATATGCCTCTTGAAACTGTCGTTTTGAAATATGGACGTCTTTTGAACTTTTTGGTCGATATATGACCCCAGGATTTGTTTTCAGGGCAGGTGTCATTTACAGGCCTGCAATGATTTGGAATATCCACTGACCATTAGCGCTGGGATTAAAGCTGCTGTTGTGTGAAGCGGCCACAAGGTGGCAGCAGTTCTCCCTTAGCAAATCTGCTTACTAGGGCAACAGAGCCTCAATGGAAGCCGTGTTCTAGATTGGAATTTAGAATGGAATGTGCCAGGAGAAAGCCCCTCAAGTTTGTCTCACTACTTCTTGTTCGTGTTTTTAATTTAATTTTTTATTTTTTATTACAGCAAGTTTGATTACATCGTTTGGCTTGTTGTAGGTGTGCAAGATGTGGTTCTTTTACACATATACATATGTCTGTTCTTCCTGGGACCCTTTTCCCATGTACGTTATGACAGAATGTTGAGTAGTCTTCTCTTGGCATTCCGTAGGTCTTTGGTGATTATATATTTCACCTGTGTTTGTATATGTCTCTTAACCCCAATATCGTAATGAATCGAATCCTCACTCCTTTCCATTGGTGAACCATAAGTTTGTTTAATGAATCTGTGATTGCCCTTCTCCGTGGAAATATCTGCCCTGGTATCCGTTTTTAGGTAACACCTGTAAGTGATATCCTACGATATGTGTCTTTCACTTTCTGACTTACTACAAGTCACGTGATTACCTGTAGACTCATCTACGGGGCTGCAAATGGCATTGTGTCCGGTTTTTCCTTGGCTAATATTCTGTCTTAGTGAGGTCCATTTTCTGCAATGTGATTCCCTGAGGGCTGAGGATTAGCTGACCTGGGCAGCCTGACCCTGCCGGCAAGCCCTCCCCAGGTGTGCCTGGGTTGAGGTCAATAGAAACAGCACTCCAGGCAGCAATAGCCCATGCAGCTGTGCCTGACTCCATATTCTCTGCCCCATCAGCAGTCTCGCGACTGTGCTGGTGCGAGGGTGTGAGGGTCCACGGCTTTGTTGGTGGCCCGGTGTGAGTGGGGCTCTGCTGGACTTTCTGCAGGAGTTGCCAGGCTGCCACTTGTAAAGAAGAGGATGTGTCACCCATAACTTCCGCTGGAATTTCTCTCCGGGCTGAGGTGAGGAAGGAAAAAAAGGAGTGGGGGCCGGGACAGGAGGGGTATCTCAGGCAGGGAAATGGAAAGCTTCCAGAAGAGCGCCCGGGGCCAGGACCATCCTGGCTGGCCTGCAGGCACCAAGTTGGCCTGCGTGCTGTCGCTGGTGTGGCTCCACGGCCCTTCCTCTAGGCTTTCAAGCCCTTGTACATATTCAGGTGTTTTACCTGGGAAGGGTGGGAACAGTTCAGCAACAGCTGGCCTGGGGCTCTGCTCACGTTTACTCACAGAGGCCCCGGCACGGTCCCCCAGCTTTGCAATGAGGACGCTCCTTGCGTGGAGGGGCCGGGCTGCTGGCTGTATGGGAGATGATTCCCCACCTCTGACCAATTTCAGAATTGTTTACCGCTGGAGCAAGTGCCCTGATAGGGTTTTCCTCTGTATAACTGCTGGGTTCAGGTTTTTTGTTTTCTTTTTTGGTTCAAGTTAGAATTCATTCATCTTTTATGTATTTACTGATATAAGCATGGAAATAATTCATTCATAGAAATACATCTGTGTGAAGGGAAGAACTTTTTTCTGTTTTATTTTTAAATTTCATTTCTAAAATTTTGAAGTTTAATTATATTTATTTTTCTATACAGCAGGTTATTATTAGTTATCTATTTTATTCATATACATATATACAGGTCAATACCTATCTCCCAACTCATCTGACCACCAACACCCCATGGCTTCCCCCACTTGGTGTCCATACGTTTGTTCTCTACCTCTGTTTCTCTATTTCTGCCCTGCAAACCTGTTCATCTGTACCATATATCTAGGTTCCACATACATGCATTAATACAGAATATTTGTTTTGCTCTTTCTGACTTACTTCATTCTGTATGACAGTCTCTAGATCCACCGACTTCTCTACAAACAACCCAGTTTCATTCCTTTTCATGGCTGAGTCATATCCCATTTTATATATGTACCACATCTTTATCCATTCGTCTGTCTGTGGGCATTTAGGTTGCTTCCATTACCTGGCTATTGTAAATAGTGCTGCAATGAACATTGTGGTGAATGTGTGTTTTTGATTTATGCTTTTCTTTGGGTATATGCCCAGAAGTGGGATTGCTGGATCCTATGGTAATTCTATTTCTAGTTTCTTTAAGGAAACTCCATACTGTTCTCCATAGTGACTGTATCAATTTACCTTCCCACTAATAGTGGAAGAGGGTTCCATTTGTCCACACCCTCCCCAGAATTTGTTGTTTGTAGATTTTCTGATGATGCCGATTCTAACAGGTGTGAGGTGATACCTCATTGTCGTTGTGATTTGCATTTCTCTAATAATTAGTGGTGTTGAGCAGCTTTTCATGTGCGTCTTGGCCGTCTCTGTGACTTCTTTGAAGAAACGTCTATTTAGATCTTCTGCCCATTTTTGTATTGGGTTGTTTGTTTTATTAATATTAAGCTGCGTGAGCAGTTTATATATGTTGGAGATTAAACCATTGTCCATTGATTCGTTTGCGAACGTTTCGGCCCATTCTGAGGGTTGCCTTTTTCCATTCCCGTTTTTTTTAACCAAAAAAGAAAGAAAGCAAAAGAAGCAGAACACTAATGTGCGTGAAATATGCCTCTTGAAACTGTCGTTTGGAAATATGGACCTCTTTTGAACTTTTTGGTCGATATATGACCCCAGGATTTGTTTTCAGGGCAGGTGTCATTTACAGGCCAGCAATGATTTGGAATATCCACTGACCATTAGCGCTGGGATTAAAGCTGATGTTGTGTGAAACGGCCACAAGGTGGCAGCAGTTCTCCCTTAGCAAATCTGGTTACCAGGACAACAGAGCCTCAATGGAAGCCATGTTCTAGATTGGAATTTAGAATGGAATGTGCCAGGAGAAAGCCCCTCAAGTTTGTCTCACAACTTCTTGTTCGTGTTTTTAATTTAATTTTTAATTTTTTATTACAGCAAGTTTGATTACAACGTTTGGCTTGTGGTAGGTGTGCAAGATGTGGTTCTCTTAGACATATACATATGTCTGTTCTTCCTGGGACCCTTTTCCCATGTACGTTATGACAGAATGTTGAGTAGTCTTCTCTTGGCATTCCGTAGGTCTTTGGTGATTATATATTTCACCTGTGTTTGTATATGTCTCTTAACCCCAATATCGTAATGAATCGAATCCTCACTCCTTTCCATTGGTGAACCATAAGTTTGTTTAATGAATCTGTGATTGCCCTTCTCCGTGGAAATATCTGCCCTGGTATCCGTTTTTAGGTAACACCTATAAGTGATATCCTACGATATGTGTCTTTCACTTTCTGACTTACTACAAGTCACATGATTACCTGTAGACTCATCTACGGGGCTGCAAATGGCATTGTGTCCTTTTTTTCCTTGGCTAATATTCTGTCTTAGCGAGGTCCATTTTCTGCAATGTGATTCCCTGAGGGCTGAGGATTAGCTGACCTGGGCAGCCTGACCCTGCCGGCAAGCCCTCCCCAGGTGTGCCTGGGTCGAGGTCAATAGAAACAGCACTCCAGGTAACAATAGCCCCTGCAGCTGTGCCTGACTCCATATTCTCTGCCCCGTCAGCAGTCTCGGTGCTGTGCTGGTGGGAGGGTGTGAGGGTCCACGGCTTTTTTGGTGGCCCGGTGTGAGTGGGGATCTGCTGGACTTTCTGCAGGAGTTGCCAGGCTGCCACCTGTAAAGAAGAGGATGTGTCACCCATAACTTCCGCTGGAATTTCTCTCCGGGCTGAGGTGAGGAAGGAAAAAAAGGAGTGGGGGCCGGGACAGGAGGGGTATCTCAGGTAGGGAAATGGAAAGCTTCCAGAAGAGCGCCTGGGTCCAGGACCATCCTGGCTGGCCTGCAGGCACCAAGTTGGCCTGCGTGCTGTCGCTGGTGTGGCTCCACGACCCTTCCTCTAGGCTTTCAAGCCCTTGTACATATTCAGGTGTTTTACCTGTGAAGGGTGGGAACAGTTCAGCAGCAGCTGGCCTTGGGCTCAGCTCACGTTTACTCACAGAGGCCTTGGCACAGTCCCCCAGCTTTGCAATGAGGACGCTCCTTGCGTGGGGGTGCCGGGCTGCTGGCTGTATGGGAGATGATTCCCCACCTCTGACCAATTTCAGAATTGTTTACCTCTGGAGCAAGTGCCCTGATAGGGTTTTCCTCTGTATAACTGCTTGGTTCAGGTTTTTTTTTTCTTTTTTTGTTCAAGTTAGAATTCATTCATCTTTTATGTATTTACTGATATAAGCATGGAAATAATTCATTCATAGAAATACATCTGTGTGAAGGGAAGAACTTTTTTCTGTTTTATTTTTAAATTTCATTTCTAAAATTTTGAAGTTTAATTATATTTATTTTTCTATACAGCAGGTTATTATTAGTTATCTATTTTATTCATATACATATATACAGGTCAATACCTATCTCCCAACTCATCTGACCCCCAACACCCCATGGCTTCCCCCACTTGGTGTCCATACGTTTGTTCTCTACCTCTGTTTCTCTATTTCTGCCCTGCAAACCTGTTCATCTGTACCATATATCTAGGTTCCACATACATGCATTAATACAGAATATTTGTTTTGCTCTTTCTGACTTACTTCATTCTGTATGACAGTCTCTAGATCCACCGACTTCTCTACAAACAACCCAGTTTCATTCCTTTTCATGGCTGAGTCATATTCCATTTTATATATGTACCAAATCTTTATCCATTCGTCTGTCTGTGGGCATTTAGGTTGCTTCCATTAGCTGGCTATTGTAAATAGTGCTGCAATGAACATTGTGGTGAATGTGTGTTTTTGATTTATGGTTTTCTCTGGGTATATGCCCAGAAGTGGGATTGCTGGATCCTATGGTAATTCTATTTCTAGTTTCTTTAAGGAAACTCCATACTGTTCTCCATAGTGACTGTATCAATTTACCTTCCCACTAATAGTGGAAGAGGGTTCCTTTTGTCCACACCCTCCCCAGAATTTGTTGTTTGTAGATTTTCTGATGATGCCGATTCTAACAGGTGTGAGGTGATACCTCATTGTCGTTGTGATTTGCATTTCTCTAATAATTAGTGGTGTTGAGCAGCTTTTCATGTGCGTCTTGGCCGTCTCTGTGACTTCTTTGAAGAAACGTCTATTTAGATCTTCTGCCCATTTTTGTATTGGGTTGTTTGTTTTATTAATATTAAGCTGCGTGAGCAGTTTATATATGTTGGAGATTAAACCATTGTCCATTGATTCGTTTGCGAACGTTTTGGCCCATTCTGAGGGTTGCCTTTTTCCATTCCCGTTTTTTTTAACCAAAAAAGAAAGAAAGCAAAAGAAGCAGAACACTAATGTGCGTGAAATATGCCTCTTGAAACTGTCGTTTTGAAATATGGACGTCTTTTGAACTTTTTGGTCGATATATGACCCCAGGATTTGTTTTCAGGGCAGGTGTCATTTACAGGCCTGCAATGATTTGGAATATCCACTGACCATTAGCGCTGGGATTAAAGCTGCTGTTGTGTGAAGCGACCACAAGGTGGCAGCAGTTCTCCCTTAGCAAATCTGCTTACTAGGGCAACAGAGCCTCAATGGAAGCCGTGTTCTAGATTGGAATTTAGAATGGAATGTGCCAGGAGAAAGCCCCTCAAGTTTGTCTCACTACTTCTTGTTCGTGTTTTTAATTTAATTTTTTATTTTTTATTACAGCAAGTTTGATTACATCGTTTGGCTTGTTGTAGGTGTGCAAGATGTGGTTCTTTTACACATATACATATGTCTGTTCTTCCTGGGACCCTTTTCCCATGTACGTTATGACAGAATGTTGAGTAGTCTTCTCTTGGCATTCCGTAGGTCTTTGGTGATTATATATTTCACCTGTGATTGTATATGTCTCTTAACACCAATATCGTAATGAATCCAATCCTCACACTTTTCCATTGGTGAACCATAAGTTTGTTTAATGAATCTGTTATTGCCTTTCTCCGTGGAAATATCTGCCCTGGTATCCGTTTTTAGGTAACACCTATAAGTGATATCCTACGATATGTGTCTTTCACTTTCTGACTTACTACAAGTCACGTGATTACCTGTAGACTCATCTACGGGGCTGCAAATGGCATTGTGTCCTTTTTTTCCTTGGCTAATATTCTGTCTTAGCGAGGTCCATTTTCTGCAATGTGATTCCCTGAGGGCTGAGGATTAGCTGACCTGGGCAGCCTGACCCTGCCGGCAAGCCCTCCCCAGGTGTGCCTGGGTTGAGGTCAATAGAAACAGCACTCCAGGCAGCAATAGCCCCTGCAGCTGTGCCTGACTCCATATTCTCTGCCCCGTCAGCAGTCTCGGGGCTGTGCTGGTGGGATGGTGTGAGGGTCCACGGCTTTGTTGGTGGCCCGGTGTGAGTGGGGCTCTGCTGGACTTTCTGCAGGAGTTGCCAGGCTGCCACTTGTAAAGAAGAGGATGTGTCACCCATAACTTCCGCTGGAATTTGTCTCCGGGCTGAGGTGAGGAAGGAAAAAAAGGAGTGGGGGCCGGGACAGGAGGGGTATCTCAGGCAGGGAAATGGAAAGCTTCCAGAAGAGCGCCCGGGGCCAGGACCATCCTGGCTGGCCTGCAGGCACCAAGTTGGCCTGCGTGCTGTCGCTGGTGTGGCTCCACGGCCCTTCCACTAGGCTTTCAAGCCCTTGTACATATTCAGGTGTTTTACCTGGGAAGGGTGGGAACAGTTCAGCAACAGCTGGCCTGGGGCTCTGCTCACGTTTACTCACAGAGGCCCCGGCACGGTCCCCCAGCTTTGCAATGAGGACGCTCCTTGCGTGGAGGGGCCGGGCTGCTGGCTGTATGGGAGATGATTCCCCACCTCTGACCAATTTCAGAATTGTTTACCGCTGGAGCAAGTGCCCTGATAGGGTTTTCCTCTGTATAACTGCTGGGTTCAGGTTTTTTGTTTTCTTTTTTGGTTCAAGTTAGAATTCATTCATGTTTTATGTATTTACTGATATAAGCATGTAAATAATTCATTCATAGAAATACATCTGTGTGAAGGGAAGAACTTTTTTCTGTTTTATTTTTAAATTTCATTTCTAAAATTTTGAAGTTTAATTATATTTATTTTTCTATACAGCAGGTTATTATTAGTTATCTATTTTATTCATATACATATATACAGGTCAATACCTATCTCCCAACTCATCTGACCACCAACACCCCATGGCTTCCCCCACTTGGTGTCCATACGTTTGTTCTCTACCTCTGTTTCTCTATTTCTGCCCTGCAAACCTGTTCATCTGTACCATATATCTAGGTTCCACATACATGCATTAATACAGAATATTTGTTTTGCTCTTTCTGACTTACTTCATTCTGTATGAAAGTCTCTAGATCCACCGACTTCTCTACAAATAACCCAGTTTCATTCCTTTTCATGGCTGAGTCATATCCCATTTTATATATGTACCACATCTTTATCCATTCGTGTGTCTGTGGGCATTTAGGTTGCTTCCATTACCTGGCTATTGTAAATAGTACTGCAATGAACATTGTGGTGAATGTGTGTTTTTGATTTATGGTTTTCTCTGGGTATATGCCCAGAAAAGGGATTGCTGGATCCTATGGTAATTCTATTTCTAGTTTCTTTAAGGAAACTCCATACTGTTCTCCATAGTGACTGTATCAATTTACCTTCCCACCAATAGTGGAAGAGGGTTCCTTTTGTCCACACCCTCCCCAGAAATTGTTGTTTGTAGATTTTCTGATGATGCCGATTCTAACAGGTGTGAGGTGATACCTCATTGTCGTTTTGATTTGCATTTCTCTAATAATTAGTGGTGTTGAGCAGCTTTTCATGTGCGTCTTAGCCGTCTCTGTGACTACTTTGAAGAAACGTCTATTTAGATCTTCTGCCCATATTTGTATTAGGGTTGTTTGTTTTATTAATATTAAGCTGCGTGAGCTGTTTATATATATTGGAGATTAAACCTTTGTCCATTGATTCATTTGCGAACGTTTTCTCCCATTCTGAGGGTGGCCTTTTTCCATTCCCGTTGTTTTTAACCAAAAAAGAAAGAAAGCAAAAGAAGCAGAACACTAATGTGCGTGAAATATTCCTCTTGAAACTGTCGTTTTGAAATATGGACGTCTTTTGAAGTTTTTGGTCGATACATGACCCCAGGATTTGTTTTCAGGGCAGGTGTCATTTACAGGCCTGCAATGATTTGGAATATCCACTGACCATTAGCGCTGGGATTAAAGCTGCTGTTGTGTGAAGCGGCCACAAGGTGGCAGCAGTTCTCCCTTAGCAAATCTGCTTACTAGGGCAACAGAGCCTCAATGGAATCCGTGTTCTAGATTGGAATTTAGAATGGAATGTGCCAGGAGAAAGCCCCTCAAGTTTGTCTCACTACTTCTTGTTCGTGTTTTTAATTTAATTTTTAATTTTTTATTACAGCAAGTTTGATTACATCGTTTGGCTTGTTGTAGGTGTGCAAGATGTGGTTCTTTTACGCATATACATATGTCTGTTCTTCCTGGGACCCTTTTCCCATGTACGTTATGACAGAATGTTGAGTAGTCTTCTCTTGGCATTCCGTAGGTCTTTGGTGATTATATATTTCACCTGTGTTTGTATATGTCTCTTAACACCAATATCGTAATGAATCCAATCCTCACACCTTTCCATTGGTGAACCATAAGTTTGTTTAATGAATCTGTGATTGCCCTTTTCCGTGGAAATATCTGCCCTGGTATCCGTTTTTAGGTAACACCTATAAGTGATATCCTACGATATGTGTCTTTCACTTTCTGACTTACTACAAGTCACGTGATTACCTGTAGACTCATCTACGGGGCTGCAAATGGCATTGTGCCCTTTTTTTCCTTGGCTAATATTCTGTCTTAGCGAGGTCCATTTTCTGCAATGTGATTCCCTGAGGGCTGAGGATTAGCTGACCTGGGCAGCCTGACCCTGCCGGCAAGCCCTCCCCAGGTGTGCCTGGGTTGAGGTCAATAGAAACAGCACTCCAGGCAGCAATAGCCCCTGCAGCTGTGCCTGACTCCATATTCTCTGCCCCGTCAGCAGTCTCGGGGCTGTGCTGGTGGGAGGGTGTGAGGGTCCATGGCTTTGTTGGTGGCCCGGTGTGAGTGGGGCTCTGCTGGACTTTCTGCAGGAGTTGCCAGGCTGCCACTTGTAAAGAAGAGGATGTGTCACCCATAACTTCCGCTGGAATTTCTCTCCGGGCTTAGGTGAGGAAGGAAAAAAAGGAGTGGGAGCCGGGACAGGAGGGGTATCTCAGGCAGGGAAATGGAAAGCTTCCAGAAGAGCGCCCGGGGCCAGGACCATCCTGGCTGGCCTGCAGGCACCAAGTTGGCCTGCGTGCTGTCGCTGGTGTGGATCCACGACCCTTCCTCTAGGCTTTCAAGCCCTTGTACATATTCAGGTGTTTTACCTGGGAAGGGTGGGAACAGTTCAGCAACAGCTGGCCTGGGGCTCTGCTCACGTTTACTCACAGAGGCCTCGGCACGGTCCCCCAGCTTTGAAATGAGGATGCTCCTTGAGTGGGGGGGCCGGGCTGCTGGCTGTATGGGAGATGATTCCCCACCTCTGACCAATTTCAGAATTGTTTACCGCTGGAGCAAGTGCCCTCATAGGGTTTTCCTCTGTATAACTGCTGGGTTCAGGTTTTTTTTTTCTTTTTGGGTTCAAGTTAGAATTTATTCATCTTTTATGTATTTATTGATATAAGCATGGAAATAATTCATTCATATAAATACATCTGTGTGAAGGGAAGAACTTTTTTCTGTTTTATTTTTAAATTTTATTTCTAAAAATTTTGAAGTTTAATTATATTTATTTTTCTATACAGCATGTTATTATTGATTATTTATTTTATTCATATACATATATACAGGTCAATACCTATCTCCCAACTCATCTGACCACAACACCCCATGGCTTCCCCGACTTGGTGTCCATACGTTTGTTCTCTACCTCTGTTTCTCTATTTCTGCCCTGCAAACCTGTTCATCTGTACCATATATCTAGGTTCCACATACATGCATTAATACAGAATATTTGTTTTGCTCTTTCTGACTTACTTCATTCTGTATGACATTCTCTAGATCCACCGACTTCTCTACAAACAACCCAGTTTCATTCCTTTTCATGGCTGAGTCATATCCCATTTTATATATGTACCACATCTTTATCCATTCGTCTGTCTGTGGGCATTTAGCTTGCTTCCATTACCTGGCTATTGTAAATAGTGCTGCAATGAACATTGTGGTGAATGTGTGTTTTTGATTTATGGTTGTCTCTGGGTATATGCCCAGAAGTGGGATTGCTGGATCCTATGGTAATTCTATTTCTAGTTTCTTTAAGGAAACTCCATACTCTTCTCCATAGTGACTGTAACAATTTACCTTCCCACCAATAGTGGAAGAGGGTTCCTTTTGTCCACAACCTCCCCAGAATTTGTTGTTTGTAGATTTTCTGATGATGCCGATTCTAACAGGTGTGAGGTGATACCTCATTGTCGTTTTGATTTGCATTTCTCTAATAATTAGTGGTGTTGAGCAGCTTTTCATGTGCGTCTTAGCCGTCTCTGTGACTTCTTTGAAGAAACGTCTATTTAGATCTTCTGCCCATATTTGTATTAGGGTTGTTTGTTTTATTAATATTAAGCTGCGTGAGCTGTTTATATATATTGGAGATTAAACCTTTGTCCATTGATTCATTTGCGAACGTTTTCGCCCATTCTGAGGGTTGCCTTTTTCCATTCCCGTTGTTTTTAACCAAAAAAGAAAGAAAGCAAAAGAAGCAGAACACTAATGTGCGTGAAATATTCCTCTTGAAACTGTCGTTTTGAAATATGGACGTCTTTTGAAATTTTTGGTCGATATATGACCCCAGGATTTGTTTTCAGGGCAGGTGTCATTTACAGGCCTGCAATGATTTGGAATATCCACTGACCATTAGCGCTGGGATTAAAGCTGCTGTTGTGTGAAGCGGCCACAAGGTGGCAGCAGTTCTCCCTTAGCAAATCTGCTTACTAGGGCAACAGAGCCTCAAAGGAAGCCGTGTTCTAGATTGGAATTTAGAATGGAATGTGCCAGGAGAAAGCCCCTCAAGTTTGTCTCACTACTTCTTGTTCGTGTTTTTAATTTAATTTTTAATTTTTTATTACAGCAAGTTTGATTACATCGTTTGGCTTGTTGTAGGTGTGCAAGATGTGGTTCTTTTACACATATACATATGTCTGTTCTTCCTGGGACCCTTTTCCCATGTACGTTATGACAGAATGTTGAGTAGTCTTCTCTTGGCATTCCGTAGGTCTTTGGTGATTATATATTTCACCTGTGTTTGTATATGTCTCTTAACACCAATATCGTAATGAATCCAATCCTCACACCTTTCCATTGGTGAACCATAAGTTTGTTTAATGAATCTGTGATTGCCCTTCTCCGTGGAAATATCTGCCCTGGTATCCGTTTTTAGGTAACACCTGTAAGTGATATCCTACGATATGTGTCTTTCACTTTCTGACTTACTACAAGTCACGTGATTACCTGTAGACTCATCTACGGGGCTGCAAATGGCATTGTGTCCGGTTTTTCCTTGGCTAATATTCTGTCTTAGCGAGGTCCATTTTCTGCAATGTGATTCCCTGAGGGCTGAGGATTAGCTGACCTGGGCAGCCTGACCCTGCCGGCAAGCCCTCCCCAGGTGTGCCTGGGTTGAGGTCAATAGAAACAGCACTCCAGGCAGCAATAGCCCCTGCAGCTGTGCCTGACTCCATATTCTCTGCCCCGTCAGCAGTCTCGCGACTGTGCTGGTGGGAGGGTGTGAGGGTCCACGGCTTTGTTGGTGGCCCGGTGTGAGTGGGGCTCTGCTGGACTTTCTGCAGGAGTTGCCAGGCTGCCACTTGTAAAGAAGAGGATGTGTCACCCATAACTTCCGCTGGAATTTCTCTCCGGGCTGAGGTGAGGAAGGAAAAAAAGGAGTGGGGGCCGGGACAGGAGGGGTATCTCAGGCAGGGAAATGGAAAGCTTCCAGAAGAGCGCCCGGGGCCAGGACCATCCTGGCTGGCCTGCAGGCACCAAGTTGGCCTGCGTGCTGTCGCTGGTGTGGCTCCACGGCCCTTCCTCTAGGCTTTCAAGCCCTTGTACATATTCAGGTGTTTTACCTGGGAAGGGTGGGAACAGTTCAGCAACAGCTGGCCTGGGGCTCTGCTCACGTTTACTCACAGAGGCCCCGGCACGGTCCCCCAGCTTTGCAATGAGGACGCTCCTTGCGTGGAGGGGCCGGGCTGCTGGCTGTATGGGAGATGATTCCCCACCTCTGACCAATTTCAGAATTGTTTACCGCTGGAGCAAGTGCCCTGATAGGGTTTTCCTCTGTATAACTGCTGGGTTCAGGTTTTTTGTTTTCTTTTTTGGTTCAAGTTAGAATTCATTCATCTTTTATGTATTTACTGATATAAACATGGAAATAATTCATTCATAGAAATACATCTGTGTGAAGGGAAGAACTTTTTTCTGTTTTATTTTTAAATTTCATTTCTAAAATTTTGAAGTTTAATTATATTTATTTTTCTATACAGCAGGTTATTATTAGTTATCTATTTTATTCATATACATATATACAGGTCAATACCTATCTCCCAACTCATCTGACCACCAACACCCCATGGCTTCCCCGACTTGGTGTCCATACGTTTGTTCTCTACCTCTGTTTCTCTATTTCTGCCCTGCAAACCTGTTCATCTGTACCATATATCTAGGTTCCACATACATGCATTAATACAGAATATTTGTTTTGCTCTTTCTGACTTACTTCATTCTGTATGACAGTCTCTAGATCCACCGACTTCTCTACAAACAACCCAGTTTCATTCCTTTTCATGGCTGAGTCATATCCCATTTTATATATGTACCACATCTTTATCCATTCGTCTGTCTGTGGGCATTTAGGTTGCTTCCATTACCTGGCTATTGTAAATAGTGCTGCAATGAACATTGTGGTGAATGTGTGTTTTTGATTTATGCTTTTCTTTGGGTATATGCCCAGAAGTGGGATTGCTGGATCCTATGGTAATTCTATTTCTAGTTTCTTTAAGGAAACTCCATACTGTTCTCCATAGTGACTGTATCAATTTACCTTCCCACTAATAGTGGAAGAGGGTTCCATTTGTCCACACCCTCCCCAGAATTTGTTGTTTGTAGATTTTCTGATGATGCCGATTCTAACAGGTGTGAGGTGATACCTCATTGTCGTTGTGATTTGCATTTCTCTAATAATTAGTGGTGTTGAGCAGCTTTTCATGTGCGTCTTGGCCGTCTCTGTGACTTCTTTGAAGAAACGTCTATTTAGATCTTCTGCCCATTTTTGTATTGGGTTGTTTGTTTTATTAATATTAAGCTGCGTGAGCAGTTTATATATGTTGGAGATTAAACCATTGTCCATTGATTCGTTTGCGAACGTTTTGGCCCATTCTGAGGGTTGCCTTTTTCCATTCCCGTTTTTTTTAACCAAAAAAGAAAGAAAGCAAAAGAAGCAGAACACTAATGTGCGTGAAATATGCCTCTTGAAACTGTCGTTTGGAAATATGAACCTCTTTTGAACTTTTTGGTCGATATATGACCCCAGGATTTGTTTTCAGGGCAGGTGTCATTTACAGGCCAGCAATGATTTGGAATATCCACTGACCATTAGCGCTGGGATTAAAGCTGATGTTGTGTGAAACGGCCACAAGGTGGCAGCAGTTCTCCCTTAGCAAATCTGGTTACCAGGACAACAGAGCCTCAATGGAAGCCATGTTCTAGATTGGAATTTAGAATGGAATGTGCCAGGAGAAAGCCCCTCAAGTTTGTCTCACTACTTCTTGTTCGTGTTTTTAATTTAATTTTTAATTTTTTATTACAGCAAGTTTGATTACATCGTTTGGCTTGTGGTAGGTGTGCAAGATGTGGTTCTTTTACACATATACATATGTCTGTTCTTCCTGGGACCCTTTTCCCATGTACGTTATGACAGAATGTTGAGTAGTCTTCTCTTGGCATTCCGTAGGTCTTTGGTGATTATATATTTCACCTGTGATTGTATATGTCTCTTAACACCAATATCGTAATGAATCCAATCCTCACACTTTTCCATTGGTGAACCATAAGTTTGTTTAATGAATCTGTTATTGCCTTTCTCCGTGGAAATATCTGCCCTGGTATCCGTTTTTAGGTAACACCTATAAGTGATATCCTACGATATGTGTCTTTCAGTTTCTGACTTACTACAAGTCACGTGATTACCTGTAGACTCATCTACGGGGCTGCAAATGGCATTGTGTCCTTTTTTTCCTTGGCTAATATTCTGTCTTAGCGAGGTCCATTTTCTGCAATGTGATTCCCTGAGGGCTGAGGATTAGCTGACCTGGGCAGCCTGACCCTGCCGGCAAGCCCTCCCCAGGTGTGCCTGTTTTGAGGTCAATAGAAACAGCACTCCAGGCAGCAATAACCCCTGCAGCTGTGCCTGACTCCATATTCTCTGCCCCGTCAGCAGTCTCGGGGCTGTGCTGGTGGGAGGGTGTGAGGGTCCACGGCTTTGTTGGTGGCCCGGTGTGAGTGGGGCTCTGCTGGACTTTCTGCAGGAGTTGCCAGGCTGCCACTTGTAAAGAAGAGGATGTGTCACCCATAACTTCCGCTGGAATTTCTATCCGGGCTGAGGTGAGGAAGGAAAAAAAGGAGTGGGGGCCGGGACAGGAGGGGTATCTCAGGCAGGGAAATGGAAAGCTTCCAGAAGAGCGCCCGGGGCCAGGACCATCCTGGCTTGCCTGCAGGCACCAAGTTGGCCTGCGTGCTGTCGCTGGTGTGGCTCCACGACCCTTCCTCTAGGCTTTCAAGCCCTTGTACATATTCAGGTGTTTTACCTGGGAAGGGTGGGAACAGTTCAGCAACAGCTGGCCTGGGGCTCTGCTCACGTTTACTCACAGAGGCCCCGGCACGGTCCCCCAGCTTTGCAATGAGGACGCTCCTTGCGTGGAGGGGCCGGGCTGCTGGCTGTATGGGAGATGATTCCCCACCTCTGACCAATTTCAGAATTGTTTACCGCTGGAGCAAGTGCCCTGATAGGGTTTTCCTCTGTATAACTGCTGGGTTCAGGTTTTTTGTTTTCTTTTTTGGTTCAAGTTAGAATTCATTCATCTTTTCTGTATTTACTGATATAAGCATGGAAATAATTCATTCATAGAAATACATCTGTGTGAAGGGAAGAACTTTTTTCTGTTTTATTTTTAAATTTCATTTCTAAAATTTTGAAGTTTAATTATATTTATTTTTCTATACAGCAGGTTATTATTAGTTATCTATTTTATTCATATACATATATACAGGTCAATACCTATCTCCCAACTCATCTGACCACCAACACCCCATGGCTTCCCCCACTTGGTGTCCATACGTTTGTTCTCTACCTCTGTTTCTCTATTTCTGCCCTGCAAACCTGTTCATCTGTACCATATATCTAGGTTCCACATACATGCATTAATACAGAATATTTGTTTTGCTCTTTCTGACTTACTTCATTCTGTATGACAGTCTCTAGATCCACCGACTTCTCTACAAATAACCCAGTTTCATTCCTTTTCATGGCTGAGACATATCCCATTTTATATATGTACCACATCTTTATCCATTCGTGTGTCTGTGGGCATTTAGGTTGCTTCCATTACCTGGCTATTGTAAATAGTACTGCAATGAACATTGTGGTGAATGTGTGTTTTTGATTTATGGTTTTCTCTGGGTATATGCCCAGAAAAGGGATTGCTGGATCCTATGGTAATTCTATTTCTAGTTTCTTTAAGGAAACTCCATACTGTTCTCCATAGTGACTGTATCAATTTACCTTCCCACCAATAGTGGAAGAGGGTTCCTTTTGTCCACACCCTCCCCAGAATTTGTTGTTTGTAGATTTTCTGATGATGCCGATTCTAACAGGTGTGAGGTGATACCTCATTGTCGTTTTGATTTGCATTTCTCTAATAATTAGTGGTGTTGAGCAGCTTTTCATGTGTGTCTTGGCCGTCTCTGTGACTTCTTTGAAGAAACGTCTATTTAGATCTTCTGCCCATTTTTGTATTGGGTTGTTTGTTTTATTAATATTAAGCTGCGTGAGCTGTTTATATATGTTGGAGATTAAACCATTGTCCATTGATTCGTTTGCGAACGTTTTGGCCCATTCTGAGGGTTGCCTTTTTCCATTCCCGGTTTTTTTTACCAAAAAAGAAAGAAAGCAAAAGAAGCAGAACACTAATGTGCGTGAAATGTGCCTCTTGAAACTGTCGTTTTGAAATATGGACGTCTTTTGAAATTTTTGGTCGATATATGACCCCAGGATTTGTTTTCAGGGCAGGTGTCATTTACAGGCCTGCAATGATTTGGAATATCCACTGACCATTAGCGCTGGGATTAAAGCTGCTGTTGTGTGAAACGGCCACAAGGTGGCAGCAGTTCTCCCTTAGCAAATCTGGTTACTAGGGCAACAGAGCCTCAATGGAAGCCGTGTTCTAGATTGGAATTTAGAATGGAATGTGCCAGGAGAAAGCCCCTCAAGTTTGTCTCACTACTTCTTGTTCGTGTTTTTAATTTAATTTTTAATTTTTTATTACAGCAAGTTTGATTACATCATTTGGTTTGTTGTAGGTGTGCAAGATGTGGTTCTTTTACACATATACATATGTCTGTTCTTCCTGGGACCCTTTTCCCATGTACGTTATGACAGAATGTTGAGTAGTCTTCTGTTGGCATTCTGTAGGTCTTTGGTGATTATATATTTCACCTGTGTTTGTATATGTCTCTTAACCCCAATATTGTAATGAATCCATTCCTCACACCTTTCCATTGGTGAACCATAAGTTTGTTTAATGAATCTGTGATTGCCCTTCTCCGTGGAAATATCTGCCCTGGTATCCGTTTTTAGGTAACACCTATAAGTGATATCCTACGATATGTGTCTTTCAGTTTCTGACTTACTACAAGTCACGTGATTACCTGTAGACTCATCTACGGGGCTGCAAATGGCATTGTGTCCGGTTTTTCCTTGGCTAATATTCTGTCTTAGCGATGTCCATTTTCTGCAATGTGATTCCCTGAGGGCTGAGGATTAGCTGACCTGGGCAGCCTGACCCTGCCGGCAAGCCCTCCCCAGGTGTGCCTGGGTTGAGGTCAATAGAAACAGCACTCCAGGCAGCAATAGCCCCTGCAGCTGTGCCTGACTCCATATTCTCTGCGCCGTCAGCAGTCTCGGGGCTGTGCTGGTGGGACGGTGTGAGGGTCCACGGCTTTGTTGGTGGCCCGGTGTGAGTGGGGCTCTGCTGGACTTTCTGCAGGAGTTGCCAGGCTGCCACTTGTAAAGAAGAGGATGTGTCACCCATAAGTTCCGCTGGAATTTCTCTCCGGGCTGAGGTGAGGAAGGAAAAAAAGGAGTGGGGGCCGGGACAGGAGGGGTATCTCAGGCAGGGAAATGGAAAGCTTCCAGAAGAGCGCCCGGGGCCAGGACCATCCTGGCTTGCCTGCAGGCACCAAGTTGGCCTGTGTGCTGTCGCTGGTGTGGCTCCACGACCCTTCCTCTAGGCTTTCAAGCCCTTGTACATATTCAGGTGTTTTACCTGGGAAGGGTGGGAACAGTTCAGCAACAGCTGGCCTGGGGCTCTGCTCACGTTTACTCACAGAGGCCCCGGCACGGTCCCCCAGCTTTGCAATGAGGACACTCCTTGCGTGGAGGGGCCGGGCTGCTGGCTGTATGGGAGATGATTCCCCACCTCTGACCAATTTCAGAATTGTTTACCGCTGGAGCAAGTGCCCTGATAGGGTTTTCCTCTGTATAACTGCTGGGTTCAGGTTTTTTGTTTTCTTTTTTGGTTCAAGTTAGAATTCATTCATCTTTTCTGTATTTACTGATATAAGCATGGAAATAATTCATTCATAGAAATACATCTGTGTGAAGGGAAGAAATTTTTTCTGTTTTATTTTTAAATTTCATTTCTAAAATTTTGAAGTTTAATTATATTTATTTTTCTATACAGCAGGTTATTATTAGTTATCTATTTTATTCATATACATATATACAGGTCAATACCTATCTCCCAACTCATCTGACCACCAACACCCCATGGCTTCCCCCACTTGGTGTCCATACGTTTGTTCTCTACCTCTGTTTCTCTATTTCTGCCCTGCAAACCTGTTCATCTGTACCATATATCTAGGTTCCACATACATGCATTAATACAGAATATTTGTTTTGCTCTTTCTGACTTACTTCATTCTGTATGACAGTCTCTAGATCCACCGACTTCTCTACAAATAACCCAGTTTCATTCCTTTTCATGGCTGAGTCATATCCCATTTTATATATGTACCACATCTTTATCCATTCGTGTGTCTGTGGGCATTTAGGTTGCTTCCATTACCTGGCTATTGTAAATAGTACTGCAATGAACATTGTGGTGAATGTGTGTTTTTGATTTATGGTTTTCTCTGGGTATATGCCCAGAAAAGGGATTGCTGGATCCTATGGTAATTCTATTTCTAGTTTCTTTAAGGAAACTCCATACTGTTCTCCATAGTGACTGTATCAATTTACCTTCCCACCAATAGTGGAAGAGGGTTCCTTTTGTCCACACCCTCCCCAGAATTTGTTGTTTGTAGATTTTCTGATGATGCCGATTCTAACAGGTGTGAGGTGATACCTCATTGTCGTTGTGATTTGCATTTCTCTAATAATTAGTGGTGTTGAGCAGCTTTTCATGTGCGTCTTGGCCGTCTCTGTGACTTCTTTGAAGAAACGTCTATTTAGATCTTCTGCCCATTTTTGTATTGGGTTGTTTGTTTTATTAATATTAAGCTGCGTGAGCAGTTTATATATGTTGGAGATTAAACCATTGTCCATTGATTCGTTTGCGAACGTTTTGGCCCATTCTGAGGGTTGCCTTTTTCCATTCCCGTTTTTTTTAACCAAAAAAGAAAGAAAGCAAAAGAAGCAGAACACTAATGTGCGTGAAATATGCCTCTTGAAACTGTCGTTTTGAAATATGGACGTCTTTTGAACTTTTTGGTCGATATATGACCCCAGGATTTGTTTTCAGGGCAGGTGTCATTTACAGGCCTGCAATGATTTGGAATATCCACTGACCATTAGCGCTGGGATTAAAGCTGCTGTTGTGTGAAGCGACCACAAGGTGGCAGCAGTTCTCCCTTAGCAAATCTGCTTACTAGGGCAACAGAGCCTCAATGGAAGCCGTGTTCTAGATTGGAATTTAGAATGGAATGTGCCAGGAGAAAGCCCCTCAAGTTTGTCTCACTACTTCTTGTTCGTGTTTTTAATTTAATTTTTTATTTTTTATTACAGCAAGTTTGATTACATCGTTTGGCTTGTTGTAGGTGTGCAAGATGTGGTTCTTTTACACATATACATATGTCTGTTCTTCCTGGGACCCTTTTCCCATGTACGTTATGACAGAATGTTGAGTAGTCTTCTCTTGGCATTCCGTAGGTCTTTGGTGATTATATATTTCACCTGTGATTGTATATGTCTCTTAACACCAATATCGTAATGAATCCAATCCTCACACTTTTCCATTGGTGAACCATAAGTTTGTTTAATGAATCTGTTATTGCCTTTCTCCGTGGAAATATCTGCCCTGGTATCCGTTTTTAGGTAACACCTATAAGTGATATCCTACGATATGTGTCTTTCACTTTCTGACTTACTACAAGTCACGTGATTACCTGTAGACTCATCTACGGGGCTGCAAATGGCATTGTGTCCTTTTTTTCCTTGGCTAATATTCTGTCTTAGCGAGGTCCATTTTCTGCAATGTGATTCCCTGAGGGCTGAGGATTAGCTGACCTGGGCAGCCTGACCCTGCCGGCAAGCCCTCCCCAGGTGTGCCTGGGTTGAGGTCAATAGAAACAGCACTCCAGGCAGCAATAGCCCCTGCAGCTGTGCCTGACTCCATATTCTCTGCCCCGTCAGCAGTCTCGGGGCTGTGCTGGTGGGATGGTGTGAGGGTCCACGGCTTTGTTGGTGGCCCGGTGTGAGTGGGGCTCTGCTGGACTTTCTGCAGGAGTTGCCAGGCTGCCACTTGTAAAGAAGAGGATGTGTCACCCATAACTTCCGCTGGAATTTGTCTCCGGGCTGAGGTGAGGAAGGAAAAAAAGGAGTGGGGGCCGGGACAGGAGGGGTATCTCAGGCAGGGAAATGGAAAGCTTCCAGAAGAGCGCCCGGGGCCAGGACCATCCTGGCTGGCCTGCAGGCACCAAGTTGGCCTGCGTGCTGTCGCTGGTGTGGCTCCACGGCCCTTCCACTAGGCTTTCAAGCCCTTGTACATATTCAGGTGTTTTACCTGGGAAGGGTGGGAACAGTTCAGCAACAGCTGGCCTGGGGCTCTGCTCACGTTTACTCACAGAGGCCCCGGCACGGTCCCCCAGCTTTGCAATGAGGACGCTCCTTGCGTGGAGGGGCCGGGCTGCTGGCTGTATGGGAGATGATTCCCCACCTCTGACCAATTTCAGAATTGTTTACCGCTGGAGCAAGTGCCCTGATAGGGTTTTCCTCTGTATAACTGCTGGGTTCAGGTTTTTTGTTTTCTTTTTTGGTTCAAGTTAGAATTCATTCATGTTTTATGTATTTACTGATATAAGCATGTAAATAATTCATTCATAGAAATACATCTGTGTGAAGGGAAGAACTTTTTTCTGTTTTATTTTTAAATTTCATTTCTAAAATTTTGAAGTTTAATTATATTTATTTTTCTATACAGCAGGTTATTATTAGTTATCTATTTTATTCATATACATATATACAGGTCAATACCTATCTCCCAACTCATCTGACCACCAACACCCCATGGCTTCCCCCACTTGGTGTCCATACGTTTGTTCTCTACCTCTGTTTCTCTATTTCTGCCCTGCAAACCTGTTCATCTGTACCATATATCTAGGTTCCACATACATGCATTAATACAGAATATTTGTTTTGCTCTTTCTGACTTACTTCATTCTGTATGAAAGTCTCTAGATCCACCGACTTCTCTACAAATAACCCAGTTTCATTCCTTTTCATGGCTGAGTCATATCCCATTTTATATATGTACCACATCTTTATCCATTCGTGTGTCTGTGGGCATTTAGGTTGCTTCCATTACCTGGCTATTGTAAATAGTACTGCAATGAACATTGTGGTGAATGTGTGTTTTTGATTTATGGTTTTCTCTGGGTATATGCCCAGAAAAGGGATTGCTGGATCCTATGGTAATTCTATTTCTAGTTTCTTTAAGGAAACTCCATACTGTTCTCCATAGTGACTGTATCAATTTACCTTCCCACCAATAGTGGAAGAGGGTTCCTTTTGTCCACACCCTCCCCAGAAATTGTTGTTTGTAGATTTTCTGATGATGCCGATTCTAACAGGTGTGAGGTGATACCTCATTGTCGTTTTGATTTGCATTTCTCTAATAATTAGTGGTGTTGAGCAGCTTTTCATGTGCGTCTTAGCCGTCTCTGTGACTACTTTGAAGAAACGTCTATTTAGATCTTCTGCCCATATTTGTATTAGGGTTGTTTGTTTTATTAATATTAAGCTGCGTGAGCTGTTTATATATATTGGAGATTAAACCTTTGTCCATTGATTCATTTGCGAACGTTTTCTCCCATTCTGAGGGTGGCCTTTTTCCATTCCCGTTGTTTTTAACCAAAAAAGAAAGAAAGCAAAAGAAGCAGAACACTAATGTGCGTGAAATATTCCTCTTGAAACTGTCGTTTTGAAATATGGACGTCTTTTGAAGTTTTTGGTCGATACATGACCCCAGGATTTGTTTTCAGGGCAGGTGTCATTTACAGGCCTGCAATGATTTGGAATATCCACTGACCATTAGCGCTGGGATTAAAGCTGCTGTTGTGTGAAGCGGCCACAAGGTGGCAGCAGTTCTCCCTTAGCAAATCTGCTTACTAGGGCAACAGAGCCTCAATGGAATCCGTGTTCTAGATTGGAATTTAGAATGGAATGTGCCAGGAGAAAGCCCCTCAAGTTTGTCTCACTACTTCTTGTTCGTGTTTTTAATTTAATTTTTAATTTTTTATTACAGCAAGTTTGATTACATCGTTTGGCTTGTTGTAGGTGTGCAAGATGTGGTTCTTTTACGCATATACATATGTCTGTTCTTCCTGGGACCCTTTTCCCATGTACGTTATGACAGAATGTTGAGTAGTCTTCTCTTGGCATTCCGTAGGTCTTTGGTGATTATATATTTCACCTGTGTTTGTATATGTCTCTTAACACCAATATCGTAATGAATCCAATCCTCACACCTTTCCATTGGTGAACCATAAGTTTGTTTAATGAATCTGTGATTGCCCTTTTCCGTGGAAATATCTGCCCTGGTATCCGTTTTTAGGTAACACCTATAAGTGATATCCTACGATATGTGTCTTTCACTTTCTGACTTACTACAAGTCACGTGATTACCTGTAGACTCATCTACGGGGCTGCAAATGGCATTGTGCCCTTTTTTTCCTTGGCTAATATTCTGTCTTAGCGAGGTCCATTTTCTGCAATGTGATTCCCTGAGGGCTGAGGATTAGCTGACCTGGGCAGCCTGACCCTGCCGGCAAGCCCTCCCCAGGTGTGCCTGGGTTGAGGTCAATAGAAACAGCACTCCAGGCAGCAATAGCCCCTGCAGCTGTGCCTGACTCCATATTCTCTGCCCCGTCAGCAGTCTCGGGGCTGTGCTGGTGGGAGGGTGTGAGGGTCCATGGCTTTGTTGGTGGCCCGGTGTGAGTGGGGCTCTGCTGGACTTTCTGCAGGAGTTGCCAGGCTGCCACTTGTAAAGAAGAGGATGTGTCACCCATAACTTCCGCTGGAATTTCTCTCCGGGCTTAGGTGAGGAAGGAAAAAAAGGAGTGGGAGCCGGGACAGGAGGGGTATCTCAGGCAGGGAAATGGAAAGCTTCCAGAAGAGCGCCCGGGGCCAGGACCATCCTGGCTGGCCTGCAGGCACCAAGTTGGCCTGCGTGCTGTCGCTGGTGTGGATCCACGACCCTTCCTCTAGGCTTTCAAGCCCTTGTACATATTCAGGTGTTTTACCTGGGAAGGGTGGGAACAGTTCAGCAACAGCTGGCCTGGGGCTCTGCTCACGTTTACTCACAGAGGCCTCGGCACGGTCCCCCAGCTTTGAAATGAGGATGCTCCTTGAGTGGGGGGGCCGGGCTGCTGGCTGTATGGGAGATGATTCCCCACCTCTGACCAATTTCAGAATTGTTTACCGCTGGAGCAAGTGCCCTCATAGGGTTTTCCTCTGTATAACTGCTGGGTTCAGGTTTTTTTTTTCTTTTTGGGTTCAAGTTAGAATTTATTCATCTTTTATGTATTTATTGATATAAGCATGGAAATAATTCATTCATATAAATACATCTGTGTGAAGGGAAGAACTTTTTTCTGTTTTATTTTTAAATTTTATTTCTAAAAATTTTGAAGTTTAATTATATTTATTTTTCTATACAGCATGTTATTATTGATTATTTATTTTATTCATATACATATATACAGGTCAATACCTATCTCCCAACTCATCTGACCACAACACCCCATGGCTTCCCCGACTTGGTGTCCATACGTTTGTTCTCTACCTCTGTTTCTCTATTTCTGCCCTGCAAACCTGTTCATCTGTACCATATATCTAGGTTCCACATACATGCATTAATACAGAATATTTGTTTTGCTCTTTCTGACTTACTTCATTCTGTATGACATTCTCTAGATCCACCGACTTCTCTACAAACAACCCAGTTTCATTCCTTTTCATGGCTGAGTCATATCCCATTTTATATATGTACCACATCTTTATCCATTCGTCTGTCTGTGGGCATTTAGCTTGCTTCCATTACCTGGCTATTGTAAATAGTGCTGCAATGAACATTGTGGTGAATGTGTGTTTTTGATTTATGGTTGTCTCTGGGTATATGCCCAGAAGTGGGATTGCTGGATCCTATGGTAATTCTATTTCTAGTTTCTTTAAGGAAACTCCATACTCTTCTCCATAGTGACTGTAACAATTTACCTTCCCACCAATAGTGGAAGAGGGTTCCTTTTGTCCACAACCTCCCCAGAATTTGTTGTTTGTAGATTTTCTGATGATGCCGATTCTAACAGGTGTGAGGTGATACCTCATTGTCGTTTTGATTTGCATTTCTCTAATAATTAGTGGTGTTGAGCAGCTTTTCATGTGCGTCTTAGCCGTCTCTGTGACTTCTTTGAAGAAACGTCTATTTAGATCTTCTGCCCATATTTGTATTAGGGTTGTTTGTTTTATTAATATTAAGCTGCGTGAGCTGTTTATATATATTGGAGATTAAACCTTTGTCCATTGATTCATTTGCGAACGTTTTCGCCCATTCTGAGGGTTGCCTTTTTCCATTCCCGTTGTTTTTAACCAAAAAAGAAAGAAAGCAAAAGAAGCAGAACACTAATGTGCGTGAAATATTCCTCTTGAAACTGTCGTTTTGAAATATGGACGTCTTTTGAAATTTTTGGTCGATATATGACCCCAGGATTTGTTTTCAGGGCAGGTGTCATTTACAGGCCTGCAATGATTTGGAATATCCACTGACCATTAGCGCTGGGATTAAAGCTGCTGTTGTGTGAAGCGGCCACAAGGTGGCAGCAGTTCTCCCTTAGCAAATCTGCTTACTAGGGCAACAGAGCCTCAAAGGAAGCCGTGTTCTAGATTGGAATTTAGAATGGAATGTGCCAGGAGAAAGCCCCTCAAGTTTGTCTCACTACTTCTTGTTCGTGTTTTTAATTTAATTTTTAATTTTTTATTACAGCAAGTTTGATTACATCGTTTGGCTTGTTGTAGGTGTGCAAGATGTGGTTCTTTTACACATATACATATGTCTGTTCTTCCTGGGACCCTTTTCCCATGTACGTTATGACAGAATGTTGAGTAGTCTTCTCTTGGCATTCCGTAGGTCTTTGGTGATTATATATTTCACCTGTGTTTGTATATGTCTCTTAACACCAATATCGTAATGAATCCAATCCTCACACCTTTCCATTGGTGAACCATAAGTTTGTTTAATGAATCTGTGATTGCCCTTCTCCGTGGAAATATCTGCCCTGGTATCCGTTTTTAGGTAACACCTGTAAGTGATATCCTACGATATGTGTCTTTCACTTTCTGACTTACTACAAGTCACGTGATTACCTGTAGACTCATCTACGGGGCTGCAAATGGCATTGTGTCCGGTTTTTCCTTGGCTAATATTCTGTCTTAGCGAGGTCCATTTTCTGCAATGTGATTCCCTGAGGGCTGAGGATTAGCTGACCTGGGCAGCCTGACCCTGCCGGCAAGCCCTCCCCAGGTGTGCCTGGGTTGAGGTCAATAGAAACAGCACTCCAGGCAGCAATAGCCCCTGCAGCTGTGCCTGACTCCATATTCTCTGCCCCGTCAGCAGTCTCGCGACTGTGCTGGTGGGAGGGTGTGAGGGTCCACGGCTTTGTTGGTGGCCCGGTGTGAGTGGGGCTCTGCTGGACTTTCTGCAGGAGTTGCCAGGCTGCCACTTGTAAAGAAGAGGATGTGTCACCCATAACTTCCGCTGGAATTTCTCTCCGGGCTGAGGTGAGGAAGGAAAAAAAGGAGTGGGGGCCGGGACAGGAGGGGTATCTCAGGCAGGGAAATGGAAAGCTTCCAGAAGAGCGCCCGGGGCCAGGACCATCCTGGCTGGCCTGCAGGCACCAAGTTGGCCTGCGTGCTGTCGCTGGTGTGGCTCCACGGCCCTTCCTCTAGGCTTTCAAGCCCTTGTACATATTCAGGTGTTTTACCTGGGAAGGGTGGGAACAGTTCAGCAACAGCTGGCCTGGGGCTCTGCTCACGTTTACTCACAGAGGCCCCGGCACGGTCCCCCAGCTTTGCAATGAGGACGCTCCTTGCGTGGAGGGGCCGGGCTGCTGGCTGTATGGGAGATGATTCCCCACCTCTGACCAATTTCAGAATTGTTTACCGCTGGAGCAAGTGCCCTGATAGGGTTTTCCTCTGTATAACTGCTGGGTTCAGGTTTTTTGTTTTCTTTTTTGGTTCAAGTTAGAATTCATTCATCTTTTATGTATTTACTGATATAAACATGGAAATAATTCATTCATAGAAATACATCTGTGTGAAGGGAAGAACTTTTTTCTGTTTTATTTTTAAATTTCATTTCTAAAATTTTGAAGTTTAATTATATTTATTTTTCTATACAGCAGGTTATTATTAGTTATCTATTTTATTCATATACATATATACAGGTCAATACCTATCTCCCAACTCATCTGACCACCAACACCCCATGGCTTCCCCGACTTGGTGTCCATACGTTTGTTCTCTACCTCTGTTTCTCTATTTCTGCCCTGCAAACCTGTTCATCTGTACCATATATCTAGGTTCCACATACATGCATTAATACAGAATATTTGTTTTGCTCTTTCTGACTTACTTCATTCTGTATGACAGTCTCTAGATCCACCGACTTCTCTACAAACAACCCAGTTTCATTCCTTTTCATGGCTGAGTCATATCCCATTTTATATATGTACCACATCTTTATCCATTCGTCTGTCTGTGGGCATTTAGGTTGCTTCCATTACCTGGCTATTGTAAATAGTGCTGCAATGAACATTGTGGTGAATGTGTGTTTTTGATTTATGCTTTTCTTTGGGTATATGCCCAGAAGTGGGATTGCTGGATCCTATGGTAATTCTATTTCTAGTTTCTTTAAGGAAACTCCATACTGTTCTCCATAGTGACTGTATCAATTTACCTTCCCACTAATAGTGGAAGAGGGTTCCATTTGTCCACACCCTCCCCAGAATTTGTTGTTTGTAGATTTTCTGATGATGCCGATTCTAACAGGTGTGAGGTGATACCTCATTGTCGTTGTGATTTGCATTTCTCTAATAATTAGTGGTGTTGAGCAGCTTTTCATGTGCGTCTTGGCCGTCTCTGTGACTTCTTTGAAGAAACGTCTATTTAGATCTTCTGCCCATTTTTGTATTGGGTTGTTTGTTTTATTAATATTAAGCTGCGTGAGCAGTTTATATATGTTGGAGATTAAACCATTGTCCATTGATTCGTTTGCGAACGTTTTGGCCCATTCTGAGGGTTGCCTTTTTCCATTCCCGTTTTTTTTAACCAAAAAAGAAAGAAAGCAAAAGAAGCAGAACACTAATGTGCGTGAAATATGCCTCTTGAAACTGTCGTTTGGAAATATGAACCTCTTTTGAACTTTTTGGTCGATATATGACCCCAGGATTTGTTTTCAGGGCAGGTGTCATTTACAGGCCAGCAATGATTTGGAATATCCACTGACCATTAGCGCTGGGATTAAAGCTGATGTTGTGTGAAACGGCCACAAGGTGGCAGCAGTTCTCCCTTAGCAAATCTGGTTACCAGGACAACAGAGCCTCAATGGAAGCCATGTTCTAGATTGGAATTTAGAATGGAATGTGCCAGGAGAAAGCCCCTCAAGTTTGTCTCACTACTTCTTGTTCGTGTTTTTAATTTAATTTTTAATTTTTTATTACAGCAAGTTTGATTACATCGTTTGGCTTGTGGTAGGTGTGCAAGATGTGGTTCTTTTACACATATACATATGTCTGTTCTTCCTGGGACCCTTTTCCCATGTACGTTATGACAGAATGTTGAGTAGTCTTCTCTTGGCATTCCGTAGGTCTTTGGTGATTATATATTTCACCTGTGATTGTATATGTCTCTTAACACCAATATCGTAATGAATCCAATCCTCACACTTTTCCATTGGTGAACCATAAGTTTGTTTAATGAATCTGTTATTGCCTTTCTCCGTGGAAATATCTGCCCTGGTATCCGTTTTTAGGTAACACCTATAAGTGATATCCTACGATATGTGTCTTTCAGTTTCTGACTTACTACAAGTCACGTGATTACCTGTAGACTCATCTACGGGGCTGCAAATGGCATTGTGTCCTTTTTTTCCTTGGCTAATATTCTGTCTTAGCGAGGTCCATTTTCTGCAATGTGATTCCCTGAGGGCTGAGGATTAGCTGACCTGGGCAGCCTGACCCTGCCGGCAAGCCCTCCCCAGGTGTGCCTGTTTTGAGGTCAATAGAAACAGCACTCCAGGCAGCAATAACCCCTGCAGCTGTGCCTGACTCCATATTCTCTGCCCCGTCAGCAGTCTCGGGGCTGTGCTGGTGGGAGGGTGTGAGGGTCCACGGCTTTGTTGGTGGCCCGGTGTGAGTGGGGCTCTGCTGGACTTTCTGCAGGAGTTGCCAGGCTGCCACTTGTAAAGAAGAGGATGTGTCACCCATAACTTCCGCTGGAATTTCTATCCGGGCTGAGGTGAGGAAGGAAAAAAAGGAGTGGGGGCCGGGACAGGAGGGGTATCTCAGGCAGGGAAATGGAAAGCTTCCAGAAGAGCGCCCGGGGCCAGGACCATCCTGGCTTGCCTGCAGGCACCAAGTTGGCCTGCGTGCTGTCGCTGGTGTGGCTCCACGACCCTTCCTCTAGGCTTTCAAGCCCTTGTACATATTCAGGTGTTTTACCTGGGAAGGGTGGGAACAGTTCAGCAACAGCTGGCCTGGGGCTCTGCTCACGTTTACTCACAGAGGCCCCGGCACGGTCCCCCAGCTTTGCAATGAGGACGCTCCTTGCGTGGAGGGGCCGGGCTGCTGGCTGTATGGGAGATGATTCCCCACCTCTGACCAATTTCAGAATTGTTTACCGCTGGAGCAAGTGCCCTGATAGGGTTTTCCTCTGTATAACTGCTGGGTTCAGGTTTTTTGTTTTCTTTTTTGGTTCAAGTTAGAATTCATTCATCTTTTCTGTATTTACTGATATAAGCATGGAAATAATTCATTCATAGAAATACATCTGTGTGAAGGGAAGAACTTTTTTCTGTTTTATTTTTAAATTTCATTTCTAAAATTTTGAAGTTTAATTATATTTATTTTTCTATACAGCAGGTTATTATTAGTTATCTATTTTATTCATATACATATATACAGGTCAATACCTATCTCCCAACTCATCTGACCACCAACACCCCATGGCTTCCCCCACTTGGTGTCCATACGTTTGTTCTCTACCTCTGTTTCTCTATTTCTGCCCTGCAAACCTGTTCATCTGTACCATATATCTAGGTTCCACATACATGCATTAATACAGAATATTTGTTTTGCTCTTTCTGACTTACTTCATTCTGTATGACAGTCTCTAGATCCACCGACTTCTCTACAAATAACCCAGTTTCATTCCTTTTCATGGCTGAGACATATCCCATTTTATATATGTACCACATCTTTATCCATTCGTGTGTCTGTGGGCATTTAGGTTGCTTCCATTACCTGGCTATTGTAAATAGTACTGCAATGAACATTGTGGTGAATGTGTGTTTTTGATTTATGGTTTTCTCTGGGTATATGCCCAGAAAAGGGATTGCTGGATCCTATGGTAATTCTATTTCTAGTTTCTTTAAGGAAACTCCATACTGTTCTCCATAGTGACTGTATCAATTTACCTTCCCACCAATAGTGGAAGAGGGTTCCTTTTGTCCACACCCTCCCCAGAATTTGTTGTTTGTAGATTTTCTGATGATGCCGATTCTAACAGGTGTGAGGTGATACCTCATTGTCGTTTTGATTTGCATTTCTCTAATAATTAGTGGTGTTGAGCAGCTTTTCATGTGTGTCTTGGCCGTCTCTGTGACTTCTTTGAAGAAACGTCTATTTAGATCTTCTGCCCATTTTTGTATTGGGTTGTTTGTTTTATTAATATTAAGCTGCGTGAGCTGTTTATATATGTTGGAGATTAAACCATTGTCCATTGATTCGTTTGCGAACGTTTTGGCCCATTCTGAGGGTTGCCTTTTTCCATTCCCGTTTTTTTTTACCAAAAAAGAAAGAAAGCAAAAGAAGCAGAACACTAATGTGCGTGAAATGTGCCTCTTGAAACTGTCGTTTTGAAATATGGACGTCTTTTGAAATTTTTGGTCGATATATGACCCCAGGATTTGTTTTCAGGGCAGGTGTCATTTACAGGCCTGCAATGATTTGGAATATCCACTGACCATTAGCGCTGGGATTAAAGCTGCTGTTGTGTGAAACGGCCACAAGGTGGCAGCAGTTCTCCCTTAGCAAATCTGGTTACTAGG
The DNA here is from genome assembly GCF_025265405.1 of Mesoplodon densirostris. NCBI lineage: Eukaryota > Metazoa > Chordata > Mammalia > Artiodactyla > Ziphiidae > Mesoplodon > Mesoplodon densirostris. The sequence continues at coordinate 95,313,337 of NC_082666.1, forward strand.
GCAACAGAGCCTCAATGGAAGCCGTGTTCTAGATTGGAATTTAGAATGGAATGTGCCAGGAGAAAGCCCCTCAAGTTTGTCTCACTACTTCTTGTTCGTGTTTTTAATTTAATTTTTAATTTTTTATTACAGCAAGTTTGATTACATCATTTGGTTTGTTGTAGGTGTGCAAGATGTGGTTCTTTTACACATATACATATGTCTGTTCTTCCTGGGACCCTTTTCCCATGTACGTTATGACAGAATGTTGAGTAGTCTTCTGTTGGCATTCTGTAGGTCTTTGGTGATTATATATTTCACCTGTGTTTGTATATGTCTCTTAACCCCAATATTGTAATGAATCCATTCCTCACACCTTTCCATTGGTGAACCATAAGTTTGTTTAATGAATCTGTGATTGCCCTTCTCCGTGGAAATATCTGCCCTGGTATCCGTTTTTAGGTAACACCTATAAGTGATATCCTACGATATGTGTCTTTCAGTTTCTGACTTACTACAAGTCACGTGATTACCTGTAGACTCATCTACGGGGCTGCAAATGGCATTGTGTCCTTTTTTTCCTTGGCTAATATTCTGTCTTAGCGAGGTCCATTTTCTGCAATGTGATTCCCTGAGGGCTGAGGATTAGATGACCTGGGCAGCCTGACCCTGCCGGCAAGCCCTCCCCAGGTGTGCCTGGGTTGAAGTCAATAGAAACAGCACTCCAGGCAGCAATAGCCCCTGCAGCTGTGCCTGACTCCATATTCTCTGCCCCGTCAGCAGTCTCGGGGCTGTGCTGGTGGGAGGGTGTGAGGGTCCACGGCTTTGTTGGTGGCCCGGTGTGAGTGGGGCTCTGCTGGACTTTCTGCAGGAGTTGCCAGGCTGCCACTTGTAAAGAAGAGGATGTGTCACCCATAAGTTCCGCTGGAATTTCTCTCCGGGCTGAGGTGAGGAAGGAAAAAAAGGAGTGGGGGCCGGGACAGGAGGGGTATCTCAGGCAGGGAAATGGAAAGCTTCCAGAAGAGCGCCCGGGGCCAGGACCATCCTGGCTGGCCTGCAGGCACCAAGTTGGCCTGCGTGTTGTCGCTGGTGTGGCTCCACGACCCTTCCTCTAGGCTTTCAAGCCCTTGTACATATTCAGGTGTTTTACCTGGGAAGGGTGGGAACAGTTCAGCAGCAGCTGGCCTGGGGCTCAGCTCACGTTTACTCACAGAGGCCTCGGCACGGTCCCCCAGCTTTGCAATGAGGATGCTCCTTGAGTGGGGGGGCCGGGCTGCTGGCTGTATGGGAGATGATTCCCCTCCTCTGACCAATTTCAGAATTGTTTACCGCTGGAGCAAGTGCCCTGATAGGGTTTTCCTCTGTATAACTGCTGGGTTCAGGTTTTTTTTTTCTTTTTGGGTTCAAGTTAGAATTTATTCATCTTTTATGTATTTATTGATATAAGCATGGAAATAATTCATTCATATAAATACATCTGTGTGAAGGGAAGAACTTTTTTCTGTTTTATTTTTAAATTTTATTTCTAAAAATTTTGAAGTTTAATTATATTTATTTTTCTACACAGCAGGTTATTATTGATTATTTATTTTATTCATATACATATATACAGGTCAATACCTATCTCCCAACTCATCTTACCACAACACCCCATGGCTTCCCCGACTTGGTGTCCATACGTTTGTTCTCTACCTCTGTTTCTCTATTTCTGCCCTGCAAACCTGTTCATCTGTACCATATATCTAGGTTCCACATACATGCATTAATACAGAATATTTGTTTTGCTCTTTCTGACTTACTTCATTCTGTATGACAGTCTCTAGATCCACCGACTTCTCTACAAAAAACCCAGTTTCATTCCGTTTCATGGCCGAGTCATATCCCATTTTATATATGTACCACATCTTTATCCATTCGTGTGTCTGTGGGCATTTAGGTTGCTTCCATTACCTGGCTATTGTAAATAGTGCTGCAATGAACATTGTGGTGAATGTGTGTTTTTGATTTATGGTTGTCTCTGGGTATATGCCCAGAAGTGGGATTGCTGGATCCTATGGTAATTCTATTTCTAGTTTCTTTAAGGAAACTCCATACTGTTCTCCATAGTGACTGTATCAATTTACCTTCCCACCAATAGTGGAAGAGGGTTCCTTTTGTCCACACCCTCCCCAGAATTTGTTGTTTGTAGATTTTCTGATGATGCCGATTCTAACAGGTGTGAGGTGATACCTCATTGTCGTTTTGATTTGCATTTCTCTAATAATTAGTGGTGTTGAGCAGCTTTTCATGTGCGTCTTGGCCGTCTCTGTGACTTCTTTGAAGAAACGTCTATTTAGATCTTCTGCCCATATTTGTATTAGGGTTGTTTGTTTTATTAATATTAAGCTGCGTGAGCTGTTTATATATATTGGAGATTAAACCTTTGTCCATTGATTCATTTGCGAACGTTTTCGCCCATTCTGAGGGATGCCTTTTTCCATTCCCGTTTTTTTTTACCAAAAAAGAAAGAAAGCAAAAGAAGCAGAACACTAATGTGCGTGAAATATTCCTCTTGAAACTGTCGTTTTGAAATATGGACGTCTTTTGAACTTTTTGGTCGATATATGACCCCAGGATTTGTTTTCAGGGCAGGTGTCATTTACAGGCCTGCAATGATTTGGAATATCCACTGACCATTAGAGCTGGGATTAAAGCTGCTGTTGTGTGAAACGGCCACAAGGTGGCAGCAGTTCTCCCTTAGCAAATCTGGTTACTAGGGCAACAGAGCCTCAATGGAAGCCGTGTTCTAGATTGGAATTTAGAATGGAATGTGCCAGGAGAAAGCCCCTCAAGTTTGTCTCACTACTTCTTGTTCGTGTTTTTAATTTAATTTTTAATATTTTATTACAGCAAGTTTGATTACATCGTTTGGCTTGTTGTAGGTGTGCAAGATGTGTTTCTTTTACACATATACATATGTCTGTTCTTCCTGGGACCCTTTTCCCATGTACGTTATGACAGAATGTTGAGTAGTCTTCTCTTGGCATTCCGTAGGTCTTTGGTGATTATATATTTCACCTGTGTTTGTATATGTCTCTTAACACCAATATCGTAATGAATCCAATCCTCATACCTTTCCATTGGTGAACCATAAGTTTGTTTAATGAATCTGTGATTGCCCTTCTCCGTGGAAATATCTGCCCTGGTATCCGTTTTTAGGTAACACCTGTAAGTGATATCCTACGATATGTGTCTTTCACTTTCTGACTTACTACAAGTCACGTGATTACCTGTAGACTCATCTACGGGGCTGCAAATGGCATTGTGTCCGGTTTTTCCTTGGCTAATATTCTGTCTTAGCGATGTCCATTTTCTGCAATGTGATTCCCTGAGGGCTGAGGATTAGCTGACCTGGGCAGCCTGACCCTGCCGGCAAGCCCTCCCCAGGTGTGCCTGGGTTGAGGTCAATAGAAACAGCACTCCAGGCAGCAATAGCCCCTGCAGCTGTGCCTGACTCCATATTCTCTGCGCCGTCAGCAGTCTCGGGGCTGTGCTGGTGGGACGGTGTGAGGGTCCACGGCTTTGTTGGTGGCCCGGTGTGAGTGGGGCTCTGCTGGACTTTCTGCAGGAGTTGCCAGGCTGCCACTTGTAAAGAAGAGGATGTGTCACCCATAAGTTCCGCTGGAATTTCTCTCCGGGCTGAGGTGAGGAAGGAAAAAAAGGAGTGGGGGCCGGGACAGGAGGGGTATCTCAGGCAGGGAAATGGAAAGCTTCCAGAAGAGCGCCCGGGGCCAGGACCATGCTGGCTTGCCTGCAGGCACCAAGTTGGCCTGTGTGCTGTCGCTGGTGTGGCTCCACGACCCTTCCTCTAGGCTTTCAAGCCCTTGTACATATTCAGGTGTTTTACCTGGGAAGGGTGGGAACAGTTCAGCAACAGCTGGCCTGGGGCTCTGCTCACGTTTACTCACAGAGGCCCCGGCACGGTCCCCCAGCTTTGCAATGAGGACACTCCTTGCGTGGAGGGGCCGGGCTGCTGGCTGTATGGGAGATGATTCCCCACCTCTGACCAATTTCAGAATTGTTTACCGCTGGAGCAAGTGCCCTGATAGGGTTTTCCTCTGTATAACTGCTGGGTTCAGGTTTTTTGTTTTCTTTTTTGGTTCAAGTTAGAATTCATTCATCTTTTCTGTATTTACTGATATAAGCATGGAAATAATTCATTCATAGAAATACATCTGTGTGAAGGGAAGAAATTTTTTCTGTTTTATTTTTAAATTTCATTTCTAAAATTTTGAAGTTTAATTATATTTATTTTTCTATACAGCAGGTTATTATTAGTTATCTATTTTATTCATATACATATATACAGGTCAATACCTATCTCCCAACTCATCTGACCACCAACACCCCATGGCTTCCCCCACTTGGTGTCCATACGTTTGTTCTCTACCTCTGTTTCTCTATTTCTGCCCTGCAAACCTGTTCATCTGTACCATATATCTAGGTTCCACATACATGCATTAATACAGAATATTTGTTTTGCTCTTTCTGACTTACTTCATTCTGTATGACAGTCTCTAGATCCACCGACTTCTCTACAAATAACCCAGTTTCATTCCTTTTCATGGCTGAGTCATATCCCATTTTATATATGTACCACATCTTTATCCATTCGTGTGTCTGTGGGCATTTAGGTTGCTTCCATTACCTGGCTATTGTAAATAGTACTGCAATGAACATTGTGGTGAATGTGTGTTTTTGATTTATGGTTTTCTCTGGGTATATGCCCAGAAAAGGGATTGCTGGATCCTATGGTAATTCTATTTCTAGTTTCTTTAAGGAAACTCCATACTGTTCTCCATAGTGACTGTATCAATTTACCTTCCCACCAATAGTGGAAGAGGGTTCCTTTTGTCCACACCCTCCCCAGAATTTGTTGTTTGTAGATTTTCTGATGATGCCGATTCTAACAGGTGTGAGGTGATACCTCATTGTCGTTGTGATTTGCATTTCTCTAATAATTAGTGGTGTTGAGCAGCTTTTCATATGCGTCTTGGCCGTCTCTGTGACTTCTTTGAAGAAACGTCTATTTAGATCTTCTGCCCATTTTTGTATTGGGTTGTTTGTTTTATTAATATTAAGCTGCGTGAGCAGTTTATATATGTTGGAGATTAAACCATTGTCCATTGATTCGTTTGCGAACGTTTTGGCCCATTCTGAGGGTTGCCTTTTTCCATTCCCGTTTTTTTTAACCAAAAAAGAAAGAAAGCAAAAGAAGCAGAACACTAATGTGCGTGAAATATGCCTCTTGAAACTGTCGTTTTGAAATATGGACGTCTTTTGAACTTTTTGGTCGATATATGACCCCAGGATTTGTTTTCAGGGCAGGTGTCATTTACAGGCCTGCAATGATTTGGAATATCCACTGAGCATTAGCGCTGGGATTAAAGCTGCTGTTGTGTGAAGCGGCCACAAGGTGGCAGCAGTTCTCCCTTAGCAAATCTGGTTACTAGGGCAACAGAGCCTCAATGGAAGCCGTGTTCTAGATTGGAATTTAGAATGGAATGTGCCAGGAGAAAGCCCCTCAAGTTTGTCTCACTACTTCTTGTTCGTGTTTTTAATTTAATTTTTAATTTTTTATTACAGCAAGTTTGATTACATCCTTTGGCTTGTTGTAGGTGTGCAAGATGTGGTTCTTTTACACATATACATATGTCTGTTCTTCCTGGGACCCTTTTCCCATGTACGTTATGACAGAATGTTGAGTAGTCTTCTCTTGGCATTCCGTAGGTCTTTGGTGATTATATATTTCACCTGTGATTGTATATGTCTCTTAACACCAATATCGTAATGAATCCAATCCTCACACTTTTCCATTGGTGAACCATAAGTTTGTTTAATGAATCTGTTATTGCCTTTCTCCGTGGAAATATCTGCCCTGGTATCCGTTTTTAGGTAACACCTATAAGTGATATCCTACGATATGTGTCTTTCAGTTTCTGACTTACTACAAGTCACGTGATTACCTGTAGACTCATCTACGGGGCTGCAAATGGCATTGTGTCCTTTTTTTCCTTGGCTAATATTCTGTCTTAGCGAGGTCCATTTTCTGCAATGTGATTCCCTGAGGGCTGAGGATTAGCTGACCTGGGCAGCCTGACCCTGCCGGCAAGCCCTCCCCAGGTGTGCCTGTTTTGAGGTCAATAGAAACAGCACTCCAGGCAGCAATAACCCCTGCAGCTGTGCCTGACTCCATATTCTCTGCCCCGTCAGCAGTCTCGGGGCTGTGCTGGTGGGAGGGTGTGAGGGTCCACGGCTTTGTTGGTGGCCCGGTGTGAGTGGGGCTCTGCTGGACTTTCTGCAGGAGTTGCCAGGCTGCCACTTGTAAAGAAGAGGATGTGTCACCCATAAGTTCCGCTGGAATTTCTCTCCGGGCTGAGGTGAGGAAGGAAAAAAAGGAGTGGGGGCCGGGACAGGAGGGGTATCTCAGGCAGGGAAATGGAAAGCTTCCAGAAGAGCGCCCGGGGCCAGGACCATCCTGGCTTGCCTGCAGGCACCAAGTTGGCCTGCGTGCTGTCGCTGGTGTGGCTCCACGACCCTTCCTCTAGGCTTTCAAGCCCTTGTACATATTCAGGTGTTTTACCTGGGAAGGGTGGGAACAGTTCAGCAACAGCTGGCCTGGGGCTCTGCTCACGTTTACTCACAGAGGCCCCGGCACGGTCCCCCAGCTTTGCAATGAGGACGCTCCTTGCGTGGAGGGGCCGGGCTGCTGGCTGTATGGGAGATGATTCCCCACCTCTGACCAATTTCAGAATTGTTTACCGCTGGAGCAAGTGCCCTGATAGGGTTTTCCTCTGTATAACTGCTGGGTTCAGGTTTTTTGTTTTCTTTTTTGGTTCAAGTTAGAATTCATTCATCTTTTCTGTATTTACTGATATAAGCATGGAAATAATTCATTCATAGAAATACATCTGTGTGAAGGGAAGAACTTTTTTCTGTTTTATTTTTAAATTTCATTTCTAAAATTTTGAAGTTTAATTATATTTATTTTTCTATACAGCAGGTTATTATTAGTTATCTATTTTATTCATATACATATATACAGGTCAATACCTATCTCCCAACTCATCTGACCACCAACACCCCATGGCTTCCCCGACTTGGTGTCCATACGTTTGTTCTCTACCTCTGTTTCTCTATTTCTGCCCTGCAAACCTGTTCACCTGTACCATATATCTAGGTTCCACATACATGCATTAATACAGAATATTTGTTTTGCTCTTTCTGACTTACTTCATTCTGTATGACAGTCTCTAGATCCACCGACTTCTCTACAAAAAACCCAGTTTCATTCCGTTTCATGGCCGAGTCATATCCCATTTTATATATGTACCACATCTTTATCCATTCGTGTGTCTGTGGGCATTTAGGTTGCTTCCATTACCTGGCTATTGTAAATAGTGCTGCAATGAACATTGTGGTGAATGTGTGTTTTTGATTTATGGTTGTCTCTGGGTATATGCCCAGAAGTGGGATTGCTGGATCCTATGGTAATTCTATTTCTAGTTTCTTTAAGGAAACTCCATACTGTTCTCCATAGTGACTGTATCAATTTACCTTCCCACCAATAGTGGAAGAGGGTTCCTTTTGTCCACACCCTCCCCAGAATTTGTTGTTTGTAGATTTTCTGATGATGCCGATTCTAACAGGTGTGAGGTGATACCTCATTGTCGTTTTGATTTGCATTTCTCTAATAATTAGTGGTGTTGAGCAGCTTTTCATGTGCGTCTTGGCCGTCTCTGTGACTTCTTTGAAGAAACGTCTATTTAGATCTTCTGCCCATATTTGTATTAGGGTTGTTTGTTTTATTAATATTAAGCTGCGTGAGCTGTTTATATATATTGGAGATTAAACCTTTGTCCATTGATTCATTTGCGAACGTTTTCGCCCATTCTGAGGGATGCCTTTTTCCATTCCCGTTTTTTTTTACCAAAAAAGAAAGAAAGCAAAAGAAGCAGAACACTAATGTGCGTGAAATATTCCTCTTGAAACTGTCGTTTTGAAATATGGACGTCTTTTGAAATTTTTGGTCGATATATGACCCCAGGATTTGTTTTCAGGGCAGGTGTCATTTACAGGCCTGCAATGATTTGGAATATCCACTGACCATTAGAGCTGGGATTAAAGCTGCTGTTGTGTGAAACGGCCACAAGGTGGCAGCAGTTCTCCCTTAGCAAATCTGGTTACTAGGGCAACAGAGCCTCAATGGAAGCCGTGTTCTAGATTGGAATTTAGAATGGAATGTGCCAGGAGAAAGCCCCTCAAGTTTGTCTCACTACTTCTTGTTCGTGTTTTTAATTTAATTTTTAATATTTTATTACAGCAAGTTTGATTACATCGTTTGGCTTGTTGTAGGTGTGCAAGATGTGTTTCTTTTACACATATACATATGTCTGTTCTTCCTGGGACCCTTTTCCCATGTACGTTATGACAGAATGTTGAGTAGTCTTCTCTTGGCATTCCGTAGGTCTTTGGTGATTATATATTTCACCTGTGTTTGTATATGTCTCTTAACACCAATATCGTAATGAATCCAATCCTCATACCTTTCCATTGGTGAACCATAAGTTTGTTTAATGAATCTGTGATTGCCCTTCTCCGTGGAAATATCTGCCCTGGTATCCGTTTTTAGGTAACACCTGTAAGTGATATCCTACGATATGTGTCTTTCACTTTCTGACTTACTACAAGTCACGTGATTACCTGTAGACTCATCTACGGGGCTGCAAATGGCATTGTGTCCGGTTTTTCCTTGGCTAATATTCTGTCTTAGCGAGGTCCATTTTCTGCAATGTGATTCCCTGAGGGCTGAGGATTAGCTGACCTGGGCAGCCTGACCCTGCCGGCAAGCCCTCCCCAGGTGTGCCTGGGTTGAGGTCAATAGAAACAGCACTCCAGGCAGCAATAGCCCCTGCAGCTGTGCCTGACTCCATATTCTCTGCCCCGTCAGCAGTCTCGGGGCTGTGCTGGTGGGACGGTGTGAGGGTCCACGGCTTTGTTGGTGGCCCGGTGTGAGTGGGGCTCTGCTGGACTTTCTGCAGGAGTTGCCAGGCTGCCACTTGTAAAGAAGAGGATGTGTCACCCATAAGTTCCGCTGGAATTTCTCTCCGGGCTGAGGTGAGGAAGGAAAAAAAGGAGTGGGGGCCGGGACAGGAGGGGTATCTCAGGCAGGGAAATGGAAAGCTTCCAGAAGAGCGCCCGGGGCCAGGACCATCCTGGCTTGCCTGCAGGCACCAAGTTGGCCTGCGTGCTGTCGCTGGTGTGGCTCCACGACCCTTCCTCTAGGCTTTCAAGCCCTTGTACATATTCAGGTGTTTTACCTGGGAAGGGTGGGAACAGTTCAGCAACAGCTGGCCTGGGGCTCTGCTCACGTTTACTCACAGAGGCCCCGGCACGGTCCCCCAGCTTTGCAATGAGGACGCTCCTTGCGTGGAGGGGCCGGGCTGCTGGCTGTATGGGAGATGATTCCCCACCTCTGACCAATTTCAGAATTGTTTACCGCTGGAGCAAGTGCCCTGATAGGGTTTTCCTCTGTATAACTGCTGGGTTCAGGTTTTTTGTTTTCTTTTTTGGTTCAAGTTAGAATTCATTCATCTTTTCTGTATTTACTGATATAAGCATGGAAATAATTCATTCATAGAAATACATCTGTGTGAAGGGAAGAACTTTTTTCTGTTTTATTTTTAAATTTCATTTCTAAAATTTTGAAGTTTAATTATATTTATTTTTCTATACAGCAGGTTATTATTAGTTATCTATTTTATTCATATACATATATACAGGTCAATACCTATCTCCCAACTCATCTGACCACCAACACCCCATGGCTTCCCCGACTTGGTGTCCATACGTTTGTTCTCTACCTCTGTTTCTCTATTTCTGCCCTGCAAACCTGTTCACCTGTACCATATATCTAGGTTCCACATACATGCATTAATACAGAATATTTGTTTTGCTCTTTCTGACTTACTTCATTCTGTATGACAGTCTCTAGATCCACCGACTTCTCTACAAAAAACCCAGTTTCATTCCGTTTCATGGCCGAGTCATATCCCATTTTATATATGTACCACATCTTTATCCATTCGTGTGTCTGTGGGCATTTAGGTTGCTTCCATTACCTGGCTATTGTAAATAGTGCTGCAATGAACATTGTGGTGAATGTGTGTTTTTGATTTATGGTTGTCTCTGGGTATATGCCCAGAAGTGGGATTGCTGGATCCTATGGTAATTCTATTTCTAGTTTCTTTAAGGAAACTCCATACTGTTCTCCATAGTGACTGTATCAATTTACCTTCCCACCAATAGTGGAAGAGGGTTCCTTTTGTCCACACCCTCCCCAGAATTTGTTGTTTGTAGATTTTCTGATGATGCCGATTCTAACAGGTGTGAGGTGATACCTCATTGTCGTTTTGATTTGCATTTCTCTAATAATTAGTGGTGTTGAGCAGCTTTTCATGTGCGTCTTGGCCGTCTCTGTGACTTCTTTGAAGAAACGTCTATTTAGATCTTCTGCCCATATTTGTATTAGGGTTGTTTGTTTTATTAATATTAAGCTGCGTGAGCTGTTTATATATATTGGAGATTAAACCTTTGTCCATTGATTCATTTGCGAACGTTTTCGCCCATTCTGAGGGATGCCTTTTTCCATTCCCGTTTTTTTTTACCAAAAAAGAAAGAAAGCAAAAGAAGCAGAACACTAATGTGCGTGAAATATTCCTCTTGAAACTGTCGTTTTGAAATATGGACGTCTTTTGAAATTTTTGGTCGATATATGACCCCAGGATTTGTTTTCAGGGCAGGTGTCATTTACAGGCCTGCAATGATTTGGAATATCCACTGACCATTAGAGCTGGGATTAAAGCTGCTGTTGTGTGAAACGGCCACAAGGTGGCAGCAGTTCTCCCTTAGCAAATCTGGTTACTAGGGCAACAGAGCCTCAATGGAAGCCGTGTTCTAGATTGGAATTTAGAATGGAATGTGCCAGGAGAAAGCCCCTCAAGTTTGTCTCACTACTTCTTGTTCGTGTTTTTAATTTAATTTTTAATATTTTATTACAGCAAGTTTGATTACATCGTTTGGCTTGTTGTAGGTGTGCAAGATGTGTTTCTTTTACACATATACATATGTCTGTTCTTCCTGGGACCCTTTTCCCATGTACGTTATGACAGAATGTTGAGTAGTCTTCTCTTGGCATTCCGTAGGTCTTTGGTGATTATATATTTCACCTGTGTTTGTATATGTCTCTTAACACCAATATCGTAATGAATCCAATCCTCATACCTTTCCATTGGTGAACCATAAGTTTGTTTAATGAATCTGTGATTGCCCTTCTCCGTGGAAATATCTGCCCTGGTATCCGTTTTTAGGTAACACCTGTAAGTGATATCCTACGATATGTGTCTTTCACTTTCTGACTTACTACAAGTCACGTGATTACCTGTAGACTCATCTACGGGGCTGCAAATGGCATTGTGTCCGGTTTTTCCTTGGCTAATATTCTGTCTTAGCGAGGTCCATTTTCTGCAATGTGATTCCCTGAGGGCTGAGGATTAGCTGACCTGGGCAGCCTGACCCTGCCGGCAAGCCCTCCCCAGGTGTGCCTGGGTTGAGGTCAATAGAAACAGCACTCCAGGCAGCAATAGCCCCTGCAGCTGTGCCTGACTCCATATTCTCTGCCCCGTCAGCAGTCTCGGGGCTGTGCTGGTGGGACGGTGTGAGGGTCCACGGCTTTGTTGGTGGCCCGGTGTGAGTGGGGCTCTGCTGGACTTTCTGCAGGAGTTGCCAGGCTGCCACTTGTAAAGAAGAGGATGTGTCACCCATAAGTTCCGCTGGAATTTCTCTCCGGGCTGAGGTGAGGAAGGAAAAAAAGGAGTGGGGGCCGGGACAGGAGGGGTATCTCAGGCAGGGAAATGGAAAGCTTCCAGAAGAGCGCCCGGGGCCAGGACCATCCTGGCTTGCCTGCAGGCACCAAGTTGGCCTGCGTGCTGTCGCTGGTGTGGCTCCACGACCCTTCCTCTAGGCTTTCAAGCCCTTGTACATATTCAGGTGTTTTACCTGGGAAGGGTGGGAACAGTTCAGCAACAGCTGGCCTGGGGCTCTGCTCACGTTTACTCACAGAGGCCCCGGCACGGTCCCCCAGCTTTGCAATGAGGACGCTCCTTGCGTGGAGGGGCCGGGCTGCTGGCTGTATGGGAGATGATTCCCCACCTCTGACCAATTTCAGAATTGTTTACCGCTGGAGCAAGTGCCCTGATAGGGTTTTCCTCTGTATAACTGCTGGGTTCAGGTTTTTTGTTTTCTTTTTTGGTTCAAGTTAGAATTCATTCATCTTTTCTGTATTTACTGATATAAGCATGGAAATAATTCATTCATAGAAATACATCTGTGTGAAGGGAAGAAATTTTTTCTGTTTTATTTTTAAATTTCATTTCTAAAATTTTGAAGTTTAATTATATTTATTTTTCTATACAGCAGGTTATTATTAGTTATCTATTTTATTCATATACATATATACAGGTCAATACCTATCTCCCAACTCATCTGACCACCAACACCCCATGGCTTCCCCCACTTGGTGTCCATACGTTTGTTCTCTACCTCTGTTTCTCTATTTCTGCCCTGCAAACCTGTTCATCTGTACCATATATCTAGGTTCCACATACATGCATTAATACAGAATATTTGTTTTGCTCTTTCTGACTTACTTCATTCTGTATGACAGTCTCTAGATCCACCGACTTCTCTACAAATAACCCAGTTTCATTCCTTTTCATGGCTGAGTCATATCCCATTTTATATATGTACCACATCTTTATCCATTCGTGTGTCTGTGGGCATTTAGGTTGCTTCCATTACCTGGCTATTGTAAATAGTACTGCAATGAACATTGTGGTGAATGTGTGTTTTTGATTTATGGTTTTCTCTGGGTATATGCCCAGAAAAGGGATTGCTGGATCCTATGGTAATTCTATTTCTAGTTTCTTTAAGGAAACTCCATACTGTTCTCCATAGTGACTGTATCAATTTACCTTCCCACCAATAGTGGAAGAGGGTTCCTTTTGTCCACACCCTCCCCAGAATTTGTTGTTTGTAGATTTTCTGATGATGCCGATTCTAACAGGTGTGAGGTGATACCTCATTGTCATTTTGATTTGCATTTCTCTAATAATTAGTGGTGTTGAGCAGCTTTTCATGTGTGTCTTGGCCGTCTCTGTGACTTCTTTGAAGAAACGTCTATTTAGATCTTCTGCCCATTTTTGTATTGGGTTGTTTGTTTTATTAATATTAAGCTGCGTGAGCTGTTTATATATGTTGGAGATTAAACCATTGTCCATTGATTCGTTTGCGAACGTTTTGGCCCATTCTGAGGGTTGCCTTTTTCCATTCCCGTTTTTTTTAACCAAAAAAGAAAGAAAGCAAAAGAAGCAGAACACTAATGTGCGTGAAATGTGCCTCTTGAAACTGTCGTTTTGAAATATGGACGTCTTTTGAAATTTTTGGTCGATATATGACCCCAGGATTTGTTTTCAGGGCAGGTGTCATTTACAGGCCTGCAATGATTTGGAATATCCACTGACCATTAGCGCTGGGATTAAAGCTGATGTTGTGTGAAACGGCCACAAGGTGGCAGCAGTTCTCCCTTAGCAAATCTGGTTACTAGGGCAACAGAGCCTCAATGGAAGCCGTGTTCTAGATTGGAATTTAGAATGGAATGTGCCAGGAGAAAGCCCCTCAAGTTTGTCTCACTACTTCTTGTTCGTGTTTTTAATTTAATTTTTAATTTTTTATTACAGCAAGTTTGATTACATCATTTGGTTTGTTGTAGGTGTGCAAGATGTGGTTCTTTTACACATATACATATGTCTGTTCTTCCTGGGACCCTTTTCCCATGTACGTTATGACAGAATGTTGAGTAGTCTTCTGTTGGCATTCTGTACGTCTTTGGTGATTATATATTTCACCTGTGTTTGTATATGTCTCTTAACACCAATATCGTAATGAATCCAATCCTCATACCTTTCCATTGGTGAACCATAAGTTTGTTTAATGAATCTGTGATTGCCCTTCTCCGTGGAAATATCTGCCCTGGTATCCGTTTTTAGGTAACACCTGTAAGTGATATCCTACGATATGTGTCTTTCACTTTCTGACTTACTACAAGTCACGTGATTACCTGTAGACTCATCTACGGGGCTGCAAATGGCATTGTGTCCGGTTTTTCCTTGGCTAATATTCTGTCTTAGCGAGGTCCATTTTCTGCAATGTGATTCCCTGAGGGCTGAGGATTAGCTGACCTGGGCAGCCTGACCCTGCCGGCAAGCCCTCCCCAGGTGTGCCTGGGTTGAGGTCAATAGAAACAGCACTCCAGGCAGCAATAGCCCCTGCAGCTGTGCCTGACTCCATATTCTCTGCCCCGTCAGCAGTCTCGGGGCTGTGCTGGTGGGACGGTGTGAGGGTCCACGGCTTTGTTGGTGGCCCGGTGTGAGTGGGGCTCTGCTGGACTTTCTGCAGGAGTTGCCAGGCTGCCTCTTGTAAAGAAGAGGATGTGTCACCCATAACTTCCGCTGGAATTTCTCTCCGGGCTGAGGTGAGGAAGGAAAAAAAGGAGTGGGGGCCGGGACAGGAGGGGTATCTCAGGCAGGGAAATGGAAAGCTTCCAGAAGAGCGCCCGGGGCCAGGACCATCCTGGCTGGCCTGCAGGCACCAAGTTGGCCTGCGTGCTGTCGCTGGTGTGGCTCCACGACCCTTCCTCTAGGCTTTCAAGCCCTTGTACATATTCAGGTGTTTTACCTGGGAAGGGTGGGAACAGTTCAGCAACAGCTGGCCTGGGGCTCTGCTCACGTTTACTCACAGAGGCCCCGGCACAGTCCCCCAGCTTTGCAATGAGGACGCTCCTTGCGTGGAGGGCCGGGCTGCTGGCTGTATGGGAGATGATTCCCCACCTCTGACCAATTTCAGAATTGTTTACCGCTGGAGCAAGTGCCCTGATAGGGTTTTCCTCTGTATAACTGCTGGGTTCAGGTTTTTTGTTTTCTTTTTTGGTTCAAGTTAGAATTCATTCATCTTTTATGTATTTACTGATATAAGCATGGAAATAATTCATTCATAGAAATACATCTGTGTGAAGGGAAGAACTTTTTTCTGTTTTATTTTTAAATTTCATTTCTAAAATTTTGAAGTTTAATTATATTTATTTTTCTATACAGCAGGTTATTATTAGTTATCTATTTTATTCATATACATATATACAGGTCAATACCTATCTCCCAACTCATCTGACCACCAACACCCCATGGCTTCCCCCACTTGGTGTCCATACGTTTGTTCTCTACCTCTGTTTCTCTATTTCTGCCCTGCAAACCTGTTCATCTGTACCATATATCTAGGTTCCACATACATGCATTAATACAGAATATTTGTTTTGCTCTTTCTGACTTACTTCATTCTGTATGACAGT
Source organism: Mesoplodon densirostris (assembly GCF_025265405.1). NCBI lineage: Eukaryota > Metazoa > Chordata > Mammalia > Artiodactyla > Ziphiidae > Mesoplodon > Mesoplodon densirostris. Next base: position 95,328,815 of record NC_082666.1, read on the forward strand.
CTCTAGATCCACCGACTTCTCTACAAACAACCCAGTTTCATTCCTTTTCATGGCTGAGTCATATCCCATTTTATATATGTACCACATCTTTATCCATTCGTCTGTCTGTGGCATTTAGGTTGCTTCCATTACCTGGCTATTGTAAATAGTGCTGCAATGAACATTGTGGTGAATGTGTGTTTTTGATTTATGCTTTTCTTTGGGTATATGCCCAGAAGTGGGATTGCTGGATCCTATGGTAATTCTATTTCTAGTTTCTTTAAGGAAACTCCATACTGTTCTCCATAGTGACTGTATCAATTTACCTTCCCACTAATAGTGGAAGAGGGTTCCATTTGTCCACACCCTCCCCAGAATTTGTTGTTTGTAGATTTTCTGATGATGCCGATTCTAACAGGTGTGAGGTGATACCTCATTGTCGTTGTGATTTGCATTTCTCTAATAATTAGTGGTGTTGAGCAGCTTTTCATGTGCGTCTTGGCCGTCTCTGTGACTTCTTTGAAGAAACGTCTATTTAGATCTTCTGCCCATTTTTGTATTGGGTTGTTTGTTTTATTAATATTAAGCTGCGTGAGCAGTTTATATATGTTGGAGATTAAACCATTGTCCATTGATTCGTTTGCGAACGTTTTGGCCCATTCTGAGGGTTGCCTTTTTCCATTCCCTTTTTTTTTAACCAAAAAAGAAAGAAAGCAAAAGAAGCAGAACACTAATGTGCGTGAAATATGCCTCTTGAAACTGTCGTTTTGAAATATGGACGTCTTTTGAACTTTTTGGTCGATATATGACCCCAGGATTTGTTTTCAGGGCAGGTGTCATTTACAGGCCTGCAATGATTTGGAATATCCACTGACCATTAGCGCTGGGATTAAAGCTGCTGTTGTGTGAAGCGGCCACAAGGTGGCAGCAGTTCTCCCTTAGCAAATCTGCTTACTAGGGCAACAAAGCCTCAATGGAAGCCGTGTTCTAGATTGGAATTTAGAATGGAATGTGCCAGGAGAAAGCCCCTCAAGTTTGTCTCACTACTTCTTGTTCGTGTTTTTAATTTAATTTTTAATTTTTTATTACAGCAAGTTTGATTACAACGTTTGGCTTGTTGTAGGTGTGCAAGATGTGGTTCTTTTACACATATACATATGTCTGTTCTTCCTGGGACCCTTTTCCCATGTACGTTATGACAGAATGTTGAGTAGTCTTCTCTTGGCATTCGATAGGTCTTTGGTGATTTTATATTTCACCTGTGTTTGTATATGTCTCTTAACCCCAATATCATAATGAATCCTATCCTCACACCTTTCCATTGGTGAACCATAAGTTTGTTTAATGAATCTGTGATTGCCCTTCTCCATGGAAATATCTGCCCTGGTATCCGTATTTAGGTAACACCTATAAGTGATATCCTACAATATGTGTCTTTCACTTTCTGACTTACTACAAGTCACATGATTACTTGTAGACACATCTACGGGGCTGCAAATGGCATTGTGCCCTTTTTTTCCTTGGCTAATATTCTGTCTTAGCGAGGTCCATTTTCTGCAATGTGATTCCCTGAGGGCTGAGGATTAGCTGACCTGGGCAGCCTGACCCTGCCGGCAAGCCCTCCCCAGGTGTGCCTGCGTTGAGGTCAATAGAAACAGCACTCCAGGAAGCAATACCCCCTGCAGCTGTGCCTGACTCCATATTCTCTGCCCCGTCAGCAGTCTCGGGGCGGTGCTGGTGGGAGGGTGTGAGGGTCCACGGCTTTGTTGTTGACCCGGTGTGAGTGGGGCTCTGCTGGACTTTCTGCAGGAGTTGCCAGGCTGCCACCTGTAAAGAAGAGGATGTGTCACCCATAACTTCTGCTGGAATTTCTCTCCGAGCTGAGGTGAGGGAGGAAAAAAATGAGTGTGGGCCGGGACAGGAGGGGTATCTCAGGCAGGGAAATGGAAAGCTTCCAGAAGAGCACCTGGGGCCAGGATCATCCTGGCTGGCCTGCAGGCACCAAGTTGGCCTGCGTGCTGTCTCTGGTGTGGCTCCACGACCCTTCCTCTAGGCTTTCAAGCACTTGTACATATTCAGGTGTTTTACCTGGGAAGGGTGGGAACAGTTCAGCAACAGCTGGCCTTGGGCTCAGCTCACGTTTACTCACAGAAGCCTCGGCACGGTCCCCCAGCTTTGCAATGAGGACGCTCCTTGCGTGGGGGTGCCAGGCTGCTGGCTGTATGGGAGATGATTCCCCACCTCTGACCAATTTCAGAATTGTTTACCGCTGGAGCAAGTGCCCTGATAGGGTTTTCCTCTGTATAACTGCTGGGTTCAGGTTTTTTTTTTTTTTTTGGTTCAAGTTAGAATTCATTCATCTTTTATGTATTTACTGATATAAGCATGGAAATAATTCATTCATAGAAATACATCTGTGTGAAGGGAAGAAATTTTTCTGTTTTATTTTTAAATTTCATTTCTAAAAATTTTGAAGTTTAATTATATTTATTTTTCTATACAGCAGGTTATTATTAGTTATCTATTTTATTCATATACATATATACAGGTGAATACCTATCTCCCAACTCATCTGACCACCAACAATCCATGGCTACCCCCACTTGGTGTCCATACGTTTGTTCTCTACCTCTGTTTCTCTATTTCTGCCCTGCAAACCTGTTCATCTGTACCATATATCTAGGTTCCACATACATGCATTAATACAGAATATTTGTTTTGCACTTTCTGACTTACTTCATTCTGTATGACAGTCTCTAGATCCACCGACTTCTCTACAAATAACCCAGTTTCATTCCTTTTCATGGCTGAGTCATATTCCATTTTATATATGTACCAAATCTTTATCCATTCGTCTGTCTGTGGGCATTTAGGTTGCTTCCATTAGCTGGCTATTGTAAATAGTGCTGCAATGAACATTGTGGTGAATGTGTGTTTTTGATTTATGGTTTTCTCTGGGTATATGCCCAGAAGTGGGATTGCTGGATCCTATGGTAATTCTATTTCTAGTTTCTTTAAGGAAACTCCATACTGTTCTCCATAGTGACTGTATCAATTTACCTTCCCACTAATAGTGGAAGAGGGTTCCTTTTGTCCACACCCTCCCCAGAATTTGTTGTTTGTAGATTTTCTGATGATGCCGATTCTAACAGGTGTGAGGTGATACCTCATTGTCGTTGTGATTTGCATTTCTCTAATAATTAGTGGTGTTGAGCAGCTTTTCATGTGCGTCTTGGCCGTCTCTGTGACTTCTTTGAAGAAACGTCTACTTAGATCTTCTGCCTTTATTTGTATTGGGTTGTTTGTTTTATTAATATTAAGCTGCGTGAGCTGTTTATATATGTTGGAGATTAAACCATTGTCCATTGATTCGTTTGCGAACGTTTTGGCCCATTCTGAGGTTTGCCTTTTTCCATTCCCGTTTTTTTTAACCAAAAAAGAAAGACAGCAAAAGAAGCAGAACACAAATGTGCGTGAAATATGCCTCTTGAAACTGTCGTTTTGAAATATGGACGTCTTTTGAACATTTTGGTCGATATATGACCCCAGGATTTGTTTTCAGGGCAGGTGTCATTTACAGGCCAGCAATGATTTGGAATATCCACTGACCATTAGCGCTGGAATTAAAGCTGATGTTGTGTGAAACGGCCACAAGGTGGCAGCAGTTCTCCCTTAGCAAATCTGGTTACCAGGGCAACAGAGCCTCAATGGAAGTCGTGTTCTAGATTGGAATTTAGAATGGAATGTGCCAGGAAAAAGCCCCTCAAGTTTGTCTCACTACTTCTTGTTCATGTTTTTAATTTAATTTTTAATTTTTTATTACAGCAAGTTTGATTACAACGTTTGGCTTGTTGTAGGTGTGCAAGATGTGGTTCTTTTACACATATACATATGTCTGTTCTTCCTGGGACCCTTTTCCCATGTACGTTATGACAGAATGTTGAGTAGTCTTCTCTTGGCATTCCGTAGGTCTTTGGTGATTATATATTTCACCTGTGTTTGTATATGTCTCTTAACCCCAATATCGTAATGAATCCAATCCTCACACCTTTCCATTGGTGAACCATAAGTTTGTTTAATGAATCTGTGATTGCCCTTCTCCGTGGAAATATCTGCCCTGGTATCCGTTTTTAGGTAACACCTGTAAGTGATATCCTACGATATGTGTCTTTCACTTTCTGACTTACTACAAGTCACGTGATTACCTGTAGACTCATCTACGGGGCTGCAAATGGCATTGTGTCCGTTTTTTCCTTGGCTAATATTCTGTCTTAGCGAGGTCCATTTTCTGCAATGTGATTCCCTGAGGGCTGAGGATTAGATGACCTGGGCAGCCTGACCCTGCCGGCAAGCCCTCCCCAGGTGTGCCTGGGTTGAGGTCAATAGAAACAGCACTCCAGGCAGCAATAGCCCCTGCAGCTGTGCCTGACTCCATATTCTCTGCCCCGTCAGCAGTCTCGGGGCTGTGCTGGTGGGAGGGTGTGAGGGTCCACGGCTTTGTTGGTGGCCCGGTGTGAGTGGGGCTCTGCTGGACTTTCTGCAGGAGTTGCCAGGCTGCCACTTGTAATGAAGAGGATGTGTCACCCATAACTTCCGCTGGAATTTCTCTCCGGGCTGAGGTGAGGAAGGAAAAAAAGGAGTGGGGGCCGGGACAGGAGGGGTATCTCAGGCAGGGAAATGGAAAGCTTCCAGAAGAGCACCCGGGGCCAGGACCATCCTGGCTGGCCTGCAGGCACCAAGTTGGCCTGCGTGCTGTCGCTGGTGTGGCTCCACGACCCTTCCTCTAGGCTTTCAAGCCCTTGTACATATTCAGGTGTTTTACCTGGGAAGGGTGGGAACAGTTCAGCAACAGCTGGCCTGGGGCTCTGCTCACGTTTACTCACAGAGGCCCCGGCACGGTCCCCCAGCTTTGCAATGAGGACGCTCCTTGCGTGGAGGGGCCGGGCTGCTGGCTGTATGGGAGATGATTCCCCACCTCTGACCAATTTCAGAATTGTTTACCGCTGGAGCAAGTGCCCTGATAGGGTTTTCCTCTGTATAACTGCTGGGTTCAGGTTTTTTGTTTTCTTTTTTGGTTCAAGTTAGAATTCATTCATCTTTTATGTATTTACTGATATAAGCATGGAAATAATTCATTCATAGAAATACATCTGTGTGAAGGGAAGAACTTTTTTCTGTTTTATTTTTAAATTTCATTTCTAAAATTTTGAAGTTTAATTATATTTATTTTTCTATACAGCAGGTTATTATTAGTTATCTATTTTATTCATATACATATATACAGGTCAATACCTATCTCCCAACTCATCTGTCCACCAACACCCCATGGCTTCCCCCACTTGGTGTCCATACGTTTGTTCTCTACCTCTGTTTCTCTATTTCTGCCCTGCAAACCTGTTCATCTGTACCATATATCTAGGTTCCACATACATGCATTAATACAGAATATTTGTTTTGCTCTTTCTGACTTCCTTCATTCTGTATGACAGTCTCTAGATCCACCGACTTCTCTACAAATAACCCAGTTTCATTCCTTTTCATGGCTGAGTCATATCCCATTTTTTATATGTACCACATCTTTATCCATTCGTCTGTCTCTGGGCATTTAGGTTGCTTCCATTAGCTGGCTATTGTAAATAGTGCTGCAATGAACATTGTGGTGAATGTGTGTTTTTGATTTATGGTTTTCTCTGGGTATATGCCCAGAAGTGGGATTGCTGGATCCTATGGTAATTCTATTTCTAGTTTCTTTAAGGAAACTCCATACTGTTCTCCATAGTGACTGTATCAATTTACCTTCCCACTAATAGTGGAAGAGGGTTCCTTTTGTCCACACCCTCCCCAGAATTTTTTGTTTGTAGATTTTCTGATGATGCCGATTCTAACAGGTGTGAGGTGATACCTCATTGTCTTTTTGATTTGCATTTCTCTAATAATTAGTGGTGTTGAGCAGCTTTTCATTTGCGTCTTGGCCGTCTCTGTGACTTCTTTGAAGAAACGTCTATTTAGATCTTCTGCCCATTTTTGTATTGGGTTGTTTGTTTTGTTAATATTTAGCTGCGTGACCTGTTGATATATATTGGAGATTAAACCTTTCTCCATTGATTCGTTTGCGAACGTTTTCGCCCATTCTGAGGGTTGCCTTTTTCCATTCCCGTTTTTTTTAACCAAAAAGAAAGAAAGCAAAAGAAGCAGAACACTAATGTGCGTGAAATATGCCTCTTGAAACTGTCGTTTTGAAATATGGACGTCTTTTGAACTTTTTGGTCGATATATGACCCCAGGATTTGTTTTCAGGGCAGGTGTCATTTACAGGCCAGCAATGATTTGGAATATCCACTGACCATTAGCGCTGGAATTAAAGCTGATGTTGTGTGAAACGGCCACAAGGTGGCAGCAGTTCTCCCTTAGCAAATCTGGTTACCAGGGCAACAGAGCCTCAATGGAAGTCGTGTTCTAGATTGGAATTTAGAATGGAATGTGCCAGGAAAAAGCCCCTCAAGTTTGTCTCACTACTTCTTGTTCGTGTTTTTAATTTAATTTTTAATTTTTTATTACAGCAAGTTTGATTACAACGTTTGGCTTGTGGTAGGTGTGCAAGATGTGGTTCTTTTACACATATACATATGTCTGTTCTTCCTGGGACCCTTTTCCCATGTACGTTATGACAGAATGTTGAGTAGTCTTCTCTTGGCATTCCGTAGGTCTTTGGTGATTATATATTTCACCTGTGTTTGTATATGTCTCTTAACCCCAATATCATAATGAATCCAATCCTCACACCTTTCCATTGGTGAACCATAAGTTTGTTTGATGAATCTGTGATTGCCCTTCTCCGTGGAAATATCTGCCCTGGTATCCGTTTTTAGGTAACACCTGTAAGTGATATCCTACGATATGTGTCTTTCACTTTCTGACTTACTACAAGTCACATGATTACCTGTAGACACATCTACGGGGCTGCAAATGGCATTGTGCCCTTTTTTTCCTTGGCTAATATTCTGTCTTAGCGAGGTCCATTTTTTGCAATGTGATTCCCTGAGGGGTGAGGATTAGCTGACCTGGGCAGCCTGACCCTGCCGGCAAGCCCTCCCCAGGTGTGCCTGCGTTGAGGTCAATAGAAACAGCACTCCAGGCAGCAATACCCCCAGCAGCTGTGCCTGACTCCATATTCTCTGCCCCGTCAGCAGTCTCGGGGCGGTGCTGGTGGGAGGGTGTGAGGGTCCACGGCTTTGATGTTGACCCGGTGTGAGTGGGGCTCTGCTGGACTTTCTGCAGGAGTTGCCAGGCAGCCACCTGTAAAGAAGAGGATGTGTCACCCATAACTTCCGCTGGAATTTCTCTCCGAGCTGAGGTGAGGGAGGAAAAAAAGGAGTGGGGGCCGGGACAGGAGGGGTATCTCAGGCAGGGAAATGGAAAGCTTCCAGAAGAGCACCTGGGGCCAGGATCATCCTGGCTGGCCTGCAGGCACCAAGTTGGCCTGCGTGCTGTCTCTGGTGTGGCTCCACGACCCTTCCTCTAGGCTTTCAAGCCCTTGTACATATTCAGGTGTTTTACCTGGGTAGGGTGGGAACAGTTCAGCAGCAGCTGGCCTTGGGCTCAGCTCACGTTTACTCACAGAAGCCTCGGCACGGTCCCCCAGCTTTGCAATGAGGACGCTCCTTGCGTGGGGGTGCCAGGCTGCTGGCTGTATGGGAGATGATTCCCCACCTCTGACCAATTTCAGAATTGTTTACCACTGGAGCAAGTGCCCTGATAGGGTTTTCCTCTGTATAACTGCTGGGTTCAGGATTTTTTTTTCTTTTTTGGTTCAAGTTAGAATTCATTCATCTTTTATGTATTTACTGATATAAGCATGGAAATAATTCATTCATAGAAATACATCTGTGTGAAGGGAAGAACTTTTTTCTGTTTTATTTTTAAATTTCATTTCTAAAAATTTTGAAGTTTAATTATATTTATTTTTCTATACAGCAGGTTATTATTAGTTATCTATTTTATTCATATACATATATACAGGTGAATACCCATCTCCCAACTCATCTGACCACCAACAATCCATGGCTTCCCCCACTTGGTGTCCATACGTTTGTTCTCTACCTCTTTTTCTCTATTTCTGCCCTGCAAACCTGTTCATCTGTACCATATATCTAGGTTCCACATACATGCATTAATACAGAATATTTGTTTTGCACTTTCTGACTTACTTCATTCTGTATGACAGTCTCTAGATCCACCGACTTCTCTACAAATAACCCAGTTTCATTCCTTTTCATGGCTGAGTCATATTCCATTTTATATATGTACCAAATCTTTATCCATTCGTCTGTCTGTGGGCATTTAGGTTGCTTCCATTAGCTGGCTATTGTAAATAGTGCTGCAATGAACATTGTGGTGAATGTGTGTTTTTGATTTATGGTTTTCTCTGGGTATATGCCCAGAAGTGGGATTGCTGGATCCTATGGTAATTCTATTTCTAGTTTCTTTAAGGAAACTCCATACTGTTCTCCATAGTGACTGTATCAATTTACCTTCCCACTAATAGTGGAAGAGGGTTCCTTTTGTCCACACCCTCCCCAGAATTTGTTGTTTGTAGATTTTCTGATGATGCCGATTCTAACAGGTGTGAGGTGATACCTCATTGTCGTTGTGATTTGCATTTCTCTAATAATTAGTGGTGTTGAGCAGCTTTTCATGTGCGTCTTGGCCGTCTCTGTGACTTCTTTGAAGAAACGTCTATTTAGATCTTCTGCCTTTATTTGTATTGGGTTGTTTGTTTTTTTAATATTAAGCTGCGTGAGCTGTTTATATATGTTGGAGATTAAACCATTGTCCATTGATTCGTTTGCGAACGTTTTGGCCCATTCTGAGGTTTGCCTTTTTCCATTCCCGTTTTTTTTTAACCAAAAAAGAAAGACAGCAAAAGAAGCAGAACACTAATGTGCGTGAAATATGCCTCTTGAAACTGTCGTTTTGAAATATGGACGTCTTTTGAACTTTTTGGTCGATATATGACCCCAGGATTTGTTTTCAGGGCAGGTGTCATTTACAGGCCTGCAATGATTTGGAATATCCACTGAGCATTAGCGCTGGGATTAAAGCTGCTGTTGTGTGAAGCGGCCACAAGGTGGCAGCAGTTCTCCCTTAGCAAATCTGCTTACTAGGGCAACAGAGCCTCAATGGAAGCCGTGTTCTAGATTGGAATTTAGAATGGAATGTGCCAGGAGAAAGCCCCTCAAGTTTGTCTCACTACTTCTTGTTCGTGTTTTTAATTTAATTTTTAATTTTTTATTACAGCAAGTTTGATTACATCATTTGGCTTGTTGTAGGTGTGCAAGATGTGGTTCTTTTACACATATACATATGTCTGTTCTTCCTGGGACCCTTTTCCCATGTACGTTATGACAGAATGTTGAGTAGTCTTCTGTTGGCATTCCGTAGGTCTTTGGTGATTATATATTTCACCTGTGTTTGTATATGTCTCTTAACACCAATATCGTAATGAATCCAATCCTCACACCTTTCCATTGGTGAACCATAAGTTTGTTTAATGAATCTGTGATTGCCCTTCTCCGTGGAAATATCTGCCCTGGTATCCGTTTTTAGGTAACACCTGTAAGTGATATCCTACGATATGTGTCTTTCACTTTCTGACTTACTACAAGTCACGTGATTACCTGTAGACTCATCTACGGGGCTGCAAATGGCATTGTGTCCGTTTTTTCCTTGGCTAATATTCTGTCTTAGCGAGGTCCATTTTCTGCAATGTGATTCCCTGAGGGCTGAGGATTAGCTGACCTGGGCAGCCTGACCCTGCCGGCAAGCCCTCCCCAGGTGTGCCTGGGTTGAGGTCAATAGAAACAGCACTCCAGGCAGCAATAGCCCCTGCAGCTGTGCCTGACTCCATATTCTCTGCCCCGTCAGCAGTCTCAGGGCTGTGCTGGTGGGTGGGTGTGAGGGTCCATGGCTTTGTTGGTGGCCCGGTGTGAGTGGGGCTCTGCTGGACTTTCTGCAGGAGTTGCCAGGCTGCCACTTGTAAAGAAGAGGATGTGTCACCCATAACTTCCGCTGGAATTTCTTTCCGGGCTGAGGTGAGGAAGGAAAAAAAGGAGTGGGGGCCGGGACAGGAGGGGTATCTCAGGCAGGGAAATGGAAAGCTTCCAGAAGAGCGCCCGGGGCCAGGACCATCCTGGCTGGCCTGCAGGCACCAAGTTGGCCTGCGTGCTGTCGCTGGTGTGGCTCCTCGACCCTTCCTCTAGGCTTTTAAGCCCTTGTACATATTCAGGTGTTTTACCTGGGAAGGGTGGGAACAGTTCAGCAACAGCTGGCCTGGGGCTCTGCTCACGTTTACTCACAGAGGCCCCGGCACGGTCCCCCAGCTTTGCAATGAGGACGCTCCTTGCGTGGAGGGGCCGGGCTGCTGGCTGTATGGGAGATGATTCCCCACCTCTGACCAATTTCAGAATTTTTTACCGCTGGAGCAAGTGCCCTGATAGGGTTTTCCTATGTATAACTGCTGGGTTCAGGTTTTTTTTTTCTTTTTTGGTTCAAGTTAGAATTTATTCATCTTTTATGTATTTATTGATATAAGCATGGAAATAATTCATTCATAGAAATACATCTGTGTGAAGGGAAGAACTTTTTTCTGTTTTATTTTTAAATTTCATTTCTAAAAATTTTGAAGTTTAATTATATTTATTTTTCTATACAACAGGTTATTATTAATTATTTATTTTATTCATATACATATATATAGGTCAATACCTATCTCCCAACTCATCTGACCACAACACCCCATGGCTTCCCCGACTTGGTGTCCATACGTTTGTTCTCTACCTCTTTTTCTCTATTTCTGCCCTGCAAACCTGTTCATCTGTACCATATATCTAGGTTCCACATACATGCATTAATACAGAATATTTGTTTTGCTCTTTCTGACTTACTTCATTCTGTATGACAGTCTCTAGATCCACTGACTTCTCTACAAACAACCCAGTTTCATTCCTTTTCATGGCTGAGTCATATCCCATTTTATATATGTACCACATCTTTATCCATTCGTCTGTCTGTGGGCATTTAGGTTGCTTCCATTACCTGGCTATTGTAAATAGTGCTGCAGTGAACATTGTGGTGAATGTGTGATTTTGATTTATGGTTTTCTCTGGGTATATGCCCAGAAGTGGGATTGCTGGATCCTATGGTAATTCTATTTCTAGTTTCTTTAAGGAAACTCCATACTGTTCTCCATAGTGACTGTATCAATTTACCTTCCCACCAATAGTGGAAGAGGGTTCCTTTTGTCCACACCCTCCCCAGAATTTGTTGTTTGTAGATTTTCTGATGATGCCGAGTCTAACAGGTGTGAGGTGATAACTCATTGTCGCTTTGATTTGCATTTCTCTAATAATTAGAGGTGTTGAGCAGCTTTTCATGTGCGTCTTGGCCGTCTCTCTGACTTCTTTGAAGAAACGTCTATTTAGATCTTCTGCCCATTTTTGTATTGGGTTGTTTGTTTTATTAATATTAAGCTGCCTGAGCTGTTTATATATATTGGAGATTAAACCTTTGTCCATTGATTCGTTTGCGAACGTTTTCGCCCATTCTGAGCGTTGCTTTTTTCCATTCCCGTTTTTTTTAACCAAAAAAGAAAGAAAGCAAAAGAAGCAGAACACTAATGTGCGTGAAATATGCCTCTTGAAACTGTCGTTTTGAAATATGGACGTCTTTTGAACTTTTTGGTTGATATATGACCCCAGGATTTGTTTTCAGGGCCGGTGTCATTTACAGGCCTGAAATGATTTGGAATATCCCCTGACCATTAGCGCTGGGATTAAAGCTGCTGTTGTGTGAAACGGCCACAAGGTGGCAGCAGTTCTCCCTTAGCAAATCTGGTTACTAGGGCAACAGAGCCTCAATGGAAGCCGTGTTCTAGATTGGAATTTAGAATGGAATGTGCCAGGAGAAAGCCCCTCAAGTTTGTCTCACTACTTCTTGTTCGTGTTTTTAATTTAATTTTTAATTTTTTATTACAACAAGTTTGATTACATCGTTTGGCTTGTTGTAGGTGTGCAAGATGTGGTTCTTTTACACATATACATATGTCTGTTCTTCCTGGGACCCTTTTCCCATGTACGTTATGACAGAATGTTGAGTAGTCTTCTCTTGGCATTCCATAGGTCTTTGGTGATTATATATTTCACCTGTGTTTGTATATGTCTCTTAACCCCAATATCGTAATGAATCCAATCCTCACACCTTTCCATTTGTGAACCATAAGTTTGTTTAATGAATCTGTGATTGCCCTTCTCCGTGGAAATATCTGCCCTGGTATCCGTTTTTAGGTAACACCTGTAAGTGATATCCTACGATATGTGTCTTTCACTTTCTGACTTACTACAAGTCACGTGATTACCTGTAGACTCATCTACGGGGCTGCAAATGGCATTGTGTCCTTTTTTTCCTTGGCTAATATTCTGTCTTAGCGAGGTCCATTTTCTGCAATGTGATTCCCTGAGGGCTGAGGATTAGCTGACCTGGGCAGCCTGACCCTGCCGGCAAGCCCTCCCCAGGTGTGCCTGGGTTGAGGTCAATAGAAACAGCACTCCAGGCAGCAATAGCCCCTGCAGCTGTGCCTGACTCCATATTCTCTGCCCCGTCAGCAGTCTCGGGGCTGTGCTGTTGGGTGGGTGTGAGGGTCCACGGCTTTGTTGGTGGCCCGGTGTGAGTGGGGCTCTGCTGGACTTTCTGCAGGAGTTGCCAGGCTGCCACTTGTAAAGAAGAGGATGTGTCACCCATAACTTCCGCTGGAATTTCTCTCCGGGCTGAGGTGAGGAAGGAAAAAAAGGAGTGGGGGCCGGGACAGGAGGGGTATCTCAGGCAGGGAAATGGAAAGCTTCCAGAAGAGCGCCCGGGGCCAGGACCATCCTGGCTGGCCTGCAGGCACCAAGTTGGCCTGTGTGCTGTCGCTGGTGTGGCTCCACGACCCTTCCTCTAGGCTTTCAAGCCCTTGTACATATTCAGGTGTTTTACCTGGATAGGGTGGGAACAGTTCAGCAACAGCTGGCCTGGGGCTCTGCTCACGTTTACTCACAGAGGCCCCGGCACGTTCCCCCAGCTTTGCAATGAGGACGCTCCTTGCGTGGAGGGGCCGGACTGCTGGCTGTATGGGAGACGATTCCCCACCTCTGACCAATTTCAGAATTGTTTACCGCTGGAGCAAGTGCCCTGATAGGGTTTTCCTCTGTATAACTGCTGGGTTCAGGTTTTTTTTTTCTTTTTTGGTTCAAGTTGGAATTTATTCATCTTTTATGTATTTATTTATATAAACATGGAAATAATTCATTCATAGAAATACATCTGTGTGAAGGGAAGAACTTTTTTCTGTTTTATTTTTAAATTTCATTTCTAAAAATTTTGAAGTTTAATTATTTTTATTTTTCTATACAGCAGGTTATTATTAATTATTTATTTTATTCATATACATATATACAGGTCAATACCTTTCTCCCAACTCATCTGACCACAACACCCCATGGCTTCCCCGACTTGGTGTCCATACGTCTGTTCTCTACCTCTGTTTCTCTATTTCTGCCCTGCAAACCTGTTCATCTGTACCATATATCTAGGTTCCACATACATGCATTAATACAGAATATTTGTTTTGCTCTTTCTGACTTACTTCATTCTGTATGACAGTCTCTAGATCCACCGACTTCTCTACAAACAACCCAGTTTCATTCCTTTTCATGGCTGAGTCATATCCCATTTTATATATGTACCACATCTTTATCCATTCGTCTGTCTGTGGGCATTTAGGTTGCTTCTATTACATGGCTATTGTAAATAGTGCTGCAATGAACATTGTGGTGAATGTGTGTTTTTGATTTATGGTTGTCTCTGGGTATATGCCCAGAAGTGGGATTGCTGGATCCTATGGTAATTCCATTTCTAGTTTCTTTAAGGAAACTCCATACTGTTCTCCATAGTGACTGTATCAATTTACCTTCCCACCAATAGTGGAAGAGGGTTTCTTTTGTCCACACCCTCCCCAGAATTTGTTGTTTGTAGATTTTCTGATGATGCCGAGTCTAACAGGTGTGAGGTGATACCTCATTGTTGTTTTGATTTGCATTTCTCTAATAATTAGTGGTGTTGAGCAGCTTTTCATGTGCGTCTTGGCCGTCTCTGTGACTTCTTTGAAGAAAAGTCTATTTAGATCTTCTGCCCATTTTTGTATTGGGTTGTTTGTTTTATTAATATTAAGCTGCCTGAGCTGTTTATATATATTGGAGATTAAACCTTTGTCCATTGATTCGTTTGCGAATGTTTTCGCCCATTCTGAGGGTTGCCTTTTTCCATTCCCGTTTTTTTTAACCAAAAAAGAAAGAAAGCAAAAGAAGCAGAACACTAATGTGCGTGAAATATGCCTCTTGAAACTGTCGTTTTGAAATATGGACGTCTTTTGAACTTTTTGATGGATATATGACCCCAGGATTTGTTTTATGGGAAGGTGTCATTTACAGGCCTGCAATGATTTGGAATATCCACTGACCAGTAGCGCTGGGATTAAAGCTGCTGTTGTGTGAAACGGCCACAAGGTGGCAGCAGTTCTCCCTTAGCAAATCTGGTTACTAGGGCAACAGAGCCTCAATGGAAGCCGTGTTCTAGATTGGAATTTAGAATGGAATGTGCCAGGAGAAAGCCCCTCAAGTTTGTCTCACTACTTCTTGTAAGTGTTTTTAATTTAATTTTTAATTTTTATTACAGCAAGTTTGATTACAACGTTTGGCTTGTTGTAGGTGTGCAAGATGTGGTTCTTTTACACATATACATATGTCTGTTCTTCCTGGGACCCTTTTCCCATGTACGTTATGACAGAATGTTGAGTAGTCTTCTCTTGGCATTCCGTAGGTCTTTGGTGATTATATATTTCACCTGTGTTTGTATATGTCTCTTAACACCAATATCGTAATGAATCCAATCCTCACACCTTTCCATTGGTGAACCATAAGTTTGTTTAATGAATCTGTGATTGCCCTTCTCCGTGGAAATATCTGCCCTGGTATCCGTTTTTAGGTAACACCTATAAGTGATATCCTACGATATGTGTCTTTCACTTTCTGACTTACTACAAGTCACGTGATTACCTGTAGACTCATCTACGGGGCTGCAAATGGCATTGTGTCCTTTTTTTCCTTGGCTAATATTCTGTCTTAGCGAGGTCCATTTTCTGCAATGTGATTCCCTGAGGGCTGAGGATTAGCTGACCTGGGCAGCCTGACCCTGCTGGCAAGCCCTCCCCAGGTGTGCCTGGGTTGAGGTCAATAGAAACAGCACTCCAGGCAGCAATAGCCCCTGCAGCTGTGCCTGACTCCATATTCTCTGCCCCGTCAGCAGTCTCGGGGCTGTGCTGGTGGGTGGGTGTGAGGGTCCACGGCTTTGTTGGTGGCCCGGTGTGAGTGGGGCTCTGCTGGACTTTCTGCAGGAGTTGCCAGGCTGCCACTTGTAAAGAAGAGGATGTGTCACCCATAACTTCCGCTGCAATTTCTCTCCGGGCTGAGGTGAGGAAGGAAAAAAAGGAGTGAGGGCCGGGACAGGAGGGGTATCTCAGGCAGGGAAATGGAAAGCTTCCAGAAGAGCGCCCGGGGCGAGGACCATCCTGGCTTGCCTGCAGGCACCAAGTTGGCCTGCGTGCTGTCGCTGGTGTGGCTCCACGACCCTTCCTCTAGGCTTTCAAGCCCTTGTACATATTCAGGTCTTTTACATGGGAAGGGTGGGAACAGTTCAGCAACAGCTGGCCTGGGGCTCTGCTCATGTTTACTCACAGAGGCCCCGGCACGGTCCCCCAGCTTTGCAATGAGGACGCTCCTTGCGTGGAGGGGCCGGGCTGCTGGCTGTATGGGAGATGATTCCCCACCTCTGACCAATTTCAGAATTGTTTACCGCTGGAGCAAGTGCCCTGATAGGGTTTTCCTCTGTATAACTGCTGGGTTCAGGTTTTTTTTTTTCTTTTTTGGTTCAACTTAGAATTTATTCATCTTTTATGTATTTATTGATATAAGCATGGAAATAATTCATTCATAGAAATACATCTGTGTGAAGGGAAGAACTTTTTTCTGTTTTATTTTTAAATTTCACTTCTAAAAATTTTGAAGTTTAATTATATTTATTTTTCTATACAGCAGGTTATTATTAGTTATCTATTTTATTCATATACATATATACAGGTGAATACCTATCTCCCAACTCATCTGACCACCAACAATCCATGGCTTCCCCCACTTGGTGTCCATACGTTTGTTCTCTACCTCTTTTTCTCTATTTCTGCCCTGCAAACCTGTTCATCTGTACCATATATCTAGGTTCCACATACATGCATTAATACAGAATATTTGTTTTGCACTTTCTGACTTACTTCATTCTGTATGACAGTCTCTAGATCCACCGACTTCTCTACAAATAACCCAGTTTCATTCCTTTTCATGGCTGAGTCATATTCTATTTTATATATGTACCAAATCTTTATCCATTCGTCTGTCTGTGGGCATTTAGGTTGCTTCCATTAGCTGGCTATTGTAAATAGTGCTGCAATGAACATTGTGGTGAATGTGTGTTTTTGATTTATGGTTTTCTCTGGGTATATGCCCAGAAGTGGGATTGCTGGATCCTATGGTAATTCTATTTCTAGTTTCTTTAAGGAAACTCCATACTGTTCTCCATAGTGACTGTATCAATTTACCTTCCCACTAATAGTGGAAGAGGGTTCCTTTTGTCCACACCCTCCCCAGAATTTGTTGTTTGTAGATTTTCTGATGATGCCGATTCTAACAGGTGTGAGGTGATACCTCATTGTCGTTGTGATTTGCATTTCTCTAATAATTAGTGATGTTGAGCAGCTTTTCATGTGCGTCTTGGCCGTCTCTGTGACTTCTTTGAAGAAACGTCTATTTAGATCTTCTGCCTTTATTTGTATTGGGTTGTTTGTTTTTTTAATATTAAGCTGCGTGAGCTGTTTATATATGTTGGAGATTAAACCATTGTCCATTGATTCGTTTGCGAACGTTTTGGCCCATTCTGAGGTTTGCCTTTTTCCATTCCCGTTTTTTTTAACCAAAAAAGAAAGACAGCAAAAGAAGCAGAACACTAATGTGCGTGAAATATGCCTCTTGAAACTGTCGTTTTGAAATATGGACGTCTTTTGAACTTTTTGGTCGATATATGACCCCAGGATTTGTTTTCAGGGCAGGTGTCATTTACAGGCCTGCAATGATTTGGAATATCCACTGACCATTAGCGCTGGGATTAAAGCTGCTGTTGTGTGAAACGGCCACAAGGTGGCAGCAGTTCTCCCTTAGCAAATCTGCTTACTAGGGCAACAGAGCCTCAATGGAAGCCGTGTTCTAGATTGGAATTTAGAATGGAATGTGCCAGGAGAAAGCCCCTCAAGTTTGTCTCACTACTTCTTGTTCGTGTTTTTAATTTAATTTTTAATTTTTTATTACAGCAAGTTTGATTACATCATTTGGCTTGTTGTAGGTGTGCAAGATGTGGTTCTTTTACACATATACATATGTCTGTTCTTCCTGGGACCCTTTTCCCATGTACGTTATGACAGAATGTTGAGTAGTCTTCTGTTGGCATTCCGTAGGTCTTTGGTGATTATATATTTCACCTGTGTTTGTATATGTCTCTTAACACCAATATCGTAATGAATCCAATCCTCACACCTTTCCATTGGTGAACCATAAGTTTGTTTAATGAATCTGTGATTGCCCTTCTCCGTGGAAATATCTGCCCTGGTATCCGTTTTTAGGTAACACCTGTAAGTGATATCCTACGATATGTGTCTTTCACTTTCTGACTTACTACAAGTCACGTGATTACCTGTAGACTCATCTACGGGGCTGCAAATGGCATTGTGTCCGTTTTTTCCTTGGCTAATATTCTGTCTTAGCGAGGTCCATTTTCTGCAATGTGATTCCCTGAGGGCTGAGGATTAGCTGACCTGGGCAGCCTGACCCTGCCGGCAAGCCCTCCCCAGGTGTGCCTGGGTTGAGGTCAATAGAAACAGCACTCCAGGCAGCAATAGCCCCTGCAGCTGTGCCTGACTCCATATTCTCTGCCCCGTCAGCAGTCTCGGGGCTGTGCTGGTGGGTGGGTGTGAGGGTCCATGGCTTTGTTGGTGGCCCGGTGTGAGTGGGGCTCTGCTGGACTTTCTGCAGGAGTTGCCAGGCTGCCACTTGTAAAGAAGAGGATGTGTCACCCATAACTTCCGCTGGAATTTCTCTCCGGGCTGAGGTGAGGAAGGAAAAAAAGGAGTGGGGGCCGGGACAGGAGGGGTATCTCAGGCAGGGAAATGGAAAGCTTCCAGAAGAGCGCCCGGGGCCAGGACCATCCTGGCTGGCCTGCAGGCACCAAGTTGGCCTGCGTGCTGTCGCTGGTGTGGCTCCTCGACCCTTCCTCTAGGCTTTTAAGCCCTTGTACATATTCAGGTGTTTTACCTGGGAAGGGTGGGAACAGTTCAGCAACAGCTGGCCTGGGGCTCTGCTCACGTTTACTCACAGAGGCCCCGGCACGGTCCCCCAGCTTTGCAATGAGGACGCTCCTTGCGTGGAGGGGCCGGGCTGCTGGCTGTATGGGAGATGATTCCCCACCTCTGACCAATTTCAGAATTTTTTACCGCTGGAGCAAGTGCCCTGATAGGGTTTTCCTATGTATAACTGCTGGGTTCAGGTTTTTTTTTTTCTTTTTTGGTTCAAGTTAGAATTTATTCATCTTTTATGTATTTATTGATATAAGCATGGAAATAATTCATTCATAGAAATACATCTGTGTGAAGGGAAGAACTTTTTTCTGTTTTATTTTTAAATTTCATTTCTAAAAATTTTGAAGTTTAATTATTTTTATTTTTCTATACAGCAGGTTATTATTAATTATTTATTTTATTCATATACATATATACAGGTCAATACCTATCTCCCAACTCATCTGACCACCAACACCCCATGGCTTCCCCCACTTGGTGTCCATACGTTTGTTCTCTACCTCTGTTTCTCTATTTCTGCCCTGCAAACCTGTTCATCTGTACCATATATCTAGGTTCCACATACATGCATTAATACAGAATATTTGTTTTGCTCTTTCTGACTTACTTCATTCTGTATGACAGTCTCTAGATCCACCGACTTCTCTACAAACAACCCAGTTTCATTCCTTTTCATGGCTGAGTCATATCCCATTTTATATATGTACCACATCTTTATCCATTCGTCTGTCTGTGGGCATTTAGGTTGCTTCTATTACATGGCTATTGTAAATAGTGCTGCAATGAACATTGTGGTGAATGTGTGTTTTTGATTTATGGTTGTCTCTGGGTATATGCCCAGAAGTGGGATTGCTGGATCCTATGGTAATTCCATTTCTAGTTTCTTTAAGGAAACTCCATACTGTTCTCCATAGTGACTGTATCAATTTACCTTCCCACCAATAGTGGAAGAGGGTTCCTTTTGTCCACACCCTCCCCAGAATTTGTTGTTTGTAGATTTTCTGATGATGCCGAGTCTAACAGGTGTGAGGTGATAACTCATTGTCGCTTTGATTTGCATTTCTCTAATAATTAGAGGTGTTGAGCAGCTTTTCATGTGCGTCTTGGCCGTCTCTCTGACTTCTTTGAAGAAACGTCTATTTAGATCTTCTGCCCATTTTTGTATTGGGTTGTTTGTTTTATTAATATTAAGCTGCCTGAGCTGTTTATATATATTGGAGATTAAACCTTTGTCCATTCATTCGTTTGCGAACGTTTTCGCCCATTCTGAGCGTTGCTTTTTTCCATTCCCGTTTTTTTTAACCAAAAAAGAAAGAAAGCAAAAGAAGCAGAACACTAATGTGCGTGAAATATGCCTCTTGAAACTGTCGTTTTGAAATATGGACGTCTTTTGAACTTTTTGGTTGATATATGACCCCAGGATTTGTTTTCATGGCCGGTGTCATTTACAGGCCTGAAATGATTTGGAATATCCCCTGACCATTAGCGCTGGGATTAAAGCTGCTGTTGTGTGAAACGGCCACAAGGTGGCAGCAGTTCTCCCTTAGCAAATCTGGTTACTAGGGCAACAGAGCCTCAATGGAAGCCGTGTTCTAGATTGGAATTTAGAATGGAATGTGCCAGGAGAAAGCCCCTCAAGTTTGTCTCACTACTTCTTGTTCGTGTTTTTAATTTAATTTTTAATTTTTTATTACAACAAGTTTGATTACATCGTTTGGCTTGTTGTAGGTGTGCAAGATGTGGTTCTTTTACACATATACATATGTCTGTTCTTCCTGGGACCCTTTTCCCATGTACGTTATGACAGAATGTTGAGTAGTCTTCTCTTGGCATTCCATAGGTCTTTGGTGATTATATATTTCACCTGTGTTTGTATATGTCTCTTAACCCCAATATCGTAATGAATCCAATCCTCACACCTTTCCATTGGTGAACCATAAGTTTGTTTAATGAATCTGTGATTGCCCTTCTCCGTGGAAATATCTGCCCTGGTATCCGTTTTTAGGTAACACCTGTAAGTGATATCCTACGATATGTGTCTTTCACTTTCTGACTTACTACAAGTCACGTGATTACCTGTAGACTCATCTACGGGGCTGCAAATGGCATTGTGTCCTTTTTTTCCTTGGCTAATATTCTGTCTTAGCGAGGTCCATTTTCTGCAATGTGATTCCCTGAGGGCTGAGGATTAGCTGACCTGGGCAGCCTGACCCTGCCGGCAAGCCCTCCCCAGGTGTGCCTGGGTTGAGGTCAATAGAAACAGCACTCCAGGCAGCAATAGCCCCTGCAGCTGTGCCTGACTCCATATTCTCTGCCCCGTCAGCAGTCTCGGGGCTGTGCTGTTGGGTGGGTGTGAGGGTCCACGGCTTTGTTGGTGGCCCGGTGTGAGTGGGGCTCTGCTGGACTTTCTGCAGGAGTTGCCAGGCTGCCACTTGTAAAGAAGAGGATGTGTCACCCATAACTTCCGCTGGAATTTCTCTCCGGGCTGAGGTGAGGAAGGAAAAAAAGGAGTGGGGGCCGGGACAGGAGGGGTATCTCAGGCAGGGAAATGGAAAGCTTCCAGAAGAGCGCCCGGGGCCAGGACCATCCTGGCTGGCCTGCAGGCACCAAGTTGGCCTGTGTGCTGTCGCTGGTGTGGCTCCACGACCCTTCCTCTAGGCTTTCAAGCCCTTGTACATATTCAGGTGTTTTACCTGGATAGGGTGGGAACAGTTCAGCAACAGCTGGCCTGGGGCTCTGCTCACGTTTACTCACAGAGGCCCCGGCACGTTCCCCCAGCTTTGCAATGAGGACGCTCCTTGCGTGGAGGGGCCGGACTGCTGGCTGTATGGGAGACGATTCCCCACCTCTGACCAATTTCAGAATTGTTTACCGCTGGAGCAAGTGCCCTGATAGGGTTTTCCTCTGTATAACTGCTGGGTTCAGGTTTTTTTTTTTCTTTTTTGGTTCAAGTTGGAATTTATTCATCTTTTATGTATTTATTTATATAAACATGGAAATAATTCATTCATAGAAATACATCTGTGTGAAGGGAAGAACTTTTTTCTGTTTTATTTTTAAATTTCATTTCTAAAAATTTTGAAGTTTAATTATTTTTATTTTTCTATACAGCAGGTTATTATTAATTATTTATTTTATTCATATACATATATACAGGTCAATACCTTTCTCCCAACTCATCTGACCACAACACCCCATGGCTTCCCCGACTTGGTGTCCATACGTCTGTTCTCTACCTCTGTTTCTCTATTTCTGCCCTGCAAACCTGTTCATCTGTACCATATATCTAGGTTCCACATACATGCATTAATACAGAATATTTGTTTTGCTCTTTCTGACTTACTTCATTCTGTATGACAGTCTCTAGATCCACCGACTTCTCTACAAACAACCCAGTTTCATTCCTTTTCATGGCTGAGTCATATCCCATTTTATATATGTACCACATCTTTATCCATTCGTCTGTCTGTGGGCATTTAGGTTGCTTCTATTACATGGCTATTGTAAATAGTGCTGCAATGAACATTGTGGTGAATGTGTGTTTTTGATTTATGGTTGTCTCTGGGTATATGCCCAGAAGTGGGATTGCTGGATCCTATGGTAATTCCATTTCTAGTTTCTTTAAGGAAACTCCATACTGTTCTCCATAGTGACTGTATCAATTTACCTTCCCACCAATAGTGGAAGAGGGTTTCTTTTGTCCACACCCTCCCCAGAATTTGTTGTTTGTAGATTTTCTGATGATGCCGAGTCTAACAGGTGTGAGGTGATACCTCATTGTTGTTTTGATTTGCATTTCTCTAATAATTAGTGGTGTTGAGCAGCTTTTCATGTGCGTCTTGGCCGTCTCTGTGACTTCTTTGAAGAAAAGTCTATTTAGATCTTCTGCCCATTTTTGTATTGGGTTGTTTGTTTTATTAATATTAAGCTGCCTGAGCTGTTTATATATATTGGAGATTAAACCTTTGTCCATTGATTCGTTTGCGAATGTTTTCGCCCATTCTGAGGGTTGCCTTTTTCCATTCCCGTTTTTTTTAACCAAAAAAGAAAGAAAGCAAAAGAAGCAGAACACTAATGTGCGTGAAATATGCCTCTTGAAACTGTCGTTTTGAAATATGGACGTCTTTTGAACTTTTTGATGGATATATGACCCCAGGATTTGTTTTATGGGAAGGTGTCATTTACAGGCCTGCAATGATTTGGAATATCCACTGACCAGTAGCGCTGGGATTAAAGCTGCTGTTGTGTGAAACGGCCACAAGGTGGCAGCAGTTCTCCCTTAGCAAATCTGGTTACTAGGGCAACAGAGCCTCAATGGAAGCCGTGTTCTAGATTGGAATTTAGAATGGAATGTGCCAGGAGAAAGCCCCTCAAGTTTGTCTCACTACTTCTTGTAAGTGTTTTTAATTTAATTTTTAATTTTTATTACAGCAAGTTTGATTACAACGTTTGGCTTGTTGTAGGTGTGCAAGATGTGGTTCTTTTACACATATACATATGTCTGTTCTTCCTGGGACCCTTTTCCCATGTACGTTATGACAGAATGTTGAGTAGTCTTCTCTTGGCATTCCGTAGGTCTTTGGTGATTATATATTTCACCTGTGTTTGTATATGTCTCTTAACACCAATATCGTAATGAATCCAATCCTCACACCTTTCCATTGGTGAACCATAAGTTTGTTAAATGAATCTGTGATTGCCCTTCTCCGTGGAAATATCTGCCCTGGTATCCGTTTTTAGGTAACACCTATAAGTGATATCCTACGATATGTGTCTTTCACTTTCTGACTTACTACAAGTCACGTGATTACCTGTAGACTCATCTACGGGGCTGCAAATGGCATTGTGTCCTTTTTTTCCTTGGCTAATATTCTGTCTTAGCGAGGTCCATTTTCTGCAATGTGATTCCCTGAGGGCTGAGGATTAGCTGACCTGGGCAGCCTGACCCTGCTGGCAAGCCCTCCCCAGGTGTGCCTGGGTTGAGGTCAATAGAAACAGCACTCCAGGCAGCAATAGCCCCTGCAGCTGTGCCTGACTCCATATTCTCTGCCCCGTCAGCAGTCTCGGGGCTGTGCTGGTGGGTGGGTGTGAGGGTCCACGGCTTTGTTGGTGGCCCGGTGTGAGTGGGGCTCTGCTGGACTTTCTGCAGGAGTTGCCAGGCTGCCACTTGTAAAGAAGAGGATGTGTCACCCATAACTTCCGCTGCAATTTCTCTCCGGGCTGAGGTGAGGAAGGAAAAAAAGGAGTGAGGGCCGGGACAGGAGGGGTATCTCAGGCAGGGAAATGGAAAGCTTCCAGAAGAGCGCCCGGGGCGAGGACCATCCTGGCTTGCCTGCAGGCACCAAGTTGGCCTGCGTGCTGTCGCTGGTGTGGCTCCACGACCCTTCCTCTAGGCTTTCAAGCCCTTGTACATATTCAGGTCTTTTACATGGGAAGGGTGGGAACAGTTCAGCAACAGCTGGCCTGGGGCTCTGCTCATGTTTACTCACAGAGGCCCCGGCACGGTCCCCCAGCTTTGCAATGAGGACGCTCCTTGCGTGGAGGGGCCGGGCTGCTGGCTGTATGGGAGATGATTCCCCACCTCTGACCAATTTCAGAATTGTTTACCGCTGGAGCAAGTGCCCTGATAGGGTTTTCCTCTGTATAACTGCTGGGTTCAGGTTTTTTTTTTCTTTTTTGGTTCAACTTAGAATTTATTCATCTTTTATGTATTTATTGATATAAGCATGGAAATAATTCATTCATAGAAATACATCTGTGTGAAGGGAAGAACTTTTTTCTGTTTTATTTTTAAATTTCACTTCTAAAAATTTTGAAGTTTAATTATATTTATTTTTCTATACAGCAGGTTATTATTAGTTATCTATTTTATTCATATACATATATACAGGTGAATACCTATCTCCCAACTCATCTGACCACCAACAATCCATGGCTTCCCCCACTTGGTGTCCATACGTTTGTTCTCTACCTCTTTTTCTCTATTTCTGCCCTGCAAACCTGTTCATCTGTACCATATATCTAGGTTCCACATACATGCATTAATACAGAATATTTGTTTTGCACTTTCTGACTTACTTCATTCTGTATGACAGTCTCTAGATCCACCGACTTCTCTACAAATAACCCAGTTTCATTCCTTTTCATGGCTGAGTCATATTCTATTTTATATATGTACCAAATCTTTATCCATTCGTCTGTCTGTGGGCATTTAGGTTGCTTCCATTAGCTGGCTATTGTAAATAGTGCTGCAATGAACATTGTGGTGAATGTGTGTTTTTGATTTATGGTTTTCTCTGGGTATATGCCCAGAAGTGGGATTGCTGGATCCTATGGTAATTCTATTTCTAGTTTCTTTAAGGAAACTCCATACTGTTCTCCATAGTGACTGTATCAATTTACCTTCCCACTAATAGTGGAAGAGGGTTCCTTTTGTCCACACCCTCCCCAGAATTTGTTGTTTGTAGATTTTCTGATGATGCCGATTCTAACAGGTGTGAGGTGATACCTCATTGTCGTTGTGATTTGCATTTCTCTAATAATTAGTGGTGTTGAGCAGCTTTTCATGTGCGTCTTGGCCGTCTCTGTGACTTCTTTGAAGAAACGTCTATTTAGATCTTCTGCCTTTATTTGTATTGGGTTGTTTGTTTTTTTAATATTAAGCTGCGTGAGCTGTTTATATATGTTGGAGATTAAACCATTGTCCATTGATTCGTTTGCGAACGTTTTGGCCCATTCTGAGGTTTGCCTTTTTCCATTCCCGTTTTTTTTAACCAAAAAAGAAAGACAGCAAAAGAAGCAGAACACTAATGTGCGTGAAATATGCCTCTTGAAACTGTCGTTTTGAAATATGGACGTCTTTTGAACTTTTTGGTTGATATATGACCCCAGGATTTGTTTTCAGGGCCGGTGTCATTTACAGGCCTGCAATGATTTGGAATATCCACTGACCATTAGCGCTGGGATTAAAGCTGCTGTTGTGTGAAACGGCCACAAGGTGGCAGCAGTTCTCCCTTAGCAAATCTGCTTACTAGGGCAACAGAGCCTCAATGGAAGCCGTGTTCTAGATTGGAATTTAGAATGGAATGTGCCAGGAGAAAGCCCCTCAAGTTTGTCTCACTACTTCTTGTTCGTGTTTTTAATTTAATTTTTAATTTTTTATTACAGCAAGTTTGATTACATCATTTGGCTTGTTGTAGGTGTGCAAGATGTGGTTCTTTTACACATATACATATGTCTGTTCTTCCTGGGACCCTTTTCCCATGTACGTTATGACAGAATGTTGAGTAGTCTTCTGTTGGCATTCCGTAGGTTTTTGGTGATTATATATTTCACCTGTGTTTGTATATGTCTCTTAACACCAATATCGTAATGAATCCAATCCTCACACCTTTCCATTGGTGAACCATAAGTTTGTTTAATGAATCTGTGATTGCCCTTCTCCGTGGAAATATCTGCCCTGGTATCCGTTTTTAGGTAACACCTGTAAGTGATATCCTACGATATGTGTCTTTCACTTTCTGACTTACTACAAGTCACGTGATTACCTGTAGACTCATCTACGGGGCTGCAAATGGCATTGTGTCCGTTTTTTCCTTGGCTAATATTCTGTCTTAGCGAGGTCCATTTTCTGCAATGTGATTCCCTGAGGGCTGAGGATTAGCTGACCTGGGCAGCCTGACCCTGCCGGCAAGCCCTCCCCAGGTGTGCCTGGGTTGAGGTCAATAGAAACAGCACTCCAGGCAGCAATAGCCCCTGCAGCTGTGCCTGACTCCATATTCTCTGCCCCGTCAGCAGTCTCGGGGCTGTGCTGGTGGGTGGGTGTGAGGGTCCATGGCTTTGTTGGTGGCCCGGTGTGAGTGGGGCTCTGCTGGACTTTCTGCAGGAGTTGCCAGGCTGCCACTTGTAAAGAAGAGGATGTGTCACCCATAACTTCCGCTGGAATTTCTCTCCGGGCTGAGGTGAGGAAGGAAAAAAAGGAGTGGGGGCCGGGACAGGAGGGGTATCTCAGGCAGGGAAATGGAAAGCTTCCAGAAGAGCGCCCGGGGCCAGGACCATCCTGGCTGGCCTGCAGGCACCAAGTTGGCCTGCGTGCTGTCGCTGGTGTGGCTCCTCGACCCTTCCTCTAGGCTTTTAAGCCCTTGTACATATTCAGGTGTTTTACCTG
Organism: Mesoplodon densirostris; assembly: GCF_025265405.1. NCBI lineage: Eukaryota > Metazoa > Chordata > Mammalia > Artiodactyla > Ziphiidae > Mesoplodon > Mesoplodon densirostris. Next base: position 95,355,505 of record NC_082666.1, read on the forward strand.
GGAAGGGTGGGAACAGTTCAGCAACAGCTGGCCTGGGGCTCTGCTCACGTTTACTCACAGAGGCCCCGGCACGGTCCCCCAGCTTTGCAATGAGGACGCTCCTTGCGTGGAGGGGCCGGGCTGCTGGCTGTATGGGAGATGATTCCCCACCTCTGACCAATTTCAGAATTTTTTACCGCTGGAGCGAGTGCCCTGATAGGGTTTTCCTATGTATAACTGCTGGGTTCAGGTTTTTTTTTTTCTTTTTTTGTTCAAGTTAGAATTTATTCATCTTTTATGTATTTATTGATATAAGCATGGAAATAATTCATTCATAGAAATACATCTGTGTGAAGGGAAGAACATTTTTCTGTTTTATTTTTAAATTTCATTTCTAAAAATTTTGAAGTTTAATTATATTTATTTTTCTATACAGCAGGTTATTATTAATTATTTATTTTATTCATATACATATATACAGGTCAATACCTATCTCCCAACTCATCTGACCACAACACCCCATGGCTTCCCCGACTTGGTGTCCATACGTTTGTTCTCTACCTCTGTTTCTCTATTTCTGCCCTGCAAACCTGTTCATCTGTACCATATATCTAGGTTCCACATACATGCATTAATACAGAATATTTGTTTTGCTCTTTCTGACTTACTTCATTCTGTATGACAGTCTCTAGATCCACTGACTTCTCTACAAACAACCCAGTTTCATTCCTTTTCATGGCTGAGTCATATCCCATTTTATATATGTACCACATCTTTATCCATTCGTCTGTCTGTGGGCATTTAGGTTGCTTCCATTACCTGGCTATTGTAAATAGTGCTGCAATGAACATTGTGGTGAATGTGTGATTTTGATTTATGGTTTTCTCTGGGTATATGCCCAGAAGTGGGATTGCTGGATCCTATGGTAATTCTATTTCTAGTTTCTTTAAGGAAACTCCATACTGTTCTCCATAGTGACTGTATCAATTTACCTTCCCACCAATAGTGGAAGAGGGTTCCTTTTGTCCACACCCTCCCCAGAATTTGTTGTTTGTAGATTTTCTGATGATGCCGAGTCTAACAGGTGTGAGGTGATACCTCATTGTTGTTTTGATTTGCATTTCTCTAATAATTAGTGGTGTTGAGCAGCTTTTCATGTGCGTCTTGGCCGTCTCTGTGACTTCTTTGAAGAAACGTCTATTTAGATCTTCTGCCCATTTTTGTATTGGGTTGTTTGTTTTATTAATATTAAGCTGCCTGAGCTGTTTATATATATTGGAGATTAAACCTTTGTCCATTGATTCGTTTGCGAACGTTTTCGCCCATTCTGAGCGTTGCTTTTTTCCATTCCCGTTTTTTTTAACCAAAAAAGAAAGAAAGCAAAAGAAGCAGAACACTAATGTGCGTGAAATATGCCTCTTGAAACTGTCGTTTAGAAATATGGACGTCTTTTGAACTTTTTGGTTGATATATGACCCCAGGATTTGTTTTCATGGCCGGTGTCATTTACAGGCCTGAAATGATTTGGAATATCCCCTGACCATTAGCGCTGGGATTAAAGCTGCTGTTGTGTGAAACGGCCACAAGGTGGCAGCAGTTCTCCCTTAGCAAATCTGCTTACCAGGGCAACAGAGCCTCAATGGAAGCCGTGTTCTAGATTGGAATTTAGAATGGAATGTGCCAGGAGAAAGCCCCTCAAGTTTGTCTCACTACTTCTTGTTCGTGTTTTTAATTTAATTTTTAATTTTTTATTACAACAAGTTTGATTACATCGTTTGGCTTGTTGTAGGTGTGCAAGATGTGGTTCTTTTACACATATACATATGTCTGTTCTTCCTGGGACCCTTTTCCCATGTACGTTATGACAGAATGTTGAGTAGTCTTCTCTTGGCATTCCGTAGGTCTTTGGTGATTATATATTTCACCTGTGTTTGTATATGTCTCTTAACCCCAATATCGTAATGAATCCAATCCTCACACCTTTCCATTGGTGAACCATAAGTTTGTTTAATGAATCTGTGATTGCCCTTCTCCGTGGAAATATCTGCCCTGGTATCCGTTTTTAGGTAACACCTGTAAGTGATATCCTACGATATGTGTCTTTCACTTTCTGACTTACTACAAGTCACGTGATTACCTGTAGACTCATCTACGGGGCTGCAAATGGCATTGTGTCCTTTTTTTCCTTGGCTAATATTCTGTCTTAGCGAGGTCCATTTTCTGCAATGTGATTCCCTGAGGGCTGAGGATTAGCTGACCTGGGCAGCCTGACCCTGCCGGCAAGCCCTCCCCAGGTGTGCCTGGGTTGAGGTCAATAGAAACAGCACTCCAGGCAGCAATAGCCCCTGCAGCTGTGCCTGACTCCATATTCTCTGCCCCGTCAGCAGTCTCGGGGCTGTGCTGTTGGGTGGGTGTGAGGGTCCACGGCTTTGTTGGTGGCCCGGTGTGAGTGGGGCTCTGCTGGACTGCCAGGCTGCCACTTGTAAAGAAGAGGATGTGTCACCCATAACTTCCGCTGGAATTTCTCTCCGGGCTGAGGTGAGGAAGGAAAAAAAGGAGTGGGGGCCGGGACAGGAGGGGTATCTCAGGCAGGGAAATGGAAAGCTTCCAGAAGAGCGCCCGGGGCCAGGACCATCCTGGCTGGCCTGCAGGCACCAAGTTGGCCTGTGTGCTGTCGCTGGTGTGGCTCCACGACCCTTCCTCTAGGCTTTCAAGCCCTTGTACATATTCAGGTGTTTTACCTGGGAAGGGTGGGAACAGTTCAGCAACAGCTGGCCTGGGGCTCTGCTCACGTTTACTCACAGAGGCCCCGGCACGGTCCCCCAGCTTTGCAATGAGGACGCTCCTTGCGTGGAGGGGCCGGGCTGCTGGATGTATGGGAGACGATTCCCCACCTCTGACCAATTTCAGAATTGTTTACCGCTGGAGCAAGTGCCCTGATAGGTTTTTCCTCTGTATAACTGCTGGGTTCAGGATTTTTTTTTTCTTTTTTGGTTCAAGTTAGAATTTATTCATCTTTTATGTATTTATTGATATAAGCATGGAAATAATTCATTCATATAAATACATCTGTGTGAAGGGAAGAACTTTTTTCTGTTTTATTTTTAAATTTCATTTCTAAAAATTTTGAAGTTTAATTATATTTATTTTTCTATACAGCAGGTTATTATTAATTATTTATTTTATTCATATACATATATACAGGTCAATACCTATCTCCCAACTCATCTGACCACAACACCCCATGGCTTCCCCGACTTGGTGTCCATACGTTTGTTCTCTACCTCTGTTTCTCTATTTCTGCCCTGCAAACCTGTTCATCTGTACCATATATCTAGGTTCCACATACATGCATTAATACAGAATATTTGTTTTGCTCTTTATGACTTACTTCATTCTGTATGACAGTCTCTAGATCCACCGACTTCTCTACAAACAGCCCAGTTTCATTCCTTTTCATGGCTGAGTCATATCCCATTTTATATATGTACCACATCTTTATCCATTCGTCTGTCTGTGGGCATTTAGGTTGCTTCCATTACCTGGCTATTGTAAATAGTGCTGCAATGAACATTGTGGTGAATGTGTGATTTTGATTTATGGTTGTCTCTGGGTATATGCCCAGAAGTGGGATTGCCGGATCCTATGGTAATTCTATTTCTAGTTTCTTTAAGGAAACTCCATACTGTTCTCCATAGTGACTGTATCAATTTACCTTCCCACCAATAGTGGAAGAGGGTTCCTTTTGTCCACACCCTCCCCAGAATTTGTTGTTTGTAGATTTTCTGATGATGCCGAGTCTAACAGGTGTGAGGTGATACCTCATTGTCGTTTTGATTTGCATTTCTCTAATAATTAGAGGTGTTGAGCAGCTTTTCATGTGCGTCTTGGCCGTCTCTGTGACTTATTTGAAGAAACGTCTATTTAGATCTTCTGCCCATTTTTGTATTGGGTTGTTTGTTTTATTAATATTAAGCTGCCTGAGCTGTTTATATATATTGGAGATTAAACCTTTGTCCATTGATTCGTTTGCGAACGTTTTCGCCCATTCTGAGAGTTGCTTTTTTCCATTCCCGTTTTTTTTAACCAAAAAAGAAAGAAAGCAAAAGAAGCAGAACACTAATGTGCGTGAAATATGCCTCTTGAAACTGTCGTTTTGAAATATGGACGTCTTTTGAACTTTTTGGTTGATATATGACCCCAGGATTTGTTTTCAGGGCCGGTGTCATTTACAGGCCTGAAATGATTTGGAATATCCACTGACCAGTAGCGCTGGGATTAAAGCTGCTGTTGTGTGAAATGGCCACAAGGTGGCAGCAGTTCTCCCTTAGCAAATCTGCTTACTAGGGCAACAGAGCCTCAATGGAAGCTGTGTTCTAGATTGGAATTTAGAATGGAATGTGCCAGGAGTAAGCCCCTCAAGTTTGTCTCACTACTTCTTGTTCGTGTTTTTAATTTAATTTTTAATTTTTTATTACAGCAAGTTTGATTACATCGTTTGGCTTGTTGTAGGTGTGCAAGATGTGGTTCTTTTACACATATACATATGTCTGTTCTTCCTGGGACCCTTTTCCCATGTACGTTATGACAGAATGTTGAGTAGTCTTCTCTTGGCATTCCGTAGGTCTTTGGTGATTATATATTTCACCTGTGTTTGTATATGTCTCTTAACACCAATATCGTAATGAATCCAATCCTCACACCTTTCCATTGGTGAACCATAAGTTTGTTTAATGAATCTGTGATTGCCCTTCTCCGTGGAAATATCTGCCCTGGTATCCGTTTTTAGGTAACACCTGTAAGTGATATCCTACGATATGTGTCTTTCACTTTCTGACTTACTACAAGTCACGTGATTACCTGTAGACTCATCTACAGGGCTGCAAATGGCATTGTGTCCTTTTTTTCCTTGGCTAATATTCTGTCTTAGTGAGGTCCATTTTCTGCAATGTGATTCCCTGAGGGCTGAGGATTAGCTGACCTGGGCAGCCTGACCCTGCCGGCAAGCCCTCCCCAGGTGTGCCTGGGTTGAGGTCAATAGAAACAGCACTCCAGGCAGCAATAGCCCCTGCAGCTGTGCCTGACTCCATATTCTCTGCCCCGTCAGCAGTCTCGGGGCTGTGCTGTTGGGTGGGTGTGAGGGTCCACGGCTTTGTTGGTGGCCCGGTGTGAGTGGGGCTCTGCTGGTCTTTCTGCAGGAGTTGCCAGGCTGCCACTTGTAAAGAAGAGGATGTGTCACCCATAACTTCCGCTGGAATTTCTCTCCGGGCTGAGGTGAGGAAGGAAAAAAAGGAGTGGGGGCCGGGACAGGAGGGGTATCTCAGGCAGGGAAATGGAAAGCTTCCAGAAGAGCGCCCGGGGCCAGGACCATCCTGGCTGGCCTGCAGGCACCAAGTTGGCCTGCGTGCTGTCGCTGGTGTGGATCCACGACCCTTCCTCTAGGCTTTCAAGCCCTTGTACATATTCAGGTGTTTTACCTGGGAAGGGTGGGAACAGTTCAGCAACAGCTGGCCTGGGGCTCTGCTCACGTTTACTCACAGAGGCCCCGGCACGGTGCCCCAGCTTTGCAATGAGGACGCTCCTTGCGTGGAGGGGCCGGGCTGCTGGCTGTATGGGGGATGATTCCCCACCTCTGACCAATTTCAGAATTGTTTACTGCTGGAGCAAGTGCCCTGATAGGGTTTTCCTCTGTATAACTGCTGGGTTGAGGATTTTTTTTTCTTTTTTGGTTCAAGTTAGAATTTATTCATCTTTTATGTATTTATTGATATAAGCATGGAAATAATTCATTCATAGAAATACATCTGTGTGAAGGGAAGAACTTTTTTCTGTTTTATTTTTAAATTTCATTTCTAAAAATTTTGAAGTTTAATTATATTTATTTTTCTATACAGCAGGTTATTATTAATTATTTATTTTATTCATATACATATATACAGGTCAATACCTATCTCCCAACTCATCTGACCACAACACCCCATGGCTTCCCCGACTTGGTGTCCATACGTTTGTTCTCTACCTCTGTTTCTCTATTTCTGCCCTGCAAACCTGTTCATCTGTACCATATATCTAGGTTCCACATACATGCATTAATACAGAATATTTGTTTTGCTCTTTATGACTTACTTCATTCTGTATGACAGTCTCTAGATCCACCGACTTCTCTACAAACAGCCCAGTTTCATTCCTTTTCATGGCTGAGTCATATCCCATTTTATATATGTACCACATCTTTATCCATTCGTCTGTCTGTGGGCATTTAGGTTGCTTCCATTACCTGGCTATTGTAAATAGTGCTGCAATGAACATTGTGGTGAATGTGTGATTTTGATTTATGGTTTTCTCTGGGTATATGCCCAGAAGTGGGATTGCTGGATCCTATGGTAATTCTATTTCTAGTTTCTTTAAGGAAACTCCATACTGTTCTCCATAGTGACTGTATCAATTTACCTTCCCACCAATAGTGGAAGAGGGTTCCTTTTGTCCACACCCTCCCCAGAATTTGTTGTTTGTAGATTTTCTGATGATGCCGAGTCTAACAGGTGTGAGGTGATACCTCATTGTCGTTTTGATTTGCATTTCTCTAATAATTAGAGGTGTTGAGCAGCTTTTCATGTGCGTCTTGGCCGTCTCTGTGACTTCTTTGAAGAAACGTCTATTTAGATCTTCTGCCCATTTTTGTATTGGGTTGTTTGTTTTATTAATATTAAGCTGCCTGAGCTGTTTATATATATTGGAGATTAAACCTTTGTCCATTGATTCGTTTGCGAACGTTTTCGCCCATTCTGAGGGTTGCCTTTTTCCATTCCCGTTTTTTTTAACCAAAAAAGAAAGAAAGCAAAAGAAGCAGAACACTAATGTGCGTGAAATATGCCTCTTGAAACTGTCGTTTAGAAATATGGACGTCTTTTGAACTTTTTGGTTGATATATGACCCCAGGATTTGTTTTCATGGCCGGTGTCATTTACAGGCCTGAAATGATTTGGAATATCCCCTGACCATTAGCGCTGGGATTAAAGCTGCTGTTGTGTGAAACGGCCACAAGGTGGCAGCAGTTCTCCCTTAGCAAATCTGCTTACTAGGGCAACAGAGCCTCAATGGAAGCCGTGTTCTAGATTGGAATTTAGAATGGAATGTGCCAGGAGAAAGCCCCTCAAGTTTGTCTCACTACTTCTTGTTCGTGTTTTTAATTTAATTTTTAATTTTTTATTACAACAAGTTTGATTACATCGTTTGGCTTGTTGTAGGTGTGCAAGATGTGGTTCTTTTACACATATACATATGTCTGTTCTTCCTGGGACCCTTTTCCCATGTACGTTATGACAGAATGTTGAGTAGTCTTCTCTTGGCATTCCGTAGGTCTTTGGTGATTATATATTTCACCTGTGTTTGTATATGTCTCTTAACCCCAATATTGTAATGAATCCAATCCTCACACCTTTCCATTGGTGAACCATAAGTTTGTTTAATGAATCTGTGATTGCCCTTCTCCGTGGAAATATCTGCCCTGGTATCCGTTTTTAGGTAACACCTGTAAGTGATATCCTACGATATGTGTCTTTCACTTTCTGACTTACTACAAGTCACGTGATTACCTGTAGACTCATCTACGGGGCTGCAAATGGCATTGTGTCCTTTTTTTCCTTGGCTAATATTCTGTCTTAGCGAGGTCCATTTTCTGCAATGTGATTCCCTGAGGGCTGAGGATTAGCTGACCTGGGCAGCCTGACCCTGCCGGCAAGCCCTCCCCAGGTGTGCCTGGGTTGAGGTCAATAGAAACAGCACTCCAGGCAGCAATAGCCCCTGCAGCTGTGCCTGACTCCATATTCTCTGCCCCGTCAGCAGTCTCGGGGCTGTGCTGTTGGGTGGGTGTGAGGGTCCACGGCTTTGTTGGTGGCCCGGTGTGAGTGGGGCTCTGCTGGACTTTCTGCAGGAGTTGCCAGGCTGCCACTTGTAAAGAAGAGGATGTGTCACCCATAACTTCCGCTGGAATTTCTCTCCGGGCTGAGGTGAGGAAGGAAAAAAAGGAGTGGGGGCCGGGACAGGAGGGGTATCTCAGGCAGGGAAATGGAAAGCTTCCAGAAGAGCGCCCGGGGCCAGGACCATCCTGGCTGGCCTGCAGGCACCAAGTTGGCCTGTGTGCTGTCGCTGGTGTGGCTCCACGACCCTTCCTCTAGGCTTTCAAGCCCTTGTACATATTCAGGTGTTTTACCTGGGAAGGGTGGGAACAGTTCAGCAACAGCTGGCCTGGGGCTCTGCTCACGTTTACTCACAGAGGCCCCGGCACGGTCCCCCAGCTTTGCAATGAGGACGCTCCTTGCGTGGAGGGGCCGGGCTGCTGGATGTATGGGAGACGATTCCCCACCTCTGACCAATTTCAGAATTGTTTACCGCTGGAGCAAGTGCCCTGATAGGGTTTTCCTCTGTATAACTGCTGGGTTCAGGATTTTTTTTTTCTTTTTTGGTTCAAGTTAGAATTTATTCATCTTTTATGTATTTATTGATATAAGCATGGAAATAATTCATTCATATAAATACATCTGTGTGAAGGGAAGAACTTTTTTCTGTTTTATTTTTAAATTTCATTTCTAAAAATTTTGAAGTTTAATTATATTTATTTTTCTATACAGCAGGTTATTATTAATTATTTATTTTATTCATATACATATATACAGGTCAATACCTATCTCCCAACTCATCTGACCACAACACCCCATGGCTTCCCCGACTTGGTGTCCATACGTTTGTTCTCTACCTCTGTTTCTCTATTTCTGCCCTGCAAACCTGTTCATCTGTACCATATATCTAGGTTCCACATACATGCATTAATACAGAATATTTGTTTTGCTCTTTATGACTTACTTCATTCTGTATGACAGTCTCTAGATCCACCGACTTCTCTACAAACAGCCCAGTTTCATTCCTTTTCATGGCTGAGTCATATCCCATTTTATATATGTACCACATCTTTATCCATTCGTCTGTCTGTGGGCATTTAGGTTGCTTCCATTACCTGGCTATTGTAAATAGTGCTGCAATGAACATTGTGGTGAATGTGTGATTTTGATTTATGGTTTTCTCTGGGTATATGCCCAGAAGTGGGATTGCCGGATCCTATGGTAATTCTATTTCTAGTTTCTTTAAGGAAACTCCATACTGTTCTCCATAGTGACTGTATCAATTTACCTTCCCACCAATAGTGGAAGAGGGTTCCTTTTGTCCACACCCTCCCCAGAATTTGTTGTTTGTATATTTTCTGATGATGCCGAGTCTAACAGGTGTGAGGTGATACCTCATTGTCGTTTTGATTTGCATTTCTCTAATAATTAGAGGTGTTGAGCAGCTTTTCATGTGCGTCTTGGCCGTCTCTGTGACTTATTTGAAGAAACGTCTATTTAGATCTTCTGCCCATTTTTGTATTGGGTTGTTTGTTTTATTAATATTAAGCTGCCTGAGCTGTTTATATATATTGGAGATTAAACCTTTGTCCATTGATTCGTTTGCGAACGTTTTCGCCCATTCTGAGCGTTGCTTTTTTCCATTCCCGTTTTTTTTAACCAAAAAAGAAAGAAAGCAAAAGAAGCAGAACACTAATGTGCGTGAAATATGCCTCTTGAAACTGTCGTTTTGAAATATGGACGTCTTTTGAACTTTTTGGTTGATATATGACCCCAGGATTTGTTTTCAGGGCCGGTGTCATTTACAGGCCTGAAATGATTTGGAATATCCACTGACCATTAGCGCTGGGATTAAAGCTGCTGTTGTGTGAAATGGCCACAAGGTGGCAGCAGTTCTCCCTTAGCAAATCTGCTTACTAGGGCAACAGAGCCTCAATGGAAGCCGTGTTCTAGATTGGAATTTAGAATGGAATGTGCCAGGAGAAAGCCCCTCAAGTTTGTCTCACTACTTCTTGTTCGTGTTTTTAATTTAATTTTTAATTTTTTATTACAGCAAGTTTGATTACATCGTTTGGCTTGTTGTAGGTGTGCAAGATGTGGTTCTTTTACACATATACATATGTCTGTTCTTCCTGGGACCCTTTTCCCATGTACGTTATGACAGAATGTTGAGTAGTCTTCTCTTGGCATTCCGTAGGTCTTTGGTGATTATATATTTCACCTGTGTTTGTATATGTCTCTTAACACCAATATCGTAATGAATCCAATCCTCACACCTTTCCATTGGTGAACCATAAGTTTGTTTAATGAATCTGTGATTGCCCTTCTCCGTGGAAATATCTGCCCTGGTATCTGTTTTTAGGTAACACCTGTAAGTGATATCCTACGATATGTGTCTTTCACTTTCTGACTTACTACAAGTCACGTGATTACCTGTAGACTCATCTACGGGGCTGCAAATGGCATTGTGTCCTTTTTTTCCTTGGCTAATATTCTGTCTTAGTGAGGTCCATTTTCTGCAATGTGATTCCCTGAGGGCTGAGGATTAGCTGACCTGGGCAGCCTGACCCTGCCGGCAAGCCCTCCCCAGGTGTGCCTGGGTTGAGGTCAATAGAAACAGCACTCCAGGCAGCAATAGCCCCTGCAGCTGTGCCTGACTCCATATTCTCTGCCCCGTCAGCAGTCTCGGGGCTGTGCTGTTGGGTGGGTGTGAGGGTCCACGGCTTTGTTGGTGGCCCGGTGTGAGTGGGGCTCTGCTGGACTTTCTGCAGGAGTTGCCAGGCTGCCACTTGTAAAGAAGAGGATGTGTCACCCATAACTTCCGCTGGAATTTCTCTCCGGGCTGAGGTGAGGAAGGAAAAAAAGGAGTGGGGGCCGGGACAGGAGGGGTATCTCAGGCAGGGAAATGGAAAGCTTCCAGAAGAGCGCCCGGGGCCAGGACCATCCTGGCTGGCCTGCAGGCACCAAGTTGGCCTGCGTGCTGTCGCTGGTGTGGATCCACGCCCCTTCCTCTAGGCTTTCAAGCCCTTGTACATATTCAGGTGTTTTACCTGGGAAGGGTGGGAACAGTTCAGCAACAGCTGGCCTGGGGCTCTGCTCACGTTTACTCACAGAGGCCCCGGCACGGTGCCCCAGCTTTGCAATGAGGACGCTCCTTGAGTGGAGGGGCCGGGCTGCTGGCTGTATGGGGGATGATTCCCCACCTCTGACCAATTTCAGAATTGTTTACTGCTGGAGCAAGTGCCCTGATAGGGTTTTCCTCTGTATAACTGCTGGGTTCAGGATTTTTTTTTCTTTTTTGGTTCAAGTTAGAATTTATTCATCTTTTATGTATTTATTGATATAAGCATGGAAATAATTCATTCATAGAAATACATCTGTGTGAAGGGAAGAACTTTTTTCTGTTTTATTTTTAAATTTCATTTCTAAAAATTTTGAAGTTTAATTATATTTATTTTTCTATACAGCAGGTTATTATTAATTATTTATTTTATTCATATACATATATACAGGTCAATACCTATCTCCCAACTCATCTGACCACAACACCCCATGGCTTCCCCGACTTGGTGTCCATACGTTTGTTCTCTACCTCTGTTTCTCTATTTCTGCCCTGCAAACCTGTTCATCTGTACCATATATCTAGGTTCCACATACATGCATTAATACAGAATATTTGTTTTGCTCTTTCTGACTTACTTCATTCTGTATGACAGTCTCTAGATCCACCGACTTCTCTACAAACAACCCAGTTTCATTCCTTTTCATGGCTGAGTCATATCCCATTTTATATATGTACCACATCTTTATCCATTCGTCTGTCTGTGGGCATTTAGGTTGCTTCCATTACCTGGCTATTGTAAATAGTGCTGCAATGAACATTGTGGTGAATGTGTGATTTTGATTTATGGTTTTCTCTGGGTATATGCCCAGAAGTGGGATTGCTGGATCCTATGGTAATTCTATTTCTAGTTTCTTTAAGGAAACTCCATACTGTTCTCCATAGTGACTGTATCAATTTACCTTCCCACCAATAGTGGAAGAGGGTTCCTTTTGTCCACACCCTCCCCAGAATTTGTTGTTTGTAGATTTTCTGATGATGCCGAGTCTAACAGGTGTGAGGTGATACCTCATTGTCGTTTTGATTTGCATTTCTCTAATAATTAGAGGTGTTGAGCAGCTTTTCATGTGCGTCTTGGCCGTCTCTGTGACTTCTTTGAAGAAACGTCTATTTAGATCTTCTGCCCATTTTTGTATTGGGTTGTTTGTTTTATTAATATTAAGCTGCCTGAGCTGTTTATATATATTGGAGATTAAACCTTTGTCCATTGATTCGTTTGCGAACGTTTTCGCCCATTCTGAGGGTTGCCTTTTTCCATTCCCGTTTTTTTTAACCAAAAAAGAAAGAAAGCAAAAGAAGCAGAACACTAATGTGCGTGAAATATGCCTCTTGAAACTGTCGTTTAGAAATATGGACGTCTTTTGAACTTTTTGGTTGATATATGACCCCAGGATTTGTTTTCATGGCCGGTGTCATTTACAGGCCTGAAATGATTTGGAATATCCCCTGACCATTAGCGCTGGGATTAAAGCTGCTGTTGTGTGAAACGGCCACAAGGTGGCAGCAGTTCTCCCTTAGCAAATCTGCTTACTAGGGCAACAGAGCCTCAATGGAAGCCGTGTTCTAGATTGGAATTTAGAATGGAATGTGCCAGGAGAAAGCCCCTCAAGTTTGTCTCACTACTTCTTGTTCGTGTTTTTAATTTAATTTTTAATTTTTTATTACAACAAGTTTGATTACATCGTTTGGCTTGTTGTAGGTGTGCAAGATGTGGTTCTTTTACACATATACATATGTCTGTTCTTCCTGGGACCCTTTTCCCATGTACGTTATGACAGAATGTTGAGTAGTCTTCTCTTGGCATTCCGTAGGTCTTTGGTGATTATATATTTCACCTGTGTTTGTATATGTCTCTTAACCCCAATATTGTAATGAATCCAATCCTCACACCTTTCCATTGGTGAACCATAAGTTTGTTTAATGAATCTGTGATTGCCCTTCTCCGTGGAAATATCTGCCCTGGTATCCGTTTTTAGGTAACACCTGTAAGTGATATCCTACGATATGTGTCTTTCACTTTCTGACTTACTACAAGTCACGTGATTACCTGTAGACTCATCTACGGGGCTGCAAATGGCATTGTGTCCTTTTTTTCCTTGGCTAATATTCTGTCTTAGCGAGGTCCATTTTCTGCAATGTGATTCCCTGAGGGCTGAGGATTAGCTGACCTGGGCAGCCTGACCCTGCCGGCAAGCCCTCCCCAGGTGTGCCTGGGTTGAGGTCAATAGAAACAGCACTCCAGGCAGCAATAGCCCCTGCAGCTGTGCCTGACTCCATATTCTCTGCCCCGTCAGCAGTCTCGGGGCTGTGCTGTTGGGTGGGTGTGAGGGTCCACGGCTTTGTTGGTGGCCCGGTGTGAGTGGGGCTCTGCTGGACTTTCTGCAGGAGTTGCCAGGCTGCCACTTGTAAAGAAGAGGATGTGTCACCCATAACTTCCGCTGGAATTTCTCTCCGGGCTGAGGTGAGGAAGGAAAAAAAGGAGTGGGGGCCGGGACAGGAGGGGTATCTCAGGCAGGGAAATGGAAAGCTTCCAGAAGAGCGCCCGGGGCCAGGACCATCCTGGCTGGCCTGCAGGCACCAAGTTGGCCTGTGTGCTGTCGCTGGTGTGGCTCCACGACCCTTCCTCTAGGCTTTCAAGCCCTTGTACATATTCAGGTGTTTTACCTGGGAAGGGTGGGAACAGTTCAGCAACAGCTGGCCTGGGGCTCTGCTCACGTTTACTCACAGAGGCCCCGGCACGGTCCCCCAGCTTTGCAATGAGGACGCTCCTTGCGTGGAGGGGCCGGGCTGCTGGATGTATGGGAGACGATTCCCCACCTCTGACCAATTTCAGAATTGTTTACCGCTGGAGCAAGTGCCCTGATAGGGTTTTCCTCTGTATAACTGCTGGGTTCAGGATTTTTTTTTTCTTTTTTGGTTCAAGTTAGAATTTATTCATCTTTTATGTATTTATTGATATAAGCATGGAAATAATTCATTCATATAAATACATCTGTGTGAAGGGAAGAACTTTTTTCTGTTTTATTTTTAAATTTCATTTCTAAAAATTTTGAAGTTTAATTATATTTATTTTTCTATACAGCAGGTTATTATTAATTATTTATTTTATTCATATACATATATACAGGTCAATACCTATCTCCCAACTCATCTGACCACAACACCCCATGGCTTCCCCGACTTGGTGTCCATACGTTTGTTCTCTACCTCTGTTTCTCTATTTCTGCCCTGCAAACCTGTTCATCTGTACCATATATCTAGGTTCCACATACATGCATTAATACAGAATATTTGTTTTGCTCTTTATGACTTACTTCATTCTGTATGACAGTCTCTAGATCCACCGACTTCTCTACAAACAGCCCAGTTTCATTCCTTTTCATGGCTGAGTCATATCCCATTTTATATATGTACCACATCTTTATCCATTCGTCTGTCTGTGGGCATTTAGGTTGCTTCCATTACCTGGCTATTGTAAATAGTGCTGCAATGAACATTGTGGTGAATGTGTGATTTTGATTTATGGTTTTCTCTGGGTATATGCCCAGAAGTGGGATTGCCGGATCCTATGGTAATTCTATTTCTAGTTTCTTTAAGGAAACTCCATACTGTTCTCCATAGTGACTGTATCAATTTACCTTCCCACCAATAGTGGAAGAGGGTTCCTTTTGTCCACACCCTCCCCAGAATTTGTTGTTTGTATATTTTCTGATGATGCCGAGTCTAACAGGTGTGAGGTGATACCTCATTGTCGTTTTGATTTGCATTTCTCTAATAATTAGAGGTGTTGAGCAGCTTTTCATGTGCGTCTTGGCCGTCTCTGTGACTTATTTGAAGAAACGTCTATTTAGATCTTCTGCCCATTTTTGTATTGGGTTGTTTGTTTTATTAATATTAAGCTGCCTGAGCTGTTTATATATATTGGAGATTAAACCTTTGTCCATTGATTCGTTTGCGAACGTTTTCGCCCATTCTGAGCGTTGCTTTTTTCCATTCCCGTTTTTTTTAACCAAAAAAGAAAGAAAGCAAAAGAAGCAGAACACTAATGTGCGTGAAATATGCCTCTTGAAACTGTCGTTTTGAAATATGGACGTCTTTTGAACTTTTTGGTTGATATATGACCCCAGGATTTGTTTTCAGGGCCGGTGTCATTTACAGGCCTGAAATGATTTGGAATATCCACTGACCATTAGCGCTGGGATTAAAGCTGCTGTTGTGTGAAATGGCCACAAGGTGGCAGCAGTTCTCCCTTAGCAAATCTGCTTACTAGGGCAACAGAGCCTCAATGGAAGCCGTGTTCTAGATTGGAATTTAGAATGGAATGTGCCAGGAGAAAGCCCCTCAAGTTTGTCTCACTACTTCTTGTTCGTGTTTTTAATTTAATTTTTAATTTTTTATTACAGCAAGTTTGATTACATCGTTTGGCTTGTTGTAGGTGTGCAAGATGTGGTTCTTTTACACATATACATATGTCTGTTCTTCCTGGGACCCTTTTCCCATGTACGTTATGACAGAATGTTGAGTAGTCTTCTCTTGGCATTCCGTAGGTCTTTGGTGATTATATATTTCACCTGTGTTTGTATATGTCTCTTAACACCAATATCGTAATGAATCCAATCCTCACACCTTTCCATTGGTGAACCATAAGTTTGTTTAATGAATCTGTGATTGCCCTTCTCCGTGGAAATATCTGCCCTGGTATCTGTTTTTAGGTAACACCTGTAAGTGATATCCTACGATATGTGTCTTTCACTTTCTGACTTACTACAAGTCACGTGATTACCTGTAGACTCATCTACGGGGCTGCAAATGGCATTGTGTCCTTTTTTTCCTTGGCTAATATTCTGTCTTAGTGAGGTCCATTTTCTGCAATGTGATTCCCTGAGGGCTGAGGATTAGCTGACCTGGGCAGCCTGACCCTGCCGGCAAGCCCTCCCCAGGTGTGCCTGGGTTGAGGTCAATAGAAACAGCACTCCAGGCAGCAATAGCCCCTGCAGCTGTGCCTGACTCCATATTCTCTGCCCCGTCAGCAGTCTCGGGGCTGTGCTGTTGGGTGGGTGTGAGGGTCCACGGCTTTGTTGGTGGCCCGGTGTGAGTGGGGCTCTGCTGGACTTTCTGCAGGAGTTGCCAGGCTGCCACTTGTAAAGAAGAGGATGTGTCACCCATAACTTCCGCTGGAATTTCTCTCCGGGCTGAGGTGAGGAAGGAAAAAAAGGAGTGGGGGCCGGGACAGGAGGGGTATCTCAGGCAGGGAAATGGAAAGCTTCCAGAAGAGCGCCCGGGGCCAGGACCATCCTGGCTGGCCTGCAGGCACCAAGTTGGCCTGCGTGCTGTCGCTGGTGTGGATCCACGCCCCTTCCTCTAGGCTTTCAAGCCCTTGTACATATTCAGGTGTTTTACCTGGGAAGGGTGGGAACAGTTCAGCAACAGCTGGCCTGGGGCTCTGCTCACGTTTACTCACAGAGGCCCCGGCACGGTGCCCCAGCTTTGCAATGAGGACGCTCCTTGAGTGGAGGGGCCGGGCTGCTGGCTGTATGGGGGATGATTCCCCACCTCTGACCAATTTCAGAATTGTTTACTGCTGGAGCAAGTGCCCTGATAGGGTTTTCCTCTGTATAACTGCTGGGTTCAGGATTTTTTTTTCTTTTTTGGTTCAAGTTAGAATTTATTCATCTTTTATGTATTTATTGATATAAGCATGGAAATAATTCATTCATAGAAATACATCTGTGTGAAGGGAAGAACTTTTTTCTGTTTTATTTTTAAATTTCATTTCTAAAAATTTTGAAGTTTAATTATATTTATTTTTCTATACAGCAGGTTATTATTAATTATTTATTTTATTCATATACATATATACAGGTCAATACCTATCTCCCAACTCATCTGACCACAACACCCCATGGCTTCCCCGACTTGGTGTCCATACGTTTGTTCTCTACCTCTGTTTCTCTATTTCTGCCCTGCAAACCTGTTCATCTGTACCATATATCTAGGTTCCACATACATGCATTAATACAGAATATTTGTTTTGCTCTTTCTGACTTACTTCATTCTGTATGACAGTCTCTAGATCCACCGACTTCTCTACAAACAACCCAGTTTCATTCCTTTTCATGGCTGAGTCATATCCCATTTTATATATGTACCACATCTTTATCCATTCGTCTGTCTGTGGGCATTTAGGTTGCTTCCATTACCTGGCTATTGTAAATAGTGCTGCAATGAACATTGTGGTGAATGTGTGATTTTGATTTATGGTTTTCTCTGGGTATATGCCCAGAAGTGGGATTGCTGGATCCTATGGTAATTCTATTTCTAGTTTCTTTAAGGAAACTCCATACTGTTCTCCATAGTGACTGTATCAATTTACCTTCCCACCAATAGTGGAAGAGGGTTCCTTTTGTCCACACCCTCCCCAGAATTTGTTGTTTGTAGATTTTCTGATGATGCCGAGTCTAACAGGTGTGAGGTGATACCTCATTGTCGTTTTGATTTGCATTTCTCTAATAATTAGAGGTGTTGAGCAGCTTTTCATGTGCGTCTTGGCCGTCTCTGTGACTTATTTGAAGAAACGTCTATTTAGATCTTCTGCCCATTTTTGTATTGGGTTGTTTGTTTTATTAATATTAAGCTGCCTGAGCTGTTTATATATATTGGAGATTAAACCTTTGTCCATTGATTCGTTTGCGAACGTTTTCGCCCATTCTGAGCGTTGCTTTTTTCCATTCCCGTTTTTTTTAACCAAAAAAGAAAGAAAGCAAAAGAAGCAGAACACTAATGTGCGTGAAATATGCCTCTTGAAACTGTCGTTTAGAAATATGGACGTCTTTTGAACTTTTTGGTTGATATATGACCCCAGGATTTGTTTTCATGGCCGGTGTCATTTACAGGCCTGAAATGATTTGGAATATCCCCTGACCATTAGCGCTGGGATTAAAGCTGCTGTTGTGTGAAACGGCCACAAGGTGGCAGCAGTTCTCCCTTAGCAAATCTGCTTACTAGGGCAACAGAGCCTCAATGGAAGCCGTGTTCTAGATTGGAATTTAGAATGGAATGTGCCAGGAGAAAGCCCCTCAAGTTTGTCTCACTACTTCTTGTTCGTGTTTTTAATTTAATTTTTTATTTTTTATTACAACAAGTTTGATTACATCGTTTGGCTTGTTGTAGGTGTGCAAGATGTGGTTCTTTTACACATATACATATGTCTGTTCTTCCTGGGACCCTTTTCCCATGTACGTTATGACAGAATGTTGAGTAGTCTTCTCTTGGCATTCCGTAGGTCTTTGGTGATTATATATTTCACCTGTGTTTGTATATGTCTCTTAACCCCAATATTGTAATGAATCCAATCCTCACACCTTTCCATTGGTGAACCATAAGTTTGTTTAATGAATCTGTGATTGCCCTTCTCCGTGGAAATATCTGCCCTGGTATCCGTTTTTAGGTAACACCTGTAAGTGATATCCTACGATATGTGTCTTTCACTTTCTGACTTACTACAAGTCACGTGATTACCTGTAGACTCATGTACGGGGCTGCAAATGGCATTGTGTCCTTTTTTTCCTTGGCTAATATTCTGTCTTAGCGAGGTCCATTTTCTGCAATGTGATTCCCTGAGGGCTGAGGATTAGCTGACCTGGGCAGCCTGACCCTGCCGGCAAGCCCTCCCCAGGTGTGCCTGGGTTGAGGTCAATAGAAACAGCACTCCAGGCAGCAATAGCCCCTGCAGCTGTGCCTGACTCCATATTCTCTGCCCCGTCAGCAGTCTCGGGGCTGTGCTGTTGGGTGGGTGTGAGGGTCCACGGCTTTGTTGGTGGCCCGGTGTGAGTGGGGCTCTGCTGGACTTTCTGCAGGAGTTGCCAGGCTGCCACTTGTAAAGAAGAGGATGTGTCACCCATAACTTCCACTGGAATTTCTCTCCGGGCTGAGGTGAGGAAGGAAAAAAAGGAGTGGGGGCCGGGACAGGAGGGGTATCTCAGGCAGGGAAATGGAAAGCTTCCAGAAGAGCGCCCGGGGCCAGGACCATCCTGGCTGGCCTGCAGGCACCAAGTTGGCCTGTGTGCTGTCGCTGGTGTGGCTCCACGACCCTTCCTCTAGGCTTTCAAGCCCTTGTACATATTCAGGTGTTTTACCTGGGAAGGGTGGGAACAGTTCAGCAACAGCTGGCCTGGGGCTCTGCTCACGTTTACTCACAGAGGCCCCGGCACGATCCCCCAGCTTTGCAATGAGGACGCTCCTTGCGTGGAGGGGCCGGGCTGCTGGATGTATGGGAGACGATTCCCCACCTCTGACCAATTTCAGAATTGTTTACCGCTGGAGCAAGTGCCCTGATAGGGTTTTCCTCTGTATAACTGCTGGGTTCAGGATTTTTTTTTTCTTTTTTGGTTCAAGTTAGAATTTATTCATCTTTTATGTATTTATTGATATAAGCATGGAAATAATTCATTCATATAAATACATCTGTGTGAAGGGAAGAACTTTTTTCTGTTTTATTTTTAAATTTCATTTCTAAAAATTTTGAAGTTTAATTATATTTATTTTTCTATACAGCAGGTTATTATTAATTATTTATTTTATTCATATACATATATACAGGTCAATACCTATCTCCCAACTCATCTGACCACAACACCCCATGGCTTCCCCGACTTGGTGTCCATACGTTTGTTCTCTACCTCTGTTTCTCTATTTCTGCCCTGCAAACCTGTTCATCTGTACCATATATCTAGGTTCCACATACATGCATTAATACAGAATATTTGTTTTGCTCTTTATGACTTACTTCATTCTGTATGACAGTCTCTAGATCCACCGACTTCTCTACAAACAGCCCAGTTTCATTCCTTTTCATGGCTGAGTCATATCCCATTTTATATATGTACCACATCTTTATCCATTCGTCTGTCTGTGGGCATTTAGGTTGCTTCCATTACCTGGCTATTGTAAATAGTGCTGCAATGAACATTGTGGTGAATGTGTGATTTTGATTTATGGTTGTCTCTGGGTATATGCCCAGAAGTGGGATTGCCGGATCCTATGGTAATTCTATTTCTAGTTTCTTTAAGGAAACTCCATACTGTTCTCCATAGTGACTGTATCAATTTACCTTCCCACCAATAGTGGAAGAGGGTTCCTTTTGTCCACACCCTCCCCAGAATTTGTTGTTTGTATATTTTCTGATGATGCCGAGTCTAACAGGTGTGAGGTGATACCTCATTGTCGTTTTGATTTGCATTTCTCTAATAATTAGAGGTGTTGAGCAGCTTTTCATGTGCGTCTTGGCCGTCTCTGTGACTTATTTGAAGAAACGTCTATTTAGATCTTCTGCCCATTTTTGTATTGGGTTGTTTGTTTTATTAATATTAAGCTGCCTGAGCTGTTTATATATATTGGAGATTAAACCTTTGTCCATTGATTCGTTTGCGAACGTTTTCGCCCATTCTGAGCGTTGCTTTTTTCCATTCCCGTTTTTTTTAACCAAAAAAGAAAGAAAGCAAAAGAAGCAGAACACTAATGTGCGTGAAATATGCCTCTTGAAACTGTCGTTTTGAAATATGGACGTCTTTTGAACTTTTTGGTTGATATATGACCCCAGGATTTGTTTTCAGGGCCGGTGTCATTTACAGGCCTGAAATGATTTGGAATATCCACTGACCATTAGCGCTGGGATTAAAGCTGCTGTTGTGTGAAATGGCCACAAGGTGGCAGCAGTTCTCCCTTAGCAAATCTGCTTACTAGGGCAACAGAGCCTCAATGGAAGCCGTGTTCTAGATTGGAATTTAGAATGGAATGTGCCAGGAGAAAGCCCCTCAAGTTTGTCTCACTACTTCTTGTTCGTGTTTTTAATTTAATTTTTAATTTTTTATTACAGCAAGTTTGATTACATCGTTTGGCTTGTTGTAGGTGTGCAAGATGTGGTTCTTTTACACATATACATATGTCTGTTCTTCCTGGGACCCTTTTCCCATGTACGTTATGACAGAATGTTGAGTAGTCTTCTCTTGGCATTCCGTAGGTCTTTGGTGATTATATATTTCACCTGTGTTTGTATATGTCTCTTAACACCAATATCGTAATGAATCCAATCCTCACACCTTTCCATTGGTGAACCATAAGTTTGTTTAATGAATCTGTGATTGCCCTTCTCCGTGGAAATATCTGCCCTGGTATCCGTTTTTAGGTAACACCTGTAAGTGATATCCTACGATATGTGTCTTTCACTTTCTGACTTACTACAAGTCACGTGATTACCTGTAGACTCATCTACGGGGCTGCAAATGGCATTGTGTCCTTTTTTTCCTTGGCTAATATTCTGTCTTAGTGAGGTCCATTTTCTGCAATGTGATTCCCTGAGGGCTGAGGATTAGCTGACCTGGGCAGCCTGACCCTGCCGGCAAGCCCTCCCCAGGTGTGCCTGGGTTGAGGTTAATAGAAACAGCACTCCAGGCAGCAATAGCCCCTGCAGCTGTGCCTGACTCCATATTCTCTGCCCCGTCAGCAGTCTCGGGGCTGTGCTGTTGGGTGGGTGTGAGGGTCCACGGCTTTGTTGGTGGCCCGGTGTGAGTGGGGCTCTGCTGGACTTTCTGCAGGAGTTGCCAGGCTGCCACTTGTAAAGAAGAGGATGTGTCACCCATAACTTCCGCTGGAATTTCTCTCCGGGCTGAGGTGAGGAAGGAAAAAAAGGAGTGGGGGCCGGGACAGGAGGGGTATCTCAGGCAGGGAAATGGAAAGCTTCCAGAAGAGCGCCCGGGGCCAGGACCATCCTGGCTGGCCTGCAGGCACCAAGTTGGCCTGCGTGCTGTCGCTGGTGTGGATCCACGACCCTTCCTCTAGGCTTTCAAGCCCTTGTACATATTCAGGTGTTTTACCTGGGAAGGGTGGGAACAGTTCAGCAACAGCTGGCCTGGGGCTCTGCTCACGTTTACTCACAGAGGCCCCGGCACGGTGCCCCAGCTTTGCAATGAGGACGCTCCTTGCGTGGAGGGGCTGGGCTGCTGGCTGTATGGGGGATGATTCCCCACCTCTGACCAATTTCAGAATTGTTTACTGCTGGAGCAAGTGCCCTGATAGGGTTTTCCTCTGTATAACTGCTGGGTTCAGGATTTTTTTTTCTTTTTTGGTTCAAGTTAGAATTTATTCATCTTTTATGTATTTATTGATATAAGCATGGAAATAATTCATTCATAGAAATACATCTGTGTGAAGGGAAGAACTTTTTTCTGTTTTATTTTTAAATTTCATTTCTAAAAATTTTGAAGTTTAATTATATTTATTTTTCTATACAGCAGGTTATTATTAATTATTTATTTTATTCATATACATATATACAGGTCAATACCTATCTCCCAACTCATCTGACCACAACACCCTATGGCTTCCCCGACTTGGTGTCCATACGTTTGTTCTCTACCTCTGTTTCTCTATTTCTGCCCTGCAAACCTGTTCATCTGTACCATATATCTAGGTTCCACATACATGCATTAATACAGAATATTTGTTTTGCTCTTTCTGACTTACTTCATTCTGTATGACAGTCTCTAGATCCACCGACTTCTCTACAAACAACCCAGTTTCATTCCTTTTCATGGCTGAGTCATATCCCATTTTATATATGTACCACATCTTTATCCATTCGTCTGTCTGTGGGCATTTAGGTTGCTTCCATTACCTGGCTATTGTAAATAGTGCTGCAATGAACATTGTGGTGAATGTGTGTTTTTGATTTATGGTTGTCTCTGGGTATATGCCCAGAAGTGGGATTGCTGGATCCTATGGTAATTCTATTTCTAGTTTCTTTAAGGAAACTCCATACTGTTCTCCATAGTGACTGTATCAATTTACCTTCCCACCAATAGTGGAAGAGGGCTCCTTTTGTCCACACCCTCCCCAGAATTTGTTGTTTGTAGATTTTCTGATGATGCCGAGTCTAACAGGTGTGAGGTGATACCTCATTGTCATTTTGATTTGCATTTCCCTAATAATTAGTGGTGTTGAGCAGCTTTTCATGTGCGTCTTGGCCGTCTCTGTGACTTCTTTGAAGAAAAGTGTATTTAGAACTGCTGCCCATTTTTTTATTGGGGTGTTTGTTTTATTAATATTAAGCTGCCTGAGCTGTTTATATATATTGGAGATTAAACCTTTGTCCATTGATTCGTTTGCGAACGTTTTCGCCCATTCTGAGGGTTGCCTTTTTCCATTCCCGTTTTTTTTAACCAAAAAAGAAAGACAGCAAAAGAAGCAGAACACTAATGTGCGTGAAATATGCCTCTTGAAACTGTCGTTTTGAAATATGGACGTCTTTTGAACTTTTTGGTCGATATATGACCCCAGGATTTGTTTTCAGGGCAGGTGTCATTTACAGGCCTGCAATGATTTGGAATATCCACTGACCATTAGCGCTGGGATTAAAGCTGCTGTTGTGTGAAACGGCCACAAGGTGGCAGCAGTTCTCCCTTAGCAAATCTGCTTACTAGGGCAACAGAGCCTCAATGGAAGCCGTGTTCTAGATTGGAATTTAGAATGGAATGTGCCAGGAGAAAGCCCCTCAAGTTTGTCTCACTACTTCTTGTTCGTGTTTTTAATTTAATTTTTTATTTTTTATTACAACAAGTTTGATTACATCGTTTGGCTTGTTGTAGGTTTGCAAGATGTGGTTCTTTTACACATATACATATGTCTGTTCTTCCTGGGACCCTTTTCCCATGTACGTTATGACAGAATGTTGAGTAGTCTTCTCTTGGCATTCCGTAGGTCTTTGGTGATTATATATTTCACCTGTGTTTGTATATGTCTCTTAACACCAATATCGTAATGAATCCAATCCTCACACCTTTCCATTGGTGAACCATAAGTTTGTTTAATGAATCTGTTATTGCCCTTCTCCGTGGAAATATCTGCCCTGGTATCCGTTTTTAGGTAACACCTATAAGTGATATCCTACGATATGTGTCTTTCACTTTCTGACTTACTACAAGTCACGTGATTACCTGTAGACTCATCTACAGGGCTGCAAATGGCATTGTGCCCTTTTTTTCCTTGGCTAATATTCTGTCTTAGCGAGGTCCATTTTCTGCAATGTGATTCCCTGAGGGCTGAGGATTAGCTGACCTGGGCAGCCTGACCCTGCCGGCAAGCCCTCCCCAGGTGTGCCTGGTTTGAGGTCGATAGAAACAGCACTCCAGGCAGCAATAGCCCCTGCAGCTGTGCCTGACTCCATATTCTCTGCCCCGTCAGCAGTCTCGGGGCTGTTCTGGTGGGAGGGTGTGAGGGTCCACGGCTTTGTTGGTGGCCCGGTGTGAGTGGGGCTCTGCTGGACTTTCTGCAGGAGTTGCCAGGCTGCCACTTGTAAAGAAGAGGATGTGTCACCCATAACTTCCGCTGGAATATCTCTCCGGGCTGAGGTGATGAAGGAAAAAAAGGAGTGGGGGCCGGGACAGGACGGGTATCTCAGGCAGGGAAATGGAAAGCTTCCAGAAGAGCGCCCGGGGCCAGGACCATTCTGGCTGGCCTGCAGGCACCAAGTTGGCCTGCGTGCTGTCGCTGGTGTGGCTCCACGACCCTTCCTCTAGGCTTTCAAGCCCTTGTACATATTCAGGTGTTTTACCTGGAAAGGGTGGGAACAGTTCAGCAACAGCTGGCCTGGGGCTCAGCTCACGTTTACTCACAGAGGCCTCGGCACGGTCCCCCAGCTTTGCAATGAGGACACTCCTTGCATGGGGGGGTCCGGGCTGCTGGCTGTATGGGAGATGATTCCCCACCTCTGACCAATTTCAGAATTGTTTACCGCTGGAGCAAGTGCCCTGATAGGGTTTTCCTCTGTATAACTGCTGGGTTCAGGTTTTTTTTCTCTTTTTTGGTTCAAGTTAGAATTTATTCATCTTAAATGTATTTATTGATATAAGCATGGAAATAATTCATTCATATAAATACATCTGTGTGAAGGGAAGAACTTTTTTCTGTTTTATTTTTAAATTTTATTTCTAAAAATTTTGAAGTTTAATTATATTTATTTTTCTATACAGCAGGTTATTATTGATTATTTATTTTATTCATATACATATATACAGGTCAATACCTATCTCCCAACTCATCTGACCACAACACCCCATGGCTTCCCCAACTTGGTGTCCATACGTTTGTTCTCTACCTCTGTTTCTCTATTTCTGCCCTGCAAACCTGTTCATCTGTACCATATATCTAGGTTCCACATACATGCATTAATACAGAATATTTGTTTTGCTCTTTCTGACTTACTTCATTCTGTATGACAGTCTCTAGATCCACCGACTTCTCTACAAACAACCCAGTTTCATTCCTTTTCATGGCTGAGTCATATCCCATTTTATATATGTACCACATCTTTATCCATTCGTCTGTCTGTGGGCATTTAGGTTGCTTCCATTACCTGGCTATTGTAAATAGTGCTGCAATGAACATTGTGGTGAATGTGTGATTTTGATTTATGGTTTTCTCTGGGTATATGCCCAGAAGTGGGATTGCTGGATCCTATGGTAATTCTATTTCTAGTTTCTTTAAGGAAACTCCATACTGTTCTCCATAGTGACTGTATCAATTTACCTTCCCACCAATAGTGGAAGAGGGTTCCTTTTGTCCACACCCTCCCCAGAATTTGTTGTTTGTAGATTTTCTGATGATGCCGAGTCTAACAGGTGTGAGGTGATACCTCATTGTCGTTTTGATTTGCATTTCTCTAATAATTAGAGGTGTTGAGCAGCTTTTCATGTGCGTCTTGGCCGTCTCTGTGACTTCTTTGAAGAAACGTCTATTTAGATCTTCTGCCCATTTTTGTATTGGGTTGTTTGTTTTATTAATATTAAGCTGCCTGAGCTGTTTATATATATTGGAGATTAAACCTTTGTCCATTGATTCGTTTGCGAACGTTTTCGCCCATTCTGAGCGTTGCTTTTTTCCATTCCCGTTTTTTTTAACCAAAAAAGAAAGAAAGCAAAAGAAGCAGAACACTAATGTGCGTGAAATATGCCTCTTGAAACTGTCGTTTAGAAATATGGACGTCTTTTGAACTTTTTGGTTGATATATGACCCCAGGATTTGTTTTCATGGCCGGTGTCATTTACAGGCCTGAAATGATTTGGAATATCCCCTGACCATTAGCGCTGGGATTAAAGCTGCTGTTGTGTGAAACGGCCACAAGGTGGCAGCAGTTCTCCCTTAGCAAATCTGCTTACTAGGGCAACAGAGCCTCAATGGAAGCCGTGTTCTAGATTGGAATTTAGAATGGAATGTGCCAGGAGAAAGCCCCTCAAGTTTGTCTCACTACTTCTTGTTCGTGTTTTTAATTTAATTTTTAATTTTTTATTACAGCAAGTTTGATTACATCGTTTGGCTTGTTGTAGGTGTGCAAGATGTGGTTCTTTTACACATATACATATGTCTGTTCTTCCTGGGACCCTTTTCCCATGTACGTTATGACAGAATGTTGAGTAGTCTTCTCTTGGCATTCCGTAGGTCTTTGGTGATTATATATTTCACCTGTGTTTGTATATGTCTCTTAACCCCAATATTGTAATGAATCCAATCCTCACACCTTTCCATTGGTGAACCATAAGTTTGTTTAATGAATCTGTGATTGCCCTTCTCCGTGGAAATATCTGCCCTGGTATCCGTTTTTAGGTAACACCTGTAAGTGATATCCTACGATATGTGTCTTTCACTTTCTGACTTACTACAAGTCACGTGATTACCTGTAGACTCATCTACGGGGCTGCAAATGGCATTGTGTCCTTTTTTTCCTTGGCTAATATTCTGTCTTAGCGAGGTCCATTTTCTGCAATGTGATTCCCTGAGGGCTGAGGATTAGCTGACCTGGGCAGCCTGACCCTGCCGGCAAGCCCTCCCCAGGTGTGCCTGGGTTGAGGTCAATAGAAACAGCACTCCAGGCAGCAATAGCCCCTGCAGCTGTGCCTGACTCCATATTCTCTGCCCCGTCAGCAGTCTCGGGGCTGTGCTGTTGGGTGGGTGTGAGGGTCCACGGCTTTGTTGGTGGCCCGGTGTGAGTGGGGCTCTGCTGGACTTTCTGCAGGAGTTGCCAGGCTGCCACTTGTAAAGAAGAGGATGTGTCACCCATAACTTCCACTGGAATTTCTCTCCGGGCTGAGGTGAGGAAGGAAAAAAAGGAGTGGGGGCCGGGACAGGAGGGGTATCTCAGGCAGGGAAATGGAAAGCTTCCAGAAGAGCGCCCGGGGCCAGGACCATCCTGGCTGGCCTGCAGGCACCAAGTTGGCCTGTGTGCTGTCGCTGGTGTGGCTCCACGACCCTTCCTCTAGGCTTTCAAGCCCTTGTACATATTCAGGTGTTTTACCTGGGAAGGGTGGGAACAGTTCAGCAACAGCTGGCCTGGGGCTCTGCTCACGTTTACTCACAGAGGCCCCGGCACGATCCCCCAGCTTTGCAATGAGGACGCTCCTTGCGTGGAGGGGCCGGGCTGCTGGATGTATGGGAGACGATTCCCCACCTCTGACCAATTTCAGAATTGTTTACCGCTGGAGCAAGTGCCCTGATAGGGTTTTCCTCTGTATAACTGCTGGGTTCAGGATTTTTTTTTTCTTTTTTGGTTCAAGTTAGAATTTATTCATCTTTTATGTATTTATTGATATAAGCATGGAAATAATTCATTCATATAAATACATCTGTGTGAAGGGAAGAACTTTTTTCTGTTTTATTTTTAAATTTCATTTCTAAAAATTTTGAAGTTTAATTATATTTATTTTTCTATACAGCAGGTTATTATTAATTATTTATTTTATTCATATACATATATACAGGTCAATACCTATCTCCCAACTCATCTGACCACAACACCCCATGGCTTCCCCGACTTGGTGTCCATACGTTTGTTCTCTACCTCTGTTTCTCTATTTCTGCCCTGCAAACCTGTTCATCTGTACCATATATCTAGGTTCCACATACATGCATTAATACAGAATATTTGTTTTGCTCTTTATGACTTACTTCATTCTGTATGACAGTCTCTAGATCCACCGACTTCTCTACAAACAGCCCAGTTTCATTCCTTTTCATGGCTGAGTCATATCCCATTTTATATATGTACCACATCTTTATCCATTCGTCTGTCTGTGGGCATTTAGGTTGCTTCCATTACCTGGCTATTGTAAATAGTGCTGCAATGAACATTGTGGTGAATGTGTGATTTTGATTTATGGTTGTCTCTGGGTATATGCCCAGAAGTGGGATTGCCGGATCCTATGGTAATTCTATTTCTAGTTTCTTTAAGGAAACTCCATACTGTTCTCCATAGTGACTGTATCAATTTACCTTCCCACCAATAGTGGAAGAGGGTTCCTTTTGTCCACACCCTCCCCAGAATTTGTTGTTTGTATATTTTCTGATGATGCCGAGTCTAACAGGTGTGAGGTGATACCTCATTGTCGTTTTGATTTGCATTTCTCTAATAATTAGAGGTGTTGAGCAGCTTTTCATGTGCGTCTTGGCCGTCTCTGTGACTTATTTGAAGAAACGTCTATTTAGATCTTCTGCCCATTTTTGTATTGGGTTGTTTGTTTTATTAATATTAAGCTGCCTGAGCTGTTTATATATATTGGAGATTAAACCTTTGTCCATTGATTCGTTTGCGAACGTTTTCGCCCATTCTGAGCGTTGCTTTTTTCCATTCCCGTTTTTTTTAACCAAAAAAGAAAGAAAGCAAAAGAAGCAGAACACTAATGTGCGTGAAATATGCCTCTTGAAACTGTCGTTTTGAAATATGGACGTCTTTTGAACTTTTTGGTTGATATATGACCCCAGGATTTGTTTTCAGGGCCGGTGTCATTTACAGGCCTGAAATGATTTGGAATATCCACTGACCATTAGCGCTGGGATTAAAGCTGCTGTTGTGTGAAATGGCCACAAGGTGGCAGCAGTTCTCCCTTAGCAAATCTGCTTACTAGGGCAACAGAGCCTCAATGGAAGCCGTGTTCTAGATTGGAATTTAGAATGGAATGTGCCAGGAGAAAGCCCCTCAAGTTTGTCTCACTACTTCTTGTTCGTGTTTTTAATTTAATTTTTAATTTTTTATTACAGCAAGTTTGATTACATCGTTTGGCTTGTTGTAGGTGTGCAAGATGTGGTTCTTTTACACATATACATATGTCTGTTCTTCCTGGGACCCTTTTCCCATGTACGTTATGACAGAATGTTGAGTAGTCTTCTCTTGGCATTCCGTAGGTCTTTGGTGATTATATATTTCACCTGTGTTTGTATATGTCTCTTAACACCAATATCGTAATGAATCCAATCCTCACACCTTTCCATTGGTGAACCATAAGTTTGTTTAATGAATCTGTGATTGCCCTTCTCCGTGGAAATATCTGCCCTGGTATCCGTTTTTAGGTAACACCTGTAAGTGATATCCTACGATATGTGTCTTTCACTTTCTGACTTACTACAAGTCACGTGATTACCTGTAGACTCATCTACGGGGCTGCAAATGGCATTGTGTCCTTTTTTTCCTTGGCTAATATTCTGTCTTAGTGAGGTCCATTTTCTGCAATGTGATTCCCTGAGGGCTGAGGATTAGCTGACCTGGGCAGCCTGACCCTGCCGGCAAGCCCTCCCCAGGTGTGCCTGGGTTGAGGTTAATAGAAACAGCACTCCAGGCAGCAATAGCCCCTGCAGCTGTGCCTGACTCCATATTCTCTGCCCCGTCAGCAGTCTCGGGGCTGTGCTGTTGGGTGGGTGTGAGGGTCCACGGCTTTGTTGGTGGCCCGGTGTGAGTGGGGCTCTGCTGGACTTTCTGCAGGAGTTGCCAGGCTGCCACTTGTAAAGAAGAGGATGTGTCACCCATAACTTCCGCTGGAATTTCTCTCCGGGCTGAGGTGAGGAAGGAAAAAAAGGAGTGGGGGCCGGGACAGGAGGGGTATCTCAGGCAGGGAAATGGAAAGCTTCCAGAAGAGCGCCCGGGGCCAGGACCATCCTGGCTGGCCTGCAGGCACCAAGTTGGCCTGCGTGCTGTCGCTGGTGTGGATCCACGACCCTTCCTCTAGGCTTTCAAGCCCTTGTACATATTCAGGTGTTTTACCTGGGAAGGGTGGGAACAGTTCAGCAACAGCTGGCCTGGGGCTCTGCTCACGTTTACTCACAGAGGCCCCGGCACGGTGCCCCAGCTTTGCAATGAGGACGCTCCTTGCGTGGAGGGGCTGGGCTGCTGGCTGTATGGGGGATGATTCCCCACCTCTGACCAATTTCAGAATTGTTTACTGCTGGAGCAAGTGCCCTGATAGGGTTTTCCTCTGTATAACTGCTGGGTTCAGGATTTTTTTTTCTTTTTTGGTTCAAGTTAGAATTTATTCATCTTTTATGTATTTATTGATATAAGCATGGAAATAATTCATTCATAGAAATACATCTGTGTGAAGGGAAGAACTTTTTTCTGTTTTATTTTTAAATTTCATTTCTAAAAATTTTGAAGTTTAATTATATTTATTTTTCTATACAGCAGGTTATTATTAATTATTTATTTTATTCATATACATATATACAGGTCAATACCTATCTCCCAACTCATCTGACCACAACACCCCATGGCTTCCCCGACTTGGTGTCCATACGTTTGTTCTCTACCTCTGTTTCTCTATTTCTGCCCTGCAAACCTGTTCATCTGTACCATATATCTAGGTTCCACATACATGCATTAATACAGAATATTTGTTTTGCTCTTTCTGACTTACTTCATTCTGTATGACAGTCTCTAGATCCACCGACTTCTCTACAAACAACCCAGTTTCATTCCTTTTCATGGCTGAGTCATATCCCATTTTATATATGTACCACATCTTTATCCATTCGTCTGTCTGTGGGCATTTAGGTTGCTTCCATTACCTGGCTATTGTAAATAGTGCTGCAATGAACATTGTGGTGAATGTGTGTTTTTGATTTATGGTTGTCTCTGGGTATATGCCCAGAAGTGGGATTGCTGGATCCTATGGTAATTCTATTTCTAGTTTCTTTAAGGAAACTCCATACTGTTCTCCATAGTGACTGTATCAATTTACCTTCCCACCAATAGTGGAAGAGGGCTCCTTTTGTCCACACCCTCCCCAGAATTTGTTGTTTGTAGATTTTCTGATGATGCCGATTCTAACAGGTGTGAGGTGATACCTCATTGTCATTTTGATTTGCATTTCCCTAATAATTAGTGGTGTTGAGCAGCTTTTCATGTGCGTCTTGGCCGTCTCTGTGACTTCTTTGAAGAAAAGTGTATTTAGAACTGCTGCCCATTTTTTTATTGGGGTGTTTGTTTTATTAATATTAAGCTGCCTGAGCTGTTTATATATATTGGAGATTAAACCTTTGTCCATTGATTCGTTTGCGAACGTTTTCGCCCATTCTGAGGGTTGCCTTTTTCCATTCCCGTTTTTTTTAACCAAAAAAGAAAGACAGCAAAAGAAGCAGAACACTAATGTGCGTGAAATATGCCTCTTGAAACTGTCGTTTTGAAATATGGACGTCTTTTGAACTTTTTGGTCGATATATGACCCCAGGATTTGTTTTCAGGGCAGGTGTCATTTACAGGCCTGCAATGATTTGGAATATCCACTGACCATTAGCGCTGGGATTAAAGCTGCTGTTGTGTGAAACGGCCACAAGGTGGCAGCAGTTCTCCCTTAGCAAATCTGCTTACTAGGGCAACAGAGCCTCAATGGAAGCCGTGTTCTAGATTGGAATTTAGAATGGAATGTGCCAGGAGAAAGCCCCTCAAGTTTGTCTCACTACTTCTTGTTCGTGTTTTTAATTTAATTTTTTATTTTTTATTACAACAAGTTTGATTACATCGTTTGGCTTGTTGTAGGTTTGCAAGATGTGGTTCTTTTACACATATACATATGTCTGTTCTTCCTGGGACCCTTTTCCCATGTACGTTATGACAGAATGTTGAGTAGTCTTCTCTTGGCATTCCGTAGGTCTTTGGTGATTATATATTTCACCTGTGTTTGTATATGTCTCTTAACACCAATATCGTAATGAATCCAATCCTCACACCTTTCCATTGGTGAACCATAAGTTTGTTTAATGAATCTGTTATTGCCCTTCTCCGTGGAAATATCTGCCCTGGTATCCGTTTTTAGGTAACACCTATAAGTGATATCCTACGATATGTGTCTTTCACTTTCTGACTTACTACAAGTCACGTGATTACCTGTAGACTCATCTACGGGGCTGCAAATGGCATTGTGCCCTTTTTTTCCTTGGCTAATATTCTGTCTTAGCGAGGTCCATTTTCTGCAATGTGATTCCCTGAGGGCTGAGGATTAGCTGACCTGGGCAGCCTGACCCTGCCGGCAAGCCCTCCCCAGGTGTGCCTGGTTTGAGGTCGATAGAAACAGCACTCCAGGCAGCAATAGCCCCTGCAGCTGTGCCTGACTCCATATTCTCTGCCCCGTCAGCAGTCTCGGGGCTGTGCTGGTGGGAGGGTGTGAGGGTCCACGGCTTTGTTGGTGGCCCGGTGTGAGTGGGGCTCTGCTGGACTTTCTGCAGGAGTTGCCAGGCTGCCACTTGTAAAGAAGAGGATGTGTCACCCATAACTTCCGCTGGAATATCTCTCCGGGCTGAGGTGATGAAGGAAAAAAAGGAGTGGGGGCCGGGACAGGACGGGTATCTCAGGCAGGGAAATGGAAAGCTTCCAGAAGAGCGCCCGGGGCCAGGACCATTCTGGCTGGCCTGCAGGCACCAAGTTGGCCTGCGTGCTGTCGCTGGTGTGGCTCCACGACCCTTCCTCTAGGCTTTCAAGCCCTTGTACATATTCAGGTGTTTTACCTGGAAAGGGTGGGAACAGTTCAGCAACAGCTGGCCTGGGGCTCAGCTCACGTTTACTCACAGAGGCCTCGGCACGGTCCCCCAGCTTTGCAATGAGGACACTCCTTGCATGGGGGGGTCCGGGCTGCTGGCTGTATGGGAGATGATTCCCCACCTCTGACCAATTTCAGAATTGTTTACCGCTGGAGCAAGTGCCCTGATAGGGTTTTCCTCTGTATAACTGCTGGGTTCAGGTTTTTTTTCTCTTTTTTGGTTCAAGTTAGAATTTATTCATCTTAAATGTATTTATTGATATAAGCATGGAAATAATTCATTCATATAAATACATCTGTGTGAAGGGAAGAACTTTTTTCTGTTTTATTTTTAAATTTTATTTCTAAAAATTTTGAAGTTTAATTATATTTATTTTTCTATACAGCAGGTTATTATTGATTATTTATTTTATTCATATACATATATACAGGTCAATACCTATCTCCCAACTCATCTGACCACAACACCCCATGGCTTCCCCAACTTGGTGTCCATACGTTTGTTCTCTACCTCTGTTTCTCTATTTCTGCCCTGCAAACCTGTTCATCTGTACCATATATCTAGGTTCCACATACATGCATTAATACAGAATATTTGTTTTGCTCTTTCTGACTTACTTCATTCTGTATGACAGTCTCTAGATCCACCGACTTCTCTACAAACAACCCAGTTTCATTCCTTTTCATGGCTGAGTCATATCCCATTTTATATATGTACCACATCTTTATCCATTCGTCTGTCTGTGGGCATTTAGGTTGCTTCCATTACCTGGCTATTGTAAATAGTGCTGCAATGAACATTGTGGTGAATGTGTGTTTTTGATTTATGGTTGTCTCTGGGTATATGCCCAGAAGTGGGATTGCTGGATCCTATGGTAATTCTATTTCTAGTTTCTTTAAGGAAACTCCATACTGTTCTCCATAGTGACTGTATCAATTTACCTTCCCACCAATAGTGGAAGAGGGTTCCTTTTGTCCACACCCTCCCCAGAATTTGTTGTTTGTAGATTTTCTGATGATGCCGAGTCTAACAGGTGTGAGGTGATACCTCATTGTCATTTTGATTTGCATTTCTCTAATAATTAGTGGTGTTGAGCAGCTTTTCATGTGCGTCTTGGCCGTCTCTGTGACTTCTTTGAAGAAAAGTCTATTTAGATCTTCTGCCCATTTTTGTATTGGGTTGTTTGTTTTATTAATATTAAGCTGCCTGAGCTGTTTATATATATTGGAGATTAAACCTTTGTCCATTGATTCGTTTGCGAACGTTTTTGCCCATTCTGAGGGTTGCCTTTTTCCATTCCCGTTTTTTTTAACCAAAAAAGAAAGAAAGCAAAAGTAGCAGAACACTAATGTGCGTGAAATATGCCTCTTGAAACTGTCGTTTTGAAATATGGACGTCTTTTGAACTTTTTAGTGGATATATGACCCCAGGATTTGTTTTATGGGCAGGTGTCATTTACAGGCCTGCAATGATTTGGAATATCCACTGACCATTAGCGCTGGGATTAAAGCTGCTGTTGTGTGAAACGGCCACAAGGTGGCAGCAGTTCTCCCTTAGCAAATCTGGTTACTAGGGCAAAAGAGCCTCAATGGAAGCCGTGTTCTAGATTGGAATTTAGAATGGAATGTGCCAGGAAAAAGCCCCTCAAGTTTGTCTCACTACTTCTTGTTCGTGTTTTTAATTTAATTTTTAATTTTTATTACAGCAAGTTTGATTACATCGTTTGGCTTGTTGTAGGTGTGCAAGATGTGGTTCTTTTACACATATACATATGTCTGTTCTTCCTGGGACCCTTTTCCCATGTACGTTATGACAGAATGTTGAGTAGTCTTCTCTTGGCATTCCGTAGGTCTTTGGTGATTATATATTTCACCTGTGTTTGTATATGTCTCTTAACACCAATATCGTAATGAATCCAATCCTCACACCTTTCCATTGGTGAACCATAAGTTTGTTTAATGAATCTGTTATTGCCCTTCTCCATGGAAATATCTGCCCTGGTATCCGTTTTTAGGTAACACCTATAAGTGATATCCTACGATATGTGTCTTTCACTTTCTGACTTACTACAAGTCACGTGATTACCTGTAGACTCATCTATGGTGCTGCAAATGGCATTGTGTCCTTTTTTTCCTTGGCTAATATTCTGTCTTAGCGAGGTCCATTTTCTGCAATGTGATTCCCTGAGGGCTGAGGATTAGCTGACCTGGGCAGCCTGACCCTGCCGGCAAGCCCTCCCCAGGTGTGCCTGGGTTGAGGTCAATAGAAACAGCACTCCAGGCAGCAATAGCCCCTGCAGCTGTGCCTGACTCCATATTCTCTGCCCCATCAGCAGTCTCGGGGCTGTGCTGGTGGGTGGGTGTGAGGGTCCACGGCTTTTTTGGTGGCCCGGTGTGAGTGGGGCTCTGCTGGACTTTCTGCAGGAGTTGCCAGGCTGCCACTTGTAAAGAAGAGGATGTGTCACCCATAACTTCCGCTGGAATTTCTCTCCGGGCAGAGGTGAGGAAGGAAAAAAAGGAGTGGGGGCCGGGACAGGAGGGGTATCTCAGGCAGGGAAATGGAAAGCTTCCAGAAGAGCGCCCGGGGCCAGGACCATCCTGGCTGGCCTGCAGGCACCAAGTTGGCCTGCGTGCTGTCGCTGGTGTGGCTCCACGACCCTTCCTCTAGGCTTTCAAGCCCTTGTACATATTCAGGTGTTTTAACTGGGAAGGGTGGGAACAGTTCAGCAGCAGCTGGCCTGGGGCTCAGCTCACGTTTACTCACAGAGGCCTCGGCACGGTCCCCTAGCTTTGCAATGAGGATGCTCCTTGCGTGGGCGGGCCGGGCTGCTGGCTGTATGGGAGATGATTCCCCACCTCTGACCAATGTCAGAATTGTTTACCGCTGGAGTAAGTGCCCTGATAGGGTTTTCCTCTGTATAACTGCTGGGTTCAGGTTTTTTTTTTCTTTTTTGGTTCAAGTTAGAATTTATTCATCTTTTATGTATTTATTGATATAAGCATGGAAATAATTCATTCATAGAAATACATCTGTGTGAAGGGAAGAACTTTTTTCTGTTTTATTTTTAAATTTCATTTCTAAAAATTTTGAAGTTTAATTATATTTATTTTTCTATACAGCAGGTTATTATTAGTTATCTATTTTATTCATATACATATATACAGGTCAATACCTATCTCCCAACTCATCTGACCACCATCACCCCATGGCTTCCCCCACTTGGTGTCCATACGTTCGTTCTCTACCTCTGTTTCTCTATTTCTGCCCTGCAAACCTGATCATCTGTACCATATATCTAGGTTCCACATACATGCATTAATACAGAATATTTGTTTTGCTCTTTATGACTTACTTCATTCTGTATGACAGTCTCTAGATCCACCGACTTCTCTACAAATAACCCAGTTTCATTCCTTTTCATGGCTGAGTCATATCCCATTTTATGTATGTACCACATCTTTATCCATTCATCTGTCTGTGGGCATTTAGCTTGCTTCCATTACCTGGCTATTGTAAATAGTGCTGCAATGAACATTGTGGTGAATGTGTGTTTTTGATTTATGGTTGTCTCTGTGTATATGCCCAGAAGTGGAATTGCTGGATCCTATGGTAATTCTATTTCTAGTTTCTTTAAGGAAACTCCATACTGTTCTCCATAGTGACTGTATCAATTTACCTTCCCACAAATAGTGGAAGAGGGTTCCTTTTGTCCACACCCTCCCCAGAATTTGTTGTTTGTAGATTTTCTGATGATGCCGATTCTAACAGGTGTGAGGTGATACCTCATTGTCGTTTTGATTTGCATTTCTCTAATAATTAGTGGTGTTGAGCAGCTTTTCATGTGCGTCTTGGCTGTCTCTGTGACTTCTTGGAAGAAACGTCTATTTAGATCTTCTGCCCATTTTTGTATTGGGTTGTTTGTTTTATTAATATTAAGCTGCGTGAGCTGTTTATATATATTGGAGATTAAACCCTTGTCCATTGATTCGTTTGCGAACGTTTTCGCCCATTCTGAGGGTTGCCTTTTTCCATTCCCGTTTTTTTTTAACCAAAAAAGAAAGAAAGCAAAAGAAGCAGAACACTAATGTGCGTGAAATATGCCTCTTGAAACTGTCGTTTTGAAATATGGACGTCTTTTGAACTTTTTGGTCGATATATGACCCCAGGATTTGTTTTCAGGGCAGGTGTCATTTACAGGCCTGCAATGATTTGGAATATCCACTGACCAGTAGCGCTGGGATTAAAGCTGCTGTTGTGCGAAATGGCCACAAGGTGGCAGCAGTTCTCCCTTAGCAAATCTGGTTACCAGGGCAACAGAGCCTCAATGGAAGCCTGTTCTAGATTGGAATTTAGAATGGAATGTGCCAGGAGAAAGCCCCTCAAGTTTGTCTCACTACTTCTTGTTCGTGTTTTTAATTTAATTTTTAATTTTTTATTACAGCAAGTTTGATTACAACGTTTGCTTGTTGTAGGTGTGCAAGATGTGGTTCTTTTACACATATACATATGTCTGTTCTTCCTGGGACCCTTTTCCCATGTACATTATGACAGAATGTTGAGTAGTCTTCTGTTGGCATTCCGTAGGTCTTTGGTGATTATATATTTCACCTGTGTTTGTATATGCCTCTTAACCCCAATATCGTAATGAATCCAATCCTCACAGCTTTCCATTGGTGAACCATAAGTTTGTTTAATGAATCTGTGATTGCCCTTCTCCATGGAAATATCTGCCCTGGTATCCGTTTTTAGGTAACACCTATAAGTGATATCCTACGATATGTGTCTTTCACTTTCTGACTTACTACAAGTCCCGTGCTTACCTGTAGACTCATCTACGGGGCTGCAAATGGCATTGTGCCCTTTTTTTCCTTGGCTAATATTCTGTCTTAGCGAGGTCCATTTTCTGCAATGTGATTCCCTGAGGGCTGAGGATTAGCTGACCTGGGCAGCCTGACCCTGCCGGCAAGCCCTCCCCAGGTGTGCCTGGGTTGAGTTCAATAGAAACAGCACTCCAGGCAGCAATAGCCCCTGCAGCTGTGCCTGACTCCATATTCTCTGCCCCGTCAGCAGTCTCGGGGCTGTGCTGGTGGGAGGGTGTGAGGGTCCACGGCTTTGTTGGTGGCCCGGTGTGAGTGGGGCTCTGCTGGAATTTCTGCAGGAGTTGCCAGGTTGCCACCTGTAAAGAAGAGGATGTGTCACCCATAATTTCCACTGGAATTTCTCTCCGGGCTGAGGTGAGGGAGGAAAAAAAAGAGTGGGGGCCGGGACAGGAGTGGTATCTCAGGCAGGGAAATGGAAAGCTTCCAGAAGAGCGCCCGGGGCCAGGACCATCCTGGCTGGCCTGCAGGCACCAAGTTGGCCTGCGTGCTGTCGCTGGTGTGGCTCCACGGCCCTTCCTCTAGGCTTTCAAGCCCTTGTACATATTCAGGTGTTTTTCCTGGGAAGGGTGGGAACAGTTCAGCAGCAGCTGGCCTGGGGCTCAGCTCACGTTTACTCACAGAGGCCTCGGCACGGTCCCCCAGCTTTGCAATCAGGACGCTCCTTGCGTGGGGGGGCCGGGCTGCTGGCTGTATGGGAGATGATTCCCCACCTCTGACCAATGTCAGAATTGTTTACCGCTGGAAAAAGTGCCCTGATAGGGTTTTCCTCTGTATAACTGCTGGGTACAGGATTTTTTTTTTCTTTTTTGGTTCAAGTTAGAAGTTATTCATCTTTTATGTATTTATTGATATAAGCATGGAAATAATTCATTCATAGAAATACATCTGTGTGAAGGGAAGAACTTTTTTTCTGTTTTATTTTTAAATTTCATTTCTAAAAATTTTGCAGTTTAATCATATTTATTTTTCTATACAGCAGGTTATTATTAGTTATCTATTTTATTCATATACATATATACAGGTCAATACCTATCTCCCAACTCATCTGACCACCAACAC
Source organism: Mesoplodon densirostris (assembly GCF_025265405.1). Taxonomy (NCBI): domain Eukaryota; kingdom Metazoa; phylum Chordata; class Mammalia; order Artiodactyla; family Ziphiidae; genus Mesoplodon; species Mesoplodon densirostris. The sequence continues at coordinate 95,394,288 of NC_082666.1, forward strand.
CCCATGGCTTCCCCCACTTGGTGTCCATACGTTTGTTCTCTACCTCTGTTTCTCTATTTCTGCCCTGCAAACCTGTTCATCTGTACCATATATCTAGGTTCCACATACATGCATTAATACAGAATATTTGTTTTGCTCTTTCTGACTTACTTCATTCTGTATGACAGTCTCTAGATCCACCGACTTCTCTACAAACAACCCAGTTTCATTCCTTTTCATGGCTGAGTCATATCCCATTTTATATATGTACCACATCTTTATCCATTCGTCTGTCTGTGGGCATTTAGGTTGCTTCCATTACCTGGCTATTGTAAATAGTGCTGCAATGAACATTGTGGTGAATGTGTGATTTTGATTTATGGTTTTCTCTGGGTATATGCCCAGAAGTGGGATTGCTGGATCCTATGGTAATTCTATTTCTAGTTTCTTTAAGGAAACTCCATACTGTTCTCCATAGTGACTGTATCAATTTACCTTCCCACCAATAGTGGAAGAGGGTTCCTTTTGTCCACACCCTCCCCAGAATTTGTTGTTTGTAGATTTTCTGATGATGCCGAGTCTAACAGGTGTGAGGTGATACCTCATTGTCGTTTTGATTTGCATTTCTCTAATAATTAGAGGTGTTGAGCAGCTTTTCATGTGCGTCTTGGCCGTCTCTGTGACTTCTTTGAAGAAACGTCTATTTAGATCTTCTGCCCATTTTTGTATTGGGTTGTTTGTTTTATTAATATTAAGCTGCCTGAGCTGTTTATATATATTGGAGATTAAACCTTTGTCCATTGATTCGTTTGCGAACGTTTTCGCCCATTCTGAGCGTTGCTTTTTTCCATTCCCGTTTTTTTTAACCAAAAAAGAAAGAAAGCAAAAGAAGCAGAACACTAATGTGCGTGAAATATGCCTCTTGAAACTGTCGTTTAGAAATATGGACGTCTTTTGAACTTTTTGGTTGATATATGACCCCAGGATTTGTTTTCATGGCCGGTGTCATTTACAGGCCTGAAATGATTTGGAATATCCCCTGACCATTAGCGCTGGGATTAAAGCTGCTGTTGTGTGAAACGGCCACAAGGTGGCAGCAGTTCTCCCTTAGCAAATCTGCTTACTAGGGCAACAGAGCCTCAATGGAAGCCGTGTTCTAGATTGGAATTTAGAATGGAATGTGCCAGGAGAAAGCCCCTCAAGTTTGTCTCACTACTTCTTGTTCGTGTTTTTAATTTAATTTTTAATTTTTTATTACAGCAAGTTTGATTACATCGTTTGGCTTGTTGTAGGTGTGCAAGATGTGGTTCTTTTACACATATACATATGTCTGTTCTTCCTGGGACCCTTTTCCCATGTACGTTATGACAGAATGTTGAGTAGTCTTCTCTTGGCATTCCGTAGGTCTTTGGTGATTATATATTTCACCTGTGTTTGTATATGTCTCTTAACCCCAATATTGTAATGAATCCAATCCTCACACCTTTCCATTGGTGAACCATAAGTTTGTTTAATGAATCTGTGATTGCCCTTCTCCGTGGAAATATCTGCCCTGGTATCCGTTTTTAGGTAACACCTGTAAGTGATATCCTACGATATGTGTCTTTCACTTTCTGACTTACTACAAGTCACGTGATTACCTGTAGACTCATCTACGGGGCTGCAAATGGCATTGTGTCCTTTTTTTCCTTGGCTAATATTCTGTCTTAGCGAGGTCCATTTTCTGCAATGTGATTCCCTGAGGGCTGAGGATTAGCTGACCTGGGCAGCCTGACCCTGCCGGCAAGCCCTCCCCAGGTGTGCCTGGGTTGAGGTCAATAGAAACAGCACTCCAGGCAGCAATAGCCCCTGCAGCTGTGCCTGACTCCATATTCTCTGCCCCGTCAGCAGTCTCGGGGCTGTGCTGTTGGGTGGGTGTGAGGGTCCACGGCTTTGTTGGTGGCCCGGTGTGAGTGGGGCTCTGCTGGACTTTCTGCAGGAGTTGCCAGGCTGCCACTTGTAAAGAAGAGGATGTGTCACCCATAACTTCCACTGGAATTTCTCTCCGGGCTGAGGTGAGGAAGGAAAAAAAGGAGTGGGGGCCGGGACAGGAGGGGTATCTCAGGCAGGGAAATGGAAAGCTTCCAGAAGAGCGCCCGGGGCCAGGACCATCCTGGCTGGCCTGCAGGCACCAAGTTGGCCTGTGTGCTGTCGCTGGTGTGGCTCCACGACCCTTCCTCTAGGCTTTCAAGCCCTTGTACATATTCAGGTGTTTTACCTGGGAAGGGTGGGAACAGTTCAGCAACAGCTGGCCTGGGGCTCTGCTCACGTTTACTCACAGAGGCCCCGGCACGATCCCCCAGCTTTGCAATGAGGACGCTCCTTGCGTGGAGGGGCCGGGCTGCTGGATGTATGGGAGACGATTCCCCACCTCTGACCAATTTCAGAATTGTTTACCGCTGGAGCAAGTGCCCTGATAGGGTTTTCCTCTGTATAACTGCTCGGTTCAGGATTTTTTTTTTCTTTTTTGGTTCAAGTTAGAATTTATTCATCTTTTATGTATTTATTGATATAAGCATGGAAATAATTCATTCATATAAATACATCTGTGTGAAGGGAAGAACTTTTTTCTGTTTTATTTTTAAATTTCATTTCTAAAAATTTTGAAGTTTAATTATATTTATTTTTCTATACAGCAGGTTATTATTAATTATTTATTTTATTCATATACATATATACAGGTCAATACCTATCTCCCAACTCATCTGACCACAACACCCCATGGCTTCCCCGACTTGGTGTCCATACGTTTGTTCTCTACCTCTGTTTCTCTATTTCTGCCCTGCAAACCTGTTCATCTGTACCATATATCTAGGTTCCACATACATGCATTAATACAGAATATTTGTTTTGCTCTTTATGACTTACTTCATTCTGTATGACAGTCTCTAGATCCACCGACTTCTCTACAAACAGCCCAGTTTCATTCCTTTTCATGGCTGAGTCATATCCCATTTTATATATGTACCACATCTTTATCCATTCGTCTGTCTGTGGGCATTTAGGTTGCTTCCATTACCTGGCTATTGTAAATAGTGCTGCAATGAACATTGTGGTGAATGTGTGATTTTGATTTATGGTTGTCTCTGGGTATATGCCCAGAAGTGGGATTGCCGGATCCTATGGTAATTCTATTTCTAGTTTCTTTAAGGAAACTCCATACTGTTCTCCATAGTGACTGTATCAATTTACCTTCCCACCAATAGTGGAAGAGGGTTCCTTTTGTCCACACCCTCCCCAGAATTTGTTGTTTGTATATTTTCTGATGATGCCGAGTCTAACAGGTGTGAGGTGATACCTCATTGTCGTTTTGATTTGCATTTCTCTAATAATTAGAGGTGTTGAGCAGCTTTTCATGTGCGTCTTGGCCGTCTCTGTGACTTATTTGAAGAAACGTCTATTTAGATCTTCTGCCCATTTTTGTATTGGGTTGTTTGTTTTATTAATATTAAGCTGCCTGTGCTGTTTATATATATTGGAGATTAAACCTTTGTCCATTGATTCGTTTGCGAACGTTTTCGCCCATTCTGAGCGTTGCTTTTTTCCATTCCCGTTTTTTTTAACCAAAAAAGAAAGAAAGCAAAAGAAGCAGAACACTAATGTGCGTGAAATATGCCTCTTGAAACTGTCGTTTTGAAATATGGACGTCTTTTGAACTTTTTGGTTGATATATGACCCCAGGATTTGTTTTCAGGGCCGGTGTCATTTACAGGCCTGAAATGATTTGGAATATCCACTGACCATTAGCGCTGGGATTAAAGCTGCTGTTGTGTGAAATGGCCACAAGGTGGCAGCAGTTCTCCCTTAGCAAATCTGCTTACTAGGGCAACAGAGCCTCAATGGAAGCCGTGTTCTAGATTGGAATTTAGAATGGAATGTGCCAGGAGAAAGCCCCTCAAGTTTGTCTCACTACTTCTTGTTCGTGTTTTTAATTTAATTTTTAATTTTTTATTACAGCAAGTTTGATTACATCGTTTGGCTTGTTGTAGGTGTGCAAGATGTGGTTCTTTTACACATATACATATGTCTGTTCTTCCTGGGACCCTTTTCCCATGTACGTTATGACAGAATGTTGAGTAGTCTTCTCTTGGCATTCCGTAGGTCTTTGGTGATTATATATTTCACCTGTGTTTGTATATGTCTCTTAACACCAATATCGTAATGAATCCAATCCTCACACCTTTCCATTGGTGAACCATAAGTTTGTTTAATGAATCTGTGATTGCCCTTCTCCGTGGAAATATCTGCCCTGGTATCCGTTTTTAGGTAACACCTGTAAGTGATATCCTACGATATGTGTCTTTCACTTTCTGACTTACTACAAGTCACGTGATTACCTGTAGACTCATCTACGGGGCTGCAAATGGCATTGTGTCCTTTTTTTCCTTGGCTAATATTCTGTCTTAGTGAGGTCCATTTTCTGCAATGTGATTCCCTGAGGGCTGAGGATTAGCTGACCTGGGCAGCCTGACCCTGCCGGCAAGCCCTCCCCAGGTGTGCCTGGGTTGAGGTTAATAGAAACAGCACTCCAGGCAGCAATAGCCCCTGCAGCTGTGCCTGACTCCATATTCTCTGCCCCGTCAGCAGTCTCGGGGCTGTGCTGTTGGGTGGGTGTGAGGGTCCACGGCTTTGTTGGTGGCCCGGTGTGAGTGGGGCTCTGCTGGACTTTCTGCAGGAGTTGCCAGGCTGCCACTTGTAAAGAAGAGGATGTGTCACCCATAACTTCCGCTGGAATTTCTCTCCGGGCTGAGGTGAGGAAGGAAAAAAAGGAGTGGGGGCCGGGACAGGAGGGGTATCTCAGGCAGGGAAATGGAAAGCTTCCAGAAGAGCGCCCGGGGCCAGGACCATCCTGGCTGGCCTGCAGGCACCAAGTTGGCCTGCGTGCTGTCGCTGGTGTGGATCCACGACCCTTCCTCTAGGCTTTCAAGCCCTTGTACATATTCAGGTGTTTTACCTGGGAAGGGTGGGAACAGTTCAGCAACAGCTGGCCTGGGGCTCTGCTCACGTTTACTCACAGAGGCCCCGGCACGGTGCCCCAGCTTTGCAATGAGGACGCTCCTTGCGTGGAGGGGCTGGGCTGCTGGCTGTATGGGGGATGATTCCCCACCTCTGACCAATTTCAGAATTGTTTACTGCTGGAGCAAGTGCCCTGATAGGGTTTTCCTCTGTATAACTGCTGGGTTCAGGATTTTTTTTTCTTTTTTGGTTCAAGTTAGAATTTATTCATCTTTTATGTATTTATTGATATAAGCATGGAAATAATTCATTCATAGAAATACATCTGTGTGAAGGGAAGAACTTTTTTCTGTTTTATTTTTAAATTTCATTTCTAAAAATTTTGAAGTTTAATTATATTTATTTTTCTATACAGCAGGTTATTATTAATTATTTATTTTATTCATATACATATATACAGGTCAATACCTATCTCCCAACTCATCTGACCACAACACCCCATGGCTTCCCCGACTTGGTGTCCATACGTTTGTTCTCTACCTCTGTTTCTCTATTTCTGCCCTGCAAACCTGTTCATCTGTACCATATATCTAGGTTCCACATACATGCATTAATACAGAATATTTGTTTTGCTCTTTCTGACTTACTTCATTCTGTATGACAGTCTCTAGATCCACCGACTTCTCTACAAACAACCCAGTTTCATTCCTTTTCATGGCTGAGTCATATCCCATTTTATATATGTACCACATCTTTATCCATTCGTCTGTCTGTGGGCATTTAGGTTGCTTCCATTACCTGGCTATTGTAAATAGTGCTGCAATGAACATTGTGGTGAATGTGTGTTTTTGATTTATGGTTGTCTCTGGGTATATGCCCAGAAGTGGGATTGCTGGATCCTATGGTAATTCTATTTCTAGTTTCTTTAAGGAAACTCCATACTGTTCTCCATAGTGACTGTATCAATTTACCTTCCCACCAATAGTGGAAGAGGGCTCCTTTTGTCCACACCCTCCCCAGAATTTGTTGTTTGTAGATTTTCTGATGATGCCGAGTCTAACAGGTGTGAGGTGATACCTCATTGTCATTTTGATTTGCATTTCCCTAATAATTAGTGGTGTTGAGCAGCTTTTCATGTGCGTCTTGGCCGTCTCTGTGACTTCTTTGAAGAAAAGTGTATTTAGAACTGCTGCCCATTTTTTTATTGGGGTGTTTGTTTTATTAATATTAAGCTGCGTGAGCTGTTTATATATATTGGAGATTAAACCTTTGTCCATTGATTCGTTTGCGAACGTTTTCGCCCATTCTGAGGGTTGCCTTTTTCCATTCCCGTTTTTTTTAACCAAAAAAGAAAGACAGCAAAAGAAGCAGAACACTAATGTGCGTGAAATATGCCTCTTGAAACTGTCGTTTTGAAATATGGACGTCTTTTGAACTTTTTGGTCGATATATGACCCCAGGATTTGTTTTCAGGGCAGGTGTCATTTACAGGCCTGCAATGATTTGGAATATCCACTGACCATTAGCGCTGGGATTAAAGCTGCTGTTGTGTGAAACGGCCACAAGGTGGCAGCAGTTCTCCCTTAGCAAATCTGCTTACTAGGGCAACAGAGCCTCAATGGAAGCCGTGTTCTAGATTGGAATTTAGAATGGAATGTGCCAGGAGAAAGCCCCTCAAGTTTGTCTCACTACTTCTTGTTCGTGTTTTTAATTTAATTTTTTATTTTTTATTACAACAAGTTTGATTACATCGTTTGGCTTGTTGTAGGTTTGCAAGATGTGGTTCTTTTACACATATACATATGTCTGTTCTTCCTGGGACCCTTTTCCCATGTACGTTATGACAGAATGTTGAGTAGTCTTCTCTTGGCATTCCGTAGGTCTTTGGTGATTATATATTTCACCTGTGTTTGTATATGTCTCTTAACACCAATATCGTAATGAATCCAATCCTCACACCTTTCCATTGGTGAACCATAAGTTTGTTTAATGAATCTGTTATTGCCCTTCTCCATGGAAATATCTGCCCTGGTATCCGTTTTTAGGTAACACCTATAAGTGATATCCTACGATATGTGTCTTTCACTTTCTGACTTACTACAAGTCACGTGATTACCTGTAGACTCATCTATGGTGCTGCAAATGGCATTGTGTCCTTTTTTTCCTTGGCTAATATTCTGTCTTAGCGAGGTCCATTTTCTGCAATGTGATTCCCTGAGGGCTGAGGATTAGCTGACCTGGGCAGCCTGACCCTGCCGGCAAGCCCTCCCCAGGTGTGCCTGGGTTGAGGTCAATAGAAACAGCACTCCAGGCAGCAATAGCCCCTGCAGCTGTGCCTGACTCCATATTCTCTGCCCCATCAGCAGTCTCGGGGCTGTGCTGGTGGGTGGGTGTGAGGGTCCACGGCTTTTTTGGTGGCCCGGTGTGAGTGGGGCTCTGCTGGACTTTCTGCAGGAGTTGCCAGGCTGCCACTTGTAAAGAAGAGGATGTGTCACCCATAACTTCCGCTGGAATTTCTCTCCGGGCAGAGGTGAGGAAGGAAAAAAAGGAGTGGGGGCCGGGACAGGAGGGGTATCTCAGGCAGGGAAATGGAAAGCTTCCAGAAGAGCGCCCGGGGCCAGGACCATCCTGGCTGGCCTGCAGGCACCAAGTTGGCCTGCGTGCTGTCGCTGGTGTGGCTCCACGACCCTTCCTCTAGGCTTTCAAGCCCTTGTACATATTCAGGTGTTTTAACTGGGAAGGGTGGGAACAGTTCAGCAGCAGCTGGCCTGGGGCTCAGCTCACGTTTACTCACAGAGGCCTCGGCACGGTCCCCTAGCTTTGCAATGAGGATGCTCCTTGCGTGGGCGGGCCGGGCTGCTGGCTGTATGGGAGATGATTCCCCACCTCTGACCAATGTCAGAATTGTTTACCGCTGGAGTAAGTGCCCTGATAGGGTTTTCCTCTGTATAACTGCTGGGTTCAGGTTTTTTTTTTCTTTTTTGGTTCAAGTTAGAATTTATTCATCTTTTATGTATTTATTGATATAAGCATGGAAATAATTCATTCATAGAAATACATCTGTGTGAAGGGAAGAACTTTTTTCTGTTTTATTTTTAAATTTCATTTCTAAAAATTTTGAAGTTTAATTATATTTATTTTTCTATACAGCAGGTTATTATTAGTTATCTATTTTATTCATATACATATATACAGGTCAATACCTATCTCCCAACTCATCTGACCACCATCACCCCATGGCTTCCCCCACTTGGTGTCCATACGTTCGTTCTCTACCTCTGTTTCTCTATTTCTGCCCTGCAAACCTGATCATCTGTACCATATATCTAGGTTCCACATACATGCATTAATACAGAATATTTGTTTTGCTCTTTATGACTTACTTCATTCTGTATGACAGTCTCTAGATCCACCGACTTCTCTACAAATAACCCAGTTTCATTCCTTTTCATGGCTGAGTCATATCCCATTTTATGTATGTACCACATCTTTATCCATTCATCTGTCTGTGGGCATTTAGCTTGCTTCCATTACCTGGCTATTGTAAATAGTGCTGCAATGAACATTGTGGTGAATGTGTGTTTTTGATTTATGGTTGTCTCTGTGTATATGCCCAGAAGTGGAATTGCTGGATCCTATGGTAATTCTATTTCTAGTTTCTTTAAGGAAACTCCATACTGTTCTCCATAGTGACTGTATCAATTTACCTTCCCACAAATAGTGGAAGAGGGTTCCTTTTGTCCACACCCTCCCCAGAATTTGTTGTTTGTAGATTTTCTGATGATGCCGATTCTAACAGGTGTGAGGTGATACCTCATTGTCGTTTTGATTTGCATTTCTCTAATAATTAGTGGTGTTGAGCAGCTTTTCATGTGCGTCTTGGCTGTCTCTGTGACTTCTTGGAAGAAACGTCTATTTAGATCTTCTGCCCATTTTTGTATTGGGTTGTTTGTTTTATTAATATTAAGCTGCGTGAGCTGTTTATATATATTGGAGATTAAACCCTTGTCCATTGATTCGTTTGCGAACGTTTTCGCCCATTCTGAGGGTTGCCTTTTTCCATTCCCGTTTTTTTTTAACCAAAAAAGAAAGAAAGCAAAAGAAGCAGAACACTAATGTGCGTGAAATATGCCTCTTGAAACTGTCGTTTTGAAATATGGACGTCTTTTGAACTTTTTGGTCGATATATGACCCCAGGATTTGTTTTCAGGGCAGGTGTCATTTACAGGCCTGCAATGATTTGGAATATCCACTGACCAGTAGCGCTGGGATTAAAGCTGCTGTTGTGCGAAATGGCCACAAGGTGGCAGCAGTTCTCCCTTAGCAAATCTGGTTACCAGGGCAACAGAGCCTCAATGGAAGCCTGTTCTAGATTGGAATTTAGAATGGAATGTGCCAGGAGAAAGCCCCTCAAGTTTGTCTCACTACTTCTTGTTCGTGTTTTTAATTTAATTTTTAATTTTTTATTACAGCAAGTTTGATTACAACGTTTGCTTGTTGTAGGTGTGCAAGATGTGGTTCTTTTACACATATACATATGTCTGTTCTTCCTGGGACCCTTTTCCCATGTACGTTATGACAGAATGTTGAGTAGTCTTCTGTTGGCATTCCGTAGGTCTTTGGTGATTATATATTTCACCTGTGTTTGTATATGCCTCTTAACCCCAATATCGTAATGAATCCAATCCTCACAGCTTTCCATTGGTGAACCATAAGTTTGTTTAATGAATCTGTGATTGCCCTTCTCCATGGAAATATCTGCCCTGGTATCCGTTTTTAGGTAACACCTATAAGTGATATCCTACGATATGTGTCTTTCACTTTCTGACTTACTACAAGTCCCGTGCTTACCTGTAGACTCATCTACGGGGCTGCAAATGGCATTGTGCCCTTTTTTTCCTTGGCTAATATTCTGTCTTAGCGAGGTCCATTTTCTGCAATGTGATTCCCTGAGGGCTGAGGATTAGCTGACCTGGGCAGCCTGACCCTGCCGGCAAGCCCTCCCCAGGTGTGCCTGGGTTGAGTTCAATAGAAACAGCACTCCAGGCAGCAATAGCCCCTGCAGCTGTGCCTGACTCCATATTCTCTGCCCCGTCAGCAGTCTCGGGGCTGTGCTGGTGGGAGGGTGTGAGGGTCCACGGCTTTGTTGGTGGCCCGGTGTGAGTGGGGCTCTGCTGGAATTTCTGCAGGAGTTGCCAGGTTGCCACCTGTAAAGAAGAGGATGTGTCACCCATAATTTCCACTGGAATTTCTCTCCGGGCTGAGGTGAGGGAGGAAAAAAAAGAGTGGGGGCCGGGACAGGAGTGGTATCTCAGGCAGGGAAATGGAAAGCTTCCAGAAGAGCGCCCGGGGCCAGGACCATCCTGGCTGGCCTGCAGGCACCAAGTTGGCCTGCGTGCTGTCGCTGGTGTGGCTCCACGGCCCTTCCTCTAGGCTTTCAAGCCCTTGTACATATTCAGGTGTTTTTCCTGGGAAGGGTGGGAACAGTTCAGCAGCAGCTGGCCTGGGGCTCAGCTCACGTTTACTCACAGAGGCCTCGGCACGGTCCCCCAGCTTTGCAATCAGGACGCTCCTTGCGTGGGGGGGCCGGGCTGCTGGCTGTATGGGAGATGATTCCCCACCTCTGACCAATGTCAGAATTGTTTACCGCTGGAACAAGTGCCCTGATAGGGTTTTCCTCTGTATAACTGCTGGGTACAGGATTTTTTTTTTCTTTTTTGGTTCAAGTTAGAAGTTATTCATCTTTTATGTATTTATTGATATAAGCATGGAAATAATTCATTCATAGAAATACATCTGTGTGAAGGGAAGAACTTTTTTTCTGTTTTATTTTTAAATTTCATTTCTAAAAATTTTGCAGTTTAATCATATTTATTTTTCTATACAGCAGGTTATTATTAGTTATCTATTTTATTCATATACATATATACAGGTCAATACCTATCTCCCAACTCATCTGACCACCAACACCCCATGGCTTCCCCCACTTGGTGTCCATACGTTTGTTCTCTACCTCTGTTTCTCTATTTCTGCCCTGCAAACCTGTTCATCTGTACCATATATCTAGGTTCCACATACATGCATTAATACAGAATATTTGTTTTGCTCTTTCTGACTTACTTCATTCTGTATGACAGTCTCTAGATCCACCGACTTCTCTACAAACAACCCAGTTTCATTCCTTTTCATGGCTGAGTCATATCCCATTTTATATATGTACCACATCTTTATCCATTCGTCTGTCTGTGGGCATTTAGGTTGCTTCCATTACCTGGCTATTGTAAATAGTGCTGCAATGAACATTGTGGTGAATGTGTGATTTTGATTTATGGTTTTCTCTGGGTATATGCCCAGAAGTGGGATTGCTGGATCCTATGGTAATTCTATTTCTAGTTTCTTTAAGGAAACTCCATACTGTTCTCCATAGTGACTGTATCAATTTACCTTCCCACCAATAGTGGAAGAGGGTTCCTTTTGTCCACACCCTCCCCAGAATTTGTTGTTTGTAGATTTTCTGATGATGCCGAGTCTAACAGGTGTGAGGTGATACCTCATTGTCGTTTTGATTTGCATTTCTCTAATAATTAGAGGTGTTGAGCAGCTTTTCATGTGCGTCTTGGCCGTCTCTGTGACTTCTTTGAAGAAACGTCTATTTAGATCTTCTGCCCATTTTTGTATTGGGTTGTTTGTTTTATTAATATTAAGCTGCCTGAGCTGTTTATATATATTGGAGATTAAACCTTTGTCCATTGATTCGTTTGCGAACGTTTTCGCCCATTCTGAGCGTTGCTTTTTTCCATTCCCGTTTTTTTTAACCAAAAAAGAAAGAAAGCAAAAGAAGCAGAACACTAATGTGCGTGAAATATGCCTCTTGAAACTGTCGTTTAGAAATATGGACGTCTTTTGAACTTTTTGGTTGATATATGACCCCAGGATTTGTTTTCATGGCCGGTGTCATTTACAGGCCTGAAATGATTTGGAATATCCCCTGACCATTAGCGCTGGGATTAAAGCTGCTGTTGTGTGAAACGGCCACAAGGTGGCAGCAGTTCTCCCTTAGCAAATCTGCTTACTAGGGCAACAGAGCCTCAATGGAAGCCGTGTTCTAGATTGGAATTTAGAATGGAATGTGCCAGGAGAAAGCCCCTCAAGTTTGTCTCACTACTTCTTGTTCGTGTTTTTAATTTAATTTTTAATTTTTTATTACAGCAAGTTTGATTACATCGTTTGGCTTGTTGTAGGTGTGCAAGATGTGGTTCTTTTACACATATACATATGTCTGTTCTTCCTGGGACCCTTTTCCCATGTACGTTATGACAGAATGTTGAGTAGTCTTCTCTTGGCATTCCGTAGGTCTTTGGTGATTATATATTTCACCTGTGTTTGTATATGTCTCTTAACCCCAATATTGTAATGAATCCAATCCTCACACCTTTCCATTGGTGAACCATAAGTTTGTTTAATGAATCTGTGATTGCCCTTCTCCGTGGAAATATCTGCCCTGGTATCCGTTTTTAGGTAACACCTGTAAGTGATATCCTACGATATGTGTCTTTCACTTTCTGACTTACTACAAGTCACGTGATTACCTGTAGACTCATCTACGGGGCTGCAAATGGCATTGTGTCCTTTTTTTCCTTGGCTAATATTCTGTCTTAGCGAGGTCCATTTTCTGCAATGTGATTCCCTGAGGGCTGAGGATTAGCTGACCTGGGCAGCCTGACCCTGCCGGCAAGCCCTCCCCAGGTGTGCCTGGGTTGAGGTCAATAGAAACAGCACTCCAGGCAGCAATAGCCCCTGCAGCTGTGCCTGACTCCATATTCTCTGCCCCATCAGCAGTCTCGGGGCTGTGCTGTTGGGTGGGTGTGAGGGTCCACGGCTTTGTTGGTGGCCCGGTGTGAGTGGGGCTCTGCTGGACTTTCTGCAGGAGTTGCCAGGCTGCCACTTGTAAAGAAGAGGATGTGTCACCCATAACTTCCACTGGAATTTCTCTCCGGGCTGAGGTGAGGAAGGAAAAAAAGGAGTGGGGGCCGGGACAGGAGGGGTATCTCAGGCAGGGAAATGGAAAGCTTCCAGAAGAGCGCCCGGGGCCAGGACCATCCTGGCTGGCCTGCAGGCACCAAGTTGGCCTGTGTGCTGTCGCTGGTGTGGCTCCACGACCCTTCCTCTAGGCTTTCAAGCCCTTGTACATATTCAGGTGTTTTACCTGGGAAGAGTGGGAACAGTTCAGCAACAGCTGGCCTGGGGCTCTGCTCACGTTTACTCACAGAGGCCCCGGCACGATCCCCCAGCTTTGCAATGAGGACGCTCCTTGCGTGGAGGGGCCGGGCTGCTGGATGTATGGGAGACGATTCCCCACCTCTGACCAATTTCAGAATTGTTTACCGCTGGAGCAAGTGCCCTGATAGGGTTTTCCTCTGTATAACTGCTGGGTTCAGGATTTTTTTTTTCTTTTTTGGTTCAAGTTAGAATTTATTCATCTTTTATGTATTTATTGATATAAGCATGGAAATAATTCATTCATATAAATACATCTGTGTGAAGGGAAGAACTTTTTTCTGTTTTATTTTTAAATTTCATTTCTAAAAATTTTGAAGTTTAATTATATTTATTTTTCTATACAGCAGGTTATTATTAATTATTTATTTTATTCATATACATATATACAGGTCAATACCTATCTCCCAACTCATCTGACCACAACACCCCATGGCTTCCCCGACTTGGTGTCCATACGTTTGTTCTCTACCTCTGTTTCTCTATTTCTGCCCTGCAAACCTGTTCATCTGTACCATATATCTAGGTTCCACATACATGCATTAATACAGAATATTTGTTTTGCTCTTTATGACTTACTTCATTCTGTATGACAGTCTCTAGATCCACCGACTTCTCTACAAACAGCCCAGTTTCATTCCTTTTCATGGCTGAGTCATATCCCATTTTATATATGTACCACATCTTTATCCATTCGTCTGTCTGTGGGCATTTAGGTTGCTTCCATTACCTGGCTATTGTAAATAGTGCTGCAATGAACATTGTGGTGAATGTGTGATTTTGATTTATGGTTGTCTCTGGGTATATGCCCAGAAGTGGGATTGCCGGATCCTATGGTAATTCTATTTCTAGTTTCTTTAAGGAAACTCCATACTGTTCTCCATAGTGACTGTATCAATTTACCTTCCCACCAATAGTGGAAGAGGGTTCCTTTTGTCCACACCCTCCCCAGAATTTGTTGTTTGTATATTTTCTGATGATGCCGAGTCTAACAGGTGTGAGGTGATACCTCATTGTCGTTTTGATTTGCATTTCTCTAATAATTAGAGGTGTTGAGCAGCTTTTCATGTGCGTCTGGCCGTCTCTGTGACTTATTTGAAGAAACGTCTATTTAGATCTTCTGCCCATTTTTGTATTGGGTTGTTTGTTTTATTAATATTAAGCTGCCTGAGCTGTTTATATATATTGGAGATTAAACCTTTGTCCATTGATTCGTTTGCGAACGTTTTCGCCCATTCTGAGCGTTGCTTTTTTCCATTCCCGTTTTTTTTAACCAAAAAAGAAAGAAAGCAAAAGAAGCAGAACACTAATGTGCGTGAAATATGCCTCTTGAAACTGTCGTTTTGAAATATGGACGTCTTTTGAACTTTTTGGTTGATATATGACCCCAGGATTTGTTTTCAGGGCCGGTGTCATTTACAGGCCTGAAATGATTTGGAATATCCACTGACCATTAGCGCTGGGATTAAAGCTGCTGTTGTGTGAAATGGCCACAAGGTGGCAGCAGTTCTCCCTTAGCAAATCTGCTTACTAGGGCAACAGAGCCTCAATGGAAGCCGTGTTCTAGATTGGAATTTAGAATGGAATGTGCCAGGAGAAAGCCCCTCAAGTTTGTCTCACTACTTCTTGTTCGTGTTTTTAATTTAATTTTTAATTTTTTATTACAGCAAGTTTGATTACATCGTTTGGCTTGTTGTAGGTGTGCAAGATGTGGTTCTTTTACACATATACATATGTCTGTTCTTCCTGGGACCCTTTTCCCATGTACGTTATGACAGAATGTTGAGTAGTCTTCTCTTGGCATTCCGTAGGTCTTTGGTGATTATATATTTCACCTGTGTTTGTATATGTCTCTTAACACCAATATCGTAATGAATCCAATCCTCACACCTTTCCATTGGTGAACCATAAGTTTGTTTAATGAATCTGTGATTGCCCTTCTCCGTGGAAATATCTGCCCTGGTATCCGTTTTTAGGTAACACCTGTAAGTGATATCCTACGATATGTGTCTTTCATTTTCTGACTTACTAAAAGTCACGTGATTACCTGTAGACTCATCTACGGGGCTGCAAATGGCATTGTGTCCTTTTTTTCCTTGGCTAATATTCTGTCTTAGTGAGGTCCATTTTCTGCAATGTGATTCCCTGAGGGCTGAGGATTAGCTGACCTGGGCAGCCTGACCCTGCCGGCAAGCCCTCCCCAGGTGTGCCTGGGTTGAGGTTAATAGAAACAGCACTCCAGGCAGCAATAGCCCCTGCAGCTGTGCCTGACTCCATATTCTCTGCCCCGTCAGCAGTCTCGGGGCTGTGCTGTTGGGTGGGTGTGAGGGTCCACGGCTTTGTTGGTGGCCCGGTGTGAGTGGGGCTCTGCTGGACTTTCTGCAGGAGTTGCCAGGCTGCCACTTGTAAAGAAGAGGATGTGTCACCCATAACTTCCGCTGGAATTTCTCTCCGGGCTGAGGTGAGGAAGGAAAAAAAGGAGTGGGGGCCGGGACAGGAGGGGTATCTCAGGCAGGGAAATGGAAAGCTTCCAGAAGAGCGCCCGGGGCCAGGACCATCCTGGCTGGCCTGCAGGCACCAAGTTGGCCTGCGTGCTGTCGCTGGTGTGGATCCACGACCCTTCCTCTAGGCTTTCAAGCCCTTGTACATATTCAGGTGTTTTACCTGGGAAGGGTGGGAACAGTTCAGCAACAGCTGGCCTGGGGCTCTGCTCACGTTTACTCACAGAGGCCCCGGCACGGTGCCCCAGCTTTGCAATGAGGACGCTCCTTGCGTGGAGGGGCTGGGCTGCTGGCTGTATGGGGGATGATTCCCCACCTCTGACCAATTTCAGAATTGTTTACTGCTGGAGCAAGTGCCCTGATAGGGTTTTCCTCTGTATAACTGCTGGGTTCAGGATTTTTTTTTCTTTTTTGGTTCAAGTTAGAATTTATTCATCTTTTATGTATTTATTGATATAAGCATGGAAATAATTCATTCATAGAAATACATCTGTGTGAAGGGAAGAACTTTTTTCTGTTTTATTTTTAAATTTCATTTCTAAAAATTTTGAAGTTTAATTATATTTATTTTTCTATACAGCAGGTTATTATTAATTATTTATTTTATTCATATACATATATACAGGTCAATACCTATCTCCCAACTCATCTGACCACAACACCCCATGGCTTCCCCGACTTGGTGTCCATACGTTTGTTCTCTACCTCTGTTTCTCTATTTCTGCCCTGCAAACCTGTTCATCTGTACCATATATCTAGGTTCCACATACATGCATTAATACAGAATATTTGTTTTGCTCTTTCTGACTTACTTCATTCTGTATGACATTCTCTAGATCCACCGACTTCTCTACAAACAACCCAGTTTCATTCCTTTTCATGGCTGAGTCATATCCCATTTTATATATGTACCACATCTTTATCCATTCGTCTGTCTGTGGGCATTTAGGTTGCTTCCATTACCTGGCTATTGTAAATAGTGCTGCAATGAACATTGTGGTGAATGTGTGTTTTTGATTTATGGTTGTCTCTGGGTATATGCCCAGAAATGGGATTGCTGGATCCTATGGTAATTCTATTTCTAGTTTCTTTAAGGAAACTCCATACTGTTCTCCATAGTGACTGTATCAATTTACCTTCCCACCAATAGTGGAAGAGGGCTCCTTTTGTCCACACCCTCCCCAGAATTTGTTGTTTGTAGATTTTCTGATGATGCCGAGTCTAACAGGTGTGAGGTGATACCTCATTGTCATTTTGATTTGCATTTCCCTAATAATTAGTGGTGTTGAGCAGCTTTTCATGTGCGTCTTGGCCGTCTCTGTGACTTCTTTGAAGAAAAGTGTATTTAGAACTGCTGCCCATTTTTTTATTGGGGTGTTTGTTTTATTAATATTAAGCTGCCTGAGCTGTTTATATATATTGGAGATTAAACCTTTGTCCATTGATTCGTTTGCGAACGTTTTCGCCCATTCTGAGGGTTGCCTTTTTCCATTCCCGTTTTTTTTAACCAAAAAAGAAAGACAGCAAAAGAAGCAGAACACTAATGTGCGTGAAATATGCCTCTTGAAACTGTCGTTTTGAAATATGGACGTCTTTTGAACTTTTTGGTCGATATATGACCCCAGGATTTGTTTTCAGGGCAGGTGTCATTTACAGGCCTGCAATGATTTGGAATATCCCCTGACCATTAGCGCTGGGATTAAAGCTGCTGTTGTGTGAAACGGCCACAAGGTGGCAGCAGTTCTCCCTTAGCAAATCTGCTTACTAGGGCAACAGAGCCTCAATGGAAGCCGTGTTCTAGATTGGAATTTAGAATGGAATGTGCCAGGAGAAAGCCCCTCAAGTTTGTCTCACTACTTCTTGTTCGTGTTTTTAATTTAATTTTTTATTTTTTATTACAACAAGTTTGATTACATCGTTTGGCTTGTTGTAGGTTTGCAAGATGTGGTTCTTTTACACATATACATATGTCTGTTCTTCCTGGGACCCTTTTCCCATGTACGTTATGACAGAATGTTGAGTAGTCTTCTCTTGGCATTCCGTAGGTCTTTGGTGATTATATATTTCACCTGTGTTTGTATATGTCTCTTAACACCAATATCGTAATGAATCCAATCCTCACACCTTTCCATTGGTGAACCATAAGTTTGTTTAATGAATCTGTTATTGCCCTTCTCCGTGGAAATATCTGCCCTGGTATCCGTTTTTAGGTAACACCTATAAGTGATATCCTACGATATGTGTCTTTCACTTTCTGACTTACTACAAGTCACGTGATTACCTGTAGACTCATCTACGGGGCTGCAAATGGCATTGTGCCCTTTTTTTCCTTGGCTAATATTCTGTCTTAGCGAGGTCCATTTTCTGCAATGTGATTCCCTGAGGGCTGAGGATTAGCTGACCTGGGCAGCCTGACCCTGCCGGCAAGCCCTCCCCAGGTGTGCCTGGTTTGAGGTCGATAGAAACAGCACTCCAGGCAGCAATAGCCCCTGCAGCTGTGCCTGACTCCATATTCTCTGCCCCGTCAGCAGTCTCGGGGCTGTGCTGGTGGGAGGGTGTGAGGGTCCACGGCTTTGTTGGTGGCCCGGTGTGAGTGGGGCTCTGCTGGACTTTCTGCAGGAGTTGCCAGGCTGCCACTTGTAAAGAAGAGGATGTGTCACCCATAACTTCCGCTGGAATATCTCTCCGGGCTGAGGTGATGAAGGAAAAAAAGGAGTGGGGGCCGGGACAGGACGGGTATCTCAGGCAGGGAAATGGAAAGCTTCCAGAAGAGCGCCCGGGGCCAGGACCATTCTGGCTGGCCTGCAGGCACCAAGTTGGCCTGCGTGCTGTCGCTGGTGTGGCTCCACGACCCTTCCTCTAGGCTTTCAAGCCCTTGTACATATTCAGGTGTTTTACCTGGAAAGGGTGGGAACAGTTCAGCAACAGCTGGCCTGGGGCTCAGCTCACGTTTACTCACAGAGGCCTGGGCACGGTCCCCCAGCTTTGCAATGAGGACACTCCTTGCATGGGGGGGTCCGGGCTGCTGGCTGTATGGGAGATGATTCCCCACCTCTGACCAATTTCAGAATTGTTTACCGCTGGAGCAAGTGCCCTGATAGGGTTTTCCTCTGTATAACTGCTGGGTTCAGGTTTTTTTTCTCTTTTTTGGTTCAAGTTAGAATTTATTCATCTTAAATGTATTTATTGATATAAGCATGGAAATAATTCATTCATATAAATACATCTGTGTGAAGGGAAGAACTTTTTTCTGTTTTATTTTTAAATTTTATTTCTAAAAATTTTGAAGTTTAATTATATTTATTTTTCTATACAGCAGGTTATTATTGATTATTTATTTTATTCATATACATATATACAGGTCAATACCTATCTCCCAACTCATCTGACCACAACACCCCATGGCTTCCCCAACTTGGTGTCCATACGTTTGTTCTCTACCTCTGTTTCTCTATTTCTGCCCTGCAAACCTGTTCATCTGTACCATATATCTAGGTTCCACATACATGCATTAATACAGAATATTTGTTTTGCTCTTTCTGACTTACTTCATTCTGTATGACAGTCTCTAGATCCACCGACTTCTCTACAAACAACCCAGTTTCATTCCTTTTCATGGCTGAGTCATATCCCATTTTATATATGTACCACATCTTTATCCATTCGTCTGTCTGTGGGCATTTAGGTTGCTTCCATTACCTGGCTATTGTAAATAGTGCTGCAATGAACATTGTGGTGAATGTGTGTTTTTGATTTATGGTTGTCTCTGGGTATATGCCCAGAAGTGGGATTGCTGGATCCTATGGTAATTCTATTTCTAGTTTCTTTAAGGAAACTCCATACTGTTCTCCATAGTGACTGTATCAATTTACCTTCCCACCAATAGTGGAAGAGGGTTCCTTTTGTCCACACCCTCCCCAGAATTTGTTGTTTGTAGATTTTCTGATGATGCCGAGTCTAACAGGTGTGAGGTGATACCTCATTGTCATTTTGATTTGCATTTCTCTAATAATTAGTGGTGTTGAGCAGCTTTTCATGTGCGTCTTGGCCGTCTCTGTGACTTCTTTGAAGAAAAGTCTATTTAGATCTTCTGCCCATTTTTGTATTGGGTTGTTTGTTTTATTAATATTAAGCTGCCTGAGCTGTTTATATATATTGGAGATTAAACCTTTGTCCATTGATTCGTTTGCGAACGTTTTTGCCCATTCTGAGGGTTGCCTTTTTCCATTCCCGTTTTTTTTAACCAAAAAAGAAAGAAAGCAAAAGTAGCAGAACACTAATGTGCGTGAAATATGCCTCTTGAAACTGTCGTTTTGAAATATGGACGTCTTTTGAACTTTTTAGTGGATATATGACCCCAGGATTTGTTTTATGGGCAGGTGTCATTTACAGGCCTGCAATGATTTGGAATATCCACTGACCATTAGCGCTGGGATTAAAGCTGCTGTTGTGTGAAACGGCCACAAGGTGGCAGCAGTTCTCCCTTAGCAAATCTGGTTACTAGGGCAAAAGAGCCTCAATGGAAGCCGTGTTCTAGATTGGAATTTAGAATGGAATGTGCCAGGAAAAAGCCCCTCAAGTTTGTCTCACTACTTCTTGTTCGTGTTTTTAATTTAATTTTTAATTTTTATTACAGCAAGTTTGATTACATCGTTTGGCTTGTTGTAGGTGTGCAAGATGTGGTTCTTTTACACATATACATATGTCTGTTCTTCCTGGGACCCTTTTCCCATGTACGTTATGACAGAATGTTGAGTAGTCTTCTCTTGGCATTCCGTAGGTCTTTGGTGATTATATATTTCACCTGTGTTTGTATATGTCTCTTAACACCAATATCGTAATGAATCCAATCCTCACACCTTTCCATTGGTGAACCATAAGTTTGTTTAATGAATCTGTTATTGCCCTTCTCCATGGAAATATCTGCCCTGGTATCCGTTTTTAGGTAACACCTATAAGTGATATCCTACGATATGTGTCTTTCACTTTCTGACTTACTACAAGTCACGTGATTACCTGTAGACTCATCTATGGTGCTGCAAATGGCATTGTGTCCTTTTTTTCCTTGGCTAATATTCTGTCTTAGCGAGGTCCATTTTCTGCAATGTGATTCCCTGAGGGCTGAGGATTAGCTGACCTGGGCAGCCTGACCCTGCCGGCAAGCCCTCCCCAGGTGTGCCTGGGTTGAGGTCAATAGAAACAGCACTCCAGGCAGCAATAGCCCCTGCAGCTGTGCCTGACTCCATATTCTCTGCCCCATCAGCAGTCTCGGGGCTGTGCTGGTGGGTGGGTGTGAGGGTCCACGGCTTTTTTGGTGGCCCGGTGTGAGTGGGGCTCTGCTGGACTTTCTGCAGGAGTTGCCAGGCTGCCACTTGTAAAGAAGAGGATGTGTCACCCATAACTTCCGCTGGAATTTCTCTCCGGGCAGAGGTGAGGAAGGAAAAAAAGGAGTGGGGGCCGGGACAGGAGGGGTATCTCAGGCAGGGAAATGGAAAGCTTCCAGAAGAGCGCCCGGGGCCAGGACCATCCTGGCTGGCCTGCAGGCACCAAGTTGGCCTGCGTGCTGTCGCTGGTGTGGCTCCACGACCCTTCCTCTAGGCTTTCAAGCCCTTGTACATATTCAGGTGTTTTAACTGGGAAGGGTGGGAACAGTTCAGCAGCAGCTGGCCTGGGGCTCAGCTCACGTTTACTCACAGAGGCCTCGGCACGGTCCCCTAGCTTTGCAATGAGGATGCTCCTTGCGTGGGCGGGCCGGGCTGCTGGCTGTATGGGAGATGATTCCCCACCTCTGACCAATGTCAGAATTGTTTACCGCTGGAGTAAGTGCCCTGATAGGGTTTTCCTCTGTATAACTGCTGGGTTCAGGTTTTTTTTTTCTTTTTTGGTTCAAGTTAGAATTTATTCATCTTTTATGTATTTATTGATATAAGCATGGAAATAATTCATTCATAGAAATACATCTGTGTGAAGGGAAGAACTTTTTTCTGTTTTATTTTTAAATTTCATTTCTAAAAATTTTGAAGTTTAATTATATTTATTTTTCTATACAGCAGGTTATTATTAGTTATCTATTTTATTCATATACATATATACAGGTCAATACCTATCTCCCAACTCATCTGACCACCATCACCCCATGGCTTCCCCCACTTGGTGTCCATACGTTCGTTCTCTACCTCTGTTTCTCTATTTCTGCCCTGCAAACCTGATCATCTGTACCATATATCTAGGTTCCACATACATGCATTAATACAGAATATTTGTTTTGCTCTTTATGACTTACTTCATTCTGTATGACAGTCTCTAGATCCACCGACTTCTCTACAAATAACCCAGTTTCATTCCTTTTCATGGCTGAGTCATATCCCATTTTATGTATGTACCACATCTTTATCCATTCATCTGTCTGTGGGCATTTAGCTTGCTTCCATTACCTGGCTATTGTAAATAGTGCTGCAATGAACATTGTGGTGAATGTGTGTTTTTGATTTATGGTTGTCTCTGTGTATATGCCCAGAAGTGGAATTGCTGGATCCTATGGTAATTCTATTTCTAGTTTCTTTAAGGAAACTCCATACTGTTCTCCATAGTGACTGTATCAATTTACCTTCCCACAAATAGTGGAAGAGGGTTCCTTTTGTCCACACCCTCCCCAGAATTTGTTGTTTGTAGATTTTCTGATGATGCCGATTCTAACAGGTGTGAGGTGATACCTCATTGTCGTTTTGATTTGCATTTCTCTAATAATTAGTGGTGTTGAGCAGCTTTTCATGTGCGTCTTGGCTGTCTCTGTGACTTCTTGGAAGAAACGTCTATTTAGATCTTCTGCCCATTTTTGTATTGGGTTGTTTGTTTTATTAATATTAAGCTGCGTGAGCTGTTTATATATATTGGAGATTAAACCCTTGTCCATTGATTCGTTTGCGAACGTTTTCGCCCATTCTGAGGGTTGCCTTTTTCCATTCCCGTTTTTTTTTAACCAAAAAAGAAAGAAAGCAAAAGAAGCAGAACACTAATGTGCGTGAAATATGCCTCTTGAAACTGTCGTTTTGAAATATGGACGTCTTTTGAACTTTTTGGTCGATATATGACCCCAGGATTTGTTTTCAGGGCAGGTGTCATTTACAGGCCTGCAATGATTTGGAATATCCACTGACCAGTAGCGCTGGGATTAAAGCTGCTGTTGTGCGAAATGGCCACAAGGTGGCAGCAGTTCTCCCTTAGCAAATCTGGTTACCAGGGCAACAGAGCCTCAATGGAAGCCTGTTCTAGATTGGAATTTAGAATGGAATGTGCCAGGAGAAAGCCCCTCAAGTTTGTCTCACTACTTCTTGTTCGTGTTTTTAATTTAATTTTTAATTTTTTATTACAGCAAGTTTGATTACAACGTTTGCTTGTTGTAGGTGTGCAAGATGTGGTTCTTTTACACATATACATATGTCTGTTCTTCCTGGGACCCTTTTCCCATGTACGTTATGACAGAATGTTGAGTAGTCTTCTGTTGGCATTCCGTAGGTCTTTGGTGATTATATATTTCACCTGTGTTTGTATATGCCTCTTAACCCCAATATCGTAATGAATCCAATCCTCACAGCTTTCCATTGGTGAACCATAAGTTTGTTTAATGAATCTGTGATTGCCCTTCTCCATGGAAATATCTGCCCTGGTATCCGTTTTTAGGTAACACCTATAAGTGATATCCTACGATATGTGTCTTTCACTTTCTGACTTACTACAAGTCCCGTGCTTACCTGTAGACTCATCTACGGGGCTGCAAATGGCATTGTGCCCTTTTTTTCCTTGGCTAATATTCTGTCTTAGCGAGGTCCATTTTCTGCAATGTGATTCCCTGAGGGCTGAGGATTAGCTGACCTGGGCAGCCTGACCCTGCCGGCAAGCCCTCCCCAGGTGTGCCTGGGTTGAGTTCAATAGAAACAGCACTCCAGGCAGCAATAGCCCCTGCAGCTGTGCCTGACTCCATATTCTCTGCCCCGTCAGCAGTCTCGGGGCTGTGCTGGTGGGAGGGTGTGAGGGTCCACGGCTTTGTTGGTGGCCCGGTGTGAGTGGGGCTCTGCTGGAATTTCTGCAGGAGTTGCCAGGTTGCCACCTGTAAAGAAGAGGATGTGTCACCCATAATTTCCACTGGAATTTCTCTCCGGGCTGAGGTGAGGGAGGAAAAAAAAGAGTGGGGGCCGGGACAGGAGTGGTATCTCAGGCAGGGAAATGGAAAGCTTCCAGAAGAGCGCCCGGGGCCAGGACCATCCTGGCTGGCCTGCAGGCACCAAGTTGGCCTGCGTGCTGTCGCTGGTGTGGCTCCACGGCCCTTCCTCTAGGCTTTCAAGCCCTTGTACATATTCAGGTGTTTTTCCTGGGAAGGGTGGGAACAGTTCAGCAGCAGCTGGCCTGGGGCTCAGCTCACGTTTACTCACAGAGGCCTCGGCACGGTCCCCCAGCTTTGCAATCAGGACGCTCCTTGCGTGGGGGGGCCGGGCTGCTGGCTGTATGGGAGATGATTCCCCACCTCTGACCAATGTCAGAATTGTTTACCGCTGGAACAAGTGCCCTGATAGGGTTTTCCTCTGTATAACTGCTGGGTACAGGATTTTTTTTTTCTTTTTTGGTTCAAGTTAGAAGTTATTCATCTTTTATGTATTTATTGATATAAGCATGGAAATAATTCATTCATAGAAATACATCTGTGTGAAGGGAAGAACTTTTTTTCTGTTTTATTTTTAAATTTCATTTCTAAAAATTTTGCAGTTTAATCATATTTATTTTTCTATACAGCAGGTTATTATTAGTTATCTATTTTATTCATATACATATATACAGGTCAATACCTATCTCCCAACTCATCTGACCACCAACACCCCATGGCTTCCCCCACTTGGTGTCCATACGTTTGTTCTCTACCTCTGTTTCTCTATTTCTGCCCTGCAAACCTGTTCATCTGTACCATATATCTAGGTTCCACATACATGCATTAATACAGAATATTTGTTTTGCTCTTTCTGACTTACTTCATTCTGTATGACAGTCTCTAGATCCACCGACTTCTCTACAAACAACCCAGTTTCATTCCTTTTCATGGCTGAGTCATATCCCATTTTATATATGTACCACATCTTTATCCATTCGTCTGTCTGTGGGCATTTAGGTTGCTTCCATTACCTGGCTATTGTAAATAGTGCTGCAATGAACATTGTGGTGAATGTGTGATTTTGATTTATGGTTTTCTCTGGGTATATGCCCAGAAGTGGGATTGCTGGATCCTATGGTAATTCTATTTCTAGTTTCTTTAAGGAAACTCCATACTGTTCTCCATAGTGACTGTATCAATTTACCTTCCCACCAATAGTGGAAGAGGGTTCCTTTTGTCCACACCCTCCCCAGAATTTGTTGTTTGTAGATTTTCTGATGATGCCGAGTCTAACAGGTGTGAGGTGATACCTCATTGTCGTTTTGATTTGCATTTCTCTAATAATTAGAGGTGTTGAGCAGCTTTTCATGTGCGTCTTGGCCGTCTCTGTGACTTCTTTGAAGAAACGTCTATTTAGATCTTCTGCCCATTTTTGTATTGGGTTGTTTGTTTTATTAATATTAAGCTGCCTGAGCTGTTTATATATATTGGAGATTAAACCTTTGTCCATTGATTCGTTTGCGAACGTTTTCGCCCATTCTGAGCGTTGCTTTTTTCCATTCCCGTTTTTTTTAACCAAAAAAGAAAGAAAGCAAAAGAAGCAGAACACTAATGTGCGTGAAATATGCCTCTTGAAACTGTCGTTTAGAAATATGGACGTCTTTTGAACTTTTTGGTTGATATATGACCCCAGGATTTGTTTTCATGGCCGGTGTCATTTACAGGCCTGAAATGATTTGGAATATCCCCTGACCATTAGCGCTGGGATTAAAGCTGCTGTTGTGTGAAACGGCCACAAGGTGGCAGCAGTTCTCCCTTAGCAAATCTGCTTACTAGGGCAACAGAGCCTCAATGGAAGCCGTGTTCTAGATTGGAATTTAGAATGGAATGTGCCAGGAGAAAGCCCCTCAAGTTTGTCTCACTACTTCTTGTTCGTGTTTTTAATTTAATTTTTAATTTTTTATTACAGCAAGTTTGATTACATCGTTTGGCTTGTTGTAGGTGTGCAAGATGTGGTTCTTTTACACATATACATATGTCTGTTCTTCCTGGGACCCTTTTCCCATGTACGTTATGACAGAATGTTGAGTAGTCTTCTCTTGGCATTCCGTAGGTCTTTGGTGATTATATATTTCACCTGTGTTTGTATATGTCTCTTAACCCCAATATTGTAATGAATCCAATCCTCACACCTTTCCATTGGTGAACCATAAGTTTGTTTAATGAATCTGTGATTGCCCTTCTCCGTGGAAATATCTGCCCTGGTATCCGTTTTTAGGTAACACCTGTAAGTGATATCCTACGATATGTGTCTTTCACTTTCTGACTTACTACAAGTCACGTGATTACCTGTAGACTCATCTACGGGGCTGCAAATGGCATTGTGTCCTTTTTTTCCTTGGCTAATATTCTGTCTTAGCGAGGTCCATTTTCTGCAATGTGATTCCCTGAGGGCTGAGGATTAGCTGACCTGGGCAGCCTGACCCTGCCGGCAAGCCCTCCCCAGGTGTGCCTGGGTTGAGGTCAATAGAAACAGCACTCCAGGCAGCAATAGCCCCTGCAGCTGTGCCTGACTCCATATTCTCTGCCCCGTCAGCAGTCTCGGGGCTGTGCTGTTGGGTGGGTGTGAGGGTCCACGGCTTTGTTGGTGGCCCGGTGTGAGTGGGGCTCTGCTGGACTTTCTGCAGGAGTTGCCAGGCTGCCACTTGTAAAGAAGAGGATGTGTCACCCATAACTTCCGCTGGAATTTCTCTCCGGGCTGAGGTGAGGAAGGAAAAAAAGGAGTGGGGGCCGGGACAGGAGGGGTATCTCAGGCAGGGAAATGGAAAGCTTCCAGAAGAGCGCCCGGGGCCAGGACCATCCTGGCTGGCCTGCAGGCACCAAGTTGGCCTGTGTGCTGTCGCTGGTGTGGCTCCACGACCCTTCCTCTAGGCTTTCAAGCCCTTGTACATATTCAGGTGTTTTACCTGGGAAGGGTGGGAACAGTTCAGCAACAGCTGGCCTGGGGCTCTGCTCACGTTTACTCACAGAGGCCCCGGCACGGTCCCCCAGCTTTGCAATGAGGACGCTCCTTGCGTGGAGGGGCCGGGCTGCTGGATGTATGGGAGACGATTCCCCACCTCTGACCAATTTCAGAATTGTTTACCGCTGGAGCAAGTGCCCTGATAGGGTTTTCCTCTGTATAACTGCTGGGTTCAGGATTTTTTTTTCTTTTTTGGTTCAAGTTAGAATTTATTCATCTTTTATGTATTTATTGATATAAGCATGGAAATAATTCATTCATATAAATACATCTGTGTGAAGGGAAGAACTTTTTTCTGTTTTATTTTTAAATTTCATTTCTAAAAATTTTGAAGTTTAATTATATTTATTTTTCTATACAGCAGGTTATTATTAATTATTTATTTTATTCATATACATATATACAGGTCAATACCTATCTCCCAACTCATCTGACCACAACACCCCATGGCTTCCCCGACTTGGTGTCCATACGTTTGTTCTCTACCTCTGTTTCTCTATTTCTGCCCTGCAAACCTGTTCATCTGTACCATATATCTAGGTTCCACATACATGCATTAATACAGAATATTTGTTTTGCTCTTTATGACTTACTTCATTCTGTATGACAGTCTCTAGATCCACCGACTTCTCTACAAACAGCCCAGTTTCATTCCTTTTCATGGCTGAGTCATATCCCATTTTATATATGTACCACATCTTTATCCATTCGTCTGTCTGTGGGCATTTAGGTTGCTTCCATTACCTGGCTATTGTAAATAGTGCTGCAATGAACATTGTGGTGAATGTGTGATTTTGATTTATGGTTGTCTCTGGGTATATGCCCAGAAGTGGGATTGCCGGATCCTATGGTAATTCTATTTCTAGTTTCTTTAAGGAAACTCCATACTGTTCTCCATAGTGACTGTATCAATTTACCTTCCCACCAATAGTGGAAGAGGGTTCCTTTTGTCCACACCCTCCCCAGAATTTGTTGTTTGTAGATTTTCTGATGATGCCGAGTCTAACAGGTGTGAGGTGATACCTCATTGTCGTTTTGATTTGCATTTCTCTAATAATTAGAGGTGTTGAGCAGCTTTTCATGTGCGTCTTGGCCGTCTCTGTGACTTATTTGAAGAAACGTCTATTTAGATCTTCTGCCCATTTTTGTATTGGGTTGTTTGTTTTATTAATATTAAGCTGCCTGAGCTGTTTATATATATTGGAGATTAAACCTTTGTCCATTGATTCGTTTGCGAACGTTTTCGCCCATTCTGAGCGTTGCTTTTTTCCATTCCCGTTTTTTTTAACCAAAAAAGAAAGAAAGCAAAAGAAGCAGAACACTAATGTGCGTGAAATATGCCTCTTGAAACTGTCGTTTTGAAATATGGACGTCTTTTGAACTTTTTGGTTGATATATGACCCCAGGATTTGTTTTCAGGGCCGGTGTCATTTACAGGCCTGAAATGATTTGGAATATCCACTGACCATTAGCGCTGGGATTAAAGCTGCTGTTGTGTGAAATGGCCACAAGGTGGCAGCAGTTCTCCCTTAGCAAATCTGCTTACTAGGGCAACAGAGCCTCAATGGAAGCCGTGTTCTAGATTGGAATTTAGAATGGAATGTGCCAGGAGAAAGCCCCTCAAGTTTGTCTCACTACTTCTTGTTCGTGTTTTTAATTTAATTTTTAATTTTTTATTACAGCAAGTTTGATTACAACGTTTGGCTTGTTGTAGGTGTGCAAGATGTGGTTCTTTTACACATATACATATGTCTGTTCTTCCTGGGACCCTTTTCCCATGTACGTTATGACAGAATGTTGAGTAGTCTTCTCTTGGCATTCCGTAGGTCTTTGGTGATTATATATTTCACCTGTGTTTGTATATGTCTCTTAACACCAATATCGTAATGAATCCAATCCTCACACCTTTCCATTGGTGAACCATAAGTTTGTTTAATGAATCTGTGATTGCCCTTCTCCGTGGAAATATCTGCCCTGGTATCCGTTTTTAGGTAACACCTGTAAGTGATATCCTACGATATGTGTCTTTCACTTTCTGACTTACTACAAGTCACGTGATTACCTGTAGACTCATCTACGGGGCTGCAAATGGCATTGTGTCCTTTTTTTCCTTGGCTAATATTCTGTCTTAGTGAGGTCCATTTTCTGCAATGTGATTCCCTGAGGGCTGAGGATTAGCTGACCTGGGCAGCCTGACCCTGCCGGCAAGCCCTCCCCAGGTGTGCCTGGGTTGAGGTCAATAGAAACAGCACTCCAGGCAGCAATAGCCCCTGCAGCTGTGCCTGACTCCATATTCTCTGCCCCGTCAGCAGTCTCGGGGCTGTGCTGTTGGGTGGGTGTGAGGGTCCACGGCTTTGTTGGTGGCCCGGTGTGAGTGGGGCTCTGCTGGACTTTCTGCAGGAGTTGCCAGGCTGCCACTTGTAAAGAAGAGGATGTGTCACCCATAACTTCCGCTGGAATTTCTCTCCGGGCTGAGGTGAGGAAGGAAAAAAAGGAGTGGGGGCCGGGACAGGAGGGGTATCTCAGGCAGGGAAATGGAAAGCTTCCAGAAGAGCGCCCGGGGCCAGGACCATCCTGGCTGGCCTGCAGGCACCAAGTTGGCCTGCGTGCTGTCGCTGGTGTGGATCCACGACCCTTCCTCTAGGCTTTCAAGCCCTTGTACATATTCAGGTGTTTTACCTGGGAAGGGTGGGAACAGTTCAGCAACAGCTGGCCTGGGGCTCTGCTCACGTTTACTCACAGAGGCCCCGGCACGGTGCCCCAGCTTTACAATGAGGACGCTCCTTGCGTGGAGGGGCCGGGCTGCTGGCTGTATGGGGGATGATTCCCCACCTCTGACCAATTTCAGAATTGTTTACTGCTGGAGCAAGTGCCCTGATAGGGTTTTCCTCTGTATAACTGCTGGGTTCAGGATTTTTTTTTCTTTTTTGGTTCAAGTTAGAATTTATTCATCTTTTATGTATTTATTGATATAAGCATGGAAATAATTCATTCATAGAAATACATCTGTGTGAAGGGAAGAACTTTTTTCTGTTTTATTTTTAAATTTCATTTCTAAAAATTTTGGAGTTTAATTATATGTATTTTTCTATACAGCAGGTTATTATTAATTATTTATTTTATTCATATACATATATACAGGTCAATACCTATCTCCCAACTCATCTGACCACAACACCCCATGGCTTCCCCGACTTGGTGTCCATACGTTTGTTCTCTACCTCTGTTTCTCTATTTCTGCCCTGCAAACCTGTTCATCTGTACCATATATCTAGGTTCCACATACATGCATTAATACAGAATATTTGTTTT
Organism: Mesoplodon densirostris; assembly: GCF_025265405.1. Lineage (NCBI taxonomy): Eukaryota > Metazoa > Chordata > Mammalia > Artiodactyla > Ziphiidae > Mesoplodon > Mesoplodon densirostris. The sequence continues at coordinate 95,424,514 of NC_082666.1, forward strand.
GCTCTTTCTGACTTACTTCATTCTGTATGACAGTCTCTAGATCCACCGACTTCTCTACAAACAACCCAGTTTCATTCCTTTTCATGGCTGAGTCATATCCCATTTTATATATGTACCACATCTTTATCCATTCGTCTGTCTGTGGGCATTTAGGTTGCTTCCATTACCTGGCTATTGTAAATAGTGCTGCAATGAACATTGTGGTGAATGTGTGTTTTTGATTTATGGTTGTCTCTGGGTATATGCCCAGAAGTGGGATTGCTGGATCCTATGGTAATTCTATTTCTAGTTTCTTTAAGGAAACTCCATACTGTTCTCCATAGTGACTGTATCAATTTACCTTCCCACCAATAGTGGAAGAGGGCTCCTTTTGTCCACACCTTCCCCAGAATTTGTTGTTTGTAGATTTTCTGATGATGCCGAGTCTAACAGGTGTGAGGTGATACCTCATTGTCGTTTTGATTTGCATTTCCCTAATAATTAGTGGTGTTGAGCAGCTTTTCATGTGCGTCTTGGCCGTCTCTGTGACTTCTTTGAAGAAAAGTGTATTTAGATCTGCTGCCCATGTTTTTATTGGGGTGTTTGTTTTATTAATATTAAGCTGCCTGAGCTGTTTATATATATTGGAGATTAAACCTTTGTCCATTGATTCGTTTGCGAACGTTTTCGCCCATTCTGAGGGTTGCCTTTTTCCATTCCCGTTTTTTTTAACCAAAAAAGAAAGACAGCAAAAGAAGCAGAACACTAATGTTTGTGAAATATGCCTCTTGAAACTGTCGTTTTGAAATATGGACGTCTTTTGAACTTTTTGGTCGATATATGACCCCAGGATTTGTTTTCAGGGCAGGTGTCATTTACAGGCCTGCAATGATTTGGAATATCCACTGACCATTAGCGCTGGGATTAAAGCTGCTGTTGTGTGAAATGGCCACAAGGTGGCAGCAGTTCTCCCTTAGCAAATCTGCTTACTAGGGCAACAGAGCCTCAATGGAAGCCGTGTTCTAGATTGGAATTTAGAATGGAATGTGCCAGGAGAAAGCCCCTCAAGTTTGTCTCACTACTTCTTGTTCGTGTTTTTAATTTAATTTTTTATTTTTTATTACAACAAGTTTGATTACATCGTTTGGCTTGTTGTAGGTGTGCAAGATGTGGTTCTTTTACACATATACATATGTCTGTTCTTCCTGGGACCCTTTTCCCATGTACGTTATGACAGAATGTTGAGTAGTCTTCTCTTGGCATTCCGTAGGTCTTTGGTGATTATATATTTCACCTGTGTTTGTATATGTCTCTTAACACCAATATCGTAATGAATCCAATCCTCACACCTTTCCATTGGTGAACCATAAGTTTGTTTAATGAATCTGTTATTGCCCTTCTCCGTGGAAATATCTGCCCTGGTATCCGTTTTTAGGTAACACCTATAAGTGATATCCTACGATATGTGTCTTTCACTTTCTGACTTACTACAAGTCACGTGATTACCTGTAGACTCATCTACGGGGCTGCAAATGGCATTGTGCCCTTTTTTTCCTTGGCTAATATTCTGTCTTAGCGAGGTTCATTTTCTGCAATGTGATTCCCTGAGGGCTGAGGATTAGCTGACCTGGGCAGCCTGACCCTGCCGGCAAGCCCTCCCCAGGTGTGCCTGGTTTGAGGTCGATAGAAACAGCACTCCAGGCAGCAATAGCCCCTGCAGCTGTGCCTGACTCCATATTCTCTGCCCCGTCAGCAGTCTCGGGGCTGTGCTGGTGGGAGGGTGTGAGGGTCCACGGCTTTGTTGGTGGCCCGGTGTGAGTGGGGCTCTGCTGGACTTTCTGCAGGAGTTGCCAGGCTGCCACTTGTAAAGAAGAGGATGTGTCACCCATAACTTCCGCTGGAATATCTCTCCGGGCTGAGGTGAGGAAGGAAAAAAAGGAGTGGGGGCCGGCACAGGACGGGTATCTCAGGCAGGGAAATGGAAAGCTTCCAGAAGAGCGCCCGGGGCCAGGACCATTCTGGCTGGCCTGCAGGCACCAAGTTGGCCTGCGTGCTGTCGCTGGTGTGGCTCCACGACCCTTCCTCTAGGCTTTCAAGCCCTTGTACATATTCAGGTGTTTTACCTGGAAAGGGTGGGAACAGTTCAGCAACAGCTGGCCTGGGGCTCAGCTCACGTTTACTCACAGAGGCCTCGGCACGGTCCCCCAGCTTTGCAATGAGGACGCTCCTTGCATGGGGGGGTCCGGGCTGCTGGCTGTATGGGAGATGATTCCCCACCTCTGACCAATTTCAGAATTGTTTACCGCTGGAGCAAGTGCCCTGATAGGGTTTTCCTCTGTATAACTGCTGGGTTCAGGTTTTTTTTCTCTTTTTTGGTTCAAGTTAGAATTTATTCATCTTAAATGTATTTATTGATATAAGCATGGAAATAATTCATTCATATAAATACATCTGTGTGAAGGGAAGAACTTTTTTCTGTTTTATTTTTAAATTTTATTTCTAAAAATTTTGAAGTTTAATTATATTTATTTTTCTATACAGCAGGTTATTATTGATTATTTATTTTATTCATATACATATATACAGGTCAATACCTATCTCCCAACTCATCTGACCACAACACCCCATGGCTTCCCCGACTTGGTGTCCATACGTTTGTTCTCTACCTCTGTTTCTCTATTTCTGCCCTGCAAACCTGTTCATCTGTACCATATATCTAGGTTCCACATACATGCATTAATACAGAATATTTGTTTTGCTCTTTCTGACTTACTTCATTCTGTATGACAGTCTCTAGATCCACCGACTTCTCTACAAACAACCCAGTTTCATTCCTTTTCATGGCTGAGTCATATCCCATTTTATATATGTACCACATCTTTATCCATTCGTCTGTCTGTGGGCATTTAGGTTGCTTCCATTACCTGGCTATTGTAAATAGTGCTGCAATGAACATTGTGGTGAATGTGTGTTTTTGATTTATGGTTGTCTCTGGGTATATGCCCAGAAGTGGGATTGCTGGATCCTATGGTAATTCTATTTCTAGTTTCTTTAAGGAAACTCCATACTGTTCTCCATAGTGACTGTATCAATTTACCTTCCCACCAATAGTGGAAGAGGGTTCCTTTTGTCCACACCCTCCCCAGAATTTGTTGTTTGTAGATTTTCTGATGATGCCGAGTCTAACAGGTGTGAGGTGATACCTCATTGTCATTTTGATTTGCATTTCTCTAATAATTAGTGGTGTTGAGCAGCTTTTCATGTGCGTCTTGGCCGTCTCTGTGACTTCTTTGAAGAAAAGTCTATTTAGATCTTCTGCCCATTTTTGTATTGGGTTGTTTGTTTTATTAATATTAAGCTGCCTGAGCTGTTTATATATATTGGAGATTAAACCTTTGTCCATTGATTCGTTTGCGAACGTTTTTGCCCATTCTGAGGGTTGCCTTTTTCCATTCCCGTTTTTTTTAACCAAAAAAGAAAGAAAGCAAAAGAAGCAGAACACTAATGTGCGTGAAATATGCCTCTTGAAACTGTCGTTTTGAAATATGGACGTCTTTTGAACTTTTTAGTGGATATATAACCCCAGGATTTGTTTTATGGGCAGGTGTCATTTACAGGCCTGCAATGATTTGGAATATCCACTGACCATTAGCGCTGGGATTAAAGCTGCTGTTGTGTGAAACGGCCACAAGGTGGCAGCAGTTCTCCCTTAGCAAATCTGGTTACTAGGGCAAAAGAGCCTCAATGGAAGCCATGTTCTAGATTGGAATTTAGAATGGAATGTGCCAGGAAAAAGCCCCTCAAGTTTGTCTCACTACTTCTTGTTCGTGTTTTTAATTTAATTTTTAATTTTTATTACAGCAAGTTTGATTACATCGTTTGGCTTGTTGTAGGTGTGCAAGATGTGGTTCTTTTACACATATACATATGTCTGTTCTTCCTGGGACCCTTTTCCCATGTACGTTATGACAGAATGTTGAGTAGTCTTCTCTTGGCATTCCGTAGGTCTTTGGTGATTATATATTTCACCTGTGTTTGTATATGTCTCTTAACACCAATATCGTAATGCATCCAATCCTCACACCTTTCCATTGGTGAACCATAAGTTTGTTTAATGAATCTGTTATTGCCCTTCTCCATGGAAATATCTGCCCTGGTATCCGTTTTTAGGTAACACCTATAAGTGATATCCTACGATATGTGTCTTTCACTTTCTGACTTACTACAAGTCACGTGATTACCTGTAGACTCATCTATGGTGCTGCAAATGGCATTGTGTCCTTTTTTTCCTTGGCTAATATTCTGTCTTAGCGAGGTCCATTTTCTGCAATGTGATTCCCTGAGGGCTGAGGATTAGCTGACCTGGGCAGCCTGACCCTGCCGGCAAGCCCTCCCCAGGTGTGCCTGGGTTGAGGTCAATAGAAACAGCACTCCAGGCAGCAATAGCCCCTGCAGCTGTGCCTGACTCCATATTCTCTGCCCCATCAGCAGTCTCGGGGCTGTGCTGGTGGGTGGGTGTGAGGGTCCACGGCTTTTTTGGTGGCCCGGTGTGAGTGGGGCTCTGCTGGACTTTCTGCAGGAGTTGCCAGGCTGCCACTTGTAAAGAAGAGGATGTGTCACCCATAACTTCCGCTGGAATTTCTCTCCGGGCAGAGGTGAGGAAGGAAAAAAAGGAGTGGGGGCCGGGACAGGAGGGGTATCTCAGGCAGGGAAATGGAAAGCTTCCAGAAGAGCGCCCGGGGCCAGGACCATCCTGGCTGGCATGCAGGCACCAAGTTGGCCTGCGTGCTGTCGCTGGTGTGGCTCCACGACCCTTCCTCTAGGCTTTCAAGCCCTTGTACATATTCAGGTGTTTTAACTGGGAAGGGTGGGAACAGTTCAGCAGCAGCTGGCCTGGGGCTCAGCTCACGTTTACTCACAGAGGCCTCGGCACGGTCCCCTAGCTTTGCAATGAGGATGCTCCTTGCGTGGGCGGGCCGGGCTGCTGGCTGTATGGGAGATGATTCCCCACCTCTGACCAATGTCAGAATTGTTTACCGCTGGAGTAAGTGCCCTGATAGGGTTTTCCTCTGTATAACTGCTGGGTTCAGGTTTTTTTTTTCTTTTTTGGTTCAAGTTAGAATTTATTCATCTTTTATGTATTTATTGATATAAGCATGGAAATAATTCATTCATAGAAATACATCTGTGTGAAGGGAAGAACTTTTTTTCTGTTTTATTTTTAAATTTCATTTCTAAAAATTTTGAAGTTTAATTATATTTATTTTTCTATACAGCAGGTTATTATTAGTTATCTATTTTATTCATATACATATATACAGGTCAATACCTATCTCCCAACTCATCTGACCACCATCACCCCATGGCTTCCCCCACTTGGTGTCCATACGTTCGTTCTCTACCTCTGTTTCTCTATTTCTGCCCTGCAAACCTGATCATCTGTACCATATATCTAGGTTCCACATACATGCATTAATACAGAATATTTGTTTTGCTCTTTATGACTTACTTCATTCTGTATGACAGTCTCTAGATCCACCGACTTCTCTACAAATAACCCAGTTTCATTCCTTTTCATGGCTGAGTCATATCCCATTTTATGTATGTACCACATCTTTATCCATTCATCTGTCTGTGGGCATTTAGCTTGCTTCCATTACCTGGCTATTGTAAATAGTGCTGCAATGAACATTGTGGTGAATGTGTGTTTTTGATTTATGGTTGTCTCTGTGTATATGCCCAGAAGTGGAATTGCTGGATCCTATGGTAATTCTATTTCTAGTTTCTTTAAGGAAACTCCATACTGTTCTCCATAGTGACTGTATCAATTTACCTTCCCACCAATAGTGGAAGAGGGTTCCTTTTGTCCACACCCTCCCCAGAATTTGTTGTTTGTAGATTTTCTGATGATGCCGATTCTAACAGGTGTGAGGTGATACCTCATTGTCGTTTTGATTTGCATTTCTCTAATAATTAGTGGTGTTGAGCAGCTTTTCATGTGCGTCTTGGCTGTCTCTGTGACTTCTTGGAAGAAACGTCTATTTAGATCTTCTGCCCATTTTTGTATTGGGTTGTTTGTTTTATTAATATTAAGCTGCGTGAGCTGTTTATATATATTGGAGATTAAACCCTTGTCCATTGATTCGTTTGCGAACGTTTTCGCCCATTCTGAGGGTTGCCTTTTTCCATTCCCGTTTTTTTTTAACCAAAAAAGAAAGAAAGCAAAAGAAGCAGAACACTAATGTGCGTGAAATATGCCTCTTGAAACTGTCGTTTTGAAATATGGACGTCTTTTGAAATTTTTGGTCGATATATGACCCCAGGATTTGTTTTCAGGGCAGGTGTCATTTACAGGCCTGCAATGATTTGGAATATCCACTGACCAGTAGCGCTGGGATTAAAGCTGCTGTTGTGCGAAATGGCCACAAGGTGGCAGCAGTTCTCCCTTAGCAAATCTGGTTACCAGGGCAACAGAGCCTCAATGGAAGCCTGTTCTAGATTGGAATTTAGAATGGAATGTGCCAGGAGAAAGCCCCTCAAGTTTGTCTCACTACTTCTTGTTCATGTTTTTAATTTAATTTTTAATTTTTTATTACAGCAAGTTTGATTACAACGTTTGCTTGTTGTAGGTGTGCAAGATGTGGTTCTTTTACACATATACATATGTCTGTTCTTCCTGGGACCCTTTTCCCATGTACGTTATGACAGAATGTTGAGTAGTCTTCTCTTGGCATTCCGTAGGTCTTTGGTGATTATATATTTCACCTGTGTTTGTATATGCCTCTTAACCCCAATATCGTAATGAATCCAATCCTCACAGCTTTCCATTGGTGAACCATAAGTTTCTTTAATGAATCTGTGATTGCCCTTCTCCGTGGAAATATCTGCCCTGGTATCCGTTTTTAGGTAACACCTATAAGTGATATCCTACGATATGTGTCTTTCACTTTCTGACTTACTACAAGTCCCGTGCTTACCTGTAGACTCATCTACGGGGCTGCAAATGGCATTGTGCCCTTTTTTTCCTTGGCTAATATTCTGTCTTAGCGTGGTCCATTTTCTGCAATGTGATTCCCTGAGGGCTGAGGATTAGCTGACCTGGGCAGCCCGACCCTGCCGGCAAGCCCTCCCCAGGTGTGCCTGGGTTGAGTTCAATAGAAACAGCACTCCAGGCAGCAATAGCCCCTGCAGCTGTGCCTGACTCCATATTCTCTGCCCCGTCAGCAGTCTCGGGGCTGTGCTGGTGGGAGGGTGTGAGGGTCCACGGCTTTGTTGGTGGCCCGGTGTGAGTGGGGCTCTGCTGGAATTTCTGCAGGAGTTGCCAGGTTGCCACCTGTAAAGAAGAGGATGTGTCACCCATAATTTCCACTGGAATTTCTCTCCGGGCTGAGGTGAGGGAGGAAAAAAAAGAGTGGGGGCCGGGACAGGAGTGGTATCTCAGGCAGGGAAATGGAAAGCTTCCAGAAGAGCGCCCGGGGCCAGGACCATCCTGGCTGGCCTGCAGGCACCAAGTTGGCCTGCGTGCTGTCGCTGGTGTGGCTCCACGGCCCTTCCTCTAGGCTTTCAAGCCCTTGTACATATTCAGGTGTTTTACCTGGGAAGGGTGGGAACAGTTCAGCAGCAGCTGGCCTGGGGCTCAGCTCACGTTTACTCACAGAGGCCTCGGCACGGTCCCACAGCTTTGCAATCAGGACGCTCCTTGCGTGGGGGGGCCGGGCTGCTGGATGTATGGGAGATGATTCCCCACCTCTGACCAATGTCAGAATTGTTTACCGCTGGAACAAGTGCCCTGATAGGGTTTTCCTCTGTATAACTGCTGGGTACAGGATTTTTTTTTCTTTTTTGGTTCAAGTTAGAAGTTATTCATCTTTTATGTATTTATTGATATAAGCATGGAAATAATTCATTCATAGAAATACATCTGTGTGAAGGGAAGAACTTTTTTTCTGTTTTATTTTTAAATTTCATTTCTAAAAATTTTGCAGTTTAATCATATTTATTTTTCTATACAGCAGGTTATTATTAGTTATCTATTTTATTCATATACATATATACAGGTCAATACCTATCTCCCAACTCATCTGACCACCAACACCCCATGGCTTCGCCCACTTGGTGTCCATACGTTTGTTCTCTACCTCTGTTTCTCTATTTCTGCCCTGCAAACCTGTTCATCTGTACCATATATCTAGGTTCCACATACATGCATTAATACAGAATATTTGTTTTGCTCTTTCTGACTTACTTCATTCTGTATGACAGTCTCTAGATCCACCGACTTCTCTACAAATAACCCAGTTTCATTCCTTTTCATGGCTGAGTCATATCCCATTTTATGTATGTACCACATCTTTATCCATTCATCTGTCTGTGGGCATTTAGCTTGCTTCCATTACCTGGCTATTGTAAATAGTCTGCAATGAACATTGTGGTGAATGTGTGTTTTTGATTTATGGTTGTCTCTGTGTATATGCCCAGAAGTGGGATTGCTGGATCCTATGGTAATTCTATTTCTAGTTTCTTTAAGGAAACTCCATACTGTTCTCCATAGTGACTGTATCAATTTACCTTCCCACCAATAGTGGAAGAGGGTTCCTTTTGTCCACACCCTCCCCAGAATTTGTTGTTTGTTGATTTTCTGATGCTGCCGATTCTAACAGGTGTGAGGTGATACCTCATTGTCATTTTGATTTGAATTTCTCTAATAATTAGTGGTGTTGAGCAGCTTTTCATGTGCGTCTTGGCCGTCTCTGTGACTTCTTTGAAGAAACGTCTATTTAGATCTTCTGCCCATTTTTGTATTGGGTTGTTTGTTTTATTAATATTAAGCTGCGTGAGCTGTTTATATATATTGGAGATTAAACCCTTGTCCATTGATTCGTTTGCGAACGTTTTCGCCCATTCTGAGGGTTGCCTTTTTCCATTCCCGTTTTTTTTTAACCAAAAAAGAAAGAAAGCAAAAGAAGCAGAACACTAATGTGCGTGAAATATGCCTCTTGAAACTGTCGTTTTGAAATATGGACGTCTTTTGAACTTTTTGGTCGATATATGACCCCAGGATTTGTTTTCAGGGCAGGTGTCATTTACAGGCCTGCAATGATTTGGAATATCCACTGACCATCAGCGCTGGGATTAAAGCTGCTGTTGTGTGAAATGGCCACAAGGTGGCAGCAGTTCTCCCTTAGCAAATCTTGTTACTAGGGCAACAGAGCCTCAATGGAAGCCTGTTCTAGATTGGAATTTAGAATGGAATGTGCCAGGAGAAAGCCCCTCAAGTTTGTCTCACTACTTCTTGTTCGTGTTTTTAATTTAATTTTTAATTTTTTATTACAGCAAGTTTGATTACAACGTTTGCTTGTTGTAGGTGTGCAAGATGTGGTTCTGTTACACATATACATATGTCTGTTCTTCCTGGGACCCTTTTCCCATGTACGTTATGACAGAATGTTGAGTAGTCTTCTCTTGGCATTCCGTAGGTCTTTGGTGATTATATATTTCACCTGTGTTTGTATATGTCTCTTAACCCCAATATCGTAATGAATCCAATCCTCACAGCTTTCCATTGGTGAACCATAAGTTTGTTTAATGAATCTGTGATTGCCCTTCTCCGTGGAAATATCTGCCCTGGTATCCGTTTTTAGGTAACACCTATAAGTGATATCCTACGATATGTGTCTTTCACTTTCTGACTTACTACAAGTCATGTGCTTACCTGTAGACTCATCTACGGGGCTGCAAATTGCATTGTGCCCTTTTTTTCCTTGGCTAATATTCTGTCTTAGCGAGGTCCATTTTCTGCAATGTGATTCCCTGAGGGCTGAGGATTAGCTGACTTGGGCAGCCTGACCCTGCCGGCAAGCCCTCCCCAGGTGTGCGTGGGTTGAGGTCGATAGAAACAGCACTCCAGTCAGCAATAGCCCCTGCAGCTGTGCCTGATTCCATATTCTCTGCCCCGTCAGCAGTCTCGGGGCTGTGCTGGTGGGAGGGTGTGAGGGTCCACGGCTTTGTTGGTGGCCCGGTGTGAGTGGGGCTCTGCTGGACTTTCTGCAGGAGTTGCCAGGCTGCCACTTGTAAAGAAGAGGATGTGTCAACCATAACTTCCATTGGAATTTCTCTCCGGGCTGATGTGAGGAAGGAAAAAAAGGAATGATGGCCGGGACAGGAGTGGTATCTCATGCAGGGAAATGGAAAGCTTCCAGAAGAGCGCCCGGGGCCAGGACCATCCTGGCTGGCCTGCAGGCACCAAGTTGGCCTGCGTGCTGTCGCTGGTGTGGCTCCACGGCCCTTCCTCTAGGCTTTCAAGCCCTTGTGCATATTCAGGTGTTTTACCTGGGAAGGGTGGGAACAGTTCAGCAGCAGCTGGCCTGGGGCTCAGCTCACGTTTACTCACAGAGGCCTCGGCACTGTTCCCCAGCTTTGCAATCAGGACGCTCCTTGCGTGGGGGGGCCGGGCTGCTGGCTGTATGGGAGATGATTCCCCACCTCTGATCAATCTCAGAATTGTTTACCACTGGAACAAGTGCCCTGATAGGGTTTTCCTCTGTATAACTGCTGGGTTCAGGTTTTTTTTTTCTTTTTTGGTTCAAGTTAGAAGTTATTCATCTTTTATGTATTTATTGATATAAGCATGGAAATAATTCATTCATAGAAATACATCTGTGTGAAGCGAAGAACTTTTTTTCTGTTTTATTTATAAATTTCATTTCTAAAAATTTTGCAGTTTAATCATATTTATTTTTCTATACAGCAGGTTATTATTAGTTATCTATTTTATTCATATACATATATACAGGTCAATACCTATCTCCCAACTCATCTGACCACCAACACCCCATGGCTTCCCCCACTTGGTGTCCATACGTTTGTTCTCTACCTCTGTTTCTCTATTTCTGCCCTGCAAACCTGTTCATCTGTACCATATATCTAGGTTCCACATACATGCATTAATACAGAATATTTGTTTTGCTCTTTCTGACTTACTTCATTCTGTATGACAGTCTCTAGATCCACCGACTTCTCTACAAATAACCCAGTTTCATTCCTTTTCATGGCTGAGTCATATCCCATTTTATGTATGTACCACATCTTTATCCATTCGTCTGTCTGTGGGCATTTAGGTTGCTTCCATTACCTGGCTATTGTAAATAGTGCTGCAATGAACATTGTGGTGAATGTGTGTTTTTGATTTATGGTTGTCTCTGGGTATATGCCCAGAAGTGGGATTGCTGGATCCTATGGTAATTCTATTCCTAGTTTCCTTAAGGAAACTCCATACTGTTCTCCATAGTGACTGTATCAATTTACCTTCCCACCAATAGTGGAAGAGGGTTCCTTTTGTCCACACCCTCCCCAGAATTTGTTGTTTGTAGATTTTCTGATGCTGCCGATTCTAACAGGTGTGAGGTGATACCTCATTGTCATTTTGATTTGCATTTCTCTAATAATTAGTGGTGTTGAGCAGCATTTCATGTGCGTCTTGGCCGTCTCTGTGACTTCTTTGAAGAAACGTCTATTTAGATCTTCTGCCCATTTTTGTATTGGGTTGTTTGTTTTATTAATATTAAGCTGCGTGAGCTGTTTATATATATTGGAGATTAAACCCTTGTCCATTGATTCGTTTGCGAACGTTTTCGCCCATTCTGAGGGTTGCCTTTTTCCATTCCCGTTTTTTTTAACCAAAAAAGAAAGAAAGCAAAAGAAGCAGAACACTAATGTGCGTGAAATATGCCTCTTGAAACTGTCGTTTTGAAATATGGACGTCTTTTGAACTTTTTGGTCGATATATGACCCCAGGATTTGTTTTCAGGGCAGGTGTCATTTACAGGCCTGCAATGATTTGGAATATCCACTGACCATTAGCGCTGGGATTAAAGCTGCTGTTGTGTGAAATGGCCACAAGGTGGCAGCAGTTCTCCCTTAGCAAATCTGGTTACTAGGGCAACAGAGCCTCAATGGAAGCCTGTTCTAGATTGGAATTTAGAATGGAATGTGCCAGGAGAAAGCCCCTCAAGTTTGTCTCACTACTTCTTGTTCGTGTTTTTAATTTAATTTTTAATTTTTTATTACAGCAAGTTTGATTACAACGTTTGCTTGTTGTAGGTGTGCAAGATGTGGTTCTGTTACACATATACATATGTCTGTTCTTCCTGGGACCCTTTTCCCATGTATGTTATGACAGAATGTTGAGTAGTCTTCTCTTGGCATTCCGTAGGCCTTTGGTGATTATATATTTCACCTGTGTTTGTATATGCCTCTTAACCCCAATATCGTAATGAATCCAATCCTCACAGCTTTCCATTGGTGAACCATAAGTTTGTTTAATGAATCTGTGATTGCCCTTCTCCGTGGAAATATCTGCCCTGGTATCCGTTTTTAGGTAACACCTATAAGTGATATCCTACGATATGTGTCTTTCACTTTCTGACTTACTACAAGTCCCGTGCTTACCTGTAGACTCATCTACGGGGCTGCAAATGGCATTGTGCCCTTTTTTCCTTGGCTAATATTCTGTCTTAGCGAGGTCCATTTTCTGCAATGTGATTCCCTGAGGGCTGAGGATTAGCTGACCTGGGCAGCCTGACCCTGCCGGCAAGCCCTCCCCAGGTGTGCCTGGGTTGAGTTCAATAGAAACAGCACTCCAGGCAGCAATAGCCCCTGCAGCTGTGCCTGACTCCATATTCTCTGCCCCGTCAGCAGTCTCGGGGCTGTGCTGGTGGGAGGGTGTGAGGGTCCACGGCTTTGTTGGTGGCCCGGTGTGAGTGGGGCTCTGCTGGAATTTCTGCAGGTGTTGCCAGGTTGCCACCTGTAAAGAAGAGGATGTGTCACCCATAATTTCCACTGGAATTTCTCTCCGGGCTGAGGTGAGGGAGGAAAAAAAAGAGTGGGGGCCGGGACAGGAGTGGTATCTCAGGCAGGGAAATGGAAAGCTTCCAGAAGAGCGCCCGGGGCCAGGACCATCCTGGCTGGCCTGCAGGCACCAAGTTGGCCTGCGTGCTGTCGCTGGTGTGGCTCCACGGCCCTTCCTCTAGGCTTTCAAGCCCTTGTACATATTCAGGTGTTTTACCTGGGAAGGGTGGGAACAGTTCAGCAGCAGCTGGCCTGGGGCTCAGCTCACGTTTACTCACAGAGGCCTCGGCACGGTCCCCCAGCTTTGCAATCAGGATGCTCCTTGCGTGGGGGGGCCAGGCTGCTGGCTGTATGGGAGATGATTCCCCACCTCTGACCAATGTCAGAATTGTTTACCGCTGGAACAAGTGCCCTGATAGGGTTTTCCTCTGTATAACTGCTGGGTACAGGATTTTTTTTTTTCTTTTTTGGTTCAAGTTAGAATTTATTCATCTTTTATGTATTTATTGATATAAGCATGGAAATAATTCATTCATAGAAATACATCTGTGTGAAGGGAAGAACTTTTTTCTGTTTTATTTTTAAATTTCATTTCTAAAAATTTTGAAGTTTAATTATATTTATTTTTCTATACAGCAGGTTATTATTAGTTATCTATTTTATTCATATACATATATACAGGTCAATACCTATCTCCCAACTCATCTGACCACCATCACCCCATGGCTTCCCCCACTTGGTGTCCATACGTTTGTTCTCTACCTCTGTTTCTCTATTTCTGCCCTGCAAACCTGTTCATCTGTACCATATATCTAGGTTCCACATACATGCATTAATACAGAATATTTGTTTTGCTCTTTCTGACTTACTTCATTCTGTATGACAGTCTCTAGATCCACCGACTTCTCTACAAATAACCCAGTTTCATTCCTTTTCATGGCTGAGTCATATCCCATTTTATGTATGTACCACATCTTTATCCATTCATCTGTCTGTGGGCATTTAGCTTGCTTCCATTACCTGGCTATTGTAAATAGTCTGCAATGAACATTGTGGTGAATGTGTGTTTTTGATTTATGGTTGTCTCTGTGTATATGCCCAGAAGTGGGATTGCTGGATCCTATGGTAATTCTATTTCTAGTTTCTTTAAGGAAACTCCATACTGTACTCCATAGTGACTGTATCAATTTACCTTCCCACCAATAGTGGAAGAGGGTTCCTTTTGTCCACACCCTCCCCAGAATTTGTTGTTTGTAGATTTTCTGATGATGCCGATTCTAACAGGTGTGAGGTGATACCTCATTGTCGTTTTGATTTGCATTTCTCTAATAATTAGTGGTGTTGAGCAGCTTTTCATGTGCGTCTTGGCTGTCTCTGTGACTTCTTGGAAGAAACGTCTATTTAGATCTTCTGCCCATTTTTGTATTGGGTTGTTTGTTTTATTAATATTAAGCTGCGTGAGCTGTTTATATATATTGGAGATTAAACCCTTGTCCATTGATTCGTTTGCGAACGTTTTCGCCCATTCTGAGGGTTGCCTTTTTCCATTCCCGTTTTTTTTTAACCAAAAAAGAAAGAAAGCAAAAGAAGCAGAACACTAATGTGCGTGAAATATGCCTCTTGAAACTGTCGTTTTGAAATATGGACGTCTTTTGAACTTTTTGGTCGATATATGACCCCAGGATTTGTTTTCAGGGCAGGTGTCATTTACAGGCCTGCAATGATTTGGAATATCCACTGACCAGTAGCGCTGGGATTAAAGCTGCTGTTGTGCGAAATGGCCACAAGGTGGCAGCAGTTCTCCCTTAGCAAATCTGGTTACCAGGGCAACAGAGCCTCAATGGAAGCCTGTTCTAGATTGGAATTTAGAATGGAATGTGCCAGGAGAAAGCCCCTCAAGTTTGTCTCACTACTTGTTCGTGTTTTTAATTTAATTTTTAATTTTTTATTACAGCAAGTTTGATTACAACGTTTGCTTGTTGTAGGTGTGCAAGATGTGGTTCTGTTACACATATACATATGTCTGTTCTTCCTGGGACCCTTTTCCCATGTATGTTATGACAGAATGTTGAGTAGTCTTCTCTTGGCATTCCGTAGGCCTTTGGTGATTATATATTTCACCTGTGTTTGTATATGCCTCTTAACCCCAATATCGTAATGAATCCAATCCTCACAGCTTTCCATTGGTGAACCATAAGTTTGTTTAATGAATCTGTGATTGCCCTTCTCCGTGGAAATATCTGCCCTGGTATCCGTTTTTAGGTAACACCTATAAGTGATATCCTACGATATGTGTCTTTCACTTTCTGACTTACTACAAGTCCCGTGCTTACCTGTAGACTCATCTACGGGGCTGCAAATGGCATTGTGCCCTTTTTTTCCTTGGCTAATATTCTGTCTTAGCGAGGTCCATTTTCTGCAATGTGATTCCCTGAGGGCTGAGGATTAGCTGACCTGGGCAGCCTGACCCTGCCGGCAAGCCCTCCCCAGGTGTGCCTGGGTTGAGTTCAATAGAAACAGCACTCCAGGCAGCAATAGCCCCTGCAGCTGTGCCTGACTCCATATTCTCTGCCCCGTCAGCAGTCTCGGGGCTGTGCTGGTGGGAGGGTGTGAGGGTCCACGGCTTTGTTGGTGGCCCGGTGTGAGTGGGGGTCTGCTGGAATTTCTGCAGGTGTTGCCAGGTTGCCACCTGTAAAGAAGAGGATGTGTCACCCATAATTTCCACTGGAATTTCTCTCCGGGCTGAGGTGAGGGAGGAAAAAAAAGAGTGGGGGCCGGGACAGGAGTGGTATCTCAGGCAGGGAAATGGAAAGCTTCCAGAAGAGCGCCCGGGGCCAGGACCATCCTGGCTGGCCTGCAGGCACCAAGTTGGCCTGCGTGCTGTCGCTGGTGTGGCTCCACGGCCCTTCCTCTAGGCTTTCAAGCCCTTGTACATATTCAGGTGTTTTACCTGGGAAGGGTGGGAACAGTTCAGCAGCAGCTGGCCTGGGGCTCAGCTCACGTTTACTCACAGAGGCCTCGGCACGGTCCCCCAGCTTTGCAATCAGGATGCTCCTTGCGTGGGGGGGCCAGGCTGCTGGCTGTATGGGAGATGATTCCCCACCTCTGACCAATGTCAGAATTGTTTACCGCTGGAACAAGTGCCCTGATAGGGTTTTCCTCTGTATAACTGCTGGGTACAGGATTTTTTTTTCTTTTTTGGTTCAAGTTAGAAGTTATTCATCTTTTATGTATTTATTGATATAAGCATGGAAATAATTCATTCATAGAAATACATCTGTGTGAAGGGAAGAACTTTTTTTCTGTTTTATTTTTAAATTTCATTTCTAAAAATTTTGCAGTTTAATCATATTTATTTTTCTATACAGCAGGTTATTATTAGTTATCTATTTTATTCATATACATATATACAGGTCAATACCTATCTCCCAACTCATCTGACCACCAACACCCCATGGCTTCCCCCACTTGGTGTCCATACGTTTGTTCTCTACCTCTGTTTCTCTATTTCTGCCCTGCAAACCTGTTCATCTGTACCATATATCTAGGTTCCACATACATGCATTAATACAGAATATTTGTTTTGCTCTTTCTGACTTACTTCATTCTGTATGACAGTCTCTAGATCCACCGACTTCTCTACAAATAACCCAGTTTCATTCCTTTTCATGGCTGAGTCATATCCCATTTTATGTATGTACCACATCTTTATCCATTCGTCTGTCTGTGGGCATTTAGGTTGCTTCCATTACCTGGCTATTGTAAATAGTGCTGCAATGAACATTGTGGTGAATGTGTGTTTTTGATTTATGGTTGTCTCTGGGTATGTGCCCAGAAGTGGGATTGCTGGATCCTATGGTAATTCTATTCCTAGTTTCTTTAAGGAAACTCCATACTGTTCTCCATAGTGACTGTATCAATTTACCTTCCCACTAATAGTGGAAGAGTGTTCCTTTTGTCCACACCCTCCCCAGAATTTGTTGTTTGTAGATTTTCTGATGCTGCCGATTCTAACAGGTGTGAGGTGATACCTCATTGTCATTTTGATTTGCATTTCTCTAATAATTAGTGGAGTTGAGCAGCTTTTCATGTGCGTCTTGGCCGTCTCTGTGACTTCTTTGAAGAAACGTCTATTTAGATCTTCTGCCCATTTTTGTATTGGGTTGTTTGTTTTATTAATATTAAGCTGCGTGAGCTGTTTATATATATTGGAGATTAAACCCTTGTCCATTGATTCGTTTGCGAACGTTTTCGCCCATTCTGAGGGTTGCCTTTTTCCATTCCCGTTTTTTTTAACCAAAAAAGAAAGAAAGCAAAAGAAGCAGAACACTAATGTGCGTGAAATATGCCTCTTGAAACTGTCGTTTTGAAATATGGACGTCTTTTGAACTTTTTGGTCGATATATGACCCCAGGATTTGTTTTCAGGGCAGGTGTCATTTACAGGCCTGCAATGATTTGGAATATCCACTGACCATTAGCGCTGGGATTAAAGCTGCTGTTGTGTGAAATGGCCACAAGGTGGCAGCAGTTCTCCCTTAGCAAATCTTGTTACTAGGGCAACAGAGCCTCAATGGAAGCCTGTTCTAGATTGGAATTTAGAATGGAATGTGCCAGGAGAAAGCCCCTCAAGTTTGTCTCACTACTTCTTGTTCGTGTTTTTAATTTAATTTTTAATTTTTTATTACAACAAGTTTGATTACAACGTTTGCTTGTTGTAGGTGTGCAAGATGTGGTTCTGTTACACATATACATATGTCTGTTCTTCCTGGGACCCTTTTCCCATGTACATTATGACAGAATGTTGAGTAGTCTTCTCTTGGCATTCCGTAGGTCTTTGGTGATTATATATTTCACCTGTGTTTGTATATGTCTCTTAACCCCAATATCGTAATGAATCCAATCCTCACACCTTTCCATTGGTGAACCATAAGTTTGTTTAATGAATCTGTGATTGCCCTTCTCCGTGGAAATATCTGCCCTGGTATCCGTTTTTAGGTAACACCTATAAGTGATATCCTACGATATGTGTCTTTCACTTTCTGACTTACTACAAGTCATGTGCTTACCTGTAGACTCATCTACGGGGCTGCAAATGGCATTGTGCCCTTTTTTTCCTTGGCTAATATTCTGTCTTAGCGAGGTCCATTTTCTGCAATGTGATTCCCTGAGGGCTGAGGATTAGCTGACTTGGGCAGCCTGACCCTGCCGGCAAGCCCTCCCCAGGTGTGCGTGGGTTGAGGTCGATAGAAACAGCACTCCAGGCAGCAATAGCCCCTGCAGCTGTGCCTGATTCCATATTCTCTGCCCCGTCAGCAGTCTCGAGGCTGTGCTGGTGGGAGGGTGTGAGGGTCCATGGCTTTGTTGGTGGCCCGGTGTGAGTGGGGGTCTGCTGGACTTTCTGCAGGAGTTGCCAGGCTGCCACCTGTAAAGAAGAGGATGTGTCAACCATAACTTCCACTGGAATTCCTCTCCGGGCTGATGTGAGGAAGGAAAAAAAGGAATGATGGCCGGGACAGGAGTGGTATCTCATGCAGGGAAATGGAAAGCTTCCAGAAGAGCGCCCGGGGCCAGGACCATCCTGGCTGGCCTGCAGGCACCAAGTTGGCCTGCGTGCTGTCGCTGGTGTGGCTCCACGGCCCTTCCTCTAGGCTTTCAAGCCCTTGTACATATTCAGGTGTTTTACCTGGGAAGGGTGGGAACAGTTCAGCAGCAGCTGGCCTGGGGCTCAGCTCACGTTTACTCACAGAGGCCTCGGCACTGTCCCCCAGCTTTGCAATCAGGACGCTCCTTGCGTGGGGGGGCCAGGCTGCTGGCTGTATGGGAGATGATACCCCACCTCTGACCAATGTCAGAATTGTTTACCGCTGGAGCAAGTGCCCTGATAGGGTTTTCCTCTGTATAACTGCTGGGTTCAGGTTTTTTTTTTCTTTTTTGGTTCAAGTTAGAATTTATTCATCTTTTATGTATTTATTGATATAAGCATGGAAATAATTCATTCATAGAAATACATCTGTGTGAAGGGAAGAACTTTTTTCTGTTTTATTTTTAAATTTCATTTCTAAAAATTTTGCAGTTTAATTATATTTATTTTTCTATACAGCAGGTTATTATTAGTTATCTATTTTATTCATATACATATATACAGGTCAATACCTATCTCCCAACTCATCTGACCACCATCACCCCATGGCTTCCCCCACTTGGTGTCCATACGTTTGTTCTCTACCTCTGTTTCTCTATTTCTGCCCTGCAAACCTGTTCATCTGTACCATATATCTAGGTTCCACATACATGCATTAATACAGAATATTTGTTTTGCTCTTTCTGACTTACTTCATTCTGTATGACAGTCTCTAGATCCACCGACTTCTCTACAAATAACCCAGTTTCATTCCTTTTCATGGCTGAGTCATATCCCATTTTATGTATGTACCACATCTTTATCCATTCGTCTGTCTGTGGGCATTTAGGTTGCTTCCATTACCTGGCTATTGTAAATAGTGCTGCAATGAACATTGTGGTGAATGTGTGTTTTTGATTTATGGTTGTCTCTGTGTATATGCCCAGAAGTGGGATTGCTGGATCCTATGGTAATTCTATTTCTAGTTTCTTTAAGGAAACTCCATACTGTTCTCCATAGTGACTGTATCAATTTACTTTCCCACCAATAGTGGAAGAGGGTTCCTTTTGTCCACACCCTCCCAAGAATTTGTTGTTTGTAGATTTTCTGATGCTGCCGATTCTAACAGGTGTGAGGTGATACCTCATTGTCGTTTTGATTTGCATTTCTCTAATAATTAGTGGTGTTGAGCATCTTTTCATGTGCGTCTTGGCCGTCTCTGTGACTTCTTTGAAGAAACGTCTATTTAGATCTTCTGCCCATTTTTGTATTGGGTTGTTTGTTTTATTAATATTAAGCTGCGTGAGCTGTTTATATATATTGGAGATTAAACCCTTGTCCATTGATTCGTTTGCGAACGTTTTCGCCCATTCTGAGGGTTGCCTTTTTCCATTCCCGTTTTTTTTTAACCAAAAAAGAAAGAAAGCAAAAGAAGCAGAACACTAATGTGCGTGAAATATGCCTCTTGAAACTGTCGTTTTGAAATATGGACGTCTTTTGAACTTTTTGGTCGATATATGACCCCAGGATTTGTTTTCAGGGCAGGTGTCATTTACAGGCCTGCAATGATTTGGAATATCCACTGACCAGTAGCGCTGGGATTAAAGCTGCTGTTGTGCGAAATGGCCACAAGGTGGCAGCAGTTCTCCCTTAGCAAATCTGGTTACTAGGGCAACAGAGCCTCAATGGAAGCCTGTTCTAGATTGGAATTTAGAATGGAATGTGCCAGGAGAAAGCCCCTCAAGTTTGTCTCACTATTTCTTGTTCGTGTTTTTAATTTAATTTTTAATTTTTTATTACAGCAAGTTTGATTACAACGTTTGCTTGTTGTAGGTGTGCAAGATGTGGTTCTGTTACACATATACATATGTCTGTTCTTCCTGGGACCCTTTTCCCATGTACGTTATGACAGAATGTTGAGTAGTCTTCTCTTGGCATTCCGTAGGTCTTTGGTGATTATATATTTCACCTGTGTTTGTATATGTCTCTTAACCCCAATATCGTAATGAATCCAATCCTCACACATTTCCATTGGTGAACCACAAGTTTGTTTAATGAATCTGTGATTGCCCTTCTCCGTGGAAATATCTGCCCTGGTATCCGTTTTTAGGTAACACCTATAAGTGATATCCTACGATATGTGTCTTTCACTTTCTGACTTACTACAAGTCCCGTGCTTACCTGTAGACTCATCTAAGGGGCTGCAAATGGCATTGTGCCCTTTTTTTCCTTGGCTAATATTCTGTCTTAGCGAGGTCCATTTTCTGCAATGTGATTCCCTGAGGGCTGAGGATTAGCTGACCTGGGCAGCCTGACCCTGCCGGCAAGCCCTCACCAGGCGAGCGTGGGTTGAGGTCGATAGAAACAGCACTCCAGGCAGCAATAGCCCCTGCAGCTGTGCCTGATTCCATATTCTCTGCCCCGTCAGCAGTCTCGAGGCTGTGCTGGTGGGAGGGTGTGAGGGTCCACGGCTTTGTTGATGGCCCGGTGTGAGTGGGGCTCTGCTGGACTTTCTGCAGGAGTTGCCAGGCTGCCACCTGTAAAGAAGAGGATGTGTCAACCATAACTTCCACTGGAATTTCTCTCTGGGCTGAGGTGAGGAAGGAAAAGAAGGAATGATGGCCGGGACAGGAGGGGTATATCAGGCAGGGAAATGGAAAGCTTCCAGAAGAGTGCCCGGGGCCAGGACCATCCTGGCTGGCCTGCAGGCACCAAGTTGGCCTGCCTGCTGTCGCTGGTGTGGCTCCACGGCCCTTCCTCTAGGCTTTCAAGCCCTTGTACATATTCAGGTGTTTTACCTGAGAAGGGTGGGAACAGTTCAGCAGCAGCTGGCCTGGGGCTCAGCTCACGTTTACTCACAGAGGCCTCGGCACGGTCCCCCAGCTTTGCAATGAGGATGCTCCTTGCGTGCGGGGGCCGGGCTGCTGGCTGTATGGGAGATGATTCCCCACCTCTGACCAATGTCAGAATTGTTTACCACTGGAGCAAGTGCCCTGATAGGGTTTTCCTCTGTATAACTGCTGGGTTCAGGTTTTTTTTTTCTTTTTTGGTTCAAGTTAGAATTTATTCATCTTTTATGTATTTATTGATATAAGCATGGAAATAATTCATTCATAGAAATACATCTGTGTGAAGGGAAGAACTTTTTTCTGTTTTATTTTTAAATTTCATTTCTAAAAATTTTGCAGTTTAATTATATTTATTTTTCTATACAGCAGGTTATTATTAGTTATCTATTTTATTCATATACATATATACAGGTCAATACCTATCTCCCAACTCATCTGACCACCATCACCCCATGGCTTCCCCCACTTGGTGTCCATACGTTTGTTCTCTACCTCTGTTTCTCTATTTCTGCCCTGCAAACCTGTTCATCTGTACCATATATCTAGGTTCCACATACATGCATTAATACAGAATATTTGTTTTGCTCTTTCTGACTTACTTCATTCTGTATGACAGTCTCTAGATCCACCGACTTCTCTACAAATAACCCAGTTTCATTCCTTTTCATGGCTGAGTCATATCCCATTTTATGTATGTACCACATCTTTATCCATTCGTCTGTCTGTGGGCATTTAGGTTGCTTCCATTACCTGGCTATTGTAAATAGTGCTGCAATGAACATTGTGGTGAATGTGTGTTTTTGATTTATGGTTGTCTCTGTGTATATGCCCAGAAGTGGGATTGCTGGATCCTATGGTAATTCTATTTCTAGTTTCTTTAAGGAAACTCCATACTGTTCTCCATAGTGACTGTATCAATTTACTTTCCCACCAATAGTGGAAGAGGGTTCCTTTTGTCCACACCCTCCCAAGAATTTGTTGTTTGTAGATTTTCTGATGCTGCCGATTCTAACAGGTGTGAGGTGATACCTCATTGTCGTTTTGATTTGCATTTCTCTAATAATTAGTGGTGTTGAGCATCTTTTCATGTGCGTCTTGGCCGTCTCTGTGACTTCTTTGAAGAAACGTCTATTTAGATCTTCTGCCCATTTTTGTATTGGGTTGTTTGTTTTATTAATATTAAGCTGCGTGAGCTGTTTATATATATTGGAGATTAAACCCTTGTCCATTGATTCGTTTGCGAACGTTTTCGCCCATTCTGAGGGTTGCCTTTTTCCATTCCCGTTTTTTTTTAACCAAAAAAGAAAGAAAGCAAAAGAAGCAGAACACTAATGTGCGTGAAATATGCCTCTTGAAACTGTCGTTTTGAAATATGGACGTCTTTTGAACTTTTTGGTCGATATATGACCCCAGGATTTGTTTTCAGGGCAGGTGTCATTTACAGGCCTGCAATGATTTGGAATATCCACTGACCAGTAGCGCTGGGATTAAAGCTGCTGTTGTGCGAAATGGCCACAAGGTGGCAGCAGTTCTCCCTTAGCAAATCTGGTTACTAGGGCAACAGAGCCTCAATGGAAGCCTGTTCTAGATTGGAATTTAGAATGGAATGTGCCAGGAGAAAGCCCCTCAAGTTTGTCTCACTACTTCTTGTTCGTGTTTTTAATTTAATTTTTAATTTTTTATTACAGCAAGTTTGATTACAACGTTTGCTTGTTGTAGGTGTGCAAGATGTGGTTCTGTTACACATATACATATGTCTGTTCTTCCTGGGACCCTTTTCCCATGTACGTTATGACAGAATGTTGAGTAGTCTTCTCTTGGCATTCCGTAGGTCTTTGGTGATTATATATTTCACCTGTGTTTGTATATGTCTCTTAACCCCAATATCGTAATGAATCCAATCCTCACACATTTCCATTGGTGAACCACAAGTTTGTTTAATGAATCTGTGATTGCCCTTCTCCGTGGAAATATCTGCCCTGGTATCCGTTTTTAGGTAACACCTATAAGTGATATCCTACGATATGTGTCTTTCACTTTCTGACTTACTACAAGTCCCGTGCTTACCTGTAGACTCATCTAAGGGGCTGCAAATGGCATTGTGCCCTTTTTTTCCTTGGCTAATATTCTGTCTTAGCGAGGTCCATTTTCTGCAATGTGATTCCCTGAGGGCTGAGGATTAGCTGACCTGGGCAGCCTGACCCTGCCGGCAAGCCCTCACCAGGCGAGCGTGGGTTGAGGTCGATAGAAACAGCACCCCAGGCAGCAATAGCCCCTGCAGCTGTGCCTGATTCCATATTCTCTGCCCCGTCAGCAGTCTGGAGGCTGTGCTGGTGGGAGGGTGTGAGGGTCCACGGCTTTGTTGGTGGCCCGGTGTGAGTGGGGCTCTGCTGGACTTTCTGCAGGAGTTGCCAGGCTGCCACCTGTAAAGAAGAGGATGTGTCAACCATAACTTCCACTGGAATTTCTCTCTGGGCTGAGGTGAGGAAGGAAAAGAAGGAATGATGGCCGGGACAGGAGGGGTATATCAGGCAGGGAAATGGAAAGCTTCCAGAAGAGTGCCCGGGGCCAGGACCATCCTGGCTGGCCTGCAGGCACCAAGTTGGCCTGCCTGCTGTCGCTGGTGTGGCTCCACGGCCCTTCCTCTAGGCTTTCAAGCCCTTGTACATATTCAGGTGTTTTTCCTGGGAAGGGTGGGAACAGTTCAGCAGCAGCTGGCCTGGGGCTCAGCTCACGTTTACTCACAGAGGCCTCGGCACGGTCCCCCAGCTTTGCAATGAGGATGCTCCTTGCGTGCGGGGGCCGGGCTGCTGGCTGTATGGGAGATGATTCCCCACCTCTGACCAATGTCAGAATTGTTTACCACTGGAGCAAGTGCCCTGATAGGGTTTTCCTCTGTATAACTGCTGGGTTCAGGTTTTTTTTTTCTTTTTTGGTTCAAGTTAGAATTTATTCATCTTTTATGTATTTATTGATATAAGCATGGAAATAATTCATTCATAGAAATACATCTGTGTGAAGGGAAGAACTTTTTTCTGTTTTATTTTTAAATTTCATTTCTAAAAATTTTGCAGTTTAATTATATTTATTTTTCTATACAGCAGGTTATTATTAGTTATCTATTTTATTCATATACATATATACAGGTCAATACCTATCTCCCAACTCATCTGACCACCATCACCCCATGGCTTCCCCCACTTGGTGTCCATACGTTTGTTCTCTACCTCTGTTTCTCTATTTCTGCCCTGCAAACCTGTTCATCTGTACCATATATCTAGGTTCCACATACATGCATTAATACAGAATATTTGTTTTGCTCTTTCTGACTTACTTCATTCTGTATGACAGTCTCTAGATCCACCGACTTCTCTACAAATAACCCAGTTTCATTCCTTTTCATGGCTGAGTCATATCCCATTTTATGTATGTACCACATCTTTATCCATTCATCTGTCTGTGGGCATTTAGGTTGCTTCCATTACCTGGCTATTGTAAATAGTGCTGCAATGAACATTGTGGTGAATGTGTGTTTTTGATTTATGGTTGTCTCTGTGTATATGCCCAGAAGTGGGATTGCTGGATCCTATGGTAATTCTATTTCTAGTTTCTTTAAGGAAACTCCATACTGTTCTCCATAGTGACTGTATCAATTTACCTTCCCACCAATAGTGGAAGAGGGTTCCTTTTGTCCCCACCCTCCCCAGAATTTGTTGTTTGTAGATTTTCTGATGCTGCCGATTCTAACAGGTGTGAGGTGATACCTCATTGTCGTTTTGATTTGCATTTCTCTAATAATTAGTGGTGTTGAGCAGCTTTTCATGTGCGTCTTGGCCGTCTCTGTGACTTCTTTGAAGAAACGTCTATTTAGATCTTCTGCCCATTTTTGTATTGGGTTGTTTGTTTTATTAATATTAAGCTGCGTGAGCTGTTTATATATATTGGAGATTAAACCCTTGTCCATTGATTCGTTTGCGAACGTTTTCGCCCATTCTGAGGGTTGCCTTTTTCCATTCCCGTTTTTTTTTAACCAAAAAAGAAAGAAAGCAAAAGAAGCAGAACACTAATGTGCGTGAAATATGCCTCTTGAAACTGTCGTTTTGAAATATGGACGTCTTTTGAACTATTTGGTCGATATATGACCCCAGGATTTGTTTTCAGGGCAGGTGTCATTTACAGGCCTGCAATGATTTGGAATATCCACTGACCAGTAGCGCTGGGATTAAAGCTGCTGTTGTGCGAAATGGCCACAAGGTGGCAGCAGTTCTCCCTTAGCAAATCTGGTTACTAGGGCAACAGAGCCTCAATGGAAGCCTGTTCTAGATTGGAATTTAGAATGGAATGTGCCAGGAGAAAGCCCCTCAAGTTTGTCTCACTACTTCTTGTTCGTGTTTTTAATTTAATTTTTAATTTTTTATTACAGCAAGTTTGATTACAACGTTTGCTTGTTGTAGGTGTGCAAGATGTGGTTCTGTTACACGTATACATATGTCTGTTCTTCCTGGGACCCTTTTCCCATGTACGTTATGACAGAATGTTGAGTAGTCTTCTCTTGGCATTCCGTAGGTCTTTGGTGATTATATATTTCACCTGTGTTTGTATATGTCTCTTAACCCCAATATCGTAATGAATCCAATCCTCACACCTTTCCATTGGTGAACCACAAGTTTGTTTAATGAATCTGTGATTGCCCTTCTCCGTGGAAATATCTGCCCTGGTATCCGTTTTTAGGTAACACCTATAAGTGATATCCTACGATATGTGTCTTTCACTTTCTGACTTACTACAAGTCCCGTGCTTACCTGTAGACTCATCTAAGGGGCTGCAAATGGCATTGTGCCCTTTTTTTCCTTGGCTAATATTCTGTCTTAGCGAGGTCCATTTTCTGCAATGTGATTCCCTGAGGGCTGAGGATTAGCTGACCTGGGCAGCCTGACCCTGCCGGCAAGCCCTCCCCAGGTGTGCGTGGGTTGAGGTCGATAGAAACAGCACTCCAGGCAGCAATTGCCCCTGCAGCTGTGCCTGATTCCATATTCTCTGCCCCGTCAGCAGTCTCGAGGCTGTGCTGGTGGGAGGGTGTGAGGGTCCACGGCTTTGTTGGTGGCCCGGTGTGAGTGGGGCTCTGCTGGACTTTCTGCAGGAGTTGCCAGGCTGCCACCTGTAAAGAAGAGGATGTGTCACCCATAACTTCCACTGGAATTTCTCTCCGGGCTGAGGTGAGGAAGGAAAAAAAGGAATGATGGCCGGGACAGGAGGGGTATATCAGGCAGGGAAATGGAAAGCTTCTAGAAGAGTGCCGGGGCCAGTATCATCCTGGCTGGCCTGCAGGCACCAAGTTGGCCTGCGTGCTGTCGCTGGTGTGGCTCCACGGCCCTTCCTGTAGGCTTTCAAGCCCTTGTACATATTCAGGTGTTTTACCTGGGAAGGGTGGGAACATTCAGCAGCAGCTGGCCTGGGGCTCAGCTCACGTTTACTCACAGAGGCCTCGGCACGGTCCCCCAGCTTTGCAATGAGGATGCTCCTTGCGTGGGGGGGCCGGGCTGCTGGCTGTATGGGAGATGATTCCCCACCACTGACCAATGTCAGAATTGTTTACCGCTGGAGCAAGTGCCCTGAAAGGGTTTTCCTCTGTATAACTGCTGGGTTCAGGTTTTTTTTTTCTTTTTTGGTTCAAGTTAGAATTTATTCATCTTTTATGTATTTATTGATATAAGCATGGAAATAATTCATTCATAGAAATACATCTGTGTGAAGGGA
Organism: Mesoplodon densirostris; assembly: GCF_025265405.1. NCBI lineage: Eukaryota > Metazoa > Chordata > Mammalia > Artiodactyla > Ziphiidae > Mesoplodon > Mesoplodon densirostris. The sequence continues at coordinate 95,451,567 of NC_082666.1, forward strand.
AGAACTTTTTTCTGTTTTATTTTTAAATTTCATTTCTAAAAATTTTGCAGTTTAATTATATTTATTTTTCTATACAGCAGGTTATTATTAGTTATCTATTTTATTCATATACATATATATAGGTCAATACGTATCTCCCAACTCATCTGACCACCATCACCCCATGGCTTCCCCCACTTGGTGTCCATACGTTTGTTCTCTACCTCTGTTTCTCTATTTCTGCCCTGCAAACCTGTTCATCTGTACCATATATCTAGGTTCCACATACATGCATTAATACAGAATATTTGTTTTGCTCTTTCTGACTTACTTCATTCTGTATGACAGTCTCTAGATCCACCGACTTCTCTACAAATAACCCAGTTTCATTCCTTTTCATGGCTGAGTCATATCCCATTTTATGTATGTACCACATCTTTATCCATTCATCTGTCTGTGGGCATTTAGGTTGCTTCCATTACCTGGCTATTGTAAATAGTGCTGCAATGAACATTGTGGTGAATGTGTGTTTTTGATTTATGGTTGTCTCTGTGTATATGCCCAGAAGTGGGATTGCTGGATCCTATGGTAATTCTATTTCTAGTTTCTTTAAGGAAACTCCATACTGTTCTCCATAGTGACTGTATCAATTTACCTTCCCACCAATAGTGGAAGAGGGTTCCTTTTGTCCACACCCTCCCCAGAATTTGTTGTTTGTAGATTTTCTGATGCTGCCGATTCTAACAGGTGTGAGGTGATACCTCATTGTCGTTTTGATTTGCATATCTCTAATAATTAGTGGTGTTGAGCATCTTTTCATGTGCGTCTTGGCCGTCTCTGTGACTTCTTTGAAGAAACGTCTATTTAGATCTTCTGCCCATTTTTGTATTGGGTTGTTTGTTTTATTAATATTAAGCTGCGTCAGCTGTTTATATATATTGGAGATTAAACCCTTGTCCATTGATTCGTTTGCGAACGTTTTCGCCCATTCTGAGGGTTGCCTTTTTCCATTCCTGTTTTTTTTTAACCAGAAAAGAAAGAAAGCAAAAGAAGTAGAACACTAATGTGCGTGAAATATGCCTCTTGAAACTGTCGTTTTGAAATATGGACGTCTTTTGAACTTTTTGGTCGATATATGACCCCAGGATTTGTTTTCAGGGCAGGTGTCATTTACAGGCCTGCAATGATTTGGAATATCCACTGACCAGTAGCACTGGGATTAAAGCTGCTGTTGTGCGAAATGGCCACAAGGTGGCAGCAGTTCTCCCTTAGCAAATCTGGTTACCAGGGCAACAGAGCCTCATTGGAAGCCTGTTCTAGATTGGAATTTAGAATGGAATGTGCCAGGAGAAAGCCCCTCAAGTTTGTCTCACTACTTCTTGTTCGTGTTTTTAATTTAATTTTTAATTTTTTATTACAGCAAGTTTGATTACAACGTTTGCTTGTTGTAGGTGTGCAAGATGTGGTTCTTTTACACATATACATATGTCTGTTCTTCCTGGGACCCTTTTCCCATGTATGTTATGACAGAATGTTGAGTAGTCTTCTCTTGGCATTCCGTAGGCCTTTGGTGATTATATATTTCACCTGTGTTTGTATATGCCTCTTAACCCCAATATCGTAATGAATCCAATCCTCACAGCTTTCCATTGGTGAACCATAAGTTTGTTTAATGAATCTGTGATTGCCCTTCTCCGTGGAAATATCTGCCCTGGTATCCGTTTTTAGGTAACACCTATAAGTGATATCCTACGATATGTGTCTTTCACTTTCTGACTTACTACAAGTCCCGTGCTTACCTGTAGACTCATCTACGGGGCTGCAAATGGCATTGTGCCCTTTTTTTCCTTGGCTAATATTCTGTCTTAGCGAGGTCCATTTTCTGCAATGTGATTCCCTGAGGGCTGAGGATTAGCTGACCTGGGCAGCCTGACCCTGCCGGCAAGCCCTCCCCAGGTGTGCCTGGGTTGAGTTCGATAGAAACAGCACTCCAGGCAGCAATAGCCCCTGCAGCTGTGCCTGACTCCATATTCTCTGCCCCGTCAGCAGTCTCGGGGCTGTGCTGGTGGGAGGGTGTGAGGGTCCACGGCTTTGTTGGTGGCCCGGTGTGAGTGGGGCTCTGCTGGAATTTCTGCAGGAGTTGCCAGGTTGCCACCTGTAAAGAAGAGGATGTGTCACCCATAATTTCCACTGGAATTTCTCTCCGGGCTGAGGTGTGGAAGGAAAAAAAAGAGTGGGGGCCGGGACAGGAGTGGTATCTCAGGCAGGGAAATGGAAAGCTTCCAGAAGAGCGCCCGCGGCCAGGACCATCCTGGCTGGCCTGCAGGCACCAAGTTGGCCTGCGTGCTGTCGCTGGTGTGGCTCCACGGCCCTTCCTCTAGGCTTTCAAGCCCTTGTACATATTCAGGTGTTTTACCTGGGAAGGGTGGGAACAGTTCAGCAGCAGCTGGCCTGGGGCTCAGCTCACGTTTACTCACAGAGGCCTCGGCACTGTCCCCCAGCTTTGCAATCAGGACGCTCCTTGCGTGGGGGGGCCGGGCTGCTGGCTATATGGGAGATGATTCCCCACCTCTGACCAATCTCAGAATTGTTTACCGCTGGAACAAGTGCCCTGATAGGGTTTTCCTCTGTATAACTGCTGGGTACAGGATTTTTTTTTCTTTTTTGGTTCAAGTTAGAAGTTATTCATCTTTTATGTATTTATTGATATAAGCATGGAAATAATTCATTCATAGATATACATCTGTGTGAAGGGAAGAACTTTTTTTCTGTTTTATTTTTAAATTTCATTTCTAAAAATTTTGCAGTTTAATCATATTTATTTTTCTATACAGCAGGTTATTATTAGTTATCTATTTTATTCATATACATATATACAGGTCAATACCTATCTCCCAACTCATCTGACCACCAACACCCCATGACTTCCCCCACTTTGTGTCCATACGTTTGTTCTCTACCTCTGTTTCTCTATTTCTGCCCTGCAAACCTGTTCATCTGTACCATATATCTAGGTTCCACATACATGCATTAATACAGAATATTTGTTTTGCTCTTTCTGACTTACTTCATTCTGTATGACAGTCTCTAGATCCACCGACTTCTCTACAAATAACCCAGTTTCATTCCTTTTCATGGCTGAGTCATATCCCATTTTATGTATGTACCACATCTTTATCCATTCGTCTGTCTGTGGGCATTTAGGTTGCTTCCATTACCTGGCTATTGTAAATAGTGCTGCAATGAACATTGTGGTGAATGTGTGTTTTTGATTTATGGTTGTCTCTGGGTATATGCCCAGAAGTGGGTTTGCTGGATCCTATGGTAATTCTATTTCTAGTTTCTTTAAGGAAACTCCATACTGTTCTCCATAGTGACTGTATCAATTTACCTTCCCACCAATAGTGGAAGAGGGTTCCTTTTGTCCACACCCTCCCCAGAATTTGTTGTTTGTAGATTTTCTGATGCTGCCGATTCTAACAGGTGTGAGGTGATACCTCATTGTCATTTTGATTTGCATTTCTCTAATAATTAGTTGTGTTGAGCAGCTTTTCATATGCGTCTTGGCCGTCTCTGTGACTTCTTTGAAGAAACGTCTATTTAAATCTTCTGCCCATTTTTGTATTGGGCTGTTTGTTTTATTAATATTAAGCTGCGTGAGCTGTTTATATATATTGGAGATTAAACCCTTGTCCATTGATTCGTTTGCGAACGTTTTCGCCCATTCTGAGGGTTGCCTTTTTCCATTCCCGTTTTTTTTTAACCAAAAAAGAAAGAAAGCAAAAGAAGCAGAACACTAATGTGCGTGAAATATGCCTCTTGAAACTGTCGTTTTGAAATATGGACGTCTTTTGAACTATTTGGTCGATATATGACCCCAGGATTTGTTTTCAGGGCAGGTGTCATTTACAGGCCTGCAATGATTTGGAATATCCACTGACCAGTAGCGCTGGGATTAAAGCTGCTGTTGTGCGAAATGGCCACAAGGTGGCAGCAGTTCTCCCTTAGCAAATCTGGTTACCAGGGCAACAGAGCCTCAATGGAAGCCTGTTCTAGATTGGAATTTAGAATGGAATGTGCCAGGAGAAAGCCCCTCAAGTTTGTCTCACTACTTCTTGTTCGTGTTTTTAATTTAATTTTTAATTTTTTATTACAGCAAGTTTGATTACAACGTTTGCTTGTTGTAGGTGTGCAAGATGTGGTTCTTTTACACATATACATATGTCTGTTCTTCCTGGGACCCTTTTCCCATGTACGTTATGACAGAATGTTGAGTAGTCTTCTCTTGGCATTCCGTAGGTCTTTGGGGATTATATATTTCACCTGTGTTTGTATATGTCTCTTAACCCCAATATCGTAATGAATCCAATCCTCACACCTTTCCATTGGTGAACCATAAGTTTGTTTAATGAATCTGTGATTGCCCTTCTCCGTGGAAATATCTGCCCTGGTATCCGTTTTTAGGTAACACCTATAAGTGATATCCTACGATATGTGTCTTTCACTTTCTGACTTACTACAAGTCCCGTGCTTACCTGTAGACTCATCTACGGGGCTGCAAATGGCATTGTGCCCTTTTTTTCCTTGGCTAATATTCTGTCTTAGCGAGGTCCATTTTCTGCAATGTGATTCCCTGAGGGCTGAGGATTAGCTGACCTGGGCAGCCTGACCCTGCCGGCAAGCCCTCCCCAGGTGTGCGTGGGTTGAGGTCGATAGAAACAGCACTCCAGTCAGCAATAGCCCCTGCAGCTGTGCCTGACTCCTTATTCTCTGCCCCGTCAGCAGTCTCGGGGCTGTGCTGGTGGGAGGGTGTGAGGGTCCACGGCTTTGTTGGTGGCCCGGTGTGAGTGGGGCTCTGCTGGACTTTCTGCAGGAGTTGCCAGGCTGCCACCTGTAAAGAAGAGGATGTGTCACCCATAACGTCCACTGGAATTTCTCTCCGGGCTGAGGTGAGGAAGGAAAAAAAGGAATGATGGCCGGGACAGGAGGGGTATATCAGGCATGGAAATGGAAAGCTTCTAGAAGAGTGCCGGGTTCAGGACCATCCTGGCTGGCCTGCAGGCACCAAGTTGGCCTGCGTGCTGTCGCTGGTGTGGCTCCACGGCCCTTCCTCTAGGCTTTCAAGCCCTTGTACATATTCAGGTGTTTTACCTGGGAAGGGTGGGAACAGTTCAGCAGCAGCTGGCCTGGGGCTCAGCTCACGTTTACTCACAGAGGCCTCGGCACGGTCCCCCAGCTTTGCAATGAGGATGCTCCTTGCGTGGGGGGGCCGGGCTGCTGGCTGTATGGGAGATGATTCCCCACCTCTGACCAATGTCAGAATTGTTTACCGCTGGAGCAAGTGCCCTGATAGGGTTTTCCTCTGTATAACTGCTGGGTTCAGGTTTTTTTTTTTCTTTTTTGGTTCAAGTTAGAATTTATTCATCTTTTATGTATTTATTGATATAAGCATGGAAATAATTCATTCATAGAAATACATCTGTGTGAATGGAAGAACTTTTTTCTGTTTTATTTTTAAATTTCATTTCTAAAAATTTTGCAGTTTAATTATATTTATTTTTCTATACAGCAGGTTATTATTAGTTATCTATTTTATTCATATACATATATACAGGTCAATACCTATCTCCCAACTCATCTGACCACCATCACCCCATGGCTTCCCCCACTTGGTGTCCATACGTTTGTTCTCTACCTCTGTTTCTCTATTTCTGCCCTGCAAACCTGTTCATCTGTACCATATATCTAGGTTCCACATACATGCATTAATACAGAATATTTGTTTTGCTCTTTCTGACTTACTTCATTCTGTATGACAGTCTCTAGATCCACCGACTTCTCTACAAATAACCCAGTTTCATTCCTTTTCATGGCTGAGTCATATCCCATTTTATGTATGTACCACATCTTTATCCATTCGTCTGTCTGTGGGCATTTAGGTTGCTTCCATTACCTGGCTATTGTAAATAGTGCTGCAATGAACATTGTGGTGAATGTGTGTTTTTGATTTATGGTTGTCTCTGTGTATATGCCCAGAAGTGGGATTGCTGGATCCTATGGTAATTCTATTTCTAGTTTCTTTAAGGAAACTCCATACTGTTCTCCATAGTGACTGTATCAATTTACCTTCCCACCAATAGTGGAAGAGGGTTCCTTTTGTCCACACCCTCCCCAGAATTTGTTGTTTGTAGATTTTCTGATGATGCCGATTCTAACAGGTGTGAGGTGATACCTCATTGTCATTTTGATTTGCATTTCTCTAATAATTAGTGGTGTTGAGCAGCTTTTCATGTGCGTCTTGGCTGTCTCTGTGACTTCTTTGAAGAAACGTCTATTTAGATCTTCTGCCCATTTTTGTATTGGGTTGTTTGTTTTATTAATATTAAGCTGCGTGAGCTGTTTATATATATTGGAGATTAAACCCTTGTCCATTGATTCGTTTGCGAACGTTTTCGTCCATTCTGAGGGTTGCCTTTTTCCATTCCCGTTTTTTTTTTAACCAAAAAAGAAAGAAAGCAAAATAAGCAGAACACTAATGTGCGTGAAATATGCCTCTTGAAACTGTCGTTTTGAAATATGGACGTCTTTTAAACTTTTTGGTCGATATATGACCCCAGGATTTGTTTTCAGGGCAGGTGTCATTTACAGGCCTGCAATGATTTGGAATATCCACTGACCAGTAGCACTGGGATTAAAGCTGCTGTTGTGCGAAATGGCCACAAGGTGGCAGCAGTTCTCCCTTAGCAAATCTGGTTACCAGGGCAACAGAGCCTCAATGGAAGCCTGTTCTAGATTGGAATTTAGAATGGAATGTGCCAGGAGAAAGCCCCTCAAGTTTGTCTCACTACTTCTTGTTCGTGTTTTTAATTTAATTTTTAATTTTTTATTACAGCAAGTTTGATTACAACGTTTGCTTGTTGTAGGTGTGCAAGATGTGGTTCTTTTACACATATACATATGTCTGTTCTTCCTGGGACCCTTTTCCCATGTACGTTATGACAGAATGTTGAGTAGTCTTCTCTTGGCATTCCATAGGTCTTTGGTGATTATATATTTCACCTGTGTTTGTATATGTCTCTTAACCCCAATATCGTAATGAATCCAATCCTCACACCTTTCCATTGGTGAACCATAAGTTTGTTTAATGAATCTGTGATTGCCCTTCTCCGTGGAAATATCTGCCCTGGTATCCGTTTTTAGGTAACACCTATAAGTGATATCCTACGATATGTGTCTTTCACTTTCTGACTTACTACAAGTCACATGATTACCTGTAGACTCATCTACGGGGCTGCAAATGGCATTGTGCTCTTTTTTTCCTTGGCTAATATTCTGTCTTAGCGAGGTCCATTTTCTGCAATGTGATTCCCTGAGGGCTGAGGATTAGCTGACCTGGGCAGAGTGACCCTGCCGGCAAGCCCTCGCCAGGTGTGCCTGGGTTGAGTTCAATAGAAACAGCACTCCAGGCAGCAATAGCCCCTGCAGCTGTGCCTGACTCCATATTCTCTGCCCCGTCAGCAGTCTCGGGGCTGTGCTGGTGGGAGGGTGTGAGGGTCCATGGCTTTGTTGGTGGCCCGGTGTGAGTGGGGCTCTGTTGGAATTTCTGCAGGAGTTGCCAGGTTGCCACCTGTAAAGAAGAGGATGTGTCACCCATAACTTCCACTGGAATTTCTCTCCGGGCTGAGGTGAGGGAGGAAAAAAAGGAGTGGGGGCCGGGACAGGAGTGGTATCTCAGGCAGGGAAATGGAAAGCTTCCAGAAGAGCTCCCAGGGCCAGGACCATCCTGGCTGGCCTGCAGGCACCAAGTTGGCCTGCGTGCTGTCGCTGGTGTGGCTCCACGGCCCTTCCTCTAGGCTTTCAAGCCCTTGTACATATTCAGGTGTTTTACCTGGGAAGGGTGGGAACAGTTCAGCAGCAGCTGGCCTGGGGCTCAGCTCACGTTTACTCACAGAGGCCTCGGCACTGTCCCCCAGCTTTGCAATCAGGACGCTCCTTGCGTGGGGGGGCCGGGCTGCTGGCTGTATGGGAGATGATTCCCCACCTCTGACCAATCTCAGAATTGTTTACCGCTGGAACAAGGGCCCTGATAGGGTTTTCCTCTGTATAACTGCTGGGTACAGGATTTGTTTTTTCTTTTTTGGTTCAAGTAAGAAGTTATTCATCTTTTATGTATTTATTGATATAAGCATGGAAATAAATCATTCATAGAAATACATCTGTGTGAAGGGAAGAACTTTTTTTCTCTTTTATTTTTAAATTTCATTTCTAAAAATTTTGAAGTTTAATCATATTTAATTTTCTATACAGCAGGTTATTATTAGTTATCTATTTTATTCATATACATATATACAGGTCAATACCTATCTCCCAACTCATCTGACCACCAACACCCCATGGCTTCCCCCACTTGGTGTCCATACGTTTGTTCTCTACCTCTGTTTCTCTATTTCTGCCCTGCAAACCTGTTCATCTGTACCATATATCTAGGTTCCACATACATGCATTAATACAGAATATTTGTTTTGCTCTTTCTGACTTACTTCATTCTGTATGACAGTCTCTAGATCCACCGACTTCTCTACAAATAACCCAGTTTCATTACTTTTCATGGCTGAGTCATATCCCATTTTATGTATGTACCACATCTTTATCCATTCGTCTGTCTGTGGGCATTTAGGTTGCTTCCATTACCTGGCTATTGTAAATAGTGCTGCAATGAACATTGTGGTGAATGTGTGTTTTTGATTTATGGTTTTCTCTGGCTATATGCCCAGAAGTGGGATTGCTGGATCCTATGGTAATTCTATTTCTAGTTTCTTTAAGGAAACTCCATACTGTTCTCCATACGACTGTATCAATTAACCTTCCCACTAATAGTGGAAGAGGGTTCCTTTTGTCCACACCTTCCCCAGAATTTGTTGTTTGTAGATTTTCTGATGATGCCGATTCTAACAGGTGTGAGGTGATACCTCATTGTCGTTTTGATTTGCATTTCTCTAATAATTAGTGGTGTTGAGCAGCTTTTCATGTGCGTCTTGGCCGTCTCTGTGACTTCTTTGAAGAAACGTCTAATTAGATCTTCTGCCCATTTTTGTATTGGGTTGTTTGTTTTATTAATATTAAGCTGCGTGAGCTGTTTATATATATTGGAGATTAAACCCTTGTCCATTGATTCGTTTGCGAACGTTTTCGCCCATTCTGAGGGTTGCCTTTTTCCATTCCCGTTTTTTTTAACCAAAAAAAAGAAAGCAAAAGAAGCAGAACACTAATGTGCGTGAAATATGCCTCTTGAAACTGTCGTTTTGAAATATGGACGTCTTTTGAACTTTTTGGTCGATATATGACCCCAGGATTTGTTTTCAGGGCAGGTGTCATTTACAGGCCTGCAATGATTTGGAATATCCACTGACCATTAGCGCTGGGATTAAAGCTGCTGTTGTGTGAAACGGCCACAAGGTGGCAGCAGTTCTCCCTTAGCAAATCTGGTTACTAGGGCAACAGAGCCTCAATGGAAGCCTGTTCTAGATTGGAATTTAGAATGGAATGTGCCAGGAGAAAGCCCCTCAAGTTTGTCTCACTACTTCTTGTTCGTGTTTTTAATTTAATTTTTAAATTTTTATTACAGCAAGTTTGATTACAACGTTTGCTTGTTGTAGGTGTGCAAGATGTGGTTCTGTTACACATATACATATGTCTGTTCTTCCTGGGACCCTTTTCCCATGTACGTTATGACAGAATGTTGAGTAGTCTTCTCTTGGCATTCCGTAGGTCTTTGGTGATTATATATTTCACCTGTGTTTGTATATGTCTCTTAACCCCAATATCGTAATGAATCCAATCCTCACACCTTTCCATTGGTGAACCATAAGTTTGTTTAATGAATCTGTGATTGCCCTTCTCCGTGGAAATATCTGCCCTGGTATCCGTTTTTAGGTAACACCTATAAGTGATATCCTACGATATGTGTCTTTCACTTTCTGACTTACTACAAGTCACGTGCTTACCTGTAGACTCATCTAAGGGGCTGCAAATGGCATTGTGCCCTTTTTTTCCTTGGCTAATATTCTGTCTTAGTGAGGTCCATTTTCTGCAAAGTGATTCCCTGAGGGCTGAGGATTAGCTGACCTGGGCAGCCTGACCCTGCCGGCAAGCCCTCCCCAGGTGTGCGTGGGTTGAGGTCGATAGAAACAGCACTCCAGGCAGCAATAGCCCCTGCAGCTGTGCCTGACTCCATATTCTCTGCCCCGTCAGCCGTCTCGGGGCTGTGCTGGTGGGAGGGTGTGAGGGTCTACGGCTTTGTTGGTGGCCCGGTGTGAGTGGGGCTCTGCTGGACTTTCTGCAGGAGTTGCCAGGCTGCCACCTGTAAAGAAGAGGATGTGTCACCCATAACTTCCGCTGGAATTTCTCTCTGGGCTGAGGTGAGGGAGGAAAAAAAGGAGTGGGGGCCGGGACAGGAGGGGTATCTCAGGCAGGGAAATGGAAAGCTTCCAGAAGAGCACCTGGGGCCAGGATTATCCTGGCTGGCCTGCAGGCACCAAGTTGGCCTGCGTGCTGTCGCTGGTGTGGCTCCACGACCCTTCCTCTAGGCTTTCAAGCCCTTGTACATATTCAGGTGTTTTACCTGGGAAGGGTGGGAACAGTTCAGCAGCAGCTCGCCTTGGGCTCAGCTCACGTTTAATCACAGAGGCCTCGGCCCTGTCCCCCAGCTTTGCAATGAGGACGCTCCTTGCGTGGGGGTGCCGGGCTGCTGGCTGTATGGGAGATGATTCCCCACCTCTGACCAATTTCAGAATTGTTTACCGCTGGAGCAAGTGCCCTGATAGGGTTTTCCTCTGTATAACTGCTGGGTTCAGGTGTTTTTTTTCTTTTTTGGTTCAAGTTAGAATTTATTCATCTTTTATGTATTTATTGATATAAGCATGGAAATAATACATTCATAGAAATATATCTGTGTGAAGGGAAGAACTTATTCCTGTTTTATTTTTAAATGTCATTTCTAAAAATTTTGAAGTTTAATTATATTTATTTTTCTATACAGCAGGTTATTATTAGTTATCTATTTTATTCATATACATATATACAGGTCAATACCTATCTCCCAACTCATCTGACCACCATCACCCCATGGCTTCCCCCACTTGGTGTCCATACGTTTGTTCTCTACCTCTGTTTCTCTATTTCTGCCCTGCAAACCTGTTCATCTGTACCATATATCTAGGTTCCACATACATGCATTAATACAGAATATTTGTTTTGCTCTTTCTGACTTACTTCATTCTGTATGACAGTCTCTAGATCCACCGACTTCTCTACAAATAACCCAGTTTCATTCCTTTTCATGGCTGAGTCATATCCCATTTTATATATGTACCACATCTTTATCCATTCTTCTGTCTGTGGGCATTTAGGTTGCTTCCATTACCTGGCTATTGTAAATAGTGCTGCAATGAACTTTGTGGTGAATGTGTGTTTTTCATTTATGGTTGTCTCTGGGTATATGCCCAGAAGTGGGATTGCTGGATCCTATGGTAATTCTATTTCTAGTTTCTTTAAGGAAACTCCATACTCTTCTCCATAGTGACTGTATCAATTTTACCTTCCCACTAATAGTGGAAGAGGGTTCCTTTTGTCCACACCCTCCCCAGAATTTGTTGTTTGTAGATTTTCTGATGATGCCGATTCTAACAGGTGTGAGGTGATACCTCATTGTCGTGATTTGCATTTCTCTAATAATTAGTGGTGTTGAGCAGCTTTTCATGTGCGTCTTGGCCGTCTCTGTGACTTCTTTGAAGAAACGTCTATTTAGATCTTCTGCCCATTTTTTGTATTGGGTTGTTTGTTTTATTAATATTAAGCTGCGTGAGCTGTTTATATATGTTGGAGATTAAACCATTGTCCATTGATTCGTTTGCGAACGTTTTTGCCCATTCTGAGGGTTGCCTTTTTCCATTCCCGTTTTTTTTAACCAAAAAAGAAAGAAAGCAAAAGAAACAGAACACTAATGTGCGTGAAATATGCCTCTTGAAACTGTCGTTTTGAAATATGGACGTCTTTTGAACTTTTTGGTCGATATATGACCCCAGGATTTGTTTTCAGGGCAGGTGTCATTTACAGGCCAGCAATGATTTGGAATATCCACTGACCATTAGCTCTGGAATTAAAGCTGATGTTGTGTGAAACGGCCACAAGGTGGCAGCAGTTCTCCCTTAGCAAATCTGGTTACCAGGGCAACAGAGCCTCAATGGAAGTCGTGTTCTAGATTGGAATTTAGAATTGAATGTGCCAGGAGAAAGCCCCTCAAGTTTGTCTCACTACTTCTTGTTCATGTTTTTAATTTAATTTTTAATTTTTTATTACAGCAAGTTTGATTACAACGTTTGGCTTGTTGTAGGTGTGCAAGATGTGGTTCTTTTACACATATACATATGTCTGTTCTTCCTGGGACCCTTTTCCCATGTACGTTATGACAGAATGTTGAGTAGTCTTCTCTTGGCATTCCGTAGGTCTTTGGTGATTATATATTTCACCTGTGTTTGTATATGTCTCTTAACCCCAATATCGTAATGAATCCAATCCTCACACCTTTCCATTGGTGAACCATAAGTTTGTTTAATGAATCTGTGATTGCCCTTCTCCGTGGAAATATCTGCCCTGGTATCCGTTTTTAGGTAACACCTATAAGTGATATCCTACGATATGTGTCTTTCACTTTCTGACTTACTACAAGTCACGTGATTACCTGTAGACTCATCTACGGGGCTGCAAATGGCATTGTGTCCTTTTTTTCCTTGGCTAATATTCTGGCTTAGCGAGGTCCATTTTCTGCAATGTGATTCCCTGAGGGCTGAGGATTAGCTGACCTGGGCAGACTGATCCTGCCGGCAAGCCCTCCCCAGGTGTGCCTGGGTTGAGGTCAATAGAAACAGCACTCCAGGCAGCAATAGCCCCTGCAGCTGTGCATGACTCCATATTCTCTGCCCCGTCAGCAGTCTCGGGGCTGTGCTGGTGGGAGGGTGTGAGGGTCCACGGCTTTGTTGGTGGCCCGGTGTGAGTGGGGGTCTGCTGGACTTTCTGCAGGAGTTGCCAGGCTGCCACCTGTAAAGAAGAGGATGTGTCACCCATAACTTCCGCTGGAATTTCTCTCCGGGCTGAGGTGAGGGAGGAAAAAAAGGAGTGGGGGCCGGGACAGGAGGGGTATCTCAGGCAGGGAAATGGAAAGCTTCCAGAAGAGCACCTGGGGCCAGGATTATCCTGGCTGGCCTGCAGGCACCAATTTGGCATGCGTGCTGTCACTGGTGTGTCTCCACGACCCTTCCTCTAGGCTTTCAAGCCCTTGTACATATTCAGGTGTTTTACCTGGGAAGGGTGGGAACAGTTCAGCAGCAGCTCGCCTTGGGCTCAGCTCACGTTTACTCACAGAGGCCTCGGCCCTGTCCCCCAGCTTTGCAATGAGGACGCTCCTTGCGTGGGGGTGCCGGGCTGCTGGCTGTATGGGAGATGATTCCCCACCTCTGACCAATTTCAGAATTGTTTACCGCTGGAGCAAGTGCCCTGATAGGGTTTTCCTCTGTATAACTGCTGGGTTCAGGTTTTTTTTTTCTTTTTTGGTTCAAGTTAGAATTTATTCATCTTTTATGTATTTATTGATATAAGCATGGAAATAATACATTCATAGAAATATATCTGTGTGAAGGGAAGAACTTTTTCCTGTTTTATTTTTAAATGTCATTTCTAAAAATTTTGAAGTTTAATTATATTTATTTTTCTATACAGCAGGTTATTATTAGTTATCTATTTTATTCATATACATATATACAGGTCAATACCTATCTCCCAACTCATCTGACCACCAACACCCCATGGCTTCCCCCACTTGGTGTCCATACGTTTGTTCTCTACCTCTGTTTCTCTATTTCTGCCCTGCAAACCTGTTCATCTGTACCATATATCTAGGTTCCACATACATGCATTAATACAGAATATTTGTTTTGCTCTTTCTGACTTACTTCATTCTGTATGACAGTCTCTAGATCCACCGACTTCTCTACAAATAACCCAGTTTCATTCCTTTTCATGGCTGAGTCATATCCCATTTTATATATGTACCACATCTTTATCCATTCTTCTGTCTGTGGGCATTTAGGTTGCTTCCATTACCTGGCTATTGTAAATAGTGCTGCAATGAACATTGTGGTGAATGTGTGTTTTTGATTTATGGTTGTCTCTGGGTATATGCCCAGAAGTGGGATTGCTGGATCCTATGGTAATTCTATTTCTAGTTTCTTTAAGGAAACTCCATACTATTCTCCATAGTGACTGTATCAATTTTACCTTCCCACTAATAGTGGAAGAGGGTTCCTTTTGTCCACACCCTCCCCAGAGTTTGTTGTTTGTAGATTTTCTGATGATGCCGATTCTAACAGGTGTGAGGTGATACCTCATTGTCGTTGTGATTTGCATTTCTCTAATAATTAGTGGTGTTGAGCAGCTTTTCATGTGCGTCTTGGCCGTCTCTGTGACTTCTTTGAAGAAACGTCTATTTAGATCTTCTGCCCATTTTTTGTATTGGGTTGTTTGTTTTATTAATATTAAGCTGCGTGAGCTGTTTATATATGTTGGAGATTAAACCATTGTCCATTGATTCGTTTGCGAATGTTTTGGCCCATTCTGAGGGTTGCCTTTTTCCATTCCCGTTTTTTTTAACAAAAAAAGAAAGAAAGCAAAAGAAACAGAACACTAATGTGCATGAAATATGCCTCTTGAAACTGTCGTTTTGAAATATGGACGTCTTTTGAACTTTTTTGTCTATATATGACCCCAGGATTTGTTTTCAGGGCAGGTGTCATTTACAGGCCAGCAATGATTTGGAATATCCACTGACCATTAGCGCTGGAATTAAAGCTGATGTTGTTTGAAACGGCCACAAGGTGGCAGCAGTTCTCCCTTAGCAAATCTGGTTACCAGGGCAACAGAGCCTCAATGGAAGTCATGTTCTAGATTGGAATTTAGAATTGAATGTGCCAGGAGAAAGCCCCTCAAGTTTGTCTCACTACTTCTTGTTCATGTTTTTAATTTAATTTTTAATTTTTTATTACAGCAAGTTTGATTACAACGTTTGGCTTGTTGTAGGTGTGCAAGATGTGGTTCTTTTACACATATACATATGTCTGTTCTTCCTGGGACCCTTTTCCCATGTACGTTATGACAGAATGTTGAGTAGTCTTCTCTTGGCATTCCGTAGGTCTTTGGTGATTATATATTTCACCTGTGTTTGTATATGTCTCTTAACCCCAATATCGTAATGAATCCAATCCTCACACCTTTCCATTGGTGAACCATAAGTTTGTTTAATGAATCTGTGATTGCCCTTCTCCGTGGAAATATCTGCCCTGGTATCCGTTTTTAGGTAACACCTATAAGTGATATCCTACGATATGTGTCTTTCACTTTCTGACTTACTACAAGTCACGTGATTACCTGTAGACTCATCTACGGGGCTGCAAATGGCATTGTGTCCTTTTTTTCCTTGGCTAATATTCTGGATTAGCGAGGTCCATTTTCTGCAATGTGATTCCCTGAGGGCTGAGGATTAGCTGACCTGGGCAGCCTGATCCTGCCGGCAAGCCCTCCCCAGGTGTGCCTGGTTTGAGGTCAATAGAAACAGCACTCCAGGCAGCAATAGCCCCTGCAGCTGTGCATGACTCCATATTCTCTGCCCCGTCAGCAGTCTCGGGGCTGTGCTGGTAGGAGGGTGTGAGGGTCCACGGCTTTGTTGGTGCCCCGGTGTGAATGGGGCTCTGCTGGACTTTCTGCAGGAGTTGCCAGGCTGCCACCTGTAAAGAAGAGGATGTGTCACCCATAACTTCCGCTGGAATTTCTCTCCGGGCTGAGGTGAGGGAGGAAAAAAAGGAGTGGGGGCCGGGACAGGAGGGTTATCTCAGGCAGGGAAATGGAAAGCTTCCAGAAGAGCACCTGGGGCCAGGATTATCCTGGCTGGCCTGCAGGCACCAATTTGGCATGCGTGCTGTCGCTGGTGTGTCTCCACGACCCTTCCTCTAGGCTTTCAAGCCCTTGTACATATTCAGGTGTTTTACCTGGGAAGGGTGGGAACAGTTCAGCAGCAGCTCGCCTTGGGCTCAGCTCACGTTTACTCACAGAGGCCTCGGCCCTGTCCCCCAGCTTTGCAATGAGGACGCTCCTTGCGTGGGGGTGCCGGGCTGCTGGCTGTATGGGAGATGATTCCCCACCTCTGACCAATTTCAGAATTGTTTACCGCTGGAGCAAGTGCCCTGATAGGGTTTTCCTCTGTATAACTGCTGGGTTCAGGTTTTATTTTTCTTTTTTGGTTCAAGTTAGAATTTATTCATCTTTTATGTATTTATTGATATAAGCATGGAAATAATACATTCATAGAAATATATCTGTGTGAAGGGAAGAACTTTTTCCTGTTTTATTTTTAAATGTCATTTCTAAAATTTTGAAGTTTAATTATATTTATTTTTCTATACAGCAGGTTATTATTAGTTATCTATTTTATTCATATACATATATACAGGTCAATACCTATCTCCCAACTCATCTGACCACCAACACCCCATGGCTTCCCCCACTTGGTGTCCATACGTTTGTTCTCTACCTCTGTTTCTCTATTTCTGCCCTGCAAACCTGTTCATCTGTACCATATATCTAGGTTCCACATACATGCATTAATACAGAATATTTGTTTTGCTCTTTCTGACTTACTTCATTCTGTATGACAGTGTCTAGATCCACCGACTTCTCTACAAATAACCCAGTTTCATTCCTTTTCATGGCTGAGTCATATCCCATTTTATATATGTACCACATCTTTATCCATTCTTCTGTCTGTGGGCATTTAGGTTGCTTCCATTACCTGGCTATTGTAAATAGTGCTGCAATGAACATTGTGGTGAATGTGTGTTTTTGATTTATGGTTGTCTCTGGGTATATGCCCAGAAGTGGGATTGCTGGATCCTATGGTAATTCTATTTCTAGTTTCTTTAAGGAAACTCCATACTGTTCTCCATAGTGACTGTATCAATTTTACCTTCCCACTAATACTGGAAGAGGGTTCCTTTTGTCCACACCCTCCCCAGTATTTGTTGTTTGTAGATTTTCTGATGATGCCGATTCTAACAGGTGTGAGGTGATACCTCATTGTCGTTGTGATTTGCATTTCTCTAATAATTAGTGGTGTTGAGCAGCTTTTCATGTGCGTCTTGGCCGTCTCTGTGACTTCTTTGAAGAAACGTCTATTTAGATCTTCTGCCCATTTTTTGTATTGGGTTGTTTGTTTTATTAATATTAAGCTGCGTGAGCTGTTTATATATGTTGGAGATTAAACCATTGTCCATTGATTCGTTTGCGAACGTTTTGGCCCATTCTGAGGGTTGCCTTTTTCCATTCCCGTTTTTTTTAACCAAAAAAGAAAGACAGCAAAAGAAACAGAACACTAATGTGCGTGAAATATGCCTCTTGAAACTGTCGTTTTGAAATATGGACGTCTTTTGAACTTTTTTGTCTATATATGACCCCAGGATTTGTTTTCAGGGCAGGTGTCATTTACAGGCCAGCAATGATTTGGAATATCCACTGACCATTAGCGCTGGAATTAAAGCTGATATTGTGTGAAACGGCCACAAGGTGGCAGCAGTTCTCCCTTAGCAAATCTGGTTACTAGGGCAACAGAGCCTCAATGGAAACCGTGTTCTAGATTGGAATTTAGGATGGAAGGTGCCAGGAGAAAGCCCTCAAGTTTGTCTCACTACTTCTTGTTCGTGTTTTTAATTTAATTTTTAATTTTTTATTACAGCCAGTTTGATTACAACGTTTGCTTTTTGTAGGTGTGCAAGATGTAGTTCTGTTACACATATACATATGTCTGTTCTTCCTGGGACCCTTTTCCCATGTACGTTATGACAGAATGTTGAGTAGTCTTCTCTTGGCATTCCGTAGGTCTTTGGTGATTATATACTTCACCTGTGTTTGTATATGTCTCTTAACCCCAATATCGTAATGAATCCAATCCTCACACCTTTCCATTGGTGAACCATAAGTTTGTTTAATGAATCTGTGATTGCCCTTCTCTGTGGAAATATCTGCCCTGGTATCCGTTTTTAGGTAACACCTATAAGTGATATCCTACGATATGTGTCTTTCACTTTCTGATTTACTACAAGTCACGTGATTACCTGTAGACTCATCTACCTGGCTGCAAATGGCATTGTGCCCTTTTTTTCCTTGGCTAATATTCTGGCTTAGCGAGGTCCATTTTCTGCAATGTGATTCCCTGAGGGCTGAGGATTAGATGACCTGGGCAGCCTGACCCTGCCGGCAAGCCCTCCTCAGGTGTGCCTGGGTTGAGGTCGATAGAAACAGCACTCCAGGCAGCAATAGCCCCTGCAGCTGTGCCGGACTCCATATTCTCTGCCCCGTCAGCAGTCTCGGGGCTGTGCTGGTGGGAGGGTGTGAGGGTCCACGGCTTTGTTGGTGGCCCGGTGTGAGTGGGGCTCTGCTGGACTTTCTGCAGGAGTTGCCAGGCTGCCACCTGTAAAGAAGAGGATGTGTCACCCATAACTTCCACTGGAATTTCTCTCCGGGCTGAGGTGAGGAAGGAAAAAAAGGAATGGAGGCCGGGACAGGAGGGTTATATCAGGCAGGGAAATGGAAAGCTTCCAGAAGAGTTCCCGTGGCCAGGACCATCCTGGCTGGCCTGCAGGCACCAAGTTGGCCTGCCTGCTGTCGCTGGTGTGGCTCCACGGCCCTTCCTCTAGGCTTTCAAGCCCTTGTACATATTCAGGTGTTTTACCTGAGAAGGGTGGGAACAGTTCAGCAGCAGCTGGCCTGGGGCTCAGCTCACGTTTACTCACAGAGGCCTCGGCACGGTCCCCCAGCTTTGCAATGAGGATGCTCCTTGCGTGGGGGGGCCGGGCTGCTGGCTGTATGGGAGATGATTCCCCACCTCTGACCAATGTCAGAATTGTTTACCACTGGAGCAAGTGCCCTGATAGGGTTTTCCTCTGTATAACTGCTGGGTTCAGGTTTTTTTTTTCTTTTTTGGTTCAAGTTAGAATTTATTCATCTTTTATGTATTTATTGATATAAGCATGGAAATAATTCATTCATAGAAATACATCTGTGTGAAGGGAAGAACTTTTTTTCTGTTTTATTTTTAAATTTCATTTCTAAAAATTTTGCAGTTTAATTATATTTATTTTTCTATACAGCAGGTTATTATTAGTTATCTATTTTATTCATATACATATATACAGGTCAATACCTATCTCCCAACTCATCTGACCACCATCACCCCATGGCTTCCCCCACTTGGTGTCCATACGTTTGTTCTCTACCTCTGTTTCTCTATTTCTGCCCTGCAAACCTGTTCATCTGTACCATATATCTAGGTTCCACATACATGCATTAATACAGAATATTTGTTTTGCTCTTTCTGACTTACTTCATTCTGTATGACAGTCTCTAGATCCACCGACTTCTCTACAAATAACCCAGTTTCATTCCTTTTCATGGCTGAGTCATATCCCATTTTATGTATGTACCACATCTTTATCCATTCATCTGTCTGTGGGCATTTAGGTTGCTTCCATTACCTGGCTATTGTAAATAGTGCTGCAATGAACATTGTGGTGAATGTGTGTTTTTGATTTATGGTTGTCTCTGTGTATATGCCCAGAAGTGGGATTGCTGGATCCTATGGTAATTCTATTTCTAGTTTCTTTAAGGAAACTCCATACTGTTCTCCATAGTGACTGTATCAATTTACCTTCCCACCAATAGTGGAAGAGGGTTCCTTTTGTCCACACCCTCCCCAGAATTTGTTGTTTGTAGATTTTCTGATGCTGCCGATTCTAACAGGTGTGAGGTGATACCTCATTGTCGTTTTGATTTGCATTTCTCTAATAATTAGTGGTGTTGAGCATCTTTTCATGTGCGTCTTGGCCGTCTCTGTGACTTCTTTGAAGAAACGTCTATTTAGATCTTCTGCCCATTTTTGTATTGGGTTGTTTGTTTTATTAATATTAAGCTGCGTGAGCTGTTTATATATATTGGAGATTAAACCCTTGTCCATTGATTCGTTTGCGAACGTTTTCGCCCATTCTGAGGGTTGCCTTTTTCCATTCCCGTTTTTTTTAACCAAAAAAGAAAGAAAGCAAAAGAAGCAGAACACTAATGTGCGTGAAATATGCCTCTTGAAACTGTCGTTTTGAAATATGGACGTCTTTTGAACTTTTTGGTCGATATATGACCCCAGGATTTGTTTTCAGGGCAGGTGTCATTTACAGGCCTGCAATGATTTGGAATATCCACTGACCAGTAGCGCTGGGATTAAAGCTGCTGTTGTGCGAAATGGCCACAAGGTGGCAGCAGTTCTCCCTTAGCAAATCTGGTTACTAGGGCAACAGAGCCTCAATGGAAGCCTGTTCTAGATTGGAATTTAGAATGGAATGTGCCAGGAGAAAGCCCCTCAAGTTTGTCTCACTACTTCTTGTTCGTGTTTTTAATTTAATTTTTAATTTTTTATTACAGCAAGTTTGATTACAACGTTTGCTTGTTGTAGGTGTGCAAGATGTGGTTCTGTTACACATATACATATGTCTGTTCTTCCTGGGACCCTTTTCCCATGTACGTTATGACAGAATGTTGAGTAGTCTTCTCTTGGCATTCCGTAGGTCTTTGGTGATTATATATTTCACCTGTGTTTGTATATGTCTCTTAACCCCAATATCGTAATGAATCCAATCCTCACACCTTTCCATTGGTGAACCACAAGTTTGTTTAATGAATCTGTGATTGCCCTTCTCCGTGGAAATATCTGCCCTGGTATCCGTTTTTAGGTAACACCTATAAGTGATATCCTACGATATGTGTCTTTCACTTTCTGACTTACTACAAGTCCCGTGCTTACCTGTAGACTCATCTAAGGGGCTGCAAATGGCATTGTGCCCTTTTTTTCCTTGGCTAATATTCTGTCTTAGCGAGGTCCATTTTCTGCAATGTGATTCCCTGAGGGCTGAGGATTAGCTGACCTGGGCAGCCTGACCCTGCCGGCAAGCCCTCCCCAGGTGTGCGTGGGTTGAGGTCGATAGAAACAGCACTCCAGGCAGCAATAGCCCCTGCAGCTGTGCCTGATTCCATATTCTCTGCCCCGTCAGCAGTCTCGAGGCTGTGCTGGTGGGAGGGTGTGAGGGTGCACGGCTTTGTTGGTGGCCCGGTGTGAGTGGGGCTCTGCTGGACTTTCTGCAGGAGTTGCCAGGCTGCCACCTGTAAAGAAGAGGTTGTGTCACCCATAACTTCCACTGGAATTTCTCTCCGGGCTGAGGTGAGGGAGGAAAATAAGGAGTGGGGGCCGGGACAGGAGTGGTATCTCAGGCAGGGAAATGGAAAGCTTCCAGAAGAACGCCCGGGGCCAGGACCATCCTGGCTGGCCTGCAGGCACCAAGTTGGCCTGCGTGCTGTCGCTGGTGTGGCTCCACGGCCCTTCCTCTAGGCTTTCAAGCCCTTGTACATATTCAGGTGTTTTACCTGGGAAGGGTGGGAACAGTTCAGCAGCAGCTGGCCTGAGGCTCAGCTCACGTTTACTCACAGAGGCCTTGGCACTGTCCCCCAGCTTGGCAATCAGGACGCTCCTTGCGTGGGGGGGCCGGGCTGCTGGCTGTATGGGAGATGATTCCCCACCTCTGACCAATCTCAGAATTGTTTACCGCTGGAACAAGTGCCCTGATAGGGTTTTCCTCTGTATAACTGCTGGGTACAGGATTTGTTTTTTCTTTTTTGGTTCAAGTTAGAAGTTATTCATCTTTTATGTATTTATTGATATAAGCATGGAAATAATTCATTCATAGAAATACATCTGTGTGAAGGGAAGAACTTTTTTTCTGTTTTATTTTTAAATTTCATTTCTAAAAATTTTGCAGTTTAATCATATTTATTTTTCTATACAGCAGGTTATTATTAGTTATCTATTTTATTCATATACATATATACAGGTCAATACCTATCTCCCAACTCATCTGACCACCAACACCCCATGAATTCCCCCACTTTGTGTCCATACGTTTGTTCTCTACCTCTGTTTCTCTATTTCTGCCCTGCAAACCTGTTCATCTGTACCATATATCTAGGTTCCACATACATGCATTAATACAGAATATTTGTTTTGCTCTTTCTGACTTACTT
This sequence comes from Mesoplodon densirostris, assembly GCF_025265405.1. Taxonomy (NCBI): domain Eukaryota; kingdom Metazoa; phylum Chordata; class Mammalia; order Artiodactyla; family Ziphiidae; genus Mesoplodon; species Mesoplodon densirostris. The sequence continues at coordinate 95,473,764 of NC_082666.1, forward strand.
CATTCTGTATGACAGTCTCTAGATCCACCGACTTCTCTACAAATAACCCAGTTTCATTCCTTTTCATGGCTGAGTCATATCCCATTTTATGTATGTACCACATCTTTATCCATTCGTCTGTCTGTGGGCATTTAGGTTGCTTCCATTACCTGGCTATTGTAAATAGTGCTGCAATGAACATTGTGGTGAATGTGTGTTTTTGATTTATGGTTGTCTCTGGGTATATGCCCAGAAGTGGGTTTGCTGGATCCTATGGTAATTCTATTTCTAGTTTCTTTAAGGAAACTCCATACTGTTCTCCATAGTGACTGTATCAATTTACCTTCCCACCAATAGTGGAAGAGGGTTCCTTTTGTCCACACCCTCCCCAGAATTTGTTGTTTGTAGATTTTCTGATGCTGCCGATTCTAACAGGTGTGAGGTGATACCTCATTGTCATTTTGATTTGCATTTCTCTAATAATTAGTGGTGTTGAGCAGCTTTTCATATGCGTCTTGGCCGTCTCTGTGACTTCTTTGAAGAAACGTCTATTTAAATCTTCTGCCCATTTTTGTATTGGGCTGTTTGTTTTATTAATATTAAGCTGCGTGAGCTGTTTATATATATTGGAGATTAAACCCTTGTCCATTGATTCGTTTGCGAACGTTTTCGCCCATTCTGAGGGTTGCCTTTTTCCATTCCCGTTTTTTTTTAACCAAAAAAGAAAGAAAGCAAAAGAAGCAGAACACTAATGTGCGTGAAATATGCCTCTTGAAACTGTCGTTTTGAAATATGGACGTCTTTTGAACTATTTGGTCGATATATGACCCCAGGATTTGTTTTCAGGGCAGGTGTCATTTACAGGCCTGCAATGATTTGGAATATCCACTGACCAGTAGCGCTGGGATTAAAGCTGCTGTTGTGCGAAATGGCCACAAGGTGGCAGCAGTTCTCCCTTAGCAAATCTGGTTACCAGGGCAACAGAGCCTCAATGGAAGCCTGTTCTAGATTGGAATTTAGAATGGAATGTGCCAGGAGAAAGCCCCTCAAGTTTGTCTCACTACTTCTTGTTCGTGTTTTTAATTTAATTTTTAATTTTTTATTACAGCAAGTTTGATTACAACGTTTGCTTGTTGTAGGTGTGCAAGATGTGGTTCTTTTACACATATACATATGTCTGTTCTTCCTGGGACCCTTTTCCCATGTACGTTATGACAGAATGTTGAGTAGTCTTCTCTTGGCATTCTGTAGGTCTTTGGTGATTATATATTTCACCTGTGTTTGTATATGTCTCTTAACCCCAATATCGTAATGAATCCAATCCTCACACCTTTCCATTGGTGAACCATAAGTTTGTTTAATGAATCTGTGATTGCCCTTCTCCGTGGAAATATCTGCCCTGGTATCCGTTTTTAGGTAACACCTATAAGTGATATCCTACGATATGTGTCTTTCACTTTCTGACTTACTACAAGTCCCGTGCTTACCTGTAGACTCATCTACGGGGCTGCAAATGGCATTGTGCCCTTTTTTTCCTTGGCTAATATTCTGTCTTAGCGAGGTCCATTTTCTGCAATGTGATTCCCTGAGGGCTGAGGATTAGCTGACCTGGGCAGCCTGACCCTGCCGGCAAGCCCTCCCCAGGTGTGCGTGGGTTGAGGTCGATAGAAACAGCACTCCAGTCAGCAATAGCCCCTGCAGCTGTGCCTGACTCCATATTCTCTGCCCCGTCAGCAGTCTCGGGGCTGTGCTGGTGGGAGGGTGTGAGGGTCCACGGCTTTGTTGGTGGCCCGGTGTGAGTGGGGCTCTGCTGGACTTTCTGCAGGAGTTGCCAGGCTGCCACCTGTAAAGAAGAGGATGTGTCACCCATAACGTCCACTGGAATTTCTCTCCGGGCTGAGGTGAGGAAGGAAAAAAAGGAATGATGGCCGGGACAGGAGGGGTATATCAGGCATGGAAATGGAAAGCTTCTAGAAGAGTGCCGGGTTCAGGACCATCCTGGCTGGCCTACAGGCACCAAGTTGGCCTGCGTGCTGTCGCTGGTGTGGCTCCACGGCCCTTCCTCTAGGCTTTCAAGCCCTTGTACATATTCAGGTGTTTTACCTGGGAAGGGTGGGAACAGTTCAGCAGCAGCTGGCCTGGGGCTCAGCTCACGTTTACTCACAGAGGCCTCGGCACGGTCGCCCAGCTTTGCAATGAGGATGCTCCTTGCGTGGGGGGGCCGGGCTGCTGGCTGTATGGGAGATGATTCCCCACCTCTGACCAATGTCAGAATTGTTTACCGCTGGAGCAAGTGCCCTGATAGGGTTTTCCTCTGTATAACTGCTGGGTTCAGGTTTTTTTTTCTTTTTTGGTTCATGTTAGAATTTATTCATCTTTTATGTATTTATTGATATAAGCATGGAAATAATTCATTCATAGAAATACATCTGTGTGAATGGAAGAACTTTTTTCTGTTTTATTTTTAAATTTCATTTCTAAAAATTTTGCAGTTTAATTATATTTATTTTTCTATACAGCAGGTTATTATTAGTTATCTATTTTTTTCATATACATATATACAGGTCAATACCTATCTCCCAACTCATCTGACCACCATCACCCCATGGCTTCCCCCACTTGGTGTCCATACGTTTGTTCTCTACCTCTGTTTCTCTATTTCTGCCCTGCAAACCTGTTCATCTGTACCATATATCTAGGTTCCACATACATGCATTAATACAGAATATTTGTTTTGCTCTTTCTGACTTACTTCATTCTGTATGACAGTCTCTAGATCCACCGACTTCTCTACAAATAACCCAGTTTCATTCCTTTTCATGGCTGAGTCATATCCCATTTTATGTATGTACCACATCTTTATCCATTCGTCTGTCTGTGGGCATTTAGGTTGCTTCCATTACCTGGCTATTGTAAATAGTGCTGCAATGAACATTGTGGTGAATGTGTGTTTTTGATTTATGGTTGTCTCTGTGTATATGCCCAGAAGTGGGATTGCTGGATCCTATGGTAATTCTATTTCTAGTTTCTTTAAGGAAACTCCATACTGTTCTCCATAGTGACTGTATCAATTTACCTTCCCACCAATAGTGGAAGAGGGTTCCTTTTGTCCACACCCTCCCCAGAATTTGTTGTTTGTAGATTTTCTGATGATGCCGATTCTAACAGGTGTGAGGTGATACCTCATTGTCATTTTGATTTGCATTTCTCTAATAATTAGTGGTGTTGAGCAGCTTTTCATGTGCGTCTTGGCTGTCTCTGTGACTTCTTTGAAGAAACGTCTATTTAGATCTTCTGCCCATTTTTGTATTGGGTTGTTTGTTTTATTAATATTAAGCTGCGTGAGCTGTTTATATATATTGGAGATTAAACCCTTGTCCATTGATTCGTTTGCGAACGTTTTCGCCCATTCTGAGGGTTGCCTTTTTCCATTCCCGTTTTTTTTTTAACCAAAAAAGAAAGAAAGCAAAATAAGCAGAACACTAATGTGCGTGAAATATGCCTCTTGAAACTGTCGTTTTGAAATATGGACGTCTTTTAAACTTTTTGGTCGATATATGACCCCAGGATTTGTTTTCAGGGCAGGTGTCATTTACAGGCCTGCAATGATTTGGAATATCCACTGACCAGTAGCACTGGGATTAAAGCTGCTGTTGTGCGAAATGGCCACAAGGTGGCAGCAGTTCTCCCTTAGCAAATCTGGTTACCAGGGCAACAGAGCCTCAATGGAAGCCTGTTCTAGATTGGAATTTAGAATGGAATGTGCCAGGAGAAAGCCCCTCAAGTTTGTCTCACTACTTCTTGTTCATGTTTTTAATTTAATTTTTAATTTTTTATTACAGCAAGTTTGATTACAACGTTTGCTTGTTGTAGGTGTGCAAGATGTGGTTCTTTTACACATATACATATGTCTGTTCTTCCTGGGACCCTTTTCCCATGTACGTTATGACAGAATGTTGAGTAGTCTTCTCTTGGCATTCCATAGGTCTTTGGTGATTATATATTTCACCTGTGTTTGTATATGTCTCTTAACCCCAATATCGTAATGAATCCAATCCTCACACCTTTCCATTGGTGAACCATAAGTTTGTTTAATGAATCTGTGATTGCCCTTCTCCGTGGAAATATCTGCCCTGGTATCCGTTTTTAGGTAACACCTATAAGTGATATCCTACGATATGTGTCTTTCACTTTCTGACTTACTACAAGTCACATGATTACCTGTAGACTCATCTACGGGGCTGCAAATGGCATTGTGCTCTTTTTTTCCTTGGCTAATATTCTGTCTTAGCGAGGTCCATTTTCTGCAATGTGATTCCCTGAGGGCTGAGGATTAGCTGACCTGGGCAGAGTGACCCTGCCGGCAAGCCCTCGCCAGGTGTGCCTGGGTTGAGTTCAATAGAAACAGCACTCCAGGCAGCAATAGCCCCTGCAGCTGTGCCTGACTCCATATTCTCTGCCCCGTCAGCAGTCTCGGGGCTGTGCTGGTGGGAGGGTGTGAGGGTCCATGGCTTTGTTGGTGGCCCGGTGTGAGTGGGGCTCTGTTGGAATTTCTGCAGGAGTTGCCAGGTTGCCACCTGTAAAGAAGAGGATGTGTCACCCATAACTTCCACTGGAATTTCTCTCCGGGCTGAGGTGAGGGAGGAAAAAAAGGAGTGGGGGCCGGGACAGGAGTGGTATCTCAGGCAGGGAAATGGAAAGCTTCCAGAAGAGCTCCCAGGGCCAGGACCATCCTGGCTGGCCTGCAGGCACCAAGTTGGCCTGCGTGCTGTCGCTGGTGTGGCTCCACGGCCCTTCCTCTAGGCTTTCAAGCCCTTGTACATATTCAGGTGTTTTACCTGGGAAGGGTGGGAACAGTTCAGCAGCAGCTGGCCTGGGGCTCAGCTCACGTTTACTCACAGAGGCCTCGGCACTGTCCCCCAGCTTTGCAATCAGGACGCTCCTTGCGTGGGGGGGCCGGGCTGCTGGCTGTATGGGAGATGATTCCCCACCTCTGACCAATCTCAGAATTGTTTACCGCTGGAACAAGTGCCCTGATAGGGTTTTCCTCTGTATAACTGCTGGGTACAGGATTTGTTTTTTCTTTTTTGGTTCAAGTAAGAAGTTATTCATCTTTTATGTATTTATTGATATAAGCATGGAAATAAATCATTCATAGAAATACATCTGTGTGAAGGGAAGAACTTTTTCTCTCTTTTATTTTTAAATTTCATTTCTAAAAATTTTGAAGTTTAATCATATTTAATTTTCTATACAGCAGGTTATTATTAGTTATCTATTTTATTCATATACATATATACAGGTCAATACCTATCTCCCAACTCATCTGACCACCAACACCCCATGGCTTCCCCCACTTGGTGTCCATACGTTTGTTCTCTACCTCTGTTTCTCTATTTCTGCCCTGCAAACCTGTTCATCTGTACCATATATCTAGGTTCCACATACATGCATTAATACAGAATATTTGTTTTGCTCTTTCTGACTTACTTCATTCTGTATGACAGTCTCTAGATCCACCGACTTCTCTACAAATAACCCAGTTTCATTACTTTTCATGGCTGAGTCATATCCCATTTTATGTATGTACCACATCTTTATCCATTCGTCTGTCTGTGGGCATTTAGGTTGCTTCCATTACCTGGCTATTGTAAATAGTGCTGCAATGAACATTGTGGTGAATGTGTGTTTTTGATTTATGGTTTTCTCTGGCTATATGCCCAGAAGTGGGATTGCTGGATCCTATGGTAATTCTATTTCTAGTTTCTTTAAGGAAACTCCATACTGTTCTCCATACGACTGTATCAATTAACCTTCCCACTAATAGTGGAAGAGGGTTCCTTTTGTCCACACCTTCCCCAGAATTTGTTGTTTGTAGATTTTCTGATGATGCCGATTCTAACAGGTGTGAGGTGATACCTCATTGTCGTTTTGATTTGCATTTCTCTAATAATTAGTGGTGTTGAGCAGCTTTTCATGTGCGTCTTGGCCGTCTCTGTGACTTCTTTGAAGAAACGTCTAATTAGATCTTCTGCCCATTTTTGTATTGGGTTTTTTGTTTTATTAATATTAAGCTGCGTGAGCTGTTTATATATATTGGAGATTAAACCCTTGTCCATTGATTCGTTTGCGAACGTTTTCGCCCATTCTGAGGGTTGCCTTTTTCCATTCCCGTTTTTTTTAACCAAAAAAGAAAGAAAGCAAAAGAAGCAGAACACTAATGTGCGTGAAATATGCCTCTTGAAACTGTCGTTTTGAAATATGGACGTCTTTTGAACTTTTTGGTCGATATATGACCCCAGGATTTGTTTTCAGGGCAGGTGTCATTTACAGGCCTGCAATGATTTGGAATATCCACTGACCATTAGCGCTGGGATTAAAGCTGCTGTTGTGTGAAACGGCCACAAGGTGGCAGCAGTTCTCCCTTAGCAAATCTGGTTACTAGGGCAACAGAGCCTCAATGGAAGCCTGTTCTAGATTGGAATTTAGAATGGAATGTGCCAGGAGAAAGCCCCTCAAGTTTGTCTCACTACTTCTTGTTCGTGTTTTTAATTTAATTTTTAAATTTTTATTACAGCAAGTTTGATTACAACGTTTGCTTGTTGTAGGTGTGCAAGATGTGGTTCTGTTACACATATACATATGTCTGTTCTTCCTGGGACCCTTTTCCCATGTACGTTATGACAGAATGTTGAGTAGTCTTCTCTTGGCATTCCGTAGGTCTTTGGTGATTATATATTTCACCTGTGTTTGTATATGTCTCTTAACCCCAATATCGTAATGAATCCAATCCTCACACCTTTCCATTGGTGAACCATAAGTTTGTTTAATGAATCTGTGATTGCCCTTCTCCGTGGAAATATCTGCCCTGGTATCCGTTTTTAGGTAACACCTATAAGTGATATCCTACGATATGTGTCTTTCACTTTCTGACTTACTACAAGTCACGTGCTTACCTGTAGACTCATCTAAGGGGCTGCAAATGGCATTGTGCCCTTTTTTTCCTTGGCTAATATTCTGTCTTAGTGAGGTCCATTTTCTGCAAAGTGATTCCCTGAGGGCTGAGGATTAGCTGACCTGGGCAGCCTGACCCTGCCGGCAAGCCCTACCCAGGTGTGCGTGGGTTGAGGTCGATAGAAACAGCACTCCAGGCAGCAATAGCCCCTGCAGCTGTGCCTGACTCCATATTCTCTGCCCCGTCAGCCGTCTCGGGGCTGTGCTGGTGGGAGGGTGTGAGGGTCTACGGCTTTGTTGGTGGCCCGGTGTGAGTGGGGCTCTGCTGGACTTTCTGCAGGAGTTGCCAGGCTGCCACCTGTAAAGAAGAGGATGTGTCACCCATAACTTCCGCTGGAATTTCTCTCTGGGCTGAGGTGAGGGAGGAAAAAAAGGAGTGGGGGCCGGGACAGGAGGGGTATCTCAGGCAGGGAAATGGAAAGCTTCCAGAAGAGCACCTGGGGCCAGGATTATCCTGGCTGGCCTGCAGGCACCAAGTTGGCCTGCGTGCTGTCGCTGGTGTGGCTCCACGACCCTTCCTCTAGGCTTTCAAGCCCTTGTACATATTCAGGTGTTTTACCTGGGAAGGGTGGGAACAGTTCAGCAGCAGCTCGCCTTGGGCTCAGCTCACGTTTACTCACAGAGGCCTCGGCCCTGTCCCCCAGCTTTGCAATGAGGACGCTCCTTGCGTGGGGGTGCCGGGCTGCTGGCTGTATGGGAGATGATTCCCCACCTCTGACCAATTTCAGAATTGTTTACCGCTGGAGCAAGTGCCCTGATAGGGTTTTCCTCTGTATAACTGCTGGGTTCAGGTTTTTTTTTTCTTTTTTGGTTCAAGTTAGAATTTATTCATCTTTTATGTATTTATTGATATAAGCATGGAAATAATACATTCATAGAAATATATCTGTGTGAAGGGAAGAACTTATTCCTGTTTTATTTTTAAATGTCATTTCTAAAAATTTTGAAGTTTAATTATATTTATTTTTCTATACAGCAGGTTATTATTAGTTATCTATTTTATTCATATACATATATACAGGTCAATACCTATCTCCCAACTCATCTGACCACCATCACCCCATGGCTTCCCCCACTTGGTGTCCATACGTTTGTTCTCTACCTCTGTTTCTCTATTTCTGCCCTGCAAACCTGTTCATCTGTACCATATATCTAGGTTCCACATACATGCATTAATACAGAATATTTGTTTTGCTCTTTCTGACTTACTTCATTCTGTATGACAGTCTCTAGATCCACCGACTTCTCTACAAATAACCCAGTTTCATTCCTTTTCATGGCTGAGTCATATCCCATTTTATATATGTACCACATCTTTATCCATTCTTCTGTCTGTGGGCATTTAGGTTGCTTCCATTACCTGGCTATTGTAAATAGTGCTGCAATGAACTTTGTGGTGAATGTGTGTTTTTCATTTATGGTTGTCTCTGGGTATATGCCCAGAAGTGGGATTGCTGGATCCTATGGTAATTCTATTTCTAGTTTCTTTAAGGAAACTCCATACTCTTCTCCATAGTGACTGTATCAATTTTACCTTCCCACTAATAGTGGAAGAGGGTTCCTTTTGTCCACACCCTCCCCAGAATTTGTTGTTTGTAGATTTTCTGATGATGCCGATTCTAACAGGTGTGAGGTGATACCTCATTGTCGTTGTGATTTGCATTTCTCTAATAATTAGTGGTGTTGAGCAGCTTTTCATGTGCGTCTTGGCCGTCTCTGTGACTTCTTTGAAGAAACGTCTATTTAGATCTTCTGCCCATTTTTTGTATTGGGTTGTTTGTTTTATTAATATTAAGCTGCGTGAGCTGTTTATATATGTTGGAGATTAAACCATTGTCCATTGATTCGTTTGCGAACGTTTTTGCCCATTCTGAGGGTTGCCTTTTTCCATTCCCGTTTTTTTTAACCAAAAAAGAAAGAAAGCAAAAGAAACAGAACACTAATGTGCGTGAAATATGCCTCTTGAAACTGTCGTTTTGAAATATGGACGTCTTTTGAACTTTTTGGTCGATATATGACCCCAGGATTTGTTTTCAGGGCAGGTGTCATTTACAGGCCAGCAATGATTTGGAATATCCACTGACCATTAGCTCTGGAATTAAAGCTGATGTTGTGTGAAACGGCCACAAGGTGGCAGCAGTTCTCCCTTAGCAAATCTGGTTACCAGGGCAACAGAGCCTCAATGGAAGTCGTGTTCTAGATTGGAATTTAGAATTGAATGTGCCAGGAGAAAGCCCCTCAAGTTTGTCTCACTACTTCTTGTTCATGTTTTTAATTTAATTTTTAATTTTTTATTACAGCAAGTTTGATTACAACGTTTGGCTTGTTGTAGGTGTGCAAGATGTGGTTCTTTTACACATATACATATGTCTGTTCTTCCTGGGACCCTTTTCCCATGTACGTTATGACAGAATGTTGAGTAGTCTTCTCTTGGCATTCCGTAGGTCTTTGGTGATTATATATTTCACCTGTGTTTGTATATGTCTCTTAACCCCAATATCGTAATGAATCCAATCCTCACACCTTTCCATTGGTGAACCATAAGTTTGTTTAATGAATCTGTGATTGCCCTTCTCCGTGGAAATATCTGCCCTGGTATCCGTTTTTAGGTAACACCTATAAGTGATATCCTACGATATGTGTCTTTCACTTTCTGACTTACTACAAGTCACGTGCTTACCTGTAGACTCATCTACGGGGCTGCAAATGGCATTGTGTCCTTTTTTTCCTTGGCTAATATTCTGGATTAGCGAGGTCCATTTTCTGCAATGTGATTCCCTGAGGGCTGAGGATTAGCTGACCTGGGCAGCCTGATCCTGCCGGCAAGCCCTCCCCAGGTGTGCCTGGTTTGAGGTCAATAGAAACAGCACTCCAGGCAGCAATAGCCCCTGCAGCTGTGCATGACTCCATATTCTCTGCCCCGTCAGCAGTCTCGGGGCTGTGCTGGTGGGAGGGTGTGAGGGTCCACGGCTTTGTTGGTGGCCCGGTGTGAATGGGGCTCTGCTGGACTTTCTGCAGGAGTTGCCAGGCTGCCACCTGTAAAGAAGAGGATGTGTCACCCATAACTTCCGCTGGAATTTCTCTCCGGGCTGAGGTGAGGGAGGAAAAAAAGGAGTGGGGGCCGGGACAGGAGGGTTATCTCAGGCAGGGAAATGGAAAGCTTCCAGAAGAGCACCTGGGGCCAGGATTATCCTGGCTGGCCTGCAGGCACCAATTTGGCATGCGTGCTGTCGCTGGTGTGTCTCCACGACCCTTCCTCTAGGCTTTCAAGCCCTTGTACATATTCAGGTGTTTTACCTGGGAAGGGTGGGAACAGTTCAGCAGCAGCTCGCCTTGGGCTCAGCTCACGTTTACTCACAGAGGCCTCGGCCCTGTCCCCCAGCTTTGCAATGAGGACGCTCCTTGCGTGGGGGTGCCGGGCTGCTGGCTGTATGGGAGATGATTCCCCACCTCTGACCAATTTCAGAATTGTTTACCGCTGGAGCAAGTGCCCTGATAGGGTTTTCCTCTGTATAACTGCTGGGTTCAGGTTTTATTTTTCTTTTTTGGTTCAAGTTAGAATTTATTCATCTTTTATGTATTTATTGATATAAGCATGGAAATAATACATTCATAGAAATATATCTGTGTGAAGGGAAGAACTTTTTCCTGTTTTATTTTTAAATGTCATTTCTAAAAATTTTGAAGTTTAATTATATTTATTTTTCTATACAGCAGGTTATTATTAGTTATCTATTTTATTCATATACATATATACAGGTCAATACCTATCTCCAAACTAATCTGACCACCAACACACCATGGCTTCCTCCACTTGGTGTCCATTCGTTTGTTCTCTACCTCTGTTTCTCTATTTCTGCCCTGCAAACCTGTTCATCTGTACCATATATCTAGGATCCACATACATGCATTAATACAGAATATTTGTTTGGCTCTTTCTGACTTACTTCATTCTGTATGATAGTCTCTAGATCCACCGACTTCTCTACAAATAACCCAGTTTCATTGCTTTTCATGGCTGAGTCATATTCCATTTTATATGTGTACCACATCTTTATCCATTCGTCTGTCTTTGGGCATTTAGGTCGCTTCAATTACCTGGCTATTGTAAATAGTGCTGCAATGAACATTGTGGTGAATGTGTGTTTTTGATTTATGGTTTTCTCTGGTTATATGCCCAGAAGTGGGATTGCTGGATCCTATGGTAATTCTATTTCTAGTTTCTTTAAGGAAACTCCATACTGTTCTCCATAGTGACTGTATCAATTTACCTTCTCACCAATAGTGGAAGAGGGTTCCTTTTGTCCACACCCTCCCCAGAATTTGTTGTTTGTAGATTTTCTGATGATGCCGATTCTAACAGGTGTGACGTGATACCTCATTGTCGTTTTGATTTGCATTTCTCTAATAATTAGTGGTGTTGGGCAGCTTTTCATGTGTGTCTTGGCCGTCTCTGTGACTTCTTTGAAGAAACGTCTATTTACATCTTCTGCCCATTTTTGTATTGGGTTGTTTTTTTTATTAATATTAAGCTGCGTGAGCTGTTTATATATATTGGAGATTAAACCTTTGTCCATTGATTCTTTTGCGAACGTTTTTGCCCATTCTGAGGGTTGCCTTTTTCCATTCCCGTTTTTTTTAACCAAAAAAGAAAGAAAGCAAAAGAAGCAGAACACTAATGTGCGTGAAATATGCCTCTTGAAATTGTCGTTTTGAAATATGGACGTCTTTTGAACTTTTTGGTCGATATATGACCGCAGGATTTGTTTTCAGGGCAGGTGTCATTTACAGGCCTGCAATGATTTGGAATATCCACTGACCAGTAGCGCTGGGATTAAAGGTGCTGTTGTGTGAAACGGCCACAAGGTGGCAGCAGTTCTCCCTTAGCAAATCTGGTTACTAGGGCAACAGAGCCTCAATGGAAGCCCTGTTCTAGATTGGAATTTAGAATGGAATGTGCCAGGAGAAAGCCCCTCAAGTTTGTCTCACTACTTCTTGTTCGTGTTTTTAATTTAATTTTTAATTTTTTATTACAGCAAGTTTGATTACAACGTTTGGCTTGTTGTAGGTGTGCAAGATGTGGTTCTTTTACACATATACATATGTCTGTTCATCCTGGGACCCTTTTCCCATGTACGTTATGACAGAATGTTGAGTAGTCTTCTCTTGGCATTCCGTAGGTCTTTGGTGATTATATATTTCACCTGTGTTTGTATATGTCTCTTAACACCAATATCGTAATGAATCCAATCCTCACACCTTTCCATTGGTGAACCATAAGTTTGTTTAATGAATCTGTGATTGCCCTTCTCCATGGAAATATCTGCCCTGGTATCCGTTTTTAGGTAACACCTATAAGTGATATCCTACGATATGTGTCTTTCACTTTCTGACTTACTACAAGTCACGTGATTACCTGTAGACTCATCTACGGGGCTGCAAATGGCATTGTGCCCTTTTTTTCCTTGGCTAATATTCTGTCTTTGCGAGGTCCATTTTCTGCAATGTGATTTCCTGAGGGCTGAGGATTAGCTGACCTGGGCAGCCTGACCCTGCCGGCAAGCCCTCCCCAGGTGTGCCTGTGTTGAGGTCGATAGAAACAGCACTCCAGGCAGCAATAGCCCCTGCAGCTGTGCCTGACTCCATATTCTCTGCCCCGTCAGCAGTCTCGGGGCTGTGCTGGTGGGAGGGTGTGAGGGTCCACGGCTTTGTTGGTGGCCCGGTGTGAGTGGGGCTCTGCTGGACTTTCTGCAGGAGTTGCCAGGCTGCCACCTGTAAACAAGAGGATGTGTCACCCATAACTTCCACTGGAATTTCTCTCCGGGCTGAGGTGAGGAAGGAAAAAAGGAATGGGGGCCGGGACAGGAGGGGTATATCAGGCAGGGAAATGGAAAGCTTCTAGAAGAGTGCCGGGGCCAGTATCATCCTGGCTGGCCTGCAGGCACCAAGTTGGCCTGCGTGCTGTCGCTGGTGTGGCTCCACGGCCCTTCCTGTAGGCTTTCAAGCCCTTGTACATATTCAGGTGTTTTACCTGAGAAGGGTGGGAACATTCAGCAGCAGCTGGCCTGGGGCTCAGCTCACGTTTACTCACAGAGGCCTCGGCACGGTCCCCCAGCTTTGCAATGAGGATGCTCCTTGCGTGGGGGGGCCGGGCTGCTGGCTGTATGGGAGATGATTCCCCACCACTGACCAATGTCAGAATTGTTTACCGCTGGAGCAAGTGCCCTGAAAGGGTTTTCCTCTGTATAACTGCTGGGTTCAGGTTTTTTTTTTCTTTTTTGGTTCAAGTTAGAATTTATTCATCTTTTATGTATTTATTGATATAAGCATGGAAATAATTCATTCATAGAAATACATCTGTGTGAAGGGAAGAACTTTTTTCTGTTTTATTTTTAAATTTCATTTCTAAAAATTTTGCAGTTTAATTATATTTATTTTTCTATACAGCAGGTTATTATTAGTTATCTATTTTATTCATATACATATATATAGGTCAATACGTATCTCCCAACTCATCTGACCACCATCACCCCATGGCTTCCCCGACTTGGTGTCCATACGTTTGTTCTCTACCTCTGTTTCTCTATTTCTGCCCTGCAAACCTGTTCATCTGTACCATATATCTAGGTTCCACATACATGCATTAATACAGAATATTTGTTTTGCTCTTTCTGACTTACTTCATTCTGTATGACAGTCTCTAGATCCACCGACTTCTCTACAAATAACCCAGTTTCATTCCTTTTCATGGCTGAGTCATATCCCATTTTATGTATGTACCACATCTTTATCCATTCATCTGTCTGTGGGCATTTAGGTTGCTTCCATTACCTGGCTATTGTAAATAGTGCTGCAATGAACATTGTGGTGAATGTGTGTTTTTGATTTATGGTTGTCTCTGTGTATATGCCCAGAAGTGGGATTGCTGGATCCTATGGTAATTCTATTTCTAGTTTCTTTAAGGAAACTCCATACTGTTCTCCATAGTGACTGTATCAATTTACCTTCCCACCAATAGTGGAAGAGGGTTCCTTTTGTCCACACCCTCCCCAGAATTTGTTGTTTGTAGATTTTCTGATGCTGCCGATTCTAACAGGTGTGAGGTGATACCTCATTGTCGTTTTGATTTGCATATCTCTAATAATTAGTGGTGTTGAGCATCTTTTCATTTGCGTCTTGGCCGTCTCTGTGACTTCTTTGAAGAAACGTCTATTTAGATCTTCTGCCCATTTTTGTATTGGGTTGTTTGTTTTATTAATATTAAGCTGCGTGAGCTGTTTATATATATTGGAGATTAAACCCTTGTCCATTGATTCGTTTGCGAACGTTTTCGCCCATTCTGAGGGTTGCCTTTTTCCATTCCCGTTTTTTTTTTAACCAAAAAAGAAAGAAAGCAAAATAAGCAGAACACTAATGTGCGTGAAATATGCCTCTTGAAACTGTCGTTTTGAAATATGGACGTCTTTTAAACTTTTTGGTCGATATATGACCCCAGGATTTGTTTTCAGGGCAGGTGTCATTTACAGGCCTGCAATGATTTGGAATATCCACTGACCAGTAGCACTGGGATTAAAGCTGCTGTTGTGCGAAATGGCCACAAGGTGGCAGCAGTTCTCCCTTAGCAAATCTGGTTACCAGGGCAACAGAGCCTCAATGGAAGCCTGTTCTAGATTGGAATTTAGAATGGAATGTGCCAGGAGAAAGCCCCTCAAGTTTGTCTCACTACTTCTTGTTCGTGTTTTTAATTTAATTTTTAATTTTTTATTACAGCAAGTTTGATTACAACGTTTGCTTGTTGTAGGTGTGCAAGATGTGGTTCTTTTACACATATACATATGTCTGTTCTTCCTGGGACCCTTTTCCCATGTACGTTATGACAGAATGTTGAGTAGTCTTCTCTTGGCATTCCATAGGTCTTTGGTGATTATATATTTCACCTGTGTTTGTATATGTCTCTTAACCCCAATATCGTAATGAATCCAATCCTCACACCTTTCCATTGGTGAACCATAAGTTTGTTTAATGAATCTGTGATTGCCCTTCTCCGTGGAAATATCTGCCCTGGTATCCGTTTTTAGGTAACACCTATAAGTGATATCCTACGATATGTGTCTTTCACTTTCTGACTTACTACAAGTCACATGATTACCTGTAGACTCATCTACGGGGCTGCAAATGGCATTGTGCTCTTTTTTTCCTTGGCTAATATTCTGTCTTAGCGAGGTCCATTTTCTGTAATGTGATTCCCTGAGGGCTGAGGATTAGCTGACCTGGGCAGAGTGACCCTGCCGGCAATCCCTCGCCAGGTGTGCCTGGGTTGAGTTCAATAGAAACAGCACTCCAGGCAGCAATAGCCCCTGCAGCTGTGCCTGACTCCATATTCTCTGCCCCGTCAGCAGTCTCGGGGCTGTGCTGGTGGGAGGGTGTGAGGGTAAATGGCTTTGTTGGTGGCCCGGTGTGAGTGGGGCTCTGTTGGAATTTCTGCAGGAGTTGCCAGGTTGCCACCTGTAAAGAAGAGGATGTGTCACCCATAACTTCCACTGGAATTTCTCTCCGGGCTGAGGTGAGGGAGGAAAAAAAGGAGTGGGGGCCGGGACAGGAGTGGTATCTCAGGCAGGGAAATGGATAGCTTCCAGAAGAGCTCCCAGGGCCAGGACCATCCTGGCTGGCCTGCAGGCACCAAGTTGGCCTGCGTGCTGTCGCTGGTGTGGCTCCACGGCCCTTCCTCTAGGCTTTCAAGCCCTTGTACATATTCAGGTGTTTTACCTGGGAAGGGTGGGAACAGTTCAGCAGCAGCTGGCCTGGGGCTCAGCTCACGTTTACTCACAGAGGCCTCGGCACTGTCCCCCAGCTTTGCAATCAGGACGCTCCTTGCGTGGGGGGGCCGGGCTGCTGGCTGTATGGGAGATGATTCCCCACCTCTGACCAATCTCAGAATTGTTTACCGCTGGAACAAGTGCCCTGATAGGGTTTTCCTCTGTATAACTGCTGGGTACAGGATTTGTTTTTTCTTTTTTGGTTCAAGTAAGAAGTTATTCATCTTTTATGTATTTATTGATATAAGCATGGAAATAAATCATTCATAGAAATACATCTGTGTGAAGGGAAGAACTTTTTTTCTCTTTTATTTTTAAATTTCATTTCTAAAAATTTTGAAGTTTAATCATATTTAATTTTCTATACAGCAGGTTATTATTAGTTATCTATTTTATTCATATACATATATACAGGTCAATACCTATCTCCCAACTCATCTGACCACCAACACCCCATGGCTTCCCCCACTTGGTGTCCATACGTTTGTTCTCTACCTCTGTTTCTCTATTTCTGCCCTGCAAACCTGTTCATCTGTACCATATATCTAGGTTCCACATACATGCATTAATACAGAATATTTGTTTTGCTCTTTCTGACTTACTTCATTCTGTATGACAGTCTCTAGATCCACCGACTTCTCTACAAATAACCCAGTTTCATTACTTTTCATGGCTGAGTCATATCCCATTTTATATATGTACCACATCTTTATCCATTCGTCTGTCTGTGGGCATTTAGGTTGCTTCCATTACCTGGCTATTGTAAATAGTGCTGCAATGAACATTGTGGTGAATGTGTGTTTTTGATTTATGGTTTTCTCTGGCTATATGCCCAGAAGTGGGATTGCTGGATCCTATGGTAATTCTATTTCTAGTTTCTTTAAGGAAACTCCATACTGTTCTCCATACGACTGTATCAATTAACCTTCCCACTAATAGTGGAAGAGGGTTCCTTTTGTCCACACCTTCCCCAGAATTTGTTGTTTGTAGATTTTCTGATGATGCCGATTCTAACAGGTGTGAGGTGATACCTCATTGTCGTTTTGATTTGCATTTCTCTAATAATTAGTGGTGTTGAGCAGCTTTTCATGTGCGTCTTGGCCGTCTCTGTGACTTCTTTGAAGAAACGTCTAATTAGATCTTCTGCCCATTTTTGTATTGGGTTGTTTGTTTTATTAATATTAAGCTGCGTGAGCTGTTTATATATATTGGAGATTAAACCCTTGTCCATTGATTCGTTTGCGAACGTTTTCGCCCATTCTGAGGGTTGCCTTTTTCCATTCCCGTTTTTTTTAACCAAAAAAGAAAGAAAGCAAAAGAAGCAGAACACTAATGTGCGTGAAATATGCCTCTTGAAACTGTCGTTTTGAAATATGGACGTCTTTTGAACTTTTTGGTCGATATATGACCCCAGGATTTGTTTTCAGGGCAGGTGTCATTTACAGGCCTGCAATGATTTGGAATATCCACTGACCATTAGCGCTGGGATTAAAGCTGCTGTTGTGTGAAACGGCCACAAGGTGGCAGCAATTCTCCCTTAGCAAATCTGGTTACTAGGGCAACAGAGCCTCAATGGAAGCCTGTTCTAGATTGGAATTTAGAATGGAATGTGCCAGGAGAAAGCCCCTCAAGTTTGTCTCACTACTTCTTGTTCGTGTTTTTAATTTAATTTTTAAGTTTTTATTACAGCAAGTTTGATTACAACGTTTGCTTGTTGTAGGTGTGCAAGATGTGGTTCTGTTACACATATACATATGTCTGTTCTTCCTGGGACCCTTTTCCCATGTACGTTATGACAGAATGTTGAGTAGTCTTCTCTTGGCATTCCGTAGGTCTTTGGTGATTATATATTTCACCTGTGTTTGTATATGTCTCTTAACCCCAATATCGTAATGAATCCAATCCTCACACCTTTCCATTGGTGAACCATAAGTTTGTTTAATGAATCTGTGATTGCCCTTCTCCGTGGAAATATCTGCCCTGGTATCCGTTTTTAGGTAACACCTATAAGTGATATCCTACGATATGTGTCTTTCACTTTCTGACTTACTACAAGTCACGTGCTTACCTGTAGACTCATCTAAGGGGCTGCAAATGGCATTGTGCCCTTTTTTTCCTTGGCTAATATTCTGTCTTAGTGAGGTCCATTTTCTGCAAAGTGATTCCCTGAGGGCTGAGGATTAGCTGACCTGGGCAGCCTGACCCTGCCGGCAAGCCCTCCCCAGGTGTGCGTGGGTTGAGGTCGATAGAAACAGCACTCCAGGCAGCAATAGCCCCTGCAGCTGTGCCTGACTCCATATTCTCTGCCCCGTCAGCCGTCTCGGGGCTGTGCTGGTGGGAGGGTGTGAGGGTCTACGGCTTTGTTGGTGGCCCGGTGTGAGTGGGGCTCTGCTGGACTTTCTGCAGGAGTTGCCAGGCTGCCACCTGTAAAGAAGAGGATGTGTCACCCATAACTTCCGCTGGAATTTCTCTCTGGGCTGAGGTGAGGGAGGAAAAAAAGGAGTGGGGGCCGGGACAGGAGGGGTATCTCAAGCAGGGAAATGGAAAGCTTCCAGAAGAGCACCTGGGGCCAGGATTATCCTGGCTGGCCTGCAGGCACCAAGTTGGCCTGCGTGCTGTCGCTGGTGTGGCTCCACGACCCTTCCTCTAGGCTTTCAAGCCCTTGTACATATTCAGGTGTTTTACCTGGGAAGAGTGGGAACAGTTCAGCAGCAGCTCGCCTTGGGCTCAGCTCACGTTTACTCACAGAGGCCTCGGCCCTGTCCCCCAGCTTTGCAATGAGGACGCTCCTTGCGTGGGGGTGCCGGGCTGCTGGCTGTATGGGAGATGATTCCCCACCTCTGACCAATTTCAGAATTGTTTACCGCTGGAGCAAGTGCCCTGATAGGGTTTTCCTCTGTATAACTGCTGGGTTCAGGTTTTTTTTTTCTTTTTTGGTTCAAGTTAGAATTTATTCATCTTTTATGTATTTATTGATATAAGCATGGAAATAATACATTCATAGAAATATATCTGTGTGAAGGGAAGAACTTATTCCTGTTTTATTTTTAAATGTCATTTCTAAAAATTTTGAAGTTTAATTATATTTATTTTTCTATACAGCAGGTTATTATTAGTTATCTATTTTATTCATATACATATATACAGGTCAATACCTATCTCCCAACTCATCTGACCACCATCACCCCATGGCTTCCCCCACTTGGTGTCCATACGTTTGTTCTCTACCTCTGTTTCTCTATTTCTGCCCTGCAAACCTGTTCATCTGTACCATATATCTAGGTTCCACATACATGCATTAATACAGAATATTTGTTTTGCTCTTTCTGACTTACTTCATTCTGTATGACAGTCTCTAGATCCACCGACTTCTCTACAAATAACCCAGTTTCATTCCTTTTCATGGCTGAGTCATATCCCATTTTATATATGTACCACATCTTTATCCATTCTTCTGTCTGTGGGCATTTAGGTTGCTTCCATTACCTGGCTATTGTAAATAGTGCTGCAATGAACTTTGTGGTGAATGTGTGTTTTTCATTTATGGTTGTCTCTGGGTATATGCCCAGAAGTGGGATTGCTGGATCCTATGGTAATTCTATTTCTAGTTTCTTTAAGGAAACTCCATACTCTTCTCCATAGTGACTGTATCAATTTTACCTTCCCACTAATAGTGGAAGAGGGTTCCTTTTGTCCACACCCTCCCCAGAATTTGTTGTTTGTAGATTTTCTGATGATGCCGATTCTAACAGGTGTGAGGTGATACCTCATTGTCGTTGTGATTTGCATTTCTCTAATAATTAGTGGTGTTGAGCAGCTTTTCATGTGCGTCTTGGCCGTCTCTGTGACTTCTTTGAAGAAACGTCTATTTAGATCTTCTGCCCATTTTTTGTATTGGGTTGTTTGTTTTATTAATATTAAGCTGCGTGAGCTGTTTATATATGTTGGAGATTAAACCATTGTCCATTGATTCGTTTGCGAACGTTTTTGCCCATTCTGAGGGTTGCCTTTTTCCATTCCCGTTTTTTTTAACCAAAAAAGAAAGAAAGCAAAAGAAACAGAACACTAATGTGCGTGAAATATGCCTCTTGAAACTGTCGTTTTGAAATATGGACGTCTTTTGAACTTTTTGGTCGATATATGACCCCAGGATTTGTTTTCAGGGCAGGTGTCATTTACAGGCCAGCAATGATTTGGAATATCCACTGACCATTAGCTCTGGAATTAAAGCTGATGTTGTGTGAAACGGCCACAAGGTGGCAGCAGTTCTCCCTTAGCAAATCTGGTTACCAGGGCAACAGAGCCTCAATGGAAGTCGTGTTCTAGATTGGAATTTAGAATTGAATGTGCCAGGAGAAAGCCCCTCAAGTTTGTCTCACTACTTCTTGTTCATGTTTTTAATTTAATTTTTAATTTTTTATTACAGCAAGTTTGATTACAACGTTTGGCTTGTTGTAGGTGTGCAAGATGTGGTTCTTTTACACATATACATATGTCTGTTCTTCCTGGGACCCTTTTCCCATGTACGTTATGACAGAATGTTGAGTAGTCTTCTCTTGGCATTCCGTAGGTCTTTGGTGATTATATATTTCACCTGTGTTTGTATATGTCTCTTAACCCCAATATCGTAATGAATCCAATCCTCACACCTTTCCATTGGTGAACCATAAGTTTGTTTAATGAATCTGTGATTGCCCTTCTCCGTGGAAATATCTGCCCTGGTATCCGTTTTTAGGTAACACCTATAAGTGATATCCTACGATATGTGTCTTTCACTTTCTGACTTACTACAAGTCACGTGATTACCTGTAGACTCATCTACGGACCTGCAAATGGCATTGTGTCCTTTTTTTCCTTGGCTAATATTCTGGCTTAGCGAGGTCCATTTTCTGCAATGTGATTCCCTGAGGGCTGAGGATTAGCTGACCTGGGCAGACTGATCCTGCCGGCAAGCCCTCCCCAGGTGTGCCTGGGTTGAGGTCAATAGAAACAGCACTCCAGGCACCAATAGCCCCTGCAGCTGTGCATGACTCCATATTCTCTGCCCCGTCAGCAGTCTCGGGGCTGTGCTGGTGGGAGGGTGTGAGGGTCCACGGCTTTGTTGGTGGCCCGGTGTGAGTGGGGGTCTGCTGGACTTTCTGCAGGAGTTGCCAGGCTGCCACCTGTAAAGAAGAGGATGTGTCACCCATAACTTCCGCTGGAATTTCTCTCCGGGCTGAGGTGAGGGAGGAAAAAAAGGAGTGGGGGCCGGGACAGGAGGGGTATCTCAGGCAGGGAAATGGAAAGCTTCCAGAAGAGCACCTGGGGCCAGGATTATCCTGGCTGGCCTGCAGGCACCAATTTGGCATGCGTGCTGTCACTGGTGTGTCTCCACGACCCTTCCTCTAGGCTTTCAAGCCCTTGTACATATTCAGGTGTTTTACCTGGGAAGGGTGGGAACAGTTCAGCAGCAGCTCGCCTTGGGCTCAGCTCACGTTTACTCACAGAGGCCTCGGCCCTGTCCCCCAGCTTTGCAATGAGGACGCTCCTTGCGTGGGGGTGCCGGGCTGCTGGCTGTATGGGAGATGATTCCCCACCTCTGACCAATTTCAGAATTGTTTACCGCTGGAGCAAGTGCCCTGATAGGGTTTTCCTCTGTATAACTGCTGGGTTCAGGTTTTTTTTTTCTTTTTTGGTTCAAGTTAGAATTTATTCATCTTTTATGTATTTATTGATATAAGCATGGAAATAATACATTCATAGAAATATATCTGTGTGAAGGGAAGAACTTTTTCCTGTTTTATTTTTAAATGTCATTTCTAAAAATTTTGAAGTTTAATTATATTTATTTTTCTATACAGCAGGTTATTATTAGTTATCTATTTTATTCATATACATATATACAGGTCAATACCTATCTCCCAACTCATCTGACCACCAACACCCCATGGCTTCCCCCACTTGGTGTCCATACGTTTGTTCTCTACCTCTGTTTCTCTATTTCTGCCCTGCAAACCTGTTCATCTGTACCATATATCTAGGTTCCACATACATGCATTAATACAGAATATTTGTTTTGCTCTTTCTGACTTACTTCATTCTGTATGACAGTCTCTAGATCCACCGACTTCTCTACAAATAACCCAGTTTCATTCCTTTTCATGGCTGAGTCATATCCCATTTTATATATGTACCACATCTTTATCCATTCTTCTGTCTGTGGGCATTTAGGTTGCTTCCATTACCTGGCTATTGTAAATAGTGCTGCAATGAACTTTGTGGTGAATGTGTGTTTTTCATTTATGGTTGTCTCTGGGTATATGCCCAGAAGTGGGATTGCTGGATCCTATGGTAATTCTATTTCTAGTTTCTTTAAGGAAACTCCATACTCTTCTCCATAGTGACTGTATCAATTTTACCTTCCCACTAATAGTGGAAGAGGGTTCCTTTTGTCCACACCCTCCCCAGAATTTGTTGTTTGTAGATTTTCTGATGATGCCGATTCTAACAGGTGTGAGGTGATACCTCATTGTCGTTGTGATTTGCATTTCTCTAATAATTAGTGGTGTTGAGCAGCTTTTCATGTGCGTCTTGGCCGTCTCTGTGACTTCTTTGAAGAAACGTCTATTTAGATCTTCTGCCCATTTTTTGTATTGGGTTGTTTGTTTTATTAATATTAAGCTGCGTGAGCTGTTTATATATGTTGGAGATTAAACCATTGTCCATTGATTCGTTTGCGAACGTTTTTGCCCATTCTGAGGGTTGCCTTTTTCCATTCCCGTTTTTTTTAACCAAAAAAGAAAGAAAGCAAAAGAAACAGAACACTAATGTGCGTGAAATATGCCTCTTGAAACTGTCGTTTTGAAATATGGACGTCTTTTGAA
This sequence comes from Mesoplodon densirostris, assembly GCF_025265405.1. Classification (NCBI taxonomy): domain Eukaryota; kingdom Metazoa; phylum Chordata; class Mammalia; order Artiodactyla; family Ziphiidae; genus Mesoplodon; species Mesoplodon densirostris. Next base: position 95,496,436 of record NC_082666.1, read on the forward strand.
CTTTTTGGTCGATATATGACCCCAGGATTTGTTTTCAGGGCAGGTGTCATTTACAGGCCAGCAATGATTTGGAATATCCACTGACCATTAGCTCTGGAATTAAAGCTGATGTTGTGTGAAACGGCCACAAGGTGGCAGCAGTTCTCCCTTAGCAAATCTGGTTACCAGGGCAACAGAGCCTCAATGGAAGTCGTGTTCTAGATTGGAATTTAGAATTGAATGTGCCAGGAGAAAGCCCCTCAAGTTTGTCTCACTACTTCTTGTTCATGTTTTTAATTTAATTTTTAATTTTTTATTACAGCAAGTTTGATTACAACGTTTGGCTTGTTGTAGGTGTGCAAGATGTGGTTCTTTTACACATATACATATGTCTGTTCTTCCTGGGACCCTTTTCCCATGTACGTTATGACAGAATGTTGAGTAGTCTTCTCTTGGCATTCCGTAGGTCTTTGGTGATTATATATTTCACCTGTGTTTGTATATGTCTCTTAACCCCAATATCGTAATGAATCCAATCCTCACACCTTTCCATTGGTGAACCATAAGTTTGTTTAATGAATCTGTGATTGCCCTTCTCCGTGGAAATATCTGCCCTGGTATCCGTTTTTAGGTAACACCTATAAGTGATATCCTACGATATGTGTCTTTCACTTTCTGACTTACTACAAGTCACGTGATTACCTGTAGACTCATCTACGGACCTGCAAATGGCATTGTGTCCTTTTTTTCCTTGGCTAATATTCTGGCTTAGCGAGGTCCATTTTCTGCAATGTGATTCCCTGAGGGCTGAGGATTAGCTGACCTGGGCAGACTGATCCTGCCGGCAAGCCCTCCCCAGGTGTGCCTGGGTTGAGGTCAATAGAAACAGCACTCCAGGCACCAATAGCCCCTGCAGCTGTGCATGACTCCATATTCTCTGCCCCGTCAGCAGTCTCGGGGCTGTGCTGGTGGGAGGGTGTGAGGGTCCACGGCTTTGTTGGTGGCCCGGTGTGAGTGGGGGTCTGCTGGACTTTCTGCAGGAGTTGCCAGGCTGCCACCTGTAAAGAAGAGGATGTGTCACCCATAACTTCCGCTGGAATTTCTCTCCGGGCTGAGGTGAGGGAGGAAAAAAAGGAGTGGGGGCCGGGACAGGAGGGGTATCTCAGGCAGGGAAATGGAAAGCTTCCAGAAGAGCACCTGGGGCCAGGATTATCCTGGCTGGCCTGCAGGCACCAATTTGGCATGCGTGCTGTCACTGGTGTGTCTCCACGACCCTTCCTCTAGGCTTTCAAGCCCTTGTACATATTCAGGTGTTTTACCTGGGAAGGGTGGGAACAGTTCAGCAGCAGCTCGCCTTGGGCTCAGCTCACGTTTACTCACAGAGGCCTCGGCCCTGTCCCCCAGCTTTGCAATGAGGACGCTCCTTGCGTGGGGGTGCCGGGCTGCTGGCTGTATGGGAGATGATTCCCCACCTCTGACCAATTTCAGAATTGTTTACCGCTGGAGCAAGTGCCCTGATAGGGTTTTCCTCTGTATAACTGCTGGGTTCAGGTTTTTTTTTTCTTTTTTGGTTCAAGTTAGAATTTATTCATCTTTTATGTATTTATTGATATAAGCATGGAAATAATACATTCATAGAAATATATCTGTGTGAAGGGAAGAACTTTTTCCTGTTTTATTTTTAAATGTCATTTCTAAAAATTTTGAAGTTTAATTATATTTATTTTTCTATACAGCAGGTTATTATTAGTTATCTATTTTATTCATATACATATATACAGGTCAATACCTATCTCCCAACTCATCTGACCACCAACACCCCATGGCTTCCCCCACTTGGTGTCCATACGTTTGTTCTCTACCTCTGTTTCTCTATTTCTGCCCTGCAAACCTGTTCATCTGTACCATATATCTAGGTTCCACATACATGCATTAATACAGAATATTTGTTTTGCTCTTTCTGACTTACTTCATTCTGTATGACAGTCTCTAGATCCACCGACTTCTCTACAAATAACCCAGTTTCATTCCTTTTCATGGCTGAGTCATATCCCATTTTATATATGTACCACATCTTTATCCATTCTTCTGTCTGTGGGCATTTAGGTTGCTTCCATTACCTGGCTATTGTAAATAGTGCTGCAATGAACATTGTGGTGAATGTGTGTTTTTGATTTATGGTTGTCTCTGGGTATATGCCCAGAAGTGGGATTGCTGGATCCTATGGTAATTCTATTTCTAGTTTCTTTAAGGAAACTCCATACTATTCTCCATAGTGACTGTATCAATTTTACCTTCCCACTAATAGTGGAAGAGGGTTCCTTTTGTCCACACCCTCCCCAGAGTTTGTTGTTTGTAGATTTTCTGATGATGCCGATTCTAACAGGTGTGAGGTGATACCTCATTGCCGTTGTGATTTGCATTTCTCTAATAATTAGTGGTGTTGAGCAGCTTTTCATGTGCGTCTTGGCCGTCTCTGTGACTTCTTTGAAGAAACGTCTATTTAGATCTTCTGCCCATTTTTTGTATTGGGTTGTTTGTTTTATTAATATTAAGCTGCGTGAGCTGTTTATATATGTTGGAGATTAAACCATTGTCCATTGATTCGTTTGCGAATGTTTTGGCCCATTCTGAGGGTTGCCTTTTTCCATTCCCGTTTTTTTTAACCAAAAAAGAAAGAAAGCAAAAGAAACAGAACACTAATGTGCATGAAATATGCCTCTTGAAACTGTCGTTTTGAAATATGGACGTCTTTTGAACTTTTTTGTCTATATATGACCCCAGGATTTGTTTTCAGGGCAGGTGTCATTTACAGGCCAGCAATGATTTGGAATATCCACTGACCATTAGCGCTGGAATTAAAGCTGATGTTGTTTGAAACGGCCACAAGGTGGCAGCAGTTCTCCCTTAGCAAATCTGGTTACCAGGGCAACAGAGCCTCAATGGAAGTCATGTTCTAGATTGGAATTTAGAATTGAATGTGCCAGGAGAAAGCCCCTCAAGTTTGTCTCACTACTTCTTGTTCATGTTTTTAATTTAATTTTTAATTTTTTATTACAGCAAGTTTGATTACAACGTTTGGCTTGTTGTAGGTGTGCAAGATGTGGTTCTTTTACACATATACATATGTCTGTTCTTCCTGGGACCCTTTTCCCATGTACGTTATGACAGAATGTTGAGTAGTCTTCTCTTGGCATTCCGTAGGTCTTTGGTGATTATATATTTCACCTGTGTTTGTATATGTCTCTTAACCCCAATATCGTAATGAATCCAATCCTCACACCTTTCCATTGGTGAACCATAAGTTTGTTTAATGAATCTGTGATTGCCCTTCTCCGTGGAAATATCTGCCCTGGTATCCGTTTTTAGGTAACACCTATAAGTGATATCCTACGATATGTGTCTTTCACTTTCTGACTTACTACAAGTCACGTGATTACCTGTAGACTCATCTACGGGGCTGCAAATGGCATTGTGTCCTTTTTTTCCTTGGCTAATATTCTGGATTAGCGAGGTCCATTTTCTGCAATGTGATTCCCTGAGGGCTGAGGATTAGCTGACCTGGGCAGCCTGATCCTGCCGGCAAGCCCTCCCCAGGTGTGCCTGGTTTGAGGTCAATAGAAACAGCACTCCAGGCAGCAATAGCCCCTGCAGCTGTGCATGACTCCATATTCTCTGCCCCGTCAGCAGTCTCGGGGCTGTGCTGGTAGGAGGGTGTGAGGGTCCACGGCTTTGTTGGTGGCCCGGTGTGAATGGGGCTCTGCTGGACTTTCTGCAGGAGTTGCCAGGCTGCCACCTGTAAAGAAGAGGATGTGTCACCCATAACTTCCGCTGGAATTTCTCTCCGGGCTGAGGTGAGGGAGGAAAAAAAGGAGTGGGGGCCGGGACAGGAGGGTTATCTCAGGCAGGGAAATGGAAAGCTTCCAGAAGAGCACCTGGGGCCAGGATTATCCTGGCTGGCCTGCAGGCACCAATTTGGCATGCGTGCTGTCGCTGGTGTGTCTCCACGACCCTTCCTCTAGGCTTTCAAGCCCTTGTACATATTCAGGTGTTTTACCTGGGAAGGGTGGGAACAGTTCAGCAGCAGCTCGCCTTGGGCTCAGCTCACGTTTACTCACAGAGGCCTCGGCCCTGTCCCCCAGCTTTGCAATGAGGATGCTCCTTGCGTGGGGGTGCCGGGCTGCTGGCTGTATGGGAGATGATTCCCCACCTCTGACCAATTTCAGAATTGTTTACCGCTGGAGCAAGTGCCCTGATAGGGTTTTCCTCTGTATAACTGCTGGGTTCAGGTTTTATTTTTCTTTTTTGGTTCAAGTTAGAATTTATTCATCTTTTATGTATTTATTGATATAAGCATGGAAATAATACATTCATAGAAATATATCTGTGTGAAGGGAAGAACTTTTTCCTGTTTTATTTTTAAATGTCATTTCTAAAATTTTGAAGTTTAATTATATTTATTTTTCTATACAGCAGGTTATTATTAGTTATCTATTTTATTCATATACATATATACAGGTCAATACCTATCTCCCAACTCATCTGACCACCAACACCCCATGGCTTCCCCCACTTGGTGTCCATACGTTTGTTCTCTACCTCTGTTTCTCTATTTCTGCCCTGCAAACCTGTTCATCTGTACCATATATCTAGGTTCCACATACATGCATTAATACAGAATATTTGTTTTGCTCTTTCTGACTTACTTCATTCTGTATGACAGTGTCTAGATCCACCGACTTCTCTACAAATAACCCAGTTTCATTCCTTTTCATGGCTGAGTCATATCCCATTTTATATATGTACCACATCTTTATCCATTCTTCTGTCTGTGGGCATTTAGGTTGCTTCCATTACCTGGCTATTGTAAATAGTGCTGCAATGAACTTTGTGGTGAATGTGTGTTTTTCATTTATGGTTGTCTCTGGGTATATGCCCAGAAGTGGGATTGCTGGATCCTATGGTAATTCTATTTCTAGTTTCTTTAAGGAAACTCCATACTCTTCTCCATAGTGACTGTATCAATTTTACCTTCCCACTAATACTGGAAGAGGGTTCCTTTTGTCCACACCCTCCCCAGTATTTGTTGTTTGTAGATTTTCTGATGATGCGATTCTAACAGGTGTGAGGTGATACCTCATTGTCGTTGTGATTTGCATTTCTCTAATAATTAGTGGTGTTGAGCAGCTTTTCATGTGCGTCTTGGCCGTCTCTGTGACTTCTTTGAAGAAACGTCTATTTAGATCTTCTGCCCATTTTTTGTATTGGGTTGTTTGTTTTATTAATATTAAGCTGCGTGAGCTGTTTATATATGTTGGAGATTAAACCATTGTCCATTGATTCGTTTGCGAACGTTTTGGCCCATTCTGAGGGTTGCCTTTTTCCATTCCCGTTTTTTTTAACCAAAAAAGAAAGAAAGCAAAAGAAACAGAACACTAATGTGCGTGAAATATGCCTCTTGAAACTGTCGTTTTGAAATATGGACGTCTTTTGAACTTTTTTGTCTATATATGACCCCAGGATTTGTTTTCAGGGCAGGTGTCATTTACAGGCCAGCAATGATTTGGAATATCCACTGACCATTAGCGCTGGAATTAAAGCTGATATTGTGTGAAACGGCCACAAGGTGGCAGCAGTTCTCCCTTAGCAAATCTGGTTACTAGGGCAACAGAGCCTCAATGGAAACCGTGTTCTAGATTGGAATTTAGGATGGAAGGTGCCAGGAGAAAGCCCTCAAGTTTGTCTCACTACTTCTTGTTCGTGTTTTTAATTTAATTTTTAATTTTTTATTACAGCAAGTTTGATTACAACGTTTGCTTTTTGTAGGTGTGCAAGATGTAGTTCTGTTACACATATACATATGTCTGTTCTTCCTGGGACCCTTTTCCCATGTACGTTATGACAGAATGTTGAGTAGTCTTCTCTTGGCATTCCGTAGGTCTTTGGTGATTATATACTTCACCTGTGTTTGTATATGTCTCTTAACCCCAATATCGTAATGAATCCAATCCTCACACCTTTCCATTGGTGAACCATAAGTTTGTTTAATGAATCTGTGATTGCCCTTCTCTGTGGAAATATCTGCCCTGGTATCCGTTTTTAGGTAACACCTATAAGTGATATCCTACGATATGTGTCTTTCACTTTCTGATTTACTACAAGTCACGTGATTACCTGTAGACTCATCTACCTGGCTGCAAATGGCATTGTGCCCTTTTTTTCCTTGGCTAATATTCTGGCTTAGCGAGGTCCATTTTCTGCAATGTGATTCCCTGAGGGCTGAGGATTAGCTGACCTGGGCAGCCTGACCCTGCCGGCAAGCCCTCCTCAGGTGTGCCTGGGTTGAGGTCGATAGAAACAGCACTCCAGGCAGCAATAGCCCCTGCAGCTGTGCCGGACTCCATATTCTCTGCCCCGTCAGCAGTCTCGGGGCTGTGCTGGTGGGAGGGTGTGAGGGTCCACGGCTTTGTTGGTGGCCCGGTGTGAGTGGGGCTCTGCTGGACTTTCTGCAGGAGTTGCCAGGCTGCCACCTGTAAAGAAGAGGATGTGTCACCCATAACTTCCACTGGAATTTCTCTCCGGGCTGAGGTGAGGAAGGAAAAAAAGGAATGGAGGCCGGGACAGGAGGGTTATATCAGGCAGGGAAATGGAAAGCTTCCAGAAGAGTTCCCGTGGCCAGGACCATCCTGGCTGGCCTGCAGGCACCAAGTTGGCCTGCCTGCTGTCGCTGGTGTGGCTCCACGGCCCTTCCTCTAGGCTTTCAAGCCCTTGTACATATTCAGGTGTTTTACCTGAGAAGGGTGGGAACAGTTCAGCAGCAGCTGGCCTGGGGCTCAGCTCACGTTTACTCACAGAGGCCTCGGCACGGTCCCCCAGCTTTGCAATGAGGATGCTCCTTGCGTGGGGGGGCCGGGCTGCTGGCTGTATGGGAGATGATTCCCCACCTCTGACCAATGTCAGAATTGTTTACCACTGGAGCAAGTGCCCTGATAGGGTTTTCCTCTGTATAACTGCTGGGTTCAGGTTTTTTTTTTCTTTTTTGGTTCAAGTTAGAATTTATTCATCTTTTATGTATTTATTGATATAAGCATGGAAATAATTCATTCATAGAAATACATCTGTGTGAAGGGAAGAACTTTTTTCTGTTTTATTTTTAAATTTCATTTCTAAAAATTTTGCAGTTTAATTATATTTATTTTTCTATACAGCAGGTTATTATTAGTTATCTATTTTATTCATATACATATATACAGGTCAATACCTATCTCCCAACTCATCTGACCACCATCACCCCATGGCTTCCCCCACTTGGTGTCCATACGTTTGTTCTCTACCTCTGTTTCTCTATTTCTGCCCTGCAAACCTGTTCATCTGTACCATATATCTAGGTTCCACATACATGCATTAATACAGAATATTTGTTTTGCTCTTTCTGACTTACTTCATTCTGTATGACAGTCTCTAGATCCACCGACTTCTCTACAAATAACCCAGTTTCATTCCTTTTCATGGCTGAGTCATATCCCATTTTATGTATGTACCACATCTTTATCCATTCATCTGTCTGTGGGCATTTAGGTTGCTTCCATTACCTGGCTATTGTAAATAGTGCTGCAATGAACATTGTGGTGAATGTGTGTTTTTGATTTATGGTTGTCTCTGTGTATATGCCCAGAAGTGGGATTGCTGGATCCTATGGTAATTCTATTTCTAGTTTCTTTAAGGAAACTCCATACTGTTCTCCATAGTGACTGTATCAATTTACCTTCCCACCAATAGTGGAAGAGGGTTCCTTTTGTCCACACCCTCCCCAGAATTTGTTGTTTGTAGATTTTCTGATGCTGCCGATTCTAACAGGTGTGAGGTGATACCTCATTGTCGTTTTGATTTGCATTTCTCTAATAATTAGTGGTGTTGAGCATCTTTTCATGTGCGTCTTGGCCGTCTCTGTGACTTCTTTGAAGAAACGTCTATTTAGATCTTCTGCCCATTTTTGTATTGGGTTGTTTGTTTTATTAATATTAAGCTGCGTGAGCTGTTTATATATATTGGAGATTAAACCCTTGTCCATTGATTCGTTTGCGAACGTTTTCGCCCATTCTGAGGGTTGCCTTTTTCCATTCCCGTTTTTTTTTAACCAAAAAAGAAAGAAAGCAAAAGAAGCAGAACACTAATGTGCGTGAAATATGCCTCTTGAAACTGTCGTTTTGAAATATGGACGTCTTTTGAACTTTTTGGTCGATATATGACCCCAGGATTTGTTTTCAGGGCAGGTGTCATTTACAGGCCTGCAATGATTTGGAATATCCACTGACCAGTAGCGCTGGGATTAAAGCTGCTGTTGTGCGAAATGGCCACAAGGTGGCAGCAGTTCTCCCTTAGCAAATCTGGTTACTAGGGCAACAGAGCCTCAATGGAAGCCTGTTCTAGATTGGAATTTAGAATGGAATGTGCCAGGAGAAAGCCCCTCAAGTTTGTCTCACTACTTCTTGTTCGTGTTTTTAATTTAATTTTTAATTTTTTATTACAGCAAGTTTGATTACAACGTTTGCTTGTTGTAGGTGTGCAAGATGTGGTTCTGTTACACATATACATATGTCTGTTCTTCCTGGGACCCTTTTCCCATGTACGTTATGACAGAATGTTGAGTAGTCTTCTCTTGGCATTCCGTAGGTCTTTGGTGATTATATATTTCACCTGTGTTTGTATATGTCTCTTAACCCCAATATCGTAATGAATCCAATCCTCACACCTTTCCATTGGTGAACCACAAGTTTGTTTAATGAATCTGTGATTGCCCTTCTCCGTGGAAATATCTGCCCTGGTATCCGTTTTTAGGTAACACCTATAAGTGATATCCTACGATATGTGTCTTTCACTTTCTGACTTACTACAAGTCACGTGATTACCTGTAGACTCATCTACGGGGCTGCAAATGGCATTGTGCTCTTTTTTTCCTTGGCTAATATTCTGTCTTAGTGAGGTCCATTTTCTGCAATGTGATTCCCTGAGGGCTGAGGATTAGCTGACCTGAGCAGCCTCACCCTGCCGGCAAGCCCTCCCTAGGTGTGCCTGGGTTGAGTTCAATAGAAACAGCACTCCAGGCAGCAATAGCCCCTGCAGCTGTGCCTGACTCCATATTCTCTGCCCCGTCAGCAGTCTCGGGGCTGTGCTGGTGGGAGGGTGGGAGGGTCCATGGCTTTGTTGTTGGCCCGGTGTGAGTGGGGCTCTGCTGGAATTTCTGAAGGAGTTGCCAGGTTGCCACCTGTAAAGAAGAGGTTGTGTCACCCATAACTTCCACTGGAATTTCTCTCCGGGCTGAGGTGAGGGAGGAAAATAAGGAGTGGGGGCCGGGACAGGAGTGGTATCTCAGGCAGGGAAATGGAAAGCTTCCAGAAGAACGCCCGGGGCCAGGACCATCCTGGCTGGCCTGCAGGCACCAAGTTGGCCTGCGTGCTGTCGCTGGTGTGGCTCCACGGCCCTTCCTCTAGGCTTTCAAGCCCTTGTACATATTCAGGTGTTTTACCTGGGAAGGGTGGGAACAGTTCAGCAGCAGCTGGCCTGAGGCTCAGCTCACGTTTACTCACAGAGGCCTTGGCACTGTCCCCCAGCTTGGCAATCAGGACGCTCCTTGCGTGGGGGGGCCGGGCTGCTGGCTGTATGGGAGATGATTCCCCACCTCTGACCAATCTCAGAATTGTTTACCGCTGGAACAAGTGCCCTGATAGGGTTTTCCTCTGTATAACTGCTGGGTACAGGATTTGTTTTTTCTTTTTTGGTTCAAGTTAGAAGTTATTCATCTTTTATGTATTTATTGATATAAGCATGGAAATAATTCATTCATAGAAATACATCTGTGTGAAGGGAAGAACTTTTTTTCTGTTTTACTTTTAAATTTCATTTCTAAAAATTTTGAAGTTTAATTATATTTATTTTTCTATACAGCAGGTTATTATTAATTATCTATTTTATTCATATACATATATACAGGTCAATACCTATCTCCCAACTCATCTGACCACCAACACCCCATGGCTTCCCCCACTTGGTGTCCATACGTTTGTTCTCTACCTCTGTTTCTCTATTTCTGCCCTGCAAACCTGTTCATCTGTACCATATATCTAGGTTCCACTTACATGCATCAATACAGAATATTGGTTTTGCTCTTTCTGACTTACTTCATTCTGTATGACAGTCTCTAGATCCACCGACTTCTCTACAAATAACCCAGTTTCATTCCTTTTCATGGCTGAGTCATATCCCATTTTATGTATGTACCACATCTTTATCCATTCGTCTGTCTGTGGGCATTTAGGTTGCTTCCATTACCTGGCTATTGTAAATAGTGCTGCAATGAACATTGTGGTGAATGTGTGTTTTTGATTTATGGTTGTCTCTGGGTATATGCCCAGAAGTGGGATTGCTGGATCCTATGGTAATTCTATTTCTAGTTTCTTTAAGGAAACTCCATACTGTTCTCCATAGTGACTGTATCAATTTACCTTCCCACCAATAGTGGAAGAGGGTTCCTTTTGTCCACACCCTACCCAGAATTTGTTGTTTGTAGATTTTCTGATGCTGCCGATTCTAACAGGTGTGAGGTGATACCTCATTGTCATTTTGATTTGCATTTCTCTAATAATTAGTGGTGTTGAGCAGCTTTTCATATGCGTCTTGGCCGTCTCTGTGACTTCTTTGAAGAAACGTCTATTTAGATCTTCTGCCCATTTTTGTATTGGGTTGTTTGTTTTATTAATATTAAGCTGCGTGAGCTGTTTATATATATTGGAGATTAAACCCTTGTCCATTGATTCGTTTGCGAACGTTTTCGCCCATTCTGAGGGTTGCCTTTTTCCATTCCCGTTTTTTTTAACCAAAAAAGAAAGAAAGCAAAAGAAGCAGAACACTAATGTGCGTGAAATATGCCTCTTGAAACTGTCGTTTTGAAATATGGACGTCTTTTGAACTATTTGGTCGATATATGACCCCAGGATTTGTTTTCAGGGCAGGTGTCATTTACAGGCCTGCAATGATTTGGAATATCCACTGACCAGTAGCGCTGGGATTAAAGCTGCTGTTGTGCGAAATGGCCACAAGGTGGCAGCAGTTCTCCCTTAGCAAATCTGGTTACCAGGGCAACAGAGCCTCAATGGAAGCCTGTTCTAGATTGGAATTTAGAATGGAATGTGCCAGGAGATAGCCCCTCAAGTTTGTCTCACTACTTCTTGTTCGTGTTTTTAATTTAATTTTTAATTTTTTATTACAGCAAGTTTGATTACAACGTTTGCTTGTTGTAGGTGTGCAAGATGTGGTTCTTTTACACATATACATATGTCTGTTCTTCCTGGGACCCTTTTCCCATGTACGTTATGACAGAATGTTGAGTAGTCTTCTCTTGGCATTCCGTAGGTCTTTGGTGATTATATATTTCACCTGTGTTTGTATATGTCTCTTAACCCCAATATCGTAATGAATCCAATCCTCACACCTTTCCATTGGTGAACCATAAGTTTGTTTAATGAATCTGTGATTGCCCTTCTCCGTGGAAATATCTGCCCTGGTATCCGTTTTTAGGTAACACCTATAAGTGATATCCTACGATATGTGTCTTTCACTTTCTGACTTACTACAAGTCCCGTGCTTACCTGTAGACTCATCTACGGGGCTGCAAATGGCATTGTGCCCTTTTTTTCCTTGGCTAATATTCTGTCTTAGCGAGGTCCATTTTCTGCAATGTGATTCCCTGAGGGCTGAGGATTAGCTGACCTGGGCAGCCTGACCCTGCCGGCAAGCCCTCCCCAGGTGTGCCTGGGTTGAGTTCGATAGAAACAGCACTCCAGGCAGCAATAGCCCCTGCAGCTGTGCCTGACTCCATATTCTCTGCCCCGTCAGCAGTCTCGGGGCTGTGCTGGTGGGAGGGTGTGAGGGTCCACGGCTTTGTTGGTGGCCCGGTGTGAGTGGGGCTCTGCTGGAATTTCTGCAGGAGTTGCCAGGTTGCCACCTGTAAAGAAGAGGATGTGTCACCCATAATTTCCACTGGAATTTCTCTCCGGGCTGAGGTGTGGAAGGAAAAAAAAGAGTGGGGGCCGGGACAGGAGTGGTATCTCAGGCAGGGAAATGGAAAGCTTCCAGAAGAGCGCCCGCGGCCAGGACCATCCTGGCTGGCCTGCAGGCACCAAGTTGGCCTGCGTGCTGTCGCTGGTGTGGCTCCACGGCCCTTCCTCTAGGCTTTCAAGCCCTTGTACATATTCAGGTGTTTTACCTGGGAAGGGTGGGAACAGTTCAGCAGCAGCTGGCCTGGGGCTCAGCTCACGTTTACTCACAGAGGCCTTGGCACTGTCCCCCAGCTTTGCAATCAGGACGCTCTTTGCATGGGGGGGCCGGGCTGCTGGCTATATGGGAGATGATTCCCCACCTCTGACCAATGTCAGAATTGTTTACCGCTGGAACAAGTGCCCTGATAGGGTTTTCCTCTGTATAACTGCTGGGTACAGGATTTTTTTTTCTTTTTTGGTTCAAGTTAGAAGTTATTCATCTTTTATGTATTTATTGATATAAGCATGGAAATAATTCATTCATAGAAATACATCTGTGTGAAGGGAAGAACTTTTTTTCTGTTTTATTTTTAAATTTCATTTCTAAAAATTTTGCAGTTTAATCATATTTATTTTTCTATACAGCAGGTTATTATTAGTTATCTATTTTATTCATATACATATATACAGGTCAATACCTATCTCCCAACTCATCTGACCACCAACACCCCATGACTTCCCCCACTTTGTGTCCATACGTTTGTTCTCTACCTCTGTTTCTCTATTTCTGCCCTGCAAACCTGTTCATCTGTACCATATATCTAGGTTCCACATACATGCATTAATACAGAATATTTGTTTTGCTCTTTCTGACTTACTTCATTCTTTATGACAGTCTCTAGATCCACCGACTTCTCTACAAATAACCCAGTTTCATTCCTTTTCATGGCTGAGTCATATCCCATTTTATGTATGTACCACATCTTTATCCATTCGTCTGTCTGTGGGCATTTAGGTTGCTTCCATTACCTGGCTATTGTAAATAGTGCTGCAATGAACATTGTGGTGAATGTGTGTTTTTGATTTATGGTTGTCTCTGGGTATATGCCCAGAAGTGGGTTTGCTGGATCCTATGGTAATTCTATTTCTAGTTTCTTTAAGGAAACTCCATACTGTTCTCCATAGTGACTGTATCAATTTACCTTCCCACCAATAGTGGAAGAGAGTTCCTTTTGTCCACACCCTCCCCAGAATTTGTTGTTTGTAGATTTTCTGATGCTGCCGATTCTAACAGGTGTGAGGTGATACCTCATTGTCATTTTGATTTGCATTTCTCTAATAATTAGTGGTGTTGAGCAGCTTTTCATATGCGTCTTGGCCGTCTCTGTGACTTCTTTGAAGAAACGTCTATTTAAATCTTCTGCCCATTTTTGTATTGGGCTGTTTGTTTTATTAATATTAAGCTGCGTGAGCTGTTTATATATATTGGAGATTAAACCCTTGTCCATTGATTCGTTTGCGAACGTTTTCGCCCATTCTGAGGGTTGCCTTTTTCCATTCCCGTTTTTTTTTAACCAAAAAAGAAAGAAAGCAAAAGAAGCAGAACACTAATGTGCGTGAAATATGCCTCTTGAAACTGTCGTTTTGAAATATGGACGTCTTTTGAACTATTTGGTCGATATATGACCCCAGGATTTGTTTTCAGGGCAGGTGTCATTTACAGGCCTGCAATGATTTGGAATATCCACTGACCAGTAGCGCTGGGATTAAAGCTGCTGTTGTGCGAAATGGCCACAAGGTGGCAGCAGTTCTCCCTTAGCAAATCTGGTAACCAGGGCAACAGAGCCTCAATGGAAGCCTGTTCTAGATTGGAATTTAGAATGGAATGTGCCAGGAGAAAGCCCCTCAAGTTTGTCTCACTACTTCTTGTTCGTGTTTTTAATTTAATTTTTAATTTTTTATTACAGCAAGTTTGATTACAACGTTTGCTTGTTGTAGGTGTGCAAGATGTGGTTCTTTTACACATATACATATGTCTGTTCTTCCTGGGACCCTTTTCCCATGTACGTTATGACAGAATGTTGAGTAGTCTTCTCTTGGCATTCCGTAGGTCTTTGGTGATTATATATTTCACCTGTGTTTGTATATGTCTCTTAACCCCAATATCGTAATGAATCCAATCCTCACACCTTTCCATTGGTGAACCATAAGTTTGTTTAATGAATCTGTGATTGCCCTTCTCCGTGGAAATATCTGCCCTGGTATCCGTTTTTAGGTAACACCTATAAGTGATATCCTACGATATGTGTCTTTCACTTTCTGACTTACTACAAGTCCCGTGCTTACCTGTAGACTCATCTACGGGGCTGCAAATGGCATTGTGCCCTTTTTTTCCTTGGCTAATATTCTGTCTTAGCGAGGTCCATTTTCTGCAATGTGATTCCCTGAGGGCTGAGGATTAGCTGACCTGGGCAGCCTGACCCTGCCGGCAAGCCCTCCCCAGGTGTGCGTGGGTTGAGGTCGATAGAAACAGCACTCCAGTCAGCAATAGCCCCTGCAGCTGTGCCTGACTCCATATTCTCTGCCCCGTCAGCAGTCTCGGGGCTGTGCTGGTGGGAGGGTGTGAGGGTCCACGGCTTTGTTGGTGGCCCGGTGTGAGTGGGGCTCTGCTGGACTTTCTGCAGGAGTTGCCAGGCTGCCACCTGTAAAGAAGAGGATGTGTCACCCATAACGTCCACTGGAATTTCTCTCCGGGCTGAGGTGAGGAAGGAAAAAAAGGAATGATGGCCGGGACAGGAGGGGTATATCAGGCATGGAAATGGAAAGCTTCTAGAAGAGTGCCGGGTTCAGGACCATCCTGGCTGGCCTGCAGGCACCAAGTTGGCCTGCGTGCTGTCGCTGGTGTGGCTCCACGGCCCTTCCTCTAGGCTTTCAAGCCCTTGTACATATTCAGGTGTTTTACCTGGGAAGGGTGGGAACAGTTCAGCAGCAGCTGGCCTGGGGCTCAGCTCACGTTTACTCACAGAGGCCTCGGCACGGTCCCCCAGCTTTGCAATGAGGATGCTCCTTGCGTGGGGGGGCCGGGCTGCTGGCTGTATGGGAGATGATTCCCCACCTCTGACCAATGTCAGAATTGTTTACCGCTGGAGCAAGTGCCCTGATAGGGTTTTCCTCTGTATAACTGCTGGGTTCAGGTTTTTTTTTTCTTTTTTGGTTCAAGTTAGAATTTATTCATCTTTTATGTATTTATTGATATAAGCATGGAAATAATTCATTCATAGAAATACATCTGTGTGAATGGAAGAACTTTTTTCTGTTTTATTTTTAAATTTCATTTCTAAAAATTTTGAAGTTTAATTATATTTATTTTTCTATACAGCAGGTTATTATTAGTTATCTATTTTATTCATATACATATATACAGGTCAATACCTATCTCCCAACTCATCTGACCACCATCACCCCATGGCTTCCCCCACTTGGTGTCCATACGTTTGTTCTCTACCTCTGTTTCTCTATTTCTGCCCTGCAAACCTGTTCATCTGTACCATATATCTAGGTTCCACATACATGCATTAATACAGAATATTGGTTTTGCTCTTTCTGACTTACTTCATTCTGTATGACAGTCTCTAGATCCACCGACTTCTCTACAAATAACCCAGTTTCATTCCTTTTCATGGCTGAGTCATATCCCATTTTATGTATGTACCACATCTTTATCCATTCGTCTGTCTGTGGGCATTTAGGTTGCTTCCATTACCTGGCTATTGTAAATAGTGCTGCAATGAACATTGTGGTGAATGTGTGTTTTTGATTTATGGTTGTCTCTGTGTATATGCCCAGAAGTGGGATTGCTGGATCCTATGGTAATTCTATTTCTAGTTTCTTTAAGGAAACTCCATACTGTTCTCCATAGTGACTGTATCAATTTACCTTCCCACCAATAGTGGAAGAGGGTTCCTTTTGTCCACACCCTCCCCAGAATTTGTTGTTTGTAGATTTTCTGATGATGCCGATTCTAACAGGTGTGAGGTGATACCTCATTGTCATTTTGATTTGCATTTCTCTAATAATTAGTGGTGTTGAGCAGCTTTTCATGTGCGTCTTGGCTGTCTCTGTGACTTCTTTGAAGAAACGTCTATTTAGATCTTCTGCCCATTTTTGTATTGGGTTGTTTGTTTTATTAATATTAAGCTGCGTGAGCTGTTTATATATATTGGAGATTAAACCCTTGTCCATTGATTCGTTTGCGAACGTTTTCGCCCATTCTGAGGGTTGCCTTTTTCCATTCCCGTTTTTTTTTTAACCAAAAAAGAAAGAAAGCAAAATAAGCAGAACATAATGTGCGTGAAATATGCCTCTTGAAACTGTCGTTTTGAAATATGGACGTCTTTTAAACTTTTTGTTCGATATATGACCCCAGGATTTGTTTTCAGGGCAGGTGTCATTTACAGGCCTGCAATGATTTGGAATATCCACTGACCAGTAGCACTGGGATTAAAGCTGCTGTTGTGCGAAATGGCCACAAGGTGGCAGCAGTTCTCCCTTAGCAAATCTGGTTACCAGGGCAACAGAGCCTCAATGGAAGCCTGTTCTAGATTGGAATTTAGAATGGAATGTGCCAGGAGAAAGCCCCTCAAGTTTGTCTCACTACTTCTTGTTCGTGTTTTTAATTTAATTTTTAATTTTTTATTACAGCAAGTTTGATTACAACGTTTGCTTGTTGTAGGTGTGCAAGATGTGGTTCTTTTACACATATACATATGTCTGTTCTTCCTGGGACCCTTTTCCCATGTACGTTATGACAGAATGTTGAGTAGTCTTCTCTTGGCATTCCATAGGTCTTTGGTGATTATATATTTCACCTGTGTTTGTATATGTCTCTTAACCCCAATATCGTAATGAATCCAATCCTCACACCTTTCCATTGGTGAACCATAAGTTTGTTTAATGAATCTGTGATTGCCCTTCTCCGTGGAAATATCTGCCCTGGTATCCGTTTTTAGGTAACACCTATAAGTGATATCCTACGATATGTGTCTTTCACTTTCTGACTTACTACAAGTCACATGATTACCTGTAGACTCATCTACGGGGCTGCAAATGGCATTGTGCTCTTTTTTTCCTTGGCTAATATTCTGTCTTAGCGAGGTCCATTTTCTGCAATGTGATTCCCTGAGGGCTGAGGATTAGCTGACCTGGGCAGAGTGACCCTGCCGGCAAGCCGTCGCCAGGTGTGCCTGGGTTGAGTTCAATAGAAACAGCACTCCAGGCAGCAATAGCCCCTGCAGCTGTGCCTGACTCCATATTCTCTGCCCCGTCAGCAGTCTCGGGGCTGTGCTGGTGGGAGGGTGGGAGGATCCATGGCTTTGTTGGTGGCCCGGTGTGAGTGGGGCTCTGTTGGAATTTCTGCAGGAGTTGCCAGGTTGCCACCTGTAAAGAAGAGGATGTGTCACCCATAACTTCCACTGGAATTTCTCTCCGGCCTGAGGTGAGGGAGGAAAAAAAGGAGTGGGGGCCGGGACAGGAGTGGTATCTCAGGCAGGGAAATGGAAAGCTTCCAGACGAGCTCCCAGGGCCAGGACCATCCTGGCTGGCCTGCAGGCACCAAGTTGGCCTGCGTGCTGTCGCTGGTGTGACTCCACGGCCCTTCCTCTAGGCTTTCAAGCCCTTGTACATATTCAGGTGTTTTACCTGGGAAGGGTGGGAACAGTTCAGCAGCAGCTGGCCTGGGGCTCAGCTCACGTTTACTCACAGAGGCCTCGGCACTGTCCCCCAGCTTTGCAATCAGGACGCTCCTTGCGTGGGGGGGCCGGGCTGCTGGCTGTATGGGAGATGATTCCCCACCTCTGACCAATCTCAGAATTGTTTACCGCTGGAACAAGTGCCCTGATAGGGTTTTCCTCTGTATAACTGCTGGGTACAGGATTTGTTTTTTCTTTTTTGGTTCAAGTAAGAAGTTATTCATCTTTTATGTATTTATTGATATAAGCATGGAAATAAATCATTCATAGAAATACATCTGTGTGAAGGGAAGAACTTTTTCTCTCTTTTATTTTTAAATTTCATTTCTAAAAATTTTGAAGTTTAATCATATTTAATTTTCTATACAGCAGGTTATTATTAGTTATCTATTTTATTCATATACATATATACAGGTCAATACCTATCTCCCAACTCATCTGACCACCAACACCCCATGGCTTCCCCCACTTGGTGTCCATACGTTTGTTCTCTACCTCTGTTTCTCTATTTCTGCCCTGCAAACCTGTTCATCTGTACCATATATCTAGGTTCCACATACATGCATTAATACAGAATATTTGTTTTGCTCTTTCTGACTTACTTCATTCTGTATGACAGTCTCTAGATCCACCGACTTCTCTACAAATAACCCAGTTTCATTACTTTTCATGGCTGAGTCATATCCCATTTTATGTATGTACCACATCTTTATCCATTCGTCTGTCTGTGGGCATTTAGGTTGCTTCCATTACCTGGCTATTGTAAATAGTGCTGCAATGAACATTGTGGTGAATGTGTGTTTTTGATTTATGGTTTTCTCTGGCTATATGCCCAGAAGTGGGATTGCTGGATCCTATGGTAATTCTATTTCTAGTTTCTTTAAGGAAACTCCATACTGTTCTCCATACGACTGTATCAATTAACCTTCCCACTAATAGTGGAAGAGGGTTCCTTTTGTCCACACCTTCCCCAGAATTTGTTGTTTGTAGATTTTCTGATGATGCCGATTCTAACAGGTGTGAGGTGATACCTCATTGTCGTTTTGATTTGCATTTCTCTAATAATTAGTGGTGTTGAGCAGCTTTTCATGTGCGTCTTGGCCGTCTCTGTGACTTCTTTGAAGAAACGTCTAATTAGATCTTCTGCCCATTTTTGTATTGGGTTGTTTGTTTTATTAATATTAAGCTGCGTGAGCTGTTTATATATATTGGAGATTAAACCCTTGTCCATTGATTCGTTTGCGAACGTTTTCGCCCATTCTGAGGGTTGCCTTTTTCCATTCCCGTTTTTTTTAACCAAAAAAAAGAAAGCAAAAGAAGCAGAACACTAATGTGCGTGAAATATGCCTCTTGAAACTGTCGTTTTGAAATATGGACGTCTTTTGAACTTTTTGGTCGATATATGACCCCAGGATTTGTTTTCAGGGCAGGTGTCATTTACAGGCCTGCAATGATTTGGAATATCCACTGACCATTAGCGCTGGGATTAAAGCTGCTGTTGTGTGAAACGGCCACAAGGTGGCAGCAGTTCTCCCTTAGCAAATCTGGTTACTAGGGCAACAGAGCCTCAATGGAAGCCTGTTCTAGATTGGAATTTAGAATGGAATGTGCCAGGAGAAAGCCCCTCAAGTTTGTCTCACTACTTCTTGTTCGTGTTTTTAATTTAATTTTTAAATTTTTATTACAGCAAGTTTGATTACAACGTTTGCTTGTTGTAGGTGTGCAAGATGTGGTTCTGTTACACATATACATATGTCTGTTCTTCCTGGGACCCTTTTCCCATGTACGTTATGACAGAATGTTGAGTAGTCTTCTCTTGGCATTCCATAGGTCTTTGGTGATTATATATTTCACCTGTGTTTGTATATGTCTCTTAACCCCAATATCGTAATGAATCCAATCCTCACACCTTTCCATTGGTGAACCATAAGTTTGTTTAATGAATCTGTGATTGCCCTTCTCCGTGGAAATATCTGCCCTGGTATCCGTTTTTAGGTAACACCTATAAGTGATATCCTACGATATGTGTCTTTCACTTTCTGACTTACTACAAGTCACGTGCTTACCTGTAGACTCATCTAAGGGGCTGCAAATGGCATTGTGCCCTTTTTTTCCTTGGCTAATATTCTGTCTTAGTGAGGTCCATTTTCTGCAAAGTGATTCCCTGAGGGCTGAGGATTAGCTGACCTGGGCAGCCTGACCCTGCCGGCAAGCCCTCCCCAGGTGTGCGTGGGTTGAGGTCGATAGAAACAGCACTCCAGGCAGCAATAGCCCCTGCAGCTGTGCCTGACTCCATATTCTCTGCCCCGTCAGCCGTCTCGGGGCTGTGCTGGTGGGAGGGTGTGAGGGTCTACGGCTTTGTTGGTGGCCCGGTGTGAGTGGGGCTCTGCTGGACTTTCTGCAGGAGTTGCCAGGCTGCCACCTGTAAAGAAGAGGATGTGTCACCCATAACTTCCGCTGGAATTTCTCTCTGGGCTGAGGTGAGGGAGGAAAAAAAGGAGTGGGGGCCGGGACAGGAGGGGTATCTCAGGCAGGGAAATGGAAAGCTTCCAGAAGAGCACCTGGGGCCAGGATTATCCTGGCTGGCCTGCAGGCACCAAGTTGGCCTGCGTGCTGTCGCTGGTGTGGCTCCACGACCCTTCCTCTAGGCTTTCAAGCCCTTGTACATATTCAGGTGTTTTACCTGGGAAGGGTGGGAACAGTTCAGCAGCAGCTCGCCTTGGGCTCAGCTCACGTTTACTCACAGAGGCCTCGGCCCTGTCCCCCAGCTTTGCAATGAGGACGCTCCTTGCGTGGGGGTGCCGGGCTGCTGGCTGTATGGGAGATGATTCCCCACCTCTGACCAATTTCAGAATTGTTTACCGCTGGAGCAAGTGCCCTGATAGGGTTTTCCTCTGTATAACTGCTGGGTTCAGGTTTTTTTTTTCTTTTTTGGTTCAAGTTAGAATTTATTCATCTTTTATGTATTTATTGATATAAGCATGGAAATAATACATTCATAGAAATATATCTGTGTGAAGGGAAGAACTTATTCCTATTTTATTTTTAAATGTCATTTCTAAAAATTTTGAAGTTTAATTATATTTATTTTTCTATACAGCAGGTTATTATTAGTTATCTATTTTATTCATATACATATATACAGGTCAATACCTATCTCCCAACTCATCTGACCACCATCACCCCATGGCTTCCCCCACTTGGTGTCCATACGTTTGTTCTCTACCTCTGTTTCTCTATTTCTGCCCTGCAAACCTGTTCATCTGTACCATATATCTAGGTTCCACATACATGCATTAATACAGAATATTTGTTTTGCTCTTTCTGACTTACTTCATTCTGTATGACAGTCTCTAGATCCACCGACTTCTCTACAAATAACCCAGTTTCATTCCTTTTCATGGCTGAGTCATATCCCATTTTATATATGTACCACATCTTTATCCATTCTTCTGTCTGTGGGCATTTAGGTTGCTTCCATTACCTGGCTATTGTAAATAGTGCTGCAATGAACTTTGTGGTGAATGTGTGTTTTTCATTTATGGTTGTCTCTGGGTATATGCCCAGAAGTGGGATTGCTGGATCCTATGGTAATTCTATTTCTAGTTTCTTTAAGGAAACTCCATACTCTTCTCCATAGTGACTGTATCAATTTTACCTTCCCACTAATAGTGGAAGAGGGTTCCTTTTGTCCACACCCTCCCCAGAATTTGTTGTTTGTAGATTTTCTGATGATGCCGATTCTAACAGGTGTGAGGTGATACCTCATTGTCGTTGTGATTTGCATTTCTCTAATAATTAGTGGTGTTGAGCAGCTTTTCATGTGCGTCTTGGCCGTCTCTGTGACTTCTTTGAAGAAACGTCTATTTAGATCTTCTGCCCATTTTTTGTATTGGGTTGTTTGTTTTATTAATATTAAGCTGCGTGAGCTGTTTATATATGTTGGAGATTAAACCATTGTCCATTGATTCGTTTGCGAACGTTTTTGCCCATTCTGAGGGTTGCCTTTTTCCATTCCCGTTTTTTTTAACCAAAAAAGAAAGAAAGCAAAAGAAACAGAACACTAATGTGCGTGAAATATGCCTCTTGAAACTGTCGTTTTGAAATATGGACGTCTTTTGAACTTTTTGGTCGATATATGACCCCAGGATTTGTTTTCAGGGCAGGTGTCATTTACAGGCCAGCAATGATTTGGAATATCCACTGACCATTAGCTCTGGAATTAAAGCTGATGTTGTGTGAAACGGCCACAAGGTGGCAGCAGTTCTCCCTTAGCAAATCTGGTTACCAGGGCAACAGAGCCTCAATGGAAGTCGTGTTCTAGATTGGAATTTAGAATTGAATGTGCCAGGAGAAAGCCCCTCAAGTTTGTCTCACTACTTCTTGTTCATGTTTTTAATTTAATTTTTAATTTTTTATTACAGCAAGTTTGATTACAACGTTTGGCTTGTTGTAGGTGTGCAAGATGTGGTTCTTTTACACATATACATATGTCTGTTCTTCCTGGGACCCTTTTCCCATGTACGTTATGACAGAATGTTGAGTAGTCTTCTCTTGGCATTCCGTAGGTCTTTGGTGATTATATATTTCACCTGTGTTTGTATATGTCTCTTAACCCCAATATCGTAATGAATCCAATCCTCACACCTTTCCATTGGTGAACCATAAGTTTGTTTAATGAATCTGTGATTGCCCTTCTCCGTGGAAATATCTGCCCTGGTATCCGTTTTTAGGTAACACCTATAAGTGATATCCTACGATATGTGTCTTTCACTTTCTGACTTACTACAAGTCACATGATTACCTGTAGACTCATCTACGGGGCTGCAAATGGCATTGTGTCCTTTTTTCCCTTGGCTAATATTCTGGCTTAGCGAGGTCCATTTTCTGCAATGTGATTCCCTGAGGGCTGAGGATTAGCTGACCTGGGCAGACTGATCCTGCCGGCAAGCCCTCCCCAGGTGTGCCTGGGTTGAGGTCAATAGAAACAGCACTCCAGGCAGCAATAGCCCCTGCAGCTGTGCATGACTCCATATTCTCTGCCCCGTCAGCAGTCTCGGGGCTGTGCTGGTGGGAGGGTGTGAGGGTCCACGGCTTTGTTGGTGGCCCGGTGTGAGTGGGGGTCTGCTGGACTTTCTGCAGGAGTTGCCAGGCTGCCACCTGTAAAAAAGAGGATGTGTCACCCATAACTTCCGCTGGAATTTCTCTCCGGGCTGAGGTGAGGGAGGAAAAACAGGAGTGGGGGCCGGGACAGGAGGGGTATCTCAGGCAGGGAAATGGAAAGCTTCCAGAAGAGCACCTGGGGCCAGGATTATCCTGGCTGGCCTGCAGGCACCAATTTGGCATGCGTGCTGTCACTGGTGTGTCTCCACGACCCTTCCTCTAGGCTTTCAAGCCCTTGTACATATTCAGGTGTTTTACCTGGGAAGGGTGGGAACAGTTCAGCAGCAGCTCGCCTTGGGCTCAGCTCACGTTTACTCACAGAGGCCTCGGCCCTGTCCCCCAGCTTTGCAATGAGGACGCTCCTTGCGTGGGGGTGCCGGGCTGCTGGCTGTATGGGAGATGATTCCCCACCTCTGACCAATTTCAGAATTGTTTACCGCTGGAGCAAGTGCCCTGATAGGGTTTTCCTCTGTATAACTGCTGGGTTCAGGTTTTTTTTTTCTTTTTTGGTTCAAGTTAGAATTTATTCATCTTTTATGTATTTATTGATATAAGCATGGAAATAATACATTCATAGAAATATATCTGTGTGAAGGGAAGAACTTTTTCCTGTTTTATTTTTAAATGTCATTTCTAAAAATTTTGAAGTTTAATTATATTTATTTATTTCTATACAGCAGGTTATTATTAGTTATCTATTTTATTCATATACATATATACAGGTCAATACCTATCTCCCAACTCATCTGACCACCAACACCCCATGGCTTCCCCCACTTGGTGTCCATACGTTTGTTCTCTACCTCTGTTTCTCTATTTCTGCCCTGCAAACCTGTTCATCTGTACCATATATCTAGGTTCCACATACATGCATTAATACAGAATATTTGTTTTGCTCTTTCTGACTTACTTCATTCTGTATGACAGTCTCTAGATCCACCGACTTCTCTACAAATAACCCAGTTTCATTCCTTTTCATGGCTGAGTCATATCCCATTTTATATATGTACCACATCTTTATCCATTCTTCTGTCTGTGGGCATTTAGGTTGCTTCCATTACCTGGCTATTGTAAATAGTGCTGCAATGAACATTGTGGTGAATGTGTGTTTTTGATTTATGGTTGTCTCTGGGTATATGCCCAGAAGTGGGATTGCTGGATCCTATGGTAATTCTATTTCTAGTTTCTTTAAGGAAACTCCATACTATTCTCCATAGTGACTGTATCAATTTTACCTTCCCACTAATAGTGGAAGAGGGTTCCTTTTGTCCACACCCTCCCCAGAGTTTGTTGTTTGTAGATTTTCTGATGATGCCGATTCTAACAGGTGTGAGGTGATACCTCATTGTCGTTGTGATTTGCATTTCTCTAATAATTAGTGGTGTTGAGCAGCTTTTCATGTGCGTCTTGGCCGTCTCTGTGACTTCTTTGAAGAAACGTCTATTTAGATCTTCTGCCCATTTTTTGTATTGGGTTGTTTGTTTTATTAATATTAAGCTGCGTGAGCTGTTTATATATGTTGGAGATTAAACCATTGTCCATTGATTCGTTTGCGAATGTTTTGGCCCATTCTGAGGGTTGCCTTTTTCCATTCCCGTTTTTTTTAACCAAAAAAGAAAGAAAGCAAAAGAAACAGAACACTAATGTGCATGAAATATGCCTCTTGAAACTGTCGTTTTGAAATATGGACGTCTTTTGAACTTTTTTGTCTATATATGACCCCAGGATTTGTTTTCAGGGCAGGTGTCATTTACAGGCCAGCAATGATTTGGAATATCCACTGACCATTAGCGCTGGAATTAAAGCTGATGTTGTTTGAAACGGCCACAAGGTGGCAGCAGTTCTCCCTTAGCAAATCTGGTTACCAGGGCAACAGAGCCTCAATGGAAGTCATGCTCTAGATTGGAATTTAGAATTGAATGTGCCAGGAGAAAGCCCCTCAAGTTTGTCTCACTACTTCTTGTTCATGTTTTTAATTTAATTTTTAATTTTTTATTACAGCAAGTTTGATTACAACGTTTGGCTTGTTGTAGGTGTGCAAGATGTGGTTCTTTTACACATATACATATGTCTGTTCTTCCTGGGACCCTTTTCCCATGTACGTTATGACAGAATGTTGAGTAGTCTTCTCTTGGCATTCCGTAGGTCTTTGGTGATTATATATTTCACCTGTGTTTGTATATGTCTCTTAACCCCAATATCGTAATGAATCCAATCCTCACACTTTTCCATTGGTGAACCATGAGTTTGTTTAATGAATCTGTGATTGCCCTTCTCCGTGGAAATATCTGCCCTGGTATCCGTTTTTAGGTAACACCTATAAGTGATATCCTACGATATGTGTCTTTCACTTTCTGACTTACTACAAGTCACGTGATTACCTGTAGACTCATCTACGGGGCTGCAAATGGCATTGTGTCCTTTTTTTCCTTGGCTAATATTCTGGATTAGCGAGGTCCATTTTCTGCAATGTGATTCCCTGAGGGCTGAGGATTAGCTGACCTGGGCAGCCTGATCCTGCCGGCAAGCCCTCCCCAGGTGTGCCTGGTTTGAGGTCAATAGAAACAGCACTCCAGGCAGCAATAGCCCCTGCAGCTGTGCATGACTCCATATTCTCTGCCCCGTCAGCAGTCTCGGGGCTGTGCTGGTGGGATGGTGTGAGGGTCCACGGCTTTGTTGGTGGCCCGGTGTGAATGGGGCTCTGCTGGACTTTCTGCAGGAGTTGCCAGGCTGCCACCTGTAAAGAAGAGGATGTGTCACCCATAACTTCCGCTGGAATTTCTCTCCGGGCTGAGGTGAGGGAGGAAAAAAAGGAGTGGGGGCCGGGACAGGAGGGTTATCTCAGGCAGGGAAATGGAAAGCTTCCAGAAGAGCACCTGGGGCCAGGATTATCCTGGCTGGCCTGCAGGCACCAATTTGGCATGCGTGCTGTCGCTGGTGTGTCTCCACGACCCTTCCTCTAGGCTTTCAAGCCCTTGTACATATTCAGGTGTTTTACCTGGGAAGGGTGGGAACAGTTCAGCAGCAGCTCGCCTTGGGCTCAGCTCACGTTTACTCACAGAGGCCTCGGCCCTGTCCCCCAGCTTTGCAATGAGGACGCTCCTTGCGTGGGGGTGCCGGGCTGCTGGCTGTATGGGAGATGATTCCCCACCTCTGACCAATTTCAGAATTGTTTACCGCTGGAGCAAGTGCCCTGATAGGGTTTTCCTCTGTATAACTGCTGGGTTCAGGTTTTTTTTTTCTTTTTTGGTTCAAGTTAGAATTTATTCATCTTTTATGTATTTATTGATATAAGCATGGAAATAATACATTCATAGAAATATATCTGTGTGAAGGGAAGAACTTTTTCCTGTTTTATTTTTAAATGTCATTTCTAAAAATTTTGAAGTTTAATTATATTTATTTTTCTATACAGCAGGTTATTATTAGTTATCTATTTTATTCATATACATATATACAGGTCAATACCTATCTCCCAACTCATCTGACCACCAACACCCCATGGCTTCCCCCACTTGGTGTCCATACGTTTGTTCTCTACCTCTGTTTCTCTATTTCTGCCCTGCAAACCTGTTGATCTGTACCATATATCTAGGTTCCACATACATGCATTATTACAGAATATTTGTTTTGCTCTTTCTGACTTACTTCACTCTGTATGACAGTCTCTAGATCCACCGACTTCTCTACAAATAACCCAGTTTCATTCCTTTTCATGGCTGAGTCATATCCCATTTTATATATGTACCACATCTTTATCCATTCTTCTGTCTGTGGGCATTTAGGTTGCTTCCATTACCTGGCTATTGTAAATAGTGCTGCAATGAACATTGTGGTGAATGTGTGTTTTTGATTTATGGTTGTCTCTGGGTATATGCCCAGAAGTGGGATTGCTGGATCCTATGGTAATTCTATTTCTAGTTTCTTTAAGGAAACTCCATACTGTTCTCCATAGTGACTGTATCAATTTTACCTTCCCACTAATACTGGAAGAGGGTTCCTTTTGTCCACACCCTCCCCAGTATTTGTTGTTTGTAGATTTTCTGATGATGCCGATTCTAACAGGTGTGAGGTGATACCTCATTGTCGTTGTGATTTGCATTTCTCTAATAATTAGTGGTGTTGAGCAGCTTTTCATGTGCGTCTTGGCCGTCTCTGTGACTTCTTTGAAGAAACGTCTATTTAGATCTTCTGCCCATTTTTTGTATTGGGTTGTTTGTTTTATTAATATTAAGCTGCGTGAGCTGTTTATATATGTTGGAGATTAAACCATTGTCCATTGATTCGTTTGCGAACGTTTTGGCCCATTCTGAGGGTTGCCTTTTTCCATTCCCGTTTTTTTTAACCAAAAAAGAAAGAAACAGAACACTAATGTGCGTGAAATATGCCTCTTGAAACTGTCGTTTTGAAATATGGACGTCTTTTGAACTTTTTTGTCTATATATGACCCCAGGATTTGTTTTCAGGGCAGGTGTCATTTACAGGCCAGCAATGATTTGGAATATCCACTGACCATTAGCGCTGGAATTAAAGCTGATATTGTGTGAAACGGCCACAAGGTGGCAGCAGTTCTCCCTTAGCAAATCTGGTTACTAGGGCAACAGAGCCTCAATGGAAACCCTGTTCTAGATTGGAATTTAGGATGGAAGGTGCCAGGAGAAAGCCCTCAAGTTTGTCTCACTACTTCTTGTTCGTGTTTTTAATTTAATTTTTAATTTTTTATTACAGCAAGTTTGATTACAACGTTTGCTTTTTGTAGGTGTGCAAGATGTAGTTCTGTTACACATATACATATGTCTGTTCTTCCTGGGACCCTTTTCCCATGTACGTTATGACAGAATGTTGAGTAGTCTTCTCTTGGCATTCCGTAGGTCTTTGGTGATTATATACTTCACCTGTGTTTGTATATGTCTCTTAACCCCAATATCGTAATGAATCCAATCCTCACACCTTTCCATTGGTGAACCATAAGTTTGTTTAATGAATCTGTGATTGCCCTTCTCTGTGGAAATATCTGCCCTGGTATCCGTTTTTAGGTAACACCTATAAGTGATATCCTACGATATGTGTCTTTCACTTTCTGATTTACTACAAGTCACGTGACTACCTGTAGACTCATCTACCTGGCTGCAAATGGCATTGTGCCCTTTTTTTCCTTGGCTAATATTCTGGCTTAGCGAGGTCCATTTTCTGCAATGTGATTCCCTGAGGGCTGAGGATTAGCTGACCTGGGCAGCCTGACCCTGCCGGCAAGCCCTCCTCAGGTGTGCCTGGGTTGAGGTCGATAGAAACAGCACTCCAGGCAGCAATAGCCCCTGCAGCTGTGCCGGACTCCATATTCTCTGCCCCGTCAGCAGTCTCGGGGCTGTGCTGGTGGGAGGGTGTGAGGGTCCACGGCTTTGTTGGTGGCCCGGTGTGAGTGGGGCTCTGCTGGACTTTCTGCAGGAGTTGCCAGGCTGCCACCTGTAAAGAAGAGGATGTGTCACCCATAACTTCCACTGGAATTTCTCTCCGGGCTGAGGTGACGAAGGAAAAAAAGGAATGGAGGCCGGGACAGGAGGGTTATATCAGGCAGGGAAATGGAAAGCTTCCAGAAGAGTTCCCGTGGCCAGGACCATCCTGGCTGGCCTGCAGGCACCAAGTTGGCCTGCATGCTGTCGCTGGTGTGGCTCCACGGCCCTTCCTCTAGGCTTTCAAGCCCTTGTAAATATTCAGGTGTTTTACCTGGGAAGGGTGGGAACAGTTCAGCAGCAGCTGGCCTGGGGCTCAGCTCACGTTTACTCACAGAGGCCTCGGCACGGTCCCACAGCTTTGCAATGAGGACGCTCCTTGTGTGGGTGGGCCGGGCTGCTGGCTGTATGGGAGATGATTCCCCACCTTTGACCAATTTCAGAATTGTTTACCGCTGGAGCAAGTGCCCTGATAGGGTTTACCTCTGTATAACTGCTGCGTTCAGGTTTTTTTTTTTTCTTTTTTGGTTCAAGTTAGAATTTATTCATCTTTTATGTATTTATTGATATAAGCATGGAAATAATTCATTCATAGAAATACATCTGTGTGAAGGGAAGAACTTTTTTCTGTTTTATTTTTAAATTTCATTTCTAAAAATTTTGCAGTTTAATTATATTTATTTTTCTATACAGCAGGTTATTATTAGTTATCTATTTTATTCATATACATATATACAGGTCAATACCTATCTCCAAACTCATCTGACCACCAACACACCATGGCTTCCTCCACTTGGTGTCCATTCGTTTGTTCTCTACCTCTGTTTCTCTATTTCTGCCCTGCAAACCTGTTCATCTGTACCATATATCTAGGATCCACATACATGCATTAATACAGAATATTTGTTTGGCTCTTTCTGACTTACTTCATTCTGTATGATAGTCTCTAGATCCACCGACTTCTCTACAAATAACCCAGTTTCATTGCTTTTCATGGCTGAGTCATATTCCATTTTATATGTGTACCACATCTTTATCCATTCGTCTGTCTTTGGGCATTTAGGTCGCTTCAATTACCTGGCTATTGTAAATAGTGCTGCAATGAACATTGTGGTGAATGTGTGTTTTTGATTTATGGTTTTCTCTGGTTATATGCCCAGAAGTGGGATTGCTGGATCCTATGGTAATTCTATTTCTAGTTTCTTTAAGGAAACTCCATACTGTTCTCCATAGTGACTGTATCAATTTACCTTCTCACCAATAGTGGAAGAGGGTTCCTTTTGTCCACACCCTCCCCAGAATTTGTTGTTTGTAGATTTTCTGATGATGCCGATTCTAACAGGTGTGACGTGATACCTCATTGTCGTTTTGATTTGCATTTCTCTAATAATTAGTGGTGTTGGGCAGCTTTTCATGTGCGTCTTGGCCGTCTCTGTGACTTCTTTGAAGAAACGTCTATTTACATCTTCTGCCCATTTTTGTATTGGGTTGTTTTTTTTATTAATATTAAGCTGCGTGAGCTGTTTATATATATTGGAGATTAAACCTTTTTCCATTGATTATTTTGCGAACGTTTTTGCCCATTCTGAGGGTTGCCTTTTTCCATTCCCGTTTTTTTTTTAACCAAAAAAGAAAGAAAGCAAAAGAAGCAGAACACTAATATGCGTGAAATATGCCTCTTGAAATTGTCGTTTTGAAATATGGACGTCTTTTGAACTTTTTGGTCGATATATGACCGCAGGATTTGTTTTCAGGGCAGGTGTCATTTACAGGCCTGCAATGATTTGGAATATCCACTGACCAGTAGCGCTGGGATTAAAGGTGCTGTTGTGTGAAACGGCCACAAGGTGGCAGCAGTTCTCCCTTAGCAAATCTGGTTACTAGGGCAACAGAGCCTCAATGGAAGCCCTGTTCTAGATTGGAATTTCGAATGGAATGTGCCAGGAGAAAGCCCCTCAAGTTTGTCTCACTACTTCTTGTTCGTGTTTTTAATTTAATTTTTAATTTTTTATTACAGCAAGTTTGATTACAACGTTTGGCTTGTTGTAGGTGTGCAAGATGTGGTTCTTTTACACATATACATATGTCTGTTCTTCCTGGGACCCTTTTCCCATGTACGTTATGACAGAATGTTGAGTAGTCTTCTCTTGGCATTCCGTAGGTCTTTGGTGATTATATATTTCACCTGTGTTTGTATATGTCTCTTAACCCCAATATCGTAATGAATCCAATCCTCACACCTTTCCATTGGTGAACCATAAGTTTGTTTAATGAATCTGTGATTGCCCTTCTCCATGGAAATATCTGCCCTGGTATCCGTTTTTAGGTAACACCTATAAGTGATATCCTACGATATGTGTCTTTCACTTTCTGACTTACTACAAGTCACGTGATTACCTGTAGACTCATCTACGGGGCTGCAAATGGCATTGTGCCCTTTTTTTCCTTGGCTAATATTCTGTCTTTGCGAGGTCCATTTTCTGCAATGTGATTTCCTGAGGGCTGAGGATTAGCTGACCTGGGCAGCCTGACCCTGCCGGCAAGCCCTCCCCAGGTGTGCCTGGGTTGAGGTCGATAGAAACAGCACTCCAGGCAGCAATAGCCCCTGCAGCTGTGCCTGACTCCATATTCTCTGCCCCGTCAGCAGTCTCGGGGCTGTGCTGGTGGGAGGGTGTGAGGGTCCACGGCTTTGTTGGTGGCCCGGTGTGAGTGGGGCTCTGCTGGACTTTCTGCAGGAGTTGCCAGGCTGCCACCTGTAAACAAGAGGATGTGTCACCCATAACTTCCACTGGAATTTCTCTCCGGGCTGAGGTGAGGAAGGAAAAAAGGAATGGGGGCCGGGACAGGAGGGGTATATCAGGCAGGGAAATGGAAAGCTTCCAGAAGATGCCCGGGGCCAGGACCATCCTGGCTGGCCTGCAGGCACCAAGTTGGCCTGCGTGCTGTCGCTGGTATGGCTCCACGGCCCTTCCTCTAGGCTTTCAAGCCCTTGTACATATTCAGGTGTTTTACCTGGGAAGGGTGGGAACAGTTCAGCAGCAGCTGGCCTGGGGCTCAGCTCACGTTTACTCACAGAGGCCTCGGCACGGTCTCACAGCTTTGCAATGAGGACGCTCCTTGTGTGGGTGGGCCGGGCTGCTGGCTCTGTGGGAGATGATTCCCCACCTTTGACCAATTTCAGAATTGTTTACCGCTGGAGCAAGTGCCCTGATAGGGTTTACCTCTGTATAACTGCTGCGTTCAGGTTTTTTTTTTTTTCTTTTTTGGTTCAAGTTACAATTTATTCATCTTTTATGTATTTATTGATATAAGCATGGAAATAATTCATTCATAGAAATACATCTGTGTGAAGGGAAGTACTTTTTTCTGTTTTATTTTTAAATTTCATTTCTAAAAATTTTGCAGTTTAATTATATTTATTTTTCTATACAGCAGGTTATTATTAGTTATCTATTTTATTCATATACATATATACAGGTCAATACCTATCTCCAAACTCATCTGACCACGAACACACCATGGCTTCCTCCACTTGGTGTCCATTCGTTTGTTCTCTACCTCTGTTTCTCTATTTCTGCCCTGCAAACCTGTTCATCTGTACCATATATCTAGGATCCACATACATGCATTAATACAGAATATTTGTTTGGCTCTTTCTGACTTACTTCATTCTGTATGATAGTCTCTAGATCCACCGACTTCTCTACAAATAACCCAGTTTCATTCCTTTTCATGGCTGAGTCATATTCCATTTTATATATGTACCACATCTTGATCCATTCGTCTGTCTTTGGGCATTTAGGTCGCTTCCATTACCTGGCTATTGTAAATAGTGCTGCAATGAACATTGTGGTGAATGTGTGTTTTTGATTTATGGTTTTCTCTGGTTATATATCCAGAAGTGGGATTGCTGGATCCTATGGTAATTCTATTTCTAGTTTCTTTAAGGAAACTCCATACTGTTCTCCATAGTGACTGTATCAATTTACCTTCTCACCAATAGTGGAAGAGGGTTCCTTTTGTCCACACCCTCCCCAGAATTTGTTGTTTGTAGATTTTCTGATGATGCCGATTCTAACAGGTGTGAGGTGATACCTCATTGTCGTTGTGATTTGCATTTCTCTAATAATTAGTGGTGTTGGGCAGCTTTTAATGTGCGTCTTGGCCGTCTCTGTGACTTCTTTGAAGAAACGTCTATTTACATCTTCTGCCCATTTTTGTATTGGGTTGTTTTTTTTATTAATATTAAGCTGCGTGAGCTGTTTATATATATTGGAGATTAAACCTTTGTCCATTGATTCTTTTGCGAACGTTTTTGCCCATTCTGAGGGTTGCCTTTTTCCATTCCCGTTTTTTTTTTAACCAAAAAAGAAAGAAAGCAAAAGAAGCAGAACACTAATGTGCGTGAAATATGCCTCTTGAAACTGTCGTTTTGAAATATGGACGTCTTTTGAACTTTTTGGTCGATATATGACCCCAGGATTTGTTTTCAGGGCAGGTGTCATTTACAGGCCTGCAATGATTTGGAATATCCACTGACCAGTAGCGCTGGGATTAAAGGTGCTGTTGTGTGAAACGGCCACAAGGTGGCAGCAGTTCTCCCTTAGCAAATCTGGTTACTAGGGCAACAGAGCCTCAATGGAAGCCCTGTTCTAGATTGGAATTTAGAATGGAATGTGCCAGGAGAAAGCCCCTCAAGTTTGTCTCACTACTTCTTGTTCGTGTTTTTAATTTAATTTTTAATTTTTTATTACAGCAAGTTTGATTACAACGTTTGGCTTGTTGTAGGTGTGCAAGTTGTGGTTCTTTTACACATATACATATGTCTGTTCTTCCTGGGACCCTTTTCCCATGTACGTTATGACAGAATGTTGAGTAGTCTTCTCTTGGCATTCCGTAGGTCTTTGGTGATTATATATTTCACCTGTGTTTGTATATGTCTCTTAACACCAATATCGTAATGAATCCAATCCTCACACCTTTCCATTGGTGAACCATAAGTTTGTTTAATGAATCTGTGATTGCCCTTCTCCATGGAAATATCTGCCCTGGTATCCGTTTTTAGGTAACACCTATAAGTGATATCCTACGATATGTGTCTTTCACTTTCTGACTTACTACAAGTCACGTGATTACCTGTAGACTCATCTACGGGGCTGCAAATGGCATTGTGCCCTTTTTTTCCTTGGCTAATATTTTGTCTTTGCGAGGTCCATTTTCTGCAATGTGATTTCCTGAGGGCTGAGGATTAGCTGACCTGGGCAGCCTGACCCTGCCGGCAAGCCCTCCCCAGGTGTGCCTGGGTTGAGGTCGATAGAAACAGCACTCCAGGCAGCAATAGCCCCTGCAGCTGTGCCTGACTCCATATTCTCTGCCCCGTCAGCAGTCTCGGGGCTGTGCTGGTGGGAGGGTGTGAGGGTCCACGGCTTTGTTGGTGGCCCGGTGTGAGTGGGGCTCTGCTGGACTTTCTGCAGGAGTTGCCAGGCTGCCACCTGTAAACAAGAGGATGTGTCACCCATAACTTCCACTGGAATTTCTCTCCGGGCTGAGGTGAGGAAGGAAAAAAGGAATGGGGGCCGGGACAGGAGGGGTATATCAGGCAGGGAAATGGAAAGCTTCCAGAAGATGCCCGGGGCCAGGACCATCCTGGCTGGCCTGCAGGCACCAAGTTGGCCTGCGTGCTGTCGCTGGTATGGCTCCACGGCCCTTCCTCTAGGCTTTCAAGCCCTTGTACATATTCAGGTGTTTTACCTGGGAAGGGTGGGAACAGTTCAGCAGCAGCTGGCCTGGGGCTCAGCTCACGTTTACTCACAGAGGCCTCGGCACGGTCTCACAGCTTTGCAATGAGGACGCTCCTTGTGTGGGTGGGCCGGGCTGCTGGCTCTGTGGGAGATGATTCCCCACCTTTGACCAATTTCAGAATTGTTTACCGCTGGAGCAAGTGCCCTGATAGGGTTTACCTCTGTATAACTGCTGCGTTCAGGTTTTTTTTTTTTTCTTTTTTGGTTCAAGTTACAATTTATTCATCTTTTATGTATTTATTGATATAAGCATGGAAATAATTCATTCATAGAAATACATCTGTGTGAAGGGAAGTACTTTTTTCTGTTTTATTTTTAAATTTCATTTCTAAAAATTTTGCAGTTTAATTATATTTATTTTTCTATACAGCAGGTTATTATTAGTTATCTATTTTATTCATATACATATATATAGGTCAATACCTATCTCCAAACTCATCTGACCACGAACACACCATGGCTTCCTCCACTTGGTGTCCATTCGTTTGTTCTCTACCTCTGTTTCTCTATTTCTGCCCTGCAAACCTGTTCATCTGTACCATATATCTAGGATCCACATACATGCATTAATACAGAATATTTGTTTGGCTCTTTCTGACTTACTTCATTCTGTATGATAGTCTCTAGATCCACCGACTTCTCTACAAATAACCCAGTTTCATTCCTTTTCATGGCTGAGTCATATTCCATTTTATATATGTACCACATCTTTATCCATTCGTCTGTCTTTGGGCATTTAGGTCGCTTCCATTACCTGGCTATTGTAAATAGTGCTGCAATGAACATTGTGGTGAATGTGTGTTTTTGATTTATGGTTTTCTCTGGTTATATATCCAGAAGTGGGATTGCTGGATCCTATGGTAATTCTATTTCTAGTTTCTTTAAGGAAACTCCATACTGTTCTCCATAGTGACTGTATCAATTTACCTTCTCACCAATAGTGGAAGAGGGTTCCTTTTGTCCACACCCTCCCCAGAATTTGTTGTTTGTAGATTTTCTGATGATGCCGATTCTAACAGGTGTGAGGTGATACCTCATTGTCGTTTTGATTTGCATTTCTCTAATAATTAGTGGTGTTGGGCAGCTTTTCATGTGCGTCTTGGCCGTCTCTGTGACTTCTTTGAAGAAACGTCTATTTACATCTTCTGCCCATTTTTGTATTGGGTTGTTTTTTTTATTAATATTAAGCTGCGTGAGCTGTTTATATATATTGGAGATTAAACCTTTGTCCATTGATTCTTTTGCGAACGTTTTTGCCCATTCTGAGGGTTGCCTTTTTCCATTCCCGTTTTTTTTTTTAACCAAAAAAGAAAGAAAGCAAAAGAAGCAGAACACTAATGTGCGTGAAATATGCCTCTTGAAACTGTCGTTTTGAAATATGGACGTCTTTTGAACTTTTTGGTCGATATATGACCCCAGGATTTGTTTTCAGGGCAGGTGTCATTTACAGGCCTGCAATGATTTGGAATATCCACTGACCAGTAGCGCTGGGATTAAAGGTGCTGTTGTGTGAAACGGCCACAAGGTGGCAGCAGTTCTCCCTTAGCAAATCTGGTTACTAGGGCAACAGAGCCTCAATGGAAGCCCTGTTCTAGATTGGAATTTAGAATGGAATGTGCCAGGAGAAAGCCCCTCAAGTTTGTCTCACTACTTCTTGTTCGTGTTTTTAATTTAATTTTTAATTTTGTATTACAGCAAGTTTGATTACAACGTTTGGCTTGTTGTAGGTGTGCAAGTTGTGGTTCTTTTACACATATACATATGTCTCTTCTTCCTGGGACCCTTTTCCCATGTACGTTATGACAGAATGTTGAGTAGTCTTCTCTTGGCATTCCGTAGGTCTTTGGTGATTATATATTTCACCTGTGTTTGTATATGTCTCTTAACACCAATATCGTAATGAATCCAATCCTCACACCTTTCCATTGGTGAACCATA
The DNA here is from genome assembly GCF_025265405.1 of Mesoplodon densirostris. Taxonomy (NCBI): domain Eukaryota; kingdom Metazoa; phylum Chordata; class Mammalia; order Artiodactyla; family Ziphiidae; genus Mesoplodon; species Mesoplodon densirostris. The sequence continues at coordinate 95,532,549 of NC_082666.1, forward strand.
AGTTTGTTTAATGAATCTGTGATTGCCCTTCTCCGTGGAAATATCTGCCCTGGTATCCGTTTTTAGGTAACACCTATAAGTGATATCCTACGATATGTGTCTTTCACTTTCTGACTTACTACAAGTCACGTGATTACATGTAGACTCATCTACGGGGCTGCAAATGGCATTGTGTCCTTTTTTTCCTTGGCTAATATTCTGTCTTTGCGAGGTCCATTTTCTGCAATGTGATTTCCTGAGGGCTGAGGATTAGCTGACCTGGGCAGCCTGACCCTGCCGGCAAGCCCTCCCCAGGTGTGCCTGGGTTGAGGTCGATAGAAACAGCACTCCAGGCAGCAATAGCCCCTGCAGCTGTGCCTGACTCCATATTCTCTGCCCCGTCAGCAGTCTCGGGGCTGTGCTGGTGGGAGGGTGTGAGGGTCCACGGCTTTGTTGGTGGCCCGGTGTGAGTGGGGCTCTGCTGGACTTTCTGCAGGAGTTGCCAGGCTGCCACTTGTAAACAAGAGGATGTGTCACCCATAACTTCCACTGGAATTTCTCTCCGGGCTGAGGTGAGGAAGGAAAAAAGGAATGGGGGCCGGGACAGGAGGGGTATCTCAGGCAGGGAAATGGAAAGCTTCCAGAAGAGCTCCCGGGGCCAGGACCATCCTGGCTGGCCTGCAGGCACCAAGTTGGCCTGCGTGCTGTCGCTGGTGTGGATCCACGACCCTTCCTCTAGGCTTTCAAGCCCTTGTACATATTCAGGTGTTTTACCTGGGAAGGTTGGGAACAGTTCAGCAACAGCTGGCCTGGGGCTCTGCTCACGTTTACTCACAGAGGCCTCGGCACGGTCCCCCAGCTTTGCAATGAGGACGCTCCTTGCGTGGGGGGGCCGGGCTGCTGGCTGTTTGGGAGATGATTCCCCACCTCTGACCAATTTCAGAATTGTTTACCGCTGGAGCAAGTGCCCTGATAGTGTTTTCCTCTGTATAACTGCTGGGTTCAGGTTTTTTTTTTTCTTTTTTCGTTCAAGTTAGAATTTATTCATCTTTTATGTATTTATTGATATAAGCATGGAAATAATTCATTCATATAAATACATCTGTGTGAAGGGAAGAACTTTTTTCTGTTTTATTTTTAAATTTTATTTCTAAAAATTTTGAAGTTTAATTATATATATTTTTCTATACAGCAGGTTATTATTGATTATTTATTTTATTCATATACATATATACAGGTCAATACCTATCTCCCAACTCATCTGACCACAACACCCCATGGCTTCCCCGACTTGGTGTCCATACGTTTGTTCTCTACCTCTGTTTCTCTATTTCTGCCCTGCAAACCTGTTCATCTGTACCATATATCTAGGTTCCACATACATGCATTAATACAGAATATTTGTTTGGCTCTTTCTGACTTACTTCATTCTGTATGACAGTCTCTAGATCCACCGACTTCTCTACAAACAACCCAGTTTCATTCCTTTTCATGGCTGAGTCATATCCCATTTTATATATGTACCACATCTTTATCCATTCGTCTGTCTGTGGGCATTTAGGTTGCTTCCATTACCTGGCTATTGTAAATGGTGCTGCAATGAACATTGTGGTGAATGTGTGTTTTTGATTTATGGTTGTCTCTGGGTATATGCCCAGAAGTGGGATTGCTGGATCCTATGGTAATTCTATTTCTAGTTTCTTTAAGGAAACTCCATACTCTTCTCCATAGTGACTGTAACAATTTACCTTCCCAACAATAGTGGAAGAGGGTTCCTTTTGTCCACACCCTCCCCAGAATTTGTTGTTTGTAGATTTTCTGATGATGCCGATTCTAACAGGTGTGAGGTGATACCTCATTGTCGTTTTGATTTGCATTTCTCTAATAATTAGAGGTGTTGAGCAGCTTTTCATGTGCGTCTTGGCCGTCTCTGTGACTTCTTTGAAGAAACGTCTATTTAGATCTTCTGCCCATTTTTGTATTGGGTTGTTTGTTTTATTAATATTAAGCTGCGTGAGCTGTTTATGTATATTGGAGATTAAACCTTTGTCCATTGATTCGTTTGCGAACGTTTTCGCCCATTCTGAGGGTTGCCTTTTTCCATTCCCGTTGTTTTTAACCAAAAAAGAAAGAAAGCAAAAGAAGCAGAACACTAATGTGCATGAAATATTCCTCTTGAAACTGTCGTTTTGAAATATGGACGTCTTTTGAACTTTTTGGTCGATATATGACCCCAGGATTTGTTTTCAGGGCAGGTGTCATTTACAGGCCTGCAATGATTTGGAATATCCACTGACCATTAGCGCTGGGATTAAAGCTGCTGTTGTGTGAAGCGGCCACAAGGTGGCAGCAGTTCTCCCTTAGCAAATCTGCTTACTAGGGCAACAGAGCCTCAATGGAAGCCGTGTTCTAGATTGGAATTTAGAATGGAATGTGCCAGGAGAAAGCTCCTCAAGTTTGTCTCACTACTTCTTGTTCGTGTTTTTAATTTAATTTTTAATTTTTTATTACAGCAAGTTTGATTACATCGTTTGGCTTGTTGTAGGTGTGCAAGATGTGGTTCTTTTACACATATACATATGTCTGTTCTTCCTGGGACCCTTTTCCCATGTACGTTATGACAGAATGTTGAGTAGTCTTCTCTTGGCATTCCGTAGGTCTTTGGTGATTATATATTTCACCTGTGTTTGTATATGTCTCTTAACACCAATATCGTAATGAATCCAATCCTCACACCTTTCCATTGGTGAACCATAAGTTTGTTTAATGAATCTGTGATTGCCCTTTTCCGTGGAAATATCTGCCCTGGTATCCGTTTTTAGGTAACACCTATAAGTGATATCCTACGATATGTGTCTTTCACTTTCTGACTTACTACAAGTCACGTGATTACCTGTAGACTCATCTACGGGGCTGCAAATGGCATTGTGCCCTTTTTTTCCTTGGCTAATATTCTGTCTTAGCGAGGTCCATTTTCTGCAATGTGATTCCCTGAGGGCTGAGGATTAGCTGACCTGGGCAGCCTGACCCTGCCGGCAAGCCCTCCCCAGGTGTGCCTGGGTTGAGGTCAATAGAAACAGCACTCCAGGCAGCAATAGCCCCTGAAGCTGTGCCTGACTCCATATTCTCTGCCCCGTCAGCGGTCTCGGGGCTGTGCTGGTGGGAGGGTGTGAGGGTCCACGGCTTTGTTGGTGGCCCGGTGTGAGTGGGGCTCTGCTGGACTTTCTTCAGGAGTTGCCAGGCTGCCACTTGTAAAGAAGAGGATGTGTCACCCATAACTTCCGCTGGAATTTCTCTCCGGGCTTAGGTGAGGAAGGAAAAAAAGGAGTGGGGGCCGGGACAGGAGGGGTATCTCAGGCAGGGAAATGGAAAGCTTCCAGTAGAGCGCCCGGGGCCAGGACCATCCTGGCTGGCCTTCAGGCACCAAGTTGGCCTGCGTGCTGTCGCTGGTGTGGATCCACGACCCTTCCTCTAGGCTTTCAAGCCCTTGTACATATTCAGGTGTTTTACCTGGGAAGGGTGGGAACAGTTCAGCAACAGCTGGCCTGGGGCTCTGCTCACGTTTACTCACAGAGGCCTCGGCACGGTCCCCCAGCTTTGCAATGAGGACGCTCCTTGCGTGGAGGGGCCGGGCTGCTGGCTGTATGGGAGATGATTCCCCACCTCTGACCAATTTCAGAATTGTTTACCGCTGGAGCAAGTGCCCTCATAGGGTTTTCCTCTGTATAACTGCTGGGTTCAGGTTTTTTTTTTCTTTTTGGGTTCAAGTTAGAATTTATTCATCTTTTATGTATTTATTGATATAAACATGGAAATAATTCATTCATAGAAATACATCTGTGTGAAGGGAAGAACTTTTTTCTGTTTTATTTTTAAATTTCATTTCTAAAAATTTTGAAGTTTAATTATTTTTATTTTTCTATACAGCAGGTTATTATTAATTATTTATTTTATTCATATACATATATACAGGTCAATACCTTTCTCCCAACTCATCTGACCACAACACCCCATGGCTTCCCCGACTTGGTGTCCATACGTCTGTTCTCTACCTCTGTTTCTCTATTTCTGCCCTGCAAACCTGTTCATCTGTACCATATATCTAGGTTCCACATACATGCATTAATACAGAATATTTGTTTTGCTCTTTCTGACTTACTTCATTCTGTATGACAGTCTCTAGATCCACCGACTTCTCTACAAACAACCCAGTTTCATTCCTTTTCATGGCTGAGTCATATCCCATTTTATATATGTACCACATCTTTATCCATTCGTCTGTCTGTGGGCATTTAGGTTGCTTCTATTACATGGCTATTGTAAATAGTGCTGCAATGAACATTGTGGTGAATGTGTGTTTTTGATTTATGGTTGTCTCTGGGTATATGCCCAGAAGTGGGATTGCTGGATCCTATGGTAATTCCATTTCTAGTTTCTTTAAGGAAACTCCATACTGTTCTCCATAGTGACTGTATCAATTTACCTTCCCACCAATAGTGGAAGAGGGTTTCTTTTGTCCACACCCTCCCCAGAATTTGTTGTTTGTAGATTTTCTGATGATGCCGAGTCTAACAGGTGTGAGGTGATACCTCATTGTCGTTTTGATTTTCATTTCTCTAATAATTAGTGGTGTTGAGCAGCTTTTCATGTGCGTCTTGGCCGTCTCTGTGACTTCTTTGAAGAAAAGTCTATTTAGATCTTCTGCCCATTTTTGTATTGGGTTGTTTGTTTTATTAATATTAAGCTGCCTGAGCTGTTTATATATATTGGAGATTAAACCTTTGTCCATTGATTCGTTTGCGAATGTTTTCGCCCATTCTGAGGGTTGCCTTTTTCCATTCCCGTTTTTTTTAACCAAAAAAGAAAGAAAGCAAAAGAAGCAGAACACTAATGTGCGTGAAATATGCCTCTTGAAACTGTCGTTTTGAAATATGGACGTCTTTTGAACTTTTTGATGGATATATGACCCCAGGATTTGTTTTATGGGAAGGTGTCATTTACAGGCCTGCAATGATTTGGAATATCCACTGACCAGTAGCGCTGGGATTAAAGCTGCTGTTGTGTGAAACGGCCACAAGGTGGCAGCAGTTCTCCCTTAGCAAATCTGGTTACTAGGGCAACAGAGTCTCAATGGAAGCCGTGTTCTAGATTGGAATTTAGAATGGAATGTGCCAGGAGAAAGCCCCTCAAGTTTGTCTCACTACTTCTTGTAAGTGTTTTTAATTTAATTTTTAATTTTTATTACAGCAAGTTTGATTACAACGTTTGGCTTGTTGTAGGTGTGCAAGATGTGGTTCTTTTACACATATACATATGTCTGTTCTTCCTGGGACCCTTTTCCCATGTACGTTATGACAGAATGTTGAGTAGTCTTCTCTTGGCATTCCGTAGGTCTTTGGTGATTATATATTTCACCTGTGTTTGTATATGTCTCTTAACACCAATATCGTAATGAATCCAATCCTCACACCTTTCCATTGGTGAACCATAAGTTTGTTTAATGAATCTGTGATTGCCCTTCTCCGTGGAAATATCTGCCCTGGTATCCGTTTTTAGGTAACACCTATAAGTGATATCCTACGATATGTGTCTTTCACTTTCTGACTTACTACAAGTCACGTGATTACCTGTAGACTCATCTACGGGGCTGCAAATGGCATTGTGTCCTTTTTTTCCTTGGCTAATATTCTGTCTTAGCGAGGTCCATTTTCTGCAATGTGATTCCCTGAGGGCTGAGGATTAGCTGACCTGGGCAGCCTGACCCTGCTGGCAAGCCCTCCCCAGGTGTGCCTGGGTTGAGGTCAATAGAAACAGCACTCCAGGCAGCAATAGCCCCTGCAGCTGTGCCTGACTCCATATTCTCTGCCCCGTCAGCAGTCTCGGGGCTGTGCTGGTGGGTGGGTGTGAGGGTCCACGGCTTTGTTGGTGGCCCGGTGTGAGTGGGGCTCTGCTGGACTTTCTGCAGGAGTTGTCAGGCTGCCACTTGTAAAGAAGAGGATGTGTCACCCATAACTTCCGCTGCAATTTCTCTCCGGGCTGAGGTGAGGAAGGAAAAAAAGGAGTGAGGGCCGGGACAGGAGGGGTATCTCAGGCAGGGAAATGGAAAGCTTCCAGAAGAGCGCCCGGGGCGAGGACCATCCTGGCTTGCCTGCAGGCACCAAGTTGGCCTGCGTGCTGTCGCTGGTGTGGCTCCACGACCCTTCCTCTAGGCTTTCAAGCCCTTGTACATATTCAGGTCTTTTACCTGGGAAGGGTGGGAACAGTTCAGCAACAGCTGGCCTGGGGCTCTGCTCATGTTTACTCACAGAGGCCCCGGCACGGTCCCCCAGCTTTGCAATGAGGACGCTCCTTGCGTGGAGGGGCCGGGCTGCTGGCTGTATGGGAGATGATTCCCCACCTCTGACCAATTTCAGAATTGTTTACCGCTGGAGCAAGTGCCCTGATAGGGTTTTCCTCTGTATAACTGCTGGGTTCAGGTTTTTTTTTTTCTTTTTTGGTTCAACTTAGAATTTATTCATCTTTTATGTATTTATTGATATAAGCATGGAAATAATTCATTCATAGAAATACATCTGTGTGAAGGGAAGAACTTTTTTCTGTTTTATTTTTAAATTTCATTTCTAAAAATTTTGAAGTTTAATTATATTTATTTTTCTATACAGCAGGTTATTATTAGTTATCTATTTTATTCATATACATATATACAGGTGAATACCTATCTCCCAACTCATCTGACCACCAACAATCCATGGCTTCCCCCACTTGGTGTCCATACGTTTGTTCTCTACCTCTTTTTCTCTATTTCTGCCCTGCAAACCTGTTCATCTGTACCATATATCTAGGTTCCACATACATGCATTAATACAGAATATTTGTTTTGCACTTTCTGACTTACTTCATTCTGTATGACAGTCTCTAGATCCACCGACTTCTCTACAAATAACCCAGTTTCATTCCTTTTCATGGCTGAGTCATATTCTATTTTATATATGTACCAAATCTTTATCCATTCGTCTGTCTGTGGGCATTTAGGTTGCTTCCATTACCTGGCTATTGTAAATAGTGCTGCAATGAACATTGTGGTGAATGTGTGTTTTTGATTTATGGTTTTCTCTGGGTATATGCCCAGAAATGGGATTGCTGGATCCTATGGTAATTCTATTTCTAGTTTCTTTAAGGAAACTCCATACTGTTCTCCATAGTGACTGTATCAATTTACCTTCCCACTAATAGTGGAAGAGGGTTCCTTTTGTCCACACCCTCCCCAGAATTTGTTGTTTGTAGATTTTCTGATGATGCCGATTCTAACAGGTGTGAGGTGATACCTCATTGTCGTTGTGATTTGCATTTCTCTAATAATTAGTGGTGTTGAGCAGCTTTTCATGTGCGTCTTGGCCGTCTCTGTGACTTCTTTGAAGAAACGTCTATTTAGATCTTCTGCCTTTATTTGTATTGGGTTGTTTGTTTTTTTAATATTAAGCTGCGTGAGCTGTTTATATATGTTGGAGATTAAACCATTGTCCATTGATTCGTTTGCGAACGTTTTGGCCCATTCTGAGGTTTTCCTTTTTCCATTCCCGTTTTTTTTAACCAAAAAAGAAAGACAGCAAAAGAAGCAGAACACTAATGTGCGTGAAATATGCCTCTTGAAACTGTCGTTTTGAAATATGGACGTCTTTTGAACTTTTTGGTCGATATATGACCCCAGGATTTGTTTTCAGGGCAGGTGTCATTTACAGGCCTGCAATGATTTGGAATATCCACTGACCATTAGCGCTGGGATTAAAGCTGCTGTTGTGTGAAACGGCCACAAGGTGGCAGCAGTTCTCCCTTAGCAAATCTGCTTACTAGGGCAACAGAGCCTCAATGGAAGCCGTGTTCTAGATTGGAATTTAGAATGGAATGTGCCAGGAGAAAGCCCCTCAAGTTTGTCTCACTACTTCTTGTTCGTGTTTTTAATTTAATTTTTAATTTTTTATTACAGCAAGTTTGATTACATCATTTGGCTTGTTGTAGGTGTGCAAGATGTGGTTCTTTTACACATATACATATGTCTGTTCTTCCTGGGACCCTTTTCCCATGTACGTTATGACAGAATGTTGAGTAGTCTTCTCTTGGCATTCCATAGGTCTTTGGTGATTATATATTTCACCTGTGTTTGTATATGTCTCTTAACACCAATATCGTAATGAATCCAATCCTCACACCTTTCCATTGGTGAACCATAAGTTTGTTTAATGAATCTGTGATTGCCCTTCTCCGTGGAAATATCTGCCCTGGTATCCGTTTTTAGGTAACACCTGTAAGTGATATCCTACGATATGTGTCTTTCTCTTTCTGACTTACTACAAGTCACGTGATTACCTGTAGACTCATCTACGGGGCTGCAAATGGCATTGTGTCCGTTTTTTCCTTGGCTAATATTCTGTCTTAGCGAGGTCCATTTTCTGCAATGTGATTCCCTGAGGGCTGAGGATTAGCTGACCTGGGCAGCCTGACCCTGCCGGCAAGCCCTCCCCAGGTGTGCCTGGGTTGAGGTCAATAGAAACAGCACTCCAGGCAGCAATAGCCCCTGCAGCTGTGCCTGACTCCATATTCTCTTCCCCGTCAGCAGTCTCGGGGCTGTGCTGGTGGGTGGGTGTGAGGGTCCATGGCTTTGTTGGTGGCCCGGTGTGAGTGGGGCTCTGCTGGACTTTCTGCAGGAGTTGCCAGGCTGCCACTTGTAAAGAAGAGGATGTGTCACCCATAACTTCCGCTGGAATTTCTCTCCGGGCTGAGGTGAGGAAGGAAAAAAAGGAGTGGGGCCCGGGACAGGAGGGGTATCTCAGGCAGGGAAATGGAAAGCTTCCAGAAGAGCGCCCGGGGCCAGGACCATCCTGGCTGGCCTGCAGGAACCAAGTTGGCCTGCGTGCTGTCGCTGGTGTGGCTCCTCGACCCTTCCTCTAGGCTTTTAAGCCCTTGTACATATTCAGGTGTTTTACCTGGGAAGGGTGGGAACAGTTCAGCAACAGCTGGCCTGGGGCTCTGCTCACGTTTACTCACAGAGGCCCCGGCACGGTCCCCCAGCTTTGCAATGAGGACGCTCCTTGCGTGGAGGGGCCGGGCTGCTGGCTGTATGGGAGATGATTCCCCACCTCTGACCAATTTCAGAATTTTTTACCGCTGGAGCAAGTGCCCTGATAGGGTTTTCCTATGTATAACTGCTGGGTTCAGGTTTTTTTTTTTTCTTTTTTGGTTCAAGTTAGAATTTATTCATCTTTTATGTATTTATTGATATAAGCATGGAAATAATTCATTCATAGAAATACATCTGTGTGAAGGGAAGAACTTTTTTCTGTTTTATTTTTAAATTTCATTTCTAAAAATTTTGAAGTTTAATTATATTTATTTTTCTATACAGCAGGTTATTATTAATTATTTATTTTATTCATATACATATATATAGGTCAATACCTATCTCCCAACTCATCTGACCACAACACCCCATGGCTTCCCCGACTTGGTGTCCATACGTTTGTTCTCTACCTCTTTTTCTCTATTTCTGCCCTGCAAACCTGTTCATCTGTACCATATATCTAGGTTCCACATACATGCATTAATACAGAATATTTGTTTTGCTCTTTCTGACTTACTTCATTCTGTATGACAGTCTCTAGATCCACTGAGTTCTCTACAAACAACCCAGTTTCATTCCTTTTCATGGCTGAGTCATATCCCATTTTATATATGTACCACATCTTTATCCATTCGTCTGTCTGTGGGCATTTAGGTTGCTTCCATTACCTGGCTATTGTAAATAGTGCTGCAATGAACATTGTGGTGAATGTGTGATTTTGATTTATGGTTTTCTCTGGGTATATGCCCAGAAGTGGGATTGCTGGATCCTATGGTAATTCTATTTCTAGTTTCTTTAAGGAAACTCCATACTGTTCTCCATAGTGACTGTATCAATTTACCTTCCCACCAATAGTGGAAGAGGGTTCCTTTTGTCCACACCCTCCCCAGAATTTGTTGTTTGTAGATTTTCTGATGATGCCGAGTCTAACAGGTGTGAGGTGATAACTCATTGTCGTTTTGATTTGCATTTCTCTAATAATTAGAGGTGTTGAGCAGCTTTTCATGTGCGTCTTGGCCGTCTCTGTGACTTCTTTGAAGAAACGTCTATTTAGATCTTCTGCCCATTTTTGTATTGGGTTGTTTGTTTTATTAATATTAAGCTGCCTGAGCTGTTTATATATATTGGAGATTAAACCTTTGTCCATTGATTCGTTTGCGAACGTTTTCGCCCATTCTGAGCGTTGCTTTTTTCCATTCCCGTTTTTTTTAACCAAAAAAGAAAGAAAGCAAAAGAAGCAGAACACTAATGTGCGTGAAATATGCCTCTTGAAACTGTCGTTTTGAAATATGGACGTCTTTTGAACTTTTTGGTTGATATATGACCCCAGGATTTGTTTTCAGGGCCGGTGTCATTTACAGGCCTGAAATGATTTGGAATATCCCCTGACCATTAGCGCTGGGATTAAAGCTGCTGTTGTGTGAAACGGCCACAAGGTGGCAGCAGTTCTCCCTTAGCAAATCTGGTTACTAGGGCAACAGAGCCTCAATGGAAGCCGTGTTCTAGATTGGAATTTAGAATGGAATGTGCCAGGAGAAAGCCCCTCAAGTTTGTCTCACTACTTCTTGTTCGTGTTTTTAATTTAATTTTTAATTTTTTATTACAACAAGTTTGATTACATCGTTTGGCTTGTTGTAGGTGTGCAAGATGTGGTTCTTTTACACATATACATATGTCTGTTCTTCCTGGGACCCTTTTCCCATGTACGTTATGACAGAATGTTGAGTAGTCTTCTCTTGGCATTCCATAGGTCTTTGGTGATTATATATTTCACCTGTGTTTGTATATGTCTCTTAACCCCAATATCGTAATGAATCCAATCCTCACACCTTTCCATTGGTGAACCATAAGTTTGTTTAATGAATCTGTGATTGCCCTTCTCCGTGGAAATATCTGCCCTGGTATCCGTTTTTAGGTAACACCTGTAAGTGATATCCTACGATATGTGTCTTTCACTTTCTGACTTACTACAAGTCACGTGATTACCTGTAGACTCATCTACGGGGCTGCAAATGGCATTGTGTCCTTTTTTTCCTTGGCTAATATTCTGTCTTAGCGAGGTCTATTTTCTGCAATGTGATTCCCTGAGGGCTGAGGATTAGCTGACCTGGGCAGCTTGACCCTGCCGGCAAGCCCTCCCCAGGTGTGCCTGGGTTGAGGTCAATAGAAACAGCACTCCAGGCAGCAATAGCCCCTGCAGCTGTGCCTGACTCCATATTCTCTGCCCCGTCAGCAGTCTCGGGGCTGTGCTGTTGGGTGGGTGTGAGGGTCCACGGCTTTGTTGGTGGCCCGGTGTGAGTGGGGCTCTGCTGGACTTTCTGCAGGAGTTGCCAGGCTGCCACTTGTAAAGAAGAGGATGTGTCACCCATAACTTCCGCTGGAATTTCTCTCCGGGCTGAGGTGAGGAAGGAAAAAAAGGAGTGGGGGCCGGGACAGGAGGGGTATCTCAGGCAGGGAAATGGAAAGCTTCCAGAAGAGCGCCCGGGGCCAGGACCATCCTGGCTGGCCTGCAGGCACCAAGTTGGCCTGTGTGCTGTCGCTGGTGTGGCTCCACGAACCTTGCTCTAGGCTTTCAAGCCCTTGTACATATTCAGGTGTTTTACCTGGATAGGGTGGGAACAGTTCAGCAACAGCTGGCCTGGGGCTCTGCTCACGTTTACTCACAGAGGCCCCGGCACGTTCCCCCAGCTTTGCAGTGAGGACGCTCCTTGCATGGAGGGGCCGGACTGCTGGCTGTATGGGAGACGATTCCCCACCTCTGACCAATTTCAGAATTGTTTACCGCTGGAGCAAGTGCCCTGATAGGGTTTTCCTCTGTATAACTGCTGGGTTCAGGTTTTTTTTTTTCTTTTTTGGTTCAAGTTGGAATTTATTCATCTTTTATGTATTTATTTATATAAACATGGAAATAATTCATTCATAGAAATACATCTGTGTGAAGGGAAGAACTTTTTTCTGTTTTATTTTTAAATTTCATTTCTAAAAATTTTGAAGTTTAATTATTTTTATTTTTCTATACAGCAGGTTATTATTAATTATTTATTTTATTCATATACATATATACAGGTCAATACCTTTCTCCCAACTCATCTGACCACAACACCCCATGGCTTCCCCGACTTGGTGTCCATACGTCTGTTCTCTACCTCTGTTTCTCTATTTCTGCCCTGCAAACCTGTTCATCTGTACCATATATCTAGGTTCCACATACATGCATTAATACAGAATATTTGTTTTGCTCTTTCTGACTTACTTCATTCTGTATGACAGTCTCTAGATCCACCGACTTCTCTACAAACAACCCAGTTTCATTCCTTTTCATGGCTGAGTCATATCCCATTTTATATATGTACCACATCTTTATCCATTCGTCTGTCTGTGGGCATTTAGGTTGCTTCTATTACATGGCTATTGTAAATAGTGCTGCAATGAACATTGTGGTGAATGTGTGTTTTTGATTTATGGTTGTCTCTGGGTATATGCCCAGAAGTGGGATTGCTGGATCCTATGGTAATTCCATTTCTAGTTTCTTTAAGGAAACTCCATACTGTTCTCCATAGTGACTGTATCAATTTACCTTCCCACCAATAGTGGAAGAGGGTTTCTTTTGTCCACACCCTCCCCAGAATTTGTTGTTTGTAGATTTTCTGATGATGCCGAGTCTAACAGGTGTGAGGTGATACCTCATTGTCGTTTTGATTTGCATTTCTCTAATAATTAGTGGTGTTGAGCAGCTTTTCATGTGCGTCTTGGCCGTCTCTGTGACTTCTTTGAAGAAAAGTCTATTTAGATCTTCTGCCCATTTTTGTATTGGGTTGTTTGTTTTATTAATATTAAGCTGCCTGAGCTGTTTATATATATTGGAGATTAAACCTTTGTCCATTGATTCGTTTGCGAATGTTTTCGCCCATTCTGAGGGTTGCCTTTTTCCATTCCCGTTTTTTTTAACCAAAAAAGAAAGAAAGCAAAAGAAGCAGAACACTAATGTGCGTGAAATATGCCTCTTGAAACTGTCGTTTTGAAATATGGACGTCTTTTGAACTTTTTGATGGATATATGACCCCAGGATTTGTTTTATGGGAAGGGGTCATTTACAGGCCTGCAATGATTTGGAATATCCACTGACCAGTAGCGCTGGGATTAAAGCTGCTGTTGTGTGAAACGGCCACAAGGTGGCAGCAGTTCTCCCTTAGCAAATCTGGTTACTAGGGCAACAGAGCCTCAATGGAAGCCGTGTTCTAGATTGGAATTTAGAATGGAATGTGCCAGGAGAAAGCCCCTCAAGTTTGTCTCACTACTTCTTGTAAGTGTTTTTAATTTAATTTTTAATTTTTATTACAGCAAGTTTGATTACAACGTTTGGCTTGTTGTAGGTGTGCAAGATGTGGTTCTTTTACACATATACATATGTCTGTTCTTCCTGGGACCCTTTTCCCATGTACGTTATGACAGAATGTTGAGTAGTCTTCTCTTGGCATTCCGTAGGTCTTTGGTGATTATATATTTCACCTGTGTTTGTATATGTCTCTTAACACCAATATCGTAATGAATCCAATCCTCACACCTTTCCATTGGTGAACCATAAGTTTGTTTAATGAATCTGTGATTGCCCTTCTCCGTGGAAATATCTGCCCTGGTATCCGTTTTTAGGTAACACCTATAAGTGATATCCTACGATATGTGTCTTTCACTTTCTGACTTACTACAAGTCACGTGATTACCTGTAGACTCATCTACGGGGCTGCAAATGGCATTGTGTCCTTTTTTTCCTTGGCTAATATTCTGTCTTAGCGAGGTCCATTTTCTGCAATGTGATTCCCTGAGGGCTGAGGATTAGCTGACCTGGGCAGCCTGACCCTGCTGGCAAGCCCTCCCCAGGTGTGCCTGGGTTGAGGTCAATAGAAACAGCACTCCAGGCAGCAATAGCCCCTGCAGCTGTGCCTGACTCCATATTCTCTGCCCCGTCAGCAGTCTCGGGGCTGTGCTGGTGGGTGGGTGTGAGGGTCCACGGCTTTGTTGGTGGCCCGGTGTGAGTGGGGCTCTGCTGGACTTTCTGCAGGAGTTGCCAGGCTGCCACTTGTAAAGAAGAGGATGTGTCACCCATAACTTCCGCTGCAATTTCTCTCCGGGCTGAGGTGAGGAAGGAAAAAAAGGAGTGAGGGCCGGGACAGGAGGGGTATCTCAGGCAGGGAAATGGAAAGCTTCCAGAAGAGCGCCCGGGGCGAGGACCATCCTGGCTTGCCTGCAGGCACCAAGTTGGCCTGCGTGCTGTCGCTGGTGTGGCTCCACGACCCTTCCTCTAGGCTTTCAAGCCCTTGTACATATTCAGGTCTTTTACCTGGGAAGGGTGGGAACAGTTCAGCAACAGCTGGCCTGGGGCTCTGCTCATGTTTACTCACAGAGGCCCCGGCACGGTCCCCCAGCTTTGCAATGAGGACGCTCCTTGCGTGGAGGGGCCGGGCTGCTGGCTGTATGGGAGATGATTCCCCACCTCTGACCAATTTCAGAATTGTTTACCGCTGGAGCAAGTGCCCTGATAGGGTTTTCCTCTGTATAACTGCTGGGTTCAGGTTTTTTTTTTTCTTTTTTGGTTCAACTTAGAATTTATTCATCTTTTATGTATTTATTGATATAAGCATGGAAATAATTCATTCATAGAAATACATCTGTGTGAAGGGAAGAACTTTTTTCTGTTTTATTTTTAAATTTCATTTCTAAAAATTTTGAAGTTTAATTATATTTATTTTTCTATACAGCAGGTTATTATTAGTTATCTATTTTATTCATATACATATATACAGGTGAATACCTATCTCCCAACTCATCTGACCACCAACAATCCATGGCTTCCCCCACTTGGTGTCCATACGTTTGTTCTCTACCTCTTTTTCTCTATTTCTGCCCTGCAAACCTGTTCATCTGTACCATATATCTAGGTTCCACATACATGCATTAATACAGAATATTTGTTTTGCACTTTCTGACTTACTTCATTCTGTATGACAGTCTCTAGATCCACCGACTTCTCTACAAATAACCCAGTTTCATTCCCTTTCATGGCTGAGTCATATTCTATTTTATATATGTACCAAATCTTTATCCATTCGTCTGTCTGTGGGCATTTAGGTTGCTTCCATTAGCTGGCTATTGTAAATAGTGCTGCAATGAACATTGTGGTGAATGTGTGTTTTTGATTTATGGTTTTCTCTGGGTATATGCCCAGAAGTGGGATTGCTGGATCCTATGGTAATTCTATTTCTAGTTTCTTTAAGGAAACTCCATACTGTTCTCCATAGTGACTGTATCAATTTACCTTCCCACTAATAGTGGAAGAGGGTTCCTTTTGTCCACACCCTCCCCAGAATTTGTTGTTTGTAGATTTTCTGATGATGCCGATTCTAACAGGTGTGAGGTGATACCTCATTGTCGTTGTGATTTGCATTTCTCTAATAATTAGTGGTGTTGAGCAGCTTTTCATGTGCGTCTTGGCCGTCTCTGTGACTTCTTTGAAGAAACGTCTATTTAGATCTTCTGCCTTTATTTGTATTGGGTTGTTTGTTTTTTTAATATTAAGCTGCGTGAGCTGTTTATATATGTTGGAGATTAAACCATTGTCCATTGATTCGTTTGCGAACGTTTTGGCCCATTCTGAGGTTTGCCTTTTTCCATTCCCGTTTTTTTTAACCAAAAAAGAAAGACAGCAAAAGAAGCAGAACACTAATGTGCGTGAAATATGCCTCTTGAAACTGTCGTTTTGAAATATGGACGTCTTTTGAACTTTTTGGTCGATATATGACCCCAGGATTTGTTTTCAGGGCAGGTGTCATTTACAGGCCTGCAATGATTTGGAATATCCACTGACCATTAGCGCTTGGATTAAAGCTGCTGTTGTGTGAAACGGCCACAAGGTGGCAGCAGTTCTCCCTTAGCAAATCTGCTTACTAGGGCAACAGAGCCTCAATGGAAGCCCTGTTCTAGATTGGAATTTAGAATGGAATGTGCCAGGAGAAAGCCCCTCAAGTTTGTCTCACTACTTCTTGTTCGTGTTTTTAATTTAATTTTTAATTTTTTATTACAGCAAGTTTGATTACATCATTTGGCTTGTTGTAGGTGTGCAAGATGTGGTTCTTTTACACATATACATATGTCTGTTCTTCCTGGGACCCTTTTCCCATGTACGTTATGACAGAATGTTGAGTAGTCTTCTGTTGGCATTCCGTAGGTCTTTGGTGATTATATATTTCACCTGTGTTTGTATATGTCTCTTAACACCAATATCGTAATGAATCCAATCCTCACACCTTTCCATTGGTGAACCATAAGTTTGTTTAATGAATCTGTGATTGCCCTTCTCCGTGGAAATATCTGCCCTGGTATCCGTTTTTAGGTAACACCTGTAAGTGATATCCTACGATATGTGTCTTTCACTTTCTGACTTACTACAAGTCACGTGATTACCTGTAGACTCATCTACGGGGCTGCAAATGGCATTGTGTCCGTTTTTTCCTTGGCTAATATTCTGTCTTAGCGAGGTCCATTTTCTGCAATGTGATTCCCTGAGGGCTGAGGATTAGCTGACCTGGGCAGCCTGACCCTGCCGGCAAGCCCTCCCCAGGTGTGCCTGGGTTGAGGTCAATAGAAACAGCACTCCAGGCAGCAATAGCCCCTGCAGCTGTGCCTGACTCCATATTCTCTGCCCCGTCAGCAGTCTCGGGGCTGTGCTGGTGGGTGGGTGTGAGGGTCCACGGCTTTGTT
Source organism: Mesoplodon densirostris (assembly GCF_025265405.1). NCBI lineage: Eukaryota > Metazoa > Chordata > Mammalia > Artiodactyla > Ziphiidae > Mesoplodon > Mesoplodon densirostris. The sequence continues at coordinate 95,549,398 of NC_082666.1, forward strand.
GGTGGCCCGGTGTGAGTGGGGCTCTGCTGGACTTTCTGCAGGAGTTGCCAGGCTGCCACTTGTAAAGAAGAGGATGTGTCACCCATAACTTCCGCTGGAATTTCTCTCCGGGCTGAGGTGAGGAAGGAAAAAAAGGAGTGGGGGCCGGGACAGGAGGGGTATCTCAGGCAGGGAAATGGAAAGCTTCCAGAAGAGCGCCCGGGGCCAGGACCATCCTGGCTGGCCTGCAGGCACCAAGTTGGCCTGCGTGCTGTCGCTGGTGTGGCTCCTCGACCCTTCCTCTAGGCTTTTAAGCCCTTGTACATATTCAGGTGTTTTACCTGGGAAGGGTGGGAACAGTTCAGCAACAGCTGGCCTGGGGCTCTGCTCACGTTTACTCACAGAGGCCCCGGCACGGTCCCCCAGCTTTGCAATGAGGACGCTCCTTGCGTGGAGGGGCCGGGCTGCTGGCTGTATGGGAGATGATTCCCCACCTCTGACCAATTTCAGAATTTTTTACCGCTGGAGCAAGTGCCCTGATAGGGTTTTCCTATGTATAACTGCTGGGTTCAGGTTTTTTTTTTTCTTTTTTGGTTCAAGTTAGAATTTATTCATCTTTTATGTATTTATTGATATAAGCATGGAAATAATTCATTCATAGAAATACATCTGTGTGAAGGGAAGAACTTTTTTCTGTTTTATTTTTAAATTTCATTTCTAAAAATTTTGAAGTTTAATTATATTTATTTTTCTATACAGCAGGTTTTTATTAATTATTTATTTTATTCATATACATATATATAGGTCAATACCTATCTCCCAACTCATCTGACCACAACACCCCATGGCTTCCCCGACTTGGTGTCCATACGTTTGTTCTCTACCTCTTTTTCTCTATTTCTGCCCTGCAAACCTGTTCATCTGTACCATATATCTAGGTTCCACATACATGCATTAATACAGAATATTTGTTTTGCTCTTTCTGACTTACTTCATTCTGTATGACAGTCTCTAGATCCACTGACTTCTCTACAAACAACCCAGTTTCATTCCTTTTCATGGCTGAGTCATATCCCATTTTATATATGTACCACATCTTTATCCATTCGTCTGTCTGTGGGCATTTAGGTTGCTTCCATTACCTGGCTATTGTAAATAGTGCTGCAATGAACATTGTGGTGAATGTGTGATTTTGATTTATGGTTTTCTCTGGGTATATGCCCAGAAGTGGGATTGCTGGATCCTATGGTAATTCTATTTCTAGTTTCTTTAAGGAAACTCCATACTGTTCTCCATAGTGACTGTATCAATTTACCTTCCCACCAATAGTGGAAGAGGGTTCCTTTTGTCCACACCCTCCCCAGAATTTGTTGTTTGTAGATTTTCTGATGATGCCGAGTCTAACAGGTGTGAGGTGATAACTCATTGTCGTTTTGATTTGCATTTCTCTAATAATTAGAGGTGTTGAGCAGCTTTTCATGTGCGTCTTGGCCGTCTCTGTGACTTCTTTGAAGAAACGTCTATTTAGATCTTCTGCCCATTTTTGTATTGGGTTGTTTGTTTTATTAATATTAAGCTGCCTGAGCTGTTTATATATATTGGAGATTAAACCTTTGTCCATTGATTCGTTTGCGAACGTTTTCGCCCATTCTGAGCGTTGCTTTTTTCCATTCCCGTTTTTTTTAACCAAAAAAGAAAGAAAGCAAAAGAAGCAGAACACTAATGTGCGTGAAATATGCCTCTTGAAACTGTCGTTTTGAAATATGGACGTCTTTTGAACTTTTTGGTTGATATATGACCCCAGGATTTGTTTTCAGGGCCGGTGTCATTTACAGGCCTGAAATGATTTGGAATATCCCCTGACCATTAGCGCTGGGATTAAAGCTGCTGTTGTGTGAAACGGCCACAAGGTGGCAGCAGTTCTCCCTTAGCAAATCTGGTTACTAGGGCAACAGAGCCTCAATGGAAGCCGTGTTCTAGATTGGAATTTAGAATGGAATGTGCCAGGAGAAAGCCCCTCAAGTTTGTCTCACTACTTCTTGTTCGTGTTTTTAATTTAATTTTTAATTTTTTATTACAACAAGTTTGATTACATCGTTTGGCTTGTTGTAGGTGTGCAAGATGTGGTTCTTTTACACATATACATATGTCTGTTCTTCCTGGGACCCTTTTCCCATGTACGTTATGACAGAATGTTGAGTAGTCTTCTCTTGGCATTCCATAGGTCTTTGGGGATTATATATTTCACCTGTGTTTGTATATGTCTCTTAACCCCAATATCGTAATGAATCCAATCCTCACACCTTTCCATTGGTGAACCATAAGTTTGTTTAATGAATCTGTGATTGCCCTTCTCCGTGGAAATATCTGCCCTGGTATCCGTTTTTAGGTAACACCTGTAAGTGATATCCTACGATATGTGTCTTTCACTTTCTGACTTACTACAAGTCACGTGATTACCTGTAGACTCATCTACGGGGCTGCAAATGGCATTGTGTCCTTTTTTTCCTTGGCTAATATTCTGTCTTAGCGAGGTCCATTTTCTGCAATGTGATTCCCTGAGGGCTGAGGATTAGCTGACCTGGGCAGCCTGACCCTGCCGGCAAGCCCTCCCCAGGTGTGCCTGGGTTGAGGTCAATAGAAACAGCACTCCAGGCAGCAATAGCCCCTGCAGCTGTGCCTGACTCCATATTCTCTGCCCCGTCAGCAGTCTCGGGGCTGTGCTGTTGGGTGGGTGTGAGGGTCCACGGCTTTGTTGGTGGCCCGGTGTGAGTGGGGCTCTGCTGGACTTTCTGCAGGAGTTGCCAGGCTGCCACTTGTAAAGAAGAGGATGTGTCACCCATAACTTCCGCTGGAATTTCTCTCCGGGCTGAGGTGAGGAAGGAAAAAAAGGAGTGGGGGCCGGGACAGGAGGGGTATCTCAGGCAGGGAAATGGAAAGCTTCCAGAAGAGCGCCCGGGGCCAGGACCATCCTGGCTGGCCTGCAGGCACCAAGTTGGCCTGTGTGCTGTTGCTGGTGTGGCTCCACGACCCTTCCTCTAGGCTTTCAAGCCCTTGTACATATTCAGGTGTTTTACCTGGATAGGGTGGGAACAGTTCAGCAACAGCTGGCCTGGGGCTCTGCTCACGTTTACTCACAGAGGCCCCGGCACGTTCCCCCAGCTTTGCAATGAGGACGCTCCTTGCGTGGAGGGGCCGGACTGCTGGCTGTATGGGAGATGATTCCCCACCTCTGACCAATTTCAGAATTGTTTACCGCTGGAGCAAGTGCCCTGATAGGGTTTTCCTCTGTATAACTGTTGGGTTCAGGTTTTTTTTTTTCTTTTTTGGTTCAAGTTGGAATTTATTCATCTTTTATGTATTTATTTATATAAACATGGAAATAATTCATTCATAGAAATACATCTGTGTGAAGGGAAGAACTTTTTTCTGTTTTATTTTTAAATTTCATTTCTAAAAATTTTGAAGTTTAATTATTTTTATTTTTCTATACAGCAGGTTATTATTAATTATTTATTTTATTCATATACATATATACAGGTCAATACCTTTCTCCCAACTCATCTGACCACAACACCCCATGGCTTCCCCGACTTGGTGTCCATACGTCTGTTCTCTACCTCTGTTTCTCTATTTCTGCCCTGCAAACCTGTTCATCTGTACCATATATCTAGGTTCCACATACATGCATTAATACAGAATATTTGTTTTGCTCTTTCTGACTTACTTCATTCTGTATGACAGTCTCTAGATCCACCGACTTCTCTACAAACAACCCAGTTTCATTCCTTTTCATGGCTGAGTCATATCCCATTTTATATATGTACCACATCTTTATCCATTCGTCTGTCTGTGGGCATTTAGGTTGCTTCTATTACATGGCTATTGTAAATAGTGCTGCAATGAACATTGTGGTGAATGTGTGTTTTTGATTTATGGTTGTCTCTGGGTATATGCCCAGAAGTGGGATTGCTGGATCCTATGGTAATTCCATTTCTAGTTTCTTTAAGGAAACTCCATACTGTTCTCCATAGTGACTGTATCAATTTACCTTCCCACCAATAGTGGAAGAGGGTTTCTTTTGTCCACACCCTCCCCAGAATTTGTTGTTTGTAGATTTTCTGATGATGCCGAGTCTAACAGGTGTGAGGTGATACCTCATTGTCGTTTTGATTTGCATTTCTCTAATAATTAGTGGTGTTGAGCAGCTTTTCATGTGCGTCTTGGCCGTCTCTGTGACTTCTTTGAAGAAAAGTCTATTTAGATCTTCTGCCCATTTTTGTATTGGGTTGTTTGTTTTATTAATATTAAGCTGCCTGAGCTGTTTATATATATTGGAGATTAAACCTTTGTCCATTGATTCGTTTGCGAATGTTTTCGCCCATTCTGAGGGTTGCCTTTTTCCATTCCCGTTTTTTTTAACCAAAAAAGAAAGAAAGCAAAAGAAGCAGAACACTAATGTGCGTGAAATATGCCTCTTGAAACTGTCGTTTTGAAATATGGACGTCTTTTGAACTTTTTGATGGATATATGACCCCAGGATTTGTTTTATGGGAAGGTGTCATTTACAGGCCTGCAATGATTTGGAATATCCACTGACCAGTAGCGCTGGGATTAAAGCTGCTGTTGTGTGAAACGGCCACAAGGTGGCAGCAGTTCTCCCTTAGCAAATCTGGTTACTAGGGCAACAGAGCCTCAATGGAAGCCGTGTTCTAGATTGGAATTTAGAATGGAATGTGCCAGGAGAAAGCCCCTCAAGTTTGTCTCACTACTTCTTGTAAGTGTTTTTAATTTAATTTTTAATTTTTATTACAGCAAGTTTGATTACAACGTTTGGCTTGTTGTAGGTGTGCAAGATGTGGTTCTTTTACACATATACATATGTCTGTTCTTCCTGGGACCCTTTTCCCATGTACGTTATGACAGAATGTTGAGTAGTCTTCTCTTGGCATTCCGTAGGTCTTTGGTGATTATATATTTCACCTGTGTTTGTATATGTCTCTTAACACCAATATCGTAATGAATCCAATCCTCACACCTTTCCATTGGTGAACCATAAGTTTGTTTAATGAATCTGTGATTGCCCTTCTCCGTGGAAATATCTGCCCTGGTATCCGTTTTTAGGTAACACCTGTAAGTGATATCCTACGATATGTGTCTTTCACTTTCTGACTTACTACAAGTCACGTGATTACCTGTAGACTCATCTACGGGGCTGCAAATGGCATTGTGTCATTTTTTTCCTTGGCTAATATTCTGTCTTAGCGAGGTCCATTTTCTGCAATGTGATTCCCTGAGGGCTGAGGATTAGCTGACCTGGGCAGCCTGACCCTGCTGGCAAGCCCTCCCCAGGTGTGCCTGGGTTGAGGTCAATAGAAACAGCACTCCAGGCAGCAATAGCCCCTGCAGCTGTGCCTGACTCCATATTCTCTGCCCCGTCAGCAGTCTCGGGGCTGTGCTGGTGGGTGGGTGTGAGGGTCCACGGCTTTGTTGGTGGCCCGGTGTGAGTGGGGCTCTGCTGGACTTTCTGCAGGAGTTGCCAGGCTGCCACTTGTAAAGAAGAGGATGTGTCACCCATAACTTCCGCTGCAATTTCTCTCCGGGCTGAGGTGAGGAAGGAAAAAATGGAGTGGGGGCCGGGACAGGAGCGGTATCTCAGGCAGGGAAATGGAAAGCTTCCAGAAGAGCGCCCGGGGCGAGGACCATCCTGGCTTGCCTGCAGGCACCAAGTTGGCCTGCGTGCTGTCGCTGGTGTGGCTCCACGACCCTTCCTCTAGGCTTTCAAGCCCTTGTACATATTCAGGTCTTTTACCTGGGAAGGGTGGGAACAGTTCAGCAACAGCTGGCCTGGGGCTCTGCTCATGTTTACTCACAGAGGCCCCGGCACGGTCCCCCAGCTTTGCAATGAGGACGCTCCTTGCGTGGAGGGGCCGGGCTGCTGGCTGTATGGGAGATGATTCCCCACCTCTGACCAATTTCAGAATTGTTTACCGCTGGAGCAAGTGCCCTGATAGGGTTTTCCTCTGTATAACTGCTGGGTTCAGGTTTTTTTTTTTCTTTTTTGGTTCAACTTAGAATTTATTCATCTTTTATGTATTTATTGATATAAGCATGGAAATAATTCATTCATAGAAATACATCTGTGTGAAGGGAAGAACTTTTTTCTGTTTTATTTTTAAATTTCATTTCTAAAAATTTTGAAGTTTAATTATATTTATTTTTCTATACAGCAGGTTATTATTAGTTATCTATTTTATTCATATACATATATACAGGTGAATACCTATCTCCCAACTCATCTGACCACCAACAATCCATGGCTTCCCCCACTTGGTGTCCATACGTTTGTTCTCTACCTCTTTTTCTCTATTTCTGCCCTGCAAACCTGTTCATCTGTACCATATATCTAGGTTCCACATACATGCATTAATACAGAATATTTGTTTTGTACTTTCTGACTTACTTCATTCTGTATGACAGTCTCTAGATCCACCGACTTCTCTACAAATAACCCAGTTTCATTCCTTTTCATGGCTGAGTCATATTCTATTTTATATATGTACCAAATCTTTATCCATTCGTCTGTCTGTGGGCATTTAGGTTGCTTCCATTAGCTGGCTATTGTAAATAGTGCTGCAATGAACATTGTGGTGAATGTGTGTTTTTGATTTATGGTTTTCTCTGGGTATATGCCCAGAAGTGGGATTGCTGGATCCTATGGTAATTCTATTTCTAGTTTCTTTAAGGAAACTCCATACTGTTCTCCATAGTGACTGTATCAATTTACCTTCCCACTAATAGTGGAAGAGGGTTCCTTTTGTCCACACCCTCCCCAGAATTTGTTGTTTGTAGATTTTCTGATGATGCCGATTCTAACAGGTGTGAGGTGATACCTCATTGTCGTTGTGATTTGCATTTCTCTAATAATTAGTGGTGTTGAGCAGCTTTTCATGTGCGTCTTGGCCGTCTCTGTGACTTCTTTGAAGAAACGTCTATTTAGATCTTCTGCCTTTATTTGTATTGGGTTGTTTGTTTTTTTAATATTAAGCTGCGTGAGCTGTTTATATATGTTGGAGATTAAACCATTGTCCATTGATTCGTTTGCGAACGTTTTGGCCCATTCTGAGGTTTGCCTTTTTCCATTCCCGTTTTTTTTAACCAAAAAAGAAAGACAGCAAAAGAAGCAGAACACTAATGTGCGTGAAATATGCCTCTTGAAACTGTCGTTTTGAAATATGGACGTCTTTTGAACTTTTTGGTCGATATATGACCCCAGGATTTGTTTTCAGGGCAGGTGTCATTTACAGGCCTGCAATGATTTGGAATATCCACTGACCATTAGCGCTGGGATTAAAGCTGCTGTTGTGTGAAACGGCCACAAGGTGGCAGCAGTTCTCCCTTAGCAAATCTGCTTACTAGGGCAACAGAGCCTCAATGGAAGCCCTGTTCTAGATTGGAATTTAGAATGGAATGTGCCAGGAGAAAGCCCCTCAAGTTTGTCTCACTACTTCTTGTTCGTGTTTTTAATTTAATTTTTAATTTTTTATTACAGCAAGTTTGATTACATCATTTGGCTTGTTGTAGGTGTGCAAGATGTGGTTCTTTTACACATATACATATGTCTGTTCTTCCTGGGACCCTTTTCCCATGTACGTTATGACAGAATGTTGAGTAGTCTTCTCTTGGCATTCCATAGGTCTTTGGTGATTATATATTTCACCTGTGTTTGTATATGTCTCTTAACCCCAATATCGTAATGAATCCAATCCTCACACCTTTCCATTGGTGAACCATAAGTTTGTTTAATGAATCTGTGATTGCCCTTCTCCGTGGAAATATCTGCCCTGGTATCCGTTTTTAGGTAACACCTGTAAGTGATATCCTACGATATGTGTCTTTCACTTTCTGACTTACTACAAGTCACGTGATTACCTGTAGACTCATCTACGGGGCTGCAAATGGCATTGTGTCCTTTTTTTCCTTGGCTAATATTCTGTCTTAGCGAGGTCCATTTTCTGCAATGTGATTCCCTGAGGGCTGAGGATTAGCTGACCTGGGCAGCCTGACCCTGCCGGCAAGCCCTCCCCAGGTGTGCCTGGGTTGAGGTCAATAGAAACAGCACTCCAGGCAGCAATAGCCCCTGCAGCTGTGCCTGACTCCATATTCTCTGCCCCGTCAGCAGTCTCGGGGCTGTGCTGGTGGGTGGGTGTGAGGGTCCACGGCTTTGTTGGTGGCCCGGTGTGAGTGGGGCTCTGCTGGACTTTCTGCAGGAGTTGCCAGGCTGCCACTTGTAAAGAAGAGGATGTGTCACCCATAACTTCCGCTGGAATTTCTCTCCGGGCTGAGGTGAGGAAGGAAAAAAAGGAGTGGGGGCCGGGACAGGAGGGGTATCTCAGGCAGGGAAATGGAAAGCTTCCAGAAGAGCGCCCGGGGCCAGGACCATCCTGGCTGGCCTGCAGGCACCAAGTTGGCCTGTGTGCTGTCGCTGGTGTGGCTCCACGACCCTTCCTCTAGGCTTTCAAGCCCTTGTACATATTCAGGTGTTTTACCTGGATAGGGTGGGAACAGTTCAGCAACAGCTGGCCTGGGGCTCTGCTCACGTTTACTCACAGAGGCCCCGGCACGTTCCCCCAGCTTTGCAATGAGGACGCTCCTTGCGTGGAGGGGCCGGACTGCTGGCTGTATGGGAGACGATTCCCCACCTCTGACCAATTTCAGAATTGTTTACCGCTGGAGCAAGTGCCCTGATAGGGTTTTCCTCTGTATAACTGCTGGGTTCAGGTTTTTTTTTTTCTTTTTTGGTTCAAGTTGGAATTTATTCATCTTTTATGTATTTATTTATATAAACATGGAAATAATTCATTCATAGAAATACATCTGTGTGAAGGGAAGAACTTTTTTCTGTTTTATTTTTAAATTTCATTTCTAAAAATTTTGAAGTTTAATTATTTTTATTTTTCTATACAGCAGGTTATTATTAATTATTTATTTTATTCATATACATATATACAGGTCAATACCTTTCTCCCAACTCATCTGACCACAACACCCCATGGCTTCCCCGACTTGGTGTCCATACGTCTGTTCTCTACCTCTGTTTCTCTATTTCTGCCCTGCAAACCTGTTCATCTGTACCATATATCTAGGTTCCACATACATGCATTAATACAGAATATTTGTTTTGCTCTTTCTGACTTACTTCATTCTGTATGACAGTCTCTAGATCCACCGACTTCTCTACAAACAACCCAGTTTCATTCCTTTTCATGGCTGAGTCATATCCCATTTTATATATGTACCACATCTTTATCCATTCGTCTGTCTGTGGGCATTTAGGTTGCTTCTATTACATGGCTATTGTAAATAGTGCTGCAATGAACATTGTGGTGAATGTGTGTTTTTGATTTATGGTTGTCTCTGGGTATATGCCCAGAAGTGGGATTGCTGGATCCTATGGTAATTCCATTTCTAGTTTCTTTAAGGAAACTCCATACTGTTCTCCATAGTGACTGTATCAATTTACCTTCCCACCAATAGTGGAAGAGGGTTTCTTTTGTCCACACCCTCCCCAGAATTTGTTGTTTGTAGATTTTCTGATGATGCCGAGTCTAACAGGTGTGAGGTGATACCTCATTGTCGTTTTGATTTGCATTTCTCTAATAATTAGTGGTGTTGAGCAGCTTTTCATGTGCGTCTTGGCCGTCTCTGTGACTTCTTTGAAGAAAAGTCTATTTAGATCTTCTGCCCATTTTTGTATTGGGTTGTTTGTTTTATTAATATTAAGCTGCCTGAGCTGTTTATATATATTGGAGATTAAACCTTTGTCCATTGATTCGTTTGCGAATGTTTTCGCCCATTCTGAGGGTTGCCTTTTTCCATTCCCGTTTTTTTTAACCAAAAAAGAAAGAAAGCAAAAGAAGCAGAACACTAATGTGCGTGAAATATGCCTCTTGAAACTGTCGTTTTGAAATATGGACGTCTTTTGAACTTTTTGATGGATATATGACCCCAGGATTTGTTTTATGGGAAGGTGTCATTTACAGGCCTGCAATGATTTGGAATATCCACTGACCAGTAGCGCTGGGATTAAAGCTGCTGTTGTGTGAAACGGCCACAAGGTGGCAGCAGTTCTCCCTTAGCAAATCTGGTTACTAGGGCAACAGAGCCTCAATGGAAGCCGTGTTCTAGATTGGAATTTAGAATGGAATGTGCCAGGAGAAAGCCCCTCAAGTTTGTCTCACTACTTCTTGTAAGTGTTTTTAATTTAATTTTTAATTTTTATTACAGCAAGTTTGATTACAACGTTTGGCTTGTTGTAGGTGTGCAAGATGTGGTTCTTTTACACATATACATATGTCTGTTCTTCCTGGGACCCTTTTCCCATGGACGTTATGACAGAATGTTGAGTAGTCTTCTCTTGGCATTCCGTAGGTCTTTGGTGATTATATATTTCACCTGTGTTTGTATATGTCTCTTAACACCAATATCGTAATGAATCCAATCCTCACACCTTTCCATTGGTGAACCATAAGTTTGTTTAATGAATCTGTGATTGCCCTTCTCCGTGGAAATATCTGCCCTGGTATCCGTTTTTAGGTAACACCTATAAGTGATATCCTACGATATGTGTCTTTCACTTTCTGACTTACTACAAGTCACGTGATTACCTGTAGACTCATCTACGGGGCTGCAAATGGCATTGTGTCCTTTTTTTCCTTGGCTAATATTCTGTCTTAGCGAGGTCCATTTTCTGCAATGTGATTCCCTGAGGGCTGAGGATTAGCTGACCTGGGAAGCCTGACCCTGCTGGCAAGCCCTCCCCAGGTGTGCCTGGGTTGAGGTCAATAGAAACAGCACTCCAGGCAGCAATAGCCCCTGCAGCTGTGCCTGACTCCATATTCTCTGCCCCGTCAGCAGTCTCGGGGCTGTGCTGGTGGGTGGGTGTGAGGGTCCACGGCTTTGTTGGTGGCCCGGTGTGAGTGGGGCTCTGCTGGACTTTCTGCAGGAGTTGCCAGGCTGCCACTTGTAAAGAAGAGGATGTGTCACCCATAACTTCCGCTGGAATTTCTCTCCGGGCTGAGGTGAGGAAGGAAAAAAAGGAGTGAGGGCCGGGACAGGAGGGGTATCTCAGGCAGGGAAATGGAAAGCTTCCAGAAGAGTGCCCGGGGCGAGGACCATCCTGGCTTGCCTGCAGGCACCAAGTTGGCCGGCGTGCTGTCGCTGGTGTGGCTCCACGACCCTTCCTCTAGGCTTTCAAGCCCTTGTACATATTCAGGTGTTTTACCTGGGAAGGGTGGGAACAGTTCAGCAACAGCTGGCCTGGGGCTCTGCTCACGTTTACTCACAGAGGCCCCGGCACGGTCCCCCAGCTTCGCAATGAGGACGCTCCTTGCGTGGAGGGGCCGGGCTGCTGGCTGTATGGGAGATGATTCCCCACCTCTGACCAATTTCAGAATTGTTTACCACTGGAGCAAGTGCCCTGATAGGGTTTTCCTCTGTATAACTGCTGGGTTCAGGTTTTTTTTTTTTCTTTTTTGGTTCAACTTAGAATTTATTCATCTTTCATGTATTTATTGATATAAGCATGGAAATAATTCATTCATAGAAATACATCTGTGTGAAGGGAAGAACTTTTTTCTGTTTTATTTTTAAATTTCATTTCTAAAAATTTTGAAGTTTAATTATATTTATTTTTCTATACAGCAGGTTATTATTAGTTATCTATTTTATTCATATACATATATACAGGTGAATACCTATCTCCCAACTCATCTGACAACCAACAATCCATGGCTTCCCACACTTGGTGTCCATACGTTTGTTCTCTACCTCTTTTTCTCTATTTCTGCCCTGCAAACCTGTTCATCTGTACCATATATCTAGGTTCCACATACATGCATTAATACAGAATATTTGTTTTGCACTTTCTGACTTACTTCATTCTGTATGACAGTCTCTAGATCCACCGACTTCTCTACAAATAACCCAGTTTCATTCCTTTTCATGGCTGAGTCATATTCCATTTTATATATGTACCAAATCTTTATCCATTCGTCTGTCTGTGGGCATTTAGGTTGCTTCCATTAGCTGGCTATTGTAAATAGTGCTGCAATGAACATTGTGGTGAATGTGTGTTTTTGATTTATGGTTTTCTCTGGGTATATGCCCAGAAGTGGGATTGCTGGATCCTATGGTAATTCTATTTCTAGTTTCTTTAAGGAAACTCCATACTGTTCTCCATAGTGACTGTATCAATTTACCTTCCCACTAATAGTGGAAGAGGGTTCCTTTTGTCCACACCCTCCCCAGAATTTGTTGTTTGTAGATTTTCTGATGATGCCGATTCTAACAGGTGTGAGGTGATACCTCATTGTCGTTGTGATTTGCATTTCTCTAATAATTAGTGGTGTTGAGCAGCTTTTCATGTGCGTCTTGGCCGTCTCTGTGACTTCTTTGAAGAAACGTCTATTTAGATCTTCTGCCTTTATCTGTATTGGGTTGTTTGTTTTTTTAATATTAAGCTGCGTGAGCTGTTTATATATGTTGGAGATTAAACCATTGTCCATTGATTCGTTTGCGAACGTTTTGGCCCATTCTGAGGTTTGCCTTTTTCCATTCCCGTTTTTTTTAACCAAAAAAGAAAGACAGCAAAAGAAGCAGAACACTAATGTGCGTGAAATATGCCTCTTGAAACTGTCGTTTTGAAATATGGACGTCTTTTGAACTTTTTGGTCGATATATGACCCCAGGATTTGTTTTCAGGGCCGGTGTCATTTACAGGCCTGAAATGATTTGGAATATCCCCTGACCATTAGCGCTGGGATTAAAGCTGCTGTTGTGTGAAACGGCCACAAGGTGGCAGCAGTTCTCCCTTAGCAAATCTGCTTACCAGGGCAACAGAGACTCAATGGAAGCCGTGTTCTAGATTGGAATTTAGAATGGAATGTGCCAGGAGAAAGCCCCTCAAGTTTGTCTCACTACTTCTTGTTCGTGTTTTTAATTTAATTTTTAATTTTTTATTACAACAAGTTTGATTACATCGTTTGGCTTGTTGTAGGTGTGCAAGATGTGGTTCTTTTACACATATACATATGTCTGTTCTTCCTGGGACCCTTTTCCCATGTACGTTATGACAGAATGTTGAGTAGTCTTCTCTTGGCATTCCGTAGGTCTTTGGTGATTATATATTTCACCTGTGTTTGTATATGTCTCTTAACCCCAATATCGTAATGAATCCAATCCTCACACCTTTCCATTGGTGAACCATAAGTTTGTTTAATGAATCTGTGATTGCCCTTCTCCGTGGAAATATCTGCCCTGGTATCCGTTTTTAGGTAACACCTGTAAGTGATATCCTACGATATGTGTCTTTCACTTTCTGACTTACTACAAGTCACGTGATTACCTGTAGACTCATCTACGGGGCTGCAAATGGCATTGTGTCCTTTTTTTCCTTGGCTAATATTCTGTCTTAGCGAGGTCCATTTTCTGCAATGTGATTCCCTGAGGGCTGAGGATTAGCTGACCTGGGCAGCCTGACCCTGCCGGCAAGCCCTCCCCAGGTGTGCCTGGGTTGAGGTCAATAGAAACAGCACTCCAGGCAGCAATAGCCCCTGCAGCTGTGCCTGACTCCATATTCTCTGCCCCGTCAGCAGTCTCGGGGCTGTGCTGGTGGGTGGGTGTGAGGGTCCACGGCTTTGTTGGTGGCCCGGTGTGAGTGGGGCTCTGCTGGACTTTCTGCAGGAGTTGCCAGGCTGCCACTTGTAAAGAAGAGGATGTGTCACCCATAACTTCCGCTGGAATTTCTCTCCGGGCTGAGGTGAGGAAGGAAAAAAAGGAGTGGGGGCCGGGACAGGAGGGGTATCTCAGGCAGGGAAATGGAAAGCTTCCAGAAGAGCGCCCGGGGCCAGGACCATCCTGGCTGGCCTGCAGGCACCAAGTTGGCCTGTGTGCTGTCGCTGGTGTGGCTCCACGACCCTTCCTCTAGGCTTTCAAGCCCTTGTACATATTCAGGTGTTTTACCTGGGAAGGGTGGGAACAGTTCAGCAACAGCTGGCCTGGGGCTCTGCTCACGTTTACTCACAGAGGCCCCGGCACGGTCCCCCAGCTTTGCAATGAGGACGCTCCTTGCGTGGAGGGACCGGGCTGCTGGATGTATGGGAGACGATTCCCCACCTCTGACCAATTTCAGAATTGTTTACCGCTGGAGCGAGTGCCCTGATAGGTTTTTCCTCTGTATAACTGCTGGGTTCAGGATTTTTTTTTTTCTTTTTTGGTTCAAGTTAGAATTTATTCATCTTTTATGTATTTATTGATATAAGCATGGAAATAATTCATTCATATAAATACATCTGTGTGAAGGGAAGAACTTTTTTCTGTTTTATTTTTAAATTTCATTTCTAAAAATTTTGAAGTTTAATTATATTTATTTTTCTATACAGCAGGTTATTATTAATTATTTATTTTATTCATATACATATATACAGGTCAATACCTATCTCCCAACTCATCTGACCACAACACCCCATGGCTTCCCCGACTTGGTGTCCATACGTTTGTTCTCTACCTCTGTTTCTCTATTTCTGCCCTGCAAACCTGTTCATCTGTACCATATATCTAGGTTCCACATACATGCATTAATACAGAATATTTGTTTTGCTCTTTATGACTTACTTCATTCTGTATGACAGTCTCTAGATCCACCGACTTCTCTACAAACAGCCCAGTTTCATTCCTTTTCATGGCTGAGTCATATCCCATTTTATATATGTACCACATCTTTATCCATTCGTCTGTCTGTGGGCATTTAGGTTGCTTCCATTACCTGGCTATTGTAAATAGTGCTGCAATGAACATTGTGGTGAATGTGTGATTTTGATTTATGGTTGTCTCTGGGTATATGCCCAGAAGTGGGATTGCCGGATCCTATGGTAATTCTATTTCTAGTTTCTTTAAGGAAACTCCATACTGTTCTCCATAGTGACTGTATCAATTTACCTTCCCACCAATAGTGGAAGAGGGTTCCTTTTGTCCACACCCTCCCCAGAATTTGTTGTTTGTAGATTTTCTGATGATGCCGAGTCTAACAGGTGTGAGGTGATACCTCATTGTCGTTTTGATTTGCATTTCTCTAATAATTAGAGGTGTTGAGCAGCTTTTCATGTGCGTCTTGGCCGTCTCTGTGACTTATTTGAAGAAACGTCTATTTAGATCTTCTGCCCATTTTTGTATTGGGTTGTTTGTTTTATTAATATTAAGCTGCCTGAGCTGTTTATATATATTGGAGATTAAACCTTTGTCCATTGATTCGTTTGCGAACGTTTTCGCCCATTCTGAGAGTTGCTTTTTTCCATTCCCGTTTTTTTTAACCAAAAAAGAAAGAAAGCAAAAGAAGCAGAACACTAATGTGCGTGAAATATGCCTCTTGAAACTGTCGTTTTGAAATATGGACGTCTTTTGAACTTTTTGGTTGATATATGACCCCAGGATTTGTTTTCAGGGCCGGTGTCATTTACAGGCCTGAAATGATTTGGAATATCCACTGACCAGTAGCGCTGGGATTAAAGCTGCTGTTGTGTGAAATGGCCACAAGGTGGCAGCAGTTCTCCCTTAGCAAATCTGCTTACTAGGGCAACAGAGCCTCAATGGAAGCCGTGTTCTAGATTGGAATTTAGAATGGAATGTGCCAGGAGAAAGCCCCTCAAGTTTGTCTCACTACTTCTTGTTCGTGTTTTTAATTTAATTTTTAATTTTTTATTACAGCAAGTTTGATTACATCGTTTGGCTTGTTGTAGGTGTGCAAGATGTGGTTCTTTTACACATATACATATGTCTGTTCTTCCTGGGACCCTTTTCCCATGTACGTTATGACAGAATGTTGAGTAGTCTTCTCTTGGCATTCCGTAGGTCTTTGGTGATTATATATTTCACCTGTGTTTGTATATGTCTCTTAACACCAATATCGTAATGAATCCAATCCTCACACCTTTCCATTGGTGAACCATAAGTTTGTTTAATGAATCTGTGATTGCCCTTCTCCGTGGAAATATCTGCCCTGGTATCCGTTTTTAGGTAACACCTGTAAGTGATATCCTACGATATGTGTCTTTCACTTTCTGACTTACTACAAGTCACGTGATTACCTGTAGACTCATCTACGGGGCTGCAAATGGCATTGTGTCCTTTTTTTCCTTGGCTAATATTCTGTCTTAGTGAGGTCCATTTTCTGCAATGTGATTCCCTGAGGGCTGAGGATTAGCTGACCTGGGCAGCCTGACCCTGCCGGCAAGCCCTCCCCAGGTGTGCCTGGGTTGAGGTCAATAGAAACAGCACTCCAGGCAGCAATAGCCCCTGCAGCTGTGCCTGACTCCATATTCTCTGCCCCGTCAGCAGTCTCGGGGCTGTGCTGTTGGGTGGGTGTGAGGGTCCACGGCTTTGTTGGTGGCCCGGTGTGAGTGGGGCTCTGCTGGACTTTCTGCAGGAGTTGCCAGGCTGCCACTTGTAAAGAAGAGGATGTGTCACCCATAACTTCCGCTGGAATTTCTCTCCGGGCTGAGGTGAGGAAGGAAAAAAAGGAGTGGGGGCCGGGACAGGAGGGGTATCTCAGGCAGGGAAATGGAAAGCTTCCAGAAGAGCGCCCGGGGCCAGGACCATCCTGGCTGGCCTGCAGGCACCAAGTTGGCCTGCGTGCTGTCGCTGGTGTGGATCCACGACCCTTCCTCTAGGCTTTCAAGCCCTTGTACATATTCAGGTGTTTTACCTGGGAAGGGTGGGAACAGTTCAGCAACAGCTGGCCTGGGGCTCTGCTCACGTTTACTCACAGAGGCCCCGGCACGGTGCCCCAGCTTTGCAATGAGGACGCTCCTTGCGTGGAGGGGCCGGGCTGCTGGCTGTATGGGGGATGATTCCCCACCTCTGACCAATTTCAGAATTGTTTACTGCTGGAGCAAGTGCCCTGATAGGGTTTTCCTCTGTATAACTGCTGGGTTCAGGATTTTTTTTTCTTTTTTGGTTCAAGTTAGAATTTATTCATCTTTTATGTATTTATTGATATAAGCATGGAAATAATTCATTCATAGAAATACATCTGTGTGAAGGGAAGAACTTTTTTCTGTTTTATTTTTAAATTTCATTTCTAAAAATTTTGAAGTTTAATTATATTTATTTTTCTATACAGCAGGTTATTATTAATTATTTATTTTATTCATATACATATATACAGGTCAATACCTATCTCCCAACTCATCTGACCACAACACCCCATGGCTTCCCCGACTTGGTGTCCATACGTTTGTTCTCTACCTCTGTTTCTCTATTTCTGCCCTGCAAACCTGTTCATCTGTACCATATATCTAGGTTCCACATACATGCATTAATACAGAATATTTGTTTTGCTCTTTCTGACTTACTTCATTCTGTATGACAGTCTCTAGATCCACCGACTTCTCTACAAACAACCCAGTTTCATTCCTTTTCATGGCTGAGTCATATCCCATTTTATATATGTACCACATCTTTATCCATTCGTCTGTCTGTGGGCATTTAGGTTGCTTCCATTACCTGGCTATTGTAAATAGTGCTGCAATGAACATTGTGGTGAATGTGTGATTTTGATTTATGGTTTTCTCTGGGTATATGCCCAGAAGTGGGATTGCTGGATCCTATGGTAATTCTATTTCTAGTTTCTTTAAGGAAACTCCATACTGTTCTCCATAGTGACTGTATCAATTTACCTTCCCACCAATAGTGGAAGAGGGTTCCTTTTGTCCACACCCTCCCCAGAATTTGTTGTTTGTAGATTTTCTGATGATGCCGAGTCTAACAGGTGTGAGGTGATACCTCATTGTCGTTTTGATTTGCATTTCTCTAATAATTAGAGGTGTTGAGCAGCTTTTCATGTGCGTCTTGGCCGTCTCTGTGACTTCTTTGAAGAAACGTCTATTTAGATCTTCTGCCCATTTTTGTATTGGGTTGTTTGTTTTATTAATATTAAGCTGCCTGAGCTGTTTATATATATTGGAGATTAAACCTTTGTCCATTGATTCGTTTGCGAACGTTTTCGCCCATTCTGAGCGTTGCTTTTTTCCATTCCCGTTTTTTTTAACCAAAAAAGAAAGAAAGCAAAAGAAGCAGAACACTAATGTGCGTGAAATATGCCTCTTGAAACTGTCGTTTAGAAATATGGACGTCTTTTGAACTTTTTGGTTGATATATGACACCAGGATTTGTTTTCATGGCCGGTGTCATTTACAGGCCTGAAATGATTTGGAATATCCCCTGACCATTAGCGCTGGGATTAAAGCTGCTGTTGTGTGAAACGGCCACAAGGTGGCAGCAGTTCTCCCTTAGCAAATCTGCTTACTAGGGCAACAGAGCCTCAATGGAAGCCGTGTTCTAGATTGGAATTTAGAATGGAATGTGCCAGGAGAAAGCCCCTCAAGTTTGTCTCACTACTTCTTGTTCGTGTTTTTAATTTAATTTTTTATTTTTTATTACAACAAGTTTGATTACATCGTTTGGCTTGTTGTAGGTGTGCAAGATGTGGTTCTTTTACACATATACATATGTCTGTTCTTCCTGGGACCCTTTTCCCATGTACGTTATGACAGAATGTTGAGTAGTCTTCTCTTGGCATTCCGTAGGTCTTTGGTGATTATATATTTCACCTGTGTTTGTATATGTCTCTTAACCCCAATATTGTAATGAATCCAATCCTCACACCTTTCCATTGGTGAACCATAAGTTTGTTTAATGAATCTGTGATTGCCCTTCTCCGTGGAAATATCTGCCCTGGTATCCGTTTTTAGGTAACACCTGTAAGTGATATCCTACGATATGTGTCTTTCACTTTCTGACTTACTACACGTCACGTGATTACCTGTAGACTCATCTACGGGGCTGCAAATGGCATTGTGTCCTTTTTTTCCTTGGCTAATATTCTGTCTTAGCGAGGTCCATTTTCTGCAATGTGATTCCCTGAGGGCTGAGGATTAGCTGACCTGGGCAGCCTGACCCTGCCGGCAAGCCCTCCCCAGGTGTGCCTGGGTTGAGGTCAATAGAAACAGCACTCCAGGCAGCAATAGCCCCTGCAGCTGTGCCTGACTCCATATTCTCTGCCCCGTCAGCAGTCTCGGGGCTGTGCTGTTGGGTGGGTGTGAGGGTCCACAGCTTTGTTGGTGGCCCGGTGTGAGTGGGGCTCTGCTGGACTTTCTGCAGGAGTTGCCAGGCTGCCACTTGTAAAGAAGAGGATGTGTCACCCATAACTTCCGCTGGAATTTCTCTCCGGGCTGAGGTGAGGAAGGAAAAAAAGGAGTGGGGGCCGGGACAGGAGGGGTATCTCAGGCAGGGAAATGGAAAGCTTCCAGAAGAGCGCCCGGGGCCAGGACCATCCTGGCTGGCCTGCAGGCACCAAGTTGGCCTGTGTGCTGTCGCTGGTGTGGCTCCACGACCCTTCCTCTAGGCTTTCAAGCCCTTGTACATATTCAGGTGTTTTACCTGGGAAGGGTGGGAACAGTTCAGCAACAGCTGGCCTGGGGCTCTGCTCACGTTTACTCACAGAGGCCCCGGCACGGTCCCCCAGCTTTGCAATGAGGACGCTCCTTGCGTGGAGGGGCCGGGCTGCTGGATGTATGGGAGACGATTCCCCACCTCTGACCAATTTCAGAATTGTTTACCGCTGGAGCAAGTGCCCTGATAGGGTTTTCCTCTGTATAACTGCTGGGTTCAGGATTTTTTTTTTCTTTTTTGGTTCAAGTTAGAATTTATTCATCTTTTATGTATTTATTGATATAAGCATGGAAATAATTCATTCATATAAATACATCTGTGTGAAGGGAAGAACTTTTTTCTGTTTTATTTTTAAATTTCATTTCTAAAAATTTTGAAGTTTAATTATATTTATTTTTCTATACAGCAGGTTATTATTAATTATTTATTTTATTCATATACATATATACAGGTCAATACCTATCTCCCAACTCATCTGACCACAACACCCCATGGCTTCCCCGACTTGGTGTCCATACGTTTGTTCTCTACCTCTGTTTCTCTATTTCTGCCCTGCAAACCTGTTCATCTGTACCATATATCTAGGTTCCACATACATGCATTAATACAGAATATTTGTTTTGCTCTTTCTGACTTACTTCATTCTGTATGACAGTCTCTAGATCCACCGACTTCTCTACAAACAGCCCAGTTTCATTCCTTTTCATGGCTGAGTCATATCCCATTTTATATATGTACCACATCTTTATCCATTCGTCTGTCTGTGGGCATTTAGGTTGCTTCCATTACCTGGCTATTGTAAATAGTGCTGCAATGAACATTGTGGTGAATGTGTGATTTTGATTTATGGTTGTCTCTGGGTATATGCCCAGAAGTGGGATTGCCGGATCCTATGGTAATTCTATTTCTAGTTTCTTTAAGGAAACTCCATACTGTTCTCCATAGTGACTGTATCAATTTACCTTCCCACCAATAGTGGAAGAGGGTTTTTTTTGTCCACACCCTCCCCAGAATTTGTTGTTTGTAGATTTTCTGATGATGCCGAGTCTAACAGGTGTGAGGTGATACCTCATTGTCGTTTTGATTTGCATTTCTCTAATAATTAGAGGTGTTGAGCAGCTTTTCATGTGCGTCTTGGCCGTCTCTGTGACTTATTTGAAGAAACGTCTATTTAGATCTTCTGCCCATTTTTGTATTGGGTTGTTTGTTTTATTAATATTAAGCTGCCTGAGCTGTTTATATATATTGGAGATTAAACCTTTGTCCACTGATTCGTTTGCGAACGTTTTCGCCCATTCTGAGAGTTGCTTTTTTCCATTCCCGTTTTTTTTAACCAAAAAAGAAAGAAAGCAAAAGAAGCAGAACACTAATGTGCGTGAAATATGCCTCTTGAAACTGTCGTTTTGAAATATGGACGTCTTTTGAACTTTTTGGTTGATATATGACCCCAGGATTTGTTTTCAGGGCCGGTGTCATTTACAGGCCTGAAATGATTTGGAATATCCACTGACCATTAGCGCTGGGATTAAAGCTGCTGTTGTGTGAAATGGCCACAAGGTGGCAGCAGTTCTCCCTTAGCAAATCTGCTTACTAGGGCAACAGAGCCTCAATGGAAGCCGTGTTCTAGATTGGAATTTAGAATGGAATGTGCCAGGAGAAAGCCCCTCAAGTTTGTCTCACTACTTCTTGTTCGTGTTTTTAATTTAATTTTTAATTTTTTATTACAGCAAGTTTGATTACATCGTTTGGCTTGTTGTAGGTGTGCAAGATGTGGTTCTTTTACACATATACATATGTCTGTTCTTCCTGGGACCCTTTTCCCATGTACGTTATGACAGAATGTTGAGTAGTCTTCTCTTGGCATTCCGTAGGTCTTTGGTGATTATATATTTCACCTGTGTTTGTATATGTCTCTTAACACCAATATCGTAATGAATCCAATCCTCACACCTTTCCATTGGTGAACCATAAGTTTGTTTAATGAATCTGTGATTGCCCTTCTCCGTGGAAATATCTGCCCTGGTATCCGTTTTTAGGTAACACCTGTAAGTGATATCCTACGATATGTGTCTTTCACTTTCTGACTTACTACAAGTCACGTGATTACCTGTAGACTCATCTACGGGGCTGCAAATGGCATTGTGTCCTTTTTTTCCTTGGCTAATATTCTGTCTTAGCGAGGTCCATTTTCTGCAATGTGATTCCCTGAGGGCTGAGGATTAGCTGACCTGGGCAGCCTGACCCTGCCGGCAAGCCCTCCCCAGGTGTGCCTGGGTTGAGGTCAATAGAAACAGCACTCCAGGCAGCAATAGCCCCTGCAGCTGTGCCTGACTCCATATTCTCTGCCCCGTCAGCAGTCTCGGGGCTGTGCTGTTGGGTGGGTGTGAGGGTCCACGGCTTTGTTGGTGGCCCGGTGTGAGTGGGGCTCTGCTGGACTTTCTGCAGGAGTTGCCAGGCTGCCACTTGTAAAGAAGAGGATGTGTCACCCATAACTTCCGCTGGAATTTCTCTCCGGGCTGAGGTGAGGAAGGAAAAAAAGGAGTGGGGGCCGGGACAGGAGGGGTATCTCAGGCAGGGAAATGGAAAGCTTCCAGAAGAGCGCCCGGGGCCAGGACCATCCTGGCTGGCCTGCAGGCACCAAGTTGGCCTGCGTGCTGTCGCTGGTGTGGATCCACGACCCTTCCTCTAGGCTTTCAAGCCCTTGTACATATTCAGGTGTTTTACCTGGGAAGGGTGGGAACAGTTCAGCAACAGCTGGCCTGGGGCTCTGCTCACGTTTACTCACAGAGGCCCCGGCACGGTGCCCCAGCTTTGCAATGAGGACGCTCCTTGCGTGGAGGGGCCGGGCTGCTGGCTGTATGGGGGATGATTCCCCACCTCTGACCAATTTCAGAATTGTTTACTGCTGGAGCAAGTGCCCTGATAGGGTTTTCCTCTGTATAACTGCTGGGTTCAGGATTTTTTTTTCTTTTTTGGTTCAAGTTAGAATTTATTCATCTTTTATGTATTTATTGATATAAGCATGGAAATAATTCATTCATAGAAATACATCTGTGTGAAGGGAAGAACTTTTTTCTGTTTTATTTTTAAATTTCATTTCTAAAAATTTTGAAGTTTAATTATATTTATTTTTCTATACAGCAGGTTATTATTAATTATTTATTTTATTCATATACATATATACAGGTCAATACCTATCTCCCAACTCATCTGACCACAACACCCCATGGCTTCCCCGACTTGGTGTCCATACGTTTGTTCTCTACCTCTGTTTCTCTATTTCTGCCCTGCAAACCTGTTCATCTGTACCATATATCTAGGTTCCACATACATGCATTAATACAGAATATTTGTTTTGCTCTTTCTGACTTACTTCATTCTGTATGACAGTCTCTAGATCCACCGACTTCTCTACAAACAACCCAGTTTCATTCCTTTTCATGGCTGAGTCATATCCCATTTTATATATGTACCACATCTTTATCCATTCGTCTGTCTGTGGGCATTTAGGTTGCTTCCATTACCTGGCTATTGTAAATAGTGCTGCAATGAACATTGTGGTGAATGTGTGATTTTGATTTATGGTTTTCTCTGGGTATATGCCCAGAAGTGGGATTGCTGGATCCTATGGTAATTCTATTTCTAGTTTCTTTAAGGAAACTCCATACTGTTCTCCATAGTGACTGTATCAATTTACCTTCCCACCAATAGTGGAAGAGGGTTCCTTTTGTCCACACCCTCCCCAGAATTTGTTGTTTGTAGATTTTCTGATGATGCCGAGTCTAACAGGTGTGAGGTGATACCTCATTGTCGTTTTGATTTGCATTTCTCTAATAATTAGAGGTGTTGAGCAGCTTTTCATGTGCGTCTTGGCCGTCTCTGTGACTTCTTTGAAGAAACGTCTATTTAGATCTTCTGCCCATTTTTGTATTGGGTTGTTTGTTTTATTAATATTAAGCTGCCTGAGCTGTTTATATATATTGGAGATTAAACCTTTGTCCATTGATTCGTTTGCGAACGTTTTCGCCCATTCTGAGCGTTGCTTTTTTCCATTCCCGTTTTTTTTAACCAAAAAAGAAAGAAAGCAAAAGAAGCAGAACACTAATGTGCGTGAAATATGCCTCTTGAAACTGTCGTTTAGAAATATGGACGTCTTTTGAACTTTTTGGTTGATATATGACACCAGGATTTGTTTTCATGGCCGGTGTCATTTACAGGCCTGAAATGATTTGGAATATCCCCTGACCATTAGCGCTGGGATTAAAGCTGCTGTTGTGTGAAACGGCCACAAGGTGGCAGCAGTTCTCCCTTAGCAAATCTGCTTACTAGGGCAACAGAGCCTCAATGGAAGCCGTGTTCTAGATTGGAATTTAGAATGGAATGTGCCAGGAGAAAGCCCCTCAAGTTTGTCTCACTACTTCTTGTTCGTGTTTTTAATTTAATTTTTTATTTTTTATTACAACAAGTTTGATTACATCGTTTGGCTTGTTGTAGGTGTGCAAGATGTGGTTCTTTTACACATATACATATGTCTGTTCTTCCTGGGACCCTTTTCCCATGTACGTTATGACAGAATGTTGAGTAGTCTTCTCTTGGCATTCCGTAGGTCTTTGGTGATTATATATTTCACCTGTGTTTGTATATGTCTCTTAACCCCAATATTGTAATGAATCCAATCCTCACACCTTTCCATTGGTGAACCATAAGTTTGTTTAATGAATCTGTGATTGCCCTTCTCCGTGGAAATATCTGCCCTGGTATCCGTTTTTAGGTAACACCTGTAAGTGATATCCTACGATATGTGTCTTTCACTTTCTGACTTACTACAAGTCACGTGATTACCTGTAGACTCATCTACGGGGCTGCAAATGGCATTGTGTCCTTTTTTTCCTTGGCTAATATTCTGTCTTAGCGAGGTCCATTTTCTGCAATGTGATTCCCTGAGGGCTGAGGATTAGCTGACCTGGGCAGCCTGACCCTGCCGGCAAGCCCTCCCCAGGTGTGCCTGGGTTGAGGTCAATAGAAACAGCACTCCAGGCAGCAATAGCCCCTGCAGCTGTGCCTGACTCCATATTCTCTGCCCCGTCAGCAGTCTCGGGGCTGTGCTGTTGGGTGGGTGTGAGGGTCCACGGCTTTGTTGGTGGCCCGGTGTGAGTGGGGCTCTGCTGGACTTTCTGCAGGAGTTGCCAGGCTGCCACTTGTAAAGAAGAGGATGTGTCACCCATAACTTCCGCTGGAATTTCTCTCCGGGCTGAGGTGAGGAAGGAAAAAAAGGAGTGGGGGCCGGGACAGGAGGGGTATCTCAGGCAGGGAAATGGAAAGCTTCCAGAAGAGCGCCCGGGGCCAGGACCATCCTGGCTGGCCTGCAGGCACCAAGTTGGCCTGTGTGCTGTCGCTGGTGTGGCTCCACGACCCTTCCTCTAGGCTTTCAAGCCCTTGTACATATTCAGGTGTTTTACCTGGGAAGGGTGGGAACAGTTCAGCAACAGCTGGCCTGGGGCTCTGCTCACGTTTACTCACAGAGGCCCCGGCACGGTCCCCCAGCTTTGCAATGAGGACGCTCCTTGCGTGGAGGGGCCGGGCTGCTGGATGTATGGGAGACGATTCCCCACCTCTGACCAATTTCAGAATTGTTTACCGCTGGAGCAAGTGCCCTGATAGGGTTTTCCTCTGTATAACTGCTGGGTTCAGGATTTTTTTTTTCTTTTTTGGTTCAAGTTAGAATTTATTCATCTTTTATGTATTTATTGATATAAGCATGGAAATAATTCATTCATATAAATACATCTGTGTGAAGGGAAGAACTTTTTTCTGTTTTATTTTTAAATTTCATTTCTAAAAATTTTGAAGTTTAATTATATTTATTTTTCTATACAGCAGGTTATTATTAATTATTTATTTTATTCATATACATATATACAGGTCAATACCTATCTCCCAACTCATCTGACCACAACACCCCATGGCTTCCCCGACTTGGTGTCCATACGTTTGTTCTCTACCTCTGTTTCTCTATTTCTGCCCTGCAAACCTGTTCATCTGTACCATATATCTAGGTTCCACATACATGCATTAATACAGAATATTTGTTTTGCTCTTTATGACTTACTTCATTCTGTATGACAGTCTCTAGATCCACCGACTTCTCTACAAACAGCCCAGTTTCATTCCTTTTCATGGCTGAGTCATATCCCATTTTATATATGTACCACATCTTTATCCATTCGTCTGTCTGTGGGCATTTAGGTTGCTTCCATTACCTGGCTATTGTAAATAGTGCTGCAATGAACATTGTGGTGAATGTGTGATTTTGATTTATGGTTGTCTCTGGGTATATGCCCAGAAGTGGGATTGCCGGATCCTATGGTAATTCTATTTCTAGTTTCTTTAAGGAAACTCCATACTGTTCTCCATAGTGACTGTATCAATTTACCTTCCCACCAATAGTGGAAGAGGGTTCCTTTTGTCCACACCCTCCCCAGAATTTGTTGTTTGTAGATTTTCTGATGATGCCGAGTCTAACAGGTGTGAGGTGATACCTCATTGTCGTTTTGATTTGCATTTCTCTAATAATTAGAGGTGTTGAGCAGCTTTTCATGTGCGTCTTGGCCGTCTCTGTGACTTATTTGAAGAAACGTCTATTTAGATCTTCTGCCCATTTTTGTATTGGGTTGTTTGTTTTATTAATATTAAGCTGCCTGAGCTGTTTATATATATTGGAGATTAAACCTTTGTCCATTGATTCGTTTGCGAACGTTTTCGCCCATTCTGAGCGTTGCTTTTTTCCATTCCCGTTTTTTTTAACCAAAAAAGAAAGAAAGCAAAAGAAGCAGAACACTAATGTGCGTGAAATATGCCTCTTGAAACTGTCGTTTTGAAATATGGACGTCTTTTGAACTTTTTGGTTGATATATGACCCCAGGATTTGTTTTCAGGGCCGGTGTCATTTACAGGCCTGAAATGATTTGGAATATCCACTGACCATTAGCGCTGGGATTAAAGCTGCTGTTGTGTGAAATGGCCACAAGGTGGCAGCAGTTCTCCCTTAGCAAATCTGCTTACTAGGGCAACAGAGCCTCAATGGAAGCCGTGTTCTAGATTGGAATTTAGAATGGAATGTGCCAGGAGAAAGCCCCTCAAGTTTGTCTCACTACTTCTTGTTCGTGTTTTTAATTTAATTTTTAATTTTTTATTACAGCAAGTTTGATTACATCGTTTGGCTTGTTGTAGGTGTGCAAGATGTGGTTCTTTTACACATATACATATGTCTGTTCTTCCTGGGACCCTTTTCCCATGTACGTTATGACAGAATGTTGAGTAGTCTTCTCTTGGCATTCCGTAGGTCTTTGGTGATTATATATTTCACCTGTGTTTGTATATGTCTCTTAACACCAATATCGTAATGAATCCAATCCTCACACCTTTCCATTGGTGAACCATAAGTTTGTTTAATGAATCTGTGATTGCCCTTCTCCGTGGAAATATCTGCCCTGGTATCCGTTTTTAGGTAACACCTGTAAGTGATATCCTACGATATGTGTCTTTCACTTTCTGACTTACTACAAGTCACGTGATTACCTGTAGACTCATCTACGGGGCTGCAAATGGCATTGTGTCCTTTTTTTCCTTGGCTAATATTCTGTCTTAGTGAGGTCCATTTTCTGCAATGTGATTCCCTGAGGGCTGAGGATTAGCTGACCTGGGCAGCCTGACCCTGCCGGCAAGCCCTCCCCAGGTGTGCCTGGGTTGAGGTCAATAGAAACAGCACTCCAGGCAGCAATAGCCCCTGCAGCTGTGCCTGACTCCATATTCTCTGCCCCGTCAGCAGTCTCGGGGCTGTGCTGTTGGGTGGGTGTGAGGGTCCACGGCTTTGTTGGTGGCCCGGTGTGAGTGGGGCTCTGCTGGACTTTCTGCAGGAGTTGCCAGGCTGCCACTTGTAAAGAAGAGGATGTGTCACCCATAACTTCCGCTGGAATTTCTCTCCGGGCTGAGGTGAGGAAGGAAAAAAAGGAGTGGGGGCCGGGACAGGAGGGGTATCTCAGGCAGGGAAATGGAAAGCTTCCAGAAGAGCGCCCGGGGCCAGGACCATCCTGGCTGGCCTGCAGGCACCAAGTTGGCCTGCGTGCTGTCGCTGGTGTGGATCCACGACCCTTCCTCTAGGCTTTCAAGCCCTTGTACATATTCAGGTGTTTTACCTGGGAAGGGTGGGAACAGTTCAGCAACAGCTGGCCTGGGGCTCTGCTCACGTTTACTCACAGAGGCCCCGGCACGGTGCCCCAGCTTTGCAATGAGGACGCTCCTTGCGTGGAGGGGCCGGGCTGCTGGCTGTATGGGGGATGATTCCCCACCTCTGACCAATTTCAGAATTGTTTACTGCTGGAGCAAGTGCCCTGATAGGGTTTTCCTCTGTATAACTGCTGGGTTCAGGATTTTTTTTTCTTTTTTGGTTCAAGTTAGAATTTATTCATCTTTTATGTATTTATTGATATAAGCATGGAAATAATTCATTCATAGAAATACATCTGTGTGAAGGGAAGAACTTTTTTCTGTTTTATTTTTAAATTTCATTTCTAAAAATTTTGAAGTTTAATTATATTTATTTTTCTATACAGCAGGTTATTATTAATTATTTATTTTATTCATATACATATATACAGGTCAATACCTATCTCCCAACTCATCTGACCACAACACCCCATGGCTTCCCCGACTTGGTGTCCATACGTTTGTTCTCTACCTCTGTTTCTCTATTTCTGCCCTGCAAACCTGTTCATCTGTAACATATATCTAGGTTCCACATACATGCATTAATACAGAATATTTGTTTTGCTCTTTCTGACTTACTTCATTCTGTATGACAGTCTCTAGATCCACCGACTTCTCTACAAACAACCCAGTTTCATTCCTTTTCATGGCTGAGTCATATCCCATTTTATATATGTACCACATCTTTATCCATTCGTCTGTCTGTGGGCATTTAGGTTGCTTCCATTACCTGGCTATTGTAAATAGTGCTGCAATGAACATTGTGGTGAATGTGTGATTTTGATTTATGGTTTTCTCTGGGTATATGCCCAGAAGTGGGATTGCTGGATCCTATGGTAATTCTATTTCTAGTTTCTTTAAGGAAACTCCATACTGTTCTCCATAGTGACTGTATCAATTTACCTTCCCACCAATAGTGGAAGAGGGTTCCTTTTGTCCACACCCTCCCCAGAATTTGTTGTTTGTAGATTTTCTGATGATGCCGAGTCTAACAGGTGTGAGGTGATACCTCATTGTCGTTTTGATTTGCATTTCTCTAATAATTAGAGGTGTTGAGCAGCTTTTCATGTGCGTCTTGGCCGTCTCTGTGACTTCTTTGAAGAAACGTCTATTTAGATCTTCTGCCCATTTTTGTATTGGGTTGTTTGTTTTATTAATATTAAGCTGCCTGAGCTGTTTATATATATTGGAGATTAAACCTTTGTCCATTGATTCGTTTGCGAACGTTTTCGCCCATTCTGAGCGTTGCTTTTTTCCATTCCCGTTTTTTTTAACCAAAAAAGAAAGAAAGCAAAAGAAGCAGAACACTAATGTGCGTGAAATATGCCTCTTGAAACTGTCGTTTAGAAATATGGACGTCTTTTGAACTTTTTGGTTGATATATGACCCCAGGATTTGTTTTCATGGCCGGTGTCTTTTACAGGCCTGAAATGATTTGGAATATCCCCTGACCATTAGCGCTGGGATTAAAGCTGCTGTTGTGTGAAACGGCCACAAGGTGGCAGCAGTTCTCCCTTAGCAAATCTGCTTACTAGGGCAACAGAGCCTCAATGGAAGCCGTGTTCTAGATTGGAATTTAGAATGGAATGTGCCAGGAGAAAGCCCCCCAAGTTTGTCTCACTACTTCTTGTTCGTGTTTTTAATTTAATTTTTTATTTTTTATTACAACAAGTTTGATTACATCGTTTGGCTTGTTGTAGGTGTGCAAGATGTGGTTCTTTTACACATATACATATGTCTGTTCTTCCTGGGACCCTTTTCCCATGTACGTTATGACAGAATGTTGAGTAGTCTTCTCTTGGCATTCCGTAGGTCTTTGGTGATTATATATTTCACCTGTGTTTGTATATGTCTCTTAACCCCAATATCGTAATGAATCCAATCCTCACACCTTTCCATTGGTGAACCATAAGTTTGTTTAATGAATCTGTGATTGCCCTTCTCCGTGGAAATATCTGCCCTGGTATCCGTTTTTAGGTAACACCTGTAAGTGATATCCTACGATATGTGTCTTTCACTTTCTGACTTACTACAAGTCACGTGATTACCTGTAGACTCATCTACGGGGCTGCAAATGGCATTGTGTCCTTTTTTTCCTTGGCTAATATTCTGTCTTAGCGAGGTCCATTTTCTGCAATGTGATTCCCTGAGGGCTGAGGATTAGCTGACCTGGGCAGCCTGACCCTGCCGGCAAGCCCTCCCCAGGTGTGCCTGGGTTGAGGTCAATAGAAACAGCACTCCAGGCAGCAATAGCCCCTGCAGCTGTGCCTGACTCCATATTCTCTGCCCCGTCAGCAGTCTCGGGGCTGTGCTGTTGGGTGGGTGTGAGGGTCCACGGCTTTGTTGGTGGCCCGGTGTGAGTGGGGCTCTGCTGGACTTTCTGCAGGAGTTGCCAGGCTGCCACTTGTAAAGAAGAGGATGTGTCACCCATAACTTCCGCTGGAATTTCTCTCCGGGCTGAGGTGAGGAAGGAAAAAAAGGAGTGGGGGCCGGGACAGGAGGGGTATCTCAGGCAGGGAAATGGAAAGCTTCCAGAAGAGCGCCCGGGGCCAGGACCATCCTGGCTGGCCTGCAGGCACCAAGTTGGCCTGTGTGCTGTCGCTGGTGTGGCTCCACGACCCTTCCTCTAGGCTTTCAAGCCCTTGTACATATTCAGGTGTTTTACCTGGGAAGGGTGGGAACAGTTCAGCAACAGCTGGCCTGGGGCTCTGCTCACGTTTACTCACAGAGGCCCCGGCACGGTCCCCCAGCTTTGCAATGAGGACGCTCCTTGCGTGGAGGGGCCGGGCTGCTGGATGTATGGGAGACGATTCCCCACCTCTGACCAATTTCAGAATTGTTTACCGCTGGAGCAAGTGCCCTGATAGGGTTTTCCTCTGTATAACTGCTGGGTTCAGGATTTTTTTTTTCTTTTTTGGTTCAAGTTAGAATTTATTCATCTTTTATGTATTTATTGATATAAGCATGGAAATAATTCATTCATATAAATACATCTGTGTGAAGGGAAGAACTTTTTTCTGTTTTATTTTTAAATTTCATTTCTAAAAATTTTGAAGTTTAATTATATTTATTTTTCTATACAGCAGGTTATTATTAATTATTTATTTTATTCATATACATATATACAGGTCAATACCTATCTCCCAACTCATCTGACCACAACACCCCATGGCTTCCCCGACTTGGTGTCCATACGTTTGTTCTCTACCTCTGTTTCTCTATTTCTGCCCTGCAAACCTGTTCATCTGTACCATATATCTAGGTTCCACATACATGCATTAATACAGAATATTTGTTTTGCTCTTTATGACTTACTTCATTCTGTATGACAGTCTCTAGATCCACCGACTTCTCTACAAACAGCCCAGTTTCATTCCTTTTCATGGCTGAGTCATATCCCATTTTATATATGTACCACATCTTTATCCATTCGTCTGTCTGTGGGCATTTAGGTTGCTTCCATTACCTGGCTATTGTAAATAGTGCTGCAATGAACATTGTGGTGAATGTGTGATTTTGATTTATGGTTGTCTCTGGGTATATGCCCAGAAGTGGGATTGCCGGATCCTATGGTAATTCTATTTCTAGTTTCTTTAAGGAAACTCCATACTGTTCTCCATAGTGACTGTATCAATTTACCTTCCCACCAATAGTGGAAGAGGGTTCCTTTTGTCCACACCCTCCCCAGAATTTGTTGTTTGTAGATTTTCTGATGATGCCGAGTCTAACAGGTGTGAGGTGATACCTCATTGTCGTTTTGATTTGCATTTCTCTAATAATTAGAGGTGTTGAGCAGCTTTTCATGTGCGTCTTGGCCGTCTCTGTGACTTATTTGAAGAAACGTCTATTTAGATCTTCTGCCCATTTTTGTATTGGGTTGTTTGTTTTATTAATATTAAGCTGCCTGAGCTGTTTATATATATTGGAGATTAAACCTTTGTCCATTGATTCGTTTGCGAACGTTTTCGCCCATTCTGAGCGTTGCTTTTTTCCATTCCCGTTTTTTTTAACCAAAAAAGAAAGAAAGCAAAAGAAGCAGAACACTAATGTGCGTGAAATATGCCTCTTGAAACTGTCGTTTTGAAATATGGACGTCTTTTGAACTTTTTGGTTGATATATGACCCCAGGATTTGTTTTCAGGGCCGGTGTCATTTACAGGCCTGAAATGATTTGGAATATCCACTGACCATTAGCGCTGGGATTAAAGCTGCTGTTGTGTGAAATGGCCACAAGGTGGCAGCAGTTCTCCCTTAGCAAATCTGCTTACTAGGGCAACAGAGCCTCAATGGAAGCCGTGTTCTAGATTGGAATTTAGAATGGAATGTGCCAGGAGAAAGCCCCTCAAGTTTGTCTCACTACTTCTTGTTCGTGTTTTTAATTTAATTTTTAATTTTTTATTACAGCAAGTTTGATTACATCGTTTGGCTTGTTGTAGGTGTGCAAGATGTGGTTCTTTTACACATATACATATGTCTGTTCTTCCTGGGACCCTTTTCCCATGTACGTTATGACAGAATGTTGAGTAGTCTTCTCTTGGCATTCCGTAGGTCTTTGGTGATTATATATTTCACCTGTGTTTGTATATGTCTCTTAACACCAATATCGTAATGAATCCAATCCTCACACCTTTCCATTGGTGAACCATAAGTTTGTTTAATGAATCTGTGATTGCCCTTCTCCGTGGAAATATCTGCCCTGGTATCCGTTTTTAGGTAACACCTGTAAGTGATATCCTACGATATGTGTCTTTCACTTTCTGACTTACTACAAGTCACGTGATTACCTGTAGACTCATCTACGGGGCTGCAAATGGCATTGTGTCCTTTTTTTCCTTGGCTAATATTCTGTCTTAGTGAGGTCCATTTTCTGCAATGTGATTCCCTGAGGGCTGAGGATTAGCTGACCTGGGCAGCCTGACCCTGCCGGCAAGCCCTCCCCAGGTGTGCCTGGGTTGAGGTCAATAGAAACAGCACTCCAGGCAGCAATAGCCCCTGCAGCTGTGCCTGACTCCATATTCTCTGCCCCGTCAGCAGTCTCGGGGCTGTGCTGTTGGGTGGGTGTGAGGGTCCACGGCTTTGTTGGTGGCCCGGTGTGAGTGGGGCTCTGCTGGACTTTCTGCAGGAGTTGCCAGGCTGCCACTTGTAAAGAAGAGGATGTGTCACCCATAACTTCCGCTGGAATTTCTCTCCGGGCTGAGGTGAGGAAGGAAAAAAAGGAGTGGGGGCCGGGACAGGAGGGGTATCTCAGGCAGGGAAATGGAAAGCTTCCAGAAGAGCGCCCGGGGCCAGGACCATCCTGGCTGGCCTGCAGGCACCAAGTTGGCCTGCGTGCTGTCGCTGGTGTGGATCCACGACCCTTCCTCTAGGCTTTCAAGCCCTTGTACATATTCAGGTGTTTTACCTGGGAAGGGTGGGAACAGTTCAGCAACAGCTGGCCTGGGGCTCTGCTCACGTTTACTCACAGAGGCCCCGGCACGGTGCCCCAGCTTTGCAATGAGGACGCTCCTTGCGTGGAGGGGCCGGGCTGCTGGCTGTATGGGGGATGATTCCCCACCTCTGACCAATTTCAGAATTGTTTACTGCTGGAGCAAGTGCCCTGATAGGGTTTTCCTCTGTATAACTGCTGGGTTCAGGATTTTTTTTTCTTTTTTGGTTCAAGTTAGAATTTATTCATCTTTTATGTATTTATTGATATAAGCATGGAAATAATTCATTCATAGAAATACATCTGTGTGAAGGGAAGAACTTTTTTCTGTTTTATTTTTAAATTTCATTTCTAAAAATTTTGAAGTTTAATTATATTTATTTTTCTATACAGCAGGTTATTATTAATTATTTATTTTATTCATATACATATATACAGGTCAATACCTATCTCCCAACTCATCTGACCACAACACCCCATGGCTTCCCCGACTTGGTGTCCATACGTTTGTTCTCTACCTCTGTTTCTCTATTTCTGCCCTGCAAACCTATTCATCTGTACCATATATCTAGGTTCCACATACATGCATTAATACAGAATATTTGTTTTGCTCTTTCTGACTTACTTCATTCTGTATGACAGTCTCTAGATCCACCGACTTCTCTACAAACAACCCAGTTTCATTCCTTTTCATGGCTGAGTCATATCCCATTTTATATATGTACCACATCTTTATCCATTCGTCTGTCTGTGGGCATTTAGGTTGCTTCCATTACCTGGCTATTGTAAATAGTGCTGCAATGAACATTGTGGTGAATGTGTGTTTTTGATTTATGGTTGTCTCTGGGTATATGCCCAGAAGTGGGATTGCTGGATCCTATGGTAATTCTATTTCTAGTTTCTTTAAGGAAACTCCATACTGTTCTCCATAGTGACTGTATCAATTTACCTTCCCACCAATAGTGGAAGAGGGCTCCTTTTGTCCACACCCTCCCCAGAATTTGTTGTTTGTAGATTTTCTGATGATGCCGAGTCTAACAGGTGTGAGGTGATACCTCATTGTCATTTTGATTTGCATTTCCCTAATATTTAGTGGTGTTGAGCAGCTTTTCATGTGCGTCTTGGCCGTCTCTGTGACTTCTTTGAAGAAAAGTGTATTTAGATCTGCTGCCCATTTTTTTATTGGGGTGTTTGTTTTATTAATATTAAGCTGCCTGAGCTGTTTATATATATTGGAGATTAAACCTTTGTCCATTGATTCGTTTGCGAACGTTTTCGCCCATTCTGAGGGTTGCCTTTTTCCATTCCCGTTTTTTTTAACCAAAAAAGAAAGACAGCAAAAGAAGCAGAACACTAATGTGCGTGAAATATGCCTCTTGAAACTGTCGTTTTGAAATATGGACGTCTTTTGAACTTTTTGGTCGATATATGACCCCAGGATTTGTTTTCAGGGCAGGTGTCATTTACAGGCCTGCAATGATTTGGAATATCCACTGACCATTAGCGCTGGGATTAAAGCTGCTGTTGTGTGAAACGGCCACAAGGTGGCAGCAGTTCTCCCTTAGCAAATCTGCTTACTAGGGCAACAGAGCCTCAATGGAAGCCGTGTTCTAGATTGGAATTTAGAATGGAATGTGCCAGGAGAAAGCCCCTCAAGTTTGTCTCACTACTTCTTGTTCGTGTTTTTAATTTAATTTTTTATTTTTTATTACAACAAGTTTGATTACATCGTTTGGATTGTTGTAGGTTTGCAAGATGTGGTTCTTTTACACATATACATATGTCTGTTCTTCCTGGGACCCTTTTCCCATGTACGTTATGATAGAATGTTGAGTAGTCTTCTCTTGGCATTCCGTAGGTCTTTGGTGATTATATATTTCACCTGTGTTTGTATATGTCTCTTAACACCAATATCGTAATGAATCCAATCCTCACACCTTTCCATTGGTGAACCATAAGTTTGTTTAATGAATCTGTTATTGCCCTTCTCCGTGGAAATATCTGCCCTGGTATCCGTTTTTAGGTAACACCTATAAGTGATATCCTACGATATGTGTCTTTCACTTTCTGACTTACTACAAGTCACGTGATTACCTGTAGACTCATCTACGGGGCTGCAAATGGCATTGTGCCCTTTTTTTCCTTGGCTAATATTCTGTCTTAGCGAGGTCCATTTTCTGCAATGTGATTCCCTGAGGGCTGAGGATTAGCTGACCTGGGCAGCCTGACCCTGCCGGCAAGCCCTCCCCAGGTGTGCCTGGTTTGAGGTCGATAGAAACAGCACTCCAGGCAGCAATAGCCCCTGCAGCTGTGCCTGACTCCATATTCTCTGCCCCATCAGCAGTCTCGGGGCTGTGCTGGTGGGTGGGTGTGAGGGTCCACGGCTTTTTTGGTGGCCCGGTGTGAGTGGGGCTCTGCTGGACTTTCTGCAGGAGTTGCCAGGCTGCCACTTGTAAAGAAGAGGATGTGTCACCCATAACTTCCGCTGGAATTTCTCTCCGGGCAGAGGTGAGGAAGGAAAAAAAGGAGTGGGGGCCGGGACAGGAGGGGTATCTCAGGCAGGGAAATGGAAAGCTTCCAGAAGAGCGCCCGGGGCCAGGACCCTCCTGGCTGGCCTGCAGGCACCAAGTTGGCCTGCGTGCTGTCGCTGGTGTGGCTCCACGACCCTTCCTCTAGGCTTTCAAGCCCTTGTACATATTCAGGTGTTTTAACTGGGAAGGGTGGGAACAGTTCAGCAGCAGCTGGCCTGGGGCTCAGCTCACGTTTACTCACAGAGGCCTCGGCACGGTCCCCTAGCTTTGCAATGAGGATGCTCCTTGCGTGGGCGGGCCGGGCTGCTGGCTGTATGGGAGATGATTCCCCACCTCTGACCAATGTCAGAATTGTTTACCGCTGGAGTAAGTGCCCTGATAGGGTTTTCCTCTGTATAACTGCTGGGTTCAGGTTTTTTTTTTCTTTTTTGGTTCAAGTTAGAATTTATTCATCTTTTATGTATTTATTGATATAAGCATGGAAATAATTCATTCATAGAAATACATCTGTGTGAAGGGAAGAACTTTTTTCTGTTTTATTTTTAAATTTCATTTCTAAAAATTTTGAAGTTTAATTATATTTATTTTTCTATACAGCAGGTTATTATTAGTTATCTATTTTATTCATATACATATATACAGGTCAATACCTATCTCCCAACTCATCTGACCACCATCACCCCATGGCTTCCCCCACTTGGTGTCCATACGTTTGTTCTCTACCTCTGTTTCTCTATTTCTGCCCTGCAAACCTGATCATCTGTACCATATATCTAGGTTCCACATACATGCATTAATACAGAATATTTGTTTTGCTCTTTATGACTTACTTCATTCTGTATGACAGTCTCTAGATCCACCGACTTCTCTACAAATAACCCAGTTTCATTCCTTTTCATGGCTGAGTCATATCCCATTTTATGTATGTACCACATCTTTATCCATTCATCTGTCTGTGGGCATTTAGGTTGCTTCCATTACCTGGCTATTGTAAATAGTGCTGCAATGAACATTGTGGTGAATGTGTGTTTTTGATTTATGGTTGTCTCTGTGTATATGCCCAGAAGTGGGATTGCTGGATCCTATGGTAATTCTATTTCTAGTTTCTTTAAGGAAACTCCATACTGTTCTCCATAGTGACTGTATCAATTTACCTTCCCACCAATAGTGGAAGAGGGTTCCTTTTGTCCACACCCTCCCCAGAATTTGTTGTTTGTAGATTTTCTGATGATGCCGATTCTAACAGGTGTGAGGTGATACCTCATTGTCGTTTTGATTTGCATTTCTCTAATAATTAGTGGTGTTGAGCAGCTTTTCATGTGCGTCTTGGCTGTCTCTGTGACTTCTTGGAA
The DNA here is from genome assembly GCF_025265405.1 of Mesoplodon densirostris. Lineage (NCBI taxonomy): Eukaryota > Metazoa > Chordata > Mammalia > Artiodactyla > Ziphiidae > Mesoplodon > Mesoplodon densirostris. The sequence continues at coordinate 95,586,456 of NC_082666.1, forward strand.
GAAACGTCTATTTAGATCTTCTGCCCATTTTTGTATTGGGTTGTTTGTTTTATTAATATTAAGCTGCGTGAGCTGTTTATATATATTGGAGATTAAACCCTTGTCCATTGATTCGTTTGCGAACGTTTTCGCCCATTCTGAGGGTTGCCTTTTTCCATTCCCGTTTTTTTTTAACCAAAAAAGAAAGAAAGCAAAAGAAGCAGAACACTAATGTGCGTGAAATATGCCTCTTGAAACTGTCGTTTTGAAATATGGACGTCTTTTGAACTTTTTGGTCGATATATGACCCCAGGATTTGTTTTCAGGGCAGGTGTCATTTACAGGCCTGCAATGATTTGGAATATCCACTGACCAGTAGCGCTGGGATTAAAGCTGCTGTTGTGCGAAATGGCCACAAGGTGGCAGCAGTTCTCCCTTAGCAAATCTGGTTACCAGGGCAACAGAGCCTCAATGGAAGCCTGTTCTAGATTGGAATTTAGAATGGAATGTGCCAGGAGAAAGCCCCTCAAGTTTGTCTCACTACTTCTTGTTCGTGTTTTTAATTTAATTTTTAATTTTTTATTACAGCAAGTTTGATTACAACGTTTGCTTGTTGTAGGTGTGCAAGATGTGGTTCTCTTACACATATACATATGTCTGTTCTTCCTGGGACCCTTTTCCCATGTACGTTATGACAGAATGTTGAGTAGTCTTCTCTTGGCATTCCGTAGGTCTTTGGTGATTATATATTTCACCTGTGTTTGTATATGCCTCTTAACCCCAATATCGTAATGAATCCAATCCTCACAGCTTTCCATTGGTGAACCATAAGTTTGTTTAATGAATCTGTGATTGCCCTTCTCCGTGGAAATATCTGCCCTGGTATCCGTTTTTAGGTAACACCTATAAGTGATATCCTACGATATGTGTCTTTCACTTTCTGACTTACTACAAGTCCCGTGCTTACCTGTAGACTCATCTACGGGGCTGCAAATGGCATTGTGCCCTTTTTTTCCTTGGCTAATATTCTGTCTTAGCGAGGTCCATTTTCTGCAATGTGATTCCCTGAGGGCTGAGGATTAGCTGACCTGGGCAGCCTGACCCTGCCGGCAAGCCCTCCCCAGGTGTGCCTGGGTTGAGTTCAATAGAAACAGCACTCCAGGCAGCAATAGCCCCTGCAGCTATGCCTGACTCCATATTCTCTGCCCCGTCAGCAGTCTCGGGGCTGTGCTGGTGGGAGGGTGTGAGGGTCCACGGCTTTGTTGGTGGCCCGGTGTGAGTGGGGCTCTGCTGGAATTTCTGCAGGAGTTGCCAGGTTGCCACCTGTAAAGAAGAGGATGTGTCACCCATAATTTCCACTGGAATTTCTCTCCGGGCTGAGGTGAGGGAGGAAAAAAAAGAGTGGGGGCCGGGACAGGAGTGGTATCTCAGGCAGGGAAATGGAAAGCTTCCAGAAGAGCGCCCGGGGCCAGGACCATCCTGGCTGGCCTGCAGGCACCAAGTTGGCCTGCGTGCTGTCGCTGGTGTGGCTCCACGGCCCTTCCTCTAGGCTTTCAAGCCCTTGTACATATTCAGGTGTTTTTCCTGGGAAGGGTGGGAACAGTTCAGCAGCAGCTGGCCTGGGGCTCAGCTCACGTTTACTCACAGAGGCATCGGCACGGTCCCCCAGCTTTGCAATCAGGACGCTCCTTGCGTGGGGGGGCCGGGCTGCTGGCTGTATGGGAGATGATTCCCCACCTCTGACCAATGTCAGAATTGTTTACCGCTGGAACAAGTGCCCTGATAGGGTTTTCCTCTGTATAACTGCTGGGTACAGGATTTGTTTTTTCTTTTTTGGTTCAAGTTAGAAGTTATTCATCTTTTATGTATTTATTGATATAAGCATGGAAATAATTCATTCATAGAAATACATCTGTGTGAAGGGAAGAACTTTTTTTCTGTTTTATTTTTAAATTTCATTTCTAAAAATTTTGCAGTTTAATCATATTTATTTTTCTATACAGCAGGTTATTATTAGTTATCTATTTTATTCATATACATATATACAGGTCAATACCTATCTCCCAACTCATCTGACCACCAACACCCCATGGCTTCCCCCACTTGGTGTCCATACGTTTGTTCTCTACCTCTGTTTCTCTATTTCTGCCCTGCAAACCTGTTCATCTGTACCATATATCTAGGTTCCACATACATGCATTAATACAGAATATTTGTTTTGCTCTTTCTGACTTACTTCATTCTGTATGACAGTCTCTAGATCCACCGACTTCTCTACAAACAACCCAGTTTCATTCCTTTTCATGGCTGAGTCATATCCCATTTTATATATGTACCACATCTTTATCCATTCGTCTGTCTGTGGGCATTTAGGTTGCTTCCATTACCTGGCTATTGTAAATAGTGCTGCAATGAACATTGTGGTGAATGTGTGATTTTGATTTATGGTTTTCTCTGGGTATATGCCCAGAAGTGGGATTGCTGGATCCTATGGTAATTCTATTTCTAGTTTCTTTAAGGAAACTCCATACTGTTCTCCATAGTGACTGTATCAATTTACCTTCCCACCAATAGTGGAAGAGGGTTCCTTTTGTCCACACCCTCCCCAGAATTTGTTGTTTGTAGATTTTCTGATGATGCCGAGTCTAACAGGTGTGAGGTGATACCTCATTGTCGTTTTGATTTGCATTTCTCTAATAATTAGAGGTGTTGAGCAGCTTTTCATGTGCGTCTTGGCCGTCTCTGTGACTTCTTTGAAGAAACGTCTATTTAGATCTTCTGCCCATTTTTGTATTGGGTTGTTTGTTTTATTAATATTAAGCTGCCTGAGCTGTTTATATATATTGGAGATTAAACCTTTGTCCATTGATTCGTTTGCGAACGTTTTCGCCCATTCTGAGCGTTGCTTTTTTCCATTCCCGTTTTTTTTAACCAAAAAAGAAAGAAAGCAAAAGAAGCAGAACACTAATGTGCGTGAAATATGCCTCTTGAAACTGTCGTTTAGAAATATGGACGTCTTTTGAACTTTTTGGTTGATATATGACCCCAGGATTTGTTTTCATGGCCGGTGTCATTTACAGGCCTGAAATGATTTGGAATATCCCCTGACCATTAGCGCTGGGATTAAAGCTGCTGTTGTGTGAAACGGCCACAAGGTGGCAGCAGTTCTCCCTTAGCAAATCTGCTTACTAGGGCAACAGAGCCTCAAAGGAAGCCGTGTTCTAGATTGGAATTTAGAATGGAATGTGCCAGGAGAAAGCCCCTCAAGTTTGTCTCACTACTTCTTGTTCGTGTTTTTAATTTAATTTTTAATTTTTTATTACAGCAAGTTTGATTACATCGTTTGGCTTGTTGTAGGTGTGCAAGATGTGGTTCTTTTACACATATACATATGTCTGTTCTTCCTGGGACCCTTTTCCCATGTACGTTATGACAGAATGTTGAGTAGTCTTCTCTTGGCATTCCGTAGGTCTTTGGTGATTATATATTTCACCTGTGTTTGTATATGTCTCTTAACCCCAATATTGTAATGAATCCAATCCTCACACCTTTCCATTGGTGAACCATAAGTTTGTTTAATGAATCTGTGATTGCCCTTCTCCGTGGAAATATCTGCCCTGGTATCCGTTTTTAGGTAACACCTGTAAGTGATATCCTACGATATGTGTCTTTCACTTTCTGACTTACTACAAGTCACGTGATTACCTGTAGACTCATCTACGGGGCTGCAAATGGCATTGTGTCCTTTTTTTCCTTGGCTAATATTCTGTCTTAGCGAGGTCCATTTTCTGCAATGTGATTCCCTGAGGGCTGAGGATTAGCTGACCTGGGCAGCCTGACCCTGCCGGCAAGCCCTCCCCAGGTGTGCCTGGGTTGAGGTCAATAGAAACAGCACTCCAGGCAGCAATAGCCCCTGCAGCTGTGCCTGACTCCATATTCTCTGCCCCGTCAGCAGTCTCGGGGCTGTGCTGTTGGGTGGGTGTGAGGGTCCACGGCTTTGTTGGTGGCCCGGTGTGAGTGGGGCTCTGCTGGACTTTCTGCAGGAGTTGCCAGGCTGCCACTTGTAAAGAAGAGGATGTGTCACCCATAACTTCCGCTGGAATTTCTCTCCGGGCTGAGGTGAGGAAGGAAAAAAAGGAGTGGGGGCCGGGACAGGAGGGGTATCTCAGGCAGGGAAATGGAAAGCTTCCAGAAGAGCGCCCGGGGCCAGGACCATCCTGGCTGGCCTGCAGGCACCAAGTTGGCCTGTGTGCTGTCGCTGGTGTGGCTCCACGACCCTTCCTCTAGGCTTTCAAGCCCTTGTACATATTCAGGTGTTTTACCTGGGAAGGGTGGGAACAGTTCAGCAACAGCTGGCCTGGGGCTCTGCTCACGTTTACTCACAGAGGCCCCGGCACGGTCCCCCAGCTTTGCAATGAGGACGCTCCTTGCGTGGAGGGGCCGGGCTGCTGGATGTATGGGAGACGATTCCCCACCTCTGACCAATTTCAGAATTGTTTACCGCTGGAGCAAGTGCCCTGATAGGGTTTTCCTCTGTATAACTGCTGGGTTCAGGATTTTTTTTTTCTTTTTTGGTTCAAGTTAGAATTTATTCATCTTTTATGTATTTATTGATATAAGCATGGAAATAATTCATTCATAGAAATACATCTGTGTGAAGGGAAGAACTTTTTTCTGTTTTATTTTTAAATTTCATTTCTAAAAATTTTGAAGTTTAATTATATTTATTTTTCTATACAGCAGGTTATTATTAATTATTTATTTTATTCATATACATATATACAGGTCAATACCTATCTCCCAACTCATCTGACCACAACACCCCATGGCTTCCCCGACTTGGTGTCCATACGTTTGTTCTCTACCTCTCTTTCTCTATTTCTGCCCTGCAAACCTGTTCATCTGTACCATATATCTAGGTTCCACATACATGCATTAATACAGAATATTTGTTTTGCTCTTTATGACTTACTTCATTCTGTATGACAGTCTCTAGATCCACCGACTTCTCTACAAACAGCCCAGTTTCATTCCTTTTCATGGCTGAGTCATATCCCATTTTATATATGTACCACATCTTTATCCATTCGTCTGTCTGTGGGCATTTAGGTTGCTTCCATTACCTGGCTATTGTAAATAGTGCTGCAATGAACATTGTGGTGAATGTGTGTTTTTGATTTATGGTTGTCTCTGGGTATATGCCCAGAAGTGGGATTGCCGCATCCTATGGTAATTCTATTTCTAGTTTCTTTAAGGAAACTCCATACTGTTCTCCATAGTGACTGTATCAATTTACCTTCCCACCAATAGTGGAAGAGGGTTCCTTTTGTCCACACCCTCCCCAGAATTTGTTGTTTGTAGATTTTCTGATGATGCCGAGTCTAACAGGTGTGAGGTGATACCTCATTGTCGTTTTGATTTGCATTTCTCTAATAATTAGAGGTGTTGAGCAGCTTTTCATGTGCGTCTTGGCCGTCTCTGTGACTTATTTGAAGAAACGTCTATTTAGATCTTCTGCCCATTTTTGTATTGGGTTGTTTGTTTTATTAATATTAAGCTGCCTGAGCTGTTTATATATATTGGAGATTAAACCTTTGTCCATTGATTCGTTTGCGAACGTTTTCGCCCATTCTGAGCGTTGCTTTTTTCCATTCCCGTTTTTTTTAACCAAAAAAGAAAGAAAGCAAAAGAAGCAGAACACTAATGTGCGTGAAATATGCCTCTTGAAACTGTCGTTTTGAAATATGGACGTCTTTTGAACTTTTTGGTTGATATATGACCCCAGGATTTGTTTTCAGGGCCGGTGTCATTTACAGGCCTGAAATGATTTGGAATATCCACTGACCATTAGCGCTGGGATTAAAGCTGCTGTTGTGTGAAATGGCCACAAGGTGGCAGCAGTTCTCCCTTAGCAAATCTGCTTACTAGGGCAACAGAGCCTCAATGGAAGCCGTGTTCTAGATTGGAATTTAGAATGGAATGTGCCAGGAGAAAGCCCCTCAAGTTTGTCTCACTACTTCTTGTTCGTGTTTTTAATTTAATTTTTAATTTTTTATTACAGCAAGTTTGATTACAACGTTTGGCTTGTTGTAGGTGTGCAAGATGTGGTTCTTTTACACATATACATATGTCTGTTCTTCCTGGGACCCTTTTCCCATGTACGTTATGACAGAATGTTGAGTAGTCTTCTCTTGGCATTCCGTAGGTCTTTGGTGATTATATATTTCACCTGTGTTTGTATATGTCTCTTAACACCAATATCGTAATGAATCCAATCCTCACACCTTTCCATTGGTGAACCATAAGTTTGTTTAATGAATCTGTGATTGCCCTTCTCCGTGGAAATATCTGCCCTGGTATCCGTTTTTAGGTAACACCTGTAAGTGATATCCTACGATATGTGTCTTTCACTTTCTGACTTACTACAAGTCACGTGATTACCTGTAGACTCATCTACGGGGCTGCAAATGGCATTGTGTCCTTTTTTTCCTTGGCTAATATTCTGTCTTAGTGAGGTCCATTTTCTGCAATGTGATTCCCTGAGGGCTGAGGATTAGCTGACCTGGGCAGCCTGACCCTGCCGGCAAGCCCTCCCCAGGTGTGCCTGGGTTGAGGTCAATAGAAACAGCACTCCAGGCAGCAATAGCCCCTGCAGCTGTGCCTGACTCCATATTCTCTGCCCCGTCAGCAGTCTCGGGGCTGTGCTGTTGGGTGGGTGTGAGGGTCCACGGCTTTGTTGGTGGCCCGGTGTGAGTGGGGCTCTGCTGGACTTTCTGCAGGAGTTGCCAGGCTGCCACTTGTAAAGAAGAGGATGTGTCACCCATAACTTCCGCTGGAATTTCTCTCCGGGCTGAGGTGAGGAAGGAAAAAAAGGAGTGGGGGCCGGGACAGGAGGGGTATCTCAGGCAGGGAAATGGAAAGCTTCCAGAAGAGCGCCCGGGGCCAGGACCATCCTGGCTGGCCTGCAGGCACCAAGTTGGCCTGCGTGCTGTCGCTGGTGTGGATCCACGACCCGTCCTCTAGGCTTTCAAGCCCTTGTACATATTCAGGTGTTTTACCTGGGAAGGGTGGGAACAGTTCAGCAACAGCTGGCCTGGGGCTCTGCTCACGTTTACTCACAGAGGCCCCGGCACGGTGCCCCAGCTTTGCAATGAGGACGCTCCTTGCGTGGAGGGGCCGGGCTGCTGGCTGTATGGGGGATGATTCCCCACCTCTGACCAATTTCAGAATTGTTTACTGCTGGAGCAAGTGCCCTGATAGGGTTTTCCTCTGTATAACTGCTGGGTTCAGGATTTTTTTTTCTTTTTTGGTTCAAGTTAGAATTTATTCATCTTTTATGTATTTATTGATATAAGCATGGAAATAATTCATTCATAGAAATACATCTGTGTGAAGGGAAGAACTTTTTTCTGTTTTATTTTTAAATTTCATTTTTAAAAATTTTGAAGTTTAATTATATTTATTTTTCTATACAGCAGGTTATTATTAATTATTTATTTTATTCATATACATATATACAGGTCAATACCTATCTCCCAACTCATCTGACCACAACACCCCATGGCTTCCCCGACTTGGTGTCCATACGTTTGTTCTCTACCTCTGTTTCTCTATTTCTGCCCTGCAAACCTGTTCATCTGTACCATATATCTAGGTTCCACATACATGCATTAATACAGAATATTTGTTTTGCTCTTTCTGACTTACTTCATTCTGTATGACAGTCTCTAGATCCACCGACTTCTCTACAAACAACCCAGTTTCATTCCTTTTCATGGCTGAGTCATATCCCATTTTATATATGTACCACATCTTTATCCATTCGTCTGTCTGTGGGCATTTAGGTTGCTTCCATTACCTGGCTATTGTAAATAGTGCTGCAATGAACATTGTGGTGAATGTGTGTTTTTGATTTATGGTTGTCTCTGGGTATATGCCCAGAAGTGGGATTGCTGGATCCTATGGTAATTCTATTTCTAGTTTCTTTAAGGAAACTCCATACTGTTCTCCATAGTGACTGTATCAATTTACCTTCCCACCAATAGTGGAAGAGGGCTCCTTTTGTCCACACCCTCCCCAGAATTTGTTGTTTGTAGATTTTCTGATGATGCCGAGTCTAACAGGTGTGAGGTGATACCTCATTGTCGTTTTGATTTGCATTTCCCTAATAATTAGTGGTGTTGAGCAGCTTTTCATGTGCGTCTTGGCCGTCTCTGTGACTTCTTTGAAGAAAAGTGTATTTAGATCTGCTGCCCATTTTTTTATTGGGGTGTTTGTTTTATTAATATTAAGCTGCCTGAGCTGTTTATATATATTGGAGATTAAACCTTTGTCCATTGATTCGTTTGCGAACGTTTTCGCCCATTCTGAGGGTTGCCTTTTTCCATTCCCGTTTTTTTTAACCAAAAAAGAAAGACAGCAAAAGAAGCAGAACACTAATGTGCGTGAAATATGCCTCTTGAAACTGTCGTTTTGAAATATGGACGTCTTTTGAACTTTTTGGTCGATATATGACCCCAGGATTTGTTTTCAGGGCAGGTGTCATTTACAGGCCTGCAATGATTTGGAATATCCACTGACCATTAGCGCTGGGATTAAAGCTGCTGTTGTGTGAAACGGCCACAAGGTGGCAGCAGTTCTCCCTTAGCAAATCTGCTTACTAGGGCAACAGAGCCTCAATGGAAGCCGTGTTCTAGATTGGAATTTAGAATGGAATGTGCCAGGAGAAAGCCCCTCAAGTTTGTCTCACTACTTCTTGTTCGTGTTTTTAATTTAATTTTTTATTTTTTATTACAACAAGTTTGATTACATCGTTTGGCTTGTTGTAGGTGTGCAAGATGTGGTTCTTTTACACATATACATATGTCTGTTCTTCCTGGGACCCTTTTCCCATGTACGTTATGACAGAATGTTGAGTAGTCTTCTCTTGGCATTCCGTAGGTCTTTGGTGATTATATATTTCACCTGTGTTTGTATATGTCTCTTAACACCAATATCGTAATGAATCCAATCCTCACACCTTTCCATTGGTGAACCATAAGTTTGTTTAATGAATCTGTTATTGCCCTTCTCCGTGGAAATATCTGCCCTGGTATCCGTTTTTAGGTAACACCTATAAGTGATATCCTACGATATGTGTCTTTCACTTTCTGACTTACTACAAGTCACGTGATTACCTGTAGACTCATCTACGGGGCTGCAAATGGCATTGTGCCCTTTTTTTCCTTGGCTAATATTCTGTCTTAGCGAGGTCCATTTTCTGCAATGTGATTCCCTGAGGGCTGAGGATTAGCTGACCTGGGCAGCCTGACCCTGCCGGCAAGCCCTCCCCAGGTGTGCCTGGTTTGAGGTCGATAGAAACAGCACTCCAGGCAGCAATAGCCCCTGCAGCTGTGCCTGACTCCATATTCTCTGCCCCGTCAGCAGTCTCGGGGCTGTGCTGGTGGGAGGGTGTGAGGGTCCACGGCTTTGTTGGTGGCCCGGTGTGAGTGGGGCTCTGCTGGACTTTCTGCAGGAGTTGCCAGGCTGCCACTTGTAAAGAAGAGGATGTGTCACCCATAACTTCCGCTGGAATATCTCTCCGGGCTGAGGTGAGGAAGGAAAAAAAGGAGTGGGGGCCGGGACAGGACGGGTATCTCAGGCAGGGAAATGGAAAGCTTCCAGAAGAGCGCCCGGGGCCAGGACCATTCTGGCTGGCCTGCAGGCACCAAGTTGGCCTGCGTGCTGTCGCTGGTGTGGCTCCACGACCCTTCCTCTAGGCTTTCAAGCCCTTGTACATATTCAGGTGTTTTACCTGGAAAGGGTGGGAACAGTTCAGCAACAGCTGGCCTGGGGCTCAGCTCACGTTTACTCACAGAGGCCTCGGCACGGTCCCCCAGCTTTGCAATGAGGACGCTCCTTGCATGGGGGGGTCCGGGCTGCTGGCTGTATGGGAGATGATTCCCCACCTCTGACCAATTTCAGAATTGTTTACCGCTGGAGCAAGTGCCCTGATAGGGTTTTCCTCTGTATAACTGCTGGGTTCAGGTTTTTTTTCTCTTTTTTGGTTCAAGTTAGAATTTATTCATCTTAAATGTATTTATTGATATAAGCATGGAAATAATTCATTCATATAAATACATCTGTGTGAAGGGAAGAACTTTTTTCTGTTTTATTTTTAAATTTTATTTCTAAAAATTTTGAAGTTTAATTATATTTATTTTTCTATACAGCAGGTTATTATTGATTATTTATTTTATTCATATACATATATACAGGTCAATACCTATCTCCCAACTCATCTGACCACAACACCCCATGGCTTCCCCGACTTGGTGTCCATACGTTTGTTCTCTACCTCTGTTTCTCTATTTCTGCCCTGCAAACCTGTTCATCTGTACCATATATCTAGGTTCCACATACATGCATTAATACAGAATATTTGTTTTGCTCTTTCTGACTTACTTCATTCTGTATGACAGTCTCTAGATCCACCGACTTCTCTACAAACAACCCAGTTTCATTCCTTTTCATGGCTGAGTCATATCCCATTTTATATATGTACCACATCTTTATCCATTCGTCTGTCTGTGGGCATTTAGGTTGCTTCCATTACCTGGCTATTGTAAATAGTGCTGCAATGAACATTGTGGTGAATGTGTGTTTTTGATTTATGGTTGTCTCTGGGTATATGCCCAGAAGTGGGATTGCTGGATCCTATGGTAATTCTATTTCTAGTTTCTTTAAGGAAACTCCATACTGTTCTCCATAGTGACTGTATCAATTTACCTTCCCACCAATAGTGGAAGAGGGTTCCTTTTGTCCACACCCTCCCCAGAATTTGTTGTTTGTAGATTTTCTGATGATGCCGATTCTAACAGGTGTGAGGTGATACCTCATTGTCGTTTTGATTTGCATTTCTCTAATAATTAGTGGTGTTGAGCAGCTTTTCATGTGCGTCTTGGCTGTCTCTGTGACTTCTTGGAAGAAACGTCTATTTAGATCTTCTGCCCATTTTTGTATTGGGTTGTTTGTTTTATTAATATTAAGCTGCGTGAGCTGTTTATATATATTGGAGATTAAACCCTTGTCCATTGATTCGTTTGCGAACGTTTTCGCCCATTCTGAGGGTTGCCTTTTTCCATTCCCGTTTTTTTTTAACCAAAAAAGAAAGAAAGCAAAAGAAGCAGAACACTAATGTGCGTGAAATATGCCTCTTGAAACTGTCGTTTTGAAATATGGACGTCTTTTGAACTTTTTGGTCGATATATGACCCCAGGATTTGTTTTCAGGGCAGGTGTCATTTACAGGCCTGCAATGATTTGGAATATCCACTGACCAGTAGCGCTGGGATTAAAGCTGCTGTTGTGCGAAATGGCCACAAGGTGGCAGCAGTTCTCCCTTAGCAAATCTGGTTACCAGGGCAACAGAGCCTCAATGGAAGCCTGTTCTAGATTGGAATTTAGAATGGAATGTGCCAGGAGAAAGCCCCTCAAGTTTGTCTCACTACTTCTTGTTCGTGTTTTTAATTTAATTTTTAATTTTTTATTACAGCAAGTTTGATTACAACGTTTGCTTGTTGTAGGTGTGCAAGATGTGGTTCTCTTACACATATACATATGTCTGTTCTTCCTGGGACCCTTTTCCCATGTACGTTATGACAGAATGTTGAGTAGTCTTCTCTTGGCATTCCGTAGGTCTTTGGTGATTATATATTTCACCTGTGTTTGTATATGCCTCTTAACCCCAATATCGTAATGAATCCAATCCTCACAGCTTTCCATTGGTGAACCATAAGTTTGTTTAATGAATCTGTGATTGCCCTTCTCCGTGGAAATATCTGCCCTGGTATCCGTTTTTAGGTAACACCTATAAGTGATATCCTACGATATGTGTCTTTCACTTTCTGACTTACTACAAGTCCCGTGCTTACCTGTAGACTCATCTACGGGGCTGCAAATGGCATTGTGCCCTTTTTTTCCTTGGCTAATATTCTGTCTTAGCGAGGTCCATTTTCTGCAATGTGATTCCCTGAGGGCTGAGGATTAGCTGACCTGGGCAGCCTGACCCTGCCGGCAAGCCCTCCCCAGGTGTGCCTGGGTTGAGTTCAATAGAAACAGCACTCCAGGCAGCAATAGCCCCTGCAGCTATGCCTGACTCCATATTCTCTGCCCCGTCAGCAGTCTCGGGGCTGTGCTGGTGGGAGGGTGTGAGGGTCCACGGCTTTGTTGGTGGCCCGGTGTGAGTGGGGCTCTGCTGGAATTTCTGCAGGAGTTGCCAGGTTGCCACCTGTAAAGAAGAGGATGTGTCACCCATAATTTCCACTGGAATTTCTCTCCGGGCTGAGGTGAGGGAGGAAAAAAAAGAGTGGGGGCCGGGACAGGAGTGGTATCTCAGGCAGGGAAATGGAAAGCTTCCAGAAGAGCGCCCGGGGCCAGGACCATCCTGGCTGGCCTGCAGGCACCAAGTTGGCCTGCGTGCTGTCGCTGGTGTGGCTCCACGGCCCTTCCTCTAGGCTTTCAAGCCCTTGTACATATTCAGGTGTTTTTCCTGGGAAGGGTGGGAACAGTTCAGCAGCAGCTGGCCTGGGGCTCAGCTCACGTTTACTCACAGAGGCATCGGCACGGTCCCCCAGCTTTGCAATCAGGACGCTCCTTGCGTGGGGGGGCCGGGCTGCTGGCTGTATGGGAGATGATTCCCCACCTCTGACCAATGTCAGAATTGTTTACCGCTGGAACAAGTGCCCTGATAGGGTTTTCCTCTGTATAACTGCTGGGTACAGGATTTTTTTTTTCTTTTTTGGTTCAAGTTAGAAGTTATTCATCTTTTATGTATTTATTGATATAAGCATGGAAATAATTCATTCATAGAAATACATCTGTGTGAAGGGAAGAACTTTTTTTCTGTTTTATTTTTAAATTTCATTTCTAAAAATTTTGCAGTTTAATCATATTTATTTTTCTATACAGCAGGTTATTATTAGTTATCTATTTTATTCATATACATATATACAGGTCAATACCTATCTCCCAACTCATCTGACCACCAACACCCCATGGCTTCCCCCACTTGGTGTCCATACGTTTGTTCTCTACCTCTGTTTCTCTATTTCTGCCCTGCAAACCTGTTCATCTGTACCATATATCTAGGTTCCACATACATGCATTAATACAGAATATTTGTTTTGCTCTTTCTGACTTACTTCATTCTGTATGACAGTCTCTAGATCCACCGACTTCTCTACAAACAACCCAGTTTCATTCCTTTTCATGGCTGAGTCATATCCCATTTTATATATGTACCACATCTTTATCCATTCGTCTGTCTGTGGGCATTTAGGTTGCTTCCATTACCTGGCTATTGTAAATAGTGCTGCAATGAACATTGTGGTGAATGTGTGATTTTGATTTATGGTTTTCTCTGGGTATATGCCCAGAAGTGGGATTGCTGGATCCTATGGTAATTCTATTTCTAGTTTCTTTAAGGAAACTCCATACTGTTCTCCATAGTGACTGTATCAATTTACCTTCCCACCAATAGTGGAAGAGGGTTCCTTTTGTCCACACCCTCCCCAGAATTTGTTGTTTGTAGATTTTCTGATGATGCCGAGTCTAACAGGTGTGAGGTGATACCTCATTGTCGTTTTGATTTGCATTTCTCTAATAATTAGTGGTGTTGAGCAGCTTTTCATGTGCGTCTTGGCCGTCTCTGTGACTTCTTTGAAGAAACGTCTATTTAAATCTTCTGCCCATTTTTGTATTGGGTTGTTTGTTTTATTAATATTAAGCTGCCTGAGCTGTTTATATATATTGGAGATTAAACCTTTGTCCATTGATTCGTTTGCGAACGTTTTCGCCCATTCTGAGCGTTGCTTTTTTCCATTCCCGTTTTTTTTAACCAAAAAAGAAAGAAAGCAAAAGAAGCAGAACACTAATGTGCGTGAAATATGCCTCTTGAAACTGTCGTTTAGAAATATGGACGTCTTTTGAACTTTTTGGTTGATATATGACCCCAGGATTTGTTTTCATGGCCGGTGTCATTTACAGGCCTGAAATGATTTGGAATATCCCCTGACCATTAGCGCTGGGATTAAAGCTGCTGTTGTGTGAAACGGCCACAAGGTGGCAGCAGTTCTCCCTTAGCAAATCTGCTTACTAGGGCAACAGAGCCTCAATGGAAGCCGTGTTCTAGATTGGAATTTAGAATGGAATGTGCCAGGAGAAAGCCCCTCAAGTTTGTCTCACTACTTCTTGTTCGTGTTTTTAATTTAATTTTTAATTTTTTATTACAGCAAGTTTGATTACATCGTTTGGCTTGTTGTAGGTGTGCAAGATGTGGTTCTTTTACACATATACATATGTCTGTTCTTCCTGGGACCCTTTTCCCATGTACGTTATGACAGAATGTTGAGTAGTCTTCTCTTGGCATTCCGTAGGTCTTTGGTGATTATATATTTCACCTGTGTTTGTATATGTCTCTTAACCCCAATATTGTAATGAATCCAATCCTCACACCTTTCCATTGGTGAACCATAAGTTTGTTTAATGAATCTGTGATTGCCCTTCTCCGTGGAAATATCTGCCCTGGTATCCGTTTTTAGGTAACACCTGTAAGTGATATCCTACGATATGTGTCTTTCACTTTCTGACTTACTACAAGTCACGTGATTACCTGTAGACTCATCTACGGGGCTGCAAATGGCATTGTGTCCTTTTTTTCCTTGGCTAATATTCTGTCTTAGCGAGGTCCATTTTCTGCAATGTGATTCCCTGAGGGCTGAGGATTAGCTGACCTGGGCAGCCTGACCCTGCCGGCAAGCCCTCCCCAGGTGTGCCTGGGTTGAGGTCAATAGAAACAGCACTCCAGGCAGCAATAGCCCCTGCAGCTGTGCCTGACTCCATATTCTCTGCCCCGTCAGCAGTCTCGGGGCTGTGCTGTTGGGTGGGTGTGAGGGTCCACGGCTTTGTTGGTGGCCCGGTGTGAGTGGGGCTCTGCTGGACTTTCTGCAGGAGTTGCCAGGCTGCCACTTGTAAAGAAGAGGATGTGTCACCCATAACTTCCGCTGGAATTTCTCTCCGGGCTGAGGTGAGGAAGGAAAAAAAGGAGTGGGGGCCGGGACAGGAGGGGTATCTCAGGCAGGGAAATGGAAAGCTTCCAGAAGAGCGCCCGGGGCCAGGACCATCCTGGCTGGCCTGCAGGCACCAAGTTGGCCTGTGTGCTGTCGCTGGTGTGGCTCCACGACCCTTCCTCTAGGCTTTCAAGCCCTTGTACATATTCAGGTGTTTTACCTGGGAAGGGTGGGAACAGTTCAGCAACAGCTGGCCTGGGGCTCTGCTCACGTTTACTCACAGAGGCCCCGGCACGGTCCCCCAGCTTTGCAATGAGGACGCTCCTTGCGTGGAGGGGCCGGGCTGCTGGATGTATGGGAGACGATTCCCCACCTCTGACCAATTTCAGAATTGTTTACCGCTGGAGCAAGTGCCCTGATAGGGTTTTCCTCTGTATAACTGCTGGGTTCAGGATTTTTTTTTTCTTTTTTGGTTCAAGTTAGAATTTATTCATCTTTTATGTATTTATTGATATAAGCATGGAAATAATTCATTCATAGAAATACATCTGTGTGAAGGGAAGAACTTTTTTCTGTTTTATTTTTAAATTTCATTTCTAAAAATTTTGAAGTTTAATTATATTTATTTTTCTATACAGCAGGTTATTATTAATTATTTATTTTATTCATATACATATATACAGGTCAATACCTATCTCCCAACTCATCTGACCACAACACCCCATGGCTTCCCCGACTTGGTGTCCATACGTTTGTTCTCTACCTCTCTTTCTCTATTTCTGCCCTGCAAACCTGTTCATCTGTACCATATATCTAGGTTCCACATACATGCATTAATACAGAATATTTGTTTTGCTCTTTATGACTTACTTCATTCTGTATGACAGTCTCTAGATCCACCGACTTCTCTACAAACAGCCCAGTTTCATTCCTTTTCATGGCTGAGTCATATCCCATTTTATATATGTACCACATCTTTATCCATTCGTCTGTCTGTGGGCATTTAGGTTGCTTCCATTACCTGGCTATTGTAAATAGTGCTGCAATGAACATTGTGGTGAATGTGTGTTTTTGATTTATGGTTGTCTCTGGGTATATGCCCAGAAGTGGGATTGCCGCATCCTATGGTAATTCTATTTCTAGTTTCTTTAAGGAAACTCCATACTGTTCTCCATAGTGACTGTATCAATTTACCTTCCCACCAATAGTGGAAGAGGGTTCCTTTTGTCCACACCCTCCCCAGAATTTGTTGTTTGTAGATTTTCTGATGATGCCGAGTCTAACAGGTGTGAGGTGATACCTCATTGTCGTTTTGATTTGCATTTCTCTAATAATTAGAGGTGTTGAGCAGCTTTTCATGTGCGTCTTGGCCGTCTCTGTGACTTATTTGAAGAAACGTCTATTTAGATCTTCTGCCCATTTTTGTATTGGGTTGTTTGTTTTATTAATATTAAGCTGCCTGAGCTGTTTATATATATTGGAGATTAAACCTTTGTCCATTGATTCGTTTGCGAACGTTTTCGCCCATTCTGAGCGTTGCTTTTTTCCATTCCCGTTTTTTTTAACCAAAAAAGAAAGAAAGCAAAAGAAGCAGAACACTAATGTGCGTGAAATATGCCTCTTGAAACTGTCGTTTTGAAATATGGACGTCTTTTGAACTTTTTGGTTGATATATGACCCCAGGATTTGTTTTCAGGGCCGGTGTCATTTACAGGCCTGAAATGATTTGGAATATCCACTGACCATTAGCGCTGGGATTAAAGCTGCTGTTGTGTGAAATGGCCACAAGGTGGCAGCAGTTCTCCCTTAGCAAATCTGCTTACTAGGGCAACAGAGCCTCAATGGAAGCCGTGTTCTAGATTGGAATTTAGAATGGAATGTGCCAGGAGAAAGCCCCTCAAGTTTGTCTCACTACTTCTTGTTCGTGTTTTTAATTTAATTTTTAATTTTTTATTACAGCAAGTTTGATTACAACGTTTGGCTTGTTGTAGGTGTGCAAGATGTGGTTCTTTTACACATATACATATGTCTGTTCTTCCTGGGACCCTTTTCCCATGTACGTTATGACAGAATGTTGAGTAGTCTTCTCTTGGCATTCCGTAGGTCTTTGGTGATTATATATTTCACCTGTGTTTGTATATGTCTCTTAACACCAATATCGTAATGAATCCAATCCTCACACCTTTCCATTGGTGAACCATAAGTTTGTTTAATGAATCTGTGATTGCCCTTCTCCGTGGAAATATCTGCCCTGGTATCCGTTTTTAGGTAACACCTGTAAGTGATATCCTACGATATGTGTCTTTCACTTTCTGACTTACTACAAGTCACGTGATTACCTGTAGACTCATCTATGGGGCTGCAAATGGCATTGTGTCCTTTTTTTCCTTGGCTAATATTCTGTCTTAGTGAGGTCCATTTTCTGCAATGTGATTCCCTGAGGGCTGAGGATTAGCTGACCTGGGCAGCCTGACCCTGCCGGCAAGCCCTCCCCAGGTGTGCCTGGGTTGAGGTCAATAGAAACAGCACTCCAGGCAGCAATAGCCCCTGCAGCTGTGCCTGACTCCATATTCTCTGCCCCGTCAGCAGTCTCGGGGCTGTGCTGTTGGGTGGGTGTGAGGGTCCACGGCTTTGTTGGTGGCCCGGTGTGAGTGGGGCTCTGCTGGACTTTCTGCAGGAGTTGCCAGGCTGCCACTTGTAAAGAAGAGGATGTGTCACCCATAACTTCCGCTGGAATTTCTCTCCGGGCTGAGGTGAGGAAGGAAAAAAAGGAGTGGGGGCCGGGACAGGAGGGGTATCTCAGGCAGGGAAATGGAAAGCTTCCAGAAGAGCGCCCGGGGCCAGGACCATCCTGGCTGGCCTGCAGGCACCAAGTTGGCCTGCGTGCTGTCGCTGGTGTGGATCCACGACCCGTCCTCTAGGCTTTCAAGCCCTTGTACATATTCAGGTGTTTTACCTGGGAAGGGTGGGAACAGTTCAGCAACAGCTGGCCTGGGGCTCTGCTCACGTTTACTCACAGAGGCCCCGGCACGGTGCCCCAGCTTTGCAATGAGGACGCTCCTTGCGTGGAGGGGCCGGGCTGCTGGCTGTATGGGGGATGATTCCCCACCTCTGACCAATTTCAGAATTGTTTACTGCTGGAGCAATTGCCCTGATAGGGTTTTCCTCTGTATAACTGCTGGGTTCAGGATTTTTTTTTCTTTTTTGGTTCAAGTTAGAATTTATTCATCTTTTATGTATTTATTGATATAAGCATGGAAATAATTCATTCATAGAAATACATCTGTGTGAAGGGAAGAACTTTTTTCTGTTTTATTTTTAAATTTCATTTTTAAAAATTTTGAAGTTTAATTATATTTATTTTTCTATACAGCAGGTTATTATTAATTATTTATTTTATTCATATACATATATACAGGTCAATACCTATCTCCCAACTCATCTGACCACAACACCCCATGGCTTCCCCGACTTGGTGTCCATACGTTTGTTCTCTACCTCTGTTTCTCTATTTCTGCCCTGCAAACCTGTTCATCTGTACCATATATCTAGGTTCCACATACATGCATTAATACAGAATATTTGTTTTGCTCTTTCTGACTTACTTCATTCTGTATGACAGTCTCTAGATCCACCGACTTCTCTACAAACAACCCAGTTTCATTCCTTTTCATGGCTGAGTCATATCCCATTTTATATATGTACCACATCTTTATCCATTCGTCTGTCTGTGGGCATTTAGGTTGCTTCCATTACCTGGCTATTGTAAATAGTGCTGCAATGAACATTGTGGTGAATGTGTGTTTTTGATTTATGGTTGTCTCTGGGTATATGCCCAGAAGTGGGATTGCTGGATCCTATGGTAATTCTATTTCTAGTTTCTTTAAGGAAACTCCATACTGTTCTCCATAGTGACTGTATCAATTTACCTTCCCACCAATAGTGGAAGAGGGCTCCTTTTGTCCACACCCTCCCCAGAATTTGTTGTTTGTAGATTTTCTGATGATGCCGAGTCTAACAGGTGTGAGGTGATACCTCATTGTCGTTTTGATTTGCATTTCCCTAATAATTAGTGGTGTTGAGCAGCTTTTCATGTGCGTCTTGGCCGTCTCTGTGACTTCTTTGAAGAAAAGTGTATTTAGATCTGCTGCCCATTTTTTTATTGGGGTGTTTGTTTTATTAATATTAAGCTGCCTGAGCTGTTTATATATATTGGAGATTAACCTTTGTCCATTGATTCGTTTGCGAACGTTTTCGCCCATTCTGAGGGTTGCCTTTTTCCATTCCCGTTTTTTTTAACCAAAAAAGAAAGACAGCAAAAGAAGCAGAACACTAATGTGCGTGAAATATGCCTCTTGAAACTGTCGTTTTGAAATATGGACGTCTTTTGAACTTTTTGGTCGATATATGACCCCAGGATTTGTTTTCAGGGCAGGTGTCATTTACAGGCCTGCAATGATTTGGAATATCCACTGACCATTAGCGCTGGGATTAAAGCTGCTGTTGTGTGAAACGGCCACAAGGTGGCAGCAGTTCTCCCTTAGCAAATCTGCTTACTAGGGCAACAGAGCCTCAATGGAAGCCGTGTTCTAGATTGGAATTTAGAATGGAATGTGCCAGGAGAAAGCCCCTCAAGTTTGTCTCACTACTTCTTGTTCGTGTTTTTAATTTAATTTTTTATTTTTTATTACAACAAGTTTGATTACATCGTTTGGCTTGTTGTAGGTGTGCAAGATGTGGTTCTTTTACACATATACATATGTCTGTTCTTCCTGGGACCCTTTTCCCATGTACGTTATGACAGAATGTTGAGTAGTCTTCTCTTGGCATTCCGTAGGTCTTTGGTGATTATATATTTCACCTGTGTTTGTATATGTCTCTTAACACCAATATCGTAATGAATCCAATCCTCACACCTTTCCATTGGTGAACCATAAGTTTGTTTAATGAATCTGTTATTGCCCTTCTCCGTGGAAATATCTGCCCTGGTATCCGTTTTTAGGTAACACCTATAAGTGATATCCTACGATATGTGTCTTTCACTTTCTGACTTACTACAAGTCACGTGATTACCTGTAGACTCATCTACGGGGCTGCAAATGGCATTGTGCCCTTTTTTTCCTTGGCTAATATTCTGTCTTAGCGAGGTCCATTTTCTGCAATGTGATTCCCTGAGGGCTGAGGATTAGCTGACCTGGGCAGCCTGACCCTGCCGGCAAGCCCTCCCCAGGTGTGCCTGGGTTGAGGTCAATAGAAACAGCACTCCAGGCAGCAATAGCCCCTGCAGCTGTGCCTGACTCCATATTCTCTGCCCCGTCAGCAGTCTCGGGGCTGTGCTGGTGGGAGGGTGTGAGGGTCCACGGCTTTGTTGGTGGCCCGGTGTGAGTGGGGCTCTGCTGGACTTTCTGCAGGAGTTGCCAGGCTGCCACTTGTAAAGAAGAGGATGTGTCACCCATAACTTCCGCTGGAATATCTCTCCGGGCTGAGGTGAGGAAGGAAAAAAAGGAGTGGGGGCCGGGACAGGACGGGTATCTCAGGCAGGGAAATGGAAAGCTTCCAGAAGAGCGCCCGGGGCCAGGACCATTCTGGCTGGCCTGCAGGCACCAAGTTGGCCTGCGTGCTGTCGCTGGTGTGGCTCCACGACCCTTCCTCTAGGCTTTCAAGCCCTTGTACATATTCAGGTGTTTTACCTGGAAAGGGTGGGAACAGTTCAGCAACAGCTGGCCTGGGGCTCAGCTCACGTTTACTCACAGAGGCCTCGGCACGGTCCCCCAGCTTTGCAATGAGGACGCTCCTTGCATGGGGGGGTCCGGGCTGCTGGCTGTATGGGAGATGATTCCCCACCTCTGACCAATTTCAGAATTGTTTACCGCTGGAGCAAGTGCCCTGATAGGGTTTTCCTCTGTATAACTGCTGGGTTCAGGTTTTTTTTCTCTTTTTTGGTTCAAGTTAGAATTTATTCATCTTAAATGTATTTATT
Source organism: Mesoplodon densirostris (assembly GCF_025265405.1). Taxonomy (NCBI): domain Eukaryota; kingdom Metazoa; phylum Chordata; class Mammalia; order Artiodactyla; family Ziphiidae; genus Mesoplodon; species Mesoplodon densirostris. Next base: position 95,607,461 of record NC_082666.1, read on the forward strand.
GATATAAGCATGGAAATAATTCATTCATATAAATACATCTGTGTGAAGGGAAGAACTTTTTTCTGTTTTATTTTTAAATTTTATTTCTAAAAATTTTGAAGTTTAATTATATTTATTTTTCTATACAGCAGGTTATTATTGATTATTTATTTTATTCATATACATATATACAGGTCAATACCTATCTCCCAACTCATCTGACCACAACACCCCATGGCTTCCCCGACTTGGTGTCCATACGTTTGTTCTCTACCTCTGTTTCTCTATTTCTGCCCTGCAAACCTGTTCATCTGTACCATATATCTAGGTTCCACATACATGCATTAATACAGAATATTTGTTTTGCTCTTTCTGACTTACTTCATTCTGTATGACAGTCTCTAGATCCACCGACTTCTCTACAAACAACCCAGTTTCATTCCTTTTCATGGCTGAGTCATATCCCATTTTATATATGTACCACATCTTTATCCATTCGTCTGTCTGTGGGCATTTAGGTTGCTTCCATTACCTGGCTATTGTAAATAGTGCTGCAATGAACATTGTGGTGAATGTGTGTTTTTGATTTATGGTTGTCTCTGGGTATATGCCCAGAAGTGGGATTGCTGGATCCTATGGTAATTCTATTTCTAGTTTCTTTAAGGAAACTCCATACTGTTCTCCATAGTGACTGTATCAATTTACCTTCCCACCAATAGTGGAAGAGGGTTCCTTTTGTCCACACCCTCCCCAGAATTTGTTGTTTGTAGATTTTCTGATGATGCCGAGTCTAACAGGTGTGAGGTGATACCTCATTGTCATTTTGATTTGCATTTCTCTAATAATTAGTGGTGTTGAGCAGCTTTTCTTGTGCGTCTTGGCCGTCTCTGTGACTTCTTTGAAGAAAAGTCTATTTAGATCTTCTGCCCATTTTTGTATTGGGTTGTTTGTTTTATTAATATTAAGCTGCCTGAGCTGTTTATATATATTGGAGATTAAACCTTTGTCCATTGATTCGTTAGCGAACGTTTTCGCCCATTCTGAGGGTTGCCTTTTTCCATTCCCGTTTTTTTTAACCAAAAAAGAAAGAAAGCAAAAGAAGCAGAACACTAATGTGCGTGAAATATGCCTCTTGAAACTGTCGTTTTGAAATATGGACGTCTTTTGAACTTTTTAGTGGATATATAACCCCAGGATTTGTTTTATGGGCAGGTGTCATTTACAGGCCTGCAATGATTTGGAATATCCACTGACCATTAGCGCTGGGATTAAAGCTGCTGTTGTGTGAAACGGCCACAAGGTGGCAGCAGTTCTCCCTTAGCAAATCTGGTTACTAGGGCAAAAGAGCCTCAATGGAAGCCATGTTCTAGATTGGAATTTAGAATGGAATGTGCCAGGAAAAAGCCCCTCAAGTTTGTCTCACTACTTCTTGTTCGTGTTTTTAATTTAATTTTTAATTTTTATTACAGCAAGTTTGATTACATCGTTTGGCTTGTTGTAGGTGTGCAAGATGTGGTTCTTTTACACATATACATATGTCTGTTCTTCCTGGGACCCTTTTCCCATGTACGTTATGACAGAATGTTGAGTAGTCTTCTCTTGGCATTCCGTAGGTCTTTGGTGATTATATATTTCACCTGTGTTTGTATATGTCTCTTAACACCAATATCGTAATGAATCCAATCCTCACACCTTTCCATTGGTGAACCATAAGTTTGTTTAATGAATCTGTTATTGCCCTTCTCCATGGAAATATCTGCCCTGGTATCCGTTTTTAGGTAACACCTATAAGTGATATCCTACGATATGTGTCTTTCACTTTCTGACTTACTACAAGTCACGTGATTACCTGTAGACTCATCTATGTTGCTGCAAATGGCATTGTGTCCTTTTTTTCCTTGGCTAATATTCTGTCTTAGCGAGGTCCATTTTCTGCAATGTGATTCCCTGAGGGCTGAGGATTAGCTGACCTGGGCAGCCTGACCCTGCCGGCAAGCCCTCCCCAGGTGTGCCTGGGTTGAGGTCAATAGAAACAGCACTCCAGGCAGCAATAGCCCCTGCAGCTGTGCCTGACTCCATATTCTCTGCCCCATCAGCAGTCTCGGGGCTGTGCTGGTGGGTGGGTGTGAGGCTCCACGGCTTTTTTGGTGGCCCGGTGTGAGTGGGGCTCTGCTGGACTTTCTGCAGGAGTTGCCAGGCTGCCACTTGTAAAGAAGAGGATGTGTCACCCATAACTTCCGCTGGAATTTCTCTCCGGGCAGAGGTGAGGAAGGAAAAAAAGGAGTGGGGGCCGGGACAGGAGGGGTATCTCAGGCAGGGAAATGGAAAGCTTCCAGAAGAGCGCCCGGTGCCAGGACCATCCTGGCTGGCCTGCAGGCACCAAGTTGGCCTGCGTGCTGTCGCTGGTGTGGCTCCACGACCCTTCCTCTAGGCTTTCAAGCCCTTGTACATATTCAGGTGTTTTAACTGGGAAGGGTGGGAACAGTTCAGCAGCAGCTGGCCTGGGGCTCAGCTCACGTTTACTCACAGAGGCCTCGGCACGGTCCCCTAGCTTTGCAATGAGGATGCTCCTTGCGTGGGCGGGCCGGGCTGCTGGCTGTATGGGAGATGATTCCCCACCTCTGACCAATGTCAGAATTGTTTACCGCTGGAGTAAGTGCCCTGATAGGGTTTTCCTCTGTATAACTGCTGGGTTCAGGTTTTTTTTTTCTTTTTTGGTTCAAGTTAGAATTTATTCATCTTTTATGTATTTATTGATATAAGCATGGAAATATTTCATTCATAGAAATACATCTGTGTGAAGGGAAGAACTTTTTTCTGTTTTATTTTTAAATTTCATTTCTAAAAATTTTGAAGTTTAATTATATTTATTTTTCTATACAGCAGGTTATTATTAGTTATCTATTTTATTCATATACATATATACAGGTCAATACCTATCTCCCAACTCATCTGACCACCATCACCCCATGGCTTCCCCCACTTGGTGTCCATACGTTTGTTCTCTACCTCTGTTTCTCTATTTCTGCCCTGCAAACCTGATCATCTGTACCATATATCTAGGTTCCACATACATGCATTAATACATAATATTTGTTTTGCTCTTTATGACTTACTTCATTCTGTATGACAGTCTCTAGATCCACCGACTTCTCTACAAATAACCCAGTTTCATTCCTTTTCATGGCTGAGTCATATCCCATTTTATGTATGTACCACATCTTTATCCATTCATTTGTCTGTGGGCATTTAGGTTGCTTCCATTACCTGGATATTGTAAATAGTGCTGCAATGAACATTGTGGTGAATGTGTGTTTTTGATTTATGGTTGTCTCTGTGTATATGCCCAGAAGTGGAATTGCTGGATCCTATGGTAATTCTATTTCTAGTTTCTTTAAGGAAACTCCATACTGTTCTCCATAGTGACTGTATCAATTTACCTTCCCACCAATAGTGGAAGAGGGTTCCTTTTGTCCACACCCTCCCCAGAATTTGTTGTTTGTAGATTTTCTGATGATGCCGATTCTAACAGGTGTGAGGTGATACCTCATTGTCGTTTTGATTTGCATTTCTCTAATAATTAGTGGTGTTGAGCAGCTTTTCATGTGCGTCTTGGCTGTCTCTGTGACTTCTTGGAAGAAACGTCTATTTAGATCTTCTGCGCATTTTTGTATTGGGTTGTTTGTTTTATTAATATTAAGCTGCGTGAGCTGTTTATATATATTGGAGATTAAACCCTTGTCCATTGATTCGTTTGCGAACGTTTTCGCCCATTCTGAGGGTTGCCTTTTTCCATTCCCGTTTTTTTTTAACCAAAAAAGAAAGAAAGCAAAGGAAGCAGAACACTAATGTGCGTGAAATATGCCTCTTGAAACTGTCGTTTTGAAATATGGACGTCTTTTGAAATTTTTGGTCGATATATGACCCCAGGATTTGTTTTCAGGGCAGGTGTCATTTACAGGCCTGCAATGATTTGGAATATCCACTGACCAGTAGCGCTGGGATTAAAGCTGCTGTTGTGCGAAATGGCCACAAGGTGGCAGCAGTTCTCCCTTAGCAAATCTGGTTACCAGGGCAACAGAGCCTCAATGGAAGCCTGTTCTAGATTGGAATTTAGAATGGAATGTGCCAGGAGAAAGCCCCTCAAGTTTGTCTCACTACTTCTTGTTCGTGTTTTTAATTTAATTTTTAATTTTTTATTACAGCAAGTTTGATTACAACGTTTGCTTGTTGTAGGTGTGCAAGATGTGGTTCTTTTACACATATACATATGTCTGTTCTTCCTGGGACCCTTTTCCCATGTACGTTATGACAGAATGTTGAGTAGTCTTCTCTTGGCATTCCGTAGGTCTTTGGTGATTATATATTTCACCTGTGTTTGTATATGCCTCTTAACCCCAATATCGTAATGAATCCAATCCTCACAGCTTTCCATTGGTGAACCATAAGTTTGTTTAATGAATCTGTGATTGCCCTTCTCCGTGGAAATATCTGCCCTGGTATCCGTTTTTAGGTAACACCTATAAGTGATATCCTACGATATGTGTCTTTCACTTTCTGACTTACTACAAGTCCCGTGATTACCTGTAGACTCATCTACGGGGCTGCAAATGGCATTGTGCCCTTTTTTTCCTTGGCTAATATTCTGTCTTAGCGTGGTCCATTTTCTGCAATGTGATTCCCTGAGGGCTGAGGATTAGCTGACCTGGGCAGCCTGACCCTGCCGGCAAGCCCTCCCCAGGTGTGCCTGGGTTGAGTTCAATAGAAACAGCACTCCAGGCAGCAATAGCCCCTGCAGCTGTGCCTGACTCCATATTCTCTGCCCCGTCAGCAGTCTCGGGGCTGTGCTGGTGGGAGGGTGTGAAGGTCCACGGCTTTGTTGGTGGCCCGGTGTGAGTGGGGCTCTGCTGGAATTTCTGCAGGAGTTGCCAGGTTGCCACCTGTAAAGAAGAGGATGTGTCACCCATAATTTCCACTGGAATTTCTCTCCGGGCTGAGGTGAGGGAGGAAAAAAAAGAGTGGGGGCCGGGGCAGGAGTGGTATCTCAGGCAGGGAAATGGAAAGCTTCCAGAAGAGCGCCCGGGGCCAGGACCATCCTGGCTGGCCTGCAGGCACCAAGTTGGCCTGCGTGCTGTCGCTGGTGTGGCTCCACGGCCCTTCCTCTAGGCTTTCAAGCCCTTGTCCATATTCAGGTGTTTTACCTGGGAAGGGTGGGAACAGTTCAGCAGCAGCTGGCCTGGGGCTCAGCTCACGTTTACTCACAGAGGCCTCGGCACGGTCCCACAGCTTTGCAATCAGGACGCTCCTTGCGTGGGGGGGCCGGGCTGCTGGCTGTATGGGAGATGATTCCCCACCTCTGACCAATGTCAGAATTGTTTACCACTGGAACAAGTGCCCTGATAGGGTTTTCCTCTGTATAACTGCTGGGTTCAGGTTTTTTTTTTCTTTTTTGGTTCAAGTTAGAAGTTATTCATCTTTTATGTATTTATTGATATAAGCATGGAAATAATTCATTCATAGAAATACATCTGTGTGAAGGGAAGAACTTTTTTTCTGTTTTATTTTTAAATTTCATTTCTAAAAATTTTGCAGTTTAATCATATTTATTTTTCTATACAGCAGGTTATTATTAGTTATCTATTTTATTCATATACATATATACAGGTCAATACCTATCTCCCAACTCATCTGACCACCAACACCCCATGGCTTCCCCCACTTGGTGTCCATACGTTTGTTCTCTACCTCTGTTTCTCTATTTCTGCCCTGCAAACCTGTTCATCTGTACCATATATCTAGGTTCCACATACATGCATTAATACAGAATATTTGTTTTGCTCTTTCTGACTTACTTCATTCTGTATGACAGTCTCTAGATCCACCGACTTCTCTACAAATAACCCAGTTTCATTCCTTTTCATGGCTGAGTCATATCCCATTTTATGTATGTACCACATCTTTATCCATTCGTCTGTCTGTGGGCATTTAGGTTGCTTCCATTACCTGGCTATTGTAAATAGTGCTGCAATGAACATTGTGGTGAATGTGTGTTTTTGATTTATGGTTGTCTCTGGGTATATGCCCAGAAGTGGGATTGCTGGATCCTATGGTAATTCTATTCCTAGTTTCTTTAAGGAAACTCCATACTGTTCTCCATAGTGACTGTATGAATTTACCTTCCCACTAATAGTGGAAGAGGGTTCCTTTTGTCCACACCCTCCCCAGAATTTGTTGTTTGTAGATTTTCTGATGCTGCCGATTCTAACAGGTGTGAGGTGATACCTCATTGTCATTTTGATTTGCATTTCTCTAATAATTAGTGGTGTTGAGCAGCTTTTCATGTGCGTCTTGGCCGTCTCTGTGACTTCTTTGAAGAAACGTCTATTTAGATCTTCTGCCCATTTTTGTATTGGGCTGTTTGTTTCATTAATATTAAGCTGCGTGAGCTGTTTATATATATTGGAGATTAAACCCTTGTCCATTGATTCGTTTGCGAACGTTTTCGCCCATTCTGAGGGTTGCCTTTTTCCATTCCCGTTTTTTTTTAACCAAAAAAGAAAGAAAGCAAAAGAAGCAGAACACTAATGTGCGTGAAATATGCCTCTTGAAACTGTCGTTTTGAAATATGGACGTCTTTTGAACTTTTTGGTCGATATATGACCCCAGGATTTGTTTTCAGGGCAGGTGTCATTTACAGGCCTGCAATGATTTGGAATATCCACTGACCATTAGCGCTGGGATTAAAGCTGCTGTTGTGTGAAATGGCCACAAGGTGGCAGCAGTTCTCCCTTAGCAAATCTGGTTACTAGGGCAACAGAGCCTCAATGGAAGCCTGTTCTAGATTGGAATTTAGAATGGAATGTGCCAGGAGAAAGCCCCTCAAGTTTGTCTCACTACTTCTTGTTCGTGTTTTTAATTTAATTTTTTATTTTTTATTACAGCAAGTTTGATTACAACGTTTTCTTGTTGTAGGTGTGCAAGATGTGGTTCTTTTACACATATACATATGTCTGTTCTTCCTGGGACCCTTTTCCCATGTACGTTATGACAGAATGTTGAGTAGTCTTCTCTTGGCATTCCGTAGGTCTTTGGGGATTATATATTTCACCTGTGTTTGTATATGTCTCTTAACCCCAATATCGTAATGAATCCAATCCTCACAGCTTTCCATTGGTGAACCATAAGTTTGTTTAATGAATCTGTGATTGCCCTTCTCCGTGGAAATATCTGCCCTGGTATCCGTTTTTAGGTAACACCTATAAGTGATATCCTACGATATGTGTCTTTCACTTTCTGACTTACTACAAGTCCCGTGCTTACCTGTAGATTCATCTACGGGGCTGCAAATGGCATTGTGCCCTTTTTTTCCTTGGCTAATATTCTGTCTTAGCGAGGTCCATTTTCTGCAATGTGATTCCCTGAGGGCTGAGGATTAGCTGACCTGGGCAGCCTGACCCTGCCGGCAAGCCCTCCCCAGGTGTGCCTGGGTTGAGTTCAATAGAAACAGCACTCCAGGCAGCAATAGCCCCTGCAGCTGTGCCTGACTCCATATTCTCTGCCCCGTCAGCAGTCTCGGGGCTGTGCTGGTGGGAGGGTGTGAGGGTCCACGGCTTTGTTGGTGGCCCGGTGTGAGTGGGGCTCTGCTGGAATTTCTGCAGGAGTTGCCAGGTTGCCACCTGTAAAGAAGAGGATGTGTCACCCATAATTTCCACTGGAATTTCTCTCCGGGCTGAGGTGAGGGAGGAAAAAAAAGAGTGGGGGCCGGGACAGGAGTGGTATCTCAGGCAGGGAAATGGAAAGCTTCCAGAAGAGCGCCCGGGGCCAGGACCATCCTGGCTGGCCTGCAGGCACCAAGTTGGCCTGCGTGCTGTCGTTGGTGTGGCTCCACGGCCCTTCCTCTAGGCTTTCAAGCCCTTGTACATATTCAGGTGTTTTACCTGGGAAGGGTGGGAACAGTTCAGCAGCAGCTGGCCTGGGGCTCAGCTCACGTTTACTCACAGAGGCCTCGGCACGGTCCCCCAGCTTTGCAATCAGGATGCTCCTTGCGTGAGGGGGCCAGGCTGCTGGCTGTATGGGAGATGATTCCCCACCTCTGACCAATGTCAGAATTGTTTACCGCTGGAACAAGTGCCCTGATAGGGTTTTCCTCTGTATAACTGCTGGGTACAGGATTTTTTTTTTTTCTTTTTTGGTTCAAGTTAGAATTTATTCATCTTTTATGTATTTATTGATATAAGCATGGAAATAATTCATTCATAGAAATACATCTGTGTGAAGGGAAGAACTTTTTTCTGTTTTATTTTTAAATTTCATTTCTAAAAATTTTGCAGTTTAATTATATTTATTTTTCTATACAGCAGGTTATTATTAGTTATCTATTTTATTCATATACATATATACAGGTCAATACCTATCTCCCAACTCATCTGACCACCATCACCCCATGGCTTCCCCCACTTGGTGTCCATACGTTTGTTCTCTACCTCTGTTTCTCTATTTCTGCCCTGCAAACCTGTTCATCTGTACCATATATCTAGGTTCCACATACATGCATTAATACAGAATATTTGTTTTGCTCTTTCTGACTTACTTCATTCTGTATGACAGTCTCTAGATCCACCGAATTCTCTACAAATAACCCAGTTTCATTCCTTTTCATGGCTGAGTCATATCCCATTTTATGTATGTACCACATCTTTATCCATTCATCTGTCTGTGGGCATTTAGCTTGCTTCCATTACCTGGCTATTGTAAATAGTCTGCAATGAACATTGTGGTGAATGTGTGTTTTTGATTTATGGTTGTCTCTGTGTATATGCCCAGAAGTGGGATTGCTGGATCCTATGGTAATTCTATTTCTAGTTTCTTTAAGGAAACTCCATACTGTTCTCCATAGTGACTGTATCAATTTACCTTCCCACCAATAGTGGAAGAGGGTTCCTTTTGTCCACACCCTCCCCAGAATTTGTTGTTTGTAGATTTTCTGATGATGCCGATTCTAACAGGTGTGAGGTGATACCTCATTGTCGTTTTGATTTGCATTTCTCTAATAATTAGTGGTGTTGAGCAGCTTTTCATGTGCGTCTTGGCTGTCTCTGTGACTTCTTGGAAGAAACGTCTATTTAGATCTTCTGCCCATTTTTGTATTGGGTTGTTTGTTTTATTAATATTAAGCTGCGTGAGCTGTTTATATATATTGGAGATTAAACCCTTGTCCATTGATTCGTTTGCGAACGTTTTCGCCCATTCTGAGGGTTGCCTTTTTCCATTCCCGTTTTTTTTTAACCAAAAAAGAAAGAAAGCAAAAGAAGCAGAACACTAATGTGCGTGAAATATGCCTCTTGAAACTGTCGTTTTGAAATATGGACGTCTTTTGAACTTTTTGGTCGATATATGACCCCAGGATTTGTTTTCAGGGCAGGTGTCATTTACAGGCCTGCAATGATTTGGAATATCCACTGACCAGTAGCGCTGGGATTAAAGCTGCTGTTGTGCGAAATGGCCACAAGGTGGCAGCAGTTCTCCCTTAGCAAATCTGGTTACCAGGGCAACAGAGCCTCAATGGAAGCCTGTTCTAGATTGGAATTTAGAATGGAATGTGCCAGGAGAAAGCCCCTCAAGTTTGTCTCACTACTTCTTGTTCGTGTTTTTAATTTAATTTTTAATTTTTTATTACAGCAAGTTTGATTACAACATTTGCTTGTTGTAGGTGTGCAAGATGTGGTTCTTTTACACATATACATATGTCTGTTCTTCCTGGGACCCTTTTCCCATGTATGTTATGACAGAATGTTGAGTAGTCTTCTCTTGGCATTCCGTAGGCCTTTGGTGATTATATATTTCACCTGTGTTTGTATATGCCTCTTAACCCCAATATCGTAATGAATCCAATCCTCACAGCTTTCCATTGGTGAACCATAAGTTTGTTTAATGAATCTGTGATTGCCCTTCTCCGTGGAAATATCTGCCCTGGTATCCGTTTTTAGGTAACACCTATAAGTGATATCCTACGATATGTGTCTTTCACTTTCTGACTTACTACAAGTCCCGTGCTTACCTGTAGACTCATCTACGGGGCTGCAAATGGCATTGTGCCCTTTTTTTCCTTGGCTAATATTCTGTCTTAGCGAGGTCCATTTTCTGCAATGTGATTCCCTGAGGGCTGAGGATTAGCTGACCTGGGCAGCCTGACCCTGCCGGCAAGCCCTCCCCAGGTGTGCCTGGGTTGAGTTCAATAGAAACAGCACTCCAGGCAGCAATAGCCCCTGCAGCTGTGCCTGACTCCATATTCTCTGCCCCGTCAGCAGTCTCGGGGCTGTGCTGGTGGGAGGGTGTGAGGGTCCACGGCTTTGTTGGTGGCCCGGTGTGAGTGGGGGTCTGCTGGAATTTCTGCAGGTGTTGCCAGGGTGCCACCTGTAAAGAAGAGGATGTGTCACCCATAATTTCCACTGGAATTTCTCTCCGGGCTGAGGTGAGGGAGGAAAAAAAAGAGTGGGGGCCGGGACAGGAGTGGTATCTCAGGCAGGGAAATGGAAAGCTTCCAGAAGAGCGCCCGGGGCCAGGACCATCCTGGCTGGCCTGCAGGCACCAAGTTGGCCTGCGTGCTGTCGCTGGTGTGGCTCCACGGCCCTTCCTCTAGGCTTTCAAGCCCTTGTACATATTCAGGTGTTTTACCTGGGAAGGGTGGGAACAGTTCAGCAGCAGCTGGCCTGGGGCTCAGCTCACGTTTACTCACAGAGGCCTCGGCACGGTCCCCCAGCTTTGCAATCAGGATGCTCCTTGCGTGGGGGGGCCAGGCTGCTGGCTGTATGGGAGATGATTCCCCACCTCTGACCAATGTCAGAATTGTTTACCGCTGGAACAAGTGCCCTGATAGGGTTTTCCTCTGTATAACTGCTGGGTACAGGATTTTTTTTTTCTTTTTTGGTTCAAGTTAGAAGTTATTCATCTTTTATGTATTTATTGATATAAGCATGGAAATAATTCATTCATAGAAATACATCTGTGTGAAGGGAAGAACTTTTTTTCTGTTTTATTTTTAAATTTCATTTCTAAAAATTTTGCAGTTTAATCATATTTATTTTTCTATACAGCAGGTTATTATTAGTTATCTATTTTATTCATATACATATATACAGGTCAATACCTATCTCCCAACTCATCTGACCACCAACACCCCATGGCTTCCCCCACTTGGTGTCCATACGTTTGTTCTCTACCTCTGTTTCTCTATTTCTGCCCTGCAAACCTGTTCATCTGTACCATATATCTAGGTTCCACATACATGCATTAATACAGAATATTTGTTTTGCTCTTTCTGACTTACTTCATTCTGTATGACAGTCTCTAGATCCACCGACTTCTCTACAAATAACCCAGTTTCATTCCTTTTCATGGCTGAGTCATATCCCATTTTATGTATGTACCACATCTTTATCCATTCGTCTGTCTGTGGGCATTTAGGTTGCTTCCATTACCTGGCTATTGTAAATAGTGCTGCAATGAACATTGTGGTGAATGTGTGTTTTTGATTTATGGTTGTCTCTGGGTATGTGCCCAGAAGTGGGATTGCTGGATCCTATGGTAATTCTATTCCTAGTTTCTTTAAGGAAACTCCATACTGTTCTCCATAGTGACTGTATCAATTTACCTTCCCACTAATAGTGGAAGAGGGTTCCTTTTGTCCACACCCTCCCCAGAATTTGTTGTTTGTAGATTTTCTGATGCTGCCGATTCTAACAGGTGTGAGGTGATACCTCATTGTCATTTTGATTTGCATTTCTCTAATAATTAGTGGTGTTGAGCAGCTTTTCATGTGCGTCTTGGCCGTCTCTGTGACTTCTTTGAAGAAACGTCTATTTAGATCTTCTGCCCATTTTTGTATTGGGTTGTTTGTTTTATTAATATTAAGCTGCGTGAGCTGTTTATATATATTGGAGATTAAACCCTTGTCCATTGATTCGTTTGCGAACGTTTTCGCCCATTCTGAGGGTTGCCTTTTTCCATTCCCGTTTTTTTTAACCAAAAAAGAAAGAAAGCAAAAGAAGCAGAACACTAATGTGCGTGAAATATGCCTCTTGAAACTGTCGTTTTGAAATATGGACGTCTTTTGAACTTTTTGGTCGATATATGACCCCAGGATTTGTTTTCAGGGCAGGTGTCATTTACAGGCCTGCAATGATTTGGAATATCCACTGACCATTAGCGCTGGGATTAAAGCTGCTGTTGTGTGAAATGGCCACAAGGTGGCAGCAGTTCTCCCTTAGCAAATCTTGTTACTAGGGCAACAGAGCCTCAATGGAAGCCTGTTCTAGATTGGAATTTAGAATGGAATGTGCCAGGAGAAAGCCCCTCAAGTTTGTCTCACTACTTCTTGTTCGTGTTTTTAATTTAATTTTTAATTTTTTATTACAACAAGTTTGATTACAACGTTTGCTTGTTGTAGGTGTGCAAGATGTGGTTCTGTTACACATATACATATGTCTGTTTTTCCTGGGACCCTTTTCCCATGTACGTTATGACAGAATGTTGAGTAGTCTTCTCTTGGCATTCCGTAGGTCTTTGGTGATTATATATTTCACCTGTGTTTGTATATGTCTCTTAACCCCAATATCGTAATGAATCCAATCCTCACACCTTTCCATTGGTGAACCATAAGTTTGTTTAATGAATCTGTGATTGCCCTTCTCCGTGGAAATATCTGCCCTGGTATCCGTTTTTAGGTAACACCTATAAGTGATATCCTACGATATGTGTCTTTCACTTTCTGACTTACTACAAGTCCCGTGCTTACCTGTAGACTCATCTAAGGGGCTGCAAATGGCATTGTGCCCTTTTTTTCCTTGGCTAATATTCTGTCTTAGCGAGGTCCATTTTCTGCAATGTGATTCCCTGAGGGCTGAGGATTAGCTGACCTGGGCAGCCTGACCCTGCCGGCAAGCCCTCACCAGGTGTGCGTGGGTTGAGGTCGATAGAAACAGCACTCCAGGCAGCAATAGCCCCTGCAGCTGTGCCTGATTCCATATTCTCTGCCCCGTCAGCAGTCTCGAGGCTGTGCTCGTGGGAGGGTGTGAGGGTCCACGGCTTTGTTGGTGGCCCAGTGTGAGTGGGGCTCTGCTGGTCTTTCTGCAGGAGTTGCCAGGCTGCCACCTGTAAAGAAGAGGATGTGTCACCCATAACTTCCACTGGAATTTCTCTCCGGGCTGAGGTGAGGAAGGAAAAGAAGGAATGATGGCCGGGACAGGAGGGGTATATCAGGCAGGGAAATGGAAAGCTTCTAGAAGAGTGCCCGGGGCCAGGACCATCCTGGCTGGCCTGCAGGCACCAAGTTGGCCTGCCTGCTGTCACTGGTGTGGCTCCACGGCCCTTCCTCTAGGCTTTCAAGCCCTTGTACATATTCAGGTGTTTTACCTGAGAAGGGTGGGAACAGTTCAGCAGCAGCTGGCCTGGGGCTCAGCTCACGTTTACTCACAGAGGCCTCGGCACGGTCCCCCAGCTTTGCAATAAGGATGCTCCTTGCGTGGGGGGGCCGGGCTGCTGGCTGTATGGGAGATGATTCCCTACCTCTGACCAATGTCAGAATTGTTTACCGCTGGAGCAAGTGCCCTGATAGGGTTTTCCTCTGTATAACTGCTGGGTTCAGGTTTTTTTTTCTTTTTTGGTTCAAGTTAGAATTTATTCATCTTTTATGTATTTATTGATAGAAGCATGGAAATAATTCATTCATAGAAATACATCTGTGTGAAAGGAAGAACTTTTTTTCTGTTTTATTTTTAAATTTCATTTCTAAAAATTTTGCAGTTTAATTATATTTATTTTTCTATACAGCAGGTTATTATTAGTTATCTATTTTATTCATATACATATATACAGGTCAATACCTATCTCCCAACTCATCTGACCACCATCACCCCATGGCTTCCCCCACTTGGTGTCCATACGTTTGTTCTCTACCTCTGTTTCTCTATTTCTGCCCTGCAAACCTGTTCATCTGTACCATATATCTAGGTTCCACATACATGCATTAATACAGAATATTTGTTTTGCTCTTTCTGACTTACTTCATTCTGTATGACAGTCTCTAGATCCACCGACTTCTCTACAAATAACCCAGTTTCATTCCTTTTCATGGCTGAGTCATATCCCATTTTATGTATGTACCACATCTTTATCCATTCATCTGTCTGTGGGCATTTAGGTTGCTTCCATTACCTGGCTATTGTAAATAGTGCTGCAATGAACATTGTGGTGAATGTGTGTTTTTGATTTATGGTTGTCTCTGTGTATATGCCCAGAAGTGGGATTGCTGGATCCTATGGTAATTCTATTTCTAGTTTCTTTAAGGAAACTCCATACTGTTCTCCATAGTGACTGTATCAATTTACCTTCCCACCAATAGTGGAAGAGGGTTCCTTTTGTCCCCACCCTCCCCAGAATTTGTTGTTTGTAGATTTTCTGATGCTGCCGATTCTAACAGGTGTGAGGTGATACCTCATTGTCGTTTTGATTTGCATTTCTCTAATAATTAGTGGTGTTGAGCATCTTTTCATGTGCGTCTTGGCCGTCTCTGTGACTTCTTTGAAGAAACGTCTATTTAGATCTTCTGCCCATTTTTGTATTCGGTTGTTTGTTTTATTAATATTAAGCTGCGTGAGCTGTTTATATATATTGGAGATTAAACCCTTGTCCATTGATTCGTTTGCGAACGTTTTCGCCCATTCTGAGGGTTGCCTTTTTCCATTCCCGTTTTTTTTTAACCAAAAAAGAAAGAAAGCAAAAGAAGCAGAACACTAATGTGCGTGAAATATGCCTCTTGAAACTGTCGTTTTGAAATATGGACGTCTTTTGAACTTTTTGGTCGATATATGACCCCAGGATTTGTTTTCAGGGCAGGTGTCATTTACAGGCCTGCAATGATTTGGAATATCCACTGACCAGTAGCGCTGGGATTAAAGCTGCTGTTGTGCGAAATGGCCACAAGGTGGCAGCAGTTCTCCCTTAGCAAATCTGGTTACTAGGGCAAAAGAGCCTCAATGGAAGCCTGTTCTAGATTGGAATTTAGAATGGAATGTGCCAGGAGAAAGCCCCTCAAGTTTGTCTCACTACTTCTTGTTCGTGTTTTTAATTTAATTTTTAATTTTTTATTACAGCAAGTTTGATTACAACGTTTGCTTGTTGTAGGTGTGCAAGATGTGGTTCTGTTACACGTATACATATGTCTGTTCTTCCTGGGACCCTTTTCCCATGTACGTTATGACAGAATGTTGAGTAGTCTTCTCTTGGCATTCCGTAGGTCTTTGGTGATTATATATTTCACCTGTGTTTGTATATGTCTCTTAACCCCAATATCGTAATGAATCCAATCCTCACACCTTTCCATTGGTGAACCACAAGTTTGTTTAATGAATCTGTGATTGCCCTTCTCCGTGGAAATATCTGCCCTGGTATCCGTTTTTAGGTAACACCTATAAGTGATATCCTACGATATGTGTCTTTCACTTTCTGACTTACTACAAGTCCCGTGCTTACGTGTAGACTCATCTAAGGGGCTGCAAATGGCATTGTGCCCTTTTTTTCCTTGGCTAATATTCTGTCTTAGCGAGGTCCATTTTCTGCAATGTGATTCCCTGAGGGCTGAGGATTAGCTGACCTGGGCAGCCTGACCCTGCCGGCAAGCCCTCCCCAGGTGTGCGTGGGTTGAGGTCGATAGAAACAGCACTCCAGGCAGCAATTGCCCCTGCAGCTGTGCCTGATTCCATATTCTCTGCCCCGTCAGCAGTCTCGAGGCTGTGCTGGTGGGAGGGTGTGAGGGTCCACGGCTTTGTTGGTGGCCCGGTGTGAGTGGGGCTCTGCTGGACTTTCTGCAGGAGTTGCCAGGCTGCCACCTGTAAAGAAGAGGATGTGTCACCCATAACTTCCACTGGAATTTCTCTCCGGGCTGAGGTGAGGAAGGAAAAAAAGGAATGATGGCCGGGACAGGAGGGGTATATCAGGCAGGGAAATGGAAAGCTTCTAGAAGAGTGCCGGGGCCAGTATCATCCTGGCTGGCCTGCAGGCACCAAGTTGGCCTGCGTGCTGTCGCTGGTGTGGCTCCACGGCCCTTCCTGTAGGCTTTCAAGCCCTTGTACATATTCAGGTGTTTTACCTGGGAAGGGTGGGAACATTCAGCAGCAGCTGGCCTGGGGCTCAGCTCACGTTTACTCACAGAGGCCTCGGCACGGTCCCCCAGCTTTGCAATGAGGATGCTCCTTGCGTGGGGGGGCCGGGCTGCTGGCTGTATGGGAGATGATTCCCCACCACTGACCAATGTCAGAATTGTTTACCGCTGGAGCAAGTGCCCTGAAAGGGTTTTCCTCTGTATAACTGCTGGGTTCAGGTTTTTTTTTTCTTTTTTGGTTCAAGTTAGAATTTATTCATCTTTTATGTATTTATTGATATAAGCATGGAAATAATTCATTCATAGAAATACATCTGTGTGAAGGGAAGAACTTTTTTCTGTTTTATTTTTAAATTTCATTTCTAAAAATTTTGCAGTTTAATTATATTTATTTTTCTATACAGCAGGTTATTATTAGTTATCTATTTTATTCATATACATATATATAGGTCAATACGTATCTCCCAACTCATCTGACCACCATCACCTCATGGCTTCCCCCACTTGGTGTCCATACGTTTGTTCTCTACCTCTGTTTCTCTATTTCTGCCCTGCAAACCTGTTCATCTGTACCATATATCTAGGTTCCACATACATGCATTAATACAGAATATTTGTTTTGCTCTTTCTGACTTACTTCATTCTGTATGACAGTCTCTAGATCCACCGACTTCTCTACAAATAACCCAGTTTCATTCCTTTTCATGGCTGAGTCATATCCCATTTTATGTATGTACCACATCTTTATCCATTCATCTGTCTGTGGGCATTTAGGTTGCTTCCATTACCTGGCTATTGTAAATAGTGCTGCAATGAACATTGTGGTGAATGTGTGTTTTTGATTTATGGTTGTCTCTGTGTATATGCCCAGAAGTGGGATTGCTGGATCCTATGGTAATTCTATTTCTAGTTTCTTTAAGGAAACTCCATACTGTTCTCCATAGTGACTGTATCAATTTACCTTCCCACCAATAGTGGAAGAGGGTTCCTTTTGTCCACACCCTCCCCAGAATTTGTTGTTTGTAGATTTTCTGATGCTGCCGATTCTAACAGGTGTGAGGTGATACCTCATTGTCGTTTTGATTTGCATATCTCTAATAATTAGTGGTGTTGAGCATCTTTTCATGTGCGTCTTGGCCGTCTCTGTGACTTCTTTGAAGAAACGTCTATTTAGATCTTCTGCCCATTTTTGTATTGGGTTGTTTGTTTTATTAATATTAAGCTGCGTCAGCTGTTTATATATATTGGAGATTAAACCCTTGTCCATTGATTCGTTTGCGAACGTTTTCGCCCATTCTGAGGGTTGCCTTTTTCCATTCCTGTTTTTTTTTAACCAGAAAAGAAAGAAAGCAAAAGAAGCAGAACACTAATGTGCGTGAAATATGCCTCTTGAAACTGTCGTTTTGAAATATGGACGTCTTTTGAACTTTTTGGTCGATATATGACCCCAGGATTTGTTTTCAGGGCAGGTGTCATTTACAGGCCTGCAATGATTTGGAATATCCACTGACCAGTAGCACTGGGATTAAAGCTGCTGTTGTGCGAAATGGCCACAAGGTGGCAGCAGTTCTCCCTTAGCAAATCTGGTTACCAGGGCAACAGAGCCTCATTGGAAGCCTGTTCTAGATTGGAATTTAGAATGGAATGTGCCAGGAGAAAGCCCCTCAAGTTTGTCTCACTACTTCTTGTTCGTGTTTTTAATTTAATTTTTAATTTTTTATTACAGCAAGTTTGATTACAACGTTTGCTTGTTGTAGGTGTGCAAGATGTGGTTCTTTTACACATATACATATGTCTGTTCTTCCTGGGACCCTTTTCCCATGTATGTTATGACAGAATGTTGAGTAGTCTTCTCTTGGCATTCCGTAGGCCTTTGGTGATTATATATTTCACCTGTGTTTGTATATGCGTCTTAACCCCAATATCGTAATGAATCCAATCCTCACAGCTTTCCATTGGTGAACCATAAGTTTGTTTAATGAATCTGTGATTGCCCTTCTCCGTGGAAATATCTGCCCTGGTATCCGTTTTTAGGTAACACCTATAAGTGATATCCTACGATATGTGTCTTTCACTTTCTGACTTACTACAAGTCCCGTGCTTACCTGTAGACTCATCTACGGGGCTGCAAATGGCATTGTGCCCTTTTTTTCCTTGGCTAATATTCTGTCTTAGCGAGGTCCATTTTCTGCAATGTGATTCCCTGAGGGCTGAGGATTAGCTGACCTGGGCAGCCTGACCCTGCCGGCAAGCCCTCCCCAGGTGTGCCTGGGTTGAGTTCGATAGAAACAGCACTCCAGGCAGCAATAGCCCCTGCAGCTGTGCCTGACTCCATATTCTCTGCCCCGTCAGCAGTCTCGGGGCTGTGCTGGTGGGAGGGTGTGAGGGTCCACGGCTTTGTTGGTGGCCCGGTGTGAGTGGGGCTCTGCTGGAATTTCTGCAGGAGTTGCCAGGTTGCCACCTGTAAAGAAGAGGATGTGTCACCCATAATTTCCACTGGAATTTCTCTCCGGGCTGAGGTGTGGAAGGAAAAAAAAGAGTGGGGGCCGGGACAGGAGTGGTATCTCAGGCAGGGAAATGGAAAGCTTCCAGAAGAGCGCCCGCGGCCAGGACCATCCTGGCTGGCCTGCAGGCACCAAGTTGGCCTGCGTGCTGTCGCTGGTGTGGCTCCACGGCCCTTCCTGTAGGCTTTCAAGCCCTTGTACATATTCAGGTGTTTTACCTGGGAAGGGTGGGAACAGTTCAGCAGCAGCTGGCCTGGGGCTCAGCTCACGTTTACTCACAGAGGCCTCGGCACTGTCCCCCAGCTTTGCAATCAGGACGCTCCTTGCGTGGGGGGGCCGGGCTGCTGGCTATATGGGAGATGATTCCCCACCTCTGACCAATCTCAGAATTGTTTACCGCTGGAACAAGTGCCCTGATAGGGTTTTCCTCTGTATAACTGCTGGGTACAGGATTTTTTTTTCTTTTTTGGTTCAAGTTAGAAGTTATTCATCTTTTATGTATTTATTGATATAAGCATGGAAATAATTCATTCATAGAAATACATCTGTGTGAAGGGAAGAACTTTTTTTCTGTTTTATTTTTAAATTTCATTTCTAAAAATTTTGCAGTTTAATCATATTTATTTTTCTATACAGCAGGTTATTATTAGTTATCTATTTTATTCATATACATATATACAGGTCAATACCTATCTCCCAACTCATCTGACCACCAACACCCCATGACTTCCCCCACTTTGTGTCCATACGTTTGTTCTCTACCTCTGTTTCTCTATTTCTGCCCTGCAAACCTGTTCATCTGTACCATATATCTAGGTTCCACATACATGCATTAATACAGAATATTTGTTTTGCTCTTTCTGACTTACTTCATTCTGTATGACAGTCTCTAGATCCACCGACTTCTCTACAAATAACCCAGTTTCATTCCTTTTCATGGCTGAGTCATATCCCATTTTATGTATGTACCACATCTTTATCCATTCGTCTGTCTGTGGGCATTTAGGTTGCTTCCATTACCTGGCTATTGTAAATAGTGCTGCAATGAACATTGTGGTGAATGTGTGTTTTTGATTTATGGTTGTCTCTGGGTATATGCCCAGAAGTGGGTTTGCTGGATCCTATGGTAATTCTATTTCTAGTTTCTTTAAGGAAACTCCATACTGTTCTCCATAGTGACTGTATCAATTTACCTTCCCACCAATAGTGGAAGAGGGTTCCTTTTGTCCACACCCTCCCCAGAATTTGTTGTTTGTAGATTTTCTGATGCTGCCGATTCTAACAGGTGTGAGGTGATACCTCATTGTCATTTTGATTTGCATTTCTCTAATAATTAGTTGTGTTGAGCAGCTTTTCATATGCGTCTTGGCCGTCTTTGTGACTTCTTTGAAGAAACGTCTATTTAAATCTTCTGCCCATTTTTGTATTGGGCTGTTTGTTTTATTAATATTAAGCTGCGTGAGCTGTTTATATATATTGGAGATTAAACCCTTGTCCATTGATTCATTTGCGAACGTTTTCGCCCATTCTGAGGGTTGCCTTTTTCCATTCCCGTTTTTTTTTAACCAAAAAAGAAAGAAAGCAAAAGAAGCAGAACACTAATGTGCGTGAAATATGCCTCTTGAAACTGTCGTTTTGAAATATGGACGTCTTTTGAACTATTTGGTCGATATATGACCCCAGGATTTGTTTTCAGGGCAGGTGTCATTTACAGGCCTGCAATGATTTGGAATATCCACTGACCAGTAGCGCTGGGATTAAAGCTGCTGTTGTGCGAAATGGCCACAAGGTGGCAGCAGTTCTCCCTTAGCAAATCTGGTTACCAGGGCAACAGAGCCTCAATGGAAGCCTGTTCTAGATTGGAATTTAGAATGGAATGTGCCAGGAGAAAGCCCCTCAAGTTTGTCTCACTACTTCTTGTTCGTGTTTTTAATTTAATTTTTTATTTTTTATTACAGCAAGTTTGATTACAACGTTTGCTTGTTGTAGGTGTGCAAGATGTGGTTCTTTTACACATATACATATGTCTGTTCTTCCTGGGACCCTTTTCCCATGTACGTTATGACAGAATGTTGAGTAGTCTTCTCTTGGCATTCCGTAGGTCTTTGGGGATTATATATTTCACCTGTGTTTGTATATGTCTCTTAACCCCAATATCGTAATGAATCCAATCCTCACACCTTTCCATTGGTGAACCATAAGTTTGTTTAATGAATCTGTGATTGCCCTTCTCCGTGGAAATATCTGCCCTGGTATCCGTTTTTAGGTAACACCTATAAGTGATATCCTACGATATGTGTCTTTCACTTTCTGACTTACTACAAGTCCCGTGCTTACCTGTAGACTCATCTAAGGGGCTGCAAATGGCATTGTGCCCTTTTTTTCCTTGGCTAATATTCTGTCTTAGCGAGGTCCATTTTCTGCAATGTGATTCCCTGAGGGCTGAGGATTAGCTGACCTGGGCAGCCTGACCCTGCCGGCAAGCCCTCACCAGGTGTGCGTGGGTTGAGGTCGATAGAAACAGCACTCCAGGCAGCAATAGCCCCTGCAGCTGTGCCTGATTCCATATTCTCTGCCCCGTCAGCAGTCTCGAGGCTGTGCTCGTGGGAGGGTGTGAGGGTCCACGGCTTTGTTGGTGGCCCAGTGTGAGTGGGGCTCTGCTGGTCTTTCTGCAGGAGTTGCCAGGCTGCCACCTGTAAAGAAGAGGATGTGTCACCCATAACTTCCACTGGAATTTCTCTCCGGGCTGAGGTGAGGAAGGAAAAGAAGGAATGATGGCCGGGACAGGAGGGGTATATCAGGCAGGGAAATGGAAAGCTTCTAGAAGAGTGCCCGGGGCCAGGACCATCCTGGCTGGCCTGCAGGCACCAAGTTGGCCTGCCTGCTGTCACTGGTGTGGCTCCACGGCCCTTCCTCTAGGCTTTCAAGCCCTTGTACATATTCAGGTGTTTTACCTGAGAAGGGTGGGAACAGTTCAGCAGCAGCTGGCCTGGGGCTCAGCTCACGTTTACTCACAGAGGCCTCGGCACGGTCCCCCAGCTTTGCAATAAGGATGCTCCTTGCGTGGGGGGGCCGGGCTGCTGGCTGTATGGGAGATGATTCCCTACCTCTGACCAATGTCAGAATTGTTTACCGCTGGAGCAAGTGCCCTGATAGGGTTTTCCTCTGTATAACTGCTGGGTTCAGGTTTTTTTTTTCTTTTTTGGTTCAAGTTAGAATTTATTCATCTTTTATGTATTTATTGATAGAAGCATGGAAATAATTCATTCATAGAAATACATCTGTGTGAAGGGAAGAACTTTTTTTCTGTTTTATTTTTAAATTTCATTTCTAAAAATTTTGCAGTTTAATTATATTTATTTTTCTATACAGCAGGTTATTATTAGTTATCTATTTTATTCATATACATATATACAGGTCAATACCTATCTCCCAACTCATCTGACCACCATCACCCCATGGCTTCCCCCACTTGGTGTCCATACGTTTGTTCTCTACCTCTGTTTCTCTATTTCTGCCCTGCAAACCTGTTCATCTGTACCATATATCTAGGTTCCACATACATGCATTAATACAGAATATTTGTTTTGCTCTTTCTGACTTACTTCATTCTGTATGACAGTCTCTAGATCCACCGACTTCTCTACAAATAACCCAGTTTCATTCCTTTTCATGGCTGAGTCATATCCCATTTTATGTATGTACCACATCTTTATCCATTCATCTGTCTGTGGGCATTTAGGTTGCTTCCATTACCTGGCTATTGTAAATAGTGCTGCAATGAACATTGTGGTGAATGTGTGTTTTTGATTTATGGTTGTCTCTGTGTATATGCCCAGAAGTGGGATTGCTGGATCCTATGGTAATTCTATTTCTAGTTTCTTTAAGGAAACTCCATACTGTTCTCCATAGTGACTGTATCAATTTACCTTCCCACCAATAGTGGAAGAGGGTTCCTTTTGTCCCCACCCTCCCCAGAATTTGTTGTTTGTAGATTTTCTGATGCTGCCGATTCTAACAGGTGTGAGGTGATACCTCATTGTCGTTTTGATTTGCATTTCTCTAATAATTAGTGGTGTTGAGCATCTTTTCATGTGCGTCTTGGCCGTCTCTGTGACTTCTTTGAAGAAACGTCTATTTAGATCTTCTGCCCATTTTTGTATTCGGTTGTTTGTTTTATTAATATTAAGCTGCGTGAGCTGTTTATATATATTGGAGATTAAAACCTTGTCCATTGATTCGTTTGCGAACGTTTTCGCCCATTCTGAGGGTTGCCTTTTTCCATTCCCGTTTTTTTTTAACCAAAAAAGAAAGAAAGCAAAAGAAGCAGAACACTAATGTGCGTGAAATATGCCTCTTGAAACTGTCGTTTTGAAATATGGACGTCTTTTGAACTTTTTGGTCGATATATGACCCCAGGATTTGTTTTCAGGGCAGGTGTCATTTACAGGCCTGCAATGATTTGGAATATCCACTGACCAGTAGCGCTGGGATTAAAGCTGCTGTTGTGCGAAATGGCCACAAGGTGGCAGCAGTTCTCCCTTAGCAAATCTGGTTACTAGGGCAAAAGAGCCTCAATGGAAGCCTGTTCTAGATTGGAATTTAGAATGGAATGTGCCAGGAGAAAGCCCCTCAAGTTTGTCTCACTACTTCTTGTTCGTGTTTTTAATTTAATTTTTAATTTTTTATTACAGCAAGTTTGATTACAACGTTTGCTTGTTGTAGGTGTGCAAGATGTGGTTCTGTTACACGTATACATATGTCTGTTCTTCCTGGGACCCTTTTCCCATGTACGTTATGACAGAATGTTGAGTAGTCTTCTCTTGGCATTCCGTAGGTCTTTGGTGATTATATATTTCACCTGTGTTTGTATATGTCTCTTAACCCCAATATCGTAATGAATCCAATCCTCACACCTTTCCATTGGTGAACCACAAGTTTGTTTAATGAATCTGTGATTGCCCTTCTCCGTGGAAATATCTGCCCTGGTATCCGTTTTTAGGTAACACCTATAAGTGATATCCTACGATATGTGTCTTTCACTTTCTGACTTACTACAAGTCCCGTGCTTACGTGTAGACTCATCTAAGGGGCTGCAAATGGCATTGTGCCCTTTTTTTCCTTGGCTAATATTCTGTCTTAGCGAGGTCCATTTTCTGCAATGTGATTCCCTGAGGGCTGAGGATTAGCTGACCTGGGCAGCCTGACCCTGCCGGCAAGCCCTCCCCAGGTGTGCCTGGGTTGAGGTCGATAGAAACAGCACTCCAGGCAGCAATTGCCCCTGCAGCTGTGCCTGATTCCATATTCTCTGCCCCGTCAGCAGTCTCGAGGCTGTGCTGGTGGGAGGGTGTGAGGGTCCACGGCTTTGTTGGTGGCCCGGTGTGAGTGGGGCTCTGCTGGACTTTCTGCAGGAGTTGCCAGGCTGCCACCTGTAAAGAAGAGGATGTGTCACCCATAACTTCCACTGGAATTTCTCTCCGGGCTGAGGTGAGGAAGGAAAAAAAGGAATGATGGCCGGGACAGGAGGGGTATATCAGGCAGGGAAATGGAAAGCTTCTAGAAGAGTGCCGGGGCCAGTATCATCCTGGCTGGCCTGCAGGCACCAAGTTGGCCTGCGTGCTGTCGCTGGTGTGGCTCCACGGCCCTTCCTGTAGGCTTTCAAGCCCTTGTACATATTCAGGTGTTTTACCTGGGAAGGGTGGGAACATTCAGCAGCAGCTGGCCTGGGGCTCAGCTCACGTTTACTCACAGAGGCCTCGGCACGGTCCCCCAGCTTTGCAATGAGGATGCTCCTTGCGTGGGGGGGCCGGGCTGCTGGCTGTATGGGAGATGATTCCCCACCACTGACCAATGTCAGAATTGTTTACCGCTGGAGCAAGTGCCCTGAAAGGGTTTTCCTCTGTATAACTGCTGGGTTCAGGTTTTTTTTTTCTTTTTTGGTTCAAGTTAGAATTTATTCATCTTTTATGTATTTATTGATATAAGCATGGAAATAATTCATTCATAGAAATACATCTGTGTGAAGGGAAGAACTTTTTTCTGTTTTATTTTTAAATTTCATTTCTAAAAATTTTGCAGTTTAATTATATTTATTTTTCTATACAGCAGGTTATTATTAGTTATCTATTTTATTCATATACATATATATAGGTCAATACGTATCTCCCAACTCATCTGACCACCATCACCCCATGGCTTCCCCCACTTGGTGTCCATACGTTTGTTCTCTACCTCTGTTTCTCTATTTCTGCCCTGCAAACCTGTTCATCTGTACCATATATCTAGGTTCCACATACATGCATTAATACAGAATATTTGTTTTGCTCTTTCTGACTTACTTCATTCTGTATGACAGTCTCTAGATCCACCGACTTCTCTACAAATAACCCAGTTTCATTCCTTTTCATGGCTGAGTCATATCCCATTTTATGTATGTACCACATCTTTATCCATTCATCTGTCTGTGGGCATTTAGGTTGCTTCCATTACCTGGCTATTGTAAATAGTGCTGCAATGAACATTGTGGTGAATGTGTGTTTTTGATTTATGGTTGTCTCTGTGTATATGCCCAGAAGTGGGATTGCTGGATCCTATGGTAATTCTATTTCTAGTTTCTTTAAGGAAACTCCATACTGTTCTCCATAGTGACTGTATCAATTTACCTTCCCACCAATAGTGGAAGAGGGTTCCTTTTGTCCACACCCTCCCCAGAATTTGTTGTTTGTAGATTTTCTGATGCTGCCGATTCTAACAGGTGTGAGGTGATACCTCATTGTCGTTTTGATTTGCATATCTCTAATAATTAGTGGTGTTGAGCATCTTTTCATGTGCGTCTTGGCCGTCTCTGTGACTTCTTTGAAGAAACGTCTATTTAGATCTTCTGCCCATTTTTGTATTGGGTTGTTTGTTTTATTAATATTAAGCTGCGTCAGCTGTTTATATATATTGGAGATTAAACCCTTGTCCATTGATTCGTTTGCGAACGTTTTCGCCCATTCTGAGGGTTGCCTTTTTCCATTCCTGTTTTTTTTTAACCAGAAAAGAAAGAAAGCAAAAGAAGCAGAACACTAATGTGCGTGAAATATGCCTCTTGAAACTGTCGTTTTGAAATATGGACGTCTTTTGAACTTTTTGGTCGATATATGACCCCAGGATTTGTTTTCAGGGCAGGTGTCATTTACAGGCCTGCAATGATTTGGAATATCCACTGACCAGTAGCACTGGGATTAAAGCTGCTGTTGTGCGAAATGGCCACAAGGTGGCAGCAGTTCTCCCTTAGCAAATCTGGTTACCAGGGCAACAGAGCCTCATTGGAAGCCTGTTCTAGATTGGAATTTAGAATGGAATGTGCCAGGAGAAAGCCCCTCAAGTTTGTCTCACTACTTCTTGTTCGTGTTTTTAATTTAATTTTTAATTTTTTATTACAGCAAGTTTGATTACAACGTTTGCTTGTTGTAGGTGTGCAAGATGTGGTTCTTTTACACATATACATATGTCTGTTCTTCCTGGGACCCTTTTCCCATGTATGTTATGACAGAATGTTGAGTAGTCTTCTCTTGGCATTCCGTAGGCCTTTGGTGATTATATATTTCACCTGTGTTTGTATATGCGTCTTAACCCCAATATCGTAATGAATCCAATCCTCACAGCTTTCCATTGGTGAACCATAAGTTTGTTTAATGAATCTGTGATTGCCCTTCTCCGTGGAAATATCTGCCCTGGTATCCGTTTTTAGGTAACACCTATAAGTGATATCCTACGATATGTGTCTTTCACTTTCTGACTTACTACAAGTCCCGTGCTTACCTGTAGACTCATCTACGGGGCTGCAAATGGCATTGTGCCCTTTTTTTCCTTGGCTAATATTCTGTCTTAGCGAGGTCCATTTTCTGCAATGTGATTCCCTGAGGGCTGAGGATTAGCTGACCTGGGCAGCCTGACCCTGCCGGCAAGCCCTCCCCAGGTGTGCCTGGGTTGAGTTCGATAGAAACAGCACTCCAGGCAGCAATAGCCCCTGCAGCTGTGCCTGACTCCATATTCTCTGCCCCGTCAGCAGTCTCGGGGCTGTGCTGGTGGGAGGGTGTGAGGGTCCACGGCTTTGTTGGTGGCCCGGTGTGAGTGGGGCTCTGCTGGAATTTCTGCAGGAGTTGCCAGGTTGCCACCTGTAAAGAAGAGGATGTGTCACCCATAATTTCCACTGGAATTTCTCTCCGGGCTGAGGTGTGGAAGGAAAAAAAAGAGTGGGGGCCGGGACAGGAGTGGTATCTCAGGCAGGGAAATGGAAAGCTTCCAGAAGAGCGCCCGCGGCCAGGACCATCCTGGCTGGCCTGCAGGCACCAAGTTGGCCTGCGTGCTGTCGCTGGTGTGGCTCCACGACCCTTCCTCTAGGCTTTCAAGCCCTTGTACATATTCAGGTGTTTTACCTGGGAAGGGTGGGAACAGTTCAGCAGCAGCTGGCCTGGGGCTCAGCTCACGTTTACTCACAGAGGCCTCGGCACTGTCCCCCAGCTTTGCAATCAGGACGCTCCTTGCGTGGGGGGGCCGGGCTGCTGGCTATATGGGAGATGATTCCCCACCTCTGACCAATCTCAGAATTGTTTACCGCTGGAACAAGTGCCCTGATAGGGTTTTCCTCTGTATAACTGCTGGGTACAGGATTTTTTTTTCTTTTTTGGTTCAAGTTAGAAGTTATTCATCTTTTATGTATTTATTGATATAAGCATGGAAATAATTCATTCATAGAAATACATCTGTGTGAAGGGAAGAACTTTTTTTCTGTTTTATTTTTAAATTTCATTTCTAAAAATTTTGCAGTTTAATCATATTTATTTTTCTATACAGCAGGTTATTATTAGTTATCTATTTTATTCATATACATATATACAGGTCAATACCTATCTCCCAACTCATCTGACCACCAACACCCCATGACTTCCCCCACTTTGTGTCCATACGTTTGTTCTCTACCTCTGTTTCTCTATTTCTGCCCTGCAAACCTGTTCATCTGTACCATATATCTAGGTTCCACATACATGCATTAATACAGAATATTTGTTTTGCTCTTTCTGACTTACTTCATTCTGTATGACAGTCTCTAGATCCACCGACTTCTCTACAAATAACCCAGTTTCATTCCTTTTCATGGCTGAGTCATATCCCATTTTATGTATGTACCACATCTTTATCCATTCGTCTGTCTGTGGGCATTTAGGTTGCTTCCATTACCTGGCTATTGTAAATAGTGCTGCAATGAACATTGTGGTGAATGTGTGTTTTTGATTTATGGTTGTCTCTGGGTATATGCCCAGAAGTGGGTTTGCTGGATCCTATGGTAATTCTATTTCTAGTTTCTTTAAGGAAACTCCATACTGTTCTCCATAGTGACTGTATCAATTTACCTTCCCACCAATAGTGGAAGAGGGTTCCTTTTGTCCACACCCTCCCCAGAATTTGTTGTTTGTAGATTTTCTGATGCTGCCGATTCTAACAGGTGTGAGGTGATACCTCATTGTCATTTTGATTTGCATTTCTCTAATAATTAGTTGTGTTGAGCAGCTTTTCATATGCGTCTTGGCCGTCTTTGTGACTTCTTTGAAGAAACGTCTATTTAAATCTTCTGCCCATTTTTGTATTGGGCTGTTTGTTTTATTAATATTAAGCTGCGTGAGCTGTTTATATATATTGGAGATTAAACCCTTGTCCATTGATTCATTTGCGAACGTTTTCGCCCATTCTGAGGGTTGCCTTTTTCCATTCCCGTTTTTTTTTAACCAAAAAAGAAAGAAAGCAAAAGAAGCAGAACACTAATGTGCGTGAAATATGCCTCTTGAAACTGTCGTTTTGAAATATGGACGTCTTTTGAACTATTTGGTCGATATATGACCCCAGGATTTGTTTTCAGGGCAGGTGTCATTTACAGGCCTGCAATGATTTGGAATATCCACTGACCAGTAGCGCTGGGATTAAAGCTGCTGTTGTGCGAAATGGCCACAAGGTGGCAGCAGTTCTCCCTTAGCAAATCTGGTTACCAGGGCAACAGAGCCTCAATGGAAGCCTGTTCTAGATTGGAATTTAGAATGGAATGTGCCAGGAGAAAGCCCCTCAAGTTTGTCTCACTACTTCTTGTTCGTGTTTTTAATTTAATTTTTTATTTTTTATTACAGCAAGTTTGATTACAACGTTTGCTTGTTGTAGGTGTGCAAGATGTGGTTCTTTTACACATATACATATGTCTGTTCTTCCTGGGACCCTTTTCCCATGTACGTTATGACAGAATGTTGAGTAGTCTTCTCTTGGCATTCCGTAGGTCTTTGGGGATTATATATTTCACCTGTGTTTGTATATGTCTCTTAACCCCAATATCGTAATGAATCCAATCCTCACACCTTTCCATTGGTGAACCATAAGTTTGTTTAATGAATCTGTGATTGCCCTTCTCCGTGGAAATATCTGCCCTGGTATCCGTTTTTAGGTAACACCTATAAGTGATATCCTACGATATGTGTCTTTCACTTTCTGACTTACTACAAGTCCCGTGCTTACCTGTAGACTCATCTACGGGGCTGCAAATGGCATTGTGCCCTTTTTTTCCTTGGCTAATATTCTGTCTTAGCGAGGTCCATTTTCTGCAATGTGATTCCCTGAGGGCTGAGGATTAGCTGACCTGGGCAGCCTGACCCTGCCGGCAAGCCCTCCCCAGGTGTGCGTGGGTTGAGGTCGATAGAAACAGCACTCCAGTCAGCAATAGCCCCTGCAGCTGTGCCTGACTCCATATTCTCTGCCCCATCAGCAGTCTCGGGGCTGTGCTGGTGGGAGGGTGTGAGGGTCCACGGCTTTGTTGGTGGCCCGGTGTGAGTGGGGCTCTGCTGGACTTTCTGCAGGAGTTGCCAGGCTGCCACCTGTAAAGAAGAGGATGTGTCACCCATAATTTCCACTGGAATTTCTCTCCGGGCTGAGGTGAGGAAGGAAAAAAAGGAATGATGGCCGGGACAGGAGGGGTATATCAGGCATGGAAATGGAAAGCTTCTAGAAGAGTGCCGGGTTCATGACCATCCTGGCTGGCCTGCAGGCACCAAGTTGGCCTGCGTGCTGTCGCTGGTGTGGCTCCACGGCCCTTCCTCTAGGCTTTCAAGCCCTTGTACATATTCAGGTGTTTTACCTGGGAAGGGTGGGAACAGTTCAGCAGCAGCTGGCCTGGGGCTCAGCTCACGTTTACTCACAGAGGCCTCGGCACGGTCCCCCAGCTTTGCAATGAGGATGCTCCTTGCGTGGGGGGGCCGGGCTGCTGGCTGTATGGGAGATGATTCCCCACCTCTGACCAATGTCAGAATTGTTTACCGCTGGAGCAAGTGCCCTGATAGGGTTTTCCTCTGTATAACTGCTGGGTTCAGGTTTTTTTTTTCTTTTTTGGTTCAAGTTAGAATTTATTCATCTTTTATGTATTTATTGATATAAGCATGGAAATAATTCATTCATAGAAATACATCTGTGTGAATGGAAGAACTTTTTTCTGTTTTATTTTTAAATTTCATTTCTAAAAATTTTGCAGTTTAATTATATTTATTTTTCTATACAGCAGGTTATTATTAGTTATCTATTTTATTCATATACATATATACAGGTCAATACCTATCTCCCAACTCATCTGACCACCATCACCCCATGGCTTCCCCCACTTGGTGTCCATACGTTTGTTCTCTACCTCTGTTTCTCTATTTCTGCCCTGCAAACCTGTTCATCTGTACCATATATCTAGGTTCCACATACATGCATTAATACAGAATATTTGTTTTGCTCTTTCTGACTTACTTCATTCTGTATGACAGTCTCTAGATCCACCGACTTCTCTACAAATAACCCAGTTTCATTCCTTTTCATGGCTGAGTCATATCCCATTTTATGTATGTACCACATCTTTATCCATTCGTCTGTCTGTGGGCATTTAGGTTGCTTCCATTACCTGGCTATTGTAAATAGTGCTGCAATGAACATTGTGGTGAATGTGTGTTTTTGATTTATGGTTGTCTCTGTGTATATGCCCAGAAGTGGGATTGCTGGATCCTATGGTAATTCTATTTCTAGTTTCTTTAAGGAAACTCCATACTGTTCTCCATAGTGACTGTATCAATTTACCTTCCCACCAATAGTGGAAGAGGGTTCCTTTTGTCCACACCCTCCCCAGAATTTGTTGTTTGTAGATTTTCTGATGATGCCGATTCTAACAGGTGTGAGGTGATACCTCATTGTCATTTTGATTTGCATTTCTCTAATAATTAGTGGTGTTGAGCAGCTTTTCATGTGCGTCTTGGCTGTCTCTGTGACTTCTTTGAAGAAACGTCTATTTAGATCTTCTGCCCATTTTTGTATTGGGTTGTTTGTTTTATTAATATTAAGCTGCGTGAGCTGTTTATATATATTGGAGATTAAACCCTTGTCCATTGATTCGTTTGCGAACGTTTTCGCCCATTCTGAGGGTTGCCTTTTTCCATTCCCGTTTTTTTTTTAACCAAAAAAGAAAGAAAGCAAAATAAGCAGAACACTAATGTGCGTGAAATATGCCTCTTGAAACTGTCGTTTTGAAATATGGACGTCTTTTAAACTTTTTGGTCGATATATGACCCCAGGATTTGTTTTCAGGGCAGGTGTCATTTACAGGCCTGCAATGATTTGGAATATCCACTGACCAGTAGCACTGGGATTAAAGCTGCTGTTGTGCGAAATGGCCACAAGGTGGCAGCAGTTCTCCCTTAGCAAATCTGGTTACCAGGGCAACAGAGCCTCAATGGAAGCCTGTTCTAGATTGGAATTTAGAATGGAATGTGCCAGGAGAAAGCCCCTCAAGTTTGTCTCACTACTTCTTGTTCGTGTTTTTAATTTAATTTTTAATTTTTTATTACAGCAAGTTTGATTACAACGTTTGCTTGTTGTAGGTGTGCAAGATGTGGTTCTTTTACACATATACATATGTCTGTTCTTCCTGGGACCCTTTTCCCATGTACGTTATGACAGAATGTTGAGTAGTCTTCTCTTGGCATTCCGTAGGTCTTTGGTGATTATATATTTCACCTGTGTTTGTATATGTCTCTTAACCCCAATATCGTAATGAATCCAATCCTCACACCTTTCCATTGGTGAACCATAAGTTTGTTTAATGAATCTGTGATTGCCCTTCTCCGTGGAAATATCTGCCCTGGTATCCGTTTTTAGGTAACACCTATAAGTGATATCCTACGATATGTGTCTTTCACTTTCTGACTTACTACAAGTCACATGATTACCTGTAGACTCATCTACGGGGCTGCAAATGGCATTGTGCTCTTTTTTTCCTTGGCTAATATTCTGTCTTAGCGAGGTCCATTTTCTGCAATGTGATTCCCTTAGGGCTGAGGATTAGCTGACCTGGGCAGAGTGACCCTGCCGGCAAGCCCTCGCCAGGTGTGCCTGGGTTGAGTTCAATAGAAACAGCACTCCAGGCAGCAATAGCCCCTGCAGCTGTGCCTGACTCCATATTCTCTGCCCCGTCAGCAGTCTCGGGGCTGTGCTGGTGGGAGGGTGTGAGGGTCCATGGCTTTGTTGGTGGCCCGGTGTGAGTGGGGCTCTGTTGGAATTTCTGCAGGAGTTGCCAGGTTGCCACCTGTAAAGAAGAGGATGTGTCACCCATAACTTCCACTGGAATTTCTCTCCGGGCTGAGGTGAGGGAGGAAAAAAAGGAGTGGTGGCCGGGACAGGAGTGGTATCTCAGGCAGGGAAATGGAAAGCTTCCAGAAGAGCTCCCAGGGCCAGGACCATCCTGGCTGGCCTGCAGGCACCAAGTTGGCCTGCGTGCTGTCGCTGGTGTGGCTCCACGGCCCTTCCTCTAGGCTTTCAAGCCCTTGTACATATTCAGGTGTTTTACCTGGGAAGGGTGGGAACAGTTCAGCAGCAGCTGGCCTGGGGCTCAGCTCACGTTTACTCACAGAGGCCTCGGCACTGTCCCCCAGCTTTGCAATGAGGACGCTCCTTGCGTGGGGGGGCCGGGCTGCTGGCTGTATGGGAGATGATTCCCCACCTCTGACCAATCTCAGAATTGTTTACCGCTGGAACAAGTGCCCTGATAGGGTTTTCCTCTGTATAACTGCTGGGTACAGGATTTGTTTTTTCTTTTTTGGTTCAAGTAAGAAGTTATTCATCTTTTATGTATTTATTGATATAAGCATGGAAATAAATCATTCATAGAAATACATCTGTGTGAAGGGAAGAACTTTTTTTCTCTTTTATTTTTAAATTTCATTTCTAAAAATTATGAAGTTTAATCATATTTAATTTTCTATACAGCAGGTTATTATTAGTTATCTATTTTATTCATATACATATATACAGGTCAATACCTATCTCCCAACTCATCTGACCACCAACACCCCATGGCTTCCCCCACTTGGTGTCCATACGTTTGTTCTCTACCTCTGTTTCTCTATTTCTGCCCTGCAAACCTGTTCATCTGTACCATATATCTAGGTTCCACATACATGCATTAATACAGAATATTTGTTTTGCTCTTTCTGACTTACTTCATTCTGTATGACAGTCTCTAGATCCACCGACTTCTCTACAAATAACCCAGTTTCATTACTTTTCATGGCTGAGTCATATCCCATTTTATGTATGTACCACATCTTTATCCATTCATGTGTCTGTGGGCATTTAGGTTGCTTCCATTACCTGGCTATTGTAAATAGTGCTGCAATGAACATTGTGGTGAATGTGTGTTTTTGATTTATGGTTTTCTCTGGCTATATGCCCAGAAGTGGGATTGCTGGATCCTATGGTAATTCTATTTCTAGTTTCTTTAAGGAAACTCCATACTGTTCTCCATACGACTGTATCAATTAACCTTCCCACTAATAGTGGAAGAGGGTTCCTTTTGTCCACACCTTCCCCAGAATTTGTTGTTTGTAGATTTTCTGATGATGCCGATTCTAACAGGTGTGAGGTGATACCTCATTGTCGTTTTGATTTGCATTTCTCTAATAATTAGTGGTGTTGAGCAGCTTTTCATGTGCGTCTTGGCCGTCTCTGTGACTTCTTTGAAGAAACGTCTAATTAGATCTTCTGCCCATTTTTGTATTGGGTTGTTTGTTTTATTAATATTAAGCTGCGTGAGCTGTTTATATATATTGGAGATTAAACCCTTGTCCATTGATTCGTTTGCGAACGTTTTCGCCCATTCTGAGGGTTGCCTTTTTCCATTCCCGTTTTTTTTAACCAAAAAAGAAAGAAAGCAAAAGAAGCAGAACACTAATGTGCGTGAAATATGCCTCTTGAAACTGTCGTTTTGAAATATGGACGTCTTTTGAACTTTTTGGTCGATATATGACCCCAGGATTTGTTTTCAGGGCAGGTGTCATTTACAGGCCTGCAATGATTTGGAATATCCACTGACCATTAGCGCTGGGATTAAAGCTGCTGTTGTGTGAAACGGCCACAAGGTGGCAGCAGTTCTCCCTTAGCAAATCTGGTTACTAGGGCAACAGAGCCTCAATGGAAGCCTGTTCTAGATTGGAATTTAGAATGGAATGTGCCAGGAGAAAGCCCCTCAAGTTTGTCTCACTACTTCTTGTTCGTGTTTTTAATTTAATTTTTAAATTTTTATTACAGCAAGTTTGATTACAACGTTTGCTTGTTGTAGGTGTGCAAGATGTGGTTCTGTTACACATATACATATGTCTGTTCTTCCTGGGACCCTTTTCCCATGTACGTTATGACAGAATGTTGAGTAGTCTTCTCTTGGCATTCCGTAGGTCTTTGGTGATTATATATTTCACCTGTGTTTGTATATGTCTCTTAACCCCAATATCGTAATGAATCCAATCCTCACACCTTTCCATTGGTGAACCATAAGTTTGTTTAATGAATCTGTGATTGCCCTTCTCCGTGGAAATATCTGCCCTGGTATCCGTTTTTAGGTAACACCTATAAGTGATATCCTACGATATGTGTCTTTCACTTTCTGACTTACTACAAGTCACGTGCTTACCTGTAGACTCATCTAAGGGGCTGCAAATGGCATTGTGCCCTTTTTTTCCTTGGCTAATATTCTGTCTTAGTGAGGTCCATTTTCTGCAAAGTGATTCCCTGAGGGCTGAGGATTAGCTGACCTGGGCAGCCTGACCCTGCCGGCAAGCCCTCCCCAGGTGTGCGTGGGTTGAGGTCGATAGAAACAGCACTCCAGGCAGCAATAGCCCCTGCAGCTGTGCCTGACTCCATATTCTCTGCCCCGTCAGCCGTCTCGGGGCTGTGCTGGTGGGAGGGTGTGAGGGTCTACGGCTTTGTTGGTGGCCCGGTGTGAGTGGGGCTCTGCTGGACTTTCTGCAGGAGTTGCCAGGCTGCCACCTGTAAAGAAGAGGATGTGTCACCCATAACTTCCGCTGGAATTTCTCTCTGGGCTGAGGTGAGGGAGGAAAAAAAGGAGTGGGGGCCGGGACAGGAGGGGTATCTCAGGCAGGGAAATGGAAAGCTTCCAGAAGAGCACCTGGGGCCAGGATTATCCTGGCTGGCCTGCAGGCACCAAGTTGGCCTGCGTGCTGTCGCTGGTGTGGCTCCACGACCCTTCCTCTAGGCTTTCAAGCCCTTGTACATATTCAGGTGTTTTACCTGGGAAGGGTGGGAACAGTTCAGCAGCAGCTCGCCTTGGGCTCAGCTCACGTTTACTCACAGAGGCCTCGGCCCTGTCCCCCAGCTTTGCAATGAGGACGCTCCTTGCGTGGGGGTGCCGGGCTGCTGGCTGTATGGGAGATGATTCCCCACCTCTGACCAATTTCAGAATTGTTTACCGCTGGAGCAAGTGCCCTGATAGGGTTTTCCTCTGTATAACTGCTGGGTTCAGGTTTTTTTTTTCTTTTTTGGTTCAAGTTAGAATTTATTCATCTTTTATGTATTTATTGATATAAGCATGGAAATAATACATTCATAGAAATATATCTGTGTGAAGGGAAGAACTTTTTCCTGTTTTATTTTTAAATGTCATTTCTAAAAATTTTGAAGTTTAATTATATTTATTTTTCTATACAGCAGGTTATTATTAGTTATCTATTTTATTCATATACATATATACAGGTCAATACCTATCTCCCAACTCATCTGACCACCATCACCCCATGGCTTCCCCCACTTGGTGTCCATACGTTTGTTCTCTACCTCTGTTTCTCTATTTCTGCCCTGCAAACCTGTTCATCTGTACCATATATCTAGGTTCCACATACATGCATTAATACAGAATATTTGTTTTGCTCTTTCTGACTTACTTCATTCTGTATGACAGTCTCTAGATCCACCGACTTCTCTACAAATAACCCAGTTTCATTCCTTTTCATGGCTGAGTCATATCCCATTTTATATATGTACCACATCTTTATCCATTCTTCTGTCTGTGGGCATTTAGGTTGCTTCCATTACCTGGCTATTGTAAATAGTGCTGCAATGAACTTTGTGGTGAATGTGTGTTTTTCATTTATGGTTGTCTCTGGGTATATGCCCAGAAGTGGGATTGCTGGATCCTATGGTAATTCTATTTCTAGTTTCTTTAAGGAAACTCCATACTCTTCTCCATAGTGACTGTATCAATTTTACCTTCCCACTAATAGTGGAAGAGGGTTCCTTTTGTCCACACCCTCCCCAGAATTTGTTGTTTGTAGATTTTCTGATGATGCCGATTCTAACAGGTGTGAGGTGATACCTCATTGTCGTTGTGATTTGCATTTCTCTAATAATTAGTGGTGTTGAGCAGCTTTTCATGTGCGTCTTGGCCGTCTCTGTGACTTCTTTGAAGAAACGTCTATTTAGATCTTCTGCCCATTTTTTGTATTGGGTTGTTTGTTTTATTAATATTAAGCTGCGTGAGCTGTTTATATATGTTGGAGATTAAACCATTGTCCATTGATTCGTTTGCGAACGTTTTTGCCCATTCTGAGGGTTGCCTTTTTCCATTCCCGTTTTTTTTAACCAAAAAAGAAAGAAAGCAAAAGAAACAGAACACTAATGTGCGTGAAATATGCCTCTTGAAACTGTCGTTTTGAAATATGGACGTCTTTTGAACTTTTTGGTCGATATATGACCCCAGGATTTGTTTTCAGGGCAGGTGTCATTTACAGGCCAGCAATGATTTGGAATATCCACTGACCATTAGCTCTGGAATTAAAGCTGATGTTGTGTGAAACGGCCACAAGGTGGCAGCAGTTCTCCCTTAGCAAATCTGGTTACCAGGGCAACAGAGCCTCAATGGAAGTCGTGTTCTAGATTGGAATTTAGAATTGAATGTGCCAGGAGAAAGCCCCTCAAGTTTGTCTCACTACTTCTTGTTCATGTTTTTAATTTAATTTTTAATTTTTTATTACAGCAAGTTTGATTACAACGTTTGGCTTGTTGTAGGTGTGCAAGATGTGGTTCTTTTACACATATACATATGTCTGTTCTTCCTGGGACCCTTTTCCCATGTACGTTATGACAGAATGTTGAGTAGTCTTCTCTTGGCATTCCGTAGGTCTTTGGTGATTATATATTTCACCTGTGTTTGTATATGTCTCTTAACCCCAATATCGTAATGAATCCAATCCTCACACCTTTCCATTGGTGAACCATAAGTTTGTTTAATGAATCTGTGATTGCCCTTCTCCGTGGAAATATCTGCCCTGGTATCCGTTTTTAGGTAACACCTATAAGTGATATCCTACGATATGTGTCTTTCACTTTCTGACTTACTACAAGTCACGTGATTACCTGTAGACTCATCTACGGGCCTGCAAATGGCATTGTGTCCTTTTTTTCCTTGGCTAATATTCTGGCTTAGCGAGGTACATTTTCTGCAATGTGATTCCCTGAGGGCTGAGGATTAGCTGACCTGGGCAGACTGATCCTGCCGGCAAGCCCTCCCCAGGTGTGCCTGGGTTGAGGTCAATAGAAACAGCACTCCAGGCAGCAATAGCCCCTGCAGCTGTGCATGACTCCATATTCTCTGCCCCGTCAGCAGTCTCGGGGCTGTGCTGGTGGGAGGGTGTGAGGGTCCACGGCTTTGTTGGTGGCCCGGTGTGAGTGGGGGTCTGCTGGACTTTCTGCAGGAGTTGCCAGGCTGCCACCTGTAAAGAAGAGGATGTGTCACCCATAACTTCCGCTGGAATTTCTCTCCGGGCTGAGGTGAGGGAGGAAAAAAAGGAGTGGGGGCCGGGACAGGAGGGGTATCTCAGGCAGGGAAATGGAAAGCTTCCAGAAGAGCACCTGGGGCCAGGATTATCCTGGCTGGCCTGCAGGCACCAATTTGGCATGCGTGCTGTCACTGGTGTGTCTCCACGACCCTTCCTCTAGGCTTTCAAGCCCTTGTACATATTCAGGTGTTTTACCTGGGAAGGGTGGGAACAGTTCAGCAGCAGCTCGCCTTGGGCTCAGCTCACGTTTACTCACAGAGGCCTCGGCCCTGTCCCCCAGCTTTGCAATGAGGACGCTCCTTGCGTGGGGGTGCCGGGCTGCTGGCTGTATGGGAGATGATTCCCCACCTCTGACCAATTTCAGAATTGTTTACCGCTGGAGCAAGTGCCCTGATAGGGTTTTCCTCTGTATAACTGCTGGGTTCAGGTTTTTTTTTTCTTTTTTGGTTCAAGTTAGAATTTATTCATCTTTTATGTATTTATTGATATAAGCATGGAAATAATACATTCATAGAAATATATCTGTGTGAAGGGAAGAACTTTTTCCTGTTTTATTTTTAAATGTCATTTCTAAAAATTTTGAAGTTTAATTATATTTATTTTTCTATACAGCAGGTTATTATTAGTTATCTATTTTATTCATATACATATATACAGGTCAATACCTATCTCCCAACTCATCTGACCACCAACACCCCATGGCTTCCCCCACTTGGTGTCCATACGTTTGTTCTCTACCTCTGTTTCTCTATTTCTGCCCTGCAAACCTGTTCATCTGTACCATATATCTAGGTTCCACATACATGCATTAATACAGAATATTTGTTTTGCTCTTTCTGACTTACTTCATTCTGTATGACAGTCTCTAGATCCACCGACTTCTCTACAAATAACCCAGTTTCATTCCTTTTCATGGCTGAGTCATATCCCATTTTATATATGTACCACATCTTTATCCATTCTTCTGTCTGTGGGCATTTAGGTTGCTTCCATTACCTGGCTATTGTAAATAGTGCTGCAATGAACATTGTGGTGAATGTGTGTTTTTGATTTATGGTTGTCTCTGGGTATATGCCCAGAAGTGGGATTGCTGGATCCTATGGTAATTCTATTTCTAGTTTCTTTAAGGAAACTCCATACTATTCTCCATAGTGACTGTATCAATTTTACCTTCCCACTAATAGTGGAAGAGGGTTCCTTTTGTCCACACCCTCCCCAGAGTTTGTTGTTTGTAGATTTTCTGATGATGCCGATTCTAACAGGTGTGAGGTGATACCTCATTGTCGTTGTGATTTGCATTTCTCTAATAATTAGTGGTGTTGAGCAGCTTTTCATGTGCGTCTTGGCCGTCTCTGTGACTTCTTTGAAGAAACGTCTATTTAGATCTTCTGCCCATTTTTTGTATTGGGTTGTTTGTTTTATTAATATTAAGCTGCGTGAGCTGTTTATATATGTTGGAGATTAAACCATTGTCCATTGATTCGTTTGCGAATGTTTTGGCCCATTCTGAGGGTTGCCTTTTTCCATTCCCGTTTTTTTTAACCAAAAAAGAAAGAAAGCAAAAGAAACAGAACACTAATGTGCATGAAATATGCCTCTTGAAACTGTCGTTTTGAAATATGGACGTCTTTTGAACATTTTTGTCTATATATGACCCCAGGATTTGTTTTCAGGGCAGGTGTCATTTACAGGCCAGCAATGATTTGGAATATCCACTGACCATTAGCGCTGGAATTAAAGCTGATGTTGTTTGAAACGGCCACAAGGTGGCAGCAGTTCTCCCTTAGCAAATCTGGTTACCAGGGCAACAGAGCCTCAATGGAAGTCATGTTCTAGATTGGAATTTAGAATTGAATGTGCCAGGAGAAAGCCCCTCAAGTTTGTCTCACTACTTCTTGTTCATGTTTTTAATTTAATTTTTAATTTTTTATTACAGCAAGTTTGATTACAACGTTTGGCTTGTTGTAGGTGTGCAAGATGTGGTTCTTTTACACATATACATATGTCTGTTCTTCCTGGGACCCTTTTCCCATGTACGTTATGACAGAATGTTGAGTAGTCTTCTCTTGGCATTCCGTAGGTCTTTGGTGATTATATATTTCACCTGTGTTTGTATATGTCTCTTAACCCCAATATCGTAATGAATCCAATCCTCACAGCTTTCCATTGGTGAACCATAAGTTTGTTTAATGAATCTGTGATTGCCCTTCTCCGTGGAAATATCTGCCCTGGTATCCGTTTTTAGGTAACACCTATAAGTGATATCCTACGATATGTGTCTTTCACTTTCTGACTTACTACAAGTCACGTGATTACCTGTAGACTCATCTACGGGGCTGCAAATGGCATTGTGTCCTTTTTTTCCTTGGCTAATATTCTGGATTAGCGAGGTCCATTTTCTGCAATGTGATTCCCTGAGGGCTGAGGATTAGCTGACCTGGGCAGCCTGATCCTGCCGGCAAGCCCTCCCCAGGTGTGCCTGGTTTGAGGTCAATAGAAACAGCACTCCAGGCAGCAATAGCCCCTGCAGCTGTGCATGACTCCATATTCTCTGCCCCGTCAGCAGTCTCGGGGCTGTGCTGGTAGGAGGGTGTGAGGGTCCACGGCTTTGTTGGTGGCCCGGTGTGAATGGGGCTCTGCTGGACTTTCTGCAGGAGTTGCCAGGCTGCCACCTGTAAAGAAGAGGATGTGTCACCCATAACTTCCGCTGGAATTTCTCTCCGGGCTGAGGTGAGGGAGGAAAAAAAGGAGTGGGGGCCGGGACAGGAGGGTTATCTCAGGCAGGGAAATGGAAAGCTTCCAGAAGAGCACCTGGGGCCAGGATTATCCTGGCTGGCCTGCAGGCACCAATTTGGCATGCGTGCTGTCGCTGGTGTGTCTCCACGACCCTTCCTCTAGGCTTTCAAGCCCTTGTACATATTCAGGTGTTTTACCTGGGAAGGGTGGGAACAGTTCAGCAGCAGCTCGCCTTGGGCTCAGCTCACGTTTACTCACAGAGGCCTCGGCCCTGTCCCCCAGCTTTGCAATGAGGACGCTCCTTGCGTGGGGGTGCCGGGCTGCTGGCTGTATGGGAGATGATTCCCCACCTCTGACCAATTTCAGAATTGTTTACCGCTGGAGCAAGTGCCCTGATAGGGTTTTCCTCTGTATAACTGCTGGGTTCAGGTTTTATTTTTCTTTTTTGGTTCAAGTTAGAATTTATTCATCTTTTATGTATTTATTGATATAAGCATGGAAATAATACATTCATAGAAATATATCTGTGTGAAGGGAAGAACTTTTTCCTGTTTTATTTTTAAATGTCATTTCTAAAATTTTGAAGTTTAATTATATTTATTTTTCTATACAGCAGGTTATTATTAGTTATCTATTTTATTCATATACATATATACAGGTCAATACCTATCTCCCAACTCATCTGACCACCAACACCCCATGGCTTCCCCCACTTGGTGTCCATACGTTTGTTCTCTACCTCTGTTTCTCTATTTCTGCCCTGCAAACCTGTTCATCTGTACCATATATCTAGGTTCCACATACATGCATTAATACAGAATATTTGTTTTGCTCTTTCTGA
Organism: Mesoplodon densirostris; assembly: GCF_025265405.1. NCBI lineage: Eukaryota > Metazoa > Chordata > Mammalia > Artiodactyla > Ziphiidae > Mesoplodon > Mesoplodon densirostris. The sequence continues at coordinate 95,648,849 of NC_082666.1, forward strand.
CTTACTTCATTCTGTATGACAGTGTCTAGATCCACCGACTTCTCTACAAATAACCCAGTTTCATTCCTTTTCATGGCTGAGTCATATCCCATTTTATATATGTACCACATCTTTATCCATTCTTCTGTCTGTGGGCATTTAGGTTGCTTCCATTACCTGGCTATTGTAAATAGTGCTGCAATGAACATTGTGGTGAATGTGTGTTTTTGATTTATGGTTGTCTCTGGGTATATGCCCAGAAGTGGGATTGCTGGATCCTATGGTAATTCTATTTCTAGTTTCTTTAAGGAAACTCCATACTGTTCTCCATAGTGACTGTATCAATTTTACCTTCCCACTAATACTGGAAGAGGGTTCCTTTTGTCCACACCCTCCCCAGTATTTGTTGTTTGTAGATTTTCTGATGATGCCGATTCTAACAGGTGTGAGGTGATACCTCATTGTCGTTGTGATTTGCATTTCTCTAATAATTAGTGGTGTTGAGCAGCTTTTCATGTGCGTCTTGGCCGTCTCTGTGACTTCTTTGAAGAAACGTCTATTTAGATCTTCTGCCCATTTTTTGTATTGGGTTGTTTGTTTTATTAATATTAAGCTGCGTGAGCTGTTTATATATGTTGGAGATTAAACCATTGTCCATTGATTCGTTTGCGAACGTTTTGGCCCATTCTGAGGGTTGCCTTTTTCCATTCCCGTTTTTTTTAACCAAAAAAGAAAGAAAGCAAAAGAAACAGAACACTAATGTGCGTGAAATATGCCTCTTGAAACTGTCGTTTTGAAATATGGACGTCTTTTGAACTTTTTTGTCTATATATGACCCCAGGATTTGTTTTCAGGGCAGGTGTCATTTACAGGCCAGCAATGATTTGGAATATCCACTGACCATTAGCGCTGGAATTAAAGCTGATATTGTGTGAAACGGCCACAAGGTGGCAGCAGTTCTCCCTTAGCAAATCTGGTTACTAGGGCAACAGAGCCTCAATGGAAACCGTGTTCTAGATTGGAATTTAGGATGGAAGGTGCCAGGAGAAAGCCCTCAAGTTTGTCTCACTACTTCTTGTTCGTGTTTTTAATTTAATTTTTAATTTTTTATTACAGCAAGTTTGATTACAACGTTTGCTTTTTGTAGGTGTGCAAGATGTAGTTCTGTTACACATATACATATGTCTGTTCTTCCTGGGACCCTTTTCCCATGTACGTTATGACAGAATGTTGAGTAGTCTTCTCTTGGCATTCCGTAGGTCTTTGGTGATTATATACTTCACCTGTGTTTGTATATGTCTCTTAACCCCAATATCGTAATGAATCCAATCCTCACACCTTTCCATTGGTGAACCATAAGTTTGTTTAATGAATCTGTGATTGCCCTTCTCTGTGGAAATATCTGCCCTGGTATCCGTTTTTAGGTAACACCTATAAGTGATATCCTACGATATGTGTCTTTCACTTTCTGATTTACTACAAGTCACGTGATTACCTGTAGACTCATCTACCTGGCTGCAAATGGCATTGTGCCCTTTTTTTCCTTGGCTAATATTCTGGCTTAGCGAGGTCCATTTTCTGCAATGTGATTCCCTGAGGGCTGAGGATTAGCTGACCTGGGCAGCCTGACCCTGCCGGCAAGCCCTCCTCAGGTGTGCCTGGGTTGAGGTCGATAGAAACAGCACTCCAGGCAGCAATAGCCCCTGCAGCTGTGCATGACTCCATATTCTCTGCCCCGTCAGCAGTCTCGGGGCTGTGCTGGTGGGAGGGTGTGAGGGTCCACGGCTTTTTTGGTGGCCCGGTGTGAGTGGGGCTCTGCTGGACTTTCTGCAGGAGTTGCCAGGCTGCCACCTGTAAAGAAGAGGATGTGTCACCCATAACTTCCACTGGAATTTCTCTCCGGGCTGAGGTGAGGAAGGAAAAAAAGGAATGGAGGCCGGGACAGGAGGGTTATATCAGGCAGGGAAATGGAAAGCTTCCAGAAGAGTTCCCGTGGCCAGGACCATCCTGGCTGGCCTGCAGGCACCAAGTTGGCCTGCCTGCTGTCGCTGGTGTGGCTCCACGGCCCTTCCTCTAGGCTTTCAAGCCCTTGTACATATTCAGGTGTTTTACCTGAGAAGGGTGGGAACAGTTCAGCAGCAGCTGGCCTGGGGCTCAGCTCACGTTTACTCACAGAGGCCTCGGCACGGTCCCCCAGCTTTGCAATGAGGATGCTCCTTGCGTGGGGGGGCCGGGCTGCTGGCTGTATGGGAGATGATTCCCCACCTCTGACCAATGTCAGAATTGTTTACCACTGGAGCAAGTGCCCTGATAGGGTTTTCCTCTGTATAACTGCTGGGTTCAGGTTTTTTTTTTCTTTTTTGGTTCAAGTTAGAATTTATTCATCTTTTATGTATTTATTGATATAAGCATGGAAATAATTCATTCATAGAAATACATCTGTGTGAAGGGAAGAACTTTTTTCTGTTTTATTTTTAAATTTCATTTCTAAAAATTTTGCAGTTTAATTATATTTATTTTTCTATACAGCAGGTTATTATTAGTTATCTATTTTATTCATATACATATATACAGGTCAATACCTATCTCCCAACTCATCTGACCACCATCACCCCATGGCTTCCACCACTTGGTGTCCATACGTTTGTTCTCTACCTCTGTTTCTCTATTTCTGCCCTGCAAACCTGTTCATCTGTACCATATATCTAGGTTCCACATACATGCATTAATACAGAATATTTGTTTTGCTCTTTCTGACTTACTTCATTCTGTATGACAGTCTCTAGATCCACCGACTTCTCTACAAATAACCCAGTTTCATTCCTTTTCATGGCTGAGTCATATCCCATTTTATGTATGTACCACATCTTTATCCATTCATCTGTCTGTGGGCATTTAGGTTGCTTCCATTACCTGGCTATTGTAAATAGTGCTGCAATGAACATTGTGGTGAATGTGTGTTTTTGATTTATGGTTGTCTCTGTGTATATGCCCAGAAGTGGGATTGCTGGATCCTATGGTAATTCTATTTCTAGTTTCTTTAAGGAAACTCCATACTGTTCTCCATAGTGACTGTATCAATTTACTTTCCCACCAATAGTGGAAGAGGGTTCCTTTTGTCCACACCCTCCCCAGAATTTGTTGTTTGTAGATTTTCTGATGCTGCCGATTCTAACAGGTGTGAGGTGATACCTCATTGTCGTTTTGATTTGCATTTCTCTAATAATTAGTGGTGTTGAGCATCTTTTCATGTGCGTCTTGGCCGTCTCTGTGACTTCTTTGAAGAAACGTCTATTTAGATCTTCTGCCCATTTTTGTATTGGGTTGTTTGTTTTATTAATATTAAGCTGCGTGAGCTGTTTATATATATTGGAGATTAAACCCTTGTCCATTGATTCGTTTGCGAACGTTTTCGCCCATTCTGAGGGTTGCCTTTTTCCATTCCCGTTTTTTTTTAACCAAAAAAGAAAGAAAGCAAAAGAAGCAGAACACTAATGTGCGTGAAATATGCCTCTTGAAACTGTCGTTTTGAAATATGGACGTCTTTTGAACTTTTTGGTCGATATATGACCCCAGGATTTGTTTTCAGGGCAGGTGTCATTTACAGGCCTGCAATGATTTGGAATATCCACTGACCAGTAGCGCTGGGATTAAAGCTGCTGTTGTGCGAAATGGCCACAAGGTGGCAGCAGTTCTCCCTTAGCAAATCTGGTTACTAGGGCAACAGAGCCTCAATGGAAGCCTGTTCTAGATTGGAATTTAGAATGGAATGTGCCAGGAGAAAGCCCCTCAAGTTTGTCTCACTACTTCTTGTTCGTGTTTTTAATTTAATTTTTAATTTTTTATTACAGCAAGTTTGATTACAACGTTTGCTTGTTGTAGGTGTGCAAGATGTGGTTCTGTTACACATATACATATGTCTGTTCTTCCTGGGACCCTTTTCCCATGTACGTTATGACAGAATGTTGAGTAGTCTTCTCTTGGCATTCCGTAGGTCTTTGGTGATTATATATTTCACCTGTGTTTGTATATGTCTCTTAACCCCAATATCGTAATGAATCCAATCCTCACACCTTTCCATTGGTGAACCACAAGTTTGTTTAATGAATCTGTGATTGCCCTTCTCCGTGGAAATATCTGCCCTGGTATCCGTTTTTAGGTAACACCTATAAGTGATATCCTACGATATGTGTCTTTCACTTTCTGACTTACTACAAGTCCCGTGCTTACCTGTAGACTCATCTAAGGGGCTGCAAATGGCATTGTGCCCTTTTTTTCCTTGGCTAATATTCTGTCTTAGCGAGGTCCATTTTCTGCAATGTGATTCCCTGAGGGCTGAGGATTAGCTGACCTGGGCAGCCTGACCCTGCCGGCAAGCCCTCCCCAGGTGTGCGTGGGTTGAGGTCGATAGAAACAGCACTCCAGGCAGCAATAGCCCCTGCAGCTGTGCCTGATTCCATATTCTCTGCCCCGTCAGCAGTCTCGAGGCTGTGCTGGTGGGAGGGTGTGAGGGTCCACGGCTTTGTTGGTGGCCCGGTGTGAGTGGGGCTCTGCTGGACTTTCTGCAGGAGTTGCCAGGCTGCCACCTGTAAAGAAGAGGATGTGTCACCCATAACTTCCACTGGAATTTCTCTCCGGGCTGAGGTGAGGAAGGAAAAAAAGGAATGATGGCCGGGACAGGAGGGGTATATCAGGCAGGGAAATGGAAAGCTTCTAGAAGAGTGCCGGGGCCAGTATCATCCTGGCTGGCCTGCAGGCACCAAGTTGGCCTGCGTGCTGTCGCTGGTGTGGCTCCACGGCCCTTCCTGTAGGCTTTCAAGCCCTTGTACATATTCAGGTGTTTTACCTGGGAAGGGTGGGAACATTCAGCAGCAGCTGGCCTGGGGCTCAGCTCACGTTTACTCACAGAGGCCTCGGCACGGTCCCCCAGCTTTGCAATGAGGATGCTCCTTGCGTGGGGGGGCCGGGCTGCTGGCTGTATGGGAGATGATTCCCCACCACTGACCAATGTCAGAATTGTTTACCGCTGGAGCAAGTGCCCTGAAAGGGTTTTCCTCTGTATAACTGCTGGGTTCAGGTTTTTTTTTTCTTTTTTGGTTCAAGTTAGAATTTATTCATCTTTTATGTATTTATTGATATAAGCATGGAAATAATTCATTCATAGAAATACATCTGTGTGAAGGGAAGAACTTTTTTCTGTTTTATTTTTAAATTTCATTTCTAAAAATTTTGCAGTTTAATTATATTTATTTTTCTATACAGCAGGTTATTATTAGTTATCTATTTTATTCATATACATATATATAGGTCAATACGTATCTCCCAACTCATCTGACCACCATCACCCCATGGCTTCCCCCACTTGGTGTCCATACGTTTGTTCTCTACCTCTGTTTCTCTATTTCTGCCCTGCAAACCTGTTCATCTGTACCATATATCTAGGTTCCACATACATGCATTAATACAGAATATTTGTTTTGCTCTTTCTGACTTACTTCATTCTGTATGACAGTCTCTAGATCCACCGACTTCTCTACAAATAACCCAGTTTCATTCCTTTTCATGGCTGAGTCATATCCCATTTTATGTATGTACCACATCTTTATCCATTCATCTGTCTGTGGGCATTTAGGTTGCTTCCATTACCTGGCTATTGTAAATAGTGCTGCAATGAACATTGTGGTGAATGTGTGTTTTTGATTTATGGTTGTCTCTGTGTATATGCCCAGAAGTGGGATTGCTGGATCCTATGGTAATTCTATTTCTAGTTTCTTTAAGGAAACTCCATACTGTTCTCCATAGTGACTGTATCAATTTACCTTCCCACCAATAGTGGAAGAGGGTTCCTTTTGTCCACACCCTCCCCAGAATTTGTTGTTTGTAGATTTTCTGATGCTGCCGATTCTAACAGGTGTGAGGTGATACCTCATTGTCGTTTTGATTTGCATATCTCTAATAATTAGTGGTGTTGAGCATCTTTTCATGTGCGTCTTGGCCGTCTCTGTGACTTCTTTGAAGAAACGTCTATTTAGATCTTCTGCCCATTTTTGTATTGGGTTGTTTGTTTTATTAATATTAAGCTGCGTCAGCTGTTTATATATATTGGAGATTAAACCCTTGTCCATTGATTCGTTTGCGAACGTTTTCGCCCATTCTGAGGGTTGCCTTTTTCCATTCCTGTTTTTTTTTAACCAGAAAAGAAAGAAAGCAAAAGAAGCAGAACACTAATGTGCGTTAAATATGCCTCTTGAAACTGTCGTTTTGAAATATGGACGTCTTTTGAACTTTTTGGTCGATATATGACCCCAGGATTTGTTTTCAGGGCAGGTGTCATTTACAGGCCTGCAATGATTTGGAATATCCACTGACCAGTAGCACTGGGATTAAAGCTGCTGTTGTGCGAAATGGCCACAAGGTGGCAGCAGTTCTCCCTTAGCAAATCTGGTTACCAGGGCAACAGAGCCTCATTGGAAGCCTGTTCTAGATTGGAATTTAGAATGGAATGTGCCAGGAGAAAGCCCCTCAAGTTTGTCTCACTACTTCTTGTTCGTGTTTTTAATTTAATTTTTAATTTTTTATTACAGCAAGTTTGATTACAACGTTTGCTTGTTGTAGGTGTGCAAGATGTGGTTCTTTTACACATATACATATGTCTGTTCTTCCTGGGACCCTTTTCCCATGTACGTTATGACAGAATGTTGAGTAGTCTTCTCTTGGCATTCCGTAGGTCTTTGGTGATTATATATTTCACCTGTGTTTGTATATGTCTCTTAACCCCAATATCGTAATGAATCCAATCCTCACACCTTTCCATTGGTGAACCATAAGTTTGTTTAATGAATCTGTGATTGCCCTTCTCCGTGGAAATATCTGCCCTGGTATCCGTTTTTAGGTAAAACCTATAAGTGATATCCTACGATATGTGTCTTTCACTTTCTGACTTACTACAAGTCACGTGATTACCTGTAGACTCATCTACGGGGCTGCAAATGGCATTGTGCTCTTTTTTTCCTTGGCTAATATTCTGTCTTAGTGAGGTCCATTTTCTGCAATGTGATTCCCTGAGGGCTGAGGATTAGCTGACCTGAGCAGCCTGACCCTGCCGGCAAGCCCTCCCTAGGTGTGCCTGGGTTGAGTTCAATAGAAACAGCACTCCAGGCAGCAATAGCCCCTGCAGCTGTGCCTGACTCCATATTCTCTGCCCCGTCAGCAGTCTCGGGGCTGTGCTGGTGGGAGGGTGGGAGGGTCCATGGCTTTGTTGTTGGCCCGGTGTGAGTGGGGCTCTGCTGGAATTTCTGAAGGAGTTGCCAGGTTGCCACCTGTAAAGAAGAGGTTGTGTCACCCATAACTTCCACTGGAATTTCTCTCCGGGCTGAGGTGAGGGAGGAAAATAAGGAGTGGGGGCCGGGACAGGAGTGGTATCTCAGGCAGGGAAATGGAAAGCTTCCAGAAGAACGCCCGGGGCCAGGACCATCCTGGCTGGCCTGCAGGCACCAAGTTGGCCTGCGTGCTGTCGCTGGTGTGGCTCCACGGCCCTTCCTCTAGGCTTTCAAGCCCTTGTACATATTCAGGTGTTTTACCTGGGAAGGGTGGGAACAGTTCAGCAGCAGCTGGCCTGAGGCTCAGCTCACGTTTACTCACAGAGGCCTTGGCACTGTCCCCCAGCTTGGCAATCAGGACGCTCCTTGCGTGGGGGGGCCGGGCTGCTGGCTGTATGGGAGATGATTCCCCACCTCTGACCAATCTCAGAATTGTTTACCGCTGGAACAAGTGCCCTGATAGGGTTTTCCTCTGTATAACTGCTGGGTACAGGATTTGTTTTTTCTTTTTTGGTTCAAGTTAGAAGTTATTCATCTTTTATGTATTTATTGATATAAGCATGGAAATAATTCATTCATAGAAATACATCTGTGTGAAGGGAAGAACTTTTTTTCTGTTTTACTTTTAAATTTCATTTCTAAAAATTTTGAAGTTTAATTATATTTATTTTTCTATACAGCAGGTTATTATTAATTATCTATTTTATTCATATACATATATACAGGTCAATACCTATCTCCCAACTCATCTGACCACCAACACCCCATGGCTTCCCCCACTTGGTGTCCATACGTTTGTTCTCTACCTCTGTTTCTCTATTTCTGCCCTGCAAACCTGTTCATCTGTACCATATATCTAGGTTCCACATACATGCATCAATACAGAATATTGGTTTTGCTCTTTCTGACTTACTTCATTCTGTATGACAGTCTCTAGATCCACCGACTTCTCTACAAATAACCCAGTTTCATTCCTTTTCATGGCTGAGTCATATCCCATTTTATGTATGTACCACATCTTTATCCATTCGTCTGTCTGTGGGCATTTAGGTTGCTTCCATTACCTGGCTATTGTAAATAGTGCTGCAATGAACATTGTGGTGAATGTGTGTTTTTGATTTATGGTTGTCTCTGGGTATATGCCCAGAAGTGGGATTGCTGGATCCTATGGTAATTCTATTTCTAGTTTCTTTAAGGAAACTCCATACTCTTCTCCATAGTGACTGTATCAATTTACCTTCCCACCAATAGTGGAAGAGGGTTCCTTTTGTCCACACCCTCCCCAGAATTTGTTGTTTGTAGATTTTCTGATGCTGCCGATTCTAACAGGTGTGAGGTGATACCTCATTGTCATTTTGATTTGCATTTCTCTAATAATTAGTGGTGTTGAGCAGCTTTTCATATGCGTCTTGGCCGTCTCTGTGACTTCTTTGAAGAAACGTCTATTTAGACCTTCTGCCCATTTTTGTATTGGGTTGTTTGTTTTATTAATATTAAGCTGCGTGAGCTGTTTATATATATTGGAGATTAAACCCTTGTCCATTGATTCGTTTGCGAACGTTTTCGCCCATTCTGAGGGTTGCCTTTTTCCATTCCCGTTTTTTTTAACCAAAAAAGAAAGAAAGCAAAAGAAGCAGAACACTAATGTGCGTGAAATATGCCTCTTGAAACTGTCGTTTTGAAATATGGAAGTCTTTTGAACTATTTGGTCGATATATGACCCCAGAATTTGTTTTCAGGGCAGGTGTCATTTACAGGCCTGCAATGATTTGGAATATCCACTGACCAGTAGCGCTGGGATTAAAGCTGATGATGTGTGAAACGGCCACAAGGTGGCAGCAGTTCTCCCTTAGCAAATCTGGTTACCAGGGCAACAGAGCCTCAATGGAAGCCTGTTCTAGATTGGAATTTAGAATGGAATGTGCCAGGAGAAAGCCCCTCAAGTTTGTCTCACTACTTCTTGTTCGTGTTTTTAATTTAATTTTTAATTTTTTATTACAGCAAGTTTGATTACAACGTTTGCTTGTTGTAGGTGTGCAAGATGTGGTTCTTTTACACATATACATATGTCTGTTCTTCCTGGGACCCTTTTCCCATGTACGTTATGACAGAATGTTGAGTAGTCTTCTCTTGGCATTCCGTAGGTCTTTGGTGATTATATATTTCACCTGTGTTTGTATATGTCTCTTAACCCCAATATCGTAATGAATCCAATCCTCACACCTTTCCATTGGTGAACCATAAGTTTGTTTAATGAATCTGTGATTGCCCTTCTCCGTGGAAATATCTGCCCTGGTATCCGTTTTTAGGTAACACCTATAAGTGATATCCTACGATATGTGTCTTTCACTTTCTGACTTACTACAAGTCCCGTGCTTACCTGTAGACTCATCTACGGGGCTGCAAATGGCATTGTGCCCTTTTTTTCCTTGGCTAATATTCTGTCTTAGCGAGGTCCATTTTCTGCAATGTGATTCCCTGAGGGCTGAGGATTAGCTGACCTGGGCAGCCTGACCCTGCCGGCAAGCCCTCCCCAGGTGTGCCTGGGTTGAGTTCGATAGAAACAGCACTCCAGGCAGCAATAGCCCCTGCAGCTGTGCCTGACTCCATATTCTCTGCCCCGTCAGCAGTCTCGGGGCTGTGCTGGTGGGAGGGTGTGAGGGTCCACGGCTTTGTTGGTGGCCCGGTGTGAGTGGGGCTCTGCTGGAATTTCTGCAGGAGTTGCCAGGTTGCCACCTGTAAAGAAGAGGATGTGTCACCCATAATTTCCACTGGAATTTCTCTCCGGGCTGAGGTGTGGAAGGAAAAAAAAGAGTGGGGGCCGGGACAGGAGTGGTATCTCAGGCAGGGAAATGGAAAGCTTCCAGAAGAGCGCCCGCGGCCAGGACCATCCTGGCTGGCCTGCAGGCACCAAGTTGGCCTGCGTGCTGTCGCTGGTGTGGCTCCACGGCCCTTCCTCTAGGCTTTCAAGCCCTTGTACATATTCAGGTGTTTTACCTGGGAAGGGTGGGAACAGTTCAGCAGCAGCTGGCCTGGGGCTCAGCTCACGTTTACTCACAGAGGCCTCGGCACTGTCCCCCAGCTTTGCAATCAGGACGCTCCTTGCGTGGGGGGGCCGGGCTGCTGGCTATATGGGAGATGATTCCCCACCTCTGACCAATCTCAGAATTGTTTACCGCTGGAACAAGTGCCCTGATAGGGTTTTCCTCTGTATAACTGCTGGGTACAGGATTTTTTTTTCTTTTTTGGTTCAAGTTAGAAGTTATTCATCTTTTATGTATTTATTGATATAAGCATGGAAATAATTCATTCATAGAAATACATCTGTGTGAAGGGAAGAACTTTTTTTCTGTTTTATTTTTAAATTTCATTTCTAAAAATTTTGCAGTTTAATCATATTTATTTTTCTATACAGCAGGTTATTATTAGTTATCTATTTTATTCATATACATATATACAGGTCAATACCTATCTCCCAACTCATCTGACCACCAACACCCCATGACTTCCCCCACTTTGTGTCCATACGTTTGTTCTCTACCTCTGTTTCTCTATTTCTGCCCTGCAAACCTGTTCATCTGTACCATATATCTAGGTTCCACATACATGCATTAATACAGAATATTTGTTTTGCTCTTTCTGACTTACTTCATTCTGTATGACAGTCTCTAGATCCACCGACTTCTCTACAAATAACCCAGTTTCATTCCTTTTCATGGCTGAGTCATATCCCATTTTATGTATGTACCACATCTTTATCCATTCGTCTGTCTGTGGGCATTTAGGTTGCTTCCATTACCTGGCTATTGTAAATAGTGCTGCAATGAACATTGTGGTGAATGTGTGTTTTTGATTTATGGTTGTCTCTGGGTATATGCCCAGAAGTGGGTTTGCTGGATCCTATGGTAATTCTATTTCTAGTTTCTTTAAGGAAACTCCATACTGTTCTCCATAGTGACTGTATCAATTTACCTTCCCACCAATAGTGGAAGAGGGTTCCTTTTGTCCACACCCTCCCCAGAATTTGTTGTTTGTAGATTTTCTGATGCTGCCGATTCTAACAGGTGTGAGGTGATACCTCATTGTCATTTTGATTTGCATTTCTCTAATAATTAGTGGTGTTGAGCAGCTTTTCATATGCGTCTTGGCCGTCTCTGTGACTTCTTTGAAGAAACGTCTATTTAAATCTTCTGCCCATTTTTGTATTGGGCTGTTTGTTTTATTAATATTAAGCTGCGTGAGCTGTTTATATATATTGGAGATTAAACCCTTGTCCATTGATTCGTTTGCGAACGTTTTCGCCCATTCTGAGGGTTGCCTTTTTCCATTCCCGTTTTTTTTTAACCAAAAAAGAAAGAAAGCAAAAGAAGCAGAACACTAATGTGCGTGAAATATGCCTCTTGAAACTGTCGTTTTGAAATATGGACGTCTTTTGAACTATTTGGTCGATATATGACCCCAGGATTTGTTTTCAGGGCAGGTGTCATTTACAGGCCTGCAATGATTTGGAATATCCACTGACCAGTAGCGCTGGGATTAAAGCTGCTGTTGTGCGAAATGGCCACAAGGTGGCAGCAGTTCTCCCTTAGCAAATCTGGTTACCAGGGCAACAGAGCCTCAATGGAAGCCTGTTCTAGATTGGAATTTAGAATGGAATGTGCCAGGAGAAAGCCCCTCAAGTTTGTCTCACTACTTCTTGTTCGTGTTTTTAATTTAATTTTTAATTTTTTATTACAGCAAGTTTGATTACAACGTTTGCTTGTTGTAGGTGTGCAAGATGTGGTTCTTTTACACATATACATATGTCTGTTCTTCCTGGGACCCTTTTCCCATGTACGTTATGACAGAATGTTGAGTAGTCTTCTCTTGGCATTCCGTAGGTCTTTGGTGATTATATATTTCACCTGTGTTTGTATATGTCTCTTAACCCCAATATCATAATGAATCCAATCCTCACACCTTTCCATTGGTGAACCATAAGTTTGTTTAATGAATCTGTGATTGCCCTTCTCCGTGGAAATATCTGCCCTGGTATCCGTTTTTAGGTAACACCTATAAGTGATATCCTACGATATGTGTCTTTCACTTTCTGACTTACTACAAGTCCCGTGCTTACCTGTAGACTCATCTACGGGGCTGCAAATGGCATTGTGCCCTTTTTTTCCTTGGCTAATATTCTGTCTTAGCGAGGTCCATTTTCTGCAATGTGATTCCCTGAGGGCTGAGGATTAGCTGACCTGGGCAGCCTGACCCTGCCGGCAAGCCCTCCCCAGGTGTGCGTGGGTTGAGGTCGATAGAAACAGCACTCCAGTCAGCAATAGCCCCTGCAGCTGTGCCTGACTCCATATTCTCTGCCCCGTCAGCAGTCTCGGGGCTGTGCTGGTGGGAGGGTGTGAGGGTCCACGGCTTTGTTGGTGGCCCGGTGTGAGTGGGGCTCTGCTGGACTTTCTGCAGGAGTTGCCAGGCTGCCACCTGTAAAGAAGAGGATGTGTCACCCATAACGTCCACTGGAATTTCTCTCCGGGCTGAGGTGAGGAAGGAAAAAAAGGAATGATGGCCGGGACAGGAGGGGTATATCAGGCATGGAAATGGAAAGCTTCTAGAAGAGTGCCGGGTTCAAGACCATCCTGGCTGGCCTGCAGGCACCAAGTTGGCCTGCGTGCTGTCGCTGGTGTGGCTCCACGGCCCTTCCTCTAGGCTTTCAAGCCCTTGTACATATTCAGGTGTTTTACCTGGGAAGGGTGGGAACAGTTCAGCAGCAGCTGGCCTGGGGCTCAGCTCACGTTTACTCACAGAGGCCTCGGCACGGTCCCACAGCTTTGCAATGAGGACGCTCCTTGTGTGGGTGGGCCGGGCTGCTGGCTGTATGGGAGATGATTCCCCACCTTTGACCAATTTCAGAATTGTTTACCGCTGGAGCAAGTGCCCTGATAGGGTTTACCTCTGTATAACTGCTGCGTTCAGGTTTTTTTTTTTTCTTTTTTGGTTCAAGTTAGAATTTATTCATCTTTTATGTATTTATTGATATAAGCATGGAAATAATTCATTCATAGAAATACATCTGTGTGAAGGGAAGAACTTTTTTCTGTTTTATTTTTAAATTTCATTTCTAAAAATTTTGCAGTTTAATTATATTTATTTTTCTATACAGCAGGTTATTATTAGTTATCTATTTTATTCATATACATATATACAGGTCAATACCTATCTCCAAACTCATCTGACCACCAACACACCATGGCTTCCTCCACTTGGTGTCCATTCGTTTGTTCTCTACCTCTGTTTCTCTATTTCTGCCCTGCAAACCTGTTCATCTGTACCATATATCTAGGATCCACATACATGCATTAATACAGAATATTTGTTTGGCTCTTTCTGACTTACTTCATTCTGTATGATAGTCTCTAGATCCACCGACTTCTCTACAAATAACCCAGTTTCATTGCTTTTCATGGCTGAGTCATATTCCATTTTATATGTGTACCACATCTTTATCCATTCGTCTGTCTTTGGGCATTTATGTCGCTTCAATTACCTGGCTATTGTAAATAGTGCTGCAATGAACATTGTGGTGAATGTGTGTTTTTGATTTATGGTTTTCTCTGGTTATATGCCCAGAAGTGGGATTGCTGGATCCTATGGTAATTCTATTTCTAGTTTCTTTAAGGAAACTCCATACTGTTCTCCATAGTGACTGTATCAATTTACCTTCTCACCAATAGTGGAAGAGGGTTCCTTTTGTCCACACCCTCCCCAGAATTTGTTGTTTGTAGATTTTCTGATGATGCCGATTCTAACAGGTGTGACGTGATACCTCATTGTCGTTTTGATTTGCATTTCTCTAATAATTAGTGGTGTTGGGCAGCTTTTCATGTGCGTCTTGGCCGTCTCTGTGACTTCTTTGAAGAAACGTCTATTTACATCTTCTGCCCATTTTTGTATTGGGTTGTTTTTTTTATTAATATTAAGCTGCGTGAGCTGTTTATATATATTGGAGATTAAACCTTTGTCCATTGATTCTTTTGCGAACGTTTTTGCCCATTCTGAGGGTTGCCTTTTTCCATTCCCGTTTTTTTTTTAACCAAAAAAGAAAGAAAGCAAAAGAAGCAGAACACTAATGTGCGTGAAATATGCCTCTTGAAATTGTCGTTTTGAAATATGGACGTCTTTTGAACTTTTTGGTCGATATATGACCGCAGGATTTGTTTTCAGGGCAGGTGTCATTTACAGGCCTGCAATGATTTGGAATATCCACTGACCAGTAGCGCTGGGATTAAAGGTGCTGTTGTGTGAAACGGCCACAAGGTGGCAGCAGTTCTCCCTTAGCAAATCTGGTTACTAGGGCAACAGAGCCTCAATGGAAGCCCTGTTCTAGATTGGAATTTAGAATGGAATGTGCCAGGAGAAAGCCCCTCAAGTTTGTCTCACTACTTCTTGTTCGTGTTTTTAATTTAATTTTTAATTTTTTGTTACAGCAAGTTTGATTACAACGTTTGGCTTGTTGTAGGTGTGCAAGATGTGGTTCTTTTACACATATACATATGTCTGTTCTTCCTGGGACCCTTTTCCCATGTACGTTATGACAGAATGTTGAGTAGTCTTCTCTTGGCATTCCGTAGGTCTTTGGTGATTATATATTTCACCTGTGTTTGTATATGTCTCTTAACACCAATATCGTAATGAATCCAATCCTCACACCTTTCCATTGGTGAACCATAAGTTTGTTTAATGAATCTGTGATTGCCCTTCTCCATGGAAATATCTGCCCTGGTATCCGTTTTTAGGTAACACCTATAAGTGATATCCTACGATATGTGTCTTTCACTTTCTGACTTACTACAAGTCACGTGATTACCTGTAGACTCATCTACGGGGCTGCAAATGGCATTGTGCCCTTTTTTTCCTTGGCTAATATTCTGTCTTTGCGAGGTCCATTTTCTGCAATGTGATTTCCTGAGGGCTGAGGATTAGCTGACCTGGGCAGCCTGACCCTGCCGGCAAGCCCTCCCCAGGTGTGCCTGGGTTGAGGTCGATAGAAACAGCACTCCAGGCAGCAATAGCCCCTGCAGCTGTGCCTGACTCCATATTCTCTGCCCCGTCAGCAGTCTCGGGGCTGTGCTGGTGGGAGGGTGTGAGGGTCCACGGCTTTGTTGGTGGCCCGGTGTGAGTGGGGCTCTGCTGGACTTTCTGCAGGAGTTGCCAGGCTGCCACCTGTAAACAAGAGGATGTGTCACCCATAACTTCCACTGGAATTTCTCTCCGGGCTGAGGTGAGGAAGGAAAAAAGGAATGGGGGCCGGGACAGGAGGGGTATATCAGGCAGGGAAATGGAAAGCTTCCAGAAGATGCCCGGGGCCAGGACCATCCTGGCTGGCCTGCAGGCACCAAGTTGGCCTGCGTGCTGTCGCTGGTATGGCTCCACGGCCCTTCCTCTAGGCTTTCAAGCCCTTGTACATATTCAGGTGTTTTACCTGGGAAGGGTGGGAACAGTTCAGCAGCAGATGGCCTGGGGCTCAGCTCACGTTTACTCACAGAGGCCTCGGCACGGTCTCACAGCTTTGCAATGAGGACGCTCCTTGTGTGGGTGGGCCGGGCTGCTGGCTCTGTGGGAGATGATTCCCCACCTTTGACCAATTTCAGAATTGTTTACCGCTGGAGCAAGTGCCCTGATAGGGTTTACCTCTGTATAACTGCTGCGTTCAGGTTTTTTTTTTTTTTTCTTTTTTGGTTCAAGTTACAATTTATTCATCTTTTATGTATTTATTGATATAAGCATGGAAATAATTCATTCATAGAAATACATCTGTGTGAAGGGAAGTACTTTTTTCTGTTTTATTTTTAAATTTCATTTCTAAAAATTTTGCAGTTTAATTATATTTATTTTTCTATACAGCAGGTTATTATTAGTTATCTATTTTATTCATATACATATATACAGGTCAATACCTATCTCCCAACTCATCTGACCACCATCACCCCATGGCTTCCCCCACTTGGTGTCCATACGTTTGTTCTCTACCTCTGTTTCTCTATTTCTGCCCTGCAAACCTGTTCATCTGTACCATATATCTAGGTTCCACATACATGCATTAATACAGAATATTTGTTTTGCTCTTTCTGACTTACTTCATTCTGTATGACAGTCTCTAGATCCACCGACTTCTCTACAAATAACCCAGTTTCATTCCTTTTCATGGCTGAGTCATATCCCATTTTATGTATGTACCACATCTTTATCCATTCATCTGTCTGTGGGCATTTAGGTTGCTTCCATTACCTGGCTATTGTAAATAGTGCTGCAATGAACATTGTGGTGAATGTGTGTTTTTGATTTATGGTTGTCTCTGTGTATATGCCCAGAAGTGGGATTGCTGGATCCTATGGTAATTCTATTTCTAGTTTCTTTAAGGAAACTCCATACTGTTCTCCATAGTGACTGTATCAATTTACCTTCCCACCAATAGTGGAAGAGGGTTCCTTTTGTCCCCACCCTCCCCAGAATTTGTTGTTTGTAGATTTTCTGATGCTGCCGATTCTAACAGGTGTGAGGTGATACCTCATTGTCGTTTTGATTTGCATTTCTCTAATAATTAGTGGTGTTGAGCATCTTTTCATGTGCGTCTTGGCCGTCTCTGTGACTTCTGTGAAGAAACGTCTATTTAGATCTTCTGCCCATTTTTGTATTGGGTTGTTTGTTTTATTAATATTAAGCTGCGTGAGCTGTTTATATATATTGGAGATTAAACCCTTGTCCATTGATTCGTTTGCGAACGTTTTCGCCCATTCTGAGGGTTGCCTTTTTCCATTCCCGTTTTTTTTTAACCAAAAAAGAAAGAAAGCAAAAGAAGCAGAACACTAATGTGCGTGAAATATGCCTCTTGAAACTGTCGTTTTGAAATATGGACGTCTTTTGAACTTTTTGGTCGATATATGACCCCAGGATTTGTTTTCAGGGCAGGTGTCATTTACAGGCCTGCAATGATTTGGAATATCCACTGACCAGTAGCGCTGGGATTAAAGCTGCTGTTGTGCGAAATGGCCACAAGGTGGCAGCAGTTCTCCCTTAGCAAATCTGGTTACTAGGGCAACAGAGCCTCAATGGAAGCCTGTTCTAGATTGGAATTTAGAATGGAATGTGCCAGGAGAAAGCCCCTCAAGTTTGTCTCACTACTTCTTGTTCGTGTTTTTAATTTAATTTTTAATTTTTTATTACAGCAAGTTTGATTACAACGTTTGCTTGTTGTAGGTGTGCAAGATGTGGTTCTGTTACACGTATACATATGTCTGTTCTTCCTGGGACCCTTTTCCCATGTACGTTATGACAGAATGTTGAGTAGTCTTCTCTTGGCATTCCGTAGGTCTTTGGTGATTATATATTTCACCTGTGTTTGTATATGTCTCTTAACCCCAATATCGTAATGAATCCAATCCTCACACCTTTCCATTGGTGAACCACAAGTTTGTTTAATGAATCTGTGATTGCCCTTCTCCGTGGAAATATCTGCCCTGGTATCCGTTTTTAGGTAACACCTATAAGTGATATCCTACGATATGTGTCTTTCACTTTCTGACTTACTACAAGTCCCGTGCTTACCTGTAGACTCATCTAAGGGGCTGCAAATGGCATTGTGCCCTTTTTTTCCTTGGCTAATATTCTGTCTTAGCGAGGTCCATTTTCTGCAATGTGATTCCCTGAGGGCTGAGGATTAGCTGACCTGGGCAGCCTGACCCTGCCGGCAAGCCCTCCCCAGGTGTGCGTGGGTTGAGGTCGATAGAAACAGCACTCCAGGCAGCATTTGCCCCTGCAGCTGTGCCTGATTCCATATTCTCTGCCCCGTCAGCAGTCTCGAGGCTGTGCTGGTGGGAGGGTGTGAGGGTCCACGGCTTTGTTGGTGGCCCGGTGTGAGTGGGGCTCTGCTGGACTTTCTGCAGGAGTTGCCAGGCTGCCACCTGTAAAGAAGAGGATGTGTCACCCATAACTTCCACTGGAATTTCTCTCTGGGCTGAGGTGAGGAAGGAAAAAAAGGAATGATGGCCGGGACAGGAGGGGTATATCAGGCAGGGAAATGGAAAGCTTCTAGAAGAGTGCCGGGGCCAGTATCATCCTGGTTGGCCTGCAGGCACCAAGTTGGCCTGCGTGCTGTCGCTGGTGTGGCTCCACGGCCCTTCCTGTAGGCTTTCAAGCCCTTGTACATATTCAGGTGTTTTACCTGGGAAGGGTGGGAACATTCAGCAGCAGCTGGCCTGGGGCTCAGCTCACGTTTACTCACAGAGGCCTCGGCACGGTCCCCCAGCTTTGCAATGAGGATGCTCCTTGCGTGGGGGGGCCGGGCTGCTGGCTGTATGGGAGATGATTCCCCACCACTGACCAATGTCAGAATTGTTTACCGCTGGAGCAAGTGCCCTGAAAGGGTTTTCCTCTGTATAACTGCTGGGTTCAGGTTTTTTTTTTCTTTTTTGGTTCAAGTTAGAATTTATTCATCTTTTATGTATTTATTGATATAAGCATGGAAATAATTCATTCATAGAAATACATCTGTGTGAAGGGAAGAACTTTTTTCTGTTTTATTTTTAAATTTCATTTCTAAAAATTTTGCAGTTTAATTATATTTATTTTTCTATACAGCAGGTTATTATTAGTTATCTATTTTATTCATATACATATATATAGGTCAATACGTATCTCCCAACTCATCTGACCACCATCACGCCATGACTTCCCCCACTTGGTGTCCATACGTTTGTTCTCTACCTCTGTTTCTCTATTTCTGCCCTGCAAACCTGTTCATCTGTACCATATATCTAGGTTCCACATACATGCATTAATACAGAATATTTGTTTTGCTCTTTCTGACTTACTTCATTCTGTATGACAGTCTCTAGATCCACCGACTTCTCTACAAATAACCCAGTTTCATTCCTTTTCATGGCTGAGTCATATCCCATTTTATGTATGTACCACATCTTTATCCATTCATCTGTCTGTGGGCATTTAGGTTGCTTCCAATACCTGGCTATTGTAAATAGTGCTGCAATGAACATTGTGGTGAATGTGTGTTTTTGATTTATGGTTGTCTCTGTGTATATGCCCAGAAGTGGGATTGCTGGATCCTATGGTAATTCTATTTCTAGTTTCTTTAAGGAAACTCCATACTGTTCTCCATAGTGACTGTATCAATTTACCTTCCCACCAATAGTGGAAGAGGGTTCCTTTTGTCCACACCCTCCCCAGAATTTGTTGTTTGTAGATTTTCTGATGCTGCCGATTCTAACAGGTGTGAGGTGATACCTCATTGTCGTTTTGATTTGCATATCTCTAATAATTAGTGGTGTTGAGCATCTTTTCATGTGCGTCTTGGCCGTCTCTGTGACTTCTTTGAAGAAACGTCTATTTAGATCTTCTGCCCATTTTTGTATTGGGTTGTTTGTTTTATTAATATTAAGCTGCGTCAGCTGTTTATATATATTGGAGATTAAACCCTTGTCCATTGATTCGTTTGCGAACGTTTTCGCCCATTCTGAGGGTTGCCTTTTTCCATTCCTGTTTTTTTTTAACCAGAAAAGAAAGAAAGCAAAAGAAGCAGAACACTAATGTGCGTGAAATATGCCTCTTGAAACTGTCGTTTTGAAATATGGACGTCTTTTGAACTTTTTGGTCGATATATGACCCCAGGATTTGTTTTCAGGGCAGGTGTCATTTACAGGCCTGCAATGATTTGGAATATCCACTGACCAGTAGCACTGGGATTAAAGCTGCTGTTGTGCGAAATGGCCACAAGGTGGCAGCAGTTCTCCCTTAGCAAATCTGGTTACCAGGGCAACAGAGCCTCATTGGAAGCCTGTTCTAGATTGGAATTTAGAATGGAATGTGCCAGGAGAAAGCCCCTCAAGTTTGTCTCACTACTTCTTGTTCGTGTTTTTAATTTAATTTTTAATTTTTTATTACAGCAAGTTTGATTACAACGTTTGCTTGTTGTAGGTGTGCAAGATGTGGTTCTTTTACACATATACATATGTCTGTTCTTCCTGGGACCCTTTTCCCATGTATGTTATGACAGAATGTTGAGTAGTCTTCTCTTGGCATTCCGTAGGCCTTTGGTGATTATATATTTCACCTGTGTTTGTATATGCCTCTTAACCCCAATATCGTAATGAATCCAATCCTCACAGCTTTCCATTGGTGAACCATAAGTTTGTTTAATGAATCTGTGATTGCCCTTCTCCGTGGAAATATCTGCCCTGGTATCCGTTTTTAGGTAACACCTATAAGTGATATCCTACGATATGTGTCTTTCACTTTCTGACTTACTACAAGTCCCGTGCTTACCTGTAGACTCATCTACGGGGCTGCAAATGGCATTGTGCCCTTTTTTTCCTTGGCTAATATTCTGTCTTAGCGAGGTCCATTTTCTGCAATGTGATTCCCTGAGGGCTGAGGATTAGCTGACCTGGGCAGCCTGACCCTGCCGGCAAGCCCTCCCCAGGTGTGCCTGGGTTGAGTTCGATAGAAACAGCACTCCAGGCAGCAATAGCCCCTGCAGCTGTGCCTGACTCCATATTCTCTGCCCCGTCAGCAGTCTCGGGGCTGTGCTGGTGGGAGGGTGTGAGGGTCCACGGCTTTGTTGGTGGCCCGGTGTGAGTGGGGCTCTGCTGGAATTTCTGCAGGAGTTGCCAGGTTGCCACCTGTAAAGAAGAGGATGTGTCACCCATAATTTCCACTGGAATTTCTCTCCGGGCTGAGGTGTGGAAGGAAAAAAAAGAGTGGGGGCCGGGACAGGAGTGGTATCTCAGGCAGGGAAATGGAAAGCTTCCAGAAGAGCGCCCGCGGCCAGGACCATCCTGGCTGGCCTGCAGGCACCAAGTTGGCCTGCGTGCTGTCGCTGGTGTGGCTCCACGGCCCTTCCTCTAGGCTTTCAAGCCCTTGTACATATTCAGGTGTTTTACCTGGGAAGGGTGGGAACAGTTCAGCAGCAGCTGGCCTGGGGCTCAGCTCACGTTTACTCACAGAGGCCTCGGCACTGTTCCCCAGCTTTGCAATCAGGACGCTCCTTGCGTGGGGGGGCCGGGCTGCTGGCTATATGGGAGATGATTCCCCACCTCTGACCAATCTCAGAATTGTTTACCGCTGGAACAAGTGCCCTGATAGGGTTTTCCTCTGTATAACTGCTGGGTACAGGATTTTTTTTTCTTTTTTGGTTCAAGTTAGAAGTTATTCATCTTTTATGTATTTATTGATATAAGCATGGAAATAATTCATTCATAGAAATACATCTGTGTGAAGGGAAGAACTTTTTTTCTGTTTTATTTTTAAATTTCATTTCTAAAAATTTTGCAGTTTAATCATATTTATTTTTCTATACAGCAGGTTATTATTAGTTATCTATTTTATTCATATACATATATACAGGTCAATACCTATCTCCCAACTCATCTGACCACCAACACCCCATGACTTCCCCCACTTTGTGTCCATACGTTTGTTCTCTACCTCTGTTTCTCTATTTCTGCCCTGCAAACCTGTTCATCTGTACCATATATCTAGGTTCCACATACATGCATTAATCCCGAATATTTGTTTTGCTCTTTCTGACTTACTTCATTCTGTATGACAGTCTCTAGATCCACCGACTTCTCTACAAATAACCCAGTTTCATTCCTTTTCATGGCTGAGTCATATCCCATTTTATGTATGTACCACATCTTTATCCATTCGTCTGTCTGTGGGCATTTAGGTTGCTTCCATTACCTGGCTATTGTAAATAGTGCTGCAATGAACATTGTGGTGAATGTGTGTTTTTGATTTATGGTTGTCTCTGGGTATATGCCCAGAAGTGGGTTTGCTGGATCCTATGGTAATTCTATTTCTAGTTTCTTTAAGGAAACTCCATACTGTTCTCCATAGTGACTGTATCAATTTACCTTCCCACCAATAGTGGAAGAGGGTTCCTTTTGTCCACACCCTCCCCAGAATTTGTTGTTTGTAGATTTTCTGATGCTGCCGATTCTAACAGGTGTGAGGTGATACCTCATTGTCATTTTGATTTGCATTTCTCTAATAATTAGTTGTGTTGAGCAGCTTTTCATATGCGTCTTGGCCGTCTCTGTGACTTCTTTGAAGAAACGTCTATTTAAATCTTCTGCCCATTTTTGTATTGGGCTGTTTGTTTTATTAATATTAAGCTGCGTGAGCTGTTTATATATATTGGAGATTAAACCCTTGTCCATTGATTCGTTTGCGAACGTTTTCGCCCATTCTGAGGGTTGCCTTTTTCCATTCCCGTTTTTTTTTTAACCAAAAAAGAAAGAAAGCAAAAGAAGCAGAACACTAATGTGCGTGAAATATGCCTCTTGAAACTGTCGTTTTGAAATATGGACGTCTTTTGAACTATTTGGTCGATATATGACCCCAGGATTTGTTTTCAGGGCAGGTGTCATTTACAGGCCTGCAATGATTTGGAATATCCACTGACCAGTAGCGCTGGGATTAAAGCTGCTGTTGTGCGAAATGGCCACAAGGTGGCAGCAGTTCTCCCTTAGCAAATCTGGTTACCAGGGCAACAGAGCCTCAATGGAAGCCTGTTCTAGATTGGAATTTAGAATGGAATGTGCCAGGAGAAAGCCCCTCAAGTTTGTCTCACTACTTCTTGTTCGTGTTTTTACTTTAATTTTTAATTTTTTATTACAGCAAGTTTGATTACAACGTTTGCTTGTTGTAGGTGTGCAAGATGTGGTTCTTTTACACATATACATATGTCTGTTCTTCCTGGGACCCTTTTCCCATGTACGTTATGACAGAATGTTGAGTAGTCTTCTCTTGGCATTCCGTAGGTCTTTGGGGATTATATATTTCACCTGTGTTTGTATATGTCTCTTAACCCCAATATCGTAATGAATCCAATCCTCACACCTTTCCATTGGTGAACCATAAGTTTGTTTAATGAATCTGTGATTGCCCTTCTCCGTGGAAATATCTGCCCTGGTATCCGTTTTTAGGTAACACCTATAAGTGATATCCTACGATATGTGTCTTTCACTTTCTGACTTACTACAAGTCCCGTGCTTACCTGTAGACTCATCTACGGGGCTGCAAATGGCATTGTGCCCTTTTTTTCCTTGGCTAATATTCTGTCTTAGCGAGGTCCATTTTCTGCAATGTGATTCCCTAAGGGCTGAGGATTAGCTGACCTGGGCAGCCTGACCCTGCCGGCAAGCCCTCCCCAGGTGTGCGTGGGTTGAGGTCGATAGAAACAGCACTCCAGTCAGCAATAGCCCCTGCAGCTGTGCCTGACTCCATATTCTCTGCCCCGTCAGCAGTCTCGGGGCTGTGCTGGTGGGAGGGTGTGAGGGTCCACGGCTTTGTTGGTGGCCCGGTGTGAGTGGGGCTCTGCTGGACTTTCTGCAGGAGTTGCCAGGCTGCCACCTGTAAAGAAGAGGATGTGTCACCCATAACGTCCACTGGAATTTCTCTCCGGGCTGAGGTGAGGAAGGAAAAAAAGGAATGATGGCCGGGACAGGAGTGGTATCTCAGGCAGGGAAATGGAAAGCTTCCAGAAGAGCTCCCAGGGCCAGGACCATCCTGGCTGGCCTGCAGGCACCAAGATGGCCTGCGTGCTGTCGCTGGTGTGGCTCCACGGCCCTTCCTCTAGGCTTTCAAGCCCTTGTACATATTCAGGTGTTTTACCTGGGAAGGGTGGGAACAGTTCAGCAGCAGCTGGCCTGGGGCTCAGCTCACGTTTACTCACAGAGGCCTCGGCACTGTCCCCCAGCTTTGCAATCAGGACGCTCCTTGCATGGGGGGGCCGGGCTGCTGGCTGTATGGGAGATGATTCCCCACCTCTGACCAATCTCAGAATTGTTTACCGCTGGAACAAGTGCCCTGATAGGGTTTTCCTCTGTATAACTGCTGGGTACAGGATTTGTTTTTTCTTTTTTGGTTCAAGTAAGAAGTTATTCATCTTTTATGTATTTATTGATATAAGCATGGAAATAAATCATTCATAGAAATACATCTGTGTGAAGGGAAGAACTTTTTTTCTCTTTTATTTTTAAATTTCATTTCTAAAAATTTTGAAGTTTAATCATATTTAATTTTCTATACAGCAGGTTATTATTAGTTATCTATTTTATTCATATACATATATACAGGTCAATACCTATCTCCCAACTCATCTGACCACCAACACCCCATGGCTTCCCCCACTTGGTGTCCATACGTTTGTTCTCTACCTCTGTTTCTCTATTTCTGCCCTGCAAACCTGTTCATCTGTACCATATATCTAGGTTCCACATACATGCATTAATACAGAATATTTGTTTTGCTCTTTCTGACTTACTTCATTCTGTATGACAGTCTCTAGATCCACCGACTTCTCTACAAATAACCCAGTTTCATTACTTTTCATGGCTGAGTCATATCCCATTTTATGTATGTACCACATCTTTATCCATTCGTCTGTCTGTGGGCATTTAGGTTGCTTCCATTACCTGGCTATTGTAAATAGTGCTGCAATGAACATTGTGGTGAATGTGTGTTTTTGATTTATGGTTTTCTCTGGCTATATGCCCAGAAGTGGGATTGCTGGATCCTATGGTAATTCTATTTCTAGTTTCTTTAAGGAAACTCCATACTGTTCTCCATACGACTGTATCAATTAACCTTCCCACTAATAGTGGAAGAGGGTTCCTTTTGTCCACACCTTCCCCAGAATTTGTTGTTTGTAGATTTTCTGATGATGCCGATTCTAACAGGTGTGAGGTGATACCTCATTGTCGTTTTGATTTGCATTTCTCTAATAATTAGTGGTGTTGAGCAGCTTTTCATGTGCGTCTTGGCCGTCTCTGTGACTTCTTTGAAGAAACGTCTAATTAGATCTTCTGCCCATTTTTGTATTGGGTTGTTTGTTTTATTAATATTAAGCTGCGTGAGCTGTTTATATATATTGGAGATTAAACCCTTGTCCATTGATTCGTTTGCGAACGTTTTCGACCATTCTGAGGGTTGCCTTTTTCCATTCCCGTTTTTTTTTAACCAAAAAAGAAAGAAAGCAAAAGAAGCAGAACACTAATGTGCGTGAAATATGCCTCTTGAAACTGTCGTTTTGAAATATGGACGTCTTTTGAACTTTTTGGTCGATATATGACCCCAGGATTTGTTTTCAGGGCAGGTGTCATTTACAGGCCTGCAATGATTTGGAATATCCACTGACCATTAGCGCTGGGATTAAAGCTGCTGTTGTGTGAAACGGCCACAAGGTGGCAGCAGTTCTCCCTTAGCAAATCTGGTTACTAGGGCAACAGAGCCTCAATGGAAGCCTGTTCTAGATTGGAATTTAGAATGGAATGTGCCAGGAGAAAGCCCCTCAAGTTTGTCTCACTACTTCTTGTTCGTGTTTTCAATTTAATTTTTAAATTTTTATTACAGCAAGTTTGATTACAACGTTTGCTTGTTGTAGGTGTGCAAGATGTGGTTCTGTTACACATATACATATGTCTGTTCTTC
Source organism: Mesoplodon densirostris (assembly GCF_025265405.1). Lineage (NCBI taxonomy): Eukaryota > Metazoa > Chordata > Mammalia > Artiodactyla > Ziphiidae > Mesoplodon > Mesoplodon densirostris. The sequence goes on from NC_082666.1 coordinate 95,674,645, forward strand.
CTGGGACCCTTTTCCCATGTACGTTATGACAGAATGTTGAGTAGTCTTCTCTTGGCATTCCGTAGGTCTTTGGTGATTATATATTTCACCTGTGTTTGTATATGTCTCTTAACCCCAATATCGTAATGAATCCAATCCTCACACCTTTCCATTGGTGAACCATAAGTTTGTTTAATGAATCTGTGATTGCCCTTCTCCGTGGAAATATCTGCCCTGGTATCCGTTTTTAGGTAACACCTATAAGTGATATCCTACGATATGTGTCTTTCACTTTCTGACTTACTACAAGTCACGTGCTTACCTGTAGACTCATCTAAGGGGCTGCAAATGGCATTGTGCCCTTTTTTTCCTTGGCTAATATTCTGTCTTAGTGAGGTCCATTTTCTGCAAAGTGATTCCCTGAGGGCTGAGGATTAGCTGACCTGGGCAGCCTGACCCTGCCGGCAAGCCCTCCCCAGGTGTGCGTGGGTTGAGGTCGATAGAAACAGCACTCCAGGCAGCAATAGCCCCTGCAGCTGTGCCTGACTCCATATTCTCTGCCCCGTCAGCCGTCTCGGGGCTGTGCTGGTGGGAGGGTGTGAGGGTCTACGGCTTTGTTGGTGGCCCGGTGTGAGTGGGGCTCTGCTGGACTTTCTGCAGGAGTTGCCAGGCTGCCACCTGTAAAGAAGAGGATGTGTCACCCATAACTTCCGCTGGAATTTCTCTCTGGGCTGAGGTGAGGGAGGAAAAAAAGGAGTGGGGGCCGGGACAGGAGGGGTATCTCAGGCAGGGAAATGGAAAGCTTCCAGAAGAGCACCTGGGGCCAGGATTATCCTGGCTGGCCTGCAGGCACCAAGTTGGCCTGCGTGCTGTCGCTGGTGTGGCTCCACGACCCTTCCTCTAGGCTTTCAAGCCCTTGTACATATTCAGGTGTTTTACCTGGGAAGGGTGGGAACAGTTCAGCAGCAGCTCGCCTTGGGCTCAGCTCACGTTTACTCACAGAGGCCTCGGCCCTGTCCCCCAGCTTTGCAATGAGGACGCTCCTTGCGTGGGGGTGCCGGGCTGCTGGCTGTATGGGAGATGATTCCCCACCTCTGACCAATTTCAGAATTGTTTACCGCTGGAGCAAGTGCCCTGATAGGGTTTTCCTCTGTATAACTGCTGGGTTCAGGTTTTTTTTTTCTTTTTTGGTTCAAGTTAGAATTTATTCATCTTTTATGTATTTATTGATATAAGCATGGAAATAATACATTCATAGAAATATATCTGTGTGAAGGGAAGAACTTATTCCTGTTTTATTTTTAAATGTCATTTCTAAAAATTTTGAAGTTTAATTATATTTATTTTTCTATACAGCAGGTTATTATTAGTTATCTATTTTATTCATATACATATATACAGGTCAATACCTATCTCCCAACTCATCTGACCACCATCACCCCATGGCTTCCCCCACTTGGTGTCCATACGTTTGTTCTCTACCTCTGTTTCTCTATTTCTGCCCTGCAAACCTGTTCATCTGTACCATATATCTAGGTTCCACATACATGCATTAATACAGAATATTTGTTTTGCTCTTTCTGACTTACTTCATTCTGTATGACAGTCTCTAGATCGACCGACTTCTCTACAAATAACCCAGTTTCATTCCTTTTCATGGCTGAGTCATATCCCATTTTATATATGTACCACATCTTTATCCATTCTTCTGTCTGTGGGCATTTAGGTTGCTTCCATTACCTGGCTATTGTAAATAGTGCTGCAATGAACTTTGTGGTGAATGTGTGTTTTTCATTTATGGTTGTCTCTGGGTATATGCCCAGAAGTGGGATTGCTGGATCCTATGGTAATTCTATTTCTAGTTTCTTTAAGGAAACTCCATACTCTTCTCCATAGTGACTGTATCAATTTTACCTTCCCACTAATAGTGGAAGAGGGTTCCTTTTGTCCACACCCTCCCCAGAATTTGTTGTTTGTAGATTTTCTGATGATGCCGATTCTAACAGGTGTGAGGTGATACCTCATTGTCGTTGTGATTTGCATTTCTCTAATAATTAGTGGTGTTGAGCAGCTTTTCATGTGCGTCTTGGCCGTCTCTGTGACTTCTTTGAAGAAACGTCTATTTAGATCTTCTGCCCATTTTTTGTATTGGGTTGTTTGTTTTATTAATATTAAGCTGCGTGAGCTGTTTATATATGTTGGAGATTAAACCATTGTCCATTGATTCGTTTGCGAACGTTTTTGCCCATTCTGAGGGTTGCCTTTTTCCATTCCCGTATTTTTTAACCAAAAAAGAAAGAAAGCAAAAGAAACAGAACACTAATGTGCGTGAAATATGCCTCTTGAAACTGTCGTTTTGAAATATGGACGTCTTTTGAACTTTTTGGTCGATATATGACCCCAGGATTTGTTTTCAGGGCAGGTGTCATTTACAGGCCAGCAATGATTTGGAATATCCACTGACCATTAGCTCTGGAATTAAAGCTGATGTTGTGTGAAACGGCCACAAGGTGGCAGCAGTTCTCCCTTAGCAAATCTGGTTACCAGGGCAACAGAGCCTCAATGGAAGTCGTGTTCTAGATTGGAATTTAGAATTGAATGTGCCAGGAGAAAGCCCCTCAAGTTTGTCTCACTACTTCTTGTTCATGTTTTTAATTTAATTTTTAATTTTTTATTACAGCAAGTTTGATTACAACGTTTGGCTTGTTGTAGGTGTGCAAGATGTGGTTCTTTTACACATATACATATGTCTGTTCTTCCTGGGACCCTTTTCCCATGTACGTTATGACAGAATGTTGAGTAGTCTTCTCTTGGCATTCCGTAGGTCTTTGGTGATTATATATTTCACCTGTGTTTGTATATGTCTCTTAACCCCAATATCGTAATGAATCCAATCCTCACACCTTTCCATTGGTGAACCATAAGTTTGTTTAATGAATCTGTGATTGCCCTTCTCTGTGGAAATATCTGCCCTGGTATCCGTTTTTAGGTAACACCTATAAGTGATATCCTACGATATGTGTCTTTCACTTTCTGACTTACTACAAGTCACGTGATTACCTGTAGACTCATCTACGGGCCTGCAAATGGCATTGTGTCCTTTTTTTCCATGGCTAATATTCTGGCTTAGCGAGGTCCATTTTCTGCAATGTGATTCCCTGAGGGCTGAGGATTAGCTGACCTGGGCAGACTGATCCTGCCGGCAAGCCCTCCCCAGGTGTGCCTGGGTTGAGGTCAATAGAAACAGCACTCCAGGCAGCAATAGCCCCTGCAGCTGTGCATGACTCCATATTCTCTGCCCCGTCAGCAGTCTCGGGGCTGTGCTGGTGGGAGGGTGTGAGGGTCCACGGCTTTGTTGGTGGCACGGTGTGAGTGGGGGTCTGCTGGACTTTCTGCAGGAGTTGCCAGGCTGCCACCTGTAAAGAAGAGGATGTGTCACCCATAACTTCCGCTGGAATTTCTCTCCGGGCTGAGGTGAGGGAGGAAAAAAAGGAGTGGGGGCCGGGACAGGAGGGGTATCTCAGGCAGGGAAATGGAAAGCTTCCAGAAGAGCACCTGGGGCCAGGATTATCCTGGCTGGCCTGCAGGCACCAATTTGGCATGCGTGCTGTCACTGGTGTGTCTCCACGACCCTTCCTCTAGGCTTTCAAGCCCTTGTACATATTCAGGTGTTTTACCTGGGAAGGGTGGGAACAGTTCAGCAGCAGCTCGCCTTGGGCTCAGCTCACGTTTACTCACAGAGGCCTCGGCCCTGTCCCCCAGCTTTGCAATGAGGACGCTCCTTGCGTGGGGGTGCCGGGCTGCTGGCTGTATGGGAGATGATTCCCCACCTCTGACCAATTTCAGAATTGTTTACCGCTGGAGCAAGTGCCCTGATAGGGTTTTCCTCTGTATAACTGCTGGGTTCAGGTTTTTTTTTTCTTTTTTGGTTCAAGTTAGAATTTATTCATCTTTTATGTATTTATTGATATAAGCATGGAAATAATACATTCATAGAAATATATCTGTGTGAAGGGAAGAACTTTTTCCTGTTTTATTTTTAAATGTCATTTCTAAAAATTTTGAAGTTTAATTATATTTATTTTTCTATACAGCAGGTTATTATTAGTTATCTATTTTATTCATATACATATATACAGGTCAATACCTATCTCCCAACTCATCTGACCACCAACACCCCATGGCTTCCCCCACTTGGTGTCCATACGTTTGTTCTCTACCTCTGTTTCTCTATTTCTGCCCTGCAAACCTGTTCATCTGTACCATATATCTAGGTTCCACATACATGCATTAATACAGAATATTTGTTTTGCTCTTTCTGACTTACTTCATTCTGTATGACAGTCTCTAGATCCACCGACTTCTCTACAAATAACCCAGTTTCATTCCTTTTCATGGCTGAGTCATATCCCATTTTATATATGTACCACATCTTTATCCATTCTTCTGTCTGTGGGCATTTAGGTTGCTTCCATTACCTGGCTATTGTAAATAGTGCTGCAATGAACATTGTGGTGAATGTGTGTTTTTGATTTATGGTTGTCTCTGGGTATATGCCCAGAAGTGGGATTGCTGGATCCTATGGTAATTCTATTTCTAGTTTCTTTAAGGAAACTCCATACTATTCTCCATAGTGACTGTATCAATTTTACCTTCCCACTAATAGTGGAAGAGGGTTCCTTTTGTCCACACCCTCCCCAGAGTTTGTTGTTTGTAGATTTTCTGATGATGCCGATTCTAACAGGTGTGAGGTGATACCTCATTGTCGTTGTGATTTGCATTTCTCTAATAATTAGTGGTGTTGAGCAGCTTTTCATGTGCGTCTTGGCCGTCTCTGTGACTTCTTTGAAGAAACGTCTATTTAGATCTTCTGCCCATTTTTTGTATTGGGTTGTTTGTTTTATTAATATTAAGCTGCGTGAGCTGTTTATATATGTTGGAGATTAAACCATTGTCCATTGATTCGTTTGCGAATGTTTTGGCCCATTCTGAGGGTTGCCTTTTTCCATTCCCGTTTTTTTTAACCAAAAAAGAAAGAAAGCAAAAGAAACAGAACACTAATGTGCATGAAATATGCCTCTTGAAACTGTCGTTTTGAAATATGGACGTCTTTTGAACTTTTTTGTCTATATATGACCCCAGGATTTGTTTTCAGGGCAGGTGTCATTTACAGGCCAGCAATGATTTGGAATATCCACTGACCATTAGCGCTGGAATTAAAGCTGATGTTGTTTGAAACGGCCACAAGGTGGCAGCAGTTCTCCCTTAGCAAATCTGGTTACCAGGGCAACAGAGCCTCAATGGAAGTCATGTTCTAGATTGGAATTTAGAATTGAATGTGCCAGGAGAAAGCCCCTCAAGTTTGTCTCACTACTTCTTGTTCATGTTTTTAATTTAATTTTTAATTTTTTATTACAGCAAGTTTGATTACAACGTTTGGCTTGTTGTAGGTGTGCAAGATGTGGTTCTTTTACACATATACATATGTCTGTTCTTCCTGGGACCCTTTTCCCATGTACGTTATGACAGAATGTTGAGTAGTCTTCTCTTGGCATTCCGTAGGTCTTTGGTGATTATATATTTCACCTGTGTTTGTATATGTCTCTTAACCCCAATATCGTAATGAATCCAATCCTCACACCTTTCCATTGGTGAACCATAAGTTTGTTTAATGAATCTGTGATTGCCCTTCTCCGTGGAAATATCTGCCCTGGTATCCGTTTTTAGGTAACACCTATAAGTGATATCCTACGATATGTGTCTTTCACTTTCTGACTTACTACAAGTCACGTGATTACCTGTAGACTCATCTACGGGGCTGCAAATGGCATTGTGTCCTTTTTTTCCTTGGCTAATATTCTGGATTAGCGAGGTCCATTTTCTGCAATGTGATTCCCTGAGGGCTGAGGATTAGCTGACCTGGGCAGCCTGATCCTGCCGGCAAGCCCTCCCCAGGTGTGCCTGGTTTGAGGTCAATAGAAACAGCACTCCAGGCAGCAATAGCCCCTGCAGCTGTGCATGACTCCATATTCTCTGCCCCGTCAGCAGTCTCGGGGCTGTGCTGGTAGGAGGGTGTGAGGGTCCACGGCTTTGTTGGTGGCCCGGTGTGAATGGGGCTCTGCTGGACTTTCTGCAGGAGTTGCCAGGCTGCCACCTGTAAAGAAGAGGATGTGTCACCCATAACTTCCGCTGGAATTTCTCTCCGGGCTGAGGTGAGGGAGGAAAAAAAGGAGTGGGGGCCGGGACAGGAGGGTTATCTCAGGCAGGGAAATGGAAAGCTTCCAGAAGAGCACCTGGGGCCAGGATTATCCTGGCTGGCCTGCAGGCACCAATTTGGCATGCGTGCTGTCGCTGGTGTGTCTCCACGACCCTTCCTCTAGGCTTTCAAGCCCTTGTACATATTCAGGTGTTTTACCTGGGAAGGGTGGGAACAGTTCAGCAGCAGCTCGCCTTGGGCTCAGCTCACGTTTACTCACAGAGGCCTCGGCCCTGTCCCCCAGCTTTGCAATGAGGACGCTCCTTGCGTGGGGGTGCCGGGCTGCTGGCTGTATGGGAGATGATTCCCCACCTCTGACCAATTTCAGAATTGTTTACCGCTGGAGCAAGTGCCCTGATAGGGTTTTCCTCTGTATAACTGCTGGGTTCAGGTTTTATTTTTCTTTTTTGGTTCAAGTTAGAATTTATTCATCTTTTATGTATTTATTGATATAAGCATGGAAATAATACATTCATAGAAATATATCTGTGTGAAGGGAAGAACTTTTTCCTGTTTTATTTTTAAATGTCATTTCTAAAATTTTGAAGTTTAATTATATTTATTTTTCTATACAGCAGGTTATTATTAGTTATCTATTTTATTCATATACATATATACAGGTCAATACCTATCTCCCAACTCATCTGACCACCAACACCCCATGGCTTCCCCCACTTGGTGTCCATACGTTTGTTCTCTACCTCTGTTTCTCTATTTCTGCCCTGCAAACCTGTTCATCTGTACCATATATCTAGGTTCCACATACATGCATTAATACAGAATATTTGTTTTGCTCTTTCTGACTTACTTCATTCTGTATGACAGTGTCTAGATCCACCGACTTCTCTACAAATAACCCAGTTTCATTCCTTTTCATGGCTGAGTCATATCCCATTTTATATATGTACCACATCTTTATCCATTCTTCTGTCTGTGGGCATTTAGGTTGCTTCCATTACCTGGCTATTGTAAATAGTGCTGCAATGAACATTGTGGTGAATGTGTGTTTTTGATTTATGGTTGTCTCTGGGTATATGCCCAGAAGTGGGATTGCTGGATCCTATGGTAATTCTATTTCTAGTTTCTTTAAGGAAACTCCATACTGTTCTCCATAGTGACTGTATCAATTTTACCTTCCCACTAATACTGGAAGAGGGTTCCTTTTGTCCACACCCTCCCCAGTATTTGTTGTTTGTAGATTTTCTGATGATGCCGATTCTAACAGGTGTGAGGTGATACCTCATTGTCGTTGTGATTTGCATTTCTCTAATAATTAGTGGTGTTGAGCAGCTTTTCATGTGCGTCTTGGCCGTCTCTGTGACTTCTTTGAAGAAACGTCTATTTAGATCTTTTGCCCATTTTTTGTATTGGGTTGTTTGTTTTATTAATATTAAGCTGTGTGAGCTGTTTATATATGTTGGAGATTAAACCATTGTCCATTGATTCGTTTGCGAACGTTTTCGCCCATTCTGAGGGTTGCCTTTTTCCATTCCCGTTTTTTTTAACCAAAAAAGAAAGAAAGCAAAAGAAACAGAACACTAATGTGCGTTAAATATGCCTCTTGAAACTGTCGTTTTGAAATATGGACGTCTTTTGAACTTTTTTGTCTATATATGACCCCAGGATTTGTTTTCAGGGCAGGTGTCATTTACAGGCCAGCAATGATTTGGAATATCCACTGACCATTAGCGCTGGAATTAAAGCTGATATTGTGTGAAACGGCCACAAGGTGGCAGCAGTTCTCCCTTAGCAAATCTGGTTACTAGGGCAACAGAGCCTCAATGGAAGCCTGTTCTAGATTGGAATTTAGAATGGAATGTGCCAGGAGAAAGCCCCTCAAGTTTGTCTCACTACTTCTTGTTCGTGTTTTTAATTTAATTTTTAATTTTTTATTACAGCAAGTTTGATTACAACGTTTGCTTGTTGTAGGTGTGCAAGATGTGGTTCTGTTACACATATACATATGTCTGTTCTTCCTGGGACCCTTTTCCCATGTACGTTATGACAGAATGTTGAGTAGTCTTCTCTTGGCATTCCGTAGGTCTTTGGTGATTATATATTTCACCTGTGTTTGTATATGTCTCTTAACCCCAATATCGTAATGAATCCAATCCTCACACCTTTCCATTGGTGAACCACAAGTTTGTTTAATGAATCTGTGATTGCCCTTCTCCGTGGAAATATCTGCCCTGGTATCCGTTTTTAGGTAACACCTATAAGTGATATCCTACGATATGTGTCTTTCACTTTCTGACTTACTACAAGTCCCGTGCTTACCTGTAGACTCATCTAAGGGGCTGCAAATGGCATTGTGCCCTTTTTTTCCTTGGCTAATATTCTGTCTTAGCGAGGTCCATTTTCTGCAATGTGATTCCCTGAGGGCTGAGGATTAGCTGACCTGGGCAGCCTGACCCTGCCGGCAAGCCCTCCCCAGGTGTGCGTGGGTTGAGGTCGATAGAAACAGCACTCCAGGCAGCAATAGCCCCTGCAGCTGTGCCTGATTCCATATTCTCTGCCCCGTCAGCAGTCTCGAGGCTGTGCTGGTGGGAGGGTGTGAGGGTCCACGGCTTTGTTGGTGGCCCGGTGTGAGTGGGGCTCTGCTGGACTTTCTGCAGGAGTTGCCAGGCTGCCACCTGTAAAGAAGAGGATGTGTCACCCATAACTTCCACTGGAATTTCTCTCCGGGCTGAGGTGAGGAAGGAAAAAAAGGAATGATGGCCGGGACAGGAGGGGTATATCAGGCAGGGAAATGGAAAGCTTCTAGAAGAGTGCCGGGGCCAGTATCATCCTGGCTGGCCTGCAGGCACCAAGTTGGCCTGCGTGCTGTCGCTGGTGTGGCTCCACGGCCCTTCCTGTAGGCTTTCAAGCCCTTGTACATATTCAGGTGTTTTACCTGGGAAGGGTGGGAACATTCAGCAGCAGCTGGCCTGGGGCTCAGCTCACGTTTACTCACAGAGGCCTCGGCACGGTCCCCCAGCTTTGCAATGAGGATGCTCCTTGCGTGGGGGGGCCGGGCTGCTGGCTGTATGGGAGATGATTCCCCACCACTGACCAATGTCAGAATTGTTTACCGCCAGAGCAAGTGCCTTGAAAGGGTTTTCCTCTGTATAACTGCTGGGTTCAGGTTTTTTTTTTCTTTTTTGGTTCAAGTTAGAATTTATTCATCTTTTATGTATTTATTGATATAAGCATGGAAATAATTCATTCATAGAAATACATCTGTGTGAAGGGAAGAACTTTTTTCTGTTTTATTTTTAAATTTCATTTCTAAAAATTTTGCAGTTTAATTATATTTATTTTTCTATACAGCAGGTTATTATTAGTTATCTATTTTATTCATATACATATATATAGGTCAATACCTATCTCCCAACTCATCTGACCACCATCACCCCATGGCTTCCCCCACTTGGTGTCCATACGTTTGTTCTCTACCTCTGTTTCTCTATTTCTGCCCTGCAAACCTGTTCATCTGTACCATATATCTAGGTTCCACATACATGCATTAATACAGAATATTTGTTTTGCTCTTTCTGACTTACTTCATTCTGTATGACAGTCTCTAGATCCACCGACTTCTCTACAAATAACCCAGTTTCATTCCTTTTCATGGCTGAGTCATATCCCATTTTATGTATGTACCACATCTTTATCCATTCATCTGTCTGTGGGCATTTAGGTTGCTTCCATTACCTGGCTATTGTAAATAGTGCTGCAATGAACATTGTGGTGAATGTGTGTTTTTGATTTATGGTTGTCTCTGTGTATATGCCCAGAAGTGGGATTGCTGGATCCTATGGTAATTCTATTTCTAGTTTCTTTAAGGAAACTCCATACTGTTTCCATAGTGACTGTATCAATTTACCTTCCCACCAATAGTGGAAGAGGGTTCCTTTTGTCCACACCCTCCCCAGAATTTGTTGTTTGTAGATTTTCTGATGCTGCCGATTCTAACAGGTGTGAGGTGATACCTCATTGTCGTTTTGATTTGCATATCTCTAATAATTAGTGGTGTTGAGCATCTTTTCATGTGCGTCTTGGCCGTCTCTGTGACTTCTTTGAAGAAACGTCTATTTAGATCTTCTGCCCATTTTTGTATTGGGTTGTTTGTTTTATTAATATTAAGCTGCGTGAGCTGTTTATATATATTGGAGATTAAACCCTTGTCCATTGATTTGTTTGCGAACGTTTTCGCCCATTCTGAGGGTTGCCTTTTTCCATTCCTGTTTTTTTTTAACCAGAAAAGAAAGAAAGCAAAAGAAGCAGAACACTAATGTGCGTGAAATATGCCTCTTGAAACTGTCGTTTTGAAATATGGACGTCTTTTGAACTTTTTGGTCGATATATGACCCCAGGATTTGTTTTCAGGGCAGGTGTCATTTACAGGCCTGCAATGATTTGGAATATCCACTGACCAGTAGCACTGGGATTAAAGCTGCTGTTGTGCGAAATGGCCACAAGGTGGCAGCAGTTCTCCCTTAGCAAATCTGGTTACCAGGGCAACAGAGCCTCATTGGAAGCCTGTTCTAGATTGGAATTTAGAATGGAATGTGCCAGGAGAAAGCCCCTCAAGTTTGTCTCACTACTTCTTGTTCGTGTTTTTAATTTAATTTTTAATTTTTTATTACAGCAAGTTTGATTACAACGTTTGCTTGTTGTAGGTGTGCAAGATGTGGTTCTTTTACACATATACATATGTCTGTTCTTCCTGGGACCCTTTTCCCATGTACGTTATGACAGAATGTTGAGTAGTCTTCTCTTGGCATTCCGTAGGTCTTTGGTGATTATATATTTCACCTGTGTTTGTATATGTCTCTTAACCCCAATATCGTAATGAATCCAATCCTCACACCTTTCCATTGGTGAACCATAAGTTTGTTTAATGAATCTGTGATTGCCCTTCTCCGTGGAAATATCTGCCCTGGTATCCGTTTTTAGGTAACACCTATAAGTGATATCCTACGATATGTGTCTTTCACTTTCTGACTTACTACAAGTCACGTGATTACCTGTAGACTCATCTACGGGGCTGCAAATGGCTTTGTGCTCTTTTTTTCCTTGGCTAATATTCTGTCTTAGTGAGGTCCATTTTCTGCAATGTGATTCCCTGAGGGCTGAGGATTAGCTGACCTGAGCAGCCTGACCCTGCCGGCAAGCCCTCCCTAGGTGTGCCTGGGTTGAGTTCAATAGAAACAGCACTCCAGGCAGCAATAGCCCCTGCAGCTGTGCCTGACTCCATATTCTCTGCCCCGTCAGCCGTCTCGGGGCTGTGCTGGTGGGAGGGTGGGAGGGTCCATGGCTTTGTTGTTGGCCCGGTGTGAGTGGGGCTCTGCTGGAATTTCTGAAGGAGTTGCCAGGTTGCCACCTGTAAAGAAGAGGTTGTGTCACCCATAACTTCCACTGGAATTTCTCTCCGGGCTGAGGTGAGGGAGGAAAATAAGGAGTGGGGGCCGGGACAGGAGTGGTATCTCAGGCAGGGAAATGGAAAGCTTCCAGAAGAACGCCCGGGGCCAGGACCATCCTGGCTGGCCTGCAGGCACCAAGTTGGCCTGCGTGCTGTCGCTGGTGTGGCTCCACGGCCCTTCCTCTAGGCTTTCAAGCCCTTGTACATATTCAGGTGTTTTACCTGGGAAGGGTGGGAACAGTTCAGCAGCAGCTGGCCTGGGGCTCAGCTCATGTTTACTCACAGAGGCCTTGGCACTGTCCCCCAGCTTGGCAATGAGGACGCTCCTTGCGTGGGGGGGCCGGGCTGCTGGCTGTATGGGAGATGATTCCCCACCTCTGACCAATCTCAGAATTGTTTACCGCTAGAACAAGTGCCCTGATAGGGTTTTCCTCTGTATAACTGCTGGGTACAGGATTTGTTTTTTCTTTTTTGGTTCAAGTAAGAAGTTATTCATCTTTTATGTATTTATTGATATAAGCATGGAAATAATTCATTCATAGAAATACATCTGTGTGAAGGGAAGAACTTTTTTTCTGTTTTACTTTTAAATTTCATTTCTAAAAATTTTGAAGTTTAATTATATTTATTTTTCTATACAGCAGGTTATTATTAATTATCTATTTTATTCATATACATATATACAGGTCAATACCTATCTCCCAACTCATCTGACCACCAACACCCCATGGCTTCCCCCACTTGGTGTCCATACGTTTGTTCTCTACCTCTGTTTCTCTATTTCTGCCCTGCAAACCTGTTCATCTGTACCATATATCTAGGTTCCACATACATGCATCAATACAGAATATTGGTTTTGCTCTTTCTGACTTACTTCATTCTGTATGACAGTCTCTAGATCCACCGACTTCTCTACAAATAACCCAGTTTCATTCCTTTTCATGGCTGAGTCATATCCCATTTTATGTATGTACCACATCTTTATCCATTCGTCTGTCTGTGGGCATTTAGGTTGCTTCCATTACCTGGCTATTGTAAATAGTGCTGCAATGAACATTGTGGTGAATGTGTGTTTTTGATTTATGGTTGTCTCTGGGTATATGCCCAGAAGTGGGATTGCTGGATCCTATGGTAATTCTATTTCTAGTTTCTTTAAGGAAACACCATACTCTTCTCCATAGTGACTGTATCAATTTACCTTCCCACCAATAGTTGAAGAGGGTTCCTTTTGTCCACACCCTCCCCAGAATTTGTTGTTTGTAGATTTTCTGATGCTGCCGATTCTAACAGGTGTGAGGTGATACCTCATTGTCATTTTGATTTGCATTTCTCTAATAATTAGTGGTGTTGAGCAGCTTTTCATATGCGTCTTGGCAGTCTCTGTGACTTCTTTGAAGAAACGTCTATTTAGATCTTCTGCCCATTTTTGTATTGGGTTGTTTGTTTTATTAATATTAAGCTGCGTGAGCTGTTTATATATATTGGAGATTAAACCCTTGTCCATTGATTCGTTTGCGAACGTTTTCGCCCATTCTGAGGGTTGCCTTTTTCCATTCCCGTTTTTTTAACCAAAAAAGAAAGAAAGCAAAAGAAGCAGAACACTAATGTGCGTGAAATATGCCTCTTGAAACTGTCGTTTTGAAATATGGACGTCTTTTGAACTATTTGGTCGATATATGACCCCAGGATTTGTTTTCAGGGCAGGTGTCATTTACAGGCCTGCAATGATTTGGAATATCCACTGACCAGTAGCGCTGGGATTAAAGCTGCTGTTGTGCGAAATGGCCACAAGGTGGCAGCAGTTCTCCCTTAGCAAATCTGGTTACCAGGGCAACAGAGCCTCAATGGAAGCCTGTTCTAGATTGGAATTTAGAATGGAATGTGCCAGGAGAAAGCCCCTCAAGTTTGTCTCACTACTTCTTGTTCGTGTTTTTAATTTAATTTTTAATTTTTTATTACAGCAAGTTTGATTACAACGTTTGCTTGTTGTAGGTGTGCAAGATGTGGTTCTTTTACACATATACATATGTCTGTTCTTCCTGGGACCCTTTTCCCATGTACGTTATGACAGAATGTTGAGTAGTCTTCTCTTGGCATTCCGTAGGTCTTTGGTGATTATATATTTCACCTGTGTTTGTATATGTCTCTTAACCCCAATATCGTAATGAATCCAATCCTCACACCTTTCCATTGGTGAACCATAAGTTTGTTTAATGAATCTGTGATTGCCCTTCTCCGTGGAAATATCTGCCCTGGTATCCGTTTTTAGGTAACACCTATAAGTGATATCCTACGATATGTGTCTTTCACTTTCTGACTTACTACAAGTCCCGTGCTTACCTGTAGACTCATCTACGGGGCTGCAAATGGCATTGTGCCCTTTTTTTCCTTGGCTAATATTCTGTCTTAGCGAGGTCCATTTTCTGCAATGTGATTCCCTGAGGGCTGAGGATTAGCTGACCTGGGCAGCCTGACCCTGCCGGCAAGCCCTCCCCAGGTGTGCCTGGGTTGAGTTCGATAGAAACAGCACTCCAGGCAGCAATAGCCCCTGCAGCTGTGCCTGACTCCATATTCTCTGCCCCGTCAGCAGTCTCGGGGCTGTGCTGGTGGGAGGGTGTGAGGGTCCACGGCTTTGTTGGTGGCCCGGTGTGAGTGGGGCTCTGCTGGAATTTCTGCAGGAGTTGCCAGGTTGCCACCTGTAAAGAAGAGGATGTGTCACCCATAATTTCCACTGGAATTTCTCTCCGGGCTGAGGTGTGGAAGGAAAAAAAAGAGTGGGGGCCGGGACAGGAGTGGTATCTCAGGCAGGGAAATGGAAAGCTTCCAGAAGAGCGCCCGCGGCCAGGACCATCCTGGCTGGCCTGCAGGCACCAAGTTGGCCTGCGTGCTGTCGCTGGTGTGGCTCCACGGCCCTTCCTCTAGGCTTTCAAGCCCTTGTACATATTCAGGTGTTTTACCTGGGAAGGGTGCGAACAGTTCAGCAGCAGCTGGCCTGGGGCTCAGCTCACGTTTACTCACAGAGGCCTCGGCACTGTCCCCCAGGTTTGCAATCAGGACGCTCCTTGCGTGGGGGGGCCGGGCTGCTGGCTATATGGGAGATGATTCCCCACCTCTGACCAATGTCAGAATTGTTTACCGCTGGAACAAGTGCCCTGATAGGGTTTTCCTCTGTATAACTGCTGGGTACAGGATTTTTTTTTCTTTTTTGGTTCAAGTTAGAAGTTATTCATCTTTTATGTATTTATTGATATAAGCATGGAAATAATTCATTCATAGAAATACATCTGTGTGAAGGGAAGAACTTTTTTTCTGTTTTATTTTTAAATTTCATTTCTAAAAATTTTGCAGTTTAATCATATTTATTTTTCTATACAGCAGGTTATTATTAGTTATCTATTTTATTCATATACATATATACAGGTCAATACCTATCTCCCAACTCATCTGACCACCAACACCCCATGACTTCCCCCACTTTGTGTCCATACGTTTGTTCTCTACCTCTGTTTCTCTATTTCTGCCCTGCAAACCTGTTCATCTGTACCATATATCTAGGTTCCACATACATGCATTAATACAGAATATTTGTTTTGCTCTTTCTGACTTACTTCATTCTGTATGACAGTCTCTAGATCCACCGACTTCTCTACAAATAACCCAGTTTCATTCCTTTTCATGGCTGAGTCATATCCCATTTTATGTATGTACCACATCTTTATCCATTCGTCTGTCTGTGGGCATTTAGGTTGCTTCCATTACCTGGCTATTGTAAATAGTGCTGCAATGAACATTGTGGTGAATGTGTGTTTTTGATTTATGGTTGTCTCTGGGTATATGCCCAGAAGTGGGTTTGCTGGATCCTATGGTAATTCTATTTCTAGTTTCTTTAAGGAAACTCCATACTGTTCTCCATAGTGACTGTATCAATTTACCTTCCCACCAATAGTGGAAGAGGGTTCCTTTTGTCCACACCCTCCCCAGAATTTGTTGTTTGTAGATTTTCTGATGCTGCCGATTCTAACAGGTGTGAGGTGATACCTCATTGTCATTTTGATTTGCATTTCTCTAATAATTAGTGGTGTTGAGCAGCTTTTCATATGCGTCTTGGCCGTCTCTGTGACTTCTTTGAAGAAACGTCTATTTAAATCTTCTGCCCATTTTTGTATTGGGCTGTTTGTTTTATTAATATTAAACTGCGTGAGCTGTTTATATATATTGGAGATTAAACCCTTGTCCATTGATTCGTTTGCGAACGTTTTCGCCCATTCTGAGGGTTGCCTTTTTCCATTCCCGTTTTTTTTTAACCAAAAAAGAAAGAAAGCAAAAGAAGCAGAACACTAATGTGCGTGAAATATGCCTCTTGAAACTGTCGTTTTGAAATATGGACGTCTTTTGAACTATTTGGTCGATATATGACCCCAGGATTTGTTTTCAGGGCAGGTGTCATTTACAGGCCTGCAATGATTTGGAATATCCACTGACCAGTAGCGCTGGGATTAAAGCTGCTGTTGTGCGAAATGGCCACAAGGTGGCAGCAGTTCTCCCTTAGCAAATCTGGTTACCAGGGCAACAGAGCCTCAATGGAAGCCTGTTCTAGATTGGAATTTAGAATGGAATATGCCAGGAGAAAGCCCCTCAAGTTTGTCTCACTACTTCTTGTTCGTGTTTTTAATTTAATTTTTAATTTTTTATTACAGCAAGTTTGATTACAACGTTTGCTTGTTGTAGGTGTGCAAGATGTGGTTCTTTTACACATATACATATGTCTGTTCTTCCTGGGACCCTTTTCCCATGTACGTTATGACAGAATGTTGAGTAGTCTTCTCTTGGCATTCCGTAGGTCTTTGGTGATTATATATTTCACCTGTGTTTGTATATGTCTCTTAACCCCAATATCGTAATGAATCCAATCCTCACACCTTTCCATTGGTGAACCATAAGTTTGTTTAATGAATCTGTGATTGCCCTTCTCCGTGGAAATATCTGCCCTGGTATCCGTTTTTAGGTAACACCTATAAGTGATATCCTACGATATGTGTCTTTCACTTTCTGACTTACTACAAGTCCCGTGCTTACCTGTAGACTCATCTACGGGGCTGCAAATGGCATTGTGCCCTTTTTTTCCTTGGCTAATATTCTGTCTTAGCGAGGTCCATTTTCTGCAATGTGATTCCCTGAGGGCTGAGGATTAGCTGACCTGGGCAGCCTGACCCTGCCGGCAAGCCCTCCCCAGGTGTGCGTGGGTTGAGGTCGATAGAAACAGCACTCCAGGCAGCAATAGCCCCTGCAGCTGTGCCTGACTCCATATTCTCTGCCCCGTCAGCAGTCTCGGGGCTGTGCTGGTGGGAGGGTGTGAGGGTCCACGGCTTTGTTGGTGGCCCGGTGTGAGTGGGGCTCTGCTGGACTTTCTGCAGGAGTTGCCAGGCTGCCACCTGTAAAGAAGAGGATGTGTCACCCATAACGTCCACTGGAATTTCTCTCCGGGCTGAGGTGAGGAAGGAAAAAAAGGAATGATGGCCGGGAGAGGAGGGGTATATCAGGCATGGAAATAGAAAGCTTCTAGAAGAGTGCCGGGTTCAGGACCATCCTGGCTGGCCTGCAGGCACCAAGTTGGCCTGCGTGCTGTCGCTGGTGTGGCTCCACGGCCCTTCCTCTAGGCTTTCAAGCCCTTGTACATATTCAGGTGTTTTACCTGGGAAGGGTGGGAACAGTTCAGCAGCAGCTGGCCTGGGGCTCAGCTCACATTTACTCACAGAGGCCTCGGCACGGTCCCCCAGCTTTGCAATGAGGATGCTCCTTGCGTGGGGGGGCCGGGCTGCTGGCTGTATGGGAGATGATTCCCCACCTCTGACCAATGTCAGAATTGTTTACCGCTGGAGCAAGTGCCCTGATAGGGTTTTCCTCTGTATAACTGCTGGGTTCAGGTTTTTTTTTCTTTTTTGGTTCAAGTTAGAATTTATTCATCTTTTATGTATTTATTGATATAAGCATGGAAATAATTCATTCATAGAAATACATCTGTGTGAATGGAAGAACTTTTTTCTGTTTTATTTTTAAATTTTATTTCTAAAAATTTTGAAGTTTAATTATATTTATTTTTCTATACAGCAGGTTATTATTGATTATTTATTTTATTCATATACATATATACAGGTCAATACCTATCTCCCAACTCATCTGACCACAACACCCCAGGGCTTCCCCGACTTGGTGTCCATACGTTTGTTCTCTACCTCTGTTTCTCTATTTCTGCCCTGCAAACCTGTTCATCTGTACCATATATCTAGGTTCCGCATACATGCATTAATACAGAATATTTGTTTTGCTCTTTCTGACTTACTTCATTCTGTATGACAGTCTCTAGATCCACCGACTTCTCTACAAATAACCCAGTTTCATTCCTTTTCATGGCTGAGTCATATCCCATTTTATGTATGTACCACATCTTTATCCATTCGTCTGTCTGTGGGCATTTAGGTTGCTTCCATTACCTGGCTATTGTAAATAGTGCTGCAATGAACATTGTGGTGAATGTGTGTTTTTGATTTATGGTTGTCTCTGTGTATATGCCCAGAAGTGGGATTGCTGGATCCTATGGTAATTCTATTTCTAGTTTCTTTAAGGAAACTCCATACTGTTCTCCATAGTGACTGTATCAATTTACCTTCCCACCAATAGTGGAAGAGGGTTCCTTTTGTCCACACCCTCCCCAGAATTTGTTGTTTGTAGATTTTCTGATGATGCCGATTCTAACAGGTGTGAGGTGATACCTCATTGTCATTTTGATTTGCATTTCTCTAATAATTAGTGGTGTTGAGCAGCTTTTCATGTGCGTCTTGGCTGTCTCTGTGACTTCTTTGAAGAAACGTCTATTTAGATCTTCTGCCCATTTTTGTATTGGGTTGTTTGTTTTATTAATATTAAGCTGCGTGAGCTGTTTATATATATTGGAGATTAAACCCTTGTCCATTGATTCGTTTGCGAACGTTTTCGCCCATTCTGAGGGTTGCCTTTTTCCATTCCCGTTTTTTTTTAACCAAAAAAGAAAGAAAGCAAAATAAGCAGAACACTAATGTGCGTGAAATATGCCTCTTGAAACTGTCGTTTTGAAATATGGACGTCTTTTAAACTTTTTGGTCGATATATGACCCCAGGATTTGTTTTCAGGGCAGGTGTCATTGACAGGCCTGCAATGATTTGGAATATCCACTGACCAGTAGCACTGGGATTAAAGCTGCTGTTGTGCGAAATGGCCACAAGGTGGCAGCAGTTCTCCCTTAGCAAATCTGGTTACCAGGGCAACAGAGCCTCAATGGAAGCCTGTTCTAGATTGGAATTTAGAATGGAATGTGCCAGGAGAAAGCCCCTCAAGTTTGTCTCACTACTTCTTGTTCGTGTTTTTAATTTAATTTTTAATTTTTTATTACAGCAAGTTTGATTACAACGTTTGCTTGTTGTAGGTGTGCAAGATGTGGTTCTTTTACACATATACATATGTCTGTTCTTCCTGGGACCCTTTTCCCATGTACGTTATGACAGAATGTTGAGTAGTCTTCTCTTGGCATTCCATAGGTCTTTGGTGATTATATATTTCACCTGTGTTTGTATATGTCTCTTAACCCCAATATCGTAATGAATCCAATCCTCACACCTTTCCATTGGTGAACCATAAGTTTGTTTAATGAATCTGTGATTGCCCTTCTCCGTGGAAATATCTGCCCTGGTATCCGTTTTTAGGTAACACCTATAAGTGATATCCTACGATATGTGTCTTTCACTTTCTGACTTACTACAAGTCACATGATTACCTGTAGACTCATCTACGGGGCTGCAAATGGCATTGTGCCCTTTTTTTCCTTGGCTAATATTCTGTCTTAGCTAGGTCCATTTTCTGCAATGTGATTCCCTGAGGGCTGAGGATTAGCTGACCTGGGCAGAGTGACCCTGCCGGCAAGCCCTCGCCAGGTGTGCCTGGGTTGAGTTCAATAGAAACAGCACTCCAGGCAGCAATAGCCCCTGCAGCTGTGCCTGACTCCATATTCTCTGCCCCGTCAGCAGTCTCGGGGCTGTGCTGGTGGGAGGGTGTGAGGGTCCATGGCTTTGTTGGTGGCCCGGTGTGAGTGGGGCTCTGTTGGAATTTCTGCAGGAGTTGCCAGGTTGCCACCTGTAAAGAAGAGGATGTGTCACCCATAACTTCCACTGGAATTTCTCTCCGGGCTGAGGTGAGGGAGGAAAAAAAGGAGTGGGGGCCGGGACAGGAGTGGTATCTCAGGCAGGGAAATGGAAAGCTTCCAGACGAGCTCCCAGGGCCAGGACCATCCTGGCTGGCCTGCAGGCACCAAGTTGGCCTGCGTGCTGTCGCTGGTGTGGCTCCACGGCCCTTCCTCTAGGCTTTCAAGCCCTTGTACATATTCAGGTGTTTTACCTGGGAAGGGTGGGAACAGTTCAGCAGGAGCTGGCCTGGGGCTCAGCTCACGTTTACTCACAGAGTCCTCGGCACTGTCCCCCAGCTTTGCAATCAGGATGCTCCTTGCGTGGGGGGGCCGGGCTGCTGGCTGTATGGGAGATGATTCCCCACCTCTGACCAATCTCAGAATTGTTTACCGCTGGAACAAGTGCCCTGATAGGGTTTTCCTCTGTATAACTGCTGGGTACAGGATTTGTTTTTTCTTTTTTGGTTCAAGTAAGAAGTTATTCATCTTTTATGTATTTATTGATATAAGCATGGAAATAAATCATTCATAGAAATACATCTGTGTGAAGGGAAGAACTTTTTCTCTCTTTTATTTTTAAATTTCATTTCTAAAAATTTTGAAGTTTAATCATATTTAATTTTCTATACAGCAGGTTATTATTAGTTATCTATTTTATTCATATACATATATACAGGTCAATACCTATCTCCCAACTCATCTGACCACCAACACCCCATGGCTTCCCCCACTTGGTGTCCATACGTTTGTTCTCTACCTCTGTTTCTCTATTTCTGCCCTGCAAACCTGTTCATCTGTACCATATATCTAGGTTCCACATACATGCATTAATACAGAATATTTGTTTTGCTCTTTCTGACTTACTTCATTCTGTATGACAGTCTCTAGATCCACCGACTTCTCTACAAATAACCCAGTTTCATTACTTTTCATGGCTGAGTCATATCCCATTTTATGTATGTACCACATCTTTATCCATTCTTCTGTCTGTGGGCATTTAGGTTGCTTCCATTACCTGGCTATTGTAAATAGTGCTGCAATGAACATTGTGGTGAATGTGTGTTTTTGATTTATGGTTTTCTCTGGCTATATGCCCAGAAGTGGGATTGCTGGATCCTATGGTAATTCTATTTCTAGTTTCTTTAAGGAAACTCCATACTGTTCTCCATACGACTGTATCAATTAACCTTCCCACTAATAGTGGAAGAGGGTTCCTTTTGTCCACACCTTCCCCAGAATTTGTTGTTTGTAGATTTTCTGATGATGCCGATTCTAACAGGTGTGAGGTGATACCTCATTGTCGTTTTGATTTGCATTTCTCTAATAATTAGTGGTGTTGAGCAGCTTTTCATGTGCGTCTTGGCCGTCTCTGTGACTTCTTTGAAGAAACGTCTAATTAGATCTTCTGCCCATTTTTGTATTGGGTTGTTTGTTTTATTAATATTAAGCTGCGTGAGCTGTTTATATATATTGGAGATTAAACCCTTGTCCATTGATTCGTTTGCGAACGTTTTCGCCCATTCTGAGGGTTGCCTTTTTCCATTCCCGTTTTTTTTAACCAAAAAAGAAAGAAAGCAAAAGAAACAGAACACTAATGTGCGTGAAATATGCCTCTTGAAACTGTCGTTTTGAAATATGGACGTCTTTTGAACTTTTTGGTCGATATATGACCCCAGGATTTGTTTTCAGGGCAGGTGTCATTTACAGGCCAGCAATGATTTGGAATATCCACTGACCATTAGCTCTGGAATTAAAGCTGATGTTGTGTGAAACGGCCACAAGGTGGCAGCAGTTCTCCCTTAGCAAATCTGGTTACCAGGGCAACAGAGCCTCAATGGAAGTCGTGTTCTAGATTGGAATTTAGAATGGAATGTGCCAGGAGAAACCCCCTCAAGTTTGTCTCACTACTTCTTGTTCATGTTTTTAATTTAATTTTTAATTTTTTATTACAGCAAGTTTGATTACAACGTTTGGCTTGTTGTAGGTGTGCAAGATGTGGTTCTTTTACACATATACATATGTCTGTTCTTCCTGGGACCCTTTTCCCATGTACGTTATGACAGAATGTTGAGTAGTCTTCTCTTGGCATTCCGTAGGTCTTTGGTGATTATATATTTCACCTGTGTTTGTATATGTCTCTTAACCCCAATATCGTAATGAATCCAATCCTCACACCTTTCCATTGGTGAACCATAAGTTTGTTTAATGAATCTGTGATTGCCCTTCTCCGTGGAAATATCTGCCCTGGTATCCGTTTTTAGGTAACACCTATAAGTGATATCCTACGATATGTGTCTTTCACTTTCTGACTTACTACAAGTCACGTGATTACCTGTAGACTCATCTACGGGGCTGCAAATGGCATTGTGTCCTTTTTTCCCTTGGCTAATATTCTGGCTTAGCGAGGTCCATTTTCTGCAATGTGATTCCCTGAGGGCTGAGGATTAGCTGACCTGGGCAGACTGATCCTGCCGGCAAGCCCTCCCCAGGTGTGCCTGGGTTGAGGTCAATAGAAACAGCACTCCAGGCAGCAATAGCCCCTGCAGCTGTGCATGACTCCATATTCTCTGCCCCGTCAGCAGTCTCGGGGCTGTGCTGGTGGGAGGGTGTGAGGGTCCACGGCTTTGTTGGTGGCCCGGTGTGAGTGGGGGTCTGCTGGACTTTCTGCAGGAGTTGCCAGGCTGCCACCTGTAAAAAAGAGGATGTGTCACCCATAACTTCCGCTGGAATTTCTCTCCGGGCTGAGGTGAGGGAGGAAAAAAAGGAGTGGGGGCCGGGACAGGAGGGGTATCTCAGGCAGGGAAATGGAAAGCTTCCAGAAGAGCACCTGGGGCCAGGATTATCCTGGCTGGCCTGCAGGCACCAATTTGGCATGCGTGCTGTCACTGGTGTGTCTCCACGACCCTTCCTCTAGGCTTTCAAGCCCTTGTACATATTCAGGTGTTTTACCTGGGAAGGGTGGGAACAGTTCAGCAGCAGCTCGCCTTGGGCTCAGCTCACGTTTACTCACAGAGGCCTCGGCCCTGTCCCCCAGCTTTGCAATGAGGACGCTCCTTGCGTGGGGGTGCCGGGCTGCTGGCTGTATGGGAGATGATTCCCCACCTCTGACCAATTTCAGAATTGTTTACCGCTGGAGCAAGTGCCCTGATAGGGTTTTCCTCTGTATAACTGCTGGGTTCAGGTTTTTTTTTTCTTTTTTGGTTCAAGTTAGAATTTATTCATCTTTTATGTATTTATTGATATAAGCATGGAAATAATACATTCATAGAAATATATCTGTGTGAAGGGAAGAACTTTTTCCTGTTTTATTTTTAAATGTCATTTCTAAAAATTTTGAAGTTTAATTATATTTATTTTTCTATACAGCAGGTTATTATTAGTTATCTATTTTATTCATATACATATATACAGGTCAATACCTATCTCCCAACTCATCTGACCACCAACACCCCATGGCTTCCCCCACTTGGTGTCCATACGTTTGTTCTCTACCTCTGTTTCTCTATTTCTGCCCTGCAAACCTGTTCATCTGTACCATATATCTAGGTTCCACATACATGCATTAATACAGAATATTTGTTTTGCTCTTTCTGACTTACTTCATTCTGTATGACAGTCTCTAGATCCACCGACTTCTCTACAAATAACCCAGTTTCATTCCTTTTCATGGCTGAGTCATATCCCATTTTATATATGTACCACATCTTTATCCATTCTTCTGTCTGTGGGCATTTAGGTTGCTTCCATTACCTGGCTATTGTAAATAGTGCTGCAATGAACATTGTGGTGAATGTGTGTTTTTGATTTATGGTTGTCTCTGGGTATATGCCCAGAAGTGGGATTGCTGGATCCTATGGTAATTCTATTTCTAGTTTCTTTAAGGAAACTCCATACTATTCTCCATAGTGACTGTATCAATTTTACCTTCCCACTAATAGTGGAAGAGGGTTCCTTTTGTCCACACCCTCCCCAGAGTTTGTTGTTTGTAGATTTTCTGATGATGCCGATTCTAACAGGTGTGAGGTGATACCTCATTGTCGTTGTGATTTGCATTTCTCTAATAATTAGTGGTGTTGAGCAGCTTTTCATGTGCGTCTTGGCCGTCTCTGTGACTTCTTTGAAGAAACGTCTATTTAGATCTTCTGCCCATTTTTTGTATTGGGTTGTTTGTTTTATTAATATTAAGCTGCGTGAGCTGTTTATATATGTTGGAGATTAAACCATTGTCCATTGATTCGTTTGCGAATGTTTTGGCCCATTCTGAGGGTTGCCTTTTTCCATTCCCGTTTTTTTTAACCAAAAAAGAAAGAAAGCAAAAGAAACAGAACACTAATGTGCATGAAATATGCCTCTTGAAACTGTCGTTTTGAAATATGGACGTCTTTTGAACTTTTTTGTCTATATATGACCCCAGGATTTGTTTTCAGGGCAGGTGTCATTTACAGGCCAGCAATGATTTGGAATATCCACTGACCATTAGCGCTGGAATTAAAGCTGATGTTGTTTGAAACGGCCACAAGGTGGCAGCAGTTCTCCCTTAGCAAATCTGGTTACCAGGGCAACAGAGCCTCAATGGAAGTCATGTTCTAGATTGGAATTTAGAATTGAATGTGCCAGGAGAAAGCCCCTCAAGTTTGTCTCACTACTTCTTGTTCATGTTTTTAATTTAATTTTTAATTTTTTATTACAGCAAGTTTGATTACAACGTTTGGCTTGTTGTAGGTGTGCAAGATGTGGTTCTTTTACACATATACATATGTCTGTTCTTCCTGGGACCCTTTTCCCATGTACGTTATGACAGAATGTTGAGTAGTCTTCTCTTGGCATTCCGTAGGTCTTTGGTGATTATATATTTCACCTGTGTTTGTATATGTCTCTTAACCCCAATATCGTAATGAATCCAATCCTCACACCTTTCCATTGGTGAACCATAAGTTTGTTTAATGAATCTGTGATTGCCCTTCTCCGTGGAAATATCTGCCCTGGTATCCGTTTTTAGGTAACACCTATAAGTGATATCCTACGATATGTGTCTTTCACTTTCTGACTTACTACAAGTCACGTGATTACCTGTAGACTCATCTACGGGGCTGCAAATGGCATTGTGTCCTTTTTTTCCTTGGCTAATATTCTGGATTAGCGAGGTCCATTTTCTGCAATGTGATTCCCTGAGGGCTGAGGATTAGCTGACCTGGGCAGCCTGATCCTGCCGGCAAGCCCTCCCCAGGTGTGCCTGGTTTGAGGTCAATAGAAACAGCACTCCAGGCAGCAATAGCCCCTGCAGCTGTGCATGACTCCATATTCTCTGCCCCGTCAGCAGTCTCGGGGCTGTGCTGGTGGGAGGGTGTGAGGGTCCACGGCTTTGTTGGTGGCCCGGTGTGAATGGGGCTCTGCTGGACTTTCTGCAGGAGTTGCCAGGCTGCCACCTGTAAAGAAGAGGATGTGTCACCCATAACTTCCGCTGGAATTTCTCTCCGGGCTGAGGTGAGGGAGGAAAAAAAGGAGTGGGGGCCGGGACAGGAGGGTTATCTCAGGCAGGGAAATGGAAAGCTTCCAGAAGAGCACCTGGGGCCAGGATTATCCTGGCTGGCCTGCAGGCACCAATTTGGCATGCGTGCTGTCGCTGGTGTGTCTCCACGACCCTTCCTCTAGGCTTTCAAGCCCTTGTACATATTCAGGTGTTTTACCTGGGAAGGGTGGGAACAGTTCAGCAGCAGCTCGCCTTGGGCTCAGCTCACGTTTACTCACAGAGGCCTCGGCCCTGTCCCCCAGCTTTGCAATGAGGACGCTCCTTGCGTGGGGGTGCCGGGCTGCTGGCTGTATGGGAGATGATTCCCCACCTCTGACCAATTTCAGAATTGTTTACCGCTGGAGCAAGTGCCCTGATAGGGTTTTCCTCTGTATAACTGCTGGGTTCAGGTTTTATTTTTCTTTTTTGGTTCAAGTTAGAATTTATTCATCTTTTATGTATTTATTGATATAAGCATGGAAATAATACATTCATAGAAATATATCTGTGTGAAGGGAAGAACTTTTTCCTGTTTTATTTTTAAATGTCATTTCTAAAAATTTTGAAGTTTAATTATATTTATTTTTCTATACAGCAGGTTATTATTAGTTATCTATTTTATTCATATACATATATACAGGTCAATACCTATCTCCCAACTCATCTGACCACCAACACCCCATGGCTTCCCCCACTTGGTGTCCATACGTTTGTTCTCTACCTCTGTTTCTCTATTTCTGCCCTGCAAACCTGTTCATCTGTACCATATATCTAGGTTCCACATACATGCATTAATACAGAATATTTGTTTTGCTCTTTCTGACTTACTTCACTCTGTATGACAGTGTCTAGATCCACCGACTTCTCTACAAATAACCCAGTTTCATTCCTTTTCATGGCTGAGTCATATCCCATTTTATATATGTACCACATCTTTATCCATTCTTCTGTCTGTGGGCATTTAGGTTGCTTCCATTACCTGGCTATTGTAAATAGTGCTGCAATGAACATTGTGGTGAATGTGTGTTTTTGATTTATGGTTGTCTCTGGGTATATGCCCAGAAGTGGGATTGCTGGATCCTATGGTAATTCTATTTCTAGTTTCTTTAAGGAAACTCCATACTGTTCTCCATAGTGACTGTATCAATTTTACCTTCCCACTAATACTGGAAGAGGGTTCCTTTTGTCCACACCCTCCCCAGTATTTGTTGTTTGTAGATTTTCTGATGATGCCGATTCTAACAGGTGTGAGGTGATACCTCATTGTCGTTGTGATTTGCATTTCTCTAATAATTAGTGGTGTTGAGCAGCTTTTCATGTGCGTCTTGGCCGTCTCTGTGACTTCTTTGAAGAAACGTCTATTTAGATCTTCTGCCCATTTTTTGTATTGGGTTGTTTGTTTTATTAATATTAAGCTGCGTGAGCTGTTTATATATGTTGGAGATTAAACCATTGTCCATTGATTCGTTTGCGAACGTTTTGGCCCATTCTGAGGGTTGCCTTTTTCCATTCCCGTTTTTTTTAACCAAAAAAGAAAGAAAGCAAAAGAAACAGAACACTAATGTGCGTGAAATATGCCTCTTGAAACTGTCGTTTTGAAATATGGACGTCTTTTGAACTTTTTTGTCTAGATATGACCCCAGGATTTGTTTTCAGGGCAGGTGTCATTTACAGGCCAGCAATGATTTGGAATATCCACTGACCATTAGCGCTGGAATTAAAGCTGATATTGTGTGAAACGGCCACAAGGTGGCAGCAGTTCTCCCTTAGCAAATCTGGTTACTAGGGCAACAGAGCCTCAATGGAAACCGTGTTCTAGATTGGAATTTAGGATGGAAGGTGCCAGGAGAAAGCCCTCAAGTTTGTCTCACTACTTCTTGTTCGTGTTTTTAATTTAATTTTTAATTTTTTATTACAGCAAGTTTGATTACAACGTTTGCTTTTTGTAGGTGTGCAAGATGTAGTTCTGTTACACATATACATATGTCTGTTCTTCCTGGAACCTTTTCCCATGTACGTTATGACAGAATGTTGAGTAGTCTTCTCTTGGCATTCTGTAGGTCTTTGGTGATTATATACTTCACCTGTGTTTGTCTATGTCTCTTAACCCCAATATCGTAATGAATCCAATCCTCACACCTTTCCATTGGTGAACCATAAGTTTGTTTAATGAATCTGTGATTGCCCTTCTCTGTGGAAATATCTGCCCTGGTATCCGTTTTTAGGTAACACCTATAAGTGATATCCTACGATATGTGTCTTTCACTTTCTGATTTACTACAAGTCACGTGATTACCTGTAGACTCATCTACCTGGCTGCAAATGGCATTGTGCCCTTTTTTTCCTTGGCTAATATTCTGGCTTAGCGAGGTCCATTTTCTGCAATGTGATTCCCTGAGGGCTGAGGATTAGCTGACCTGGGCAGCCTGACCCTGCCGGCAAGCCCTCCTCAGGTGTGCCTGGGTTGAGGTCGATAGAAACAGCACTCCAGGCAGCAATAGCCCCTGCAGCTGTGCCGGACTCCATATTCTCTGCCCCGTCAGCAGTCTCGGGGCTGTGCTGGTGGGAGGGTGTGAGGGTCCACGGCTTTGTTGGTGGCCCGGTGTGAGTGGGGCTCTGCTGGACTTTCTGCAGGAGTTGCCAGGCTGCCACCTGTAAAGAAGAGGATGTGTCACCCATAACTTCCACTGGAATTTCTCTCCGGGCTGAGGTGAGGAAGGAAAAAAAGGAATGGAGGCCGGGACAGGAGGGTTATATCAGGCAGGGAAATGGAAAGCTTCCAGAAGAGTTCCCGTGGCCAGGACCATCCTGGCTGGCCTGCAGGCACCAAGTTGGCCTGCGTGCTGTCGCTGGTGTGGCTCCACGACCCTTCCTCTAGGCTTTCAAGCCCTTGTAAATATTCAGGTGTTTTACCTGGGAAGGGTGGGAACAGTTCAGCAGCAGCTGGCCTGGGGCTCAGCTCACGTTTACTCACAGAGGCCTCGGCACGGTCCCACAGCTTTGCAATGAGGACGCTCCTTGTGTGGGTGGGCCGGGCTGCTGGCTGTATGGGAGATGATTCCCCACCTTTGACCAATTTCAGAATTGTTTACCGCTGGAGCAAGTGCCCTGATAGGGTTTACCTCTGTATAACTGCTGCGTTCAGGTTTTTTTTTTTTCTTTTTTGGTTCAAGTTAGAATTTATTCATCTTTTATGTATTTATTGATATAAGCATGGAAATAATTCATTCATAGAAATACATCTGTGTGAAGGGAAGTACTTTTTTCTGTTTTATTTTTAAATTTCATTTCTAAAAATTTTGCAGTTTAATTATATTTATTTTTCTATACAGCAGGTTATTATTAGTTATCTATTTTATTCATATACATATATACAGGTCAATACCTATCTCCAAACTCATCTGACCACCAACACACCATGGCTTCCTCCACTTGGTGTCCATTCGTTTGTTCTCTACCTCTGTTTCTCTATTTCTGCCCTGCAAACCTGTTCATCTGTACCATATATCTAGGATCCACATACATGCATTAATACAGAATATTTGTTTGGCTCTTTCTGACTTACTTCATTCTGTATGATAGTCTCTAGATCCACCGACTTCTCTACAAATAACCCAGTTTCATTGCTTTTCATGGCTGAGTCATATTCCATTTTATATGTGTACCACATCTTTATCCATTCGTCTGTCTTTGGGCATTTAGGTCGCTTCAATTACCTGGCTATTGTAAATAGTGCTGCAATGAACATTGTGGTGAATGTGTGTTTTTGATTTATGGTTTTCTCTGGTTATATGCCCAGAAGTGGGATTGCTGGATCCTATGGTAATTCTATTTCTAGTTTCTTTAAGGAAACTCCATACTGTTCTCCATAGTGACTGTATCAATTTACCTTCTCACCAATAGTGGAAGAGGGTTCCTTTTGTCCACACCCTCCCCAGAATTTGTTGTTTGTAGATTTTCTGATGATGCCGATTCTAACAGGTGTGACGTGATACCTCATTGTCGTTTTGATTTGCACTTCTCTAATAATTAGTGGTGTTGGGCAGCTTTTCATGTGCGTCTTGGCCGTCTCTGTGACTTCTTTGAAGAAACGTCTATTTACATCTTCTGCCCATTTTTGTATTGGGTTGTTTTTTTTATTAATATTAAGCTGCGTGAGCTGTTTATATATATTGGAGATTAAACCTTTGTCCATTGATTCTTTTGCGAACGTTTTTGCCCATTCTGAGGGTTGCCTTTTTCCATTCCCGTTTTTTTTTTAACCAAAAAAGAAAGAAAGCAAAAGAAGCAGAACACTAATGTGCGTGAAATATGCCTCTTGAAATTGTCGTTTTGAAATATGGACGTCTTTTGAACTTTTTGGTCGATATATGACCGCAGGATTTGTTTTCAGGGCAGGTGTCATTTACAGGCCTGCAATGATTTGGAATATCCACTGACCAGTAGCGCTGGGATTAAAGGTGCTGTTGTGTGAAACGGCCACAAGGTGGCAGCAGTTCTCCCTTAGCAAATCTGGTTACTAGGGCAACAGAGCCTCAATGGAAGCCCTGTTCTAGATTGGAATTTAGAATGGAATGTGCCAGGAGAAAGCCCCTCAAGTTTGTCTCACTACTTCTTGTTCGTGTTTTTAATTTAATTTTTAATTTTTTATTACAGCAAGTTTGATTACAACGTTTGGCTTGTTGTAGGTGTGCAAGATGTGGTTCTTTTACACATATACATATGTCTGTTCTTCCTGGGACCCTTTTCCCATGTACGTTATGACAGAATGTTGAGTAGTCTTCTCTTGGCATTCCGTAGGTCTTTGGTGATTATATATTTCACCTGTGTTTGTATATGTCTCTTAACACCAATATCGTAATGAATCCAATCCTCACACCTTTCCATTGGTGAACCATAAGTTTGTTTAATGAATCTGTGATTGCCCTTCTCCATGGAAATATCTGCCCTGGTATCCGTTTTTAGGTAACACCTATAAGTGATATCCTACGATATGTGTCTTTCACTTTCTGACTTACTACAAGTCACGTGATTACCTGTAGACTCATCTACGGGGCTGCAAATGGCATTGTGCCCTTTTTTTCCTTGGCTAATATTCTGTCTTTGCGAGGTCCATTTTCTGCAATGTGATTTCCTGAGGGCTGAGGATTAGCTGACCTGGGCAGCCTGACCCTGCCGGCAAGCCCTCCCCAGGTGTGCCTGGGTTGAGGTCGATAGAAACAGCACTCCAGGCAGCAATAGCCCCTGCAGCTGTGCCTGACTCCATATTCTCTGCCCCGTCAGCAGTCTCGGGGCTGTGCTGGTGGGAGGGTGTGAGGGTCCACGGCTTTGTTGGTGGCCTGGTGTGAGTGGGGCTCTGCTGGACTTTCTGCAGGAGTTGCCAGGCTGCCACCTGTAAACAAGAGGATGTGTCACCCATAACTTCCACTGGAATTTCTCTCCGGGCTGAGGTGAGGAAGGAAAAAAGGAATGGGGGCCGGGACAGGAGGGGTATATCAGGCAGGGAAATGGAAAGCTTCCAGAAGATGCCCGGGGCCAGGACCATCCTGGCTGGCCTGCAGGCACCAAGTTGGCCTGCGTGCTGTCGCTGGTATGGCTCCACGGCCCTTCCTCTAGGCTTTCAAGCCCTTGTACATATTCAGGTGTTTTACCTGGGAAGGGTGGGAACAGTTCAGCAGCAGCTGGCCTGGGGCTCAGCTCACGTTTACTCACAGAGGCCTCGGCACGGTCTCACAGCTTTGCAATGAGGACGCTCCTTGTGTGGGTGGGCCGGGCTGCTGGCTCTGTGGGAGATGATTCCCCACCTTTGACCAATTTCAGAATTGTTTACCGCTGGAGCAAGTGCCCTGATAGGGTTTACCTCTGTATAACTGCTGCGTTCAGGTTTTTTTTTTTTTCTTTTTTGGTTCAAGTTACAATTTATTCATCTTTTATGTATTTATTGATATAAGCATGGAAATAATTCATTCATAGAAATACATCTGTGTGAAGGGAAGTACTTTTTTCTGTTTTATTTTTAAATTTCATTTCTAAAAATTTTGCAGTTTAATTATATTTATTTTTCTATACAGCAGGTTATTATTAGTTATCTATTTTATTCATATACATATATACAGGTCAATACCTATCTCCAAACTCATCTGACCACGAACACACCATGGCTTCCTCCACTTGGTGTCCATTCGTTTGTTCTCTACCTCTGTTTCTCTATTTCTGCCCTGCAAACCTGTTCATCTGTACCATATATCTAGGATCCACATACATGCATTAATACAGAATATTTGTTTGGCTCTTTCTGACTTACTTCATTCTGTATGATAGTCTCTAGATCCACCGACTTCTCTACAAATAACCCAGTTTCATTCCTTTTCATGGCTGAGTCATATTCCATTTTATATATGTACCACATCTTTATCCATTCGTCTGTCTTTGGGCATTTAGGTCGCTTCCATTACCTGGCTATTGTAAATAGTGCTGCAATGAACATTGTGGTGAATGTGTGTTTTTGATTTATGGTTTTCTCTGGTTATATATCCAGAAGTGGGATTGCTGGATCCTATGGTAATTCTATTTCTAGTTTCTTTAAGGAAACTCCATACTGTTCTCCATAGTGACTGTATCAATTTACCTTCTCACCAATAGTGGAAGAGGGTTCCTTTTGTCCACACCCTCCCCAGAATTTGTTGTTTGTAGATTTTCTGATGATGCCGATTCTAACAGGTGTGAGGTGATACCTCATTGTCGTTTTGATTTGCATTTCTCTAATAATTAGTGGTGTTGGGCAGCTTTTCATGTGCGTCTTGGCCGTCTCTGTGACTTCTTTGAAGAAACGTCTATTTACATCTTCTGCCCATTTTTGTATTGGGTTGTTTTTTTTATTAATATTAAGCTGCGTGAGCTGTTTATATATATTGGAGATTAAACCTTTGTCCATTGATTCTTTTGCGAACGTTTTTGCCCATTCTGAGGGTTGCCTTTTTCCATTCCCGTTTTTTTTTTAACCAAAAAAGAAAGAAAGCAAAAGAAGCAGAACACTAATGTGCGTGAAATATGCCTCTTGAAATTGTCGTTTTGAAATATGGACGTCTTTTGAACTTTTTGGTCGATATATGACCGCAGGATTTGTTTTCAGGGCAGGTGTCATTTACAGGCCTGCAATGATTTGGAATATCCACTGACCAGTAGCGCTGGGATTAAAGGTGCTGTTGTGTGAAACGGCCACAAGGTGGCAGCAGTTCTCCCTTAGCAAATCTGGTTACTAGGGCAACAGAGCCTCAATGGAAGCCCTGTTCTAGATTGGAATTTAGAATGGAATGTGCCAGGAGAAAGCCCCTCAAGTTTGTCTCACTACTTCTTGTTCGTGTTTTTAATTTAATTTTTAATTTTTTATTACAGCAAGTTTGATTACAACGTTTGGCTTGTTGTAGGTGTGCAAGTTGTGGTTCTTTTACACATATACATATGTCTGTTCTTCCTGGGACCCTTTTCCCATGTACGTTATGACAGAATGTTGAGTAGTCTTCTCTTGGCATTCCGTAGGTCTTTGGTGATTATATATTTCACCTGTGTTTGTATATGTCTCTTAACACCAATATCGTAATGAATCCAATCCTCACACCTTTCCATTGGTGAACCATAAGTTTGTTTAATGAATCTGTGATTGCCCTTCTCCATGGAAATATCTGCCCTGGTATCCGTTTTTAGGTAACACCTATAAGTGATATCCTACGATATGTGTCTTTCACTTTCTGACTTACTACAAGTCACGTGATTACCTGTAGACTCATCTACGGGGCTGCAAATGGCATTGTGCCCTTTTTTTCCTTGGCTAATATTCTGTCTTTGCGAGGTCCATTTTCTGCAATGTGATTTCCTGAGGGCTGAGGATTAGCTGACCTGGGCAGCCTGACCCTGCCGGCAAGCCCTCCCCAGGTGTGCCTGGGTTGAGGTCGATAGAAACAGCACTCCAGGCAGCAATAGCCCCTGCAGCTGTGCCTGACTCCATATTCTCTGCCCCGTCAGCAGTCTCGGGGCTGTGCTGGTGGGAGGGTGTGAGGGTCCACGGCTTTGTTGGTGGCCCGGTGTGAGTGGGGCTCTGCTGGACTTTCTGCAGGAGTTGCCAGGCTGCCACCTGTAAACAAGAGGATGTGTCACCCATAACTTCCACTGGAATTTCTCTCCGGGCTGAGGTGAGGAAGGAAAAAAGGAATGGGGGCCGGGACAGGAGGGGTATATCAGGCAGGGAAATGGAAAGCTTCCAGAAGATGCCCGGGGCCAGGACCATCCTGGCTGGCCTTCAGGCACCAAGTTGGCCTGCGTGCTGTCACTGGTATGGCTCCACGGCCCTTCCTCTAGGCTTTCAAGCCCTTGTACATATTCAGGTGTTTTACCTGGGAAGGGTGGGAACAGTTCAGCAGCAGCTGGCCTGGGGCTCAGCTCACGTTTACTCACAGAGGCCTCGGCACGGTCTCACAGCTTTGCAATGAGGACGCTCCTTGTGTGGGTGGGCCGGGCTGCTGGCTCTGTGGGAGATGATTCCCCACCTTTGACCAATTTCAGAATTGTTTACCGCTGGAGCAAGTGCCCTGATAGGGTTTACCTCTGTATAACTGCTGCGTTCAGGTTTTTTTTTTTTTCTTTTTTGGTTCAAGTTACAATTTATTCATCTGTTATGTATTTATTGATATAAGCATGGAAATAATTCATTCATAGAAATACATTTGTGTGAAGGGAAGTACTTTTTTCTGTTTTATTTTTAAATTTCATTTCTAAAAATTTTGCAGTTTAATTATATTTATTTTTCTATACAGCAGGTTATTATTAGTTATCTATTTTATTCATATACATATATACAGGTCAATACCTATCTCCAAACTCATCTGACCACGAACACACCATGGCTTCCTCCACTTGGTGTCCATTCGTTTGTTCTCTACCTCTGTTTCTCTATTTCTGCCCTGCAAACCTGTTCATCTGTACCATATATCTAGGATCCACATACATGCATTAATACAGAATATTTGTTTGGCTCTTTCTGACTTACTTCATTCTGTATGATAGTCTCTAGATCCACCGACTTCTCTACAAATAACCCAGTTTCATTCCTTTTCATGGCTGAGTCATATTCCATTTTATATATGTACCACATCTTTATCCATTCGTCTGTCTTTGGGCATTTAGGTCGCTTCCATTACCTGGCTATTGTAAATAGTGCTGCAATGAACATTGTGGTGAATGTGTGTTTTTGATTTATGGTTGTCTCTGGGTATATGCCCAGAAGTGGGATTGCTGGATCCTATGGTAATTCTATTTCAAGTTTCTTTAAGGAAACTCCATACTCTTCTCCATAGTGACTGTAACAATTTACCTTCCCAACAATAGTGGAAGAGGGTTCCTTTTGTCCACACCCTCCCCAGAATTTGTGGTTTGTAGATTTTCTGATGATGCCGATTCTAACAGGTGTGAGGTGATACCTCATTGTCGTTTTGATTTGCATTTCTCTAATAATTAGTGGTGTTGAGCAGCTTTTCATGTGCGTCTTGGCCGTCTCTGTGACTTCTTTGAAGAAACGTCTATTTAGATCTTCTGCCCATATTTGTATTAGGGTTGTTTGTTTTATTAATATTAAGCTGCGTGAGCTGTTTATGTATATTGGAGATTAAACCTTTGTCCACTGATTCGTTTGCGAACGTTTTCGCCCATTCTGAGGGTTGCCTTTTTCCATTCCCGTTGTTTTTAACCAAAAAAGAAAGAAAGCAAAAGAAGCAGAACACTAATGTGCATGAAATATTCCTCTTGAAACTGTCGTTTTGAAATATGGACGTCTTTTGAACTTTTTGGTCGATATATGAACCCAGGATTTGTTTTCAGGGCAGGTGTCATTTACAGGCCTGCAATGATTTGGAATATCCACTGACCATTAGCGCTGGGATTAAAGCTGCTGTTGTGTGAAGCGGCCACAAGGTGGCAGCAGTTCTCCCTTAGCAAATCTGCTTACTAGGGCAACAGAGCCTAATGGAAGCCGTGTTCTAGATTGGAATTTAGAATGGAATGTGCCAGGAGAAAGCTCCTCAAGTTTGTCTCACTACTTCTTGTTCGTGTTTTTAATTTAATTTTTAATTTTTTATTACAGCAAGTTTGATTACATCGTTTGGCTTGTTGTAGGTGTGCAAGATGTGGTTCTTTTACACATATACATATGTCTGTTCTTCCTGGGACCCTTTTCCCATGTACGTTATGACAGAATGTTGAGTAGTCTTCTCTTGGCATTCCGTAGGTCTTTGGTGATTATATATTTCACCTGTGTTTGTATATGTCTCTTAACACCAATATCGTAATGAATCCAATCCTCACACCTTTCCATTGGTGAACCATAAGTTTGTTTAATGAATCTGTGATTGCCCTTTTCCGTGGAAATATCTGCCCTGGTATCCGTTTTTAGGTAACACCTATAAGTGATATCCTACGATATGTGTCTTTCACTTTCTGACTTACTACAAGTCACGTGATTACCTGTAGACTCATCTACGGGGCTGCAAATGGCATTGTGCCCTTTTTTTCCTTGGCTAATATTCTGTCTTAGCGAGGTCCATTTTCTGCAATGTGATTCCCTGAGGGCTGAGGATTAGCTGACCTGGGCAGCCTGACCCTGCCGGCAAGCCCTCCCCAGGTGTGCCTGGGTTGAGGTCAATAGAAACAGCACTCCAGGCAGCAATAGCCCCTGAAGCTGTGCCTGACTCCATATTCTCTGCCCCGTCAGCAGTCTCGGGGCTGTGCTGGTGGGAGGGTGTGAGGGTCCACGGCTTTGTTGGTGGCCCGGTGTGAGTGGGGCTCTGCTGGACTTTCTTCAGGAGTTGCCAGGCTGCCACTTGTAAAGAAGAGGATGTGTCACCCATAACTTCCGCTGGAATTTCTCTCCGGGCTTAGGTGAGGAAGGAAAAAAAGGAGTGGGGGCCGCGACAGGAGGGGTATCTCAGGCAGGGAAATGGAAAGCTTCCAGTAGAGCGCCCGGGGCCAGGACCATCCTGGCTGGCCTTCAGGCACCAAGTTGGCCTGCGTGCTGTCGCTGGTGTGGATCCACGACCCTTCCTCTAGGCTTTCAAGCCCTTGTACATATTCAGGTGTTTTACCTGGGAAGGGTGGGAACAGTTCAGCAACAGCTGGCCTGGGGCTCTGCTCACGTTTACTCACAGAGGCCTCGGCACGGTCCCCCAGCTTTGCAATGAGGACGCTCCTTGCGTGGAGGGGCCGGGCTGCTGGCTGTATGGGAGATGATTCCCCACCTCTGACCAATTTCAGAATTGTTTACCGCTGGAGCAAGTGCCCTCATAGGGTTTTCCTCTGTATAACTGCTGGGTTCAGGTTTTTTTTTTCTTTTTGGGTTCAAGTTAGAATTTATTCATCTTTTATGTATTTATTGATATAAGCATGGAAATAATTCATTCATATAAATACATCTGTGTGAAGGGAAGAACTTTTTTCTGTTTTATTTTTAAATTTTATTTCTAAAAATTTTGAAGTTTAATTATATTTATTTTTCTATACAGCAGGTTATTATTGATTATTTATTTTATTCATATACATATATACAGGTCAATACCTATCTCCCAACTCATCTGACCACAACACCCCATGGCTTCCCCGACTTGGTGTCCATACGTTTGTTTTCTACCTCTGTTTCTCTATTTCTGCCATGCAAACCTGTTCATCTGTACCATATATCTAGGTTCCACATACATGCATTAATACAGAATATTTGTTTGGCTCTTTCTGACTTACTTCATTCTGTATGACAGTCTCTAGATCCACCGACTTCTCTACAAACAACCCAGTTTCATTCCTTTTCATGGCTGAGTCATATCCCATTTTATATATGTACCACATCTTTATCCATTCGTCTGTCTGTGGGCATTTAGGTTGCTTCCATTACCTGGCTATTGTAAATAGTGCTGCAATGAACATTGTGGTGAATGTGTGTTTTTGATTTATGGTTGTCTCTGGGTATATGCCCAGAAGTGGGATTGCTGGATCCTATGGTAATTCTATTTCTAGTTTCTTTAAGGAAACTCCATACTCTTCTCCATAGTGACTGTAACAATTTACCTTCCCACCAATAGTGGAAGAGGGTTCCTTTTGTCCACACCCTCCCCAGAATTTGTTGTTTGTAGATTTTCTGATGATGCCGATTCTAACAGGTGTGAGGTGATACCTCATTGTCGTTTTGATTTGCATTTCTCTAATAATTAGTGGTGTTGAGCAGCTTTTCATGTGCGTCTTGGCCGTCTCTGTGACATCTTTGAAGAAACGTCTATTTAGATCTTCTGCCCATATTTGTATTAGGGTTGTTTGTTTTATTAATATTAAGCTGCGTGAGCTGTTTATATATATTAGAGATTAAACCTTTGTCCATTGATTCATTTGTGAACGTTTTCGCCCATTCTGAGGGTTGCCTTTTTCCATTCCCGTTGTTTTTAACCAAAAAAGAAAGAAAGCAAAAGAAGCAGAACACTAATGTGCGTGAAATATTCCTCTTGAAACTGTCGTTTTGAAATATGGACGTCTTTTGAACTTTTTGGTCGATATATGACCCCAGGATTTGTTTTCAGGGCAGGTGTCATTTACAGGCCTGCAATGATTTGGAATATCCACTGACCATTAGCACTGGGATTAAAGCTGCTGTTGTGTGAAGCGGCCACAAGGTGGCAGCAGTTCTCCCTTAGCAAATCTGCTTACTAGGGCAACAGAACCTCAATGGAAGCCATGTTCTAGATTGGAATTTAGAATGGAATGTGCCAGGAGAAAGCCCCTCAAGTTTGTCTCACTACTTCTTGTTCGTGTTTTTAATTTAATTTTTAATTTTTTATTACAGCAAGTTTGATTACATCGTTTGGCTTGTTGTAGGTGTGCAAGATGTGGTTCTTTTACACATATACATATGTCTGTTCTTCCTGGGACCCTTTTCCCATGTACGTTATGACAGAATGTTGAGTAGTCTTCTCTTGGCATTCCGTAGGTCTTTGGTGATTATATATTTCACCTGTGTTTGTATATGTCTCTTAACACCAATATCGTAATGAATCCAATCCTCACACCTTTCCATTGGTGAACCATAAGTTTGTTTAATGAATCTGTGATTGCCCTTCTCCGTGGAAATATCTGCCCTGGTATCCGTTTTTAGGTAACACCTATAAGTGATATCCTACGATATGTGTCTTTCACTTTCTGACTTACTACAAGTCACGTGATTACCTGTAGACTCATCTACGGGGCTGCAAATGGCATTGTGTCCTTTTTTTCCTTGGCTAATATTCTGTCTTAGCGAGGTCCATTTTCTGCAATGTGATTCCCTGAGGGCTGAGGATTAGCTGACCTGGGCAGCCTGACCCTGCCGGCAAGCCCTCCCCAGGTGTGCCTGGGTTGAGGTCAATAGAAACAGCACTCCAGGCAGCAATAGCCCCTGCAGCTGTGCCTGACTCCATATTCTCTGCCCCGTCAGCAGTCTCGGGGCTGTGCTGGTGGGAGGGTGTGAGGGTCCACGGCTTTGTTGGTGGCCCGGTGTGAGTGGGGCTCTGCTGGACTTTCTGCAGGAGTTGCCAGGCTGCCACTTGTAAAGAAGAGGATGTGTCACCCATAACTTCCGCTGGAATTTCTCTCCGGGCTGAGGTGAGGAAGGAAAAAAAGGAGTGGCGGCCGGGACAGGAGGGGTATCTCAGGCAGGGAAATGGAAAGCTTCCAGAAGAGCGCCCGGGGCCAGGACCATCCTGGCTGGCCTTCAGGCACCAAGTTGGCCTGCGTGCTGTCGCTGGTGGGGATCCACGACCCTTCCTCTAGGCTTTCAAGCCCTTGTACATATTCAGGTGTTTTACCTGGGAAGGGTGGGAACAGTTCAGCAACAGCTGGCCTGGGGCTCTGCTCACGTTTACTCACAGAGGCCTCGGCACGGTCCCCCAGCTTTGCAATGAGGATGCTCCTTGAGTGGGGGGGCCGGGCTGCTGGCTGTATGGGAGATGAATCCCCACCTCTGACCAATTTCAGAATTGTTTACCGCTGGAGCAAGTGCCCTCATAGGGTTTTCCTCTGTATAACTGCTGGGTTCAGGTTTTTTTTTTCTTTTTGGGTTGAAGTTAGAATTTATTCATCTTTTATATATTTATTGATATAAGCATGGAAATAATTCATTCATAGAAATACATCTGTGTGAAGGGAAGAACTTTT
Organism: Mesoplodon densirostris; assembly: GCF_025265405.1. NCBI lineage: Eukaryota > Metazoa > Chordata > Mammalia > Artiodactyla > Ziphiidae > Mesoplodon > Mesoplodon densirostris. The sequence continues at coordinate 95,714,220 of NC_082666.1, forward strand.
TTCTGTTTTATTTTTAAATTTTATTTCTAAAAATTTTGAAGTTTAATTATATTTATTTTTCTATACAGCAGGTTATTATTGATTATTTATTTTATTCATATACATATATACAGGTCAATACCTATCTCCCAACTCATCTGACCACAACACCCCATGGCTTCCCCGACTTGGTGTCCATACGTTTGTTCTCTACCTCTGTTTCTCTATTTCTGCCCTGCAAAACTGTTCATCTGTACCATATATCTAGGTTCCACATACATGCATTAATACAGAATATTTGTTTGGCTCTTTCTGACTTACTTCATTCTGTATGACAGTCTCTAGATCCACCGACTTCTCTACAAACAAACCAGTTTCATTCCTTTTCATGGCTGAGTCATATCCCATTTTATATATGTACCACATCTTTATCCATTCGTCTGTATGTGGGCATTTAGGTTGCTTCCATTACCTGGCTATTGTAAATAGTGCTGCAATGAACATTGTGGTGAATGTGTGTTTTGGATTTATGGTTGTCTCTGGGTATATGCCCAGAAGTGGGATTGCTGGATCCTATGGTAATTCTATTTCTAGTTTCTTTAAGGAAACTCCATACTGTTCTCCATAGTGACTCTAACAATTTACCTTCCACCAATTGTGGAAGAGGGTTCCTTTTGTCCACACCCTCCCCAGAATTTGTGGTTTGTAGATTTTCTGATGATGCCGATTCTAACAGGTGTGAGGTGATACCTCATTGTCGTTTTGATTTGCATTTCTCTAATAATTAGTGGTGTTGAGCAGCTTTTCATGTGCGTCTTGGCCGTCTCTGTGACTTCTTTGAAGAAACGTCTATTTAGATCTTCTGCCCATATTTGTATTAGGGTTGTTTGTTTTATTAATATTAAGCTGCGTGAGCTGTTTATATATATTGGAGATTAAACCTTTGTCCATTGATTCATTTGTGAACGTTTTCGCCCATTCTGAGGGTTGCCTTTTTCCATTCCCGTTGTTTTTAACCAAAAAAGAAAGAAAGCAAAAGAAGCAGAACACTAATGTGCGTGAAATATGCCTCTTGAAACTGTCATTTTGAAATATGGACGTCTTTTGAACTTTTTGGTCGATATATGACCCCAGGATTTGTTTTCAGGGCAGGTGTCATTTACAGGCCTGCAATGATTTGGAATATCCACTGACCATTAGCGCTGGGATTAAAGCTGCTCTTGTGTGAAGCGGACACAAGGTGGCAGCAGTTCTCCCTTAGCAAATCTGCTTACTAGGGCAACAGAGCCTCAATGGAAGCCGTGTTCTAGATTGGAATTTAGAATGGAATGTGCCAGGAGAAAGCCCCTCAAGTTTGTCTCTCTACTTCTTGTTCGTGTTTTTAAGTTAATTTTTAATTTTTTATTACAGCAAGTTTGATTACATCGTTTGGCTTGTTGTAGGTGTTCAAGATGTGGTTCTTTTACACATATACATATGTCTGTTCTTCCTGGGACCCTTTTCCCATGTACGTTATGACAGAATGTTGAGTAGTCTTCTCTTGGCATTCCGTAGGTCTTTGGTGATTATATATTTCACCTGTGTTTGTATATGTCTCTTAACACCAATATCGTAATGAATCCAATCCTCACACCTTTCCATTGGTGAACCATAAGTTTGTTTAATGAATCTGTGATTGCCCTTCTCCGTGGAAATATCTGCCCTGGTATCCGTTTTTAGGTAACACCTATAAGTGATATCCTACGATATGTGTCTTTCACTTTCTGACTTACTACAAGTCCCGTGCTTACCTGTAGACTCATCTACGGGGCTGCAAATGGCATTGTGTCCTTTTTTTCCTTGGCTAATATTCTGTCTTAGCGAGGTCCATTTTCTGCAATGTGATTCCCTGAGGGCTGAGGATTAGCTGACCTGGGCAGCCTGACCCTGCCGGCAAGCCCTCCCCAGGTGTGCCTGGGTTGAGGTCAATAGAAACAGCACTCCCGGCAGCAATAGCCCCTGCAGCTGTGCCTGACTCCATATTCTCTGCCCCGTCAGCAGTCTCGGGGCTGTGCTGGTGGGAGGGTGTGAGGGTCCACGGCTTTGTTGGTGGCCCGGTGTGAGTGGGGCTCTGCTGGACTTTCTGCAGGAGTTGCCAGGCTGCCACTTGTAAAGAAGAGGATGTGTCACCCATAACTTCCACTGGAATTTCTCTCCGGGCTTAGGTGAGGAAGGAAAAAAAGGAGTGGGGGCCGGGACAGGAGGGGTATCTCAGGCAGGGAAATGGAAAGCTTCCAGAAGAGCGCCCGGGGCCAGGACCATCCTGGCTGGCCTTCAGGCACCAAGTTGGCCTGCGTGCTGTCGCTGGTGTGGATCCTCGACCCTTCCTCTAGGCTTTCAAGCCCTTGTACATATTCAGGTGTTTTACCTGGGAAGGGTGGGAACAGTTCAGCAACAGCTGGCCTGGGGCTCTGCTCACGTTTACTCACAGAAGCCTCAGCACGGTCCCACAGCTTTGCAATGAGGATGCTCCTTGAGTGGGGGGGCCGGGCTGCTGGCTGTATGGGAGATGATTCCCCACCTCTGACCAATTTCAGAATTGTTTACCGCTGGAGCAAGTGCCCTCATAGGGTTTTCCTCTGTATAACTGCTGGGTTCAGGTTTTTTTTTCTTTTTGGGTTCAAGTTAGAATTTATTCATCTTTTATGTATTTATTGATATAAGCATGGAAATAATTCATTCATATAAATACATCTGTGTGAAGGGAAGAACTTTTTTCTGTTTTATTTTTAAATTTTATTTCTAAAAATTTTGAAGTTTAATTATATTTATTTTTCTATACAGCAGGTTATTATTGATTATTTATTTTATTCATATACATATATACAGGTCAATACCTATCTCCCAACTCATCTGACCACAACACCCCAGGGCTTCCCCGACTTGGTGTCCATACGTTTGTTCTCTACCTCTGTTTCTCTATTTCTGCCCTGCAAACCTGTTCATCTGTACCATATATCTAGGTTCCGCATACATGCATTAATACAGAATATTTGTTTTGCTCTTTCTGACTTACTTCATTCTGTATGACAGTCTCTAGATCCACCGACTTCTCTACAAACAACCCAGTTTCATTCCTTTTCATGGCTGAGTCATATCCCATTTTATATATGTACCACATCTTTATCCATTCGTCTGTCTGTGGGCATTTAGGTTGCTTCCATTACCTGGCTATTGTAAATAGTGCTGCAATGAACATTGTGGTGAATGTGTGTTTTTGATTTATGGTTGTCTCTGGGTATATGCCCAGAAGTGGGATAGTTGGATCCTATGTTAATTCTATTTCTAGATTCTTTAAGGAAACTCCATACTCTTCTCCATAGTGACTGTAACAATTTACCTTCCACCAATAGTGGAAGAGGTTTCCTTTTGTCCACACCCTCCCCAGAATTTGTTGTTTGTAGATTTTCTGATGATGCCGATTCTAACAGGTGTGAGGTGATACCTCATTGTCGTTTTGATTTGCATTTCTCTAATAATTAGTGGTGTTGAGCAGCTTTTCATGTGCGTCTTGGCCGTCTCTGTGACTTCTTTGAAGAAACGTCTATTTAGGTCTTCTGCCCATATTTGTATTAGGGTTGTTTGTTTTATTAATATTAAGCTGCGTGAGCTGTTTATATATATTGGAGATTAAACCTTTGTCCATTGATTCATTTGCGAACGTTTTCGCCCATTCTGAGGGTTGCCTTTTTCCATTCCCGTTGTTTTTAACCAAAAAAGAAAGAAAGCAAAAGAAGCAGAACACTAATGTGCGTGAAATATTCCTCTTGAAACTGTCATTTTGAAATATGGACGTCTTTTGAACTTTTTGGTCGATATATGACCCCAGGATTTGTTTTCAGGGCAGGTGTCATTTACAGGCCTGCAATGATTTGGAATATCCACTGACCATTAGCGCTGGGATTAAAGCTGCTGTTGTGTGAAGCGGCCACAAGGTGGCAGCAGTTCTCCCTTAGCAAATCTGCTTACTAGGGCAACAGAGCCTCAATGGAAGCCGTGTTCTAGATTGGAATTTAGAATGGAATGTGCCAGGAGAAAGCCCCTCAAGTTTGTCTCACTACTTCTTGTTCGTGTTTTTAAGTTAATTTTTAATTTTTTATTACAGCAAGTTTGATTACATCGTTTGGCTTGTTGTAGGTGTGCAAGATGTGGTTCTTTTACACATATACATATGTCTGTTCTTCCTGGGACCCTTTTCCCATGTACGTTATGACAGAATGTTGAGTAGTCTTCTCTTGGCATTCCGTAGATCTTTGGTGATTATATATTTCACCTGTGTTTGTATATGTCTCTTAACCCCAATATCGTAATGAATCCAATCCTCACACCTTTCCATTGGTGAACCATAAGTTTGTTTAATGAATCTGTGATTGCCCTTCTCCGTGGAAATATCTGCCCTGGTATCCGTTTTTAGGTAACACCTATAAGTGATATCCTACGATATGTGTCTTTCACTTTCTGACTTACTACAAGTCACGTGATTACCTGTAGACTCATCTACGGGGCTGCAAATGGCATTGTGTCCTTTTTTTCCTTGGCTAATATTCTGTCTTAGCGAGGTCCATTTTCTGCAATGTGATTCCCTGAGGGCTGAGGATTAGCTGACCTGGGCAGCCTGACCCTGCCGGCAAGCCCTCCCCAGGTGTGCCTGGGTTGAGGTCAATAGAAACAGCACTCCAGGCAGCAATAGCCCCTGCAGCTGTGCCTGACTCCATATTCTCTGCCCCGTCAGCAGTCTCGGGGCTGTGCTGGTGGGAGGGTGTGAGGGTCCACGGCTTTGTTGGTGGCCCGGTGTGAGTGGGGCTCTGCTGGACTTTCTGCAGGAGTTGCCAGGCTGCCACTTGTAAAGAAGAGGATGTGTCACCCATAACTTCCGCTGGAATTTCTCTCCGGGCTGAGGTGAGGAAGGAAAAAAAGGAGTGGCGGCCGGGACAGGAGGGGTATCTCAGGCAGGGAAATGGAAAGCTTCCAGAAGAGCGCCCGGGGCCAGGACCATCCTGGCTGGCCTTCAGGCACCAAGTTGGCCTGCGTGCTGTCGCTGGTGGGGATCCACGACCCTTCCTCTAGGCTTTCAAGCCCTTGTACATATTCAGGTGTTTTACCTGGGAAGGGTGGGAACAGTTCAGCAACAGCTGGCCTGGGGCTCTGCTCACGTTTACTCACAGAGGCCTCGGCACGGTCCCCCAGCTTTGCAATGAGGATGCTCCTTGAGTGGGGGGGCCGGGCTGCTGCCTGTATGGGAGATGAATCCCCACCTCTGACCAATTTCAGAATTGTTTACCGCTGGAGCAAGTGCCCTCATAGGGTTTTCCTCTGTATAACTGCTGGTTTCAGGTTTTTTTTTTCTTTTTGGGTTGAAGTTAGAATTTATTCATCTTTTATATATTTATTGATATAAGCATGGAAATAATTCATTCATAGAAATACATCTGTGTGAAGGGAAGAACTTTTTTCTGTTTTATTTTTAAATTTTATTTCTAAAAATTTTGAAGTTTAATTATATTTATTTTTCTATACAGCAGGTTATTATTGATTATTTATTTTATTCATATACATATATACAGGTCAATACCTATCTCCCAACTCATCTGACCACAACACCCCATGGCTTCCCCGACTTGGTGTCCATACGTTTGTTCTCTACCTCTGTTTCTCTATTTCTGCCCTGCAAACCTGTTCATCTGTACCATATATCTAGGTTCCACATACATGCATTAATACAGAATATTTGTTTTGCTCTTTCTGACTTACTTCATTCTGTATGACAGTCTCTAGATCCACCGACTTCTCTACAAACAAACCAGTTTCATTCCTTTTCATGGCTGAGTCATATCCCATTTTATATATGTACCACATCTTTATCCATTCGTCTGTATGTGGGCATTTAGGTTGCTTCCATTACCTGGCTATTGTAAATAGTGCTGCAATGAACATTGTGGTGAATGTGTGTTTTTGATTTATGGTTGTCTCTGGGTATATGCCCAGAAGTGGGATTGCTGGATCCTATGTTAATTCTATTACTAGATTCTTTAAGGAAACTCCATACTGTTCTCCATAGTGACTCTAACAATTTACCTTCCACCAATTGTGGAAGAGGGTTCCTTTTGTCCACACCCTCCCCAGAATTTGTGGTTTGTAGATTTTCTGATGATGCCGATTCTAACAGGTGTGAGGTGATACCTCATTGTCGTTGTGATTTGCATTTCTCTAATAATTAGTGGTGTTGAGCAGCTTTTCATGTGCGTCTTGGCCGTCTCTGTGACTTCTTTGAAGAAACGTCTATTTAGATCTTCTGCCCATATTTGTATTGGTTTGTTTGTTTTATTAATATTAAGCTGCGTGAGCTGTTTATATATATTGGAGATTAAACCTTTGTCCATTGATTCGTTTGCGAAAGTTTTCGCCCATTCTGAGGGTTGCCTTTTTCCATTCCCGTTTTTTTTAACCAAAAAAGAAAGAAAGCAAAAGAAGCAGAACACTAATGTGCGTGAAATATGCCTCTTGAAACTGTCGTTTGGAAATATGGACGTCTTTTGAACTTTTTGGTCGATATATGACCCCAGGATTTGTTTTCAGGGCAGGTGTCATTTACAGGCCTGCAATGATTTGGAATATCCACTGACCATTAGCGCTGGGATTAAAGCTACTGTTGTGTGAAACGGCCACAAGGTGGCAGCAGTTCTCCCTTAGCAAATCTGCTTACTAGGGCAACAGAGCCTCAATGGAAGCCGTGTTCTAGATTGGAATTTAGAATGGAATGTGCCAGGAGAAAGCCCCTCAAGTTTGTCTCACTACTTCTTGTTCGTGTTTTTAATTTAATTTTTAATTTTTTATTACAGCAAGATTGATTACATCATTTGGCTTGTTGTAGGTGTGCAAGATGTGGTTCTTTTACACATATACATATGTCTGTTCTTCCTGGGACCCTTTTCCCATGTACGTTATGACAGAATGTTGAGTAGTCTTCTCTTGGCATTCCGTAGATCTTTGGTGATTATATATTTCACCTGTGTTTGTATATGTCTCTTAACCCCAATATCGTAATGAATCCAATCCTCACACCTTTCCATTGGTGAACCATAAGTTTGTTTAATGAATCTGTTATTGCCCTTCTCCGTGGAAATATCTGCCCTGGTATCCGTTTTTAGGTAACACCTATAAGTGATATCCTACGATATGTGTCTTTCACTTTCTGACTTACTACAAGTCACGTGATTACCTGTAGACTCATCTACGGGGCTGCAAATGGCATTGTGTCCTTTTTTCCTTGGCTAATATTCTGTCTTAGCGAGGTCCATTTTCTGCAATGTGATTCCCTGAGGGCTGAGGATTAGCTGACCTGGGCAGCCTGACCCTGCCGGCAAGCCCTCCCCAGGTGTGCCTGGGTTGAGGTCAATAGAAACAGCACTCCAGGCAGCAATAGCCCCTGCAGCTGTGCCTGACTCCATATTCTCTGCCCCGTCAGCAGTCTCGGGGCTGTGCTGGTGGGAGGGTGTGAGGGTCCATGGCTTTGTTGGTGGCCCGGTGTGAGTGGGGCTCTGCTGGACTTTCTGCAGGAGTTGCCAGGCTGCCACTTGTAAAGAAGAGGATGTGTCACCCATAACTTCCGCTGGAATTTCTCTCCGGGCTGAGGTGAGGAAGGAAAAAAAGGAGTGGGGGCCGGGACAGGAGGGGTATCTCAGGCAGGGAAATGGAAAGCTTCCAGAAGAGCGCCCGGGGCCAGGACCATCCTGGCTGGCCTTCAGGCACCAAGTTGGCCTGCGTGCTGTCGCTGGTGTGGCTCCACGACCCTTCCTCTAGGCTTTCAAGCCCTTGTACATATTCAGGTGTTTTACCTGGGAAGGGTGGGAACAGTTCAGCAACAGCTGGCCTGGGGCTCTGCTCACGTTTACTCACAGAAGCCTCAGCACGGTCCCACAGCTTTGCAATGAGGATGCTCCTTGAGTGGGGGGGCCGGGCTGCTGGCTGTATGGGAGATGATTCCCCACCTCTGACCAATTTCAGAATTGTTTACCGCTGGAGCAAGTGCCCTCATAGGGTTTTCCTCTGTATAACTGCTGGGTTCAGGTTTTTTTTTCTTTTTGGGTTCAAGTTAGAATTTATTCATCTTTTATGTATTTATTGATATAAGCATGGAAATAATTCATTCATATAAATACATCTGTGTGAAGGGAAGAACTTTTTTCTGTTTTATTTTTAAATTTTATTTCTAAAAATTTTGAAGTTTAATTATATTTATTTTTCTATACAGCAGGTTATTATTGATTATTTATTTTATTCATATACATATATACAGGTCAATACCTATCTCCCAACTCATCTGACCACAACACCCCAGGGCTTCCCCGACTTGGTGTCCATACGTTTGTTCTCTACCTCTGTTTCTCTATTTCTGCCCTGCAAACCTGTTCATCTGTACCATATATCTAGGTTCCGCATACATGCATTAATACAGAATATTTGTTTTGCTCTTTCTGACTTACTTCATTCTGTATGACAGTCTCTAGATCCACCGACTTCTCTACAAACAACCCAGTTTCATTCCTTTTCATGGCTGAGTCATATCCCATTTTATATATGTACCACATCTTTATCCATTCGTCTGTCTGTGGGCATTTAGGTTGCTTCCATTACCTGGCTATTGTAAATAGTGCTGCAATGAACATTGTGGTGAATGTGTGTTTTTGATTTATGGTTGTCTCTGGGTATATGCCCAGAAGTGGGATAGTTGGATCCTATGTTAATTCTATTTCTAGATTCTTTAAGGAAACTCCATACTCTTCTCCATAGTGACTGTAACAATTTACCTTCCACCAATAGTGGAAGAGGTTTCCTTTTGTCCACACCCTCCCCAGAATTTGTTGTTTGTAGATTTTCTGATGATGCCGATTCTAACAGGTGTGAGGTGATACCTCATTGTCGTTTTGATTTGCATTTCTCTAATAATTAGTGGTGTTGAGCAGCTTTTCATGTGCGTCTTGGCCGTCTCTGTGACTTCTTTGAAGAAACGTCTATTTAGGTCTTCTGCCCATATTTGTATTAGGGTTGTTTGTTTTATTAATATTAAGCTGCGTGAGCTGTTTATATATATTGGAGATTAAACCTTTGTCCATTGATTCATTTGCGAACGTTTTCGCCCATTCTGAGGGTTGCCTTTTTCCATTCCCGTTGTTTTTAACCAAAAAAGAAAGAAAGCAAAAGAAGCAGAACACTAATGTGCGTGAAATATTCCTCTTGAAACTGTCATTTTGAAATATGGACGTCTTTTGAACTTTTTGGTCGATATATGACCCCAGGATTTGTTTTCAGGGCAGGTGTCATTTACAGGCCTGCAATGATTTGGAATATCCACTGACCATTAGCGCTGGGATTAAAGCTGCTGTTGTGTGAAGCGGCCACAAGGTGGCAGCAGTTCTCCCTTAGCAAATCTGCTTACTAGGGCAACAGAGCCTCAATGGAAACCGTGTTCTAGATTGGAATTTAGAATGGAATGTGCCAGGAGAAAGCCCCTCAAGTTTGTCTCACTACTTCTTGTTCGTGTTTTTAAGTTAATTTTTAATTTTTTATTACAGCAAGTTTGATTACATCGTTTGGCTTGTTGTAGCTGTGCAAGATGTGGTTCTTTTACACATATACATATGTCTGTTCTTCCTGGGACCCTTTTCCCATGTACGTTATGACAGAATGTTGAGTAGTCTTCTCTTGGCATTCCGTAGATCTTTGGTGATTATATATTTCACCTGTGTTTGTATATGTCTCTTAACCCCAATATCGTAATGAATCCAATCCTCACACCTTTCCATTGGTGAACCATAAGTTTGTTTAATGAATCTGTGATTGCCCTTCTCCGTGGAAATATCTGCCCTGGTATCCGTTTTTAGGTAACACCTATAAGTGATATCCTACGATATGTGTCTTTCACTTTCTGACTTACTACAAGTCACGTGATTACCTGTAGACTCATCTACGGGGCTGCAAATGGCATTGTGTCCTTTTTTTCCTTGGCTAATATTCTGTCTTAGCGAGGTCCATTTTCTGCAATGTGATTCCCTGAGGGCTGAGGATTAGCTGACCTGGGCAGCCTGACCCTGCCGGCAAGCCCTCCCCAGGTGTGCCTGGGTTGAGGTCAATAGAAACAGCACTCCAGGCAGCAATAGCCCCTGCAGCTGTGCCTGACTCCATATTCTCTGCCCCGTCAGCAGTCTCGGGGCTGTGCTGGTGGGAGGGTGTGAGGGTCCACGGCTTTGTTGGTGGCCCGGTGTGAGTGGGGCTCTGCTGGACTTTCTGCAGGAGTTGCCAGGCTGCCACTTGTAAAGAAGAGGATGTGTCACCCATAACTTCCGCTGGAATTTCTCTCCGGGCTGAGGTGAGGAAGGAAAAAAAGGAGTGGCGGCCGGGACAGGAGGGGTATCTCAGGCAGGGAAATGGAAAGCTTCCAGAAGAGCGCCCGGGGCCAGGACCATCCTGGCTGGCCTTCAGGCACCAAGTTGGCCTGCGTGCTGTCGCTGGTGGGGATCCACGACCCTTCCTCTAGGCTTTCAAGCCCTTGTACATATTCAGGTGTTTTACCTGGGAAGGGTGGGAACAGTTCAGCAACAGCTGGCCTGGGGCTCTGCTCACGTTTACTCACAGAGGCCTCGGCACGGTCCCCCAGCTTTGCAATGAGGATGCTCCTTGAGTGGGGGGGCCGGGCTGCTGGCTGTATGGGAGATGAATCCCCACCTCTGACCAATTTCAGAATTGTTTACCGCTGGAGCAAGTGCCCTCATAGGGTTTTCCTCTGTATAACTGCTGGGTTCAGGTTTTTTTTTTCTTTTTGGGTTGAAGTTAGAATTTATTCATCTTTTATATATTTATTGATATAAGCATGGAAATAATTCATTCATAGAAATACATCTGTGTGAAGGGAAGAACTTTTTTCTGTTTTATTTTTAAATTTTATTTCTAAAAATTTTGAAGTTTAATTATATTTATTTTTCTATACAGCAGGTTATTATTGATTATTTATTTTATTCATATACATATATACAGGTCAATACCTATCTCCCAACTCATCTGACCACAACACCCCATGGCTTCCCCGACTTGGTGTCCATACGTTTGTTCTCTACCTCTGTTTCTCTATTTCTGCCCTGCAAACCTGTTCATCTGTACCATATATCTAGGTTCCACATACATGCATTAATACAGAATATTTGTTTTGCTCTTTCTGACTTACTTCATTCTGTATGACAGTCTCTAGATCCACCGACTTCTCTACAAACAAACCAGTTTCATTCCTTTTCATGGCTGAGTCATATCCCATTTTATATATGTACCACATCTTTATCCATTCGTCTGTATGTGGGCATTTAGGTTGCTTCCATTACCTGGCTATTGTAAATAGTGCTGCAATGAACATTGTGGTGAATGTGTGTTTTTGATTTATGGTTGTCTCTGGGTATATGCCCAGAAGTGGGATTGCTGGATCCTATGTTAATTCTATTACTAGATTCTTTAAGGAAACTCCATACTGTTCTCCATAGTGACTCTAACAATTTACCTTCCACCAATTGTGGAAGAGGGTTCCTTTTGTCCACACCCTCCCCAGAATTTGTGGTTTGTAGATTTTCTGATGATGCCGATTCTAACAGGTGTGAGGTGATACCTCATTGTCGTTTTGATTTGCATTTCTCTAATAATTAGTGGTGTTGAGCAGCTTTTCATGTGCGTCTTGGCCGTCTCTGTGACTTCTTTGAAGAAACGTCTATTTAGATCTTCTGCCCATATTTGTATTGGTTTGTTTGTTTTATTAATATTAAGCTGCGTGAGCTGTTTATATATATTGGAGATTAAACCTTTGTCCATTGATTCGTTTGCGAAAGTTTTCGCCCATTCTGAGGGTTGCCTTTTTCCATTCCCGTTTTTTTTAACCAAAAAAGAAAGAAAGCAAAAGAAGCAGAACACTAATGTGCGTGAAATATGCCTCTTGAAACTGTCGTTTGGAAATATGGACGTCTTTTGAACTTTTTGGTCGATATATGACCCCAGGATTTGTTTTCAGGGCAGGTGTCATTTACAGGCCTGCAATGATTTGGAATATCCACTGACCATTAGCGCTGGGATTAAAGCTACTGTTGTGTGAAACGGCCACAAGGTGGCAGCAGTTCTCCCTTAGCAAATCTGCTTACTAGGGCAACAGAGCCTCAATGGAAACCGTGTTCTAGATTGGAATTTAGAATGGAATGTGCCAGGAGAAAGCCCCTCAAGTTTGTCTCACTACTTCTTGTTCGTGTTTTTAATTTAATTTTTAATTTTTTATTACAGCAAGATTGATTACATCATTTGGCTTGTTGTAGGTGTGCAAGATGTGGTTCTTTTACACATATACATATGTCTGTTCTTCCTGGGACCCTTTTCCCATGTACGTTATGACAGAATGTTGAGTAGTCTTCTCTTGGCATTCCGTAGATCTTTGGTGATTATATATTTCACCTGTGTTTGTATATGTCTCTTAACCCCAATATCGTAATGAATCCAATCCTCACACCTTTCCATTGGTGAACCATAAGTTTGTTTAATGAATCTGTTATTGCCCTTCTCCGTGGAAATATCTGCCCTGGTATCCGTTTTTAGGTAACACCTATAAGTGATATCCTACGATATGTGTCTTTCAATTTCTGACTTACTACAAGTCACGTGATTACCTGTAGACTCATCTACGGGGCTGCAAATGGCATTGTGTCCTTTTTTCCTTGGCTAATATTCTGTCTTAGCGAGGTCCATTTTCTGCAATGTGATTCCCTGAGGGCTGAGGATTAGCTGACCTGGGCAGCCTGACCCTGCCGGCAAGCCCTCCCCAGGTGTGCCTGGGTTGAGGTCAATAGAAACAGCACTCCAGGCAGCAATAGCCCCTGCAGCTGTGCCTGACTCCATATTCTCTGCCCCGTCAGCAGTCTCGGGGCTGTGCTGGTGGGAGGGTGTGAGGGTCCATGGCTTTGTTGGTGGCCCGGTGTGACTGGGGCTCTGCTGGACTTTCTGCAGGAGTTGCCAGGCTGCCACTTGTAAAGAAGAGGATGTGTCACCCATAACTTCTGCTGGAATTTCTCTCCGGGCTTAGGTGAGGAAGGAAAAAAAGGAGTGGGGGCCGGGACAGGAGGGGTATCTCAGGCAGGGAAATGGAAAGCTTCCAGAAGAGCGCCCGGGGCCAGGACCATCCTGGCTGGCCTTCAGGCACCAAGTTGGCCTGCGTGCTGTCGCTGGTGGGGATCCACGACCCTTCCTCTAGGCTTTCAAGCCCTTGTACATATTCAGGTGTTTTACCTGGGAAGGGTGGGAACAGTTCAGCAACAGCTGGCCTGGGGCTCAGCTCACGTTTACTCCCAGAGGCCTCGGCACGGTCCCCCAGCTTTGCAATGAGGATGCTCCTTGAGTGGGGGGGCCGGGCTGCTGGCTGTATGGGAGATGATTCCCCACCTCTGACCAATTTCAGAATTGTTTACCGCTGGAGCAAGTGCCCTCATAGGGTTTTCCTCTGTATAACTGCTGGGTTCAGGTTTTTTTTTCTTTTTGGGTTCAAGTTAGAATTTATTCATCTTTTATGTATTTATTGATATAAGCATGGAAATAATTCATTCATATAAATACATCTGTGTGAAGGGAAGAACTTTTTTCTGTTTTATTTTTAAATTTTATTTCTAAAAATTTTGAAGTTTAATTATATTTATTTTTCTATACAGCAGGTTATTATTGATTATTTATTTTATTCATATACATATATACAGGTCAATACCTATCTCCCAACTCATCTGACCACAACACCCCATGGCTTCCCCGACTTGTTGTCCATACGTTTGTTCTCTACCTCTGTTTCTCTATTTCTGCCCTGCAAACCTGTTCATCTGTACCATATATCTAGGTTCCACATACATGCATTAATACAGAATATTTGTTTTGCTCTTTCTGACTTACTTCATTCTGTATGACAGTCTCTAGATCCACCGACTTCTCTACAAACAACCCAGTTTCATTCCTTTTCATGGCTGAGTCATATCCCATTTTATATATGTACCACATCTTTATCCATTCGTCTGTCTGTGGGCATTTAGGTTGCTTCCATTACCTGGCTATTGTAAATAGTGCTGCAATGAACATTGTGGTGAATATGTGTTTTTGATTTATGGTTGTCTCTGGGTATATGCCCAGAAGTGGGATTGCTGGATCCTATGGTAATTCTATTTCTAGTTTCTTTAAGGAAACTCCATACTCTTCTCCATAGTGACTGTAACAATTTACCTTCCCACCAATAGTGGAAGAGGGTTCCTTTTGTCCACACCCTCCCCAGAATTTGTTGTTTGTAGATTTTCTGATGATGCCGATTCTAACAGGTGTGAGGTGATACCTCATTGTCGTTTTGATTTGCATTTCTCTAATAATTAGTGGTGTTGAGCAGCTTTTCATGTGCGTCTTGGCCGTCTCTGTGACTTCTTTGAAGAAACGTCTATTTAGGTCTTCTGCCCATATTTGTATTAGGGTTGTTTGTTTTATTAATATTAAGCTGCGTGAGCTGTTTATATATATTGGAGATTAAACCTTTGTCCATTGATTCATTTGTGAACGTTTTCGCCCATTCTGAGGGTTGCCTTTTTCCATTCCCGTTGTTTTTAACCAAAAAAGAAAGAAAGCAAAAGAAGCAGAACACTAATGTGCGTGAAATATTCCTCTTGAAACTGTCATTTTGAAATATGGACGTCTTTTGAACTTTTTGGTCGATATATGACCCCAGGATTTGTTTTCAGGGCAGGTGTCATTTACAGGCCTGCAATGATTTGGAATATCCACCGACCATTAGCGCTGGGATTAAAGCTGCTCTTGTGTGAAGCGGCCACAAGGTGGCAGCAGTTCTCCCTTAGCAAATCTGCTTACTAGGGCAACAGAGCCTCAATGGAAGCCGTGTTCTAGATTGGAATTTAGAATGGAATGTGCCAGGAGAAAGCCCCTCATGTTTGTCTCTCTACTTCTTGTTCGTGTTTTTAAGTTAATTTTTAATTTTTTATTACAGCAAGTTTGATTACATCGTTTGGCTTGTTGTAGGTGTGCAAGATGTGGTTCTTTTACACATATACATATGTCTGTTCTTCCTGGGACCCTTTTCCCATGTACGTTATGACAGAATGTTGAGTAGTCTTCTCTTGGCATTCCGTAGGTCTTTGGTGATTATATATTTCACCTGTGTTTGTATATGTCTCTTAACACCAATATCGTAATGAATCCAATCCTCACACCTTTCCATTGGTGAACCATAAGTTTGTTTAATGAATCTGTGATTGCCCTTCTCCGTGGAAATATCTGCCCTGGTATCCGTTTTTAGGTAACACCTATAAGTGATATCCTACAATATGTGTCTTTCACTTTCTGACTTACTACAAGTCCCGTGCTTACCTGTAGACTCATCTACGGGGCTGCAAATGGCATTGTGTCCTTTTTTTCCTTGGCTAATATTCTGTCTTAGCGAGGTCCATTTTCTGCAATGTGATTCCCTGAGGGCTGAGGATTAGCTGACCTGGGCAGCCTGACCCTGCCGGCAAGCCCTCCCCAGGTGTGCCTGGGTTGAGGTCAATAGAAACAGCACTCCCGGCAGCAATAGCCCCTGCAGCTGTGCCTGACTCCATATTCTCTGCCCCGTCAGCAGTCTCGGGGCTGTGCTGGTGGGAGGGTGTGAGGGTCCACGGCTTTGTTGGTGGCCCGGTGTGAGTGGGGCTCTGCTGGACTTTCTGCAGGAGTTGCCAGGCTGCCACTTGTAAAGAAGAGGATGTGTCACCCATAACTTCCGCTGGAATTTCTCTCCGGGCTGAGGTGAGGAAGGAAAAAAAGGAGTGGGGGCCGGGACAGGAGGGGTATCTCAGGCAGGGAAATGGAAAGCTTCCAGAAGAGCGCCCGGGGCCAGGACCATCCTGGCTGGCCTGCAGGCACCAAGTTGGCCTGCGTGCTGTCGCTGGTGTGGCTCCACGACCCTTCCTCTAGGCTTTCAAGCCCTTGTACATATTCAGGTGTTTTACCTGGGAAGGGTGGGAACAGTTCAGCAACAGCTGGCCTGGGGCTCTGCTCACGTTTACTCACAGAAGCCTCAGCACGGTCCCACAGCTTTGCAATGAGGATGCTCCTTGAGTGGGGGGGCCGGGCTGCTGGCTGTATGGGAGATGATTCCCCACCTCTGACCAATTTCAGAATTGTTTACCGCTGGAGCAAGTGCCCTCATAGGGTTTTCCTCTGTATAACTGCTGGGTTCAGGTTTTTTTTTCTTTTTGGGTTCAAGTTAGAATTTATTCATCTTTTATGTATTTATTGATATAAGCATGGAAATAATTCATTCATATAAATACATCTGTGTGAAGGGAAGAACTTTTTTCTGTTTTATTTTTAAATTTTATTTCTAAAAATTTTGAAGTTTAATTATATTTATTTTTCTATACAGCAGGTTATTATTGATTATTTATTTTATTCATATACATATATACAGGTCAATACCTATCTCCCAACTCATCTGACCACAACACCCCAGGGCTTCCCCGACTTGGTGTCCATACGTTTGTTCTCTACCTCTGTTTCTCTATTTCTGCCCTGCAAACCTGTTCATCTGTACCATATATCTAGGTTCCGCATACATGCATTAATACAGAATATTTGTTTTGCTCTTTCTGACTTACTTCATTCTGTATGACAGTCTCTAGATCCACCGACTTCTCTACAAACAACCCAGTTTCATTCCTTTTCATGGCTGAGTCATATCCCATTTTATATATGTACCACATCTTTATCCATTCGTCTGTCTGTGGGCATTTAGGTTGCTTCCATTACCTGGCTATTGTAAATAGTGCTGCAATGAACATTGTGGTGAATGTGTGTTTTTGATTTATGGTTGTCTCTGGGTATATGCCCAGAAGTGGGATAGTTGGATCCTATGTTAATTCTATTTCTAGATTCTTTAAGGAAACTCCATACTCTTCTCCATAGTGACTGTAACAATTTACCTTCCACCAATAGTGGAAGAGGTTTCCTTTTGTCCACACCCTCCCCAGAATTTGTTGTTTGTAGATTTTCTGATGATGCCGATTCTAACAGGTGTGAGGTGATACCTCATTGTCGTTTTGATTTGCATTTCTCTAATAATTAGTGGTGTTGAGCAGCTTTTCATGTGCGTCTTGGCCGTCTCTGTGACTTCTTTGAAGAAACGTCTATTTAGGTCTTCTGCCCATATTTGTATTAGGGTTGTTTGTTTTATTAATATTAAGCTGCGTGAGCTGTTTATATATATTGGAGATTAAACCTTTGTCCATTGATTCATTTGCGAACGTTTTCGCCCATTCTGAGGGTTGCCTTTTTCCATTCCCGTTGTTTTTAACCAAAAAAGAAAGAAAGCAAAAGAAGCAGAACACTAATGTGCGTGAAATATTCCTCTTGAAACTGTCATTTTGAAATATGGACGTCTTTTGAACTTTTTGGTCGATATATGACCCCAGGATTTGTTTTCAGGGCAGGTGTCATTTACAGGCCTGCAATGATTTGGAATATCCACTGACCATTAGCGCTGGGATTAAAGCTGCTGTTGTGTGAAGCGGCCACAAGGTGGCAGCAGTTCTCCCTTAGCAAATCTGCTTACTAGGGCAACAGAGCCTCAATGGAAACCGTGTTCTAGATTGGAATTTAGAATGGAATGTGCCAGGAGAAAGCCCCTCAAGTTTGTCTCACTACTTCTTGTTCGTGTTTTTAAGTTAATTTTTAATTTTTTATTACAGCAAGTTTGATTACATCGTTTGGCTTGTTGTAGGTGTGCAAGATGTGGTTCTTTTACACATATACATATGTCTGTTCTTCCTGGGACCCTTTTCCCATGTACGTTATGACAGAATGTTGAGTAGTCTTCTCTTGGCATTCCGTAGATCTTTGGTGATTATATATTTCACCTGTGTTTGTATATGTCTCTTAACCCCAATATCGTAATGAATCCAATCCTCACACCTTTCCATTGGTGAACCATAAGTTTGTTTAATGAATCTGTGATTGCCCTTCTCCGTGGAAATATCTGCCCTGGTATCCGTTTTTAGGTAACACCTATAAGTGATATCCTACGATATGTGTCTTTCACTTTCTGACTTACTACAAGTCACGTGATTACCTGTAGACTCATCTACGGGGCTGCATATGGCATTGTGTCCTTTTTTTCCTTGGCTAATATTCTGTCTTAGCGAGGTCCATTTTCTGCAATGTGATTCCCTGAGGGCTGAGGATTAGCTGACCTGGGCAGCCTGACCCTGCCGGCAAGCCCTCCCCAGGTGTGCCTGGGTTGAGGTCAATAGAAACAGCACTCCAGGCAGCAATAGCCCCTGCAGCTGTGCCTGACTCCATATTCTCTGCCCCGTCAGCAGTCTCGGGGCTGTGCTGGTGGGAGGGTGTGAGGGTCCACGGCTTTGTTGGTGGCCCGGTGTGAGTGGGGCTCTGCTGGACTTTCTGCAGGAGTTGCCAGGCTGCCACTTGTAAAGAAGAGGATGTGTCACCCATA
The DNA here is from genome assembly GCF_025265405.1 of Mesoplodon densirostris. NCBI lineage: Eukaryota > Metazoa > Chordata > Mammalia > Artiodactyla > Ziphiidae > Mesoplodon > Mesoplodon densirostris. Next base: position 95,732,776 of record NC_082666.1, read on the forward strand.
ACTTCCGCTGGAATTTCTCTCCGGGCTGAGGTGAGGAAGGAAAAAAAGGAGTGGCGGCCGGGACAGGAGGGGTATCTCAGGCAGGGAAATGGAAAGCTTCCAGAAGAGCGCCCGGGGCCAGGACCATCCTGGCTGGCCTTCAGGCACCAAGTTGGCCTGCGTGCTGTCGCTGGTGGGGATCCACGACCCTTCCTCTAGGCTTTCAAGCCCTTGTACATATTCAGGTGTTTTACCTGGGAAGGGTGGGAACAGTTCAGCAACAGCTGGCCTGGGGCTCAGCTCACGTTTACTCCCAGAGGCCTCGGCACGGTCCCCCAGCTTTGCAATGAGGATGCTCCTTGAGTGGGGGGGCCGGGCTGCTGGCTGTATGGGAGATGATTCCCCACCTCTGACCAATTTCAGAATTGTTTACCGCTGGAGCAAGTGCCCTCATAGGGTTTTCCTCTGTATAACTGCTGGGTTCAGGTTTTTTTTTCTTTTTGGGTTCAAGTTAGAATTTATTCATCTTTTATGTATTTATTGATATAAGCATGGAAATAATTCATTCATATAAATACATCTGTGTGAAGGGAAGAACTTTTTTCTGTTTTATTTTTAAATTTTATTTCTAAAAATTTTGAAGTTTAATTATATTTATTTTTCTATACAGCAGGTTATTATTGATTATTTATTTTATTCATATACATATATACAGGTCAATACCTATCTCCCAACTCATCTGACCACAACACCCCATGGCTTCCCCGACTTGTTGTCCATACGTTTGTTCTCTACCTCTGTTTCTCTATTTCTGCCCTGCAAACCTGTTCATCTGTACCATATATCTAGGTTCCACATACATGCATTAATACAGAATATTTGTTTTGCTCTTTCTGACTTACTTCATTCTGTATGACAGTCTCTAGATCCACCGACTTCTCTACAAACAACCCAGTTTCATTCCTTTTCATGGCTGAGTCATATCCCATTTTATATATGTACCACATCTTTATCCATTCGTCTGTCTGTGGGCATTTAGGTTGCTTCCATTACCTGGCTATTGTAAATAGTGCTGCAATGAACATTGTGGTGAATGTGTGTTTTTGATTTATGGTTGTCTCTGGGTATATGCCCAGAAGTGGGATTGCTGGATCCTATGGTAATTCTATTTCTAGTTTCTTTAAGGAAACTCCATACTCTTCTCCATAGTGACTGTATCAATTTACCTTCCCACCAAGAGTGGAAGAGGGTTCCTTTTGTCCACACCCTCCCCAGAATTTGTTGTTTGTAGATTTTCTGATGATGCCGATTCTAACAGGTGTGAGGTGATACCTCATTGTCGTTTTGATTTGCATTTCTCTAATAATTAGTGGTGTTGAGCAGCTTTTCATGTGCGTCTTGGCCGTCTCTGTGACTTCTTTGAAGAAACGTCTATTTAGATCTTCTGCCCATATTTGTATTAGGGTTGTTTGTTTTATTAATATTAAGCTGCGTGAGCTGTTTATATATATTGGAGATTAAACCTTTGTCCATTGATTCATTTGTGAACGTTTTCGCCCATTCTGAGGGTTGCCTTTTTCCATTCCCGTTGTTTTTAACCAAAAAAGAAAGAAAGCAAAAGAAGCAGAACACTAATGTGCGTGAAATATTCCTCTTGAAACTGTCATTTTGAAATATGGACGTCTTTTGAACTTTTTGGTCGATATATGACCCCAGGATTTGTTTTCAGGGCAGGTGTCATTTACAGGCCTGCAATGATTTGGAATATCCACTGACCATTAGCGCTGGGATTAAAGCTGCTGTTGTGTGAAGCGGCCACAAGGTGGCAGCAGTTCTCCCTTAGCAAATCTGCTTACTAGGGCAACAGAGCCTCAATGGAAGCCGTGTTCTAGATTGGAATTTAGAATGGAATGTGCCAGGAGAAAGCCCCTCAAGTTTGTCTCTCTACTTCTTGTTCGTGTTTTTAAGTTAATTTTTAATTTTTTATTACAGCAAGTTTGATTACATCGTTTGGCTTGTTGTAGGTGTGCAAGATGTGGTTCTTTTACACATATACATATGTCTGTTCTTCCTGGGACCCTTTTCCCATGTACGTTATGACAGAATGTTGAGTAGTCTTCTCTTGGCATTCCGTAGGTCTTTGGTGATTATATATTTCACCTGTGTTTGTATATGTCTCTTAACACCAATATCGTAATGAATCCAATCCTCACACCTTTCCATTGGTGAACCATAAGTTTGTTTAATGAATCTGTGATTGCCCTTCTCCGTGGAAATATCTGCCCTGGTATCCGTTTTTAGGTAACACCTATAAGTGATATCCTACAATATGTGTCTTTCACTTTCTGACTTACTACAAGTCCCGTGCTTACCTGTAGACTCATCTACGGGGCTGCAAATGGCATTGTGTCCTTTTTTTCCTTGGCTAATATTCTGTCTTAGCGAGGTCCATTTTCTGCAATGTGATTCCCTGAGGGCTGAGGATTAGCTGACCTGGGCAGCCTGACCCTGCCGGCAAGCCCTCCCCAGGTGTGCCTGGGTTGAGGTCAATAGAAACAGCACTCCCGGCAGCAATAGCCCCTGCAGCTGTGCCTGACTCCATATTCTCTGCCCCGTCAGCAGTCTCGGGGCTGTGCTGGTGGGAGGGTGTGAGGGTCCACGGCTTTGTTGGTGGCCCGGTGTGAGTGGGGCTCTGCTGGACTTTCTGCAGGAGTTGCCAGGCTGCCACTTGTAAAGAAGAGGATGTGTCACCCATAATTTCCACTGGAATTTCTCTCCGGGCTTAGGTGAGGAAGGAAAAAAAGGAGTGGGGGCCGGGACAGGAGGGGTATCTCAGGCAGGGAAATGGAAAGCTTCCAGAAGAGCGCCCGGGGCCAGGACCATCCTGGCTGGCCTTCAGGCACCAAGTTGGCCTGCGTGCTGTCGCTGGTGTGGATCCTCGACCCTTCCTCTAGGCTTTCAAGCCCTTGTACATATTCAGGTGTTTTACCTGGGAAGGGTGGGAACAGTTCAGCAACAGCTGGCCTGGGGCTCTGCTCACGTTTACTCACAGAAGCCTCAGCACGGTCCCACAGCTTTGCAATGAGGATGCTCCTTGAGTGGGGGGGCCGGGCTGCTGGCTGTATGGGAGATGATTCCCCACCTCTGACCAATTTCAGAATTGTTTACCGCTGGAGCAAGTGCCCTCATAGGGTTTTCCTCTGTATAACTGCTGGGTTCAGGTTTTTTTTTTTCTTTTTGGGTTCAAGTTAGAATTTATTCATCTTTTATGTATTTATTGATATAAGCATGGAAATAATTCATTCATATAAATACATCTGTGTGAAGGGAAGAACTTTTTTCTGTTTTATTTTTAAATTTTATTTCTAAAAATTTTGAAGTTTAATTATATTTATTTTTCTATACAGCAGGTTATTATTGATTATTTATTTTATTCATATACATATATACAGGTCAATACCTATCTCCCAACTCATCTGACCACAACACCCCATGGCTTCCCCGACTTGGTGTCCATACGTTTGTTCTCTACCTCTGTTTCTCTATTTCTGCCCTGCAAACCTGTTCATCTGTACCATATATCTAGGTTCCACATACATGCATTAATACAGAATATTTGTTTTGCTCTTTCTGACTTACTTCATTCTGTATGACAGTCTCTAGATCCACCGACTTCTCTACAAACAACCCAGTTTCATTCCTTTTCATGGCTGAGTCATATCCCATTTTATATATGTACCACATCTTTATCCATTCGTCTGTCTGTGGGCATTTAGGTTGCTTCCATTACCTGGCTATTGTAAATAGTGCTGCAATGAACATTGTGGTGAATGTGTGTTTTTGATTTATGGTTGTCTCTGGGTATATGCCCAGAAGTGGGATTGCTGGATCCTATGGTAATTCTATTTCTAGTTTCTTTAAGGAAACTCCATACTCTTCTCCATAGTGACTGTATCAATTTACCTTCCCACCAAGAGTGGAAGAGGGTTCCTTTTGTCCACACCCTCCCCAGAATTTGTTGTTTGTAGATTTTCTGATGATGCCGATTCTAACAGGTGTGAGGTGATACCTCATTGTCGTTTTGATTTGCATTTCTCTAATAATTAGTGGTGTTGAGCAGCTTTTCATGTGCGTCTTGGCCGTCTCTGTGACTTCTTTGAAGAAACGTCTATTTAGATCTTCTGCCCATATTTGTATTGGTTTGTTTGTTTTATTAATATTAAGCTGCGTGAGCTGTTTATATATATTGGAGATTAAACCTTTGTCCATTGATTCGTTTGCGAACGTTTTCGCCCATTCTGAGGGTTGCCTTTTTCCATTCCCGTTTTTTTTAACCAAAAAAGAAAGAAAGCAAAAGAAGCAGAACACTAATGTGCGTGAAATATGCCTCTTGAAACTGTCGTTTGGAAATATGGACGTCTTTTGAACTTTTTGGTCGATATATGACCCCAGGATTTGTTTTCAGGGCAGGTGTCATTTACAGGCCTGCAATGATTTGGAATATCCTCTGACCATTAGCGCTGGGATTAAAGCTGCTGTTGTGTGAAACGGCCACAAGGTGGCAGCAGTTCTCCCTTAGCAAATCTGCTTACTAGGGCAACAGAGCCTCAATGGAAGCCGTGTTCTAGATTGGAATTTAGAATGGAATGTGCCAGGAGAAAGCCCCTCAAGTTTGTCTCACTACTTCTTGTTCGTGTTTTTAATTTAATTTTTATTTTTTTATTACAGCAAGTTTGATTACATCATTTGGCTTGTTGTAGGTGTGCAAGATGTGGTTCTTTTACACATATACATATGTCTGTTCTTCCTGGGACCCTTTTCCCATGTACGTTATGACAGAATGTTGAGTAGTCTTCTCTTGGCATTCCGTAGATCTTTGGTGATTATATATTTCACCTGTGTTTGTATATGTCTCTTAACCCCAATATCGTAATGAATCCAATCCTCACACCTTTCCATTGGTGAACCATAAGTTTGTTTAATGAATCTGTGATTGCCCTTCTCCGTGGAAATATCTGCCCTGGTATCCGTTTTTAGGTAACACCTATAAGTGATATCCTACGATATGTGTCTTTCACTTTCTGACTTACTACAAGTCACGTGATTACCTGTAGACTCATCTACGGGGCTGCAAATGGCATTGTGTCCTTTTTTTCCTTGGCTAATATTCTGTTTTAGCGAGGTCCATTTTCTGCAATGTGATTCCCTGAGGGCTGAGGATTAGCTGACCTGGGCAGCCTGACCCTGCCGGCAAGCCCTCCCCAGGTGTGCCTGGGTTGAGGTCAATAGAAACAGCACTCCAGGCAGCAATAGCCCCTGCAGCTGTGCCTGACTCCATATTCTCTGCCCCGTCAGCAGTCTCGGGGCTGTGCTGGTCGGAGGGTGTGAGGGTCCATGGCTTTGTTGGTGGCCCGGTGTGAGTGGGGCTCTGCTGGACTTTCTGCAGGAGTTGCCAGGCTGCCACTTGTAAAGAAGAGGATGTGTCACCCATAACTTCCGCTGGAATTTCTCTCCGGGCTGAGGTGAGGAAGGAAAAAAAGGAGTGGGGGCCGGGACAGGAGGGGTATCTCAGGCAGGGAAATGGAAAGCTTCCAGAAGAGCGCCCGGGGCCAGGACCATCCTGGCTGGCCTGCAGGCACCAAGTTGGCCTGCGTGCTGTGGCTGGTGTGGCTCCACGACCCTTCCTCTAGGCTTTCAAGCCCTTGTACATATTCAGGTGTTTTACCTGGGAAGGGTGGGAACAGTTCAGCAACAGCTGGCCTGGGGCTCAGCTCACGTTTACTCCCAGAGGCCTCGGCACGGTCCCCCAGCTTTGCAATGAGGATGCTCCTTGATTGGGGGGGCCGGGCTGCTGGCTGTATGGGAGATGATTCCCCACCTCTGACCAATTTCAGAATTGTTTACCGCTGGAGCAAGTGCCCTCATAGGGTTTTCCTCTGTATAACTGCTGGGTTCAGGTTTTTTTTTCTTTTTGGGTTCAAGTTAGAATTTATTCATCTTTTATGTATTTATTGATATAAGCATGGAAATAATTCATTCATATAAATACATCTGTGTGAAGGGAAGAACTTTTTTCTGTTTTATTTTTAAATTTTATTTCTAAAAATTTTGAAGTTTAATTATATTTATTTTTCTATACAGCAGGTTATTATTGATTATTTATTTTATTCATATACATATATACAGGTCAATACCTATCTCCCAACTCATCTGACCACAACACCCCAGGGCTTCCCCGACTTGGTGTCCATACGTTTGTTCTCTACCTCTGTTTCTCTATTTCTGCCCTGCAAACCTGTTCATCTGTACCATATATCTAGGTTCCGCATACATGCATTAATACAGAATATTTGTTTTGCTCTTTCTGACTTACTTCATTCTGTATGACAGTCTCTAGATCCACCGACTTCTCTACAAATAACCCAGTTTCATTCCTTTTCATGGCTGAGTCATATCCCATTTTATATATGTACCACATCTTTATCCATTCGTCTGTCTGTGGGCATTTAGGTTGCTTCCATTACCTGGCTATTGTAAATAGTGCTGCAATGAACATTGTGGTGAATGTGTGTTTTTGATTTATGGTTGTCTCTGGGTATATGCCCAGAAGTGGGATAGTTGGATCCTATGTTAATTCTATTTCTAGATTCTTTAAGGAAACTCCATACTCTTCTCCATAGTGACTGTAACAATTTACCTTCCACCAATAGTGGAAGAGGTTTCCTTTTGTCCACACCCTCCCCAGAATTTGTTGTTTGTAGATTTTCTGATGATGCCGATTCTAACAGGTGTGAGGTGATACCTCATTGTCGTTTTGATTTGCATTTCTCTAATAATTAGTGGTGTTGAGCAGCTTTTCATGTGCGTCTTGGCCGTCTCTGTGACTTCTTTGAAGAAACGTCTATTTAGGTCTTCTGCCCATATTTGTATTAGGGTTGTTTGTTTTATTAATATTAAGCTGCGTGAGCTGTTTATATATATTGGAGATTAAACCTTTGTCCATTGATTCATTTGCGAACGTTTTCGCCCATTCTGAGGGTTGCCTTTTTCCATTCCCGTTGTTTTTAACCAAAAAAGAAAGAAAGCAAAAGAAGCAGAACACTAATGTGCGTGAAATATTCCTCTTGAAACTGTCATTTTGAAATATGGACGTCTTTTGAACTTTTTGGTCGATATATGACCCCAGGATTTGTTTTCAGGGCAGGTGTCATTTACAGGCCTGCAATGATTTGGAATATCCACTGACCATTAGCGCTGGGATTAAAGCTGCTGTTGTGTGAAGCGGCCACAAGGTGGCAGCAGTTCTCCCTTAGCAAATCTGCTTACTAGGGCAACAGAGCCTCAATGGAAACCGTGTTCTAGATTGGAATTTAGAATGGAATGTGCCAGGAGAAAGCCCCTCAAGTTTGTCTCACTACTTCTTGTTCGTGTTTTTAAGTTAATTTTTAATTTTTTATTACAGCAAGTTTGATTACATCGTTTGGCTTGTTGTAGGTGTGCAAGATGTGGTTCTTTTACACATATACATATGTCTGTTCTTCCTGGGACCCTTTTCCCATGTACGTTATGACAGAATGTTGAGTAGTCTTCTCTTGGCATTCCGTAGGTCTTTGGTGATTATATATTTCACCTGTGTTTGTATATGTCTCTTAACACCAATATCGTAATGAATCCAATCCTCACACCTTTCCATTGGTGAACCATAAGTTTGTTTAATGAATCTGTGATTGCCCTTCTCCGTGGAAATATCTGCCCTGGTATCCGTTTTTAGGTAACACCTATAAGTGATATCCTACGATATGTGTCTTTCACTTTCTGACTTACTACAAGTCCCGTGCTTACCTGTAGACTCATCTACGGGGCTGCAAATGGCATTGTGTCCTTTTTTTCCTTGGCTAATATTCTGTCTTAGCGAGGTCCATTTTCTGCAATGTGATTCCCTGAGGGCTGAGGATTAGCTGACCTGGGCAGCCTGACCCTGCCGGCAAGCCCTCCCCAGGTGTGCCTGGGTTGAGGTCAATAGAAACAGCACTCCAGGCAGCATTAGCCCCTGCAGCTGTGCCTGACTCCATATTCTCTGCCCCGTCAGCAGTCTCGGGGCTGTGCTGGTGGGATGGTGTGAGGGTCCACGGCTTTGTTGGTGGCCCGGTGTGAGTGGGGCTCTGCTGGACTTTCTGCAGGAGTTGCCAGGCTGCCACTTGTAAAGAAGAGGATGTGTCACCCATAACTTCCGCTGGAATTTCTCTCCGGGCTTAGGTGAGGAAGGAAAAAAAGGAGTGGGGGCCGGGACAGGAGGGGTATCTCAGGCAGGGTAATGGAAAGCTTCCAGAAGAGCGCCCGGGGCCAGGACCATCCTGGCTGGCCTTCAGGCACCAAGTTGGCCTGCGTGCTGTCGCTGGTGTGGATCCACGACCCTTCCTCTAGGCTTTCAAGCCCTTGTACATATTCAGGTGTTTTACCTGGGAAGGGTGGGAACAGTTCAGCAACAGCTGGCCTGGGGCTCTGCTCACGTTTACTCACAGAGGCCTCGGCACGGTCCCCCAGCTTTGCAATGAGGATGCTCCTTGAGTGGGGGGGCCGGGCTGCTGGCTGTATGGGAGATGATTCCCCACCTCTGACCAATTTCAGAATTGTTTACCGCTGGAGCAAGTGCCCTCATAGGGTTTTCCTCTGTATAACTGCTGGGTTCAGGTTTTTTTTTTCTTTTTGGGTTCAAGTTAGAATTTATTCATCTTTTATGTATTTATTGATATAAGCATGGAAATAATTCATTTATATAAATACATCTGTGTGAAGGGAAGAACTTTTTTCTGTTTTATTTTTAAATTTTATTTCTAAAAATTTTGAAGTTTAATTATATTTATTTTTCTATACAGCAGGTTATTATTGATTATTTATTTTATTCATATACATATATACAGGTCAATACCTATCTCCCAACTCATCTGACCACAACACCCCATGGCTTCCCCGACTTGGTGTCCATACGTTTGTTCTCTACCTCTGTTTCTCTATTTCTGCCCTGCAAACCTGTTCATCTGTACCATATATCTAGGTTCCACATACATGCATTAATACAGAATATTTGTTTTGCTCTTTCTGACTTACTTCATTCTGTATGACAGTCTCTAGATCCACCGACTTCTCTACAAACAACCCAGTTTCATTCCTTTTCATGGCTGAGTCATATCCCATTTTATATATGTACCACATCTTTATCCATTCGTCTGTCTGTGGGCATTTAGGTTGCTTCCATTACCTGGCTATTGTAAATAGTGCTGCAATGAACATTGTGGTGAATGTGTGTTTTTGATTTATGGTTGTCTCTGGGTATATGCCCAGAAGTGGGATTGCTGGATCCTATGGTAATTCTATTTCTAGTTTCTTTAAGGAAACTCCATACTCTTCTCCATAGTGACTGTATCAATTTACCTTCCCACCAATAGTGGAAGAGGGTTCCTTTTGTCCACACCCTCCCCAGAATTTGTTGTTTGTAGATTTTCTGATGATGCCGATTCTAACAGGTGTGAGGTGATACCTCATTGTCGTTTTGATTTGCATTTCTCTAATAATTAGTGGTGTTGAGCAGCTTTTCATGTGCGTCTTGGCCGTCTCTGTGACTTCTTTGAAGAAACGTCTATTTAGATCTTCTGCCCATATTTGTATTGGTTTGTTTGTTTTATTAATATTAAGCTGCGTGAGCTGTTTATATATATTGGAGATTAAACCTTTGTCCATTGATTCGTTTGCGAACGTTTTCGCCCATTCTGAGGGTTGCCTTTCTCCATTCCCGTTTTTTTTAACCAAAAAAGAAAGAAAGCAAAAGAAGCAGAACACTAATGTGCGTGAAATATGCCTCTTGAAACTGTCGTTTGGAAATATGGACGTCTTTTGAACTTTTTGGTCGATATATGACCCCAGGATTTGTTTTCAGGGCAGGTGTCATTTACAGGCCTGCAATGATTTGGAATATCCACTGACCATTAGCGCTGGGATTAAAGCTGCTGTTGTGTGAAACGGCTACAAGGTGGCAGCAGTTCTCCCTTAGCAAATCTGCTTACTAGGGCAACAGAGCCTCAATGGAAGCTGTGTTCTAGATTGGAATTTAGAATGGAATGTGCCAGGAGAAAGCCTCTCAAGTTTGTCTCACTACTTCTTGTTCGTGTTTTTAATTTAATTTTTAATTTTTTATTACAGCAAGATTGATTACATCATTTGGCTTGTTGTAGGTGTGCAAGATGTGGTTCTTTTACACATATACATATGTCTGTTCTTCCTGGGACCCTTTTCCCATGTACGTTATGATAGAATGTTGAGTAGTCTTCTCTTGGCATTCCGTAGATCTTTGGTGATTATATATTTCACCTGTGTTTGTATATGTCTCTTAACCCCAATATCGTAATGAATCCAATCCTCACACCTTTCCATTGGTGAACCATAAGTTTGTTTAATGAATCTGTTATTGCCCTTCTCCGTGGAAATATCTGCCCTGGTATCCGTTTTTAGGTAACACCTATAAGTGATATCCTACGATATGTGTCTTTCACTTTCTGACTTACTACAAGTCACGTGATTACCTGTAGACTCATCTACGGGGCTGCAAATGGCATTGTGTCCTTTTTTTCCTTGGCTAATATTCTGTCTTAGCGAGGTCCATTTTCTGCAATGTGATTCCCTGAGGGCTGAGGATTAGCTGACCTGGGCAGCCTGACCCTGCCGGCAAGCCCTCCCCAGGTGTGCCAGGGTTGAGGTCAATAGAAACAGCACTCCAGGCAGCAATAGCCCCTGCAGCTGTGCCTGACTCCATATTCTCTGCCCCGTCAGCAGTCTCGGGGCTGTGCTGGTGGGAGGGTGTGAGGGTCCATGGCTTTGTTGGTGGCCCGGTGTGACTGGGGCTCTGCTGGACTTTCTGCAGGAGTTGCCAGGCTGCCACTTGTAAAGAAGAGGATGTGTCACCCATAACTTCTGCTGGAATTTCTCTCCGGGCTTAGGTGAGGAAGGAAAAAAAGGAGTGGAGGCCGGGACAGGAGGGGTATCTCAGGCAGGGAAATGGAAAGCTTCCAGAAGAGCGCCCGGGGCCAGGACCATCCTGGCTGGCCTTCAGGCACCAAGTTGGCCTGCGTGCTGTCGCTGGTGTGGATCCACGACCCTTCCTCTAGGCTTTCAAGCCCTTGCACATATTCAGGTGTTTTACCTGGGAAGGGTGGGAACAGTTCAGCAACAGCTGGCCTGGGGCTCAGCTCACGTTTACTCCCAGAGGCCTCGGCACGGTCCCCCAGCTTTGCAATGAGGATGCTCCTTGAGTGGGGGGGCCGGGCTGCTGGCTGTATGGGAGATGATTCCCCACCTCTGACCAATTTCAGAATTGTTTACCGCTGGAGCAAGTGCCCTCATAGGGTTTTCCTCTGTATAACTGCTGGGTTCAGGTTTTTTTTTTCTTTTTGGGTTCAAGTTAGAATTTATTCATCTTTTATGTATTTATTGATATAAGCATGGAAATAATTCATTCATATAAATACATCTGTGTGAAGGGAAGAACTTTTTTCTGTTTTATTTTTAAATTTTATTTCTAAAAATTTTGAAGTTTAATTATATTTATTTTTCTATACAGCAGGTTATTATTGATTATTTATTTTATTCATATACATATATACAGGTCAATACCTATCTCCCAACTCATCTGACCACAACACCCCATGGCTTCCCCGACTTGGTGTCCATACGTTTGTTCTCTACCTCTGTTTCTCTATTTCTGCCCTGCAAACCTGTTCATCTGTACCATATATCTAGGTTCCACATACATGCATTAATACAGAATATTTGTTTTGCTCTTTCTGACTTACTTCATTCTGTATGACAGTCTCTAGATCCACCGACTTCTCTACAAACAACCCAGTTTCATTCCTTTTCATGGCTGAGTCATATCCCATTTTATATATGTACCACATCTTTATCCATTCGTCTGTCTGTGGGCATTTAGGTTCTTCCATTACCTGGCTATTGTAAATAGTGCTGCAATGAACATTGTGGTGAATGTGTGTTTTTGATTTATGGTTGTCTCTGGGTATATGCCCAGAAGTGGGATTGCTGGATCGTATGGTAATTCTATTTCTAGTTTCTTTAAGGAAACTCCATACTCTTCTCCATAGTGACTGTAACAATTTACCTTCCCACCAATAGTGGAAGAGGGTTCCTTTTGTCCACACCCTCCCCAGAATTTGTTGTTTGTAGATTTTCTGATGATGCCGATTCTAACAGGTGTGAGGTGATACCTCATTGTCGTTTTGATTTGCATTTCTCTAATAATTAGTGGTGTTGAGCAGCTTTTCATGTGCGTCTTGGCCGTCTCTGTGACTTCTTTGAAGAAACGTCTATTTAGGTCTTCTGCCCATATTTGTATTAGGGTTGTTTGTTTTATTAATATTAAGCTGCGTGAGCTGTTTATATATATTGGAGATTAAACCTTTGTCCATTGATTCATTTGTGAACGTTTTTGCCCATTCTGAGGGTTGCCTTTTTCCATTCCCGTTGTTTTTAACCAAAAAAGAAAGAAAGCAAAAGAAGCAGAACACTAATGTGCGTGAAATATTCCTCTTGAAACTGTCGTTTTGAAATATGGACGTCTTTTGAACTTTTTGGTCGATATATGACCCCAGGATTTGTTTTCAGGGCAGGTGTCATTTACAGGCCTGCAATGATTTGGAATATCCACTGACCATTAGCGCTGGGATTAAAGCTGCTGTTGTGTGAAGCGGCCACAAGGTGGCAGCAGTTCTCCCTTAGCAAATCTGCTTACTAGGGCAACAGAACCTCAATGGAAGCCGTGTTCTAGATTGGAATTTAGAATGGAATGTGCCAGGAGAAAGCCCCTCAAGTTTGTCTCAGTACTTCTTGTTCGTGTTTTTAATTTAATTTTTTATTTTTTATTACAGCAAGTTTGATTACATCGTTTGGCTGGTTGTAGGTGTGCAAGATGTGGTTCTTTTACACATATACATATGTCTGTTCTTCCTGGGACCCTTTTCCCATGTACGTTATGACAGAATGTTGAGTAGTCTTCTCTTGGCATTCCGTAGGTCTTTGGTGATTATATATTTCACCTGTTTTTGTATATGTCTCTTAACACCAATATCGTAATGAATCCAATCCTCACACATTTCCATTGGTGAACCATAAGTTTGTTTAATGAATCTGTGATTGCCCTTCTCCGTGGAAATATCTGCCCTGGTATCCGTTTTTAGGTAACACCTATAAGTGATATCCTACGATATGTGTCTTTCACTTTCTGACTTACTACAAGTCACGTGATTACCTGTAGACTCATCTACGGGGCTGCAAATGGCATTGTGTCCTTTTTTTCCTTGGCTAATATTCTGTTTTAGCGAGGTCCATTTTCTGCAATGTGATTCCCTGAGGGCTGAGGATTAGCTGACCTGGGCAGCCTGACCCTGCCGGCAAGCCCTCCCCAGGTGTGCCTGGGTTGAGGTCAATAGAAACAGCACTCCAGGCAGCAATAGCCCCTGCAGCTGTGCCTGACTCCATATTCTCTGCCCCGTCAGCAGTCTCGGGGCTGTGCTGGTGGGAGGGTGTGAGGGTCCATGGCTTTGTTGGTGGCCCGGTGTGAGTGGGGCTCTGCTGGACTTTCTGCAGGAGTTGCCAGGCTGCCACTTGTAAAGAAGAGGATGTGTCACCCATAACTTCCCTGGAATTTCTCTCCGGGCTTAGGTGAGGAAGGAAAAAATGGAGTGGGGGCCGGGACAGGAGGGGTATCTCAGGCAGGGAAATGGAAAGCTTCCAGAAGAGCGCCCAGGGCCAGGACCATCCTGGCTGGCCTTCAGGCACCAAGTTGGCCTGCGTGCTGTCGCTGGTGTGGCTCCACGACCCTTCCTCTAGTCTTTCAAGCCCTTGTACATATTCAGGTGTTTTACCTGGGAAGGGTGGGAACAGTTCAGCAACAGCTGGCCTGGGGCTCTGCTCACGTTTACTCACAGAGGCCTCGGCACGGTCCCCCAGCTTTGCAATGAGGATGCTCCTTGAGTGGGGGGGCCGGGCTGCTGGCTGTATGGGAGATGATTCCCCACCTCTGACCAATTTCAGAATTGTTTACCGCTGGAGCAAGTGCCCTCATAGGGTTTTCCTCTGTATAACTGCTGGGTTCAGGTTTTTTTTTCTTTTTGGGTTCAAGTTAGAATTTATTCATCTTTTATGTATTTATTGATATAAGCATGGAAATAATTCATTCATATAAATACATCTGTGTGAAGGGAAGAACTTTTTTCTGTTTTATTTTTAAATTTTATTTCTAAAAATTTTGAAGTTTAATTATATTTATTTTTCTATACAGCATGTTATTATTGATTATTTATTTTATTCATATACATATATACAGGTCAATACCTATCTCCCAACTCATCTGACCACAACACCCCATGGCTTCCCCGACTTGGTGTCCATACGTTTGTTCTCTACCTCTGTTTCTCTATTTCTGCCCTGCAAACCTGTTCATCTGTACCATATATCTAGGTTCCACATACATGCATTAATACAGAATATTTGTTTTGCTCTTTCTGACTTACTTCATTCTGTATGACAGTCTCTAGATCCACCGACTTCTCTACAAACAACCCAGTTTCATTCCTTTTCATGGCTGAGTCATATCCCATTTTATATATGTACCACATCTTTATCCATTCGTCTGTCTGTGGGCATTTAGGTTGCTTCCATTACCTGGCTATAGTAAATAGTGCTGCAATGAACATTGTGGTGAATGTGTGTTTTTGATTTATGGTTGTCTCTGGGTATATGCCCAGAAGTGGGATTGCTGGATCCTATGGTAATTCTATTTCTAGTTTCTTTAAGGAAACTCCATACCCTTCTCCATAGTGACTGTAACAATTTACCTTCCCACCAATAGTGGAAGAGGGTTCCTTTTGTCCACACCCTCCCCAGAATTTGTTGTTTGTAGATTTTCTGATGATGCCGATTCTAACAGGTGTGAGGTGATACCTCATTGTCGTTTTGATTTGCATTTCTCTAATAATTAGTGGTGTTGAGCAGCTTTTCATGTGCGTCTTGGCCGTCTCTGTGACTTCTTTGAAGAAACGTCTATTTAGATCTTCTGCCCATATTTGTATTAGGGTTGTTTGTTTTATTAATATTAAGCTGCGTGAGCTGTTTATATATATTGGAGATTAAACCTTTGTCCATTGATTCATTTGTGAACGTTTTCGCCCATTCTGAGGGTTGCCTTTTTCCATTCCCGTTGTTTTTAACCAAAAAAGAAAGAAAGCAAAAGAAGCAGAACACTAATGTGCGTGAAATATGCCTCTTGAAACTGTCGTTTTGAAATATGGACGTCTTTTGAAATTTTTGGTCGATATATGACCCCAGGATTTGTTTTCAGGGCAGGTGTCATTTACAGGCCTGCAATGATTTGGAATATCCACTGACCATTAGCGCTGGGATTAAAGCTGCTGTTGTGTGAAGCGGCCACTAGGTGGCAGCAGTTCTCCCTTAGCAAATCTGCTTACTAGGGCAACAGAGCCTCAATGGAAGCCGTGTTCTAGATTGGAATTTAGAATGGAATGTGCCAGGAGAAAGCCCCTCAAGTTTGTCTCAGTACTTCTTGTTCGTGTTTTTAATTTAATTTTTAATTTTTTAATACAGCAAGTTTGATTACATCATTTGGCTTGTTGTAGGTGTGCAAGATGTGGTTCTTTTACACATATACATATGTCTGTTCTTCCTGGGACCCTTTTCCCATGTACGTTATGACAGAATGTTGAGTAGTCTTCTCTTGGCATTCCGTAGGTCTTTGGTGATTATATATTTCACCTGTGTTTGTATATGTCTCTTAACACCAATATCGTAATGAATCCAATCCTCACACCTTTCCATTGGTGAACCATAAGTTTGTTTAATGAATCTGTGATTGCCCTTCTCCGTGGAAATATCTGCCCTGGTATCCGTTTTTAGGTAACACCTATAAGTGATATCCTACGATATGTGTCTTTCACTTTCTGACTTACTACAAGTCACGTGATTACCTGTAGACTCATCTACGGGGCTGCAAATGGCATTGTGTCCTTTTTTTCCTTGGCTAATATTCTGTTTTAGCGAGGTCCATTTTCTGCAATGTGATTCCCTGAGGGCTGAGGATTAGCTGACCTGGGCAGCCTGACCCTGCCGGCAAGCCCTCCCCAGGTGTGCCTGGGTTGAGGTCAATAGAAACAGCACTCCAGGCAGCAATAGCCCCTGCAGCTGTGCCTGACTCCATATTCTCTGCCCCGTCAGCAGTCTCGGGGCTGTGCTGGTGGGAGGGTGTGAGGGTCCACGGCTTTGTTGGTGGCCCGGTGTGAGTGGGGCTCTGCTGGACTTTCTGCAGGAGTTGCCAGGCTGCCACTTGTAAAGAAGAGGATGTGTCACCCATAACTTCCGCTGGAATTTCTCTCCGGGCTGAGGTGAGGAAGGAAAAAAAGGAGTGGGGGCCGGGACAGGAGGGGTATCTCAGGCAGGGAAATGGAAAGCTTCCAGAAGAGCGCCCGGGGCCAGGACCATCCTGGCTGGCCTGCAGGCACCAAGTTGGCCTGCGTGCTGTCGCTGGTGTGGCTCCACGACCCTTCCTCTAGGCTTTCAAGCCCTTGTACATATTCAGGTGTTTTACCTGGGAAGGGTGGGAACAGTTCAGCAACAGCTGGCCTGGGGCTCAGCTCACGTTTACTCCCAGAGGCCTCGGCACGGTCCCCC
Source organism: Mesoplodon densirostris (assembly GCF_025265405.1). Taxonomy (NCBI): domain Eukaryota; kingdom Metazoa; phylum Chordata; class Mammalia; order Artiodactyla; family Ziphiidae; genus Mesoplodon; species Mesoplodon densirostris. Next base: position 95,749,501 of record NC_082666.1, read on the forward strand.
AGCTTTGCAATGAGGATGCTCCTTGATTGGGGGGGCCGGGCTGCTGGCTGTATGGGAGATGATTCCCCACCTCTGACCAATTTCAGAATTGTTTACCGCTGGAGCAAGTGCCCTCATAGGGTTTTCCTCTGTATAACTGCTGGGTTCAGGTTTTTTTTTCTTTTTGGGTTCAAGTTAGAATTTATTCATCTTTTATGTATTTATTGATATAAGCATGGAAATAATTCATTCATATAAATACATCTGTGTGAAGGGAAGAACTTTTTTCTGTTTTATTTTTAAATTTTATTTCTAAAAATTTTGAAGTTTAATTATATTTATTTTTCTATACAGCAGGTTATTATTGATTATTTATTTTATTCATATACATATATACAGGTCAATACCTATCTCCCAACTCATCTGACCACAACACCCCAGGGCTTCCCCGACTTGGTGTCCATACGTTTGTTCTCTACCTCTGTTTCTCTATTTCTGCCCTGCAAACCTGTTCATCTGTACCATATATCTAGGTTCCGCATACATGCATTAATACAGAATATTTGTTTTGCTCTTTCTGACTTACTTCATTCTGTATGACAGTCTCTAGATCCACCGACTTCTCTACAAATAACCCAGTTTCATTCCTTTTCATGGCTGAGTCATATCCCATTTTATATATGTACCACATCTTTATCCATTCGTCTGTCTGTGGGCATTTAGGTTGCTTCCATTACCTGGCTATTGTAAATAGTGCTGCAATGAACATTGTGGTGAATGTGTGTTTTTGATTTATGGTTGTCTCTGGGTATATGCCCAGAAGTGGGATAGTTGGATCCTATGTTAATTCTATTTCTAGATTCTTTAAGGAAACTCCATACTCTTCTCCATAGTGACTGTAACAATTTACCTTCCACCAATAGTGGAAGAGGTTTCCTTTTGTCCACACCCTCCCCAGAATTTGTTGTTTGTAGATTTTCTGATGATGCCGATTCTAACAGGTGTGAGGTGATACCTCATTGTCGTTTTGATTTGCATTTCTCTAATAATTAGTGGTGTTGAGCAGCTTTTCATGTGCGTCTTGGCCGTCTCTGTGACTTCTTTGAAGAAACGTCTATTTAGGTCTTCTGCCCATATTTGTATTAGGGTTGTTTGTTTTATTAATATTAAGCTGCGTGAGCTGTTTATATATATTGGAGATTAAACCTTTGTCCATTGATTCATTTGCGAACGTTTTCGCCCATTCTGAGGGTTGCCTTTTTCCATTCCCGTTGTTTTTAACCAAAAAAGAAAGAAAGCAAAAGAAGCAGAACACTAATGTGCGTGAAATATTCCTCTTGAAACTGTCATTTTGAAATATGGACGTCTTTTGAACTTTTTGGTCGATATATGACCCCAGGATTTGTTTTCAGGGCAGGTGTCATTTACAGGCCTGCAATGATTTGGAATATCCACTGACCATTAGCGCTGGGATTAAAGCTGCTGTTGTGTGAAGCGGCCACAAGGTGGCAGCAGTTCTCCCTTAGCAAATCTGCTTACTAGGGCAACAGAGCCTCAATGGAAACCGTGTTCTAGATTGGAATTTAGAATGGAATGTGCCAGGAGAAAGCCCCTCAAGTTTGTCTCACTACTTCTTGTTCGTGTTTTTAAGTTAATTTTTAATTTTTTATTACAGCAAGTTTGATTACATCGTTTGGCTTGTTGTAGGTGTGCAAGATGTGGTTCTTTTACACATATACATATGTCTGTTCTTCCTGGGACCCTTTTCCCATGTACGTTATGACAGAATGTTGAGTAGTCTTCTCTTGGCATTCCGTAGGTCTTTGGTGATTATATATTTCACCTGTGTTTGTATATGTCTCTTAACACCAATATCGTAATGAATCCAATCCTCACACCTTTCCATTGGTGAACCATAAGTTTGTTTAATGAATCTGTGATTGCCCTTCTCCGTGGAAATATCTGCCCTGGTATCCGTTTTTAGGTAACACCTATAAGTGATATCCTACGATATGTGTCTTTCACTTTCTGACTTACTACAAGTCCCGTGCTTACCTGTAGACTCATCTACGGGGCTGCAAATGGCATTGTGTCCTTTTTTTCCTTGGCTAATATTCTGTCTTAGCGAGGTCCATTTTCTGCAATGTGATTCCCTGAGGGCTGAGGATTAGCTGACCTGGGCAGCCTGACCCTGCCGGCAAGCCCTCCCCAGGTGTGCCTGGGTTGAGGTCAATAGAAACAGCACTCCAGGCAGCATTAGCCCCTGCAGCTGTGCCTGACTCCATATTCTCTGCCCCGTCAGCAGTCTCGGGGCTGTGCTGGTGGGATGGTGTGAGGGTCCACGGCTTTGTTGGTGGCCCGGTGTGAGTGGGGCTCTGCTGGACTTTCTGCAGGAGTTGCCAGGCTGCCACTTGTAAAGAAGAGGATGTGTCACCCATAACTTCCGCTGGAATTTCTCTCCGGGCTTAGGTGAGGAAGGAAAAAAAGGAGTGGGGGCCGGGACAGGAGGGGTATCTCAGGCAGGGTAATGGAAAGCTTCCAGAAGAGCGCCCGGGGCCAGGACCATCCTGGCTGGCCTTCAGGCACCAAGTTGGCCTGCGTGCTGTCGCTGGTGTGGATCCACGACCCTTCCTCTAGGCTTTCAAGCCCTTGTACATATTCAGGTGTTTTACCTGGGAAGGGTGGGAACAGTTCAGCAACAGCTGGCCTGGGGCTCTGCTCACGTTTACTCACAGAGGCCTCGGCACGGTCCCCCAGCTTTGCAATGAGGATGCTCCTTGAGTGGGGGGGCCGGGCTGCTGGCTGTATGGGAGATGATTCCCCACCTCTGACCAATTTCAGAATTGTTTACCGCTGGAGCAAGTGCCCTCATAGGGTTTTCCTCTGTATAACTGCTGGGTTCAGGTTTTTTTTTTCTTTTTGGGTTCAAGTTAGAATTTATTCATCTTTTATGTATTTATTGATATAAGCATGGAAATAATTCATTTATATAAATACATCTGTGTGAAGGGAAGAACTTTTTTCTGTTTTATTTTTAAATTTTATTTCTAAAAATTTTGAAGTTTAATTATATTTATTTTTCTATACAGCAGGTTATTATTGATTATTTATTTTATTCATATACATATATACAGGTCAATACCTATCTCCCAACTCATCTGACCACAACACCCCATGGCTTCCCCGACTTGGTGTCCATACGTTTGTTCTCTACCTCTGTTTCTCTATTTCTGCCCTGCAAACCTGTTCATCTGTACCATATATCTAGGTTCCACATACATGCATTAATACAGAATATTTGTTTTGCTCTTTCTGACTTACTTCATTCTGTATGACAGTCTCTAGATCCACCGACTTCTCTACAAACAACCCAGTTTCATTCCTTTTCATGGCTGAGTCATATCCCATTTTATATATGTACCACATCTTTATCCATTCGTCTGTCTGTGGGCATTTAGGTTGCTTCCATTACCTGGCTATTGTAAATAGTGCTGCAATGAACATTGTGGTGAATGTGTGTTTTTGATTTATGGTTGTCTCTGGGTATATGCCCAGAAGTGGGATTGCTGGATCCTATGGTAATTCTATTTCTAGTTTCTTTAAGGAAACTCCATACTCTTCTCCATAGTGACTGTATCAATTTACCTTCCCACCAATAGTGGAAGAGGGTTCCTTTTGTCCACACCCTCCCCAGAATTTGTTGTTTGTAGATTTTCTGATGATGCCGATTCTAACAGGTGTGAGGTGATACCTCATTGTCGTTTTGATTTGCATTTCTCTAATAATTAGTGGTGTTGAGCAGCTTTTCATGTGCGTCTTGGCCGTCTCTGTGACTTCTTTGAAGAAACGTCTATTTAGATCTTCTGCCCATATTTGTATTGGTTTGTTTGTTTTATTAATATTAAGCTGCGTGAGCTGTTTATATATATTGGAGATTAAACCTTTGTCCATTGATTCGTTTGCGAACGTTTTCGCCCATTCTGAGGGTTGCCTTTCTCCATTCCCGTTTTTTTTAACCAAAAAAGAAAGAAAGCAAAAGAAGCAGAACACTAATGTGCGTGAAATATGCCTCTTGAAACTGTCGTTTTGAAATATGGACGTCTTTTGAACTTTTTGGTCGATATATGACCCCAGGATTTGTTTTCAGGGCAGGTGTCATTTACAGGCCTGCAATGATTTGGAATATCCACTGACCATTAGCGCTGGGATTAAAGCTGCTGTTGTGTGAAACGGCTACAAGGTGGCAGCAGTTCTCCCTTAGCAAATCTGCTTACTAGGGCAACAGAGCCTCAATGGAAGCTGTGTTCTAGATTGGAATTTAGAATGGAATGTGCCAGGAGAAAGCCTCTCAAGTTTGTCTCACTACTTCTTGTTCGTGTTTTTAATTTAATTTTTAATTTTTTATTACAGCAAGATTGATTACATCATTTGGCTTGTTGTAGGTGTGCAAGATGTGGTTCTTTTACACATATACATATGTCTGTTCTTCCTGGGACCCTTTTCCCATGTACGTTATGATAGAATGTTGAGTAGTCTTCTCTTGGCATTCCGTAGGTCTTTGGTGATTATATATTTCACCTGTGTTTGTATATGTCTCTTAACCCCAATATCGTAATGAATCCAATCCTCACACCTTTCCATTGGTGAACCATAAGTTTGTTTAATGAATCTGTTATTGCCCTTCTCCGTGGAAATATCTGCCCTGGTATCCGTTTTTAGGTAACACCTATAAGTGATATCCTACGATATGTGTCTTTCACTTTCTGACTTACTACAAGTCACGTGATTACCTGTAGACTCATCTACGGGGCTGCAAATGGCATTGTGTCCTTTTTTTCCTTGGCTAATATTCTGTCTTAGCGAGGTCCATTTTCTGCAATGTGATTCCCTGAGGGCTGAGGATTAGCTGACCTGGGCAGCCTGACCCTGCCGGCAAGCCCTCCCCAGGTGTGCCAGGGTTGAGGTCAATAGAAACAGCACTCCAGGCAGCAATAGCCCCTGCAGCTGTGCCTGACTCCATATTCTCTGCCCCGTCAGCAGTCTCGGGGCTGTGCTGGTGGGAGGGTGTGAGGGTCCATGGCTTTGTTGGTGGCCCGGTGTGACTGGGGCTCTGCTGGACTTTCTGCAGGAGTTGCCAGGCTGCCACTTGTAAAGAAGAGGATGTGTCACCCATAACTTCTGCTGGAATTTCTCTCCGGGCTTAGGTGAGGAAGGAAAAAAAGGAGTGGAGGCCGGGACAGGAGGGGTATCTCAGGCAGGGAAATGGAAAGCTTCCAGAAGAGCGCCCGGGGCCAGGACCATCCTGGCTGGCCTTCAGGCACCAAGTTGGCCTGCGTGCTGTCGCTGGTGTGGATCCACGACCCTTCCTCTAGGCTTTCAAGCCCTTGCACATATTCAGGTGTTTTACCTGGGAAGGGTGGGAACAGTTCAGCAACAGCTGGCCTGGGGCTCAGCTCACGTTTACTCCCAGAGGCCTCGGCACGGTCCCCCAGCTTTGCAATGAGGATGCTCCTTGAGTGGGGGGGCCGGGCTGCTGGCTGTATGGGAGATGATTCCCCACCTCTGACCAATTTCAGAATTGTTTACCGCTGGAGCAAGTGCCCTCATAGGGTTTTCCTCTGTATAACTGCTGGGTTCAGGTTTTTTTTTTCTTTTTGGGTTCAAGTTAGAATTTATTCATCTTTTATGTATTTATTGATATAAGCATGGAAATAATTCATTCATATAAATACATCTGTGTGAAGGGAAGAACTTTTTTCTGTTTTATTTTTAAATTTTATTTCTAAAAATTTTGAAGTTTAATTATATTTATTTTTCTATACAGCAGGTTATTATTGATTATTTATTTTATTCATATACATATATACAGGTCAATACCTATCTCCCAACTCATCTGACCACAACACCCCATGGCTTCCCCGACTTGGTGTCCATACGTTTGTTCTCTACCTCTGTTTCTCTATTTCTGCCCTGCAAACCTGTTCATCTGTACCATATATCTAGGTTCCACATACATGCATTAATACAGAATATTTGTTTTGCTCTTTCTGACTTACTTCATTCTGTATGACAGTCTCTAGATCCACCGACTTCTCTACAAACAACCCAGTTTCATTCCTTTTCATGGCTGAGTCATATCCCATTTTATATATGTACCACATCTTTATCCATTCGTCTGTCTGTGGGCATTTAGGTTCTTCCATTACCTGGCTATTGTAAATAGTGCTGCAATGAACATTGTGGTGAATGTGTGTTTTTGATTTATGGTTGTCTCTGGGTATATGCCCAGAAGTGGGATTGCTGGATCGTATGGTAATTCTATTTCTAGTTTCTTTAAGGAAACTCCATACTCTTCTCCATAGTGACTGTAACAATTTACCTTCCCACCAATAGTGGAAGAGGGTTCCTTTTGTCCACACCCTCCCCAGAATTTGTTGTTTGTAGATTTTCTGATGATGCCGATTCTAACAGGTGTGAGGTGATACCTCATTGTCGTTTTGATTTGCATTTCTCTAATAATTAGTGGTGTTGAGCAGCTTTTCATGTGCGTCTTGGCCGTCTCTGTGACTTCTTTGAAGAAACGTCTATTTAGGTCTTCTGCCCATATTTGTATTAGGGTTGTTTGTTTTATTAATATTAAGCTGCGTGAGCTGTTTATATATATTGGAGATTAAACCTTTGTCCATTGATTCATTTGTGAACGTTTTTGCCCATTCTGAGGGTTGCCTTTTTCCATTCCCGTTGTTTTTAACCAAAAAAGAAAGAAAGCAAAAGAAGCAGAACACTAATGTGCGTGAAATATTCCTCTTGAAACTGTCGTTTTGAAATATGGACGTCTTTTGAACTTTTTGGTCGATATATGACCCCAGGATTTGTTTTCAGGGCAGGTGTCATTTACAGGCCTGCAATGATTTGGAATATCCACTGACCATTAGCGCTGGGATTAAAGCTGCTGTTGTGTGAAGCGGCCACAAGGTGGCAGCAGTTCTCCCTTAGCAAATCTGCTTACTAGGGCAACAGAACCTCAATGGAAGCCGTGTTCTAGATTGGAATTTAGAATGGAATGTGCCAGGAGAAAGCCCCTCAAGTTTGTCTCAGTACTTCTTGTTCGTGTTTTTAATTTAATTTTTTATTTTTTATTACAGCAAGTTTGATTACATCGTTTGGCTGGTTGTAGGTGTGCAAGATGTGGTTCTTTTACACATATACATATGTCTGTTCTTCCTGGGACCCTTTTCCCATGTACGTTATGACAGAATGTTGAGTAGTCTTCTCTTGGCATTCCGTAGGTCTTTGGTGATTATATATTTCACCTGTTTTTGTATATGTCTCTTAACACCAATATCGTAATGAATCCAATCCTCACACATTTCCATTGGTGAACCATAAGTTTGTTTAATGAATCTGTGATTGCCCTTCTCCGTGGAAATATCTGCCCTGGTATCCGTTTTTAGGTAACACCTATAAGTGATATCCTACGATATGTGTCTTTCACTTTCTGACTTACTACAAGTCACGTGATTACCTGTAGACTCATCTACGGGGCTGCAAATGGCATTGTGTCCTTTTTTTCCTTGGCTAATATTCTGTTTTAGCGAGGTCCATTTTCTGCAATGTGATTCCCTGAGGGCTGAGGATTAGCTGACCTGGGCAGCCTGACCCTGCCGGCAAGCCCTCCCCAGGTGTGCCTGGGTTGAGGTCAATAGAAACAGCACTCCAGGCAGCAATAGCCCCTGCAGCTGTGCCTGACTCCATATTCTCTGCCCCGTCAGCAGTCTCGGGGCTGTGCTGGTGGGAGGGTGTGAGGGTCCATGGCTTTGTTGGTGGCCCGGTGTGAGTGGGGCTCTGCTGGACTTTCTGCAGGAGTTGCCAGGCTGCCACTTGTAAAGAAGAGGATGTGTCACCCATAACTTCCCTGGAATTTCTCTCCGGGCTTAGGTGAGGAAGGAAAAAATGGAGTGGGGGCCGGGACAGGAGGGGTATCTCAGGCAGGGAAATGGAAAGCTTCCAGAAGAGCGCCCAGGGCCAGGACCATCCTGGCTGGCCTTCAGGCACCAAGTTGGCCTGCGTGCTGTCGCTGGTGTGGCTCCACGACCCTTCCTCTAGTCTTTCAAGCCCTTGTACATATTCAGGTGTTTTACCTGGGAAGGGTGGGAACAGTTCAGCAACAGCTGGCCTGGGGCTCTGCTCACGTTTACTCACAGAGGCCTCGGCACGGTCCCCCAGCTTTGCAATGAGGATGCTCCTTGAGTGGGGGGGCCGGGCTGCTGGCTGTATGGGAGATGATTCCCCACCTCTGACCAATTTCAGAATTGTTTACCGCTGGAGCAAGTGCCCTCATAGGGTTTTCCTCTGTATAACTGCTGGGTTCAGGTTTTTTTTTCTTTTTGGGTTCAAGTTAGAATTTATTCATCTTTTATGTATTTATTGATATAAGCATGGAAATAATTCATTCATATAAATACATCTGTGTGAAGGGAAGAACTTTTTTCTGTTTTATTTTTAAATTTTATTTCTAAAAATTTTGAAGTTTAATTATATTTATTTTTCTATACAGCATGTTATTATTGATTATTTATTTTATTCATATACATATATACAGGTCAATACCTATCTCCCAACTCATCTGACCACAACACCCCATGGCTTCCCCGACTTGGTGTCCATACGTTTGTTCTCTACCTCTGTTTCTCTATTTCTGCCCTGCAAACCTGTTCATCTGTACCATATATCTAGGTTCCACATACATGCATTAATACAGAATATTTGTTTTGCTCTTTCTGACTTACTTCATTCTGTATGACAGTCTCTAGATCCACCGACTTCTCTACAAACAACCCAGTTTCATTCCTTTTCATGGCTGAGTCATATCCCATTTTATATATGTACCACATCTTTATCCATTCGTCTGTCTGTGGGCATTTAGGTTGCTTCCATTACCTGGCTATAGTAAATAGTGCTGCAATGAACATTGTGGTGAATGTGTGTTTTTGATTTATGGTTGTCTCTGGGTATATGCCCAGAAGTGGGATTGCTGGATCCTATGGTAATTCTATTTCTAGTTTCTTTAAGGAAACTCCATACCCTTCTCCATAGTGACTGTAACAATTTACCTTCCCACCAATAGTGGAAGAGGGTTCCTTTTGTCCACACCCTCCCCAGAATTTGTTGTTTGTAGATTTTCTGATGATGCCGATTCTAACAGGTGTGAGGTGATACCTCATTGTCGTTTTGATTTGCATTTCTCTAATAATTAGTGGTGTTGAGCAGCTTTTCATGTGCGTCTTGGCCGTCTCTGTGACTTCTTTGAAGAAACGTCTATTTAGATCTTCTGCCCATATTTGTATTAGGGTTGTTTGTTTTATTAATATTAAGCTGCGTGAGCTGTTTATATATATTGGAGATTAAACCTTTGTCCATTGATTCATTTGTGAACGTTTTCGCCCATTCTGAGGGTTGCCTTTTTCCATTCCCGTTGTTTTTAACCAAAAAAGAAAGAAAGCAAAAGAAGCAGAACACTAATGTGCGTGAAATATGCCTCTTGAAACTGTCGTTTTGAAATATGGACGTCTTTTGAAATTTTTGGTCGATATATGACCCCAGGATTTGTTTTCAGGGCAGGTGTCATTTACAGGCCTGCAATGATTTGGAATATCCACTGACCATTAGCGCTGGGATTAAAGCTGCTGTTGTGTGAAGCGGCCACTAGGTGGCAGCAGTTCTCCCTTAGCAAATCTGCTTACTAGGGCAACAGAGCCTCAATGGAAGCCGTGTTCTAGATTGGAATTTAGAATGGAATGTGCCAGGAGAAAGCCCCTCAAGTTTGTCTCAGTACTTCTTGTTCGTGTTTTTAATTTAATTTTTAATTTTTTAATACAGCAAGTTTGATTACATCATTTGGCTTGTTGTAGGTGTGCAAGATGTGGTTCTTTTACACATATACATATGTCTGTTCTTCCTGGGACCCTTTTCCCATGTACGTTATGACAGAATGTTGAGTAGTCTTCTCTTGGCATTCCGTAGGTCTTTGGTGATTATATATTTCACCTGTGTTTGTATATGTCTCTTAACACCAATATCGTAATGAATCCAATCCTCACACCTTTCCATTGGTGAACCATAAGTTTGTTTAATGAATCTGTGATTGCCCTTCTCCGTGGAAATATCTGCCCTGGTATCCGTTTTTAGGTAACACCTATAAGTGATATCCTACGATATGTGTCTTTCACTTTCTGACTTACTACAAGTCACGTGATTACCTGTAGACTCATCTACGGGGCTGCAAATGGCATTGTGTCCTTTTTTTCCTTGGCTAATATTCTGTCTTAGCGAGGTCCATTTTCTGCAATGTGATTCCCTGAGGGCTGAGGATTAGCTGACCTGGGCAGCCTGACCCTGCCGGCAAGCCCTCCCCAGGTGTGCCTGGGTTGAGGTCAATAGAAACAGCACTCCAGGCAGCAATAGCCCCTGCAGCTGTGCCTGACTCCATATTCTCTGCCCCGTCAGCAGTCTCGGGGCTGTGCTGGTGGGAGAGTGTGAGGGTCCACGGCTTTGTTGGTGGCCCGGTGTGAGTGGGGCTCTGCTGGACTTTCTGCAGGAGTTGCCAGGCTGCCACTTGTAAAGAAGAGGATGTGTCACCCATAACTTCCGCTGGAATTTCTCTCCGGGCTTAGGTGAGGAAGGAAAAAAAGGAGTGGGGGCCGGGACAGGAGGGGTATCTCAGGCAGGGAAATGGAAAGCTTCCAGAAGAGCGCCCGGGGCCAGGACCATACTGGCTGGCCTTCAGGCACCAAGTTGGCCTGCGTGCTGTCGCTGGTGTGGATCCACGACCCTTCCTCTAGGCTTTCAAGCCCTTGTACATATTCAGGTGTTTTACCTGGGAAGGGTGGGAACAGTTCAGCAACAGCTGGCCTGTGGCTCTGCTCACGTTTACTCACAGAGGGCTCGGCACGGTCCCCCAGCTTTGCAATGAGGATGCTCCTTGAGTGGGGGGGCCGGGCTGCTGGCTGTATGGGAGATGATTCCCCACCTCTGACCAATTTCAGAATTGTTTACCGCTGGAGCAAGTGCCCTCATAGGGTTTTCCTCTGTATAACTGCTGGGTTCAGGTTTTTTTTTTTCTTTTTGGGTTCAAGTTAGAATTTATTCATCTTTTATGTATTTATTGATATAAGCATGGAAATAATTCATTCATATAAATACATCTGTGTGAAGGGAAGAACTTTTTTCTGTTTTATTTTTAAATTTTATTTCTAAAAATTTTGAAGTTTAATTATATTTATTTTTCTATACAGCAGGTTATTATTGATTATTTATTTTATTCATATACATATATACAGGTCAATACCTATCTCCCAACTCATCTGACCACAACACCCCATGGCTTCCCCGACTTGTTGTCCATACGTTTGTTCTCTACCTCTGTTTCTCTATTTCTGCCCTGCAAACCTGTTCATCTGTACCATATATCTAGGTTCCACATACATGCATTAATACAGAATATTTGTTTTGCTCTTTCTGACTTACTTCATTCTGTATGACAGTCTCTAGATCCACCGACTTCTCTACAAACAACCCAATTTCATTCCTTTTCATGGCTGAGTCATATCCCATTTTATATATGTACCACATCTTTATCCATTCGTCTGTCTGTGGGCATTTAGGTTGCTTCCATTACCTGGCTATTGTAAATAGTGCTGCAATGAACATTGTGGTGAATGTGTGTTTTTGATTTATGGTTGTCTCTGGGTATATGCCCAGAAGTGGGATTGCTGGATCCTATGGTAATTCTATTTCTAGTTTCTTTAAGGAAACTCCATACTCTTCTCCATAGTGACTGTAACAATTTACCTTCCCACCAATAGTGGAAGAGGGTTCCTTTTGTCCACACCCTCCCCAGAATTTGTTGTTTGTAGATTTTCTGATGATGCCGATTCTAACAGGTGTGAGGTGATACCTCATTGTCGTTTTGATTTGCATTTCTCTAATAATTAGTGGTGTTGAGCAGCTTTTCATGTGCGTCTTGGCCGTCTCTGTGACTTCTTTGAAGAAACGTCTATTTAGATCTTCTGCCCATATTTGTATTAGGGTTGTTTGTTTTATTAATATTAAGCTGCGTGAGCTGTTTATATATATTGGAGATTAAACCTTTGTCCATTGATTCATTTGCGAACGTTTTCGCCCATTCTGAGGGTTGCCTTTTTCCATTCCCGTTGTTTTTAACCAAAAAAGAAAGAAAGCAAAAGAAGCAGAACACTAATGTGCGTGAAATATTCCTCTTGAAACTGTCGTTTTGAAATATGGACGTCTTTTGAACTTTTTGGTCGATATATGACCCCAGGATTTGTTTTCAGGGCAGGTGTCATTTACAGGCCTGCAATGATTTGGAATATCCACTGACCATTAGCGCTGGGATTAAAGCTGCTGTTGTGTGAAGCGGCCACAAGGTGGCAGCAGTTCTCCCTTAGCAAATCTGCTTACTAGGGCAACAGAGCCTCAATGGAAACCGTGTTCTAGATTGGAATTTAGAATGGAATGTGCCAGGAGAAAGCCCCTCAAGTTTGTCTCACTACTTCTTGTTCGTGTTTTTAAGTTAATTTTTAATTTTTTATTACAGCAAGTTTGATTACATCGTTTGGCTTGTTGTAGGTGTGCAAGATGTGGTTCTTTTACACATATACATATGTCTGTTCTTCCTGGGACCCTTTTCCCATGTACGTTATGACAGAATGTTGAGTAGTCTTCTCTTGGCATTCCGTAGGTCTTTGGTGATTATATATTTCACCTGTGTTTGTATATGTCTCTTAACACCAATATCGTAATGAATCCAATCCTCACACCTTTCCATTGGTGAACCATAAGTTTGTTTAATGAATCTGTGATTGCCCTTCTCCGTGGAAATATCTGCCCTGGTATCCGTTTTTAGGTAACACCTATAAGTGATATCCTACGATATGTGTCTTTCACTTTCTGACTTACTACAAGTCCCGTGATTACCTGTAGACTCATCTACGGGGCTGCAAATGGCATTGTGTCCTTTTTTTCCTTGGCTAATATTCTGTCTTAGCGAGGTCCATTTTCTGCAATGTGATTCCCTGAGGGCTGAGGATTAGCTGACCTGGGCAGCCTGACCCTGCCGGCAAGCCCTCCCCAGGTGTGCCTGGGTTGAGGTCAATAGAAACAGCACTCCAGGCAGCAATAGCCCCTGCAGCTGTGCCTGACTCCATATTCTCTGCCCCGTCAGCAGTCTCGGGGCTGTGCTGGTGGGAGGGTGTGAGGGTCCACGGCTTTGTTGGTGGCCCGGTGTGAGTGGGGCTCTGCTGGACTTTCTGCAGGAGTTGCCAGGCTGCCACCTGTAAAGAAGAGGATGTGTCACCCATAACTTCCGCTGGAATTTCTCTCCGGGCTGAGGTGAGGAAGGAAAAAAAGGAGTGGGGGCCGGGACAGGAGGGGTATCTCAGGCAGGGAAATGGAAAGCTTCCAGAAGAGCGCCCGGGGCCAGGACCATCCTGGCTGGCCTTCAGGCACCAAGTTGGCCTGCGTGCTGTCGCTGGTGTGGATCCACGACCCTTCCTCTAGGCTTTCAAGCCCTTGTACATATTCAGGTGTTTTACCTGGGAAGGGTGGGAACAGTTCAGCAACAGCTGGCCTGGGGCTCTGCTCACGTTTACTCACAGAGGCCTCGGCACGGTCCCCCAGCTTTGCAATGAGGATGCTCCTTGAGTGGGGGGGCCGGGCTGCTGGCTGTATGGGAGATGATTCCCCACCTCTGACCAATTTCAGAATTGTTTACCGCTGGAGCAAGTGCCCTCATAGGGTTTTCCTCTGTATAACTGCTGGGTTCAGGTTTTTTTTTTCTTTTTGGGTTCAAGTTAGAATTTATTCATCTTTTATGTATTTATTGATATAAGCATGGAAATAATTCATTCATATAAATACATCTGTGTGAAGGGAAGAACTTTTTTCTGTTTTATTTTTAAATTTTATTTCTAAAAATTTTGAAGTTTAATTATATTTATTTTTCTATACAGCAGGTTATTATTGATTATTTATTTTATTCATATACATATATACAGGTCAATACCTATCTCCCAACTCATCTGACCACAACACCCCATGGCTTCCCCGACTTGGTGTCCATACGTTTGTTCTCTACCTCTGTTTCTCTATTTCTGCCCTGCAAACCTGTTCATCTGTACCATATATCTAGGTTCCACATACATGCATTAATACAGAATATTTGTTTTGCTCTTTCTGACTTACTTCATTCTGTATGACAGTCTCTAGATCCACCGACTTCTCTACAAACAACCCAGTTTCATTCCTTTTCATGGCTGAGTCATATCCCATTTTATATATGTACCACATCTTTATCCATTCGTCTGTCTGTGGGCATTTAGGTTGCTTCCATTACCTGGCTATTGTAAATAGTGCTGCAATGAACATTGTGGTGAATGTGTGTTTTTGATTTATGGTTGTCTCTGGGTATATGCCCAGAAGTGGGATTGCTGGATCCTATGGTAATTTTATTTCTAGTTTCTTTAAGGAAACTCCATACTCTTCTCCATAGTGACTGTATCAATTTACCTTCCCACCAATAGTGGAAGAGGGTTCCTTTTGTCCACACCCTCCCCAGAATTTGTTGTTTGTAGATTTTCTGATGATGCCGATTCTAACAGGTGTGAGGTGATACCTCATTGTCGTTTTGATTTGCATTTCTCTAATAATTAGTGGTGTTGAGCAGCTTTTCATGTGCGTCTTGGCCGTCTCTGTGACTTCTTTGAAGAAACGTCTATTTAGATCTTCTGCCCATATTTGTATTGGGTTGTTTGTTTTATTAATATTAAGCTGCGTGAGCTGTTTATATATATTGGAGATTAAACCTTTGTCCATTGATTCATTTGTGAACGTTTTCGCCCATTCTGAGGGTTGCCTTTTTCCATTCCCGTTTTTTTTAACCAAAAAAGAAAGAAAGCAAAAGAAGCAGAACACTAATGTGCGTGAAATATGCCTCTTGAAACTGTCGTTTGGAAATATGGACGTCTTTTGAACTTTTTGGTCGATATATGACCCCAGGATTTGTTTTCAGGGCAGGTGTCATTTACAGGCCTGCAATGATTTGGAATATCCACTGACCATTAGTGCTGGGATTAAAGCTGCTGTTGTGTGAAACGGCCACAAGGTGGCAGCAGTTCTCCCTTAGCAAATCTGCTTACTAGGGCAACAGAGCCTCAATGGAAGCCGTGTTCTAGATTGGAATTTGGAATGGAATGTGCCAGGAGAAAGCCTCTCAAGTTTGTCTCACTACTTCTTGTTCGTGTTTTTAATTTAATTTTTAATTTTTTATTACAGCAAGATTGATTACATCATTTGGCTTGTTGTAGGTGTGCAAGATGTGGTTCTTTTACACATATACATATGTCTGTTCTTCCTGGGACCCTTTTCCCATGTACGTTATGAGAGAATGTTGAGTAGTCTTCTCTTGGCATTCCGTAGATCTTTGGTGATTATATATTTCACCTGTGTTTGTATATGTCTCTTAACCCCAATATCGTAATGAATCCAATCCTCACACATTTCCATTGGTGAACCATAAGTTTGTTTAATGAATCTGTTATTGCCCTTCTCCGTGGAAATATCTGCCCTGGTATCCGTTTTTAGGTAACACCTATAAGTGATATCCTACGATATGTGTCTTTCACTTTCTGACTTACTACAAGTCACGTGATTACCTGTAGACTCATCTACGGGGCTGCAAATGGCATTGTGTCCTTTTTTTCCTTGGCTAATATTCTGTTTTAGCGAGGTCCATTTTCTGCAATGTGATTCCCTGAGGGCTGAGGATTAGCTGACCTGGGCAGCCTGACCCTGCCGGCAAGCCCTCCCCAGGTGTGCCTGGGTTGAGGTCAATAGAAACAGCACTCCAGGCAGCAATAGCCCCTGCAGCTGTGCCTGACTCCATATTCTCTGCCCCGTCAGCAGTCTCGGGGCTGTGCTGGTGGGAGGGTGTGAGGGTCCATGGCTTTGTTGGTGGCCCGGTGTGAGTGGGGCTCTGCTGGAATTTCTGCAGGAGTTGCCAGGCTGCCACTTGTAAAGAAGAGGATGTGTCACCCATAACTTCCCTGGAATTTCTCTCCGGGCTTAGGTGAGGAAGGAAAAAATGGAGTGGGGGCCGGGACAGGAGTGGTATCTCAGGCAGGGAAATGGAAAGCTTCCAGAAGAGCGCCCGGGGCCAGGACCATCCTGGCTGGCCTTCAGGCACCAAGTTGGCCTGCGTGCTGTCGCTGGTGTGGATCCACGACCCTTCCTCTAGGCTTTCAAGCCCTTGTACATATTCAGGTGTTTTACCTGGGAAGGGTGGGAACAGTTCAGCAACAGCTGGCCTGGGGCTCTGCTCACGTTTACTCACAGAGGCCTCGGCACGGTCCCCCAGCTTTGCAATGAGGATGCTCCTTGAGTGGGGGGGCCGGGCTGCTGGCTGTATGGGAGATGATTCCCCACCTCTGACCAATTTCAGAATTGTTTACCGCTGGAGCAAGTGCCCTCATAGGGTTTTCCTCTGTATAACTGCTGGGTTCAGGTTTTTTTTTTCTTTTTGGGTTCAAGTTAGAATTTATTCATCTTTTATGTATTTATTGATATAAGCATGGAAATAATTCATTCATATAAATACATCTGTGTGAAGGGAAGAACTTTTTTCTGTTTTATTTTTAAATTTTATTTCTAAAAATTTTGAAGTTTAATTATATTTATTTTTCTATACAGCAGGTTATTATTGATTATTTATTTTATTCATATACATATATACAGGTCAATACCTATCTCCCAACTCATCTGACCACAACACCCCATGGCTTCCCCGACTTGGTGTCCATACGTTTGTTCTCTACCTCTGTTTCTCTATTTCTGCCCTGCAAACCTGTTCATCTGTACCCTATATCTAGGTTCCACATACATGCATTAATACAGAATATTTGTTTTGCTCTTTCTGACTTACTTCATTCTGTATGACAGTCTCTAGATCCACCGACTTCTCTACAAACAACCCAGTTTCATTCCTTTTCATGGCTGAGTCATATCCCATTTTATATATGTACCACATCTTTATCCATTCGTCTGTCTGTGGGCATTTAGGTTGCTTCCATTACCTGGCTATTGTAAATAGTGCTGCAATGAACATTGTGGTGAATGTGTGTTTTTGATTTATGGTTGTCTCTGGGTATATGCCCAGAAGTGGGATTGCTGGATCCTATGGTAATTCTATTTCTAGTTTCTTTAAGGAAACTCCATACTCTTCTCCATAGTGACTGTATCAATTTACCTTCCCACCAATAGTGGAAGAGGGTTCCTTTTGTCCACACCCTCCCCAGAATTTGTTGTTTGTAGATTTTCTGATGATGCCGATTCTAACAGGTGTGAGGTGATACCTCATTGTCGTTTTGATTTGCATTTCTCTAATAATTAGTGGTGTTGAGCAGCTTTTCATGTGCGTCTTGGCCGTCTCTGTGACTTCTTTGAAGAAACGTCTATTTAGATCTTCTGCCCATATTTGTATTGGTTTGTTTGTTTTATTAATATTAAGCTGCGTGAGCTGTTTATATATATTGGAGATTAAACCTTTGTCCATTGATTCGTTTGCGAACGTTTTCGCCCATTCTGAGGGTTGCCTTTTTCCATTCCCGTTTTTTTTAACCAAAAAAGAAAGAAAGCAAAAGAAGCAGAACACTAATGTGCGTGAAATATGCCTCTTGAAACTGTCGTTTGGAAATATGGACGTCTTTTGAACTTTTTGGTCGATATATGACCCCAGGATTTGTTTTCAGGGCAGGTGTCATTTACAGGCCTGCAATGATTTGGAATATCCACTGACCATTAGCGCTGGGATTAAAGCTGCTGTTGTGTGAAACGGCCACAAGGTGGCAGCAGTTCTCCCTTAGCAAATCTGCTTACTAGGGCAACAGAGCCTCAATGGAAGCCGTGTTCTAGATTGGAATTTAGAATGGAATGTGCCAGGAGAAAGCCTCTCAAGTTTGTCTCACTACTTCTTGTTCGTGTTTTTAATTTAATTTTTAATTTTTTATTACAGCAATATTGATTAAATCATTTGGCTTGTTGTAGGTGTGCAAGATGTGGTTCTTTTACACATATACATATGTCTGTTCTTCCTGGGACCCTTTTCCCATGTACGTTATGATAGAATGTTGAGTAGTCTTCTCTTGGCATTCCGTAGATCTTTGGTGATTATATATTTCACCTGTGTTTGTATATGTCTCTTAACCCCAATATCGTAATGAATCCAATCCTCACACCTTTCCATTGGTGAACCATAAGTTTGTTTAATGAATCTGTTATTGCCCTTCTCCGTGGAAATATCTGCCCTGGTATCCGTTTTTAGGTAACACCTATAAGTGATATCCTACGATATGTGTCTTTCACTTTCTGACTTACTACAAGTCACGTGATTACCTGTAGACTCATCTACGGGGCTGCAAATGGCATTGTGTCCTTTTTTCCTTGGCTAATATTCTGTCTTAGCGAGGTCCATTTTCTGCAATGTGATTCCCTGAGGGCTGAGGATTAGCTGACCTGGGCAGCCTGACCCTGCCGGCAAGCCCTCCCCAGGTGTGCCTGGGTTGAGGTCAATAGAAACAGCACTCCAGGCAGCAATAGCCCCTGCAGCTGTGCCTGACTCCATATTCTCTGCCCCGTCAGCAGTCTCGGGGCTGTGCTGGTGGGAGGGTGTGAGGGTCCACGGCTTTGTTGGTGGCCCGGTGTGAGTGGGGCTCTGCTGGACTTTCTGCAGGAGTTGCCAGGCTGCCACTTGTAAAGAAGAGGATGTGTCACCCATAACTTCCGCTGGAATTTCTCTCCGGGTTGAGGTGAGGAAGGAAAAAAAGGAGTGGGGGCCGGGACAGGAGGGGTATCTCAGGCAGGGAAATGGAAAGCTTCCAGAAGAGCGCCCGGGGCCAGGACCATCCTGGCTGGCCTGCAGGCACCAAGTTGGCCTGCGTGCTGTCGCTGGTTTGGCTCCACGACCCTTCCTCTAGGCTTTCAAGCCCTTGTACATATTCAGGTGTTTTACCTGGGAAGGGTGGGAACAGTTCAGCAACAGCTGGCCTGGGGCTCAGCTCACGTTTACTGACAGAGGCCTCTGCACGGTCCCCCAGCTTTGCAATGTGGACGCTCGTTGCGTGTGGGGGCCGGGCTGCTGGCTGTATGGGAGATGATTCCCCACCTCTGACCAATTTCAGAATTGTTTACCGCTGGAGCAAGTGCCCTCATAGGGTTTTCCTCTGTAGAACTGCTCGGTTCAGGTTTTTTTTTTCTTTTTGGGTTCAAGTTAGAATTTATTCATCTTTTATGTATTTATTGATATAAGCATGGAAATAATTCATTCATATAAATACATCTGTATGAAGGGAAGAACTTTTTTCTGTTTTATTTTTAAATTTTATTTCTAAAAATTTTGAAGTTTAATTATATTTATTTTTCTATACAGCAGGTTATTATTGATTATTTATTTTATTCATATACATATATACAGGTCAATACCTATCTCCCAACTCATCTGACCACAACACCCCATGGCTTCCCCGACTTGGTGTCCATACGTTTTTTCTCTACCTCTGTTTCTCTATTTCTGTCCTGCAAACCTGTTCATCTGTACCATATATGTAGGTTCCACATACATGCATTAATACAGAATATTTGTTTTGCTCTTTCTGACGTACTTCATTCTGTATGACAGTCTCTAGATCCACCGATTTCTCTACAAACAACCCAGTTTCATTCCTTATCATGGCTGAGTCATATTCCATTTTATATATGTACCATATCTTTATCCATTCGTCTGTCTGTGGGCATTTAGGTTGCTTCCATTACCTGGCTATTGTAAATAGTGCTGAAATGAACATTGTGGTGAATGTGTGTTTTTGATTTATGGTTGTCTCTGGGTATATGCCCAGAAGTGGGATTGCTGGATCCTATGGTAATTCTATTTCTAGTTTCTTTAAGGAAACTCCATACTGTTCTCCATAGTGACTGTATCAATTTACCTTCCCACCAATAGTGGAAGAGGGTTCCTTTTGTCCACACCCTCCCCAGAATTTGTTGTTTGTAGATTTTCTGATGATGCCGATTCTAACAGGTGTGAGGTGATACCTCATTGTCGTTTTGAATTGCATTTCTCTAATAATTAGTGGTGTTGAGCAGCTTTTCATGTGCGTCTTGGCCGTCTCTGTGACTTCTTTGAAGAAACGTCTATTTAGATCTTCTGCCCATATTTGTATTAGGGTTGTTTGTTTTATTAATATTAAGCTGCGTGAGCTGTTTATATATATTGGAGATTAAACCTTTGTCCATTGATTCATTTGCGAACGTTTTCGCCCATTCTGAGGGATGCCTTTTTCCATTCCCGTTTTTTTTAACCAAAAAAGAAAGAAAGCAAAAGAAGCAGAACACTAATGTGCGTGAAATATTCCTCTTGAAACTGTCGTTTTGAAATATGGACGTCTTTTGAAATTTTTGGTCGATATATGACCCCAGGAGTTGTTTTCAGGGCAGGTGTCATTTACAGGCCTGCAATGATTTGGAATATCCACTGACCATTAGCGCTGGGATTAAAGCTGCTGTTGTGTGAAGCGGCCACAAGGTGGCAGCAGTTCTCCCTTAGCAAATCTGCTTACTAGGGCAACAGAGCCTCAATGGAAGCCGTGTTCTAGATTGGAATTTAGAATGGAATGTGCCAGGAGAAAGCACCTCAAGTTTGTCTCACTACTTCTTGTTCGTGTTTTTAATTTAATTTTTAATATTTTATTACAGCAAGTTTGATTACATCGTTTGGCTTGTTGTAGGTGTGCAAGATGTGGTTCTTTTACACATATACATATGTCTGTTCTTCCTGGGACCCTTTTCCCATGTACGTTATGACAGAATGTTGAGTAGTCTTCTCTTGGCATTCCGTAGGTTTTTGGTGATTATATATTTCACCTGTGTTTGTATATGTCTCTTAACACCAATATCGTAATGAATCCAATCCTCACACCTTTCCATTGGTGAACCATAAGTTTGTTTAATGAATCTGTGATTGCCCTTCTCCGTGGAAATATCTGCCCTGGTATCCGTTTTTAGGTAACACCTGTAAGTGATATCCTACGATATGTGTCTTTCATTTTCTGACTTACTACAAGTCACGTGATTACCTGTAGACTCATCTACGGGGCTGCAAATGGCATTGTGTCCGTTTTTTCCTTGGCTAATATTCTGTCTTAGCGAGGTCCATTTTCTGCAATGTGATTCCCTGAGGGCTGAGGATTAGCTGACCTGGGCAGCCTGACCCTGCCGGCAAGCCCTCGCCAGGTGTGCCTGGGTTGAGGTCAATAGAAACAGCACTCCAGGCAGCAATAGCCCCTGCAGCTGTGCCTGACTCCATATTCTCTGCCCCGTCAGCAGTCTCGGGGCTGTGCTGGTGGGAGGGTGTGAGGGTCCACGGCTTTGTTGGTGGCCCGGTGTGAGTGGGGCTCTGCTGGACTTTCTGCAGGGGTTGCCAGGCTGCCACTTGTAAAGAAGAGGATGTGTCACCCATAACTTCCGCTGGAATTTCTCTCCGGGCTGAGGTGAGGAAGGAAAAAAAGGAGTGGGGGCCGGGACAGGAGGGGTATCTCAGGCAGGGAAATGGAAAGCTTCCAGAAGAGCGCCCGGGGCCAGGACCATCCTGGCTGGCCTGCAGGCACCAAGTTGGCCTGCGTGCTGTCGCTGGTGTGGCTCCACGACCCTTCATCTAGGCTTTCAAGCCCTTGTACATATTCAGGTGTTTTACCTGGGAAGGGTGGGAACAGTTCAGCAACAGCTGGCCTGGGGCTCTGCTCACGTTTACTCACAGAGGCCCCGGCACGGTCCCCCAGCTTTGCAATGAGGACGCTCCTTGCGTGGAGGGGCCGGGCTGCTGGCTGTATGGGAGATGATTCCCCACCTCTGACCAATTTCAGAATTGTTTACCGCTGGAGCAAGTGCCCTGATAGGGTTTTCCTCTGTATAACTGCTGGGTTCAGGTTTTTTGTTTTCTTTTTTGGTTGAAGTTAGAATTCATTCATCTTTTATGTATTTACTGATATAAGCATGGAAATAATTCATTCATAGAAATACATCTGTGTGAAGGGAAGAACTTTTTTCTGTTTTATTTTTAAATTTCATTTCGAAAATTTTGAAGTTTAATTATATTTATTTTTCTATACAGCAGGTTATTATTAGTTATCTATTTTATTCATATACATATATACAGGTCAATACCTATCTCCCAACTCATCTGACCACCAACACCCCATGGCTTCCCCCACTTGGTGTCCATACGTTTGTTCTCGACCTCTGTTTCTCTATTTCTGCCCTGCAAACCTGTTCATCTGTACCGTATATCTAGGTTCCACATACATGCATTAATACAGAATATTTGTTTGGCTCTTTCTGACTTACTTCATTCTGTATGACAGTCTCTAGATCCACCGACTTCTCTACAAACAACCCAGTTTCATTCCTTTTCATGGCTGAGTCATATTCCATTTTATATATGTACCACATCTTTATCCATTCGTCTGTCTGTGGGCATTTAGGTTGCTTCCATTACCTGGCTATTGTAAATAGTGCTGCAATGAACATTGTGGTGAATGTGTGTTTTTGATTTATGCTTTTCTCTGGGTATATGACCAGAAGTGGGATTGCTGGATCCTATGGTAATTCTATTTCTAGTTTCTTTAAGGAAACTCCATACTGTTCTCCATAGTGACTGTATCAATTTACCTTCCCACTAATAGTGGAAGAGGGTTCCTTTTGTCCACACCCTCCCCAGAATTTGTTGTTTGTAGATTTTCTGATGATGCCGATTCTAACAGGTGTGAGGTGATACCTCATTGTCGTTGTGATTTGCATTTCTCTAATAATTAGTGGTGTTGAGCAGATTTTCATGTGCGTCTTGGCCGTCTCTGTGACTTCTTTGAAGAAACGTCTATTTAGATCTTCTGCCCATTTTTGTATTGGGTTGTTTGTTTTATTAATATTAAGCTGCGTGAGCAGTTTATATATGTTGGAGATTAAACCATTGTCCATTGATTCGTTTGCGAACGTTTTGGCCCATTCTGAGGATTGCCTTTTTCCATTCCCGTTTTTTTTTTTAACCAAAAAAGAAAGAAAGCAAAAGAAGCAGAACACTAATGTGCGTGAAATATGCCTCTTGAAACTGTCGTTTTGAAATATGGACGTCTTTTGAACTTTTTGGTCGATATATGACTCCAGGATTTGTTTTCAGGGCAGGTGTCATTTACAGGCCAGCAATGATTTGGAATATCCACTGACCATTAGCGCTGGGATTAAAGCTGATGTTGTGTGAAACGGCCACAAGGTGGCAGCAGTTCTCCCTTAGCAAATCTGGTTACCAGGGCAACAGAGCCTCAATGGAAGCCATGTTCTAGATTGGAATTTAGAATGGAATGTGCCAGGAGAAAGCCCCTCAAGTTTGTCTCACTACTTCTTGTTCGTGTTTTTAATTTAATTTTTAATTTTTTATTACAGCAAGTTTGATTACAACGTTTGGCTTGTGGTAGGTGTGCAAGATGTGGTTCTCTTACACATATACATATGTCTGTTCTTCCTGGGACCCTTTTCCCATGTACGTCATGACAGAATGTTGAGTAGTCTTCTCTTGGCATTCCGTAGGTCTTTGGTGATTATATATTTCACCTGTGTTTGTATATGTCTCTTAACCCCAATATCGTAATGAATCGAATCCTCACTCCTTTCCATTGGTGAACCATAAGTTTGTTTAATGAATCTGTGATTGCCCTTCTCCGTGGAAATATCTTCCCTGGTATCCGTTTTTAGGTAACACCTATAAGTGATATCCTACGATATGTGTCTTTCACTTTCTGACTTACTACAAGTCACATGATTACCTGTAGACTCATCTACGGGGCTGCAAATGGCATTGTGTCCTTTTTTTCCTTGGCTAATATTCTGTCTTAGCGAGGTCCATTTTCTGCAATGTGATTCCCTGAGGGCTGAGGATTAGCTGACCTGGGCAGCCTGACCCTGCCGGCAAGCCCTCCCCAGGTGTGCCTGGGTCGAGGTCAATAGAAACAGCACTCCAGGTAACAATAGCCCCTGCAGCTGTGCCTGACTCCATATTCTCTGCCCCGTCAGCAGTCTCGGTGCTGTGCTGGTGGGAGGGTGTGAGGGTCCACGGCTTTTTTGGTGGCCCGGTGTGAGTGGGGATCTGCTGGACTTTCTGCAGGAGTTGCCAGGCTGCCACCTGTAAAGAAGAGGATGTGTCACCCATAACTTCCGCTGGAATTTCTCTCCGGGCTGAGGTGAGGAAGGAAAAAAAGGAGTGGGGGCCGGGACAGGAGGGGTATCTCAGGTAGGGAAATGGAAAGCTTCCAGAAGAGCGCCTGGGTCCAGGACCATCCTGGCTGGCCTGCAGGCACCAAGTTGGCCTGCGTGCTGTCACTGGTGTGGCTCCACGACCCTTCCTCTAGGCTTTCAAGCCCTTGTACATATTCAGGTGTTTTACCTGGGAAGGGTGGGAACAGTTCAGCAGCAGCTGGCCTTGGGCTCAGCTCACGTTTACTCACAGAAGCCTCGGCACGGTCCCCCAGCTTTGCAATGAGGACGCTCCTTGCGTGGGGGTGCCAGGCTGCTGGCTGTATGGGAGATGATTCCCCACCTCTGACCAATTTCAGAATTGTTTACCGCTGGAGCAATTGCCCTGATAGGGTTTTCCTCTGTATAACTGCTGGGTTCAGGATTTTTTTTTTCTTTTTTGGTTCAAGTTAGAATTCATTCATCTTTTATGTATTTACTGATATAAGCATGGAAATAATTCATTCATATAAATACATCTGTGTGAAGGGAAGAACTTTTTTCTGTTTTATTTTTAAATTTTATTTCTAAAAATTTTGAAGTTTAATTATATTTATTTTTCTATACAGCAGGTTATTATTGATTATTTATTTTATTCATATACATATATACAGGTCAATACCTATCTCCCAACTCATCTGACCACCAACACCCCATCGCTTCCCCCACTTGGTGTCCATACGTTTGTTCTCTACCTCTTTTTCTCTATTTCTGCCCTGCAAACCTGTTCATCTGTACCATATATCTAGGTTCCACATACATGCATTAATACAGAATATTTGTTTGGCTCTTTCTGACTTACTTCATTCTGTATGACAGTCTCTAGATCCACCGACTTCTCTACAGACAACCCAGTTTCATTCCTTTTCATGGCTGAGTCATATCCCATTTTATATATGTACCACATCTTTATCCATTCGTCTGTCTGTGGGCATTTAGGTTGCTTCCATTACCTGGCTATTGTAAATAGTGCTGCAATGAACATTGTGGTGAATATGTGTTTTTGATTTATGGTTGTCTCTGGGTATATGCCCAGAAGTGGGATTGCTGGATCCTATGGTAATTCTATTTCTAGTTTCTTTAAGGAAACTCCATACTCTTCTCCATAGTGACTGTAACAATTTACCTTCCCACCAATAGTGGAAGAGGGTTCCTTTTGTCCACACCCTCCCCAGAATTTGTTGTTTGTAGATTTTCTGATGATGCCGATTCTAACAGGTGTGAGGTGATACCTCATTGTCGTTTTGATTTGCATTTCTCTAATAATTAGTGGTGTTGAGCAGCTTTTCATGTGCGTCTTGGCCGTCTCTGTGACTTCTTTGAAGAAACGTCTATTTAGATCTTCTGCCCATATTTGTATTGGGTTGTTTGTTTTATTAATATTAAGCTGCGTGAGCTGTTTATATATATTGGAGATTAAACCTTTGTCCATTGATTCGTTTGCGAACGTTTTCGCCCATTCTGAGGGTTGCCTTTTTCCATTCCCGTTGTTTTTAACCAGAAAAGAGAGAAAGCAAAAGAAGCAGAACACTAATGTGCGTTAAATATGCCTCTTGAAACTGTCGTTTTGAAATATGGACGTCTTTTGAACTTTTTGGTCGATATATGACCCCAGGATTTGTTTTCAGGGCAGGTGTCATTTACAGGCCTGCAATGATTTGGAATATCCACTGACGATTAGCGCTGGGATTAAAGCTGCTGTTGTGTGAAACGGCCACAAGGTGGCAGCAGTTCTCCCTTAGCAAATCTGGTTACCAGGGCAACAGAGCCTCAATGGAAGCCATGTTCTAGATTGGAATTTAGAATGGAATGTGCCAGGAGAAAGCCCCTCAAGTTTGTCTCACTACCTCTTGTTCGTGTTTTTAATTTAATTTTTAATTTTTTATTACAGCAAGTTTGATTACAACGTTTGGCTTGTGGTAGGTGTGCAAGATGTGGTTCTCTTACACATATACATATGTCTGTTCTTCCTGGGACCCTTTTCCCATGTACGTTATGACAGAATGTTGAGTAGTCTTCTCTTGGCATTCCGTAGGTCTTTGGTGATTATATATTTCACCTGTGTTTGTATATGTCTCTTAACCCCAATATCGTAATGAATCGAATCCTCACTCCTTTCCATTGGTGAACCATAAGTTTGTTTAATGAATCTGTGATTGCCCTTCTCCGTGGAAATATCTTCCCTGGTATCCGTTTTTAGGTAACACCTATAAGTGATATCCTACGATATGTGTCTTTCACTTTCTGACTTACTACAAGTCACATGATTACCTGTAGACTCATCTACGGGGCTGCAAATGGCATTGTGTCCTTTTTTTCCTTGGCTAATATTCTGTCTTAGCGAGGTCCATTTTCTGCAATGTGATTCCCTGAGGGCTGAGGATTAGCTGACCTGGGCAGCCTGACCCTGCCGGCAAGCCCTCCCCAGGTGTGCCTGGGTCGAGGTCAATAGAAACAGCACTCCAGGTAACAATAGCCCCTGTAGCTGTGCCTGACTCCATATTCTCTGCCCCGTCAGCAGTCTCGGTGCTGTGCTGGTGGGAGGGTGTGAGGGTCCACGGCTTTTTTGGTGTCCCGGTGTGAGTGGGGATCTGCTGGACTTTCTGCAGGAGTTGCCAGGCTGCCACCTGTAAAGAAGAGGATGTGTCACCCATAACTTCCACTGGAATTTCTCTCCGGGCTGAGGTGAGGAAGGAAAAAAAGGAGTGGGGGCCGGGACAGGAGGGGTATCTCAGGTAGGGAAATGGAAAGCTTCCAGAAGAGCGCCTGGGTCCAGGACCATCCTGGCTGGCCTGCAGGCACCAAGTTGGCCTGCGTGCTGTCGCTGGTGTGGCTCCACGACCCTTCCTCTAGGCTTTCAAGCCCTTGTACATATTCAGGTGTTTTACCTGGGAAGGGTGGGAACAGTTCAGCAGCAGCTGGCCTTGGGCTCAGCTCACGTTTACTCACAGAAGCCTCGGCACGGTCCCCCAGCTTTGCAATGAGGACGCTCCTTGCATGGGGGTGCCAGGCTGCTGGCTGTATGGGAGATGATTCCACACCTCTGACCAATTTCAGAATTGTTTACCGCTGGAGCAAGTGCCCTGATAGGGTTTTCCTCTGTATAACTGCTGTGTTCAGGATTTTTTTTTCTTTTTTGGTTCAAGTTAGAATTCATTCATCTTTTATGTATTTACTGATATAAGCATGGAAATAATTCATTCATATAAATACATCTGTGTGAAGGGAAGAACTTTTTTCTGTTTTATTTTTAAATTTTATTTCTAAAAATTTTGAAGTTTAATTATATTTATTTTTCTATACAGCAGGTTATTATTGATTATTTATTTTATTCATATACATATATACAGGTCAATACCTATCTCCCAACTCATCTGACCACCAACACCCCATGGCTTCCCCCACTTGGTGTCCATACGTTTGTTCTCTACCTCTTTTTCTCTATTTCTGCCCTGCAAACCTGTTCATCTGTACCATATATCTAGGTTCCACATACATGCATTAATACAGAATATTTGTTTGGCTCTTTCTGACTTACTTCATTCTGTATGACAGTCTCTAGATCCACCGACTTCTCTACAGACAACCCAGTTTCATTCCTTTTCATGGCTGAGTCATATCCCATTTTATATATGTACCACATCTTTATCCATTCGTCTGTCTGTGGGCATTTAGGTTGCTTCCATTACCTGGCTATTGTAAATAGTGCTGCAATGAACATTGTGGTGAATATGTGTTTTTGATTTATGGTTGTCTCTGGGTATATGCCCAGAAGTGGGATTGCTGGATCCTATGGTAATTCTATTTCTAGTTTCTTTAAGGAAACTCCATACTCTTCTCCATAGTGACTGTAACAATTTACCTTCCCACCAATAGTGGAAGAGGGTTCCTTTTGTCCACACCCTCCCCAGAATTTGTTGTTTGTAGATTTTCTGATGATGCCGATTCTAACAGGTGTGAGGTGATACCTCATTATCGTTTTGATTTGCATTTCTCTAATAATTAGTGGTGTTGAGCAGCTTTTCATGTGCGTCTTGGCCGTCTCTGTGACTTCTTTGAAGAAACGTCTATTTAGATCTTCTGCCCATATTTGTATTGGGTTGTTTGTTTTATTAATATTAAGCTGCGTGAGCTGTTTATATATATTGGAGATTAAACCTTTGTCCATTGATTCGTTTGCGAACGTTTTCGCCCATTCTGAGGGTTGCCTTTTTCCATTCCCGTTGTTTTTAACCAGAAAAGAGAGAAAGCAAAAGAAGCAGAACACTAATGTGCGTTAAATATGCCTCTTGAAACTGTCGTTTTGAAATATGGACGTCTTTTGAACTTTTTGGTCGATATATGACCCCAGGATTTGTTTTCAGGGCAGGTGTCATTTACAGGCCTGCAATGATTTGGAATATCCACTGACCATTAGCGCTGGGATTAAAGCTGCTGTTGTGTGAAACGGCCACAAGGTGGCAGCAGTTCTCCCTTAGCAAATCTGCTTACTAGGGCAACAGAGCCTCAATGGAAGCCGTGTTCTAGATTGGAATTTAGAATGGAATGTGCCAGGAGAAAGCCCCTCAAGTTTGTCTCACTACTTCTTGTTCGTGTTTTTAATTTAATTTTTAATTTTTTATTACAGCAAGTTTGATTACATCATTTGGCTTGTTGTAGGTGTGCAAGATGTGGTTCTTTTACACATATACATATGTCTGTTCTTCCTGGGACCCTTTTCCCATGTACGTTATGACAGAATGTTGAGTAGTCTTCTCTTGGCATTCCGTAGGTCTTTGGTGATTATATATTTCACCTGTGTTTGTATATGTCTCTTAACCCCAATATCGTAATGAATCCAATCCTCACACCTTTCCATTGGTGAACCATAAGTTTGTTTAATGAATCTGTGATTGCCCTTCTCCGTGGAAATATCTGCCCTGGTATCTGTTTTTAGGTAACACCTATAAGTGATATCCTACGATATGTGTCTTTCACTTTCTGACTTACTACAAGTCACGTGATTACCTGTAGACTCATCTACGGGGCTGCAAATGGCATTGTGTCCTTTTTTTCCTTGGCTAATATTCTGTCTTAGCGAGGTCCATTTTCTGCAATGTGATTCCCTGAGGGCTGAGGATTAGCTGACCTGGGCAGCCTGACCCTGCCGGCAAGCCCTCCCCAGGTGTGCCTGGGTTGAGGTCAATAGAAACAGCACTCCAGGCAGCAATAGCCCCTGCAGCTGTGCCTGACTCCATATTCTCTGCCCCGTCAGCAGTCTCGGGGCTGTGCTGGTGGGAGGGTGTGAGGGTCCACGGCTTTGTTGGTGGCCCGGTGTGAGTGGGGCTCTGCTGGACTTTCTGCAGGAGTTGCCAGGCTGCCACTTGTAAAGAAGAGGATGTGTCACCCATAACTTCCGCTGGAATTTCTCTCCGGGCTTAGGTGAGGAAGGAAAAAAAGGAGTGGGGGCCGGGACAGGAGGGGTATCTCAGGCAGGGAAATGGAAATCTTCCAGAAGAGTGCCCGGGGCCAGGACCATCCTCACTGGCCTTCAGGCACCAAGTTGGCCTGCGTGCTGTCGCTGGTGTGGATCCACGACCCTTCCTCTAGGCTTTCAAGCCCTTGTACATATTCAGGTGTTTTACCTGGGAAGGGTTGGAACAGTTCAGCAACAGCTGGCCTGGGGCTCTGCTCACGTTTACTCACAGAGGCCTCGGCACGGTCCCCCAGCTTTGCAATGAGGACGCTCCTTGCGTGGAGGGGCCGGGATGCTGGCTGTATGGGAGATGATTCCCCACCTCTGACCAATTTCAGAATTGTTTACCGCTGGAGCAAGTGCCCTGATAGGGTTTTCCTCTGTATAACTGCTGGGTTCAGGTTTTTTTTTTTCTTTTTTCGTTCAAGTTAGAATTTATTCATCTTTTATGTATTTATTGATATAAGCATGGAAATAATTCATTCATAGAAATACATCTGTGTGAAGGGAAGAACTTTTTTCTGTTTTATTTTTAAATTTTATTTCTAAAAATTTTGAAGTTTAATTATATTTATTTTTCTATACAGCAAGTTATTATTGATTATTTATTTTATTCATATACATATATACAGGTCAATACCTATCTCCCAACTCATCTGACCACAACACCCCATGGCTTCCCCGACTTGGTGTCCATACGTTTGTTCTCTACCTCTGTTTCTCTATTTCTTCCCTGCAAACCTGTTCATCTGTACCATATATCTAGGTTCCACATACATGCATTAATACAGAATATTTGTTTGGCTCTTTCTGACTAACTTCATTCTGTATGACAGTCTCTAGATCCACCGACTTCTCTACAAACAACCCAGTTTCATTCCTTTTCATGGCTGAGTCATATCCCATTTTATATATGTACCACATCTTTATCCATTCGTCTGTCTGTGGGCATTTAGGTTGCTTCCATTACCTGGCTATTGTAAATAGTGCTGCAATGAACATTGTGGTGAATGTGTGTTTTTGATTTATGGTTGTCTCTGGGTATATGCCCAGAAGTGGGATTGCTGGATCCTATGGTAATTCTATTTCTAGTTTCTTTAAGGAAACTCCATACTCTTCTCCATAGTGACTGTAACAATTTACCTTCCCACCAATAGTGGAAGAGGGTTCCTTTTGTCCACACCCTCCCCAGAATTTGTTGTTTGTAGATTTTCTGATGATGCCGATTCTAACAGGTGTGAGGTGATACCTCATTGTCATTTTGATTTGCATTTCTCTAATAATTAGTGGTGTTGAGCAGCTTTTCATGTGCGTCTTGGCCGTCTCTGTGACTTCTTTGAAGAAACGTCTATTTAGCTCTTCTGCCCATATTTGTATTGGGTTGTTTGTTTTATTAATATTAAGCTGCGTGAGCTGTTTATATATATTGGAGATTAAACCTTTGTCCATTGATTCGTTTGCGAACGTTTTCGCACATTCTGAGGGTTGCCTTTTTCCATTCCCGTTGTTTTTAACCAGAAAAGAGAGAAAGCAAAAGAAGCAGAACACTAATGTGCGTTAAATATGCCTCTTGAAACTGTCGTTTTGAAATATGGACGTCTTTTGAACTTTTTGGTCGATATATGACCCCAGGATTTGTTTTCAGGGCAGGTGTCATTTACAGGCCAGCAATGATTTGGAATATCCACTGACCATTAGCGCTGGAATTAAAGCTGATGTTTTGTGAAACGGCCACAAGGTGGCAGCAGTTCTCCCTTAGCAAATCTGGTTACCAGGGCAACAGAGCCTCAATGGAAACCCTGTTCTAGATTGGAATTTAGAATTGAATGTGCCAGGAGAAAGCCCCTCAAGTTTGTCTCACTACTTCTTGTTCGTGTTTTTAATTTAATTTTTTATTACAGCAAGTTTAATTACATCGTTTGGCTTGTTGTAGGTGTGCAAGATGTGGTTCTTTTACACATATACATATGTCTGTTCTTCCTGGGACCCTTTTCCCATGTACGTTATGACAGAATGTTGAGTAGTCTTCTCTTGGCATTCCGTAGGTCTTTGGTGATTATATATTTCACCTGTGTTTGTATATGTCTCTTAACCCCAATATCGTAATGAATCCAATCCTCACACCTTTCCATTGGTGAACCATAAGTTTGTTTAATGAATCTGTGATTGCCCTTCTCCGTGGAAATATCTGCCCTGGTATCCGTTTTTAGGTAACACCTATAAGTGATATCCTACGATATGTGTCTTTCACTTTCTGACTTACTACAAGTCACGTGATTACCTGTAGACTCATCTACGGGGCTGCAAATGGCATTGTGTCCTTTTTTTCCTTGGCTAATATTCTGTCTTAGGGAGGTCCATTTTCTGCAATGTGATTCCCTGAGGGCTGAGGATTAGCTGACCTGGGCAGCCTGAACCTGCCGGCAAGCCCTCCCCAGGTGTGCCTGGGTTGAGGTCAATAGAAACAGCACTCCAGGCAGCAATAGCCCCTGCAGCTGTGCCTGACTCCATATTCTCTGCCCCGTCAGCAGTCTCGGGGCTGTGCTGGTGGGAGGGTGTGAGGGTCCACGGCTTTGTTGGTGGCCCGGTGTGAGTGGGGCTCTGCTGGACTTTCTGCAGGAGTTGCCAGGCTGCCACTTGTAAAGAAGAGGATGTGTCACCCATAACTTCCGCTGGAATTTCTCTCCGGGCTTAGGTGAGGAAGGAAAAAAGGGAGTGGGGGCCGGGACAGGAGGGGTATCTCAGGCAGGGAAATGGAAAGCTTCCAGAAGAGCGCCCGGGGCCAGGACCATCCTCACTGGCCTTCAGGCACCAAGTTGGCCTGCGTGCTGTCGCTGGTGTGGATCCACGACCCTTCCTCTAGGCTTTCAAGCCCTTGTACATATTCAGGTGTTTTACCTGGGAAGGTTTGGAACAGTTCAGCAACAGCTGGCCTGGGGCTCAGCTCACGTTTACTCACAGAGGCCTCGTCACGGTCCCCCAGCTTTGCAATTAGGACGCTCCTTGCGTGGAGGGGCCGGGATGCTGGCTGTATGGGAGATGATTCCCCACCTCTGACCAATTTCAGAATTGTTTACCGCTGGAGCAAGTGCCCTGATAGGGTTTTCCTCTGTATAACTGCTGGGTTCAGGTTTTTTTTTCTTTTTTGGTTCAAGTTAGAATTTATTCATCTTTTATGTATTTATTGATATAAGCATGGAAATAATTCATTCATAGAAATACATCTGTGTGAAGGGAAGAACTTTTTTCTGTTTTATTTTTAAATTTTATTTCTAAAAATTTTGAAGTTTAATTATATTTATTTTTCTATACAGCAGGTTATTATTGATTATTTATTTTATTCATATACATATATACAGGTCAATACCTATCTCCCAACTCATCTGACCACAACACCCCATGGCTTCCCCGACTTGGTGTCCATACGTTTGTTCTCTACCTCTGTTTCTCTATTTCTGCCCTGCAAACCTGTTCATCTGTACCATATATCTAGGTTCCACATACATGCATTAATACAGAATATTTGTTTGGCTCTTTCTGACTTACTTCATTCTGTATGACAGTCTCTAGATCCACCGACTTCTCTACAAACAACCCAGTTTCATTCCTTTTCATGGTTGAGTCATATCCCATTTTATATATGTACCACATCTTTATCCATTCGTCTGTCTGTGGGCATTTAGGTTGCTTCCATTACCTGGCTATTGTAAATAGTGCTGCAATGAACATTGTGGTGAATGTGTGTTTTTGATTTATGGTTGTCTCTGGGTATATGCCCAGAAGTGGGATTGCTGGATCCTATGGTAATTCTATTTCTAGTTTCTTTAAGGAAACTCCATACTCTTCTCCATAGTGACTGTAACAATTTACCTTCCCACCAATAGTGGAAGAGGGTTCCTTTTGTCCACACCCTCCCCAGAATTTGTTGTTTGTAGATTTTCTGATGATGCCGTTTCTAACAGGTGTGAGGTGATACCTCATTGTCGTTTTGATTTGCATTTCTCTAATAATTAGTGGTGTTGAGCAGCTTTTCATGTGTGTCTTGGCCGTCTCTGTGACTTCTTTGAAGAAACGTCTATTTATCTCTTCTGCCCATTTTTGTATTGGGTTGTTTGTTTTATTAATATTAAGCTGCCTGATATGTTTATATATATTGGAGATTAAACCTTTGTCCATTGATTCGTTTGCGAACGTTTTCGCCCATTCTGAGGGTTGCCTTTTTCCATTCCCATTGTTTTTAACCAGAAAAGAGAGAAAGCAAAAGAAGCAGAACACTAATGTGCGTGAAATATGCCTCTTGAAACTGTCGTTTTGAAATATGGACGTCTTTTGAACTTTTTGATCGATATATGACCCCAGGATTTGTTTTCAGGGCAGGTGTCATTTACAGGCCTGCAATGATTTGGAATATCCACCGACCATTAGCGCTGGGATTAAAGCTGCTGTTGTGTGAAACGGCCACAAGGTGGCAGCAGTTCTCCCTTAGCAAATCTGCTTACTAGGGCAACAGAACCTCAATGGAAGCCTTGTTCTAGATTGGAATTTAGAATGGAATGTGCCAGGAGAAAGCCCCTCAAGTTTGTCTCACTACTTCTTGTTCGTGTTTTTAATTTAATTTTTTATTACAGCAAGTTTAATTACATCGTTTGGCTTGTTGTAGGTGTGCAAGATGTGGTTCTTTTACACATATACATATGTCTGTTCTTCCTGGGACCCTTTTCCCATGTACGTTATGACAGAATGTTGAGTAGTCTTCTCTTGGCATTCCGTAGGTCTTTGGTGATTATATATTTCACCTGTGTTTGTATATGTCTCTTAACCCCAATATCGTAATGAATCCCATCCTCACACCTTTCCATTGGTGAACCATAAGTTTGTTTAATGAATCTGTTATTGCCCTTCTCCGTGGAAATATCTGCCCTGGTATCCGTTTTTAGGTAACACCTATAAGTGATATCCTACGATATGTGTCTTTCAGTTTCTGACTTACTACAAGTCACGTGATTACCTGTAGACTCATCTACGGGGCTGCAAATGGCATTGTGTCCTTTTTTTCCTTGGCTAATATTCTGTCTTAGCGAGGTCCATTTTCTGCAATGTGATTCCCTGAGGGCTGAGGATTAGATGACCTGGGCAGCCTGACCCTGCCGGCAAGCCCTCCCCAGGTGTGCCTGGGTTGAGGTCAATAGAAACAGCACTCCAGGCAGCAATAGCCCCTGCAGCTGTGCCTGACTCCATATTCTCTGCCCCGTCAGCAGTCTCGGTGCTGTGCTGGTGGGAGGGTGTGAGGGTCCACAGCTTTGTTGGTGGCCCGGTGTGAGTGGGGCTCTGCTGGACTTTCTGCAGGAGTTGCCAGGCTGCCACTTGTAAAGAAGAGGATGTGTCACCCATAAGTTCCGCTGGAATTTCTCTCCGGGCTGAGGTGAGGAAGGAAAAACAGGAGTGGGGGCCGGGACAGGAGTGGTATCTCAGGCAGGGAAATGGAAAGCTTCCAGAAGAGCGCCCGGGGCCAGGACCATCCTGGCTGGCCTGCAGGCACCAAGTTGGCCTGCGTGTTGTCGCTGGTGTGGCTCCACGACCCTTCCTCTAGGCTTTCAAGCCCTTGTACATATTCAGGTGTTTTACCTGGGAAGGGTGGGAACAGTTCAGCAGCAGCTGGCCTGGGGCTCAGCTCACGTTTACTCACAGAGGCCTCGGCACGGTCCCCCAGCTTTGCAATGAGGATGCTCCTTGAGTGGGGGGGCCGGGCTGCTGGCTGTATGGGAGATGATTCCCCACCTCTGACCAATTTCAGAATTGTTTACCGCTGGAGCAAGTGCCCTGATAGTGTTTTCCTCTGTATAACTGCTCGGTTCAGGTTTTTTTTTTTTCTTTTTGGGTTCAAGTTAGAATTTATTCATCTTTTATGTATTTATTGATATAAGCATGGAAATAATTCATTCATAGAAATACATCTGTGTGAAGGGAAGAACTTTTTTCTGTTTTATTTTTAAATTTTATTTCTAAAAATTTTGAAGTTTAATTATATTTATTTTTCTATACAGCAGGTTATTATTGATTATTTATTTTATTCATATACATATATACAGGTCAATACCTATCTCCCAACTCATCTGACCACCAACACCCCATGGCTTCCCCGACTTGGTGTCCATACGTTTGTTCTCTACCTCTGTTTCTCTATTTCTGCCCTGCAAACCTGTTCATCTGTACCATATATCTAGGTTCCACATACATGCATTAATACAGAATATTTGTTTTGCTCTTTCTGACTTACTTCATTCTGTATGACAGTCTCTAGATCCACCGACTTCTCTACAAAAAACCCAGTTTCATTCCGTTTCATGGCTGAGTCATATTCCATTTTATATATGTACCACATCTTTATCCATTCGTCTGTCTGTGGGCATTTAGGTTGCTTCCATTACCTGGCTATTGTAAATAGTGCTGCAATGAACATTGTGGTGAATGTGTGTTTTTGATTTATGGTTGTCTCTGGGTATATGCCCAGAAGTGGGAGTGCTGGATCCTATGGTAATTCTATTTCTAGTTTCTTTAAGGAAACTCCATACTGTTCTCCATAGTGACTGTATCAATTTACCTTCCCACCAATAGTGGAAGAGGGTTCCTTTTGTCCACACCCTCCCCAGAATTTGTTGTTTGTAGATTTTCTGATGATGCCGATTCTAACAGGTGTGAGGTGATACCTCATTGTCATTTTGATTTGCATTTCTCTAATAATTAGTGGTGTTGAGCAGCTTTTCATGTGCGTCTTGGCCGTCTCTGTGACTGCTTTGAAGAAACGTCTATTTAGATCTTCTGCCCATATTTGTATTAGGGTTGTTTGTTTTATTAATATTAAGCTGCGTGAGCTGTTTATATATATTGGAGATTAAACCTTTGTCCATTAATTCATTTGCGAACGTTTTCGCCCATTCTGAGGGATGCCTTTTTCCATTCCCGTTTTTTTTAACCAAAAAAGAAAGAAAGCAAAAGAAGCAGAACACTAATGTGCGTGAAATATTCCTCTTGAAACTGTCGTTTTGAAATATGGACGTCTTTTGAACTTTTTGGTCGATATATGACCCCAGGATTTGTTTTCAGGGCAGGTGTCATTTACAGGCCTGCAATGATTTGGAATATCCACTGACCATTAGCGCTGGGATTAAAGCTGCTGTTGTGTGAAGCGGCCACAAGGTGGCAGCAGTTCTCCCTTAGCAAATCTGGTTACTAGGGCAACAGAGCCTCAATGGAAGCCGTGTTCTAGATTGGAATTTAGAATGGAATGTGCCAGGAGAAAGCCCCTCAAGTTTGTCTCACTACTTCTTGTTCGTGTTTTTAATTTAATTTTTAATATTTTATTACAGCAAGTTTGATTACATCGTTTGGCTTTTTGTAGGTGTGCAAGATGTGGTTCTTTTACACATATACATATGTCTGTTCTTCCTGGGACCCTTTTCCCATGTACGTTATGACAGAATGTTGAGTAGTCTTCTCTTGGCATTCCGTAGGTCTTTGGTGATTATATATTTCACCTGTGTTTGTATATGTCTCTTAACCCCAATATCGTAATGAATCCAATCCTCACACCTTTCCATTGGTGAACCATAAGTTTGTTTAATGAATCTGTGATTGCCCTTTTCCGTGGAAATATCTGCCCTGGTATCCGTTTTTAGGTAACACCTGTAAGTGATATCCTACGATATGTGTCTTTCACTTTCTGACTTACTACAAGTCACGTGATTACCTGTAGACTCATCTACGGGGCTGCAAATGGCATTGTGTCCGTTTTTTCCTTGGCTAATATTCTGTCTTAGCGAGGTCCATTTTCTGCAATGTGATTCCCTGAGGGCTGAGGATTAGCTGACCTGGGCAGCCTGACCCTGCCGGCAAGCCCTCCCCAGGTGTGCCTGGGTTGAGGTCAATAGAAACAGCACTCCAGGCAGCAATAGCCCCTGCAGCTGTGCCTGACTCCATATTCTCTGCCCCGTCAGCAGTCTCGGGGCTGTGCTGGTGGGAGGGTGTGATGGTCCACCGCTTTGTTGGTGGCCCGGTGTGAGTGGGGCTCTGCTGGACTTTCTGCAGGAGTTGCCAGGCTGCCACTTGTAAAGAAGAGGATGTGTCACCCATAACTTCCGCTGGAATTTCTCTCCGGGCTGAGGTGAGGAAGGAAAAAAAGGAGTGGGTGCCGGGACAGGAGGGGTATCTCAGGCAGGGAAATGGAAAGCTTCCAGAAGAGCGCCCGGGGCCAGGACCATCCTGGCTTGCCTGCAGGCACCAAGTTGGCCTGCGTGCTGTCGCTGGTGTGGCTCCACGACCCTTCCTCTAGGCTTTCAAGCCCTTGTACATATTCAGGTGTTTTACCTGGGAAGGGTGGGAACAGTTCAGCAACAGCTGGCCTTGGGCTCTGCTCACGTTTACTCACAGAGGCCCCGGCACGGTCCCCAAGCTTTGCAATGAGGACGCTCCTTGCGTGGAGGGGCCGGGCTGCTGGCTGTATGGGAGATGATTCCCCACCTCTGACCAATTTCAGAATTGTTTACCGCTGGAGCAAGTGCCCTGATAGGGTTTTCCTCTGTATAACTGCTGGGTTCAGGTTTTTTGTTTTCTTTTTTGGTTCAAGTTAGAATTCATTCATCTTTTATGTATTTACTGATATAAGCATGGAAATAATTCATTCATAGAAATACATCTGTGTGAAGGGAAGAACTTTTTTCTGTTTTATTTTTAAATTTCATTTCTAAAATTTTGAAGTTTAATTATATTTATTTTTCTATACAGCAGGTTATTATTAGTTATCTATTTTATTCATATACATATAT
This sequence comes from Mesoplodon densirostris, assembly GCF_025265405.1. Taxonomy (NCBI): domain Eukaryota; kingdom Metazoa; phylum Chordata; class Mammalia; order Artiodactyla; family Ziphiidae; genus Mesoplodon; species Mesoplodon densirostris. Next base: position 95,788,162 of record NC_082666.1, read on the forward strand.
ACAGGTCAATACCTATCTCCCAACTCATCTGACCACCAACACCCCATGGCTTCCCCCACTTGGTGTCCATACGTTTGTTCTCTACCTCTGTTTCTCTATTTCTGCCCTGCAAACCTGTTCATCTGTACCATATATCTAGGTTCCACATACATGCATTAATACAGAATATTTCTTTTGCTCTTTCTGACTTACTTCATTCTGTATGACAGTCTCTAGATCCACCGACTTCTCTACAAACAACCCAGTTTCATTCCTTTTCATGGCTGAGTCATATTCCATTTTATATATGTACCACATCTTTATCCATTCGTCTGTCTGTGGGCATTTAGGTTGCTTCCATTAGCTGGCTATTGTAAATAGTGCTGCAATGAACATTGTGGTGAATGTGTGTTTTTGATTTATGCTTTTCTCTGGGTATATGCCCAGAAGTGGGATTGCTGGATCCTATGGTAATTCTATTTCTAGTTTCTTTAAGGAAACTCCATACTGTTCTCCATAGTGACTGTATCAATTTACCTTCCCACTAATAGTGGAAGAGGGTTCCTTTTGTCCACACCCTCCCCAGAATTTGTTGTTTGTAGATTTTCTGATGATGCCGATTCTAACAGGTGTGAGGTGATACCTCATTGTCGTTGTGATTTGCATTTCTCTAATAATTAGTGGTGTTGAGCAGATTTTCATGTGCGTCTTGGCCATCTCTGTGACTTCTTTGAAGAAACGTCTATTTAGATCTTCTGCCCATTTTTGTATTGGGTTGTTTGTTTTATTAATATTAAGCTGCGTGAGCAGTTTATATATGTTGGAGATTAAACCATTGTCCATTGATTCGTTTGCGAACGTTTTGGCCCATTCTGAGGGTTGCCTTTTTCCATTCCCGTTGTTTTTAACCAAAAAGGAAAGAAAGCAAAAGAAGCAGAACACTAATGTGCGTGAAATATGCCTCTTGAAACTGTCGTTTTGAAATATGGACGTCTTTTGAACTTTTTGGTCGATATATGACCCCAGGATTTGTTTTCAGGGCAGGTGTCATTTACAGGCCTGCAATGATTTGGAATATCCACTGACCATTAGCGCTGGGATTAAAGGTGCTGTTGTGTGAAACGGCCACAAGGTGGCAGCAGTTCTCCCTTAGCAAATCTGGTTACCAGGGCAACAGAGCCTCAATGGAAGCCATGTTCTAGATTGGAATTTAGAATGGAATGTGCCAGGAGAAAGCCCCTCAAGTTTGTCTCACTACTTCTTGTTCGTGTTTTTAATTTAATTTTTAATTTTTTATTACAGCAAGTTTGATTACAACGTTTGGCTTGTGGTAGGTGTGCAAGATGTGGTTCTCTTACACATATACATTTGTCTGTTCTTCCTGGGACCCTTTTCCCATGTACGTTATGACAGAATGTTGAGTAGTCTTCTCTTGGCATTCCGTAGGTCTTTGGTGATTATATATTTCACCTGTGTGTGTATATGTCTCTTAACCCCAATATCGTAATGAATCGAATCCTCACTCCTTTCCATTGGTGAACCATAAGTTTGTTTAATGAATCTGTGATTGCCCTTCTCCGTGGAAATATCTGCCCTGGTATCCGTTTTTAGGTAACACCTATAAGTGATATCCTACGATATGTGTCTTTCACTTTCTGACTTACTACAAGTCACGTGATTACCTGTAGACTCATCTACGGGGCTGCAAATGGCATTGTGTCCTTTTTTTCCTTGGCTAATATTCTGTCTTAGCGAGGTCCATTTTCTGCAATGTGATTCCCTGAGGGCTGAGGATTAGCTGACCTGGGCAGCCTGACCCTGCCGGCAAGCCCTCCCCAGGTGTGCCTGGGTTGAGGTCAATAGAAACAGCACTCCAGGCAGCAATAGCCCCTGCAGCTGTGCCTGACTCCATATTCTCTGCCCCGTCAGCAGTCTCGGGGCTGTGCTGGTGGGAGGGTGTGAGGGTCCACGGCTTTGTTGGTGGCCCGGTGTGAGTGGGGCTCTGCTGGACTTTCTGCAGGAGTTGCCAGGCTGCCACTTGTAAAGAAGAGGATGTGTCACCCATAACTTCCGCTGGAATTTCTCTCCGGGCTTAGGTGAGGAAGGAAAAAAGGGAGTGGGGGCCGGGATAGGAGGGGTATCTCAGGCAGGGAAATGGAAAGCTTCCAGAAGAGCGCCCGGGGCCAGGACCATCCTCACTGGCCTTCAGGCACCAAGTTGGCCTGCGTGCTGTCGCTGGTGTGGATCCACGACCCTTCCTCTAGGCTTTCAAGCCCTTGTACATATTCAGGTGTTTTACCTGGGAAGGGTTGGAACAGTTCAGCAACAGCTGGCTTGGGGCTCAGCTCACGTTTACTCACAGAGGCCTCGGCACGGTCCCCCAGCTTTGCAATGAGGACGCTCCTTGCGTGGAGGGGCCGGGATGCTGGCTGTATGGGAGATGATTCCCCACCTCTGACCAATTTCAGAATTGTTTACCGCTGGAGCAAGTGCCCTGATAGGGTTTTCCTCTGTATAACTGCTGGGTTCAGGTTTTTTTTTTTTTCTTTTTTCGTTCAAGTTAGAATTTATTCATCTTTTATGTATTTATTGATATAAGCATGGAAATAATTCATTCATAGAAATACATCTGTGTGAAGGGAAGAACTTTTTTCTGTTTTATTTTTAAATTTTATTTCTAAAAATTTTGAAGTTTAATTATATTTATTTTTCTATACAGCAGGTTATTATTGATTATTTATTTTATTCATATACATATATACAGGTCAATACCTATCTCCCAACTCATCTGACCACAACACCCCATGGCTTCCCCGACTTGGTGTCCATACGTTTGTTCTCTACCTCTGTTTCTCTATTTCTGCCCTGCAAACCTGTTCATCTGTACCATATATCTAGGTTCCACATACATGCATTAATACAGAATATTTGTTTGTTTCTTTCTGACTTACTTCATTCTGTATGACAGTCTCTAGATCCACCGACTTCTCTACAAACAACCCAGTTTCATTCCTTTTCATGGTTGAGTCATATCCCATTTTATATATGTACCACATCTTTATCCATTCGTCTGTCTGTGGGCATTTAGGTTGCTTCCATTACCTGGCTATTGTAAATAGTGCGGCAATGAACACTGTGGTGAATGTGTGTTTTTGATTTATGGTTGTCTCTGGGTATATGCCCAGAAGTGGGATTGCTGGATCCTATGGTAATTCTATTTCTAGTTTCTTTAAGGAAACTCCATACTCTTCTCCATAGTGACTGTATCAATTTACCTTCCCACCAATAGTGGAAGAGGGTTCCTTTTGTCCACACCCTCCCCAGAATTTGTTGTTTGTAGATTTTCTGATGATGCCGATTCTAACAGGTGTGGGGTGATACCTCATTGTCGTTTTGATTTGCATTTCTCTAATAATTAGTGGTGTTGAGCAGCTTTTCATGTGCGTCTTGGCCGTCTCTGTGACTTCTTTGAAGAAACGTCTATTTAGCTCTTCTGCCCATATTTGTATTGGGTTGTTTGTTTTATTAATATTAAGCTGCGTGAGCTGTTTATATATATTGGAGATTAAACCTTTGTCCATTGATTCGTTTGCGAACGTTTTCGCCCATTCTGAGGGTTGCCTTTTTCCATTCCCATTGTTTTTAACCAGAAAAGAGAGAAAGCAAAAGAAGCAGAACACTAATGTGCGTGAAATATGCCTCTTGAAACTGTCGTTTTGAAATATGGACGTCTTTTGAACTTTTTGATCGATATATGACCCCAGGATTTGTTTTCAGGGCAGGTGTCATTTACAGGCCTGCAATGATTTGGAATATCCACTGACCATTAGCGCTGGGATTAAAGCTGCTGTTGTGTGAAACGGCCACAAGGTGGCAGCAGTTCTCCCTTAGCAAATCTGCTTACTAGGGCAAGAGAACCTCAATGGAAGCCTTGTTCTAGATTGGAATTTAGAATGGAATGTGCCAGGAGAAAGCCCCTCAAGTTTGTCTCACTACTTCTTGTTCGTGTTTTTAATTTAATTTTTTATTACAGCAAGTTTAATTACATCGTTTGGCTTGTTGTAGGTGTGCAAGATGTGGTTCTTTTACACATATACATATGTCTGTTCTTCCTGGGACCCTTTTCCCATGTACGTTATGACAGAATGTTGAGTAGTCTTCTCTTGGCATTCCGTAGGTCTTTGGTGATTATATATTTCACCTGTGTTTGTATATGTCTCTTAACCCCAATATCGTAATGAATCCCATCCTCACACCTTTCCATTGGTGAACCATAAGTTTGTTTAATGAATCTGTTATTGCCCTTCTCCGTGGAAATATCTGCCCTGGTATCCGTTTTTAGGTAACACCTATAAGTGATATCCTACGATATGTGTCTTTCAGTTTCTGACTTACTACAAGTCACGTGATTACCTGTAGACTCATCTACGGGGCTGCAAATGGCATTGTGTCCTTTTTTTCCTTGGCTAATGTTCTGTCTTAGCGAGGTCCATTTTCTGCAATGTGATTCTCTGAGGGCTGAGGATTAGATGACCTGGGCAACCTGACCCTGCCGGCAAGCCCTCCCCAGGTGTGCCTGGGTTGAGGTCAATAGAAACAGCACTCCAGGCAGCAATAGCCCCTGCAGCTGTGCCTGACTCCATATTCTCTGCCCCGTCAGCAGTCTCGGTGCTGTGCTGGTGGGAGGGTGTGAGGGTCCACGGCTTTGTTGGTGGCCCGGTGTGAGTGGGGCTCTGCTGGACTTTCTGCAGGAGTTGCCAGGCTGCCACTTGTAAAGAAGACGATGTGTCACCCATAAGTTCCGCTGGAATTTCTCTCCGGGCTGAGGTGAGGAAGGAAAAACAGGAGTGGGGGCCGGGACAGGAGGGGTATCTCAGGCAGGGAAATGGAAAGCTTCCAGAAGAGCGCCCGGGGCCAGGACCATCCTGGCTGGCCTGCAGGCACCAAGTTGGCCTGCGTGTTGTCGCTGGTGTGGCTCCACGACCCTTCCTCTAGGCTTTCAAGCCCTTGTACATATTCAGGTGTTTTACCTGGGAAGGGTGGGAACAGTTCAGCAGCAGCTGGCCTGGGGCTCAGCTCACGTTTACTCACAGAGGCCTCGGCACGGTCCCCCAGCTTTGCAATGAGGATGCTCCTTGAGTGGGGGGGCCGGGCTGCTGGCTGTATGGGAGATGATTCCCCACCTCTGACCAATTTCAGAATTGTTTACCGCTGGAGCAAGTGCCCTGATAGTGTTTTCCTCTGTATAACTGCTCGGTTCAGGTTTTTTTTTTTTCTTTTTGGGTTCAAGTTAGAATTTATTCATCTTTTATGTATTTATTGATATAAGCATGGAAATAATTCATTCATAGAAATACATCTGTGTGAAGGGAAGAACTTTTTTCTGTTTTATTTTTAAATTTTATTTCTAAAAATTTTGAAGTTTAATTATATTTATTTTTCTATACAGCAGGTTATTATTGATTATTTATTTTATTCATATACATATATACAGGTCAATACCTATCTCCCAACTCATCTGACCACCAACACCCCATGGCTTCCCCGACTTGGTGTCCATACGTTTGTTCTCTACCTCTGTTTCTCTATTTCTGTCCTGCAAACCTGTTCATCTGTACCATATATCTAGGTTCCACATACATGCATTAATACAGAATATTTGTTTTGCTCTTTCTGACTTACTTCATTCTGTATGACAGTCTCTAGATCCACCGACTTCTCTACAAAAAACCCAGTTTCATTCCGTTTCATGGCTGAGTCATATTCCATTTTATATATGTACCACATCTTTATCCATTCGTCTGTCTGTGGGCATTTAGGTTGCTTCCATTACCTGGCTATTGTAAATAGTGCTGCAATGAACATTGTGGTGAATGTGTGTTTTTGATTTATGGTTGTCTCTGGGTATATGCCCAGAAGTGGGATTGCTGGATCCTATGGTAATTCTATTTCTAGTTTCTTTAAGGAAACTCCATACTGTTCTCCATAGTGACTGTATCAATTTACCTTCCCACCAATAGTGGAAGAGGGTTCCTTTTGTCCACACCCTCCCCAGAATTTGTTGTTTGTAGATTTTCTGATGATGCCGATTCTAACAGGTGTGAGGTGATACCTCATTGTCATTTTGATTTGCATTTCTCTAATAATTAGTGGTGTTGAGCAGCTTTTCATGTGCGTCTTGGCCGTCTCTGTGACTGCTTTGAAGAAACGTCTATTTAGATCTTCTGCCCATATTTGTATTAGGGTTGTTTGTTTTATTAATATTAAGCTGCGTGAGCTGTTTATATATATTGGAGATTAAACCTTTGTCCATTGATTCATTTGCGAACGTTTTCGCCCATTCTGAGGGATGCCTTTTTCCATTCCCGTTTTTTTTAACCAAAAAAGAAAGAAAGCAAAAGAAGCAGAACACTAATGTGCGTGAAATATTCCTCTTGAAACTGTCGTTTTGAAATATGGACGTCTTTTGAACTTTTTGGTCGATATATGACCCCAGGATTTGTTTTCAGGGCAGGTGTCATTTACAGGCCTGCAATGATTTGGAATATCCACTGACCATTAGCGCTGGGATTAAAGCTGCTGTTGTGTGAAGCGGCCACAAGGTGGCAGCAGTTCTCCCTTAGCAAATCTGGTTACTAGGGCAACAGAGCCTCAATGGAAGCCGTGTTCTAGATTGGAATTTAGAATGGAATGTGCCAGGAGAAAGCCCCTCAAGTTTGTCTCACTACTTCTTGTTCGTGTTTTTAATTTAATTTTTAATATTTTATTACAGCAAGTTTGATTACATCGTTTGGCTTTTTGTAGGTGTGCAAGATGTGGTTCTTTTACACATATACATATGTCTGTTCTTCCTGGGACCCTTTTCCCATGTACGTTATGACAGAATGTTGAGTAGTCTTCTCTTGGCATTCCGTAGGTCTTTGGTGATTATATATTTCACCTGTGTTTGTATATGTCTCTTAACCCCAATATCGTAATGAATCCAATCCTCACACCTTTCCATTGGTGAACCATAAGTTTGTTTAATGAATCTGTGATTGCCCTTTTCCGTGGAAATATCTGCCCTGGTATCCGTTTTTAGGTAACACCTGTAAGTGATATCCTACGATATGTGTCTTTCACTTTCTGACTTACTACAAGTCACGTGATTACCTGTAGACTCATCTACGGGGCTGCAAATGGCATTGTGTCCGTTTTTTCCTTGGCTAATATTCTGTCTTAGCCAGGTCCATTTTCTGCAATGTGATTCCCTGAGGGCTGAGGATTAGCTGACCTGGGCAGCCTGACCCTGCCGGCAAGCCCTCCCCAGGTGTGCCTGGGTTGAGGTCAATAGAAACAGCACTCCAGGCAGCAATAGCCCCTGCAGCTGTGCCTGACTCCATATTCTCTGCCCCGTCAGCAGTCTCGGGGCTGTGCTGGTGGGAGGGTGTGATGGTCCACCGCTTTGTTGGTGGCCCGGTGTGAGTGGGGCTCTGCTGGACTTTCTGCAGGAGTTGCCAGGCTGCCACTTGTAAAGAAGAGGATGTGTCACCCATAACTTCCGCTGGAATTTCTCTCCGGGCTGAGGTGAGGAAGGAAAAAAAGGAGTGGGTGCCGGGACAGGAGGGGTATCTCAGGCAGGGAAATGGAAAGCTTCCAGAAGAGCGCCCGGGGCCAGGACCATCCTGGCTTGCCTGCAGGCACCAAGTTGGCCTGCGTGCTGTCGCTGGTGTGGCTCCACGACCCTTCCTCTAGGCTTTCAAGCCCTTGTACATATTCAGGTGTTTTACCTGGGAAGGGTGGGAACAGTTCAGCAACAGCTGGCCTTGGGCTCTGCTCACGTTTACGCACAGAGGCCCCGGCACGGTCCCCCAGCTTTGCAATGAGGACGCTCCTTGCGTGGAGGGGCCGGGCTGCTGGCTGTATGGGAGATGATTCCCCACCTCTGACCAATTTCAGAATTGTTTACCGCTGGAGCAAGTGCCCTGATAGGGTTTTCCTCTGTATAACTGCTGGGTTCAGGATTTTTTTTTTCTTTTTTGGTTCAAGTTAGAATTCATTCATCTTTTATGTATTTACTGATATAAGCATGGAAATAATTCATTCATAGAAATACATCTGTGTGAAGGGAAGAACTTTTTTCTGTTTTATTTTTAAATTTCATTTCTAAAATTTTGAAGTTTAATTATATTTATTTTTCTATACAGCAGGTTATTATTAGTTATCTATTTTATTCATATACATATATACAGGTCAATACCTATCTCCCAACTCATCTGACCACCAACACCCCATGGCTTCCCCCACTTGGTGTCCATACGTTTGTTCTCTACCTCTGTTTCTCTATTTCTGCCCTGCAAACCTGTTCATCTGTACCATATATCTAGGTTCCACATACATGCATTAATACAGAATATTTCTTTTGCTCTTTCTGACTTACTTCATTCTGTATGACAGTCTCTAGATCCACCGACTTCTCTACAAACAACCCAGTTTCATTCCTTTTCATGGCTGAGTCATATTCCATTTTATATATGTACCACATCTTTATCCATTCGTCTGTCTGTGGGCATTTAGGTTGCTTCCATTAGCTGGCTATTGTAAATAGTGCTGCAATGAACATTGTGGTGAATGTGTGTTTTTGATTTATGCTTTTCTCTGGGTATATGCCCAGAAGTGGGATTGCTGGATCCTATGGTAATTCTATTTCTAGTTTCTTTAAGGAAACTCCATACTGTTCTCCATAGTGACTGTATCAATTTACCTTCCCACTAATAGTGGAAGAGGGTTCCTTTTGTCCACACCCTCCCCAGAATTTGTTGTTTGTAGATTTTCTGATGATGCCGAGTCTAACAGGTGTGAGGTGATACCTCATTGTCGTTGTGATTTGCATTTCTCTAATAATTAGTGGTGTTGAGCAGATTTTCATGTGCGTCTTGGCCATCTCTGTGACTTCTTTGAAGAAACGTCTATTTAGATCTTCTGCCCATTTTTGTATTGGGTTGTTTGTTTTATTAATATTAAGCTGCGTGAGCAGTTTATATATGTTGGAGATTAAACCATTGTCCATTGATTCGTTTGCGAACGTTTTGGCCCATTCTGAGGGTTGCCTTTTTCCATTCCCGTTGTTTTTAACCAAAAAAGAAAGAAAGCAAAAGAAGCAGAACACTAATGTGCGTGAAATATGCCTCTTGAAACTGTCGTTTTGAAATATGGACGTCTTTTGAACTTTTTGGTCGATATATGACCCCAGGATTTGTTTTCAGGGCAGGTGTCATTTACAGGCCTGCAATGATTTGGAATATCCACTGACCATTAGCGCTGGGATTAAAGGTGCTGTTGTGTGAAACGGCCACAAGGTGGCAGCAGTTCTCCCTTAGCAAATCTGGTTACCAGGGCAACAGAGCCTCAATGGAAGCCATGTCCTAGATTGGAATTTAGAATGGAATGTGCCAGGAGAAAGCCCCTCAAGTTTGTCTCACTACTTCTTGTTCGTGTTTTTAATTTAATTTTTAATTTTTTATTACAGCAAGTTTGATTACAACGTTTGGCTTGTGGTAGGTGTGCAAGATGTGGTTCTCTTACACATATACATATGTCTGTTCTTCCTGGGACCCTTTTCCCATGTACGTTATGACAGAATGTTGAGTAGTCTTCTCTTGGCATTCCGTAGGTCTTTGGTGATTATATATTTCACCTGTGTTTGTATATGTCTCTTAACCCCAATATCGTAATGAATCGAATCCTCACTCCTTTCCATTGGTGAACCATAAGTTTGTTTAATGAATCTGTGATTGCCCTTCTCCGTGGAAATATCTGCCCTGGTATCCGTTTTTAGGTAACACCTGTAAGTGATATCCTACGATATGTGTCTTTCACTTTCTGACTTACTACAAGTCACGTGATTACCTGTAGACTCATCTACGGGGCTGCAAATGGCATTGTGTCCGTTTTTTCCTTGGCTAATATTCTGTCTTAGCGAGGTCCATTTTCTGCAATGTGATTCCCTGAGGGCTGAGGATTAGCTGACCTGGGCAGCCTGACCCTGCCGGCAAGCCCTCCCCAGGTGTGCCTGGGTTGAGGTCAATAGAAACAGCACTCCAGGTAACAATAGCCCCTGCAGCTGTGCCTGACTCCATATTCTCAGCCCCGTCAGCAGTCTCGGTGCTGTGCTGGTGGGAGGGTATGAGGGTCCACGGCTTTTTTGGTGGCCCGGTGTGAGTGGGGATCTGCTGGACTTTCTGCAGGAGTTGCCAGGCTGCCACCTGTAAAGAAGAGGATGTGTCACCCATAACTTCCGCTGGAATTTGTCTCCGGGCTGAGGTGAGGAAGGAAAAAAAGGAGTGGGGGCCGGGACAGGAGGGGTATCTCAGGCAGGGGAATGGAAAGCTTCCAGAAGAGCGCCCGGGGCCAGGACCATCCTGGCTGGCCTGCAGGCACCAAGTTGGCCTGCGTGCTGTCGCTGGTGTGGCTCCACGACCCTTCCTCTAGGCTTTCAAGCCCTTGTACATATTCAGGTGTTTTACCTGGGAAGGGTGGGAACAGTTCAGCAGCAGCTGGCCTTGGGCTCAGCTCACGTTTACTCACCGAGGCCTCGGCACAGTCCCCCAGCTTTGCAATGAGGACGCTCCTTGCGTGGGGGTGCCGGGCTGCTGGCTGTATGGGAGATGATTCCCCACCGCTGACCAATTTCAGAATTGTTTACCGCTGGAGCAAGTGCCCTGATAGGGTTTTCCTCTGTATAACTGCTGGGTTCAGGTTTTTTTTTTCTTTTTTGGTTCAAGTTAGAATTTATTCATCTTTTATGTATTTATTGGTATAAGCATGGAAATAATACATTCATAGAAATATATCTGTGTGAAGGGAAGAACTTTTTCCTGTTTTATTTTGAAATGTCATTTCTAAAAATTTTGAAGTTTAATTATATTTATTTTTCTATACAGCAGGTTATTATTAGTTATCTTATTCATATACATATATACAGGTCAATACCTATCTCCCAACTCATCTGACCACCAACACCCCATGGCTTCCCGCCTTGGTGTCCATACGTTTGTTCTCTACCTCTGTTTCTCTATTTCTTCCCTGCAAACCTGTTCATCTGTACCATATATCTAGGTTCCACATACATGCATTAATACAGAATATTTGTTTTGCTCTTTCTGACTTCATTCTGTATGACAGTCTCTAGATCCACTGACTTCTCTACAAATAACCCAGTTTCATTCCTTTTCATGGCTGAGTCATATCCCATTTTATATATGTACCACATCTTTATCCATTCGTCTGTCTGTGGGCATTTAGGTTGCTTCCTTTACCTGGCTATTGTAAATAGTGCTGCAATGAACATTGTGGTGAATGTGTGTTTTTGATTTATGGTTTTCTCTGGGTATATGCCCAGAAGTGGGATTGCTGGATCCTATGGTAATTCTATTTCTAGTTTCTTTAAGGAAACTCCATACTGTTCTCCATAGTGACTGTATCAATTTACCTTCCCACCAATAGTGGAAGAGGGTTCCTTTTGTCCAAACCCTCCCCAGAATTTGTTGTTTGTAGATTTTCTGATGATGCCGATTCTAACAGGTGTGAGGTGATACCTCATTGTCGTTTTGATTTGCATTTCTCTAATAATTAGTGGTGTTGAGCAGCTTTTCATGTGCGTCTTGGCCGTCTCTGTGACTTCTTTGAAGAAACGTCTATTTAGATCTTCTGCCCATTTTTGTATTGGGTTGTTTGTTTTATTAATATTTAGCTGCGTGAGCTGTTGATATATATTGGAGATTAAACATTTCTCCATTGATTCGTTTGCGAACGTTTTCGCCCATTCTGAGGGTTGCCTTTTTCCATTCCCGTTTTTTGTAACCAAAATAGAAAGAAAGCAAAAGAAGCAGAACACTAATGTGCGTGAAATATGCCTCTTGAAACTGTCGTTTTGAAATAAGGACGTCTTTTGAACTTTTTGATCGATATATGACCCCAGGATTTGTTTTCAGGGCAGGTGTCATTTACAGGCCTGCAATGATTTGGAATATCCAGTGACCAGTAGCGCTGGGATTAAAGGTGCTGTTGTGTGAAACGGCCACAAGGTGGCAGCAGTTCTCCCTTAGCAAATCTGGTTACTAGGGCAACAGAGCCTCAATGGAAGCCCTGTTCTAGATTGGAATTTAGAATGGAATGTGCCAGGAGAAAGCCCCTCAAGTTTGTCTCACTACTTCTTGTTCGTGTTTTTAATTTAATTTTTAATTTTTTATTACCGCAAGTTTGATTACAACGTTTGGCTTGTGGTAGGTGTGCAAGATGTGGTTCTTTTACACATATACATATGTCTGTTCTTCCTGGGACCCTTTTCCCATGTACGTTATGACAGAATGTTGAGTAGTCTTCTCTTGGCATTCCGTAGGTCTTTGGTGATTTTATATTTCACCTGTGTTTGTATATGTCTCTTAACCCCAATATCATAATGAATCCTATCCTCACACCTTTCCATTGGTGAACCATAAGTTTGTTTAATGAATCTGTGATTGCCCTTCTCCGTGGAAATATCTGCCCTGGTATCCGTATTTAGGTAACACCTATAAGTGATATCCTACGATATGTGTCTTTCACTTTCTGACTTACTACAAGTCACATGATTACCTGTAGACACATCTACGGGGCTGCAAATGGCATTGTGCCCTTTTTTTCCTTGGCTAATATTCTGTCTTAGCGAGGTCCATTTTCTGCAATGTGATTCCCTGAGGGCTGAGGATTAGCTGACCTGGGCAGCCTGACCCTGCCGGCAAGCCCTCCCCAGGTGTGCCTGCGTTGAGGTCAATAGAAACAGCACTCCAGGCAGCAATACCCCCTGCAGCTGTGCCTGACTCCATATTCTCTGCCCCGTCAGCAGTCTCGGGGCTGTGCTGGTGGGAGGGTGTGAGGGTCCACGGCTTTGTTGTTGACCCGGTGTGAGTGGGGCTCTGCTGGACTTTCTGCAGGAGTTGCCAGGCTGCCACCTGTAAAGAAGAGGATGTGTCACCCATAACTTCCGCTGGAATTTCTCTCCGGGCTGTGGTGAGGAAGGAAAAAAAAGGAGTGGGGGCCGGGATAGGAGGGGTATCTCAGGCAGGGAAATGGAAAGCTTCCAGAAGAGCGCCTGGGGCCAGGACCATCCTGGCTGGCCTGCAGGCACCAAGTTGGCCTGCGTGCTGTCGCTGGTGTGGCTCCACGACCCTTCCTCTAGGCGTTCAAGCCCTTGTACATATTCAGGTGTTTTACCTGGGAAGGGTGGGAACAGTTCAGCAGCAGCTGGCCTGGGGCTCAGCTCACGTTTACTCACAGAAGCCTCGGCACGGTCCCCCAGCTTTGCAATGAGGACGCTCCTTGCGTGGGGGTGCCAGGCTGCTGGCTGTATGGGAGATGATTCCCCACCTCTGACCAATTTCAGAATTGTTTACCGCTGGAGCAAGTGCCCTGATAGGGTTTTCCTCTGTATAACTGCTGGGTTCAGGATTTTTTTTTTCTTTTTTGGTTCAAGTTAGAATTCATTCATCTTTTATGTATTTACTGATATAAGCATGGAAATAATTCATTCATAGAAATACATCTGTGTGAAGGGAAGAACTTTTTTCTGTTTTATTTTTAAATGTCATTTCTAAAATTTTGAAGTTTAATTATATTTATTTTTCTATACAGCAGGTTATTATTAGTTATCTATTTTATTCATATACATATATACAGGTCAATACCTATCTCCCAACTCATCTGACCACCAACACCCCATGGCTTCCCCCACTTGGTGTCCATACGTTTGTTCTCTACCTCTGTTTCTCTATTTCTGCCCTGCAAACCTGTTCATCTGTACCATATATCTAGGTTCCACATACATGCATTAATACAGAATATTTGTTTTGCTCTTTCTGACTTACTTCATTCTGTATGACAGTCTCTAGATCCACCGACTTCTCTACAAATAACCCAGTTTCATTGCTTTTCATGGCTGAGTCATATCCCATTTTATATATGTACCACATCTTTATCCATTCGTGTGTCTGTGGGCATTTAGGTTGCTTCCATTACCTGGCTATTGTAAATAGTGCTGCAATGAACATTGTGGTGAATGTGTGTTTTTGATTTATGGTTTTCTCTGGGTATATGCCCAGAAATGGGATTGCTGGATCCTATGGTAATTCTATTTCTAGTTTCTTTAAGGAAACTCCATACTGTTCTCCATAGTGACTGTATCAATTTACCTTCCCACCAATAGTGGAAGAGGGTTCCTTTTGTCCACACCCTCCCCAGAATTTGTTGTTTGTAGATTTTCTGATGATGCCGATTCTAACAGGTGTGAGGTGATACCTCATTGTCGTTTTGATTTGCATTTCTCTAATAATTAGTGGTGTTGAGCAGCTTTTCATGTGCGTCTTGGCCGTCTCTGTGACTTCTTTGAAGAAACGTCTATTTAGATCTTCTGCCCATTTTTGTATTGGGTTCTTTGTTTTATTTATATTAAGCTGCGTGAGCTGTTTATATATGTTGGAGATTAAACCATTGTCCATTGATTCGTTTGCGAACGTTTTGGCCCATTCTGAGGGTTGCCTTTTTCCATTCCCGTTTTTTTTAACCAAAAAAGAAAGAAAGCAAAAGAAGCAGAACACTAATGTGCGTGAAATATGCCTCTTGAAACTGTCGTTTTGAAATATGGACGTCTTTTGAACTTTTTGGTCGATATATGACCCCAGGATTTGTTTTCAGGGCAGGTGTCATTTACAGGCCTGCAATGATTTGGAATATCCACTGACAATTAGCGCTGGGATTAAAGCTGATGTTGTGTGAAACGGCCACAAGGTGGCAGCAGTTCTCCCTTAGCAAATCTGGTTACCAGGGAAACAGAGCCTCAATGGAAGCCATGTTTTAGATTGGAATTTAGAATGGAATGTGCCAGGAGAAAGCCCCTCATGTTTGTCTCACTACTTCTTGTTCGTGTTTTTAATTTAAATTTTAATTTTTTATTACAGCAAGTTTGATTACAACGTTTGGCTTGTGGTAGGTGTGCAAGATGTGGTTCTCTTACACATATACATATGTCTGTTCTTCCTGGGACCCTTTTCCCATGTACGTTATGACAGAATGTTGAGTAGTCTTCTCTTGGCATTCCGTAGGTCTTTGGTGATTATATATTTCACCTGTGTTTGTATATGTCTCTTAACCCCAATATCGTAATGAATCGAATCCTCACTCTTTTCCATTGGTGAACCATAAGTTTGTTTAATGAATCTGTGATTGCCCTTCTCCGTGGAAATATCTTCCCTGGTATCCGTTTTTAGGTAACACCTATAAGTGATATCCTACGATATGTGTCTTTCACTTTCTGACTTACTACAAGTCACATGATTACCTGTAGACTCATCTACGGGGCTGCAAATGGCATTGTGTCCTTTTTTTCCTTGGCTAATATTCTGTCTTAGCGAGGTCCATTTTCTGCAATGTGATTCCCTGAGGGCTGAGGATTAGCTGACCTGGGCAGCCTGACCCTGCCGGCAAGCCCTCCCCAGGTGTGCCTGGGTTGAGGTCAATAGAAACAGCACTCCAGGTAACAATAGCCCCTGCAGCTGTGCCTGACTCCATATTCTCTGCCCCGTCAGCAGTCTCGGTGCTGTGCTGGTGGGAGGGTGTGAGGGTCCACGGCTTTTTTGGTGGCCCGGTGTGAGTGGGGATCTGCTGGACTTTCTGCAGGAGTTGCCAGGCTGCCACCTGTAAAGAAGAGGATGTGTCACCCATAATTTCCGCTGGAATTTGTCTCCGGGCTGAGGTGAGGAAGGAAAAAAAGGAGTGGGGGCCGGGACAGGAGGGGTATCTCAGGCAGGGAAATGGAAAGCTTCCAGAAGAGCGCCTGGGGCCAGGACCATCCTGGCTGGCCTGCAGGCACCAAGTTGGTCTGCGTGCTGTCGCTGGTGTGGCTCCACGACCCTTCCTCTAGGCTTTCAAGCCCTTGTACATATTCAGGTGTTTTACCTGGGAAGGGTGGGAACAGTTCAGCAGCAGCTGGCCTTGGGCTCAGCTCACGTTTACTCACCGAGGCCTCGGCACAGTCCCCCAGCTTTGCAATGAGGACGCTCCTTGCGTGGGGGTGCCAGGCTGCTGGCTGTATGGGAGATGATTCCCCACCTCTGACCAATTTCAGAATTGTTTACCGCTGGAGCAAGTGCCCTGATAGGGTTTTCCTCTGTATAACTGCTGGGTTCAGGTTGTTTTTTTTTCTTTTTTGGTTCAAGTTAGAAATTATTCATCTTTTATGTATTTATTGATATTAGCATGGAAATAATTCATTCATATAAATACATCTGTGTGAAGGGAAGAACTTTTTTCTGTTTTATTTTTAAATTTTATTTCTAAAAATTTTGAAGTTTAATTATATTTATTTTTCTATACAGCAGGTTATTATTAGTTATCTATTTTATTCATATACATATATACAGGTCAATACCTATCTCCCAACTCATCTGACCACCAACACCCCATGGCTTCCCCCACTTGGTGTCCATACGTTTGTTCTCTACCTCTGTTTCTCTATTTCTGCCCTGCAAACCTGTTCATCTGTACCATATATCTAGGTTCCACATACATGCATTAATACAGAATATTTGTTTTGCTCTTTCTGACTTCCTTCATTCTGTATGACAGTCTCTAGATCCACCGACTTCTCTACAAATAACCCAGTTTCATTCCTTTTCATGGCTGAGTCATATCCCATTTTATATATGTACCACATCCTTATCCATTCGTCTGTCTCTGGGCATTTAGGTTGCTTCCATTAGCTGGCTATTGTAAATAGTGCTGCAATGAACATTGTGGTGAATGTGTGTTTTTGATTTATGGTTTTCTCTGGGTATATGCCCAGAAGTGGGATTGCTGGATCCTATGGTAATTCTATTTCTAGTTTCTTTAAGGAAACTCCATACTGTTCTCCATAGTGACTGTATCAATTTACCTTCCCACTAATAGTGGAAGAGGGTTCCTTTTGTCCACACCCTCCCCAGAATTTTTTGTTTGTAGATTTTCTAATGATGCCGATTCTAACAGGTGTGAGGTGATACCTCATTGTCGTTTTGATTTGCATTTCTCTAATAATTAGTGGTGTTGAGCAGCTTTTCATGTGCGTCTTGGCCGTCTCTGTGACTTCTTTGAAGAAACGTCTATTTAGATCTTCTGCCCATTTTTGTATTGGGTTCTTTGTTTTATTAATATTTAGCTGCGTGAGCTGTTGATATATATTGGAGATTAAACCTTTCTCCATTGATTCGTTTGCGAACGTTTTCGCCCATTCTGAGGGTTGCCTTTTTCCATTCCCGTTTTTTTTAACCAAAAAGAAAGAAAGCAAAAGAAGCAGAACACTAATGTGCGTGAAATATGCCTCTTGAAACTGTCGTTTAGAAATATGGACATCTTTTGAACTTTTTGGTCGATATATGGCCCCAGGATTTGTTTTCAGTGCAGGTGTCATTTACAGGCCTGCAATGATTTGGAATATCCACTGACCATTAGCGCTGGAATTAAAGCTGATGTTGTGTGAAACGGCCACAAGGTGGCAGCAGTTCTCCCTTAGCAAATCTGGTTACCAGGGCAACAGAGCCTCAATGGAAGTCGTGTACTAGATTGGAATTTAGAATGGAATGTGCCAGGAAAAAGCCCCTCAAGTTTGTCTCACTACTTCTTGTTCATGTTTTTAATTTAATTTTTAATTTTTTATTACAGCAAGTTTGATTACAACGTTTGGCTTGTTGTAGGTGTGCAAGATGTGGTTCTTTTACACATATACATATGTCTGTTCTTCCTGGGACCCTTTTCCCATGTACGTTATGACAGAATGTTGAGTAGTCTTCTCTTGGCATTCCGTAGATCTTTGGTGATTATATATTTCACCTGTGTTTGTATATGTCTCTTAACCCCAATATCATAATGAATCCAATCCTCACACCTTTCCATTGGTGAACCATAAGTTTGTTTAATGAATCTGTGATTGCCCTTCTCCATGGAAATATCTTCCCTGGTATCCGATTTTAGGTAACACCTATAAGTGATATCCTACGATATGTGTCTTTCACTTTCTGACTTACTACAAGTCACATGATTACCTGTAGACTCATCTACGGGGCTGCAAATGGCATTGTGTCCTTTTTTTCCTTGGCTAATATTCTGTCTTAGCGAGGTCCATTTTCTGCAATGTGATTCCCTGAGGGCTGAGGATTAGCTGACCTGGGCAGCCTGATCCTGCCGGCAAGCCCTCCCCCGGTGTGCCTGGGTTTAGGTCAATAGAAACAGCACTCCAGGCAGCAATAGCCCCTGCAGCTGTGCCTGACTCCATATTCTCTGCCCCGTCAGCAGTCTCGGGGCTGTGCTGGTGGGAGGGTGTGAGAGTCCACGGCTTTGTTGGTGGCCCGGTGTGAGTGGGGATCTGCTGGACTTTCTGCAGGAGTTGCCAGGCTGCCACCTGTAAAGAAGAGGATGTGTCACCCATAACTTCCGCTGGAATTTCTCTCCGAGCTGAGGTGAGGGAGGAAAAAAAGGAGTGGGGGCCGGGACAGGAGGGGTATCTCAGGCAGGGAAATGGAAAGCTTCCAGAAGAGCGCCCGGGGCCAGGATCATCCTGGCTGGCCTGCAGGCACCAAGTTGGCCTGCGTGCTGTCTCTGGTGTGGCTCCACGACCCTTCCTCTAGGCTTTCAAGCCCTTGTACATATTCAGGTGTTTTACCTGGGAAGGGTGGGAACAGTTCAGCAGCAGCTGGCCTTGGGCTCAGCTCACGTTTACTCACAGAAGCCTCGGCACGGTCCCCCAGCTTTGCAATGAGGACGCTCCTTGCGTGGGGGTGCCAGGCTGCTGGCTGTATGGGAGATGATTCCCCACCTCTGACCAATTTCAGAATTGTTTACCGCTGGAGCAAGTGCCCAGATATGGTTTTCCTCTGTATAACTGCTGGGTTCAGGATTTTTTTTTTCTTTTTTGGTTCAAGTTAGAATTCATTCATCTTTTATGTATTTACTGATATAAGCATGGAAATAATTCATTCATAGAAATACATCTGTGTGAAGGGAAGAAATTTTTTCTGTTTTATTTTTAAATTTCATTTCTAAAAATTTTGAAGTTTAATTATATTTATTTTTCTATACAGCAGGTTATTATTAGTTATCTATTTTATTCATATACATATATACAGGTGAATACCTATCTCCCAACTCATCTGACCACCAACAATCCATGGCTTCCCCCACTTGGTGTCCATACGTTTGTTCTCTACCTCTTTTTCTCTATTTCTGCCCTGCAAACCTGTTCATCTGTACCATATATCTAGGTTCCACATACATGCATTAATACAGAATATTTGTTTTGCACTTTCTGACTTACTTCATTCTGTATGACAGTCTCTAGATCCACCGACTTCTCTACAAATAACCCAGTTTCATTCCTTTTCATGGCTGAGTCATATTCCATTTTATATATGTACCAAATCTTTATCCATTCGTCTGTCTGTGGGCATTTAGGTTGCTTCCATTAGCTGGCTATTGTAAATAGTGCTGCAATGAACATTGTGGTGAATGTGTGTTTTTGATTTATGGTTTTCTCTGGGTATATGCCCAGAAGTGGGATTGCTGGATCCTATGGTAATTCTATTTCTAGTTTCTTTAAGGAAACTCCATACTGTTCTCCATAGTGACTGTATCAATTGACCTTCCCACTAATAGTGGAAGAGGGTTCCTTTTGTCCACACCCTCCCCAGAATTTGTTGTTTGTAGATTTTCTGATGATGCCGATTCTAACAGGTGTGAGGTGATACCTCATTGTCGTTGTGATTTGCATTTCTCTAATAATTAGTGGTGTTGAGCAGCTTTTCATGTGCGTCTTGGCCGTCTCTGTGACTTCTTTGAAGAAACGTCTATTTAGATCTTCTGCCTTTATTTGTATTGGGTTGTTTGTTTTATTAATATTAAGCTGCGTGAGCTGTTTATATATGTTGGAGATTAAACCATTGTCCATTGATTCGTTTGCGAACGTTTTGGCCCATTCTGAGGTTTGCCTTTTTCCATTCCCGCTTTTTTTAACCGAAAAAGAAAGACAGCAAAAGAAGCAGAACACTAATGTGCGTGAAATATGCCTCTTGAAACTGTCGTTTTGAAATATGGACGTCTTTTGAACTTTTTGGTTGATATATGACCCCAGGATTTGTTTTCAGGGCAGGTGTCATTTACAGGCCTGAAATGATTTGGAATATCCACTGACCATTAGCGCTGGGATTAAAGCTGCTGTTGTGTGAAACGGCCACAAGGTGGCAGCAGTTCTCCCTTAGCAAATCTGCTTACTAGGGCAACAGAGCCTCAATGGAAGCCGTGTTCTAGATTGGAATTTAGAATGGAATGTGCCAGGAGAAAGCCCCTCAAGTTTGTCTCACTACTTCTTGTTCGTGTTTTTAATTTAATTTTTAATTTTTTATTACAGCAAGTTTGATTACATCATTTGGCTTGTTGTAGGTGTGCAAGATGTGGTTCTTTTACACATATACATATGTCTGTTCTTCCTGGGACCCTTTTCCCATGTACGTTATGACAGAATGTTGAGTAGTCTTCTCTTGGCATTCCGTAGGTCTTTGGTGATTATATATTTCACCTGTGTTTGTATATGTCTCTTAACCGCAATATCGTAATGAATCCAATCCTCACACCTTTCCATTGGTGAACCATAAGTTTGTTTAATGAATCTGTGATTGCCCTTCTCCGTGGAAATATCTGCCCTGGTATCCGTTTTTAGGTAACACCTGTAAGTGATATCCTACGATATGTGTCTTTCACTTTCTGACTTACTACAAGTCACGTGATTACCTGTAGACTCATCTACGGGGCTGCAAATGGCATTGTGTCCGTTTTTTCCTTGGCTAATATTCTGTCTTAGCGTGGTCCATTTTCTGCAATGTGATTCCCTGAGGGCTGAGGATTAGCTGACCTGGGCAGCCTGACCCTGCCGGCAAGCCCTCCCCAGGTGTGCCTGGGTTGAGGTCAATAGAAACAGCACACCAGGCAGCAATAGCCCCTGCAGCTGTGCCTGACTCCATATTCTCTGCCCCGTCAGCAGTCTCGGGGCTGTGCTGTTGGGTGGGTGTGAGGGTCCACGGCTTTGTTGGTGGCCCGGTGTGAGTGGGGCTCTGCTGGACTTTCTGCAGGAGTTGCCAGGCTGCCACTTGTAAAGAAGAGGATGTGTCACCCATAACTTCCGCTGGAATTTCTCTCCGGGCTGAGGTGAGGAAGGAAAAAAAGGAGTGGGGGCCGGGACAGGAGGGGTATCTCAGGCAGGGAAATGGAAAGCTTCCAGAAGAGCGCCCGGGGCCGGGACCATCCTGGCTGGCCTGCAGGCACCAAGTTGGCCTGCGTGCTGTCGCTGGTGTGGCTCCTCGACCCTTCCTCTAGGCTTTTAAGCCCTTGTACATATTCAGGTGTTTTACCTGGGAAGGGTGGGAACAGTTCAGCAACAGCTGGCCTGGGGCTCTGCTCACGTTTACTCAGAGAGGCCCCGGCACAGTCCCCCAGCTTTGCAATGAGGACGCTCCTTGCGTGGAGGGGCCGGGCTGCTGGCTGTATGGGAGATGATTCCCCACCTCTGACCAATTTCAGAATTGTTTACCGCTGGAGCAAGTGCCCTGATAGGGTTTTCCTATGTATAACTGCTGGGTTCAGGTTTTTTTTTTCTTTTTTGGTTCAAGTTAGAATTTATTCATCTTTTATGTATTTATTGATATAAGCATGGAAATAATTCATTCATAGATATACATCTGTGTGAAGGGAAGAACTTTTTTCTGTTTTATTTTTAAATTTCATTTCTAAAAATTTTGAAGTTTAATTATATTTATTTTTCTATACAGCAGGTTATTATTAATTATTTATTTTATTCATATACATATATACAGGTCAATACCTATCTCCCAACTCATCTGACCACAACACCCCATGGCTTCCCCTACTTGGTGTCCATACGTTTGTTCTCTACCTCTTTTTCTCTATTTCTGCCCTGCAAACCTGTTCATCTGTACCATATATCTAGGTTCCACATACATGCATTAATACAGAATATTTGTTTTGCTCTTTCTGACTTACTTCATTCTGTATGACAGTCTCTAGATCCACTGACTTCTCTACAAACAACCCAGTTTCATTCCTTTTCATGGCTGAGTCATATCCCATTTTATATATGTACCACATCTTTATCCATTCGTCTGTCTGTGGGCATTTAGGTTGCTTCCATTACCTGGCTATTGTAAATAGTGCTGCAATGAACATTGTGGTGAATGTGTGATTTTGATTTATGGTTTTCTCTGGGTATATGCCCAGAAGTGGGATTGCTGGATCCTATGGTAATTCTATTTCTAGTTTCTTTAAGGAAACTCCATACTGTTCTCCATAGTGACTGTATCAATTGACCTTCCCACCAATAGTGGAAGAGGGTTCCTTTTGTCCACACCCTCCCCAGAATTTGTTGTTTGTAGATTTTCTGATGATGCCGAGTCTAACAGGTGTGAGGTGATACCTCATTGTCGTTTTGATTTGCATTTCTCTAATAATTAGAGGTGTTGAGCAGCTTTTCATGTGCGTCTTGGCCGTCTCTGTGACTTCTTTGAAGAAACGTCTATTTAGATCTTCTGCCCATTTTTGTATTGGGTTGTTTGTTTTATTAATATTAAGCTGCCTGAGCTGTTTATATATATTGGAGATTAAACCTTTGTCCATTGATTCGTTTGCGAACGTTTTCGCCCATTCTGGGCGTTGCTTTTTTCCATTCCCGTTTTTTTTAACCAAAAAAGAAAGAAAGCAAAAGAAGCAGAACACTAATGTGCGTGAAATATGCCTCTTGAAACTGTCGTTTTGAAATATGGACGTCTTTTGAACTTTTTGGTTGATATATGACCCCAGGATTTGTTTTCAGGGCCGGTGTCATTTACAGGCCTGAAATGATTTGGAATATCCACTGACCATTAGCGCTGGGATTAAAGCTGCTGTTGTGTGAAACGGCCACAAGGTGGCAGCAGTTCTCCCTTAGCAAATCTGGTTACTAGGGCAACAGAGCCTCAATGGAAGCCGTGTTCTAGATTGGAATTTAGAATGGAATGTGCCAGGAGAAAGCCCCTCAAGTTTGTCTCACTACTTCTTGTTCGTGTTTTTAATTTAATTTTTAATTTTTTATTACAACAAGTTTGATTACATCGTTTGGCTTGTTGTAGGTGTGCAAGATGTGGTTCTTTTACACATATACATATGTCTGTTCTTCCTGGGACCCTTTTCCCATGTACGTTATGACAGAATGTTGAGTAGTCTTCTCTTGGCATTCCGTAGGTCTTTGGTGATTATATATTTCACCTGTGTTTGTATATGTCTCTTAACCCCAATATCGTAATGAATCCAATCCTCACACCTTTCCATTGGTGAACCATAAGTTTGTTTAATGAATCTGTGATTGCCCTTCTCCGTGGAAATATCTGCCCTGGTATCCGTTTTTAGGTAACACCTGTAAGTGATATCCTACGATATGTGTCTTTCACTTTCTGACTTATTACAAGTCACGTGATTACCTGTAGACTCATCTACGGGGCTGCAAATGGCATTGTGTCCTTTTTTTCCTTGGCTAATATTCTGTCTTAGCGAGGTCCATTTTCTGCAATGTGATTCCCTGAGGGCTGAGGATTAGCTGACCTGGGCAGCCTGACCCTGCCGGCAAGCCCTCCCCAGGTGTGCCTGGGTTGAGGTCAATAGAAACAGCACTCCAGGCAGCAATAGCCCCTGCAGCTGTGCCTGACTCCATATTCTCTGCCCCGTCAGCAGTCTCGGGGCTGTGCTGGTGGGAGGGTGTGAGGGTCCATGGCTTTGTTGGTGGCCCGGTGTGAGTGGGGCTCTGCTGGACTTTCTGCAGGAGTTGCCAGGCTGCCACTTGTAAAGAAGAGGATGTGTCACCCATAACTTCCGCTGGAATTTCTCTCCGGGTTGAGGTGAGGAAGGAAAAAAAGGAGTGGGCAACGGGACAGGAGGGGTATCTCAGGCAGGGAAATGGAAAGCTTCCAGAAGAGCACCCGGGGCCAGGACCATCCTGGCTGGCCTGCAGGCACCAAGTTGGCCTGCGTGCTGTCGCTGGTGTGGCTCCACGACCCTTCCTCTAGGCTTTCAAGCCCTTGTACATATTCAGGTGTTTTACCTGGGAAGGGTGGGAACAGTTCAGCAACAGCTGGCCTGGGGCTCTGCTCACGTTTACTCACAGAGGCCCCGGCACGGTCCCCCCAGCTTTGCAATGAGGACGCTCCTTGCGTGGAGGGGCTGGACTGCTGGCTGTATGGGAGATGATTCCCCACCTCTGACCAATTTCAGAATTGTTTATCGCTGGAGCAAGTGCCCTGATAGGGTTTTACTCTGTATAACTGCTGGGTTCAGGTTTTTTTTTTCTTTTTTGGTTCAAGTTGGAATTTATTCATCTTTTATGTATTTATTGATATAAGCATGGAAATAATTCATTCATAGAAATACATCTGTGTGAAGGGAAGAACTTTATTCTGTTTTATTTTTAAATTTCATTTCTAAAAATTTTGAAGTTTAATTATTTTTATTTTTCTATACAGCAGGTTATTATTAATTATTTATTTTATTCATATACATATATACAGGTCAATACCTGTCTCCCAACTCATCTGACCACAACACCCCATGGCTTCCCCGACTTGGTGTCCATACGTCTGTTCTCTACCTCTGTTTCTCTATTTCTGCCCTGCAAACCTGTTCATCTGTACCATATATCTAGGTTCCACATACATGCATTAATACAGAATATTTGTTTTGCTCTTTCTGACTTACTTCATTCTGTATGACAGTCTCTAGATCCACCGACTTCTCTACAAACAACCCAGTTTCATTCCTTTTCATGGCTGAGTCATATCCCATTTTATATATGTACCACATCTTTATCCATTCGTCTGTCTGTGGGCATTTAGGTTGCTTCTATTACCTGGCTATTGTAAATAGTGCTGCAATGAACATTGTGGTGAATGTGTGTTTTTGATTTATGGTTGTCTCTGGGTATATGCCCAGAAGTGGGTTTGCTGGATCCTATGGTAATTCTATTTCTAGTTTCTTTAAGGAAACTCCATACTGTTCTCCATAGTGACTGTATCAATTTACCTTCCCACTAATAGTGGAAGAGGGTTCCTTTTGTCCACACCCTCCCCAGAATTTGTTGTTTGTAGATTTTCTGATGATGCCGATTCTAACAGGTGTGAGGTGATACCTCATTGTCGTTTTGATTTGCATTTCTCTAATAATTAGTGGTGTTGAGCAGCTTTTCATGTGCGTCTTGGCCGTCTCTGTGACTTCTTTGAAGAAAAGTCTATTTAGATCTTCTGCCCAGTTTTGTATTGGGTTGTTTGTTTTATTAATATTAAGCTGCCTGAGCTGTTTATATATATTGGAGATTAAACCTTTGTCCATTGATTCGTTTGCGAATGTTTTCGCCCATTCTGAGGGTTGCCTTTTTCCATTCCCGTTTTTTCTAACCAAAAAAGAAAGAAAGCAAAAGAAGCAGAACACTAATGTGCGTGAAATATGCCTCTTGAAACTGTCGTTTTGAAATATGGACGTCTTTTGAACTTTTTGGTGGATATATGACCCCAGGATTTGTTTTATGGGAAGGTGTCATTTACAGGCCTGCAATGATTTGGAATATCCACTGACCAGTAGCGCTGGGATTAAAGCTGCTGTTGTGTGAAACGGCCACAAGGTGGCAGCAGTTCTCCCTTAGCAAATCTGGTTACTAGGGCAACAGAGCCTCAATGGAAGCCGTGTTCTAGATTGGAATTTAGAATGGAATGTGCCAGGAGAAAGCCCCTCAAGTTTGTCTCACTACTTCTTGTTCGTGTTTTTAATTTAATTTTTAATTTTTATTACAGCAAGTTTGATTACAACGTTTGGCTTGTTGTAGGTGTGCAAGATGTGGTTCTTTTACACATATACATATGTCTGTTCTTCCTGGGACCCTTTTCCCATGTACGTTATGACAGAATGTTGAGTAGTCTTCTCTTGGCATTCCGTAGGTCTTTGGTGATTATATATTTCACCTGTGTTTGTATATGTCTCTTAACACCAATATCGTAATGAATCCAATCCTAACACCTTTCCATTGGTGAACCGTAAGTTTGTTTAATGAATCTGTGATTGCCCTTCTCCGTGGAAATATCTGCCCTGGTATCCGTTTTTAGGTAACACCTATAAGTGATATCCTACGATATGTGTCTTTCAGTTTCTGACTTACTACAAGTCACGTGATTACCTGTAGACTCATCTACGGGGCTGCAAATGGCATTGTGTCCTTTTTTTCCTTGGCTAATATTCTGTCTTAGCGAGGTCCATTTTCTGCAATGTGATTCCCTGAGGGCTGAGGATTAGCTGACCTGGGCAGCCTGACCCTGCTGGCAAGCCCTCCCCAGGTGTGCCTGGGTTGACGTCAATAGAAACAGCACTCCAGGCAGCAATAGCCCCTGCAGCTGTGCCTGACTCCATATTCTCTGCCCCGTCAGCAGTCTCGGGGCTGTGCTGGTGGGTGGGTGTGAGGGCCCACGGCTTTGTTGGTGGCCCGGTGTGAGTGGGGCTCTGCTGGACTTTCTGCAGGAGTTGCCAGGCTGCCACTTGTAAAGAAGAGGATGTGTCACCCATAACTTCCGCTGGAATTTCTCTCCGGGCTGAGGTGAGGAAGGAAAAAAAGGAGTGAGGGCCGGGACAGGAGGGGTATCTCAGGCAGGGAAATGGAAAGCTTCCAGAAGAGCGCCCGGGGCCAGGACCATCCTGGCTGGCCTGCAGGCACCAAGTTGGCCTGCGTGCTGTCGCTGGTGTGGCTCCACAACCCTTCCTCTAGGCTTTCAAGCCCTTGTACATATTCAGGTGTTTTACCTGGGAAGGGTGGGAACAGTTCAGCAACAGCTGGCCAGGGGCTCTGCTCACGTTTACTCACAGAGGCCCCGGCACGGTCCCCCAGCTTTGCAATGAGGACGCTCCTTGCGTGGAGGGGCCGGGCTGCTGGCTGTATGGGAGATGATTCCCCACCTCTGACCAATTTCAGAATTGTTTACCGCTGGAGCAAGTGCCCTGATAGGGTTTTCCTCTGTATAACTGCTGGGTTCAGGTTTTTTTTTTTCTTTTTTGGTTCAACTTAGAATTTATTCATCTTTTATGTATTTATTGATATAAGCATGGAAATAATTCATTCATAGAAATACATCTGTGTGAAGGGAAGAACTTTTTTCTGTTTTATTTTTAAATTTCATTTCTAAAAATTTTGAAGTTTAATTATATTTATTTTTCTATACAGCAGGTTATTATTAGTTATCTATTTTATTCATATACATATATACAGGTCAATACCTATCTCCCAACTCATCTGACCACAACACCCCATGGCTTCCCCGACTTGGTGTCCATACGTTTGTTCTCTACCTCTGTTTCTCTATTTCTGCCCTGCAAACCTGTTCATCTGTACCATATATCTAGGTTCCATATACATTCATTAATACAGAATATTTTTTTGCTCTTTCTGACTTACTTCATTCTGTATGACAGTCTCTAGATCCACCGACTTCTCTACAAACAACCCAGTTTCATTCCTTTTCATGGCTGAGTCATATCCCATTTTATATATGTACCACATCTTTATCCATTCATTTGTCTGTGGGCATTTAGGTTGCTTCCATTACCTGGCTATTGTAAATCGTGCTGCAATGAACATTGTGGTGAATGTGTGTTTTTGATTTATGGTTGTCTCTGGGTATATGCCCAGAAGTGGGATTGCTGGATCCTATGGTAATTCTATTTCTAGTTTCTTTAAGGAAACTCCATACTGTTCTCCATAGTGACTGTATCAATTTACCTTCCCACCAATAGTGGAAGAGGGTTCCTTTTGTCCACACCCTCCCCAGAATTTGTTGTTTGTAGATTTTCTGATGATGCCGAGTCTAACAGGTGTGAGGTGATATCTCATTGTCGTTTTGATTTGCATTTCTCTAATAATTAGAGGTGTTGAGCAGCTTTTCATGTGCGTCTTGGCCGTCTCTGTGACTTCTTTGAAGAAACGTCTATTTAGATCTTCTGCCCATTTTTGTATTGGGTTGTTTGTTTTATTAATATTAAGCTACCTGAGCTGTTTATATATATTGGAGATTAAACCTTTGTCCATTGATTCGTTTGCGAATGTTTTCGCCCATTCTGAGCGTTGCTTTTTTCCATTCCCGTTTTTTTTATCCAAAAAAGAAAGAAAGCAAAAGAAGTAGAACACTAATGTGCGTGAAATATGCCTCTTGAAACTGTCGTTTTGAAATATGGACGTCTTTTGAACTTTTTGGTTGATATATGACCCCAGGATTTGTTTTCAGGGCCGGTGTCATTTACAGGCCTGAAATGATTTGGAATATCCACTGACCATTAGCGCTGGGATTAAAGCTGCTGTTGTGTGAAACGGCCACAAGGTGGCAGCAGTTCTCCCTTAGCAAATCTGCTTACTAGGGCAACAGAGCCTCAATGGAAGCCGTGTTCTAGATTGGAATTTAGAATGGAATGTGCCAGGAGAAAGCCCCTCAAGTTTGTCTCACTACTTCTTGTTCGTGTTTTTAATTTAATTTTTAATTTTTTATTACAACAAGTTTGATTACATCGTTTGGCTTGTTGTAGGTGTGCAAGATGTGGTTCTTTTACACATATACATATGTCTGTTCTTCCTGGGACCCTTTTCCCATGTACGTTATGACAGAATGTTGAGTAGTCTTCTCTTGGCATTCCATAGGTCTTTGGTGATTATATATTTCACCTGTGTTTGTATATGTCTCTTAACCCCAATATCGTAATGAATCCAATCCTCACACCTTTCAATTGGTGAACCATAAGTTTGTTTAATGAATCTGTGATTGCCCTTCTCCGTGGAAATATCTGCCCTGGTATCCGTTTTTAGGTAACACCTGTAAGTGATATCCTACGATATGTGTCTTTCACTTTCTGACTTACTACAAGTCACGTGATTACCTGTAGACTCATCTACGGGGCTGCAAATGGCATTGTGTCCTTTTTTTCCTTGGCTAATATTCTGTCTTAGCGAGGTCCATTTTCTGCAATGTGATTCCCTGAGGGCTGAGGATTAGCTGACCTGGGCAGCCTGACCCTGCCGGCAAGCCCTCCCCAGGTGTGCCTGTGTTGAGGTCAATAGAAACAGCACTCCAGGCAGCAATAGCCCCTGCAGCTGTGCCTGACTCCATATTCTCTGCCCCGTCAGCAGTCTCGGGGCTGTGCTGTTGGGTGGGTGTGAGGTTCCACGGCTTTGTTGGTGGCCCGGTGTGAGTGGGGCTCTGCTGGACTTTCTGCAGGAGTTGCCAGGCTGCCACTTGTAAAGAAGAGGATGTGTCACCCATAACTTCCGCTGGAATTTCTCTCCGGGCTGAGGTGAGGAAGGAAAAAAAGGAGTGGGGGCCGGGACAGGAGGGGTATCTCAGGCAGGGAAATGGAAAGCTTCCAGAAGAGCGCCCGGGGACAGGACCATCCTGGCTGGCCTGCAGGCACCAAGTTGGCCTGTGTGCTGTCGCTGGTGTGGCTCCACGACCCTTCCTCTAGGCTTTCAAGCCCTTGTACATATTCAGGTGTTTTACCTGGGAAGGGTGGGAACAGTTCAGCAACAGCTGGCCTGGGGCTCTGCTCACGTTTACTCACAGAGGACCCGGCACGGTCCCCCAGCTTTGCAATGAGGACGCTCCTTGCGTGGAGGGGCCGGGCTGCTGGCTGTATGGGAGACGATTCCCCACCTCTGACCAATTTCAGAATTGTTTACCGCTGGAGCAAGTGCCCTGATAGGGTTTTCCTCTGTATAACTGCTGGGTTCAGGTTTTTTTTTTTCTTTTTTGGTTCAAGTTACAATTTATTCATCTTTTATGTATTTATTGATATAAGCATGGAAATAATTCATTCATAGAAATACATCTGTGTGAAGGGAAGAACTTTTTTCTGTTTTATTTTTAAATTTCATTTCTAAAAATTTTGAAGTTTAATTATTTTTATTTTTCTATACAGCAGGTTATTATTAATTATTTATTTTATTCATATACATATATACAGGTCAATACCTATCTCCCAACTCATCTGACCACAACACCCCATGGCTTCCCCGACTTGGTGTCCATACGTTTGTTCTCTACCTCTGTTTCTCTATTTCTGCCCTGCAAACCTGTTCATCTGTACCATATATCTAGGTTCCACATACATGCATTAATACAGAATATTTGTTTTGCTCTTTCTGACTTACTTCATTCTGTATGACAGTCTCTAGATCCACCGACTTCTCTACAAACAACCCAGTTTCATTCCTTTTCATGGCTGAGTCATATCCCATTTTATGTATGTACCACATCTTTATCCATTCGTCTGTCTGTGGGCATTTAGGTTGCTTCCATTACCTGGCTATTGTAAATAGTGCTGCAATGAACATTGTGGTGAATGTGTGATTTTGATTTATGGTTTTCTCTGGGTATATGCCCAGAAGTGGGATTGCTGGATCCTATGGTAATTCTATTTCTAGTTTCTTTAAGGAAACTCCATACTGTTCTCCATAGTGACTGTATCAATTGACCTTCCCACCAATAGTGGAAGAGGGTTCCTTTTGTCCACACCCTCCCCAGAATTTGTTGTTTGTAGATTTTCTGATGATGCCGAGTCTAACAGGTGTGAGGTGATACCTCATTGTCGTTTTGATTTGCATTTCTCTAATAATTAGAGGTGTTGAGCAGCTTTTCATGTGCGTCTTGGCCGTCTCTGTGACTTCTTTGAAGAAACGTCTATTTAGATCTTCTGCCCATTTTTGTATTGGGTTGTTTGTTTTCTTAATATTAAGCTGCCTGATATGTTTATATATATTGGAGATTAAACCTTTGTCCATTGATTCGTTTGCGAACGTTTTCGCCCATTCTGAGCGTTGCTTTTTTCCATTCCCGTTTTTTTTAACCAAAAAAGTAAGAAAGCAAAAGAAGCAGAACACTAATGTGCGTGAAATATGCCTCTTGAAACTGTCGTTTTGAAATATGGACGTCTTTTGAACTTTTTGGTTGATATATGACCCCAGGATTTGTTTTCAGGGCCGGTGTCATTTACAGGCCTGAAATGATTTGGAATATCCACTGACCATTAGCGCTGGGATTAAAGCTGCTGTTGTGTGAAACGGCCACAAGGTGGCAGCAGTTCTCCCTTAGCAAATCTGGTTACTAGGGCAACAGAGCCTCAATGGAAGCCGTGTTCTAGATTGGAATTTAGAATGGAATGTGCCAGGAGAAAGCCCCTCAAGTTTGTCTCACTACTTCTTGTTCGTGTTTTTAATTTAATTTTTAATTTTTTATTACAGCAAGTTTGATTACATCGTTTGGCTTGTTGTAGGTGTGCAAGATGTGTTTCTTTTACACATATACATATGTCTATTCTTCCTGGGACCCTTTTCCCATGTACGTTATGACAGAATGTTGAGTAGTCTTCTCTTGGCATTCCGTAGGTCTTTGGTGATTATATATTTCACCTGTGTTTGTATATGTCTCTTAACACCAATATCGTAATGAA
The DNA here is from genome assembly GCF_025265405.1 of Mesoplodon densirostris. NCBI lineage: Eukaryota > Metazoa > Chordata > Mammalia > Artiodactyla > Ziphiidae > Mesoplodon > Mesoplodon densirostris. Next base: position 95,819,737 of record NC_082666.1, read on the forward strand.
TCCAATCCTCACACCTTTCCATTGGTGAACCATAAGTTTGTTTAATGAATCTGTGATTGCCCTTCTCCGTGGAAATATCTGCCCTGGTATCCGTTTTTAGGTAACACCTGTAAGTGATATCCTACGATATGTGTCTTTCACTTTCTGACTTACTACAAGTCACGTGATTACCTGTAGACTCATCTACGGGGCTGCAAATGGCATTGTGTCCTTTTTTTCCTTGGCTAATATTCTGTCTTAGCGAGGTCCATTTTCTGCAATGTGATTCCCTGAGGGCTGAGGATTAGCTGACCTGGGCAGCCTGACCCTGCCGGCAAGCCCTCCCCAGGTGTGCCTGGGTTGAGGTCAATAGAAACAGCACTCCAGGCAGCAATAGCCCCTGCAGCTGTGCCTGACTCCATATTCTCTGCCCCGTCAGCAGTCTCGGGGCTGTGCTGGTGGGAGGGTGTGAGGGTCCATGGCTTTGTTGGTGGCCCGGTGTGAGTGGGGCTCTGCTGGACTTTCTGCAGGAGTTGCCAGGCTGCCACTTGTAAAGAAGAGGATGTGTCACCCATGACTTCCGCTGGAATTTCTCTCCGGGTTGAGGTGAGGAAGGAAAAAAAGGAGTGGGGAACGGGACAGGAGGGGTATCTCAGGCAGGGAAATGGAAAGCTTCCAGAAGAGCACCCGGCGCCAGGACCATCCTGGCTGGCCTGCAGGCACCAAGTTGGCCTGCGTGCTGTCGCTGGTGTGGCTCCACGACCCTTCCTCTAGGCTTTCAAGCCCTTGTACATATTCAGGTGTTTTACCTGGGAAGGGTGGGAACAGTTCAGCAACAGCTGGCCTGGGGCTCTGCTCACGTTTACTCACAGAGGCCCCGGCACGGTCCCCCAGCTTTGCAATGAGGACGCTCCTTGCGTGCAGGGGCTGGACTGCTGTCTGTATGGGAGATGATTCCCCACCTCTGACCAATTTCAGAATTGTTTATCGCTGGAGCAAGTGCCCTGATAGGGTTTTACTCTGTATAACTGCTGGGTTCAGGTTTTTTTTTTCTTTTTTGGTTCAAGTTGGAATTTATTCATCTTTTATGTATTTATTGATATAAGCATGGAAATAATTCATTCATAGAAATACATCTGTGTGAAGGGAAGAACTTTATTCTGTTTTATTTTTAAATTTCATTTCTAAAAATTTTGAAGTTTAATTATTTTTATTTTTCTATACAGCAGGTTATTATTAATTATTTATTTTATTCATATACATATATACAGGTCAATACCTGTCTCCCAACTCATCTGACCACAACACCCCATGGCTTCCCCGACTTGGTGTCCATACGTCTGTTCTCTACCTCTGTTTCTCTATTTCTGCCCCGCAAACCTGTTCATCTGTACCATATATCTAGGTTCCACATACATGCATTAATACAGAATATTTGTTTTGCTCTTTCTGACTTACTTCATTCTGTATGACAGTCTCTAGATCCACCGACTTCTCTACAAACAACCCAGTTTCATTCCTTTTCATGGCTGAGTCATATCCCATTTTATATATGTACCACATCTTTATCCATTCGTCTGTCTGTGGGCATTTAGGTTGCTTCTATTACCTGGCTATTGTAAATAGTGCTGCAATGAACATTGTGGTGAATGTGTGTTTTTGATTTATGGTTGTCTCTGGGTATATGCCCAGAAGTGGGATTGCTGGATCCTATGGTAATTCTATTTCTAGTTTCTTTAAGGAAACTCCATACTGTTCTCCATAGTGACTGTATCAATTTACCTTCCCACCAATAGTGGAAGAGGGTTCCTTTTGTCCACACCCTCCCCAGAATTTGTTGTTTGTAGATTTTCTGATGATGCCGATTCTAACAGGTGTGAGGTGATACCTCATTGTCATTTTGATTTGCATTTCTCTAATAATTAGTGGTGTTGAGCAGCTTTTCATGTGCGTCTTGGCCGTCTCTGTGACTTCTTTGAAGAAAAGTCTATTTAGATCTTCTGCCCATTTTTGTATTGGGTTGTTTGTTTTATTAATATTAAGCTGCCTGAGCTGTTTATATATATTGGAGATTAAACCTTTGTCCATTGATTCGTTTGCGAACGTTTTCGCCCATTCTGAGGGTTGCCTTTTTCCATTCCCGTTTTTTTTAACCAAAAAATAAAGAAAGCAAAAGAAGCAGAACACTAATGTGCGTGAAATATGCCTCTTGAAACTGTCGTTTTGAAATATGGACGTCTTTTGAACTTTTTGGTGGATATATGACCCCAGGATTTGTTTTATGGGAAGGTGTCATTTACAGGCCTGCAATGATTTGGAATATCCACTGACCAGTAGCGCTGGGATTAAAGCTGCTGTTGTGTGAAACGGCCACAAGGTGGCAGCAGTTCTCCCTTAGCAAATCTGGTTACTAGGGCAACAGAGCCTCAATGGAAGCCGTGTTCTAGATTGGAATTTAGAATGGAATGTGCCAGGAGAAAGCCCCTCAAGTTTGTCTCACTACTTCTTGTTCGTGTTTTTAATTTAATTTTTAATTTTTATTACAGCAAGTTTGATTACAACGTTTGGCTTGTTGTAGGTGTGCAAGATGTGGTTCTTTTACACATATACATATGTCTGTTCTTCCTGGGACCCTTTTCCCATGTACGTTATGACAGAATGTTGAGTAGTCTTCTCTTGGCATTCCGTAGGTCTTTGGTGATTATATATTTCACCTGTGTTTGTATATGTCTCTTAACACCAATATCGTAATGAATCCAATCCTCACACCTTTCCATTGGTGAACCATAAGTTTGTTTAATGAATCTGTGATTGCCCTTCTCCGTGGAAATATCTGCCCTGGTATCCGTTTTTAGGTAACACCTATAAGTGATATCCTACGATATGTGTCTTTCACTTTCTGACTTACTACAAGTCACGTGATTACCTGTAGACTCATCTACGGGGCTGCAAATGGCATTGTGTCCTTTTTTTCCTTGGCTAATATTCTGTCTTAGCGAGGTCCATTTTCTGCAATGTGATTCCCTGAGGGCTGAGGATTAGCTGACCTGGGCAGCCTGACCCTGCCGGCAAGCCCTCCCCAGGTGTGCCTGGGTTGAGGTCAATAGAAACAGCACTCCAGGCAGCAATAGCCCCTGCAGCTGTGCCTGACTCCATATTCTCTGCCCCGTCAGCAGTCTCGGGGCTGTGCTGGTGGGTGGGTGTGAGGGTCCACGGCTTTGTTGGTGGCCCGGTGTGAGTGGGGCTCTGCTGGACTTTCTGCAGGAGTTGCCAGGCTGCCACTTGTAAAGAAGAGGATGTGTCACCCATAACTTCCGCTGGAATTTCTCTCCGGGCTGAGGTGAGGAAGGAAAAAAAGGAGTGAGGGCCGGGACAGGAGGGGTATCTCAGGCAGGGAAATGGAAAGCTTCCAGAAGAGCGCCCGGGGCGAGGACCATCCTGGCTTGCCTGCAGGCACCAAGTTGGCCTGCGTGCTGTCGCTGGTGTGGCTCCACGACCCTTCCTCTAGGCTTTCAAGCCCTTGTACATATTCAGGTGTTTTACCTGGGAAGGGTGGGAACAGTTCAGCAACAGCTGGCCTGGGGCTCTGCTCACGTTTACTCACAGAGGACCCGGCACGGTCCCCCAGCTTTGCAATGAGGACGCTCCTTGCGTGGAGGGGCCGGGCTGCTGGCTGTATGGGAGACGATTCCCCACCTCTGACCAATTTCAGAATTGTTTACCGCTGGAGCAAGTGCCCTGATAGGGTTTTCCTCTGTATAACTGCTGGGTTCAGGTTTTTTTTTTTCTTTTTTGGTTCAAGTTACAATTTATTCATCTTTTATGTATTTATTGATATAAGCATGGAAATAATTCATTCATAGAAATACATCTGTGTGAAGGGAAGAACTTTTTTCTGTTTTATTTTTAAATTTCATTTCTAAAAATTTTGAAGTTTAATTATATTTATTTTTCTATACAGCAGGTTATTATTAGTTATCTATTTTATTCATATACATATATACAGGTCAATACCTATCTCCCAACTCATCTGACCACAACACCCCATGGCTTCCCCGACTTGGTGTCCATACGTTTGTTCTCTACCTCTGTTTCTCTATTTCTGCCCTGCAAACCTGTTCATCTGTACCATATATCTAGGTTCCATATACATGCATTAATACAGAATATTTGTTTTGCTCTTTCTGACTTACTTCATTCTGTATGACAGTCTCTAGATCCACCGACTTCTCTACAAACAACCCAGTTTCATTCCTTTTCATGGCTGAGTCATATCCCATTTTATATATGTACCACATCTTTATCCATTCATCTGTCTGTGGGCATTTAGGTTGCTTCCATTACCTGGCTATTGTAAATCGTGCTGCAATGAACATTGTGGTGAATGTGTGTTTTTGATTTATGGTTGTCTCTGGGTATATGCCCAGAAGTGGGATTGCTGGATCCTATGGTAATTCTATTTCTAGTTTCTTTAAGGAAACTCCATACTGTTCTCCATAGTGACTGTATCAATTTACCTTCCCACCAATAGTGGAAGAGGGTTCCTTTTGTCCACACCCTCCCCAGAATTTGTTGTTTGTAGATTTTCTGATGATGCCGAGTCTAACAGGTGTGAGGTGATACCTCATTGTCGTTTTGATTTGCATTTCTCTAATAATTAGTGGTGTTGAGCAGCTTTTCATGTGCGTCTTGGGCGTCTCTGTGACTTCTTTGAAGAAAAGTCTGTTTAGATCTTCTGCCCATTTTTGTATTGGGTTGTTTGTTTTATTAATATTAAGCTGCCTGAGCTGTTTATATATATTGGAGATTAAACCTTTGTCCATTGATTCGTTTGCGAACGTTTTCGCCCATTCTGAGGGTTGCCTTTTTCCATTCCCGTTTTTTTTAACCAAAAAAGAAAGAAAGCAAAAGAAGCAGAACACTAATGTGCGTGAAATATGCCTCTTGAAACTGTCGTTTTGAAATATGGACGTCTTTTGAACTTTTTGGTCGATATATGACCCCAGGATTTGTTTTCAGGGCAGGTGTCATTTACAGGCCTGCAATGATTTGGAATATCCACTGACCATTAGCGCTGGGATTAAAGCTGCTGTTGTGTGAAACGGCCACAAGGTGGCAGCAGTTCTCCCTTAGCAAATCTGCTTACTAGGGCAACAGAGCCTCAATGGAAGCCGTGTTCTAGATTGGAATTTAGAATGGAATGTGCCAGGAGAAAGCCCCTCAAGTTTGTCTCACTACTTCTTGTTCGTGTTTTTAATTTAATTTTTTATTTTTTATTACAGCAAGTTTGATTACATCGTTTGGCTTGTTGTAGGTGTGCAAGATGTGGTTCTTTTACACATATACATATGTCTGTTCTTCCTGGGACCCTTTTCCCATGTACGTTATGACAGAATGTTGAGTAGTCTTCTCTTGGCATTCCGTAGGTCTTTGGTGATTATATATTTCACCTGTGTTTGTATATGTCTCTTAACACCAATATCGTAATGAATCCAATCCTCACACCTTTCCATTGGTGAACCATAAGTTTGTTTAATGAATCTGTGATTGCCCTTCTCCGTGGAAATATCTGCCCTTGTATCCGTTTTTAGGTAACACCTGTAAGTGATATCCTACGATATGTGTCTTTCACTTTCTGACTTACTACAAGTCACGTGATTACCTGTAGACTCATCTACGGGGCTGCAAATGGCATTGTGTCCTTTTTTTCCTTGGCTAATATTCTGTCTTAGCGAGGTCCATTTTCTGCAATGTGATTCCCTGAGGGCTGAGGATTAGCTGACCTGGGCAGCCTGACCCTGCCGGCAAGCCCTCCCCAGGTGTGCCTGGGTTGAGGTCAATAGAAACAGCACTCCAGGCAGCAATAACCCCTGCAGCTGTGCCTGACTCCATATTCTCTGCCCCATCAGCAGTCTCGGGGCTGTGCTGGTGGGTGGGTGTGAGGGTCCACGGCTTTGTTGGTGGCCCGGTGTGAGTGGGGCTCTGCTGGACTTTCTGCAGGAGTTGCCAGGCTGCCACTTGTAAAGAAGAGGATGTGTCACCCATAACTTCCGCTGGAATTTCTCTCCGGGCTGAGGTGAGGAAGGAAAAAAAGGAGTGAGGGCCGGGACAGGAGGGGTATCTCAGGCAGGGAAATGGAAAGCTTCCAGAAGAGCGCCCGGGGCGAGGACCATCCTGGCTTGCCTGCAGGCACCAAGTTGGCCTGCGTGCTGTCCCTGGTGTGGCTCCACGACCCTTCCTCTAGGCTTTCAAGCCCTTGTACATATTCAGGTGTTTTACCTGGGAAGGGTGGGAACAGTTCAGCAACAGCTGGCCTGGGGCTCTGCTCACGTTTACTCACAGAGGCCCCGGCACGGTCCCCCAGCTTTGCAATGAGGACGCTCCTTGCGTGGAGGGGCCGGGCTGCTGGCTGTATGGGAGATGATTCCCCACCTCTGACCAATTTCAGAATTGTTTACCGCTGGAGCAAGTGCCCTGATAGGGTTTTCCTCTGTATAACTGCTGGGTTCAGGTTTTTTTTTTTTTGGTTCAACTTAGAATTTATTCATCTTTTATGTATTTATTGATATAAGCATGGAAATAATTCATTCATAGAAATACATCTGTGTGAAGGGAAGAACTTTTTTCTGTTTTATTTTTAAATTTCATTTCTAAAAATTTTGAAGTTTAATTATATTTATTTTTCTATACAGCAGGTTATTATTAGTTATCTATTTTATTCATATACATATATACAGGTCAATACCTATCTCCCAACTCATCTGACCACAACACCCCATGGCTTCCCCGACTTGGTGTCCATACGTTTGTTCTCTACCTCTGTTTCTCTATTTCTGCCCTGCAAACCTGTTCATCTGTACCATATATCTAGGTTCCACATACATGCATTAATACAGAATATTTGTTTTGCTCTTTCTGACTTACTTCATTCTGTATGACAGTCTCTAGATCCACCGACTTCTCTACAAACAACCCAGTTTCATTCCTTTTCATGGCTGAGTCATATCCCATTTTATATATGTACCACATCTTTATCCATTCGTCTGTCTGTGGGCATTTAGGTTGCTTCCATTACCTGGCTATTGTAAATAGTGCTGCAATGAACATTGTGGTGAATGTGTGTTTTTGATTTATGGTTGTCTCTGGGTATATGCCCAGAAGTGGGATTGCTGGATCCTATGGTAATTCTATTTCTAGTTTCTTTAAGGAAACTCCATACTGTTCTCCATAGTGACTGTATCAATTTACCTTCCCACCAATAGTGGAAGAGGGATCCTTTTGTCCACACCCTCCCCAGAATTTGTTGTTTGTAGATTTTCTGATGATGCCGAGTGTAACAGGTGTGAGGTGATACCTCATTGTCGTTTTGATTTGCATTTCTCTAATAATTAGAGGTGTTGAGCAGCTTTTCATGTGCGTCTTGGCCGTCTCTGTGACTTCTTTGAAGAAACGTCTATTTAGATCTTCTGCCCATTTTTGTACTGGGTTGTTTGTTTTATTAATATTAAGCTACCTGAGCTGTTTATATATATTGGAGATTAAACCTTTGTCCATTGATTCGTTTGCGAACGTTTTTGCCCATTCTGAGCGTTGCTTTTTTCCATTCCCGTTTTTTTTAACCAAAAAAGAAAGAAAGCAAAAGAAGCAGAACACTAATGTGCGTGAAATATGCCTCTTGAAACTGTCGTTTTGAAATATGGACGTCTTTTGAACTTTTTGTTGATATATGACCCCAGGATTTGTTTTCAGGGCCGGTGTCATTTACAGGCCTGAAATGATTTGGAATATCCACTGACCATTAGCGCTGGGATTAAAGCTGCTGTTGTGTGAAACGGCCACAAGGTGGCAGCAGTTCTCCCTTAGCAAATCTTCTTACTAGGGCAACAGAGCCTCAATGGAAGCCGTGTTCTAGATTGGAATTTAGAATGGAATGTGCCAGGAGAAAGCCCCTCAAGTTTGTCTCACTACTTCTTGTTCGTGTTTTTAATTTAATTTTTTATTTTTTTTACAGCAAGTTTGATTACATCGTTTGGCTTGTTGTAGGTGTGCAAGATGTGGTTCTTTTACACATATACATATGTCTGTTCTTCCTGGGACCCTTTTCCCATGTACGTTATGACAGAATGTTGAGTAGTCTTCTCTTGGCATTCCGTAGGTCTTTGGTGATTATATATTTCACCTGTGTTTGTATATGTCTCTTAACACCAATATCGTAATGAATCCAATCCTCACACCTTTCCATTGGTGAACCATAAGTTTGTTTAATGAATCTCTTATTGCCCTTCTCCGTGGAAATATCTGCCCTGGTATCCGTTTTTAGGTAACACCTATAAGTGATATCCTACGATATGTGTCTTTCACTTTCTGACTTACTACAAGTCACGTGATTACCTGTAGACTCATCTACGGGGCTGCAAATGGCATTGTGCCCTTTTTTTCCTTGGCTAATATTCTGTCTTAGCGAGGTCCATTTTCTGCAATGTGATTCCCTGAGGGCTGAGGATTAGCTGACCTGGGCAGCCTGACCTGCCGGCAAGCCCTCCCCAGGTGTGCCTGGTTTGAGGTCGATAGAAACAGCACTCCAGGCAGCAATATCCCCTGCAGCTGTGCCTGACTCCATATTCTCTGCCTCGTCAGCAGTCTCGGGGCTGTGCTGGTAGGAGGGTGTGAGGGTCCACGGCTTTGTTGGTGGCCCGGTGTGAGTGGGGCTCTGCTGGACTTTCTGCAGGAGTTGCCAGGCTGCCACTTGTAAAGAAGAGGATGTGTCACCCATAACTTCCGCTGGAATTTCTCTCCGGGCTGAGGTGAGGAAGGAAAAAAAGGAGTGGGGGCCGGGACAGGACGGGTATCTCAGGCAGGGAAATGGAAAGCTTCCAGAAGAGCGCCCGGGGCCAGGACCATTCTGGCTGGCCTGCAGGCACCAAGTTGGCCTGCGTGCTGTCGCTGGTGTGGCTCCACGTACCCTTCCTCTAGGCTTTCAAGCCCTTGTACATATTCAGGTGTTTTACCTGGGAAGGGTGGGAACAGTTCAGCAACAGCTGGCCTGGGGCTCAGCTCACGTTTACTCACAGAGGCCTCGGCACGGTCCCCCAGCTTTGCAATGAGGACGCTCCTTGCATGGTGGGGGCCGGGCTGCTGGCTGTATGGGAGATGATTCCCCACCTCTGACCAATTTCAGAATTGTTTACCGCTGGAGCAAGTGCCCTGATAGGGTTTTCCTCTGTATAACTGCTGGGTTCAGGTTTTTTTTCTCTTTTTTGGTTCAAGTTAGAATTTATTCATCTTTTATGTATTTATTGATATAAGCATGGAAATAATTCATTCATAGAAATACATCTGTGTGAAGGGAAGAACTTTTTTCTGTTTTATTTTTAAATTTTATTTCTAAAAATTTTGAAGTTTAATTATATTTATTTTTCTATACAGCAGGTTATTATTGATTATTTATTTTATTCATATACATATATACAGGTCAATACCTATCTCCCAACTCATCTGACCACAACACCCCATGGCTTCCCCGACTTGGTGTCCATACGTTTGTTCTCTACCTCTGTTTCTCTATTTCTGCCCTGCAAACCTGTTCATCTGTACCATATATCTAGGTTCCACATACATGCATTAATACAGAATATTTGTTTGGCTCTTTCTGACTTACTTCATTCTGTATGACAGTCTCTAGATCCACCGACTTCTCTACAAACAACCCAGTTTCATTCCTTTTCATGGCTGAGTCATATCCCATTTTATATATGTACCACATCTTTATCCAGTCTTCTGTCTGTGGGCATTTAGGTTGCTTCCATTACCTGGCTATTGTAAATAGTGCTGCAATGAACATTGTGGTGAATGTGTGTTTTTGATTTATGGTTGTCTCTGGGTATATGCCCAGAAGTGGGATTGCTGGATCCTATGGTAATTCTATTTCTAGTTTCTTTAAGGAAACTCCATACTGTTCTCCATAGTGACTGTATCAATTTACCTTCCCACCAATAGTGGAAGAGGGTTCCTTTTGTCCACACCCTCCCCAGAATTTGTTGTTTGTAGATTTTCTGATGATGCCGAGTGTAACAGGTGTGAGGTGATACCTCATTGTCGTTTTGATTTGCATTTCTCTAATAATTAGTGGTGTTGAGCAGCTTTTCATGTGCGTCTTGGCCGTCTCTGTGACTTCTTTGAAGAAAAGTCTATTTAGATCTTCTGCCCATTTTTGTATTGGGTTGTTTGTTTTATTAATATTAAGCTGCCTGAGCTGTTTATATATATTGGAGATTAAACCTTTGTCCATTGATTCGTTTGCAAACGTTTTCGCCCATTCTGAGGGTTGCCTTTTTCCATTCCCGTTTTTTTAACCAAAAAAGAAAGAAAGCAAAAGAAGCAGAACACTAATGTGCGTGAAATATGCCTCTTGAAACTGTCGTTTTGAAATATGGACGTCTTTTGAACTTTTTGGTGGATATATGACCCCAGGATTTGTTTTATGGGCAGGTGTCATTTACAGGCCTGCAATGATTTGGAATATCCACTGACCATTAGCGCTGGGATTAAAGCTGCTGTTGTGTGAAACGGCCACAAGGTGGCAGCAGTTCTCCCTTAGCAAATCTGGTTACTAGGGCAACAGAGCCTCAATGGAAGCCGTGTTCTAGATTGGAATTTAGAATGGAATGTGCCAGGAAAAAGCCCCTCAAGTTTGTCTCACTACTTCTTGTTCGTGTTTTTAATTTAATTTTTAATTTTTATTACAGCAAGTTTGATTACAACGTTTGGCTTGTTGTAGGTGTGCAAGATGTGGTTCTTTTACACATATACATATGTCTGTTCTTCCTGGGACCCTTTTCCCATGTACGTTATGACAGAATGTTGAGTAGTCTTCTCTTGGCATTCCGTAGGTCTTTGGTGATTATATATTTCACCTTTGTTTGTATATGTCTCTTAACACCAATATCGTAATGAATCCAATCCTCACAACTTTCCATTGGTGAACCATAAGTTTGTTTAATGAATCTGTTATTGCCCTTCTCCATGGAAATATCTGCCCTGGTATCCGTTTTTAGGTAACACCTATAAGTGATATCCTACGATATGTGTCTTTCACTTTCTGACTTACTACAAGTCACGTGATTACCTGTAGACTCATCTATGGTGCTGCAAATGGCATTGTGTCCTTTTTTTCCTTGGCTAATATTCTGTCTTAGTGAGGTCCATTTTCTGCAATGTGATTCCCTGAGGGCTGAGGATTAGCTGACCTGGGCAGCCTGACCCTGCTGGCAAGCCCTCCCCAGGTGTGCCTGGGTTGAGGTCAATAGAAACAGCACTCCAGGCAGCAATAGCCCCTGCAGCTGTGCCTGACTCCATATTCTCTGCCCCATCAGAAGTCTCGGGGCTGTGCTGGTGGGTGGGTGTGAGGGTCCACGGCTTTGTTGGTGGCCCGGTGTGAGTGGGGCTCTGCTGGACTTTCTGCAGGAGTTGCCAGGCTGCCACTTGTAAAGAAGAGGATGTGTCACCCATAACTTCCGCTGGAATTTCTCTCCGGGCAGAGGTGAGGAAGGAAAAAAAGGAGTGGGGGCCGGGACAGGAGGGGTATCTCAGGCAGGGAAATGGAAAGCTTCCAGAAGAGCGCCCGGGGCCAGGACCATCCTGGCTGGCCTGCAGGCACCAAGTTGGCCTGCGTGCTGTCGCTGGTGTGGCTCCACGACCCTTCCTCTAGGCTTTCAAGCCCTTGTACATATTCAGGTGTTTTAACTGGGAAGGGTGGGAACAGTTCAGCAACAGCTGGCCTGGGGCTCTGCTCACGTTTACTCACAGAGGCCCTGGCACGGTCCCACAGCTTTGCAATGAGGACGCTCCTTGCGTGGAGGGGCCGGGCTGCTGGCTGTATGGGAGATGATTCCCCACCTCTGACCAATTTCAGAATTGTTTACTGCTGGAGCAAGTGCCCTGATAGGGTTTTCCTCTGTATAACTGCTGGGTTCAGAATTTTTTTTTTCTTTTTTGGTTCAAGTTAGAATTTATTCATCTTTTATGTATTTATTGATATAAGCATGGAAATAATTCATTCATAGAAATACATCTGTGTGAAGGGAAGAACTTTTTTCTGTTTTATTTTTAAATTTCATTTCTAAAAATTTTGAAGTTTAATTATATTTATTTTTCTATACAGCAGGTTATTATTAATTATTTATTTTATTCATATACATATATACAGGTCAATACCTATCTCCCAACTCATCTGACCACAACACCCCATGGCTTCCCCGACTTGGTGTCCATACGTTTGTTCTCTACCTCTGTTTCTCTATTTCTGCCCTGCAAACCTGTTCATCTGTACCATATATCTAGGTTCCACATACATGCATTAATACAGAATATTTGTTTTGCTCTTTCTGACTTACTTCATTCTGTATGACAGTCTCTAGATCCACCGACTTCTCTACAAACAACCCAGTTTCATTCCTTTTCATGGCTGAGTCATATCCCATTTTATATATGTACCACATCTTTATCCATTCGTCTGTCTGTGGGCATTTAGGTTGCTTCCATTACCTGGCTATTGTAAATAGTGCTGCAATGAACATTGTGGTGAATGTGTGTTTTTGATTTATGGTTGTCTCTGGGTATATGCCCAGAAGTGGGATTGCTGGATCCTATGGTAATTCTATTTCTAGTTTCTTTAAGGAAACTCCATACTGTTCTCCATAGTGACTGTATCAATTTACCTTCCCACCAATAGTGGAAGAGGGCTCCTTTTGTCCACACCCTCCCCAGAATTTGTTGTTTGTAGATTTTCTGATGATGCCGAGTCTAACAGGTGTGAGGTGATACCTCATTGTCGTTTTGATTTGCATTTCTCTAATAATTAGAGGTGTTGAGCAGCTTTTCATGTGCGTCTTGGCCGTCTCTGTGACTTCTTTGAAGAAACGTCTATTTAGATCTTCTGCCCATTTTTGTACTGGGTTGTTTGTTTTATTAATATTAAGCTACCTGAGCTGTTTATATATATTGGAGATTAAACCTTTGTCCATTGATTCGTTTGCGAACGTTTTTGCCCATTCTGAGCGTTGTTTTTTTCCATTCCCGTTTTTTTTAACCAAAAAAGAAAGAAAGCAAAAGAAGCAGAACACTAATGTGCGTGAAATATGCCTCTTGAAACTGTCGTTTTGAAATATGGACGTCTTTTGAACTTTTTGGTTGATATATGACCCCAGGATTTGTTTTCAGGGCCGGTGTCATTTACAGGCCTGAAATGATTTGGAATATCCACTGACCATTAGCGCTGCGATTAAAGCTGCTGTTGTGTGAAACGGCCACAAGGTGGCAGCAGTTCTCCCTTAGCAAATCTGCTTACTAGGGCAACAGAGCCTCAATGGAAGCCGTGTTCTAGATTGGAATTTAGAATGGAATGTGCCAGGAGAAAGCCCCTCAAGTTTGTCTCACTACTTCTTGTTCGTGTTTTTAATTTAATTTTTAATTTTTTATTACAGCAAGTTTGATTACATCGTTTGGCTTGTTGTAGGTGTGCAAGATGTGGTTCTTTTACACATATACATATGTCTGTTCTTCCTGGGACCCTTTTCCCATGTACGTTATGACAGAATGTTGAGTAGTCTTCTCTTGGCATTCCGTAGGTCTTTGGTGATTATATATTTCACCTGTGTTTGTATATGTCTCTTAACACCAATATCGTAATGAATCCAATCCTCACACCTTTCCATTGGTGAACCATAAGTTTGTTTAATGAATCTGTTATTGCCCTTCTCCGTGGAAATATCTGCCCTGGTATCCGTTTTTAGGTAACACCTGTAAGTGATATCCTACGATATGTGTCTTTCACTTTCTGACTTACTACAAGTCACGTGATTACCTGTAGACTCATCTACGGGGCTGCAAATGGCATTGTGTCCTTTTTTTCCTTGGCTAATATTCTGTCTTAGTGAGGTCCATTTTCTGCAATGTGATTACCTGAGGGCTGAGGATTAGCTGACCTGGGCAGCCTGACCCTGCCGGCAAGCCCTCCCCAGGTGTGCCTGGGTTGAGGTCAATAGAAACAGCACTCCAGGCAGCAATAGCCCCTGCAGCTGTGCCTGACTCCATATTCTCTGCCCCGTCAGCAGTCTCGGGGCTGTGCTGGTGGGTGGGTGTGAGGGTCCACGGCTTTGTTGGTGGCCCGGTGTGAGTGGGGCTCTGCTGGACTTTCTGCAGGAGTTGCCAGGCTGCCACTTGTAAAGAAGAGGATGTGTCACCCATAACTTCCGCTGGAATTTCTCTCCGGGCTGAGGTGAGGAAGGAAAAAAAGGAGTGGGTGCCGGGACAGGAGGGGTATCTCAGGCAGGGAAATGGAAAGCTTCCAGAAGAGCGCCCGGGGCCAGGACCATCCTGGCTGGCCTGCAGGCACCAAGTTGGCCTGCGTGCTGTCGCTGGTGTGGCTCCACGACCCTTCCTCTAGGCTTTCAAGCCCTTGTACATATTCAGGTGTTTTACCTGGGAAGGGTGGGAACAGTTCAGCAACAGCTGGCCTGGGGCTCTGCTCACGTTTACTCACAGAGGCCCCGGCACGGTCCCCCAGCTTTGCAATGAGGACGCTCCTTGCGTGGAGGGGCCGGGCTGCTGGCTGTATGGGAGATGATTCCCCACCTCTGACCAATTTCAGAATTGTTTACTGCTGGAGCAAGTGCCCTGATAGGGTTTTCCTCTGTATAACTGCTGGGTTCAGGATTTTTTTTTTCTTTTTTGGTTCAAGTTAGAATTTATTCATCTTTTATGTATTTATTGATATAAGCATGGAAATAATTCATTCATAGAAATACATCTGTGTGAAGGGAAGAACTTCTTTCTGTTTTATTTTTAAATTTCATTTCTAAAAATTTTGAAGTTTAATTATATTTATTTTTCTATACAGCAGGTTATTATTGATTATTTATTTTATTCATATACATATATACAGGTCAATACCTATCTCCCAACTCATCTGACCACAACACCCCATGGCTTCCCCGACTTGGTGTCCATACGTTTGTTCTCTACCTCTGTTTCTCTATTTCTGCCCTGCAAACCTGTTCATCTGTACCATATATCTAGGTTCCACATACATGCATTAATACAGAATATTTGTTTTGCTCTTTCTGACTTACTTCATTCTGTATGACAGTCTCTAGATCCACCGACTTCTCTACAAACAACCCAGTTTCATTCCTTTTCATGGCTGAGTCATATCCCATTTTATATATGTACCACATCTTTATCCATTCGTCTGTCTGTGGGCATTTAGGTTGCTTCCATTACCTGGCTATTGTAAATAGTGCTGCAATGAACATTGTGGTGAATGTGTGTTTTTGATTTATGGTTGTCTCTGGGTATATGCCCAGAAGTGGGATTGCTGGATCCTATGGTAATTCTATTTCTAGTTTCTTTAAGGAAACTCCATACTGTTCTCCATAGTGACTGTATCAATTTACCTTCCCAGCAATAGTGGAAGAGGGCTCCTTTTGTCCACACCCTCCCCAGAATTTGTTGTTTGTAGATTTTCTGATGATGCCGAGTCTAACAGGTGTGAGGTGATACCTCATTGTCGTTTTGATTTGCATTTCTCTAATAATTAGAGGTGTTGAGCAGCTTTTCATGTGCGTCTTGGCCCTCTCTGTGACTTCTTTGAAGAAAAGTCTATTTAGATCTTCTGCCCATTTTTTTATTGGGTTGTTTGTTTTATTAATATTAAGCTGCCTGAGCTGTTTATATATATTGGAGATTAAACCTTTGTTCATTGATTCGTTTGCGAACGTTTTCGCCCATTCTGAGGGTTGCCTTTTTCCATTCCCGTTTTTTTTAACCAAAAAAGAAAGACAGCAAAAGAAGCAGAACACTAATGTGCGTGAAATATGCCTCTTGAAACTGTCGTTTTGAAATATGGACGTCTTTTGAACTTTTTGGTCGATATATGACCCCAGGATTTGTTTTCAGGGCAGGTGTCATTTACAGGCCTGCAATGATTTGGAATATCCACTGACCATTAGCGCTGGGATTAAAGCTGCTGTTGTGTGAAACGGCCACAAGGTGGCAGCAGTTCTCCCTTAGCAAATCTGCTTACTAGGGCAACAGAGCCTCAATGGAAGCCGTGTTCTAGATTGGAATTTAGAATGGAATGTGCCAGGAGAAAGCCCCTCAAGTTTGTCTCACTACTTCTTGTTCGTGTTTTTAATTTAATTTTTTATTTTTTATTACAACAAGTTAGATTACATCGTTTGGCTTGTTGTAGGTGTGCAAGATGTGGTTCTTTTACACATATACATATGTCTGTTCTTCCTGGGACCCTTTTCCCATGTACGTTATGACAGAATGTTGAGTAGTCTTCTCTTGGCATTCCGTAGGTCTTTGGTGATTATATATTTCACCTGTGTTTGTATATGTCTCTTAACACCAATATCGTAATGAATCCAATCCTCACACCTTTCCATTGGTGAACCATAAGTTTGTTTAATGAATCTGTTATTGCCCTTCTCCGTGGAAATATCTGCCCTGGTATCCGTTTTTAGGTAACACCTATAAGTGATATCCTACGATATGTGTCTTTCACTTTCTGACTTACTACAAGTCACGTGATTACCTGTAAACTCATCGACGGGGCTGCAAATGGCATTGTGCCCTTTTTTTCCTTGGCTAATATTCTGTCTTAGCGAGGTCCATTTTCTGCAATGTGATTCCCTGAGGGCTGAGGATTAGCTGACCTGGGCAGCCTGACCCTGCCGGCAAGCCCTCCCCAGGTGTGCCTGGTTTGAGGTCGATAGAAACAGCACTCCAGGCAGCAATAGCCCCTGCAGCTGTGCCTGACTCCATATTCTCTGCCCCGTCAGCAGTCTCGGGGCTGTGCTGGTGGGAGGGTGTGAGGGTCCACGGCTTTGTTGGTGGCCCGGTGTGAGTGGGGCTCTGCTGGACTTTCTGCAGGAGTTGCCAGGCTGCCACTTGTAAAGAAGAGGATGTGTCACTCATAACTTCCGCTGGAATTTCTCTCCGGGCTGAGGTGAAGAAGGAAAAAAAGGAGTGGGGGCCGGGACAAGACGGGTATCTCAGGCAGGGAAATGGAAAGCTTCCTGAAGAGCGCCCGGGGTCAGGACCATTCTGGCTGGCCTGCAGGCACCAAGTTGGCCTGCGTGCTGTCGCTGGTGTGGCTCCACGACCCTTCCTCTAGGCTTTCAAGCCCTTGTACATATTCAGGTGTTTTACCTGGGAAGGGTGGGAACAGTTCAGCAACAGCTGGCCTGGGGCTCAGCTCACGTTTACTCACAGAGGCCTCGGCATGGTCCCCCAGCTTTGCAATGAGGACGCTCCTTGCATGGGGGTGGCCGGGCTGCTGGCTGTATGGGAGATGATTCCCCACCTCTGACCAATTTCAGAATTGTTTACCGCTGGAGCAAGTGCCCTGATAGGGTTTTCCTCTGTATAACTGCTGGGTTCTGGTTTTTTTTCTCTTTTTTGGTTCAAGTTAGAATTTATTCATCTTTTATGTATTTATTGATATAAGCATGGAAAGAATTCATTCATATAAATACATCTGTGTAAAGGGAAGAACTTTTTTCTGTTTTATTTTTAAATTTTATTTCTAAAAATTTTGAAGTTTAATTATATTTATTTTTCTATACAGCAGGTTATTATTGATTATTTATTTTATTCATATACATATATACAGGTCAATACCTATCTCCCAACTCATCTGACCACAACACCCCATGGCTTCCCCGACTTGGTGTCCATACGTTTGTTCTCTACCTCTGTTTCTCTATTTCTGCCCTGCAAACCTGTTCATCTGTACCATATATCTAGGTTCCACATACATGCATTAATACAGAATATTTGTTTGGCTCTTTCTGACTTACTTCATTCTGTATGACAGTCTCTAGATCCACCGACTTCTCTACAAACAACCCAGTTTCATTCCTTTTCATGGCTGAGTCATATCCCATTTTATATATGTACCACATCTTTATCCATTCGTCTGTCTGTGGGCATTTAGGTTGCTTCCATTACCTGGCTATTGTAAATAGTGCTGCAATGAACATTGTGGTGAATGTGTGTTTTTGATTTATGGTTGTCTCTGGGTATATGCCCAGAAGTGGGATTGCTGGATCCTATGGTAATTCTATTTCTAGTTTCTTTAAGGAAACTCCATACTGTTCTCCATAGTGACTGTATCAATTTACCTTCCCAGCAATAGTGGAAGAGGGCTCCTTTTGTCCACACCCTCCCCAGAATTTGTTGTTTGTAGATTTTCTGATGATGCCGAGTCTAACAGGTGTGAGGTGATACCTCATTGTCGTTTTGATTTGCATTTCTCTAATAATTAGAGGTGTTGAGCAGCTTTTCATGTGCGTCTTGGCCGTCTCTGTGACTTCTTTGAAGAAAAGTCTATTTAGATCTTCTGCCCATTTTTTTATTGGGTTGTTTGTTTTATTAATATTAAGCTGCCTGAGCTGTTTATATATATTGGAGATTAAACCTTTGTCCATTGATTCGTTTGCGAACGTTTTCGCCCATTCTGAGGGTTGCCTTTTTCCATTCCCGTTTTTTTTAACCAAAAAAGAAAGACAGCAAAAGAAGCAGAACACTAATGTGCGTGAAATATGCCTCTTGAAACTGTCGTTTTGAAATATGGACGTCTTTTGAACTTTTTGGTCGATATATGACCCCAGGATTTGTTTTCAGGGCAGGTGTCATTTACAGGCCTGCAATGATTTGGAATATCCACTGACCATTAGCGCTGGGATTAAAGCTGCTGTTGTGTGAAACGGCCACAAGGTGGCAGCAGTTCTCCCTTAGCAAATCTGCTTACTAGGGCAACAGAGCCTCAATGGAAGCCGTGTTCTAGATTGGAATTTAGAATGGAATGTGCCAGGAGAAAGCCCCTCAAGTTTGTCTCACTACTTCTTGTTCGTGTTTTTAATTTAATTTTTAATTTTTTATTACAGCAAGTTTGATTACATCGTTTGGCTTGTTGTAGGTGTGCAAGATGTGGTTCTTTTACACATATACATATGTCTGTTCTTCCTGGGACCCTTTTCCCATGTACGTTATGACAGAATGTTGAGTAGTCTTCTCTTGGCATTCCGTAGGTCTTTGGTGATTATATATTTCACCTGTGTTTGTATATGTCTCTTAACACCAATATCGTAATGAATCCAATCCTCACACCTTTCCATTGGTGAACCATAAGTTTGTTTAATGAATCTGTTATTGCCCTTCTCCGTGGAAATATCTGCCCTGGTATCCGTTTTTAGGTAACACCTATAAGTGATATCCTACGATATGTGTCTTTCACTTTCTGACTTACTACAAGTCACGTGATTACCTGTAAACTCATCGACGGGGCTGCAAATGGCATTGTGCCCTTTTTTTCCTTGGCTAATATTCTGTCTTAGCGAGGTCCATTTTCTGCAATGTGATTCCCTGAGGGCTGAGGATTAGCTGACCTGGGCAGCCTGACCCTGCCGGCAAGCCCTCCCCAGGTGTGCCTGGTTTGAGGTCGATAGAAACAGCACTCCAGGCAGCAATAGCCCCTGCAGCTGTGCCTGACTCCATATTCTCTGCCCCGTCAGCAGTCTCGGGGCTGTGCTGGTGGGAGGGTGTGAGGGTCCACGGCTTTGTTGGTGGCCCGGTGTGAGTGGGGCTCTGCTGGACTTTCTGCAGGAGTTGCCAGGCTGCCACTTGTAAAGAAGAGGATGTGTCACTCATAACTTCCGCTGGAATTTCTCTCCGGGCTGAGGTGAAGAAGGAAAAAAAGGAGTGGGGGCCGGGACAGGACGGGTATCTCAGGCAGGGAAATGGAAAGCTTCCTGAAGAGCGCCCGGGGTCAGGACCATTCTGGCTGGCCTGCAGGCACCAAGTTGGCCTGCGTGCTGTCGCTGGTGTGGCTCCACGACCCTTCCTCTAGGCTTTCAAGCCCTTGTACATATTCAGGTGTTTTACCTGGGAAGGGTGGGAACAGTTCAGCAACAGCTGGCCTGGGGCTCAGCTCACGTTTACTCACAGAGGCCTCGGCACGGTCCCCCAGCTTTGCAATGAGGACGCTCCTTGCATGGGGGTGGCCGGGCTGCTGGCTGTATGGGAGATGATTCCCCACCTCTGACCAATTTCAGAATTGTTTACCGCTGGAGCAAGTGCCCTCATAGGGTTTTCCTCTGTATAACTGCTGGGTTCTGGTTTTTTTTCTCTTTTTTGGTTCAAGTTAGAATTTATTCATCTTTTATGTATTTATTGATATAAGCATGGAAATAATTCATTCATAGAAATACATCTGTGTGAAGGGAAGAACTTTTTTCTGTTTTATTTTTAAATTTCATTTCTAAAAATTTTGAAGTTTAATTATATTTATTTTTCTATACAGCAGGTTATTATTGATTATTTATTTTATTCATATACATATATACAGGTCAATACCTATCTCCCAACTCATCTGACCACAACACCCCATGGCTTCCCCGACTTGGTGTCCATACGTTTGTTCTCTACCTCTGTTTCTCTATTTCTGCCCTGCAAACCTGTTCATCTGTACCATATATCTAGGTTCCACATACATGCATTAATACAGAATATTTGTTTTGCTCTTTCTGACTTACTTCATTCTGTATGACAGTCTCTAGATCCACCGACTTCTCTACAAACAACCCAGTTTCATTCCTTTTCATGGCTGAGTCATATCCCATTTTATATATGTACCACATCTTTATCCATTCGTCTGTCTGTGGGCATTTAGGTTGCTTCCATTACCTGGCTATTGTAAATAGTGCTGCAATGAACATTGTGGTGAATGTGTGTTTTTGATTTATGGTTGTCTCTGGGTATATGCCCAGAAGTGGGATTGCTGGATCCTATGGTAATTCTATTTCTAGTTTCTTTAAGGAAACTCCATACTGTTCTCCATAGTGACTGTATCAATTTACCTTGAGAACATAGATAAAAGAAAATTAAAGATATGAGCAGAACTTAATACAACAGCAAACGTATAAAATTGAGGTGATTTAGTAAGTCCAAAGAATATTCTTTGAAAAGATTTAAAAGACACACTTTGAGTAAGGAAAACAAAAACATAAGTAAAGAATATATAGAAAGAGTCAGGACAATGTTATAGCAAAGAATATATGAAATGCCAGTAAATTTGAATATTTCTGTAAAGGGGACCATTTCCTAGCTCCTAAAGTTTACCAAAACTGAGACAAGAGGAAATCATTTAAGGTCCTCATGCCTGCCCTTGGCATTCTGAGAACGCCCTGGCCTCAGAATGCAGCATCTGTAGTCCATGGTAACCTGCGGAGGGGGGGCAGGGCTGAGGCAGGTTGGAACACTGCCCTCACTGAGGGAGTGGGTGTGGCCATCTCTGCTGTGACTGAACAAAGTGCAGGGGAGCAGGGGTCCCAGGGAAGGGCACTCAGAGCCCAGCAGGCCCAGTGTGGTTTCACAAGCATTTAGGCCCAGGCCAAAGGGTGCCTTCTTTGCCTGAACAGCTGCCCAAACTCTCTCCTTTCCACTCAGGCCACCCTCTTTCTTGAAGTGTGTGTGGAAGTTGTCCGCGCAGTACACCTCGCTGCACAGCTAACCATAGGACTGGGCATCGTAGCTTCCTGCCAGGTGACCGAAGTTCGCAGGAAGATGGGTCCCTGGGACACACACGGAGAGGCTCCTGCCCGGGCCACAGGCCGCCCACTGCCCCAGCCCCAGTTCAGCGGCCAAAAATCAGCCCTGTCTGAGTCTCCTGCCTCTAGAAAGAGTATTGGACCAACACTTCTAGAAAATGGGGTCCTCACGGGCAACTCATTGGAGGGACAGAAATAATCTTTGCCGACTTTCTGCTGAAACTTAGGAGTGTTCACACCTAAGCCTCTTACAAGGTCAGCTCTTTAGCTAAACATGAGCTCATTATCGAAATTTACACAATAATGAAGTGATCAGCTACAAGGGGAGACAATCAGCAAAAACAATCAATACCAGAATTAGATTCCCAAGGCCATCCATCAGATGTTGGAATAATCAGGTGCAAGGCAGGATATATACATAACATTGGAACTGAAACAAGAAACAAGGGTGTTTTCAAATTCTGGTACGATCTCTAAAACATTTTTAAAGTACATGTCATTGATAAAGCTAAATAGTCAAAGGTTGTGTAATACAACAGATTAATCATTGAGAAGAGTGAAATTATGCTGTTTTGAAAATTATGGCAGGTGAGATTTTCTTCCTAATTATATAAGAAGATTTCTCTAAAACATACACATTATTTCAAAGACTTATTGGCTGTGAAATAAGTTAAGGGTATTTCAAATGGCTTGTCTGCAATGAAAGGTGCTATGTAGGGAATCACAGAAAGTCGAGGGGAAAATATGTCAATATATACATTGCTATACGTAGAACTAAGCCTTAGGACAGCAACAATGTAGAGGACCTGACACTTAGAAACTTGAAAGTAAGCTGGAATCTTCAAAAGTTCAAATCTGTATAAGTAAAAAGATTTATTAAAATGAATAACCAAGTGTTTTAATTGACATCAGAAGATCAAACCAATAAACCCTGAGAACATAGATAAAAGATAAATAAAGATATGAGCAGAACTTAATACAACAGCAAACGTATAAAATTGAGGTGATTTAGTAAGTCCAAAGAATATTCTTTGAAAAGATTGAAAAGACACACTTTGATTAAGGAAAACAAAAACATAAGTGAAGAATATACAGAAAGAATCAGGACAATGTTATAGCAGAGAATATATGAAATGCCAGTAAATTTGAACATTTCTGTAAAGGGGACCATTTCCTAGCTCCTAAAGTTTACCAAAACTGACACAAGAGGAAGTCATTTAAGGTCATCATGTCTGCCCTTGGCATTCTCGGAACGCCCTGGCCTCAGAATGCAGCAACTGTAGTCCATGGTAACCTGAGGAGAGGGGGCGGGGCTGAGGCAGGTTGGAACACTGCCCTCACTGAGGGAGTGGGTGTGGCCATCTCTGCTGTGACTGAACAAAGGGCAGGGGAGCATGGGGCCGAGGGCAGGGCCGTCAGAGCCCGGCAGGCCCAGTGGGGTGTCACAAGCATTTAGGCCCAGGCCAAAGGGCGCCTTCTTTGTCTGAACAGGTGCCCAAACTCTCACCTTTCCACTCAGGCCGCCCTCTTACTTGAAGTGTGTGTGGAACCTCTCCACGCAGTACACCTCGCTGCACAGCTAACCATAGGTCAGGGCATCGTAGCTTCCTGCCAGGTGACCGATGTTCGCAGGTAGATCGGTCCCTGGGACACACGCGGAGAGGCTCCTGCCCGGGCCACAGGCCGCCCACTACCCCAGCCCCAGATTGGTGCCGCACAGCAGCCCTGTCTGAGTCCCCTCCCTCTAGAGGGAGTATTTAACCAACACTTCTAGAAAACGGAGTCCTCGTGCGCAACTCATTTGAGGGACACAAATAAATCTTTGCCGACTTTCTGCTGAAACTTAGGAGCATTCACACCTAAGCCTCTTACACGGTCAGCTGTTTAGCTAAACATGAGCTCATGATCTAAATTTACACAATAATGAAGAGATCAGCTACAAGGGGAGACAATCAGCAAAAACAATCAATACCAGAATTAGATTCCCAAGGCCATCCATCAGAAGTTGGAATAATCAGGTGCAAGGCAGGATATATACATAAAACTGGAACTGAAACAAGAAACAAGGATGTTTTCAAAGTCTGGTAGGATCTCTAAAACATTATTAAAGTACATGTCATTGATAAAGCTAAATACTCAAAGGTTGTGTAATACAACAGATTAATCATTGAGAAGAGTGAAATTATGCTGTTTTGAAAACCATCGCAGGTCAGATTTGTGCTTAATTATATAAGAAGATTTCTATAAAACATACACATTATTTCAAAGACTTATTGGCTGTGAAATAAGTTAAGGGTATTTCAAATGGCTTGTCTGCATTGAAAGGTGCTTTGTAGGGAATCACAGAAAGTCGAGGGGAAAATATATCAATATATACATTGCTATAGGTTGAACTAAGCCTTAAGACAGCAACAATATAGAGGACCTGACACTTAGTAACTTACAAGTAAGATGGAATCTTCAAAAGTTCAAGTATTTATAAGTAAAAATATTTATTAAAATGAATAACCAAGTATTTTAATTGACACCAGAAGATCAAACCAATAAACCCTGAGAACATAGATAAAAGATAAATAAAGATATGAGCAGAACTTAATACAACAGCAAACGTATAAAATTGAGGTGATTTAGTAAGTCCAAAGAATATTCTTTGAAAAGATTGAAAAGACACACTTTGATTAAGAAAACAAAAACATAACTAAAGAATATACAGAAAGAGTCAGAACAATGTTATAGCAGAGAATATATGAAATGCCAGTAAATTTGAACATTTCTGTAAAGGGGACCATTTCCTCGCTCCTAAAGTTTACCAAAACTGACACAAGAGGAAGTCATTTAAGGTCATCATGTCTGCCCTTGGCATTCTCGGAACGCCCTGGCCTCAGAATGCAGCATCTGTAGTCCATGGTAACCTGCGGAGAGGGGGTGGGGCTGAGGGAGGTTGGAACACTGCCCTCACTGAGGGAGTGGGTGTGGCCATCTCTGCTGTGACTGAACAAAGGCAGTGGAGCAAGGTGCCCAAGGCAGGGCCCTCAGAGCACGGCAGGCCCAGTGGGGTTTCACAAGCTTTTAGGCCCAGGGCAAAGGGTGCCTTCTTTGTCTGAACTGCTGCTCAATCTCTCACCTTTCCACTCAGGCCGCCCTCTTACTTGAAGAGTGTGTGGAAGCTGTCCGCGCAGTACACCTCGCTGCACAGCTAACCATAGGTATGGGCATCGTAGCTTCCTGCCAGGTGACCGAAGTTCGCAGGTAGATGGGTCCCTGGGACACACGCGGAGAGCCTCCTGCCCGGGCCACAGGCCGCCCAAGGCCCCCGCCGCAGATCGGGGTCCGCAAAACAGCCCTGTCTGAGACCCCTGCCTCTAGAGGGAGTATTGGACCAACACTTCTAGAAAATGGGGTCCTCGCAGGCAACTCATTTGAGGGACACAAATAAATCTTTGCCGACATTCTGCTGAAACTTAGGAGCGTTCACAACTAACCCTCTTACAAGGTCAGCTGTTTAGCTAAACATGAGCTCATGATCTAAATTTACACAATAATGAAGAGATCAGCTACAAGGGGAGACAATCAGAAAAAACAATCAATACCATAATTAGATTCCCAAAGCCATCCATCAGATGTTGGAATATTCAGGTGCAAGGCAGGATATATACATAAAACTGGAACTGAAACAAGAAACAAGGATGTTTTCAAAGTCTGGTAGGATCTCTAAAACATTTTTAAAGTACATGTCATTGATAAAGCTAACTACTCAAAGGTTGTGTAATACAACAGATTAATCATTGAGAAGAGTGAAATTATGCTGTTTCGAAAACTATGGCAGGTCAGATTTTCTGCCTAATTATATAAGAAGATTTATCTAAAACATACACATTATTTCAAAGAGTTATTGGCTGTGAAATAACTTAAGGGTATTTCAAATGGCTTGTCTGCAATGAAAGGTGCTATGTAGGGAATCACAGAAAGTCCAGGGGAAAATATGTCAATATATACATTGCTATAGGTTAAAGTATGCCTTAGGACAGCAACAATGTAGAGGACCTGACCCTTAGAAACTTACAAGTAAGCCGGAATGTTCAAAAGTTCCAATCTTTATAAGTAAAAAGATTTATTAAAATGAATAACCAAGTGTTTTAATTGACATCAGAAGATCAAACCAATAAACCCTGAGAACATAGATAAAAGATAAATAAAGATATGAGCAGAACTTAATACAACAGCAAACGTATAAAATTGAGGTGATTTAGTAAGTCCAAAGAATATTCTTTGAAAAGATTTAAAAGACACACTTTGAGTAAGGAAAACAAAAACATAAGTAAAGAATATATAGAAAGAGTCAGGACAATGTTATAGCAAAGAATATATGAAATGCCAGTAAATTTGAATATTTCTGTAAAGGGGACCATTTCCTAGCTCCTAAAGTTTACCAAAACTGAGACAAGAGGAAATCATTTAAGGTCCTCATGCCTGCCCTTGGCATTCTGAGAACGCCCTGGCCTCAGAATGCAGCATCTGTAGTCCATGGTAACCTGCGGAGGGAGGGCGGGGCTGAGGGAGTTTGGAACACTGCCCTCACTGAGGGAGTGGGTGTGGCCATCTCTGCTGTGACTGAACAAAGTGCAGGGGAGCAGGGGTCCCAGGGAAGGGCACTCAGAGCCCAGCAGGCCCAGTGTGGTTTCACAAGCATTTAGGCCCAGGCCAAAGGGTGCCTTCTTTGCCTGAACAGCTGCCCAAACTCTCTCCTTTCCACTCAGGCCACCCTCTTTCTTGAAGTGTGTGTGGAAGCTGTCCGCGCAGTACACCTCGCTGCACAGCTAACCATAGGACTGGGCATCGTAGCTTCCTGCCAGGTGAACGAAGTTCGCAGGAAGATGGGTCCCTGGGACACACACGGAGAGGCTCCTGCCCGGGCCACAGGCCGCCCACTGCCCCAGCCCCAGTTCAGCGGCCGAAAATCAGCCCTGTCTGAGTCTCCTGCCTCCAGAAGGAGTATTGGACCAACACTTCTAGAAAATGGGGTCCTTACGGGGAACTCATTGGAGGGACAGAAATAAATCTTTGCCGACTTTCTGCTGAAACTTAGGAGCGTTCACAACTAAGCCTCTTACAAGGTCAGCTGTTTAGCTAAACATGAGCTCATGATCTAAATTTACACAATAATGAAGAGATCAGCTACAAGGGGAGACAATCAGCAAAAACAATCAATACCAGAATTAGATTCCCAAGGCCATCCATCAGAAGTTGGAATAATCAGGTGCAACGCAGGATATATACATAAAACTGGAATTGAAACAAGAAACAAGGATGTTTTCAAAGTCTGGTAGGATCTCTAAAACATTATTAAAGTACATGTCATTGATAAAGCTAAATACTCAAAGGTTGTGTAATACAACAGATTAATCATTGAGAAGAGTGAAATTATGCTGTTTTGAAAACTATCGCAGGTCAGATTTGCTGCTTAATTATATAAGAAGATTTCTATAAAACATACAAATTATTTCAAAGACTTATTGGCTGTGAAATAAGTTAAGGGTATTTCAAATGGCTTGTCTGCAATGAAAGGTGCTTTGTAGGGAATCACAGAAAGTCGAGGGGAAAATATGTCAATATATACATTGCTATAGGTTGAACTAAGCCTTAAGACAGCAACAATATAGAGGACCTGACACTTAGTAACTTACAAGTAAGATGGAATCTTCAAAAGTTCAAGTATTTATAAGTAAAAATATTTATTAAAATGAATAACCAAGTATTTTAATTGACACCAGAAGATCAAACCAATAAACCCTGAGAACATAGATAAAAGATAAATAAAGATATGAGCAGAACTTAATACAACAGCAAACATATAAAATTGAGGTGATTTAGTAAGTCCAAAGAATATTCTTTGAAAAGATTGAAAAGACACACTTTGATTAAGAAAACAAAAATATAACTAAAGAATATACAGAAAGAGTCAGAACAATGTTATAGCAGAGAATATATGAAATGCCAGGAAATTTGAACATTTCTGTAAAGGGGACCATTTCCTAGCTCCTAAAGTTTACCAAAACTGACACAAGAGGAAGTCATTTAAGGTCATCATGTCTGCCCTTGGCATTCTCGGAACGCCCTGGCCTCAGAATGCAGCATCTGTAGTCCATGGTAACCTGCGGAGAGGGGGTGGGGCTGAGGGAGGTTGGAACACTGCCCTCACTGAGGGAGTGGGTGTGGCCATCTCTGCTGTGACTGAACAAAGGCAGTGGAGCAAGGTGCCCAAGGCAGGGCCCTCAGAGCCCGGCAGGTCCAGTGGGGTGTCACAAGCATTTAGGCCCAGGGCAAAGGGTGCCTTCTTTGTCTGAACTGCTGCCCAATCTCTCACCTTTCCACTCAGGCCGCCCTCTTACTTGAAGAGTGTGTGGAAGCTGTCCGCCCAGTACACCTCGCTGCACAGCTAACCATAGGTATGGGCATGGTAGCTTCCTGCCAGGTGACAGAAGTTCGCAGGTAGATGGGTCCCTGGGACACACGCGGAGAGGCTCCTGCCCGGGCCACAGGCCGCCCACTGCCCCAGCCGCAGATCGGGGTCCGCAAAACAGCCCTGTCTGAGTCCCCTGCCTCTAGAGTGAGTATTGGACCAACACTTCTAGAAAATGGGGTCCTCACAGGCAACTCATTGGAGGGACACAAATAAATCTTTGCCGACATTCTGCTGAAACTTAGGAGCGTTCACACCTAACCCTTTTACAAGGTCAGCTGTTTAGCTAAACATGAGCTCATGATCTAAATTTACACAATAATGAAGAGATCAGCTACAAGGAGAGACAATCAGAAAAAACAATCAATACCATTATTAGATTCCCAAAGCCATCCATCAGATGTTGGAATATTCAGGTGCAAGGCAGGATATATACATAAAACTGGAACTGAAACAAGAAACAAGGATGTTTTCAAAGTCTGGTAGGATCTCTAAAACATTTTTAAAATACATGTCATTGATAAAGCTAACTACTCAAAGGTTGTGTAATACAACAGATTAATCATTGAGAAGAGTGAAATTATGCTGTTTCGAAAACTATGGCAGGTCAGATTTTCTGCCTAATTATATAAGAAGATTTATCTAAAACATACACATTATTTCAAAGAGTTATTGGCTGTGAAATAACTTAAGGGTATTTCAAATGGCTTGTCTGCAATGAAAGGTGCTATGTAGGGAATCACAGAAAGTCCAGGGGAAAATATGTCAATATATACATTGCTATAGGTTAAAGTAAGCCTTAGGACAGCAACAATATAGAGGACCTGACCCTTAGAAACTTACAAGTAAGCCGGAATGTTCAAAAGTTCCAATCTTTATAAGTAAAAAGATTTATTAAAATGAATAACCAAGTGTTTTAATTGACATCAGAAGATCAAACCAATAAACCCTGAGAACATAGATAAAAGAAAATTAAAGATATGAGCAGAACTTAATACAACAGCAAACGTATAAAATTGAGGTGATTTAGTAAGTCCAAAGAATATTCTTTGAAAAGATTTAAAAGACACACTTTGAGTAAGGAAAACAAAAACATAAGTAAAGAATATATAGAAAGAGTCAGGACAATGTTATAGCAAAGAATATATGAAATGCCAGTAAATTTGAATATTTCTGTAAAGGGGACCATTTCCTAGCTCCTAAAGTTTACCAAAACTGAGACAAGAGGAAATCATTTAAGGTCCTCATGCCTGCCCTTGGCATTCTGAGAACGCCCTGGCCTCAGAATGCAGCATCTGTAGTCCATGGTAACCTGTGGAGGGGGGGCGGGGCTGAGGCAGGTTGGAACACTGCCCTCACTGAGGGAGTGGGTGTGGCCATCTCTGCTGTGACTGAACAAAGTGCAGGGGAGCAGGGGTCCCAGGGAAGGGCACTCAGAGCCCAGCAGGCCCAGTGTGGTTTCACAAGCATTTAGGCCCAGGCCAAAGGGTGCCTTCTTTGCCTGAACAGCTGCCCAAACTCTCTCCTTTCCACTCAGGCCACCCTCTTTCTTGAAGTGTGTGTGGAAGCTGTCCGCGCAGTACACCTCGCTGCACAGCTAATCATAGGACTGGGCATCGTAGCTTCCTGCCAGGTGACCGAAGTTCGCAGGAAGATGGGTCCCTGGGACACACACGGAGAGGCTCCTGCCCGGGCCACAGGCCGCCCACTGCCCCAGCCCCAGTTCAGCGGCCAAAAATCAGCCCTGTCTGAGTCTCCTGCCTCTAGAAGGAGTATTGGACCAACACTTCTAGAAAATGGGGTCCTCACGGGCAACTCATTGGAGGGACAGAAATAATCTTTGCCGACTTTCTGCTGAAACTTAGGAGTGTTCACACCTAAGCCTCTTACAAGGTCAGCTCTTTAGCTAAACATGAGCTCATTATCGAAATTTACACAATAATGAAGTGATCAGCTACAAGGGGAGACAATCAGCAAAAACAATCAATACCAGAATTAGATTCCCAAGGCCATCCATCAGATGTTGGAATAATCAGGTGCAAGGCAGGATATATACATAACATTGGAACTGAAACAAGAAACAAGGGTGTTTTCAAATTCTGGTACGATCTCTAAAACATTTTTAAAGTACATGTCATTGATAAAGCTAAATAGTCAAAGGTTGTGTAATACAACAGATTAATCATTGAGAAGAGTGAAATTATGCTGTTTTGAAAATTATGGCAGGTGAGATTTTCTTCCTAATTATATAAGAAGATTTCTCTAAAACATACACATTATTTCAAAGACTTATTGGCTGTGAAATAAGTTAAGGGTATTTCAAATGGCTTGTCTGCAATGAAAGGTGCTATGTAGGGAATCACAGAAAGTCGAGGGGAAAATATGTCAATATATACATTGCTATACGTAGAACTAAGCCTTAGGACAGCAACAATGTAGAGGACCTGACACTTAGAAACTTGAAAGTAAGCTGGAATCTTCAAAAGTTCAAATCTGTATAAGTAAAAAGATTTATTAAAATGAATAACCAAGTGTTTTAATTGACATCAGAAGATCAAACCAATAAACCCTGAGAACATAGATAAAAGATAAATAAAGATATGAGCAGAACTTAATACAACAGCAAACGTATAAAATTGAGGTGATTTAGTAAGTCCAAAGAATATTCTTTGAAAAGATTGAAAAGACACACTTTGATTAAGGAAAACAAAAACATAAGTGAAGAATATACAGAAAGAATCAGGACAATGTTATAGCAGAGAATATATGAAATGCCAGTAAATTTGAACATTTCTGTAAAGGGGACCATTTCCTAGCTCCTAAAGTTTACCAAAACTGACACAAGAGGAAGTCATTTAAGGTCATCATGTCTGCCCTTGGCATTCTCGGAACGCCCTGGCCTCAGAATGCAGCAACTGTAGTCCATGGTAACCTGAGGAGAGGGGGCGGGGCTGAGGCAGGTTGGAACACTGCCCTCACTGAGGGAGTGGGTGTGGCCATCTCTGCTGTGACTGAACAAAGGGAAGGGGAGCATGGGGCCGAGGGCAGGGCCGTCAGAGCCCGGCAGGCCCAGTGGGGTGTCACAAGCATTTAGGCCCAGGCCAAAGGGCGCCTTCTTTGTCTGAACAGGTGCCCAAACTCTCACCTTTCCACTCAGGCCGCCCTCTTACTTGAAGTGTGTGTGGAACCTCTCCACGCAGTACACCTCGCTGCACAGCTAACCATAGGTCAGGGCATCGTAGCTTCCTGCCAGGTGACCGATGTTCGCAGGTAGATCGGTCCCTGGGACACACGCGGAGAGGCTCCTGCCCGGGCCACAGGCCGCCCACTACCCCAGCCCCAGATTGGTGCCGCACAGCAGCCCTGTCTGAGTCCCCTCCCTCTAGAGGGAGTATTTAACCAACACTTCTAGAAAACGGAGTCCTCGTGCGCAACTCATTTGAGGGACACAAATAAATCTTTGCCGACTTTCTGCTGAAACTTAGGAGCATTCACACCTAAGCCTCTTACACGGTCAGCTGTTTAGCTAAACATGAGCTCATGATCTAAATTTACACAATAATGAAGAGATCAGCTACAAGGGGAGACAATCAGCAAAAACAATCAATACCAGAATTAGATTCCCAAGGCCATCCATCAGAAGTTGGAATAATCAGGTGCAAGGCAGGATATATACATAAAACTGGAACTGAAACAAGAAACAAGGATGTTTTCAAAGTCTGGTAGGATCTCTAAAACATTATTAAAGTACATGTCATTGATAAAGCTAAATACTCAAAGGTTGTGTAATACAACAGATTAATCATTGAGAAGAGTGAAATTATGCTGTTTTGAAAACCATCGCAGGTCAGATTTGTGCTTAATTATATAAGAAGATTTCTATAAAACATACACATTATTTCAAAGACTTATTGGCTGTGAAATAAGTTAAGGGTATTTCAAATGGCTTGTCTGCATTGAAAGGTGCTTTGTAGGGAATCACAGAAAGTCGAGGGGAAAATATATCAATATATACATTGCTATAGGTTGAACTAAGCCTTAAGACAGCAACAATATAGAGGACCTGACACTTAGTAACTTACAAGTAAGATGGAATCTTCAAAAGTTCAAGTATTTATAAGTAAAAATATTTATTAAAATGAATAACCAAGTATTTTAATTGACACCAGAAGATCAAACCAATAAACCCTGAGAACATAGATAAAAGATAAATAAAGATATGAGCAGAACTTAATACAACAGCAAACGTATAAAATTGAGGTGATTTAGTAAGTCCAAAGAATATTCTTTGAAAAGATTGAAAAGACACACTTTGATTAAGAAAACAAAAACATAACTAAAGAATATACAGAAAGAGTCAGAACAATGTTATAGCAGAGAATATATGAAATGCCAGTAAATTTGAACATTTCTGTAAAGGGGACCATTTCCTCGCTCCTAAAGTTTACCAAAACTGACACAAGAGGAAGTCATTTAAGGTCATCATGTCTGCCCTTGGCATTCTCGGAACGCCCTGGCCTCAGAATGCAGCATCTGTAGTCCATGGTAACCTGCGGAGAGGGGGTGGGGCTGAGGGAGGTTGGAACACTGCCCTCACTGAGGGAGTGGGTGTGGCCATCTCTGCTGTGACTGAACAAAGGCAGTGGAGCAAGGTGCCCAAGACAGGGCCCTCAGAGCACGGCAGGCCCAGTGGGGTTTCACAAGCTTTTAGGCCCAGGGCAAAGGGTGCCTTCTTTGTCTGAACTGCTGCTCAATCTCTCACCTTTCCACTCAGGCCGCCCTCTTACTTGAAGAGTGTGTGGAAGCTGTCCGCGCAGTACACCTCGCTGCACAGCTAACCATAGGTATGGGCATCGTAGCTTCCTGCCAGGTGACCGAAGTTCGCAGGTAGATGGGTCCCTGGGACACACGCGGAGAGGCTCCTGCCCGGGCCACAGGCCGCCCAAGGCCCCCGCCGCAGATCGGGGTCCGCAAAACAGCCCTGTCTGAGACCCCTGCCTCTAGAGGGAGTATTGGACCAACACTTCTAGAAAATGGGGTCCTCGCAGGCAACTCATTTGAGGGACACAAATAAATCTTTGCCGACATTCTGCTGAAACTTAGGAGCGTTCACAACTAACCCTCTTACAAGGTCAGCTGTTTAGCTAAACATGAGCTCATGATCTAAATTTACACAATAATGAAGAGATCAGCTACAAGGGGAGACAATCAGAAAAAACAATCAATACCATAATTAGATTCCCAAAGCCATCCATCAGATGTTGGAATATTCAGGTGCAAGGCAGGATATATACATAAAACTGGAACTGAAACAAGAAACAAGGATGTTTTCAAAGTCTGGTAGGATCTCTAAAACATTTTTAAAGTACATGTCATTGATAAAGCTAACTACTCAAAGGTTGTGTAATACAACAGATTAATCATTGAGAAGAGTGAAATTATGCTGTTTCGAAAACTATGGCAGGTCAGATTTTCTGCCTAATTATATAAGAAGATTTATCTAAAACATACACATTATTTCAAAGAGTTATTGGCTGTGAAATAACTTAAGGGTATTTCAAATGGCTTGTCTGCAATGAAAGGTGCTATGTAGGGAATCACAGAAAGTCCAGGGGAAAATATGTCAATATATACATTGCTATAGGTTAAAGTATGCCTTAGGACAGCAACAATGTAGAGGACCTGACCCTTAGAAACTTACAAGTAAGCCGGAATGTTCAAAAGTTCCAATCTTTATAAGTAAAAAGATTTATTAAAATGAATAACCAAGTGTTTTAATTGACATCAGAAGATCAAACCAATAAACCCTGAGAACATAGATAAAAGATAAATAAAGATATGAGCAGAACTTAATACAACAGCAAACGTATAAAATTGAGGTGATTTAGTAAGTCCAAAGAATATTCTTTGAAAAGATTTAAAAGACACACTTTGAGTAAGGAAAACAAAAACATAAGTAAAGAATATATAGAAAGAGTCAGGACAATGTTATAGCAAAGAATATATGAAATGCCAGTAAATTTGAATATTTCTGTAAAGGGGACCATTTCCTAGCTCCTAAAGTTTACCAAAACTGAGACAAGAGGAAATCATTTAAGGTCCTCATGCCTGCCCTTGGCATTCTGAGAACGCCCTGGCCTCAGAATGCAGCATCTGTAGTCCATGGTAACCTGCGGAGGGAGGGCGGGGCTGAGGGAGTTTGGAACACTGCCCTCACTGAGGGAGTGGGTGTGGCCATCTCTGCTGTGACTGAACAAAGTGCAGGGGAGCAGGGGTCCCAGGGAAGGGCACTCAGAGCCCAGCAGGCCCAGTGTGGTTTCACAAGCATTTAGGCCCAGGCCAAAGGGTGCCTTCTTTGCCTGAACAGCTGCCCAAACTCTCTCCTTTCCACTCAGGCCACCCTCTTTCTTGAAGTGTGTGTGGAAGCTGTCCGCGCAGTACACCTCGCTGCACAGCTAACCATAGGACTGGGCATCGTAGCTTCCTGCCAGGTGAACGAAGTTCGCAGGAAGATGGGTCCCTGGGACACACACGGAGAGGCTCCTGCCCGGGCCACAGGCCGCCCACTGCCCCAGCCCCAGTTCAGCGGCCGAAAATCAGCCCTGTCTGAGTCTCCTGCCTCCAGAAGGAGTATTGGACCAACACTTCTAGAAAATGGGGTCCTTACGGGGAACTCATTGGAGGGACAGAAATAAATCTTTGCCGACTTTCTGCTGAAACTTAGGAGCGTTCACAACTAAGCCTCTTACAAGGTCAGCTGTTTAGCTAAACATGAGCTCATGATCTAAATTTACACAATAATGAAGAGATCAGCTACAAGGGGAGACAATCAGCAAAAACAATCAATACCAGAATTAGATTCCCAAGGCCATCCATCAGAAGTTGGAATAATCAGGTGCAACGCAGGATATATACATAAAACTGGAATTGAAACAAGAAACAAGGATGTTTTCAAAGTCTGGTAGGATCTCTAAAACATTATTAAAGTACATGTCATTGATAAAGCTAAATACTCAAAGGTTGTGTAATACAACAGATTAATCATTGAGAAGAGTGAAATTATGCTGTTTTGAAAACTATCGCAGGTCAGATTTGCTGCTTAATTATATAAGAAGATTTCTATAAAACATACAAATTATTTCAAAGACTTATTGGCTGTGAAATAAGTTAAGGGTATTTCAAATGGCTTGTCTGCAATGAAAGGTGCTTTGTAGGGAATCACAGAAAGTCGAGGGGAAAATATGTCAATATATACATTGCTATAGGTTGAACTAAGCCTTAAGACAGCAACAATATAGAGGACCTGACACTTAGTAACTTACAAGTAAGATGGAATCTTCAAAAGTTCAAGTATTTATAAGTAAAAATATTTATTAAAATGAATAACCAAGTATTTTAATTGACACCAGAAGATCAAACCAATAAACCCTGAGAACATAGATAAAAGATAAATAAAGATATGAGCAGAACTTAATACAACAGCAAACATATAAAATTGAGGTGATTTAGTAAGTCCAAAGAATATTCTTTGAAAAGATTGAAAAGACACACTTTGATTAAGAAAACAAAAATATAACTAAAGAATATACAGAAAGAGTCAGAACAATGTTATAGCAGAGAATATATGAAATGCCAGGAAATTTGAACATTTCTGTAAAGGGGACCATTTCCTAGCTCCTAAAGTTTACCAAAACTGACACAAGAGGAAGTCATTTAAGGTCATCATGTCTGCCCTTGGCATTCTCGGAACGCCCTGGCCTCAGAATGCAGCATCTGTAGTCCATGGTAACCTGCGGAGAGGGGGTGGGGCTGAGGGAGGTTGGAACACTGCCCTCACTGAGGGAGTGGGTGTGGCCATCTCTGCTGTGACTGAACAAAGGCAGTGGAGCAAGGTGCCCAAGGCAGGGCCCTCAGAGCCCGGCAGGTCCAGTGGGGTGTCACAAGCATTTAGGCCCAGGGCAAAGGGTGCCTTCTTTGTCTGAACTGCTGCCCAATCTCTCACCTTTCCACTCAGGCCGCCCTCTTACTTGAAGAGTGTGTGGAAGCTGTCCGCCCAGTACACCTCGCTGCACAGCTAACCATAGGTATGGGCATGGTAGCTTCCTGCCAGGTGAAAGAAGTTCGCAGGTAGATGGGTCCCTGGGACACACGCGGAGAGGCTCCTGCCCGGGCCACAGGCCGCCCACTGCCCCAGCCGCAGATCGGGGTCCGCAAAACAGCCCTGTCTGAGTCCCCTGCCTCTAGAGTGAGTATTGGACCAACACTTCTAGAAAATGGGGTCCTCACAGGCAACTCATTGGAGGGACACAAATAAATCTTTGCCGACATTCTGCTGAAACTTAGGAGCGTTCACACCTAACCCTTTTACAAGGTCAGCTGTTTAGCTAAACATGAGCTCATGATCTAAATTTACACAATAATGAAGAGATCAGCTACAAGGAGAGACAATCAGAAAAAACAATCAATACCATTATTAGATTCCCAAAGCCATCCATCAGATGTTGGAATATTCAGGTGCAAGGCAGGATATATACATAAAACTGGAACTGAAACAAGAAACAAGGATGTTTTCAAAGTCTGGTAGGATCTCTAAAACATTTTTAAAATACATGTCATTGATAAAGCTAACTACTCAAAGGTTGTGTAATACAACAGATTAATCATTGAGAAGAGTGAAATTATGCTGTTTCGAAAACTATGGCAGGTCAGATTTTCTGCCTAATTATATAAGAAGATTTCTCTAAAACATACACATTATTTCAAAGAGTTATTGGCTGTGAAATAACTTAAGGGTATTTCAAATGGCTTGTCTGCAATGAAAGGTGCTATGTAGGGAATCACAGAAAGTCCAGGGGAAAATATGTCAATATATACATTGCTATAGGTTAAAGTAAGCCTTAGGACACCAACAATATAGAGGACCTGACCCTTAGAAACTTACAAGTAAGCCGGAATGTTCAAAAGTTCCAATCTTTATAAGTAAAAAGATTTATTAAAATGAATAACCAAGTGTTTTAATTGACATCAGAAGATCAAACCAATAAACCCTGAGAACATAGATAAAAGAAAATTAAAGATATGAGCAGAACTTAATACAACAGCAAACGTATAAAATTGAGGTGATTTAGTAAGTCCAAAGAATATTCTTTGAAAAGATTTAAAAGACACACTTTGAGTAAGGAAAACAAAAACATAAGTAAAGAATATATAGAAAGAGTCAGGACAATGTTATAGCAAAGAATATATGAAATGCCAGTAAATTTGAATATTTCTGTAAAGGGGACCATTTCCTAGCTCCTAAAGTTTACCAAAACTGAGACAAGAGGAAATCATTTAAGGTCCTCATGCCTGCCCTTGGCATTCTGAGAACGCCCTGGCCTCAGAATGCAGCATCTGTAGTCCATGGTAACCTGTGGAGGGGGGGCGGGGCTGAGGCAGGTTGGAACACTGCCCTCACTGAGGGAGTGGGTGTGGCCATCTCTGCTGTGACTGAACAAAGTGCAGGGGAGCAGGGGTCCCAGGGAAGGGCACTCAGAGCCCAGCAGGCCCAGTGTGGTTTCACAAGCATTTAGGCCCAGGCCAAAGGGTGCCTTCTTTGCCTGAACAGCTGCCCAAACTCTCTCCTTTCCACTCAGGCCACCCTCTTTCTTGAAGTGTGTGTGGAAGCTGTCCGCGCAGTACACCTCGCTGCACAGCTAACCATAGGACTGGGCATCGTAGCTTCCTGCCAGGTGACCGAAGTTCGCAGGAAGATGGGTCCCTGGGACACACACGGAGAGGCTCCTGCCCGGGCCACAGGCCGCCCACTGCCCCAGCCCCAGTTCAGCGGCCAAAAATCAGCCCTGTCTGAGTCTCCTGCCTCTAGAAGGAGTATTGGACCAACACTTCTAGAAAATGGGGTCCTCACGGGCAACTCATTGGAGGGACAGAAATAATCTTTGCCGACTTTCTGCTGAAACTTAGGAGTGTTCACACCTAAGCCTCTTACAAGGTCAGCTCTTTAGCTAAACATGAGCTCATTATCGAAATTTACACAATAATGAAGTGATCAGCTACAAGGGGAGACAATCAGCAAAAACAATCAATACCAGAATTAGATTCCCAAGGCCATCCATCAGATGTTGGAATAATCAGGTGCAAGGCAGGATATATACATAACATTGGAACTGAAACAAGAAACAAGGGTGTTTTCAAATTCTGGTACGATCTCTAAAACATTTTTAAAGTACATGTCATTGATAAAGCTAAATAGTCAAAGGTTGTGTAATACAACAGATTAATCATTGAGAAGAGTGAAATTATGCTGTTTTGAAAATTATGGCAGGTGAGATTTTCTTCCTAATTATATAAGAAGATTTCTCTAAAACATACACATTATTTCAAAGACTTATTGGCTGTGAAATAAGTTAAGGGTATTTCAAATGGCTTGTCTGCAATGAAAGGTGCTATGTAGGGAATCACAGAAAGTCGAGGGGAAAATATGTCAATATATACATTGCTATACGTAGAACTAAGCCTTAGGACAGCAACAATGTAGAGGACCTGACACTTAGAAACTTGAAAGTAAGCTGGAATCTTCAAAAGTTCAAATCTGTATAAGTAAAAAGATTTATTAAAATGAATAACCAAGTGTTTTAATTGACATCAGAAGATCAAACCAATAAACCCTGAGAACATAGATAAAAGATAAATAAAGATATGAGCAGAACTTAATACAACAGCAAACGTATAAAATTGAGGTGATTTAGTAAGTCCAAAGAATATTCTTTGAAAAGATTGAAAAGACACACTTTGATTAAGGAAAACAAAAACATAAGTGAAGAATATACAGAAAGAATCAGGACAATGTTATAGCAGAGAATATATGAAATGCCAGTAAATTTGAACATTTCTGTAAAGGGGACCATTTCCTAGCTCCTAAAGTTTACCAAAACTGACACAAGAGGAAGTCATTTAAGGTCATCATGTCTGCCCTTGGCATTCTCGGAACGCCCTGGCCTCAGAATGCAGCAACTGTAGTCCATGGTAACCTGAGGAGAGGGGGCGGGGCTGAGGCAGGTTGGAACACTGCCCTCACTGAGGGAGTGGGTGTGGCCATCTCTGCTGTGACTGAACAAAGGGCAGGGGAGCATGGGGCCGAGGGCAGGGCCGTCAGAGCCCGGCAGGCCCAGTGGGGTGTCACAAGCATTTAGGCCCAGGCCAAGGGCGCCTTCTTTGTCTGAACAGGTGCCCAAACTCTCACCTTTCCACTCAGGCCGCCCTCTTACTTGAAGTGTGTGTGGAACCTCTCCACGCAGTACACCTCGCTGCACAGCTAACCATAGGTCAGGGCATCGTAGCTTCCTGCCTGGTGACCGATGTTCGCAGGTAGATCGGTCCCTGGGACACACGCGGAGAGGCTCCTGCCCGGGCCACAGGCCGTCCACTACCCCAGCCCCAGATTGGTGCCGCACAGCAGCCCTGTCTGAGTCCCCTCCCTCTAGAGGGAGTATTTAACCAACACTTCTAGAAAACGGAGTCCTCGTGCGCAACTCATTTGAGGGACACAAGTAAATCTTTGCCGACTTTCTGCTGAAACTTAGGAGCATTCACACCTAAGCCTCTTACACGGTCAGCTGTTTAGCTAAACATGAGCTCATGATCTAAATTTACACAATAATGAAGAGATCAGCTACAAGGGGAGACAATCAGCAAAAACAATCAATACCAGAATTAGATTCCCAAGGCCATCCATCAGAAGTTGGAATAATCAGGTGCAAGGCAGGATATATACATAAAACTGGAACTGAAACAAGAAACAAGGATGTTTTCAAAGTCTGGTAGGATCTCTAAAACATTATTAAAGTACATGTCATTGATAAAGCTAAATACTCAAAGGTTGTGTAATACAACAGATTAATCATTGAGAAGAGTGAAATTATGCTGTTTTGAAAACCATCGCAGGTCAGATTTGTGCTTAATTATATAAGAAGATTTCTATAAAACATACACATTATTTCAAAGACTTATTGGCTGTGAAATAAGTTAAGGGTATTTCAAATGGCTTTTCTGCATTGAAAGGTGCTTTGTAGGGAATCACAGAAAGTCGAGGGGAAAATATGTCAATATATACATTGCTATAGGTTGAACTAAGCCTTAAGACAGCAACAATATAGAGGACCTGACACTTAGTAACTTACAAGTAAGATGGAATCTTCAAAAGTTCAAGTATTTATAAGTAAAAATATTTATTAAAATGAATAACCAAGTATTTTAATTGACACCAGAAGATCAAACCAATAAACCCTGAGAACATAGATAAAAGATAAATAAAGATATGAGCAGAACTTAATACAACAGCAAACGTATAAAATTGAGGTGATTTAGTAAGTCCAAAGAATATTCTTTGAAAAGATTGAAAAGACACACTTTGATTAAGAAAACAAAAACATAACTAAAGAATATACAGAAAGAGTCAGAACAATGTTATAGCAGAGAATATATGAAATGCCAGTAAATTTGAACATTTCTGTAAAGGGGACCATTTCCTAGCTCCTAAAGTTTACCAAAACTGACACAAGAGGAAGTCATTTAAGGTCATCATGTCTGCCCTTGGCATTCTCGGAACGCCCTGGCCTCAGAATGCAGCATCTGTAGTCCATGGTAACCTGCGGAGAGGGGGTGGGGCTGAGGGAGGTTGGAACACTGCCCTCACTGAGGGAGTGGGTGTGGCCATCTCTGCTGTGACTGAACAAAGGCAGTGGAGCAAGGTGCCCAAGGCAGGGCCCTCAGAGCACGGCAGGCCCAGTGGGGTTTCACAAGCATTTAGGCCCAGGGCAAAGGGTGCCTTCTTTGTCTGAACTGCTGCCCAATCTCTCACCTTTCCACTCAGGCCGCCCTCTTACTTGAAGAGTGTGTGGAAGCTGTCCACGCAGTACACCTCGCTGCACAGCTAACCATAGGTATGGGCATCGTAGCTTCCTGCCAGGTGACCGAAGTTCGCAGGTAGATGGGTCCCTGGGACACACGCGGAGAGCCTCCTGCCCGGGCCACAGGCCGCCCAAGGCCCCCGCCGCAGATCGGGGTCCGCAAAACAGCCCTGTCTGAGACCCCTGCCTCTAGAGGGAGTATTGGACCAACACTTCTAGAAAATGGGGTCCTCGCAGGCAACTCATTTGAGGGACACAAATAAATCTTTGCCGACATTCTGCTGAAACTTAGGAGCGTTCACAACTAACCCTCTTACAAGGTCAGCTGTTTAGCTAAACATGAGCTCATGATCTAAATTTACACAATAATGAAGAGATCAGCTACAAGGGGAAACAATCAGAAAAAACAATCAATACCATAATTAGATTCCCAAAGCCATCCATCAGATGTTGGAATATTCAGGTGCAAGGCAGGATATATACATAAAACTGGAACTGAAACAAGAAACAAGGATGTTTTCAAAGTCTGGTAGGATCTCTAAAACATTTTTAAAGTACATGTCATTGATAAAGCTAACTACTCAAAGGTTGTGTAATACAACAGATTAATCATTGAGAAGAGTGAAATTATGCTGTTTCGAAAACTATGGCAGGTCAGATTTTCTGCCTAATTATATAAGAAGATTTATCTAAAACATACACATTATTTCAAAGAGTTATTGGCTGTGAAATAACTTAAGGGTATTTCAAATGGCTTGTCTGCAATGAAAGGTGCTATGTAGGGAATCACAGAAAGTCGAGGGGAAAATGTGTCAATATATACATTGCTATATGTTGAACTAAGCCTTAGGACAGCAACAATGTAGAGCACCTGACACTTAGAAACATGCAAGTAAGCTAGAATCTTCAAAAGTTCAAATCTTTATAAGTAAAAAGATTTATTAAAATGAATAACCAAGTGTTTTAATTGACATCAGAAGATCAAACAAATAAACCCAGAGAACATAGATAAAAGATAAATAAAGATATGAGCAGAACTTAATACAACAGCAAACGTATAAAATTGGGGTGATTTAGTAAGTCCAAAGAATATTCTTTGAAAAGATTGAAAAGACACACTTTGATTAAGAAAACAAAAACATAACTAAAGAATATACAGAAAGAGTCAGAACAATGTTATAGCAGAGAATATATGAAATGCCAGTAAATTTGAACATTTCTGTAAAGGGGACCATTTCCTAGCTCCTAAAGTTTACCAAAACTGACACAAGAGGAAGTCATTTAAGGTCATCATGTCTGCCCTTGGCATTCTCGGAACGCCCTGGCCTCAGAATGCAGCATCTGTAGTCCATGGTAACCTGCGGAGAGGGGGTGGGGCTGAGGGAGGTTGGAACACTGCCCTCACTGAGGGAGTGGGTGTGGCCATCTCTGCTGTGACTGAACAAAGGCAGTGGAGCAAGGTGCCCAAGGCAGGGCCCTCAGAGCACGGCAGGCCCAGTGGGGTTTCACAAGCATTTAGGCCCAGGGCAAAGGGTGCCTTCTTTGTCTGAACTGCTGCCCAATCTCTCACCTTTCCACTCAGGCCGCCCTCTTACTTGAAGAGTGTGTGGAAGCTGTCCACGCAGTACACCTCGCTGCACAGCTAACCATAGGTATGGGCATCGTAGCTTCCTGCCAGGTGACCGAAGTTCGCAGGTAGATGGGTCCCTGGGACACACGCGGAGAGCCTCCTGCCCGGGCCACAGGCCGCCCAAGGCCCCCGCCGCAGATCGGGGTCCGCAAAACAGCCCTGTCTGAGACCCCTGCCTCTAGAGGGAGTATTGGACCAACACTTCTAGAAAATGGGGTCCTCGCAGGCAACTCATTTGAGGGACACAAATAAATCTTTGCCGACATTCTGCTGAAACTTAGGAGCGTTCACAACTAACCCTCTTACAAGGTCAGCTGTTTAGCTAAACATGAGCTCATGATCTAAATTTACACAATAATGAAGAGATCAGCTACAAGGGGAGACAATCAGAAAAAACAATCAATACCATAATTAGATTCCCAAAGCCATCCATCAGATGTTGGAATATTCAGGTGCAAGGCAGGATATATACATAAAACTGGAACTGAAACAAGAAACAAGGATGTTTTCAAAGTCTGGTAGGATCTCTAAAACATTTTTAAAGTACATGTCATTGATAAAGCTAACTACTCAAAGGTTGTGTAATACAACAGATTAATCATTGAGAAGAGTGAAATTATGCTGTTTCGAAAACTATGGCAGGTCAGATTTTCTGCCTAATTATATAAGAAGATTTATCTAAAACATACACATTATTTCAAAGAGTTATTGGCGGTGAAATAACTTAAGGGTATTTCAAATGGCTTGTCTGCAATGAAAGGTGCTATGTAGGGAATCACAGAAAGTCGAGGGGAAAATGTGTCAATATATACATTGCTATATGTTGAACTAAGCCTTAGGACAGCAACAATGTAGAGCACCTGACACTTAGAAACATGCAAGTAAG
This sequence comes from Mesoplodon densirostris, assembly GCF_025265405.1. Classification (NCBI taxonomy): domain Eukaryota; kingdom Metazoa; phylum Chordata; class Mammalia; order Artiodactyla; family Ziphiidae; genus Mesoplodon; species Mesoplodon densirostris. The sequence continues at coordinate 95,863,214 of NC_082666.1, forward strand.
CTAGAATCTTCAAAAGTTCAAATCTTTATAAGTAAAAAGATTTATTAAAATGAATAACCAAGTGTTTTAATTGACATCAGAAGATCAAACCAATAAACCCAGAGAACATAGATAAAAGATAAATAAAGATATGAGCAGAACTTAATACAACAGCAAACGTATAAAATTGGGGTGATTTAGTAAGTCCAAAGAATATTCTTTGAAAAGATTGAAAAGACACACTTTGATTAAGAAAACAAAAACATAACTAAAGAATATACAGAAAGAGTCAGAACAATGTTATAGCAGAGAATATATGAAATGCCAGTAAATTTGAACATTTCTGTAAAGGGGACCATTTCCTAGCTCCTAAAGTTTACCAAAACTGACACAAGAGGAAGTCATTTAAGGTCATCATGTCTGCCCTTGGCATTCTCGGAACGCCCTGGCCTCAGAATGCAGCATCTGTAGTCCATGGTAACCTGCGGAGAGGGGGTGGGGCTGAGGGAGGTTGGAACACTGCCCTCACTGAGGGAGTGGGTGTGGCCATCTCTGCTGTGACTGAACAAAGGCAGTGGAGCAAGGTGCCCAAGGCAGGGCCCTCAGAGCACGGCAGGCCCAGTGGGGTTTCACAAGCATTTAGGCCCAGGGCAAAGGGTGCCTTCTTTGTCTGAACTGCTGCCCAATCTCTCACCTTTCCACTCAGGCCGCCCTCTTACTTGAAGAGTGTGTGGAAGCTGTCCACGCAGTACACCTCGCTGCACAGCTAACCATAGGTATGGGCATCGTAGCTTCCTGCCAGGTGACCGAAGTTCGCAGGTAGATGGGTCCCTGGGACACACGCGGAGAGCCTCCTGCCCGGGCCACAGGCCGCCCAAGGCCCCCGCCGCAGATCGGGGTCCGCAAAACAGCCCTGTCTGAGACCCCTGCCTCTAGAGGGAGTATTGGACCAACACTTCTAGAAAATGGGGTCCTCGCAGGCAACTCATTTGAGGGACACAAATAAATCTTTGCCGACATTCTGCTGAAACTTAGGAGCGTTCACAACTAACCCTCTTACAAGGTCAGCTGTTTAGCTAAACATGAGCTCATGATCTAAATTTACACAATAATGAAGAGATCAGCTACAAGGGGAAACAATCAGAAAAAACAATCAATACCATAATTAGATTCCCAAAGCCATCCATCAGATGTTGGAATATTCAGGTGCAAGGCAGGATATATACATAAAACTGGAACTGAAACAAGAAACAAGGATGTTTTCAAAGTCTGGTAGGATCTCTAAAACATTTTTAAAGTACATGTCATTGATAAAGCTAACTACTCAAAGGTTGTGTAATACAACAGATTAATCATTGAGAAGAGTGAAATTATGCTGTTTCGAAAACTATGGCAGGTCAGATTTTCTGCCTAATTATATAAGAAGATTTATCTAAAACATACACATTATTTCAAAGAGTTATTGGCTGTGAAATAACTTAAGGGTATTTCAAATGGCTTGTCTGCAATGAAAGGTGCTATGTAGGGAATCACAGAAAGTCGAGGGGAAAATGTGTCAATATATACATTGCTATATGTTGAACTAAGCCTTAGGACAGCAACAATGTAGAGCACCTGACACTTAGAAACATGCAAGTAAGCTAGAATCTTCAAAAGTTCAAATCTTTATAAGTAAAAAGATTTATTAAAATGAATAACCAAGTGTTTTAATTGACATCAGAAGATCAAACAAATAAACCCAGAGAACATAGATAAAAGATAAATAAAGATATGAGCAGAACTTAATACAACAGCAAACGTATAAAATTGGGGTGATTTAGTAAGTCCAAAGAATATTCTTTGAAAAGATTGAAAAGACACACTTTGATTAAGAAAACAAAAACATAACTAAAGAATATACAGAAAGAGTCAGAACAATGTTATAGCAGAGAATATATGAAATGCCAGTAAATTTGAACATTTCTGTAAAGGGGACCATTTCCTAGCTCCTAAAGTTTACCAAAACTGACACAAGAGGAAGTCATTTAAGGTCATCATGTCTGCCCTTGGCATTCTCGGAACGCCCTGGCCTCAGAATGCAGCATCTGTAGTCCATGGTAACCTGCGGAGAGGGGGTGGGGCTGAGGGAGGTTGGAACACTGCCCTCACTGAGGGAGTGGGTGTGGCCATCTCTGCTGTGACTGAACAAAGGCAGTGGAGCAAGGTGCCCAAGGCAGGGCCCTCAGAGCACGGCAGGCCCAGTGGGGTTTCACAAGCATTTAGGCCCAGGGCAAAGGGTGCCTTCTTTGTCTGAACTGCTGCCCAATCTCTCACCTTTCCACTCAGGCCGCCCTCTTACTTGAAGAGTGTGTGGAAGCTGTCCACGCAGTACACCTCGCTGCACAGCTAACCATAGGTATGGGCATCGTAGCTTCCTGCCAGGTGACCGAAGTTCGCAGGTAGATGGGTCCCTGGGACACACGCGGAGAGCCTCCTGCCCGGGCCACAGGCCGCCCAAGGCCCCCGCCGCAGATCGGGGTCCGCAAAACAGCCCTGTCTGAGACCCCTGCCTCTAGAGGGAGTATTGGACCAACACTTCTAGAAAATGGGGTCCTCGCAGGCAACTCATTTGAGGGACACAAATAAATCTTTGCCGACATTCTGCTGAAACTTAGGAGCGTTCACAACTAACCCTCTTACAAGGTCAGCTGTTTAGCTAAACATGAGCTCATGATCTAAATTTACACAATAATGAAGAGATCAGCTACAAGGGGAGACAATCAGAAAAAACAATCAATACCATAATTAGATTCCCAAAGCCATCCATCAGATGTTGGAATATTCAGGTGCAAGGCAGGATATATACATAAAACTGGAACTGAAACAAGAAACAAGGATGTTTTCAAAGTCTGGTAGGATCTCTAAAACATTTTTAAAGTACATGTCATTGATAAAGCTAACTACTCAAAGGTTGTGTAATACAACAGATTAATCATTGAGAAGAGTGAAATTATGCTGTTTCGAAAACTATGGCAGGTCAGATTTTCTGCCTAATTATATAAGAAGATTTATCTAAAACATACACATTATTTCAAAGAGTTATTGGCGGTGAAATAACTTAAGGGTATTTCAAATGGCTTGTCTGCAATGAAAGGTGCTATGTAGGGAATCACAGAAAGTCGAGGGGAAAATGTGTCAATATATACATTGCTATATGTTGAACTAAGCCTTAGGACAGCAACAATGTAGAGCACCTGACACTTAGAAACATGCAAGTAAGCTAGAATCTTCAAAAGTTCAAATCTTTATAAGTAAAAAGATTTATTAAAATGAATAACCAAGTGTTTTAATTGACATCAGAAGATCAAACAAATAAACCCAGAGAACATAGATAAAAGATAAATAAAGATATGAGCAGAACTTAATACAACAGCAAACGTATAAAATTGGGGTGATTTAGTAAGTCCAAAGAATATTCTTTGAAAAGATTGAAAAGACACACTTTGATTAAGAAAACAAAAACATAACTAAAGAATATACAGAAAGAGTCAGAACAATGTTATAGCAGAGAATATATGAAATGCCAGTAAATTTGAACATTTCTGTAAAGGGGACCATTTCCTAGCTCCTAAAGTTTACCAAAACTGACACAAGAGGAAGTCATTTAAGGTCATCATGTCTGCCCTTGGCATTCTCGGAACGCCCTGGCCTCAGAATGCAGCATCTGTAGTCCATGGTAACCTGCGGAGAGGGGGTGGGGCTGAGGGAGGTTGGAACACTGCCCTCACTGAGGGAGTGGGTGTGGCCATCTCTGCTGTGACTGAACAAAGGCAGTGGAGCAAGGTGCCCAAGGCAGGGCCCTCAGAGCACGGCAGGCCCAGTGGGGTTTCACAAGCATTTAGGCCCAGGGCAAAGGGTGCCTTCTTTGTCTGAACTGCTGCCCAATCTCTCACCTTTCCACTCAGGCCGCCCTCTTACTTGAAGAGTGTGTGGAAGCTGTCCACGCAGTACACCTCGCTGCACAGCTAACCATAGGTATGGGCATCGTAGCTTCCTGCCAGGTGACCGAAGTTCGCAGGTAGATGGGTCCCTGGGACACACGCGGAGAGCCTCCTGCCCGGGCCACAGGCCGCCCAAGGCCCCCGCCGCAGATCGGGGTCCGCAAAACAGCCCTGTCTGAGACCCCTGCCTCTAGAGGGAGTATTGGACCAACACTTCTAGAAAATGGGGTCCTCGCAGGCAACTCATTTGAGGGACACAAATAAATCTTTGCCGACATTCTGCTGAAACTTAGGAGCGTTCACAACTAACCCTCTTACAAGGTCAGCTGTTTAGCTAAACATGAGCTCATGATCTAAATTTACACAATAATGAAGAGATCAGCTACAAGGGGAGACAATCAGAAAAAACAATCAATACCATAATTAGATTCCCAAAGCCATCCATCAGATGTTGGAATATTCAGGTGCAAGGCAGGATATATACATAAAACTGGAACTGAAACAAGAAACAAGGATGTTTTCAAAGTCTGGTAGGATCTCTAAAACATTTTTAAAGTACATGTCATTGATAAAGCTAACTACTCAAAGGTTGTGTAATACAACAGATTAATCATTGAGAAGAGTGAAATTATGCTGTTTCGAAAACTATGGCAGGTCAGATTTTCTGCCTAATTATATAAGAAGATTTATCTAAAACCTACACATTATTTCAAAGAGTTATTGGCTGTGAAATAACTTAAGGGTATTTCAAATGGCTTGTCTGCAATGAAAGGTGCTATGTAGGGAATCACAGAAAGTCGAGGGGAAAATATGTCAATATATACATTGCTATATGTTGAACTAAGCCTTAGGACAGCAACAATGTAGAGCACCTGACACTTAGAAACTTGCAAGTAAGCTAGAATCTTCAAAAGTTCAAATCTTTATAAGTAAAAAGTTTTATTAAAATGAATAACCAAGTGTTTAAATTGACATCAGAAGATCAAACCAATAAACCCTGAGAACATAGATAAAAGATAAATAAAGATATGAGCAGAACTTAATACAACAGGAAAAGTATAAAATTGAGGTGATTTGGTAAGTCCAAAAAATATTCTTTGAAAAGATTGAAAAGACACACTTTGATTAAGGAAAACAAAAACATAAGTAAAGAATATACAGAAAGAGTCAGGACAATGTTATAGCAGAGAATATATGAAATGACAGTAAATTTGAACATTTCTGTAAAGGGGACCATTTCCTAGCTCCTAAAGTTTACCAAAACTGACACAAGAGGAAATCATTTATGGTCATCATGTCTGCCCTTGGCATTCTCGGAACGCCCTGGCCTCAGAATGCAGCAACTGTAGTCCATGGTAACCTGCGGAGAGGGGGCGGGGATGAGGGAGGTTGGAACACTGCCCTCACTTAGGTAGTTGGTGTGGCCATCTCTGCTGTGACTGAACAAAGGCAGGGGAGCAGGGGTCCCAGGGAAGGGCCCTCAGAGCCCAGCAGGCCCAGTGTGTTGTCACAAGCATTTAGGCCCAGACCAAAGGGCGCCTTCTTTGTCTGAACAGCTGCCCAAACTCTCACCTTTCCACTCAGGCCGCCCTCTTACTTGAACTGTGTGTGGAACCTGTCCACGCAGTACACCTCGCTGCACAGCTAACCATAGGTCTGGGCATCGTAGCTTCCTGCCAGGTGACCGAAGTTCGCAGGTAGATGGGTCCCTGGGACACACACGGAGAGGCTGCTGCCCGGGGCACAGGCCACCCACTACCCCAGCCCCAGATTGGGGCCGCACAGCAGCCCTGTCTGAGTCCCCTCCTTCTAGAGGGAGTATTGGACCAACACTTCTAGAAAACGGAGTCCTCGCGGGCAACTCATTGGAGGGACACAAATAAATCTTTGCCCACTTTCTGCTGAAACTTAGGAGCGTTCAAACCTAAGCCTCTTACAAGGTCAGCTGTTTAGCTAAACATGAGCTCATGATCGAAATTTACACAATAATGAAGAGATCAGTTACAAGGGGAGACAATCAGCAAAAACAATCAATACCAGAATTAGATTCCCAAGGCCATCCATCAGATGTTGGAATAATCAGGTGCAAGGCAGGATATATACATAAAACTGGAACTGAAACAAGAAACAAGGATGTTTTCAAAGTCTGGTAGGATCTCTAAAATATTTTTAAAGTACATATCATTGATAAAGCTAAATACTCAAAGGTTGTGTAATACAACAGATTAATCATTGAGAAGAGTGAAATTATGCTGTTTTGAAAACTATGGCAGGTCAGATTTTCTGCCTAATTATATAAGAAGATTTATCTAAAACATACACATTATTTCAAAGACTTATTGGCTGTGAAATAAGTTAAGGGTATTTCAAATGGCTTGTCTGCAATGAAAGGTGCTATGTAGGGAATCACAGAAAGTCGAGGGGAAAATATGTCAATATATACATTGCTATAGGTTGAACTAAGCCTTAGGACAGCAACAATGTAGAGCACCTGACACTTAGAAACTTGCAAGTAATCTAGAATCTTCAAAAGTTCAAAGCTTTATAAGTAAAAAGATTTATTAAAATGAATAACCAAGTGTTTTAATTGACATCAGAAGATCAAACCAATAAACCCTGAGAACATAGATAAAAGATAAATAAAGATATGAGCAGAACTTAATACAACAGCAAACGTATAAAATTGAGGTGATTTGGTAAGTCCAAAGAATATTCTTTGAAAAGATTTAAAAGACACACTTTGATTAAGGAAAACAAAAACATCAGTAAAGAATATACAGAAAGAGTCAGGACAATGTTATAGCACAGAATATATGAAATGCCAGTAAATTTGAACATTTCTGTAAAGGGGACCATTTCCTAGCTCCTAAAGTTTACCAAAACTGACACAAGAGGAAGTCATTTAAGGTCATCATGTCTGACCTTGGCATTCTCGGAACGCCCTGGCCTCAGAATGCAGCATCTGTAGTCCATGGTAACCTGCGGAGAGGGGGCGGGGCTGAGGGAGGTTGGAACACTGCCCTCACTGAGGGAGTGGGTGTGGCCATCTCTGCTGTGACTGAACAAAAGCCAGGGGAGCAGGGTCCCCGGAAAGGGCCCTCAGAGCCCAGCAGGCCCAGTGGGGTGTCACAACCATTTAGGCCCAGACCAAAGGGCGCCTTCTTTGTCTGAACAGCTGCCCAAACTCTCACCTTTCCACTCAGGCCGCCCTCTTACTTGAACTGTGTGTGGAAACTGTCCGCGCAGTACACCTCGCTGCACAGCTAACCATAGGTCTGGGCATCGTAGCTTCCTGCCAGGTGACCGAAGTTCGCAGGTAGATGGGTCCCTGGGACACACGCGGAGAGGCTGCTGCCGGGGCCACAGGCCGCCCACTAACCCAGCCCCAGATTGGGGCCGCACAGCAGCTCTGTCTGAGTCCCCTCCCTCTAGAGGGAGTATTGGACCAACACTTCTAGAAAACGGAGTCCTCGCGGGCAACTCATTGGAGGGACACAAATAAATCTTTGCCGACTTTCTGCTGAAACTTAGGAGCGTTCAAACCTAAGCCTCTTACAAGGTCAGCTGTTTAGCTAAACATGAGCTCATGATCGAAATTTACACAATAATGAAGAGATCAGTTACAAGGGGAGACAATCAGCAAAAACAATCAATACCAGAATTAGATTCCCAAGGCCATCCATCAGATGTTGGAATAATCAGGTGCAAGGCAGGATATATACATAAAACTGGACCTGAATCAAGAAACAAGGATGTTTTCAAAGTCTGGTACGATATCTAAAACATTTTTAAAGTACATGTCATTGATAAAGCTAAATACTCAAATGTTGTGTAATACAACAGCTTAATCATTGAGAAGAGCGAAATTATGCTGTTTTGAAAATTATGGCAGGTCAGATTTTCTGCTTAATTATATAAGAAGCTTTCTATAAAACATACACATTATTTCAAAGACTTATTGGCTGTGAAATAAGTTAAGGGTATTTCAAAAGGCTTGTCTGCTTTGAAAGGTGCTTTGTAGGGAATCACAGAAAGTCGAGGGGAAAATATGTCAATATATACATTGCTATAGGTTGAACTAAGCCTTAAGACAGCAACAATGTAGAGGACCTGACACTTAGAAACTTACAAGTAAGCTGGAATCTTCAAAAGTTCAAGTCTTTATAAGTAAAAAGATTTATTAAAATGAATAACCAAGTGTTTTAATTGACATCAGAAGATCAAACCAATAAACCCTGAGAACATAGCTAAAGGATAAATAAAGATATGAGCAGAACTTAATACAACAGCAAACGTATAAAATTGAGGTGATTTGGTAAGTCCAAAGAATATTCTTTGAAAAGATTGAAAAGACACACTTTCATTAAGGAAAACAAAAACGTAAGTAAAGAATATACAGAAAGTGTTAGAACAATGTTATAGCAGAGAATATATTAAATGCCAGTAAATTTGAACATTTCTGTAAAGGGGACCATTTCCTAGCTCCTAAAGTTTACCAAAACTTACACAAGAGGAATTCATTTAAGGTCATCATGTCTGCCCTTGGCATTCTCGGAATGCCCTGGACTAAGAATGCAGCATCTGTAGTCCATGGTAACCTGCGGAGAGGGAGCGGGGCTGAGGGAGGTTGGAACACTGCACTCACTGAGGGAGTGGGTGTGGCCATCTCTGCTGTGACTGAACAAATGGCAGGGGAGCAGGGTGTCCAGGGCAGGGCCCTCAGAGCCCGTCAGGCCCAGTGGTGTGTCACAAGCATTTAGGCCCAGGACAAAGGGTGCCTTCTTTGTCTGCACAGCTGCCCAAACTCTCACCTTTCCACTCAGGCCGCCCTCTTACTTGAAGTGTGTGTGGAAGCTGTCCGCGGAGTACACCTCACTGCACAGCTAACCATAGGTCAGGGCTTCGTAGCTTCCTGCCAGGTGACCAAAGTTCGCAGGCAGATGGGTCCCTGGGACACACACGGTGAGGCTCCTGCCCGGGCCACAGGCCGCCCACTGCCCCAGCCCCAGATCGGGGGCCGCAAAGCAGCCCTGTCTGAGTCCCCTGCCTCTAGAGGGAGTATTGGACCAACACTTCTAGAAAATGGGGTCCTCGCGGGCAACTCATTGGAGGGACACAAAAAATTCTTTACCGACTTTCTGCTGAAACTTAGGAGCATTCACACCTAAGCCTCTTACAAGGTTAGCTATTTAGCTAAACATGAGCTCATGATCTAAATTTACACAGAAATGAAGAGATCAGCTACAAGGGGAGACAATCAGCAAAAACAATCAAAACCAGAATTAGATTCCCAAGGCCATCCATCAGATGTTGTAATAATCAGGTGCAAGGCAGGATATATACATAAATCTGGAACTGAAACAAGAAACAAGGATGTTTTCAAAGTCTTGTAGGATCTCTAAAACATTCTTAAAGTACATGTCATTGATAAAGCTAAATACTCAAAGGTTGTGTAATACAACAGATTAATCATTGAGAAGAGTGAAATTATGCTGTTTTGAAAACTATGGCATGTCATATTTTCTGCCTAATTATATAAGAAGATTTATCTAAAACTTACACAAAATTTCAAAGACTTATTGACTGTGAAATAAGTTAAGGGTATTTCAAATGGCTTGTCTGCAAAGAAAGGTGCTATGTAAGGAATCACAGAAAGTCGAGGGGAAAATATGTCAATATCTACATTGCTATATGTTGAACTAAGCCTTAGGACAGCAACAATGTAGAGGACCTGACACTTAGAAACTTACAAGTAAACTGGAATCTTCAAAAGTTCTAATCTTTATAAGTAAAAAGATGTATTAAAATGAATAACCAAGTGTTTTAATTGACAACAGAAGATCAAACCAATAAACCCTGAGAACATAGATAAAAGATAAATAAAGATATGAGCAGAACTTAACACAACAGCAAACGTATAAAATTGAGGTGATTTGGTAAGTCCAAAGAATATTCTTTGAAAAGATTGAAAAGACAAACTTTCATTAAGGAAAACAAAAACGTAAGTAAAGAATATACAGAAAAGAGTCAGAACAATGTTATAGCAGAGAATATATTAAATGCCAGTAAATTTGAACATTTCTGTAAAGGGGACCATTTCCTAGCTCCTAAAGTTTACCAAAACTTACACAAGAGGAAGTGATTTAAGGTCATCATGTCTGCCCTTGGCATTCTCGGAACGCCCTGGACTTAGAATGCAGCATCTGTAGTCCATGGTAACCTGCGGAGAGGGAGCGGGGCTGAGGGAGGTTGGAACACTGCACTCACTGAGGGAGTGGGTGTGGCCATCTCTGCTGTGACTGAACAAAGGGCAGGGTAGCATGGGGCCAAGGGCAGGGCCCTCAGAGCCCGGCAGGCCCAGTGGGGTGTCACAAGCATGTAGGCCCAGGCCAAAGGGCGCCTTCTTTGTCTGCACAGCTGCCCAAACTCTCACCTTTCCACTCAGGCCGCCATCTTACTTGAAGTGTGTGTGGAACCTGTCCACGCAGTACACCTCGCTGCAAAGCTAACCATAGGTTTGGGCATCGTAGCTTCATGCGAGTTGACCGAAGTTCGCAGGTAGATGGGTCCCTGGGACACAGGCGGAGAGGCTGCTGCCCGGGCCACAGGCCGCCCACTGGCCCAGCCCCAGATCGGGGGCCGCAAAGCAGCCCTGTCTGAATCCCCTGCCTCTAGAGGGAGTATTGGAGCAACACTTCTAGAAAACGGGGTCCTCGCGGGCAACTCATTGGAGGGATACAAATAAATCTTTGCCGACTTTCTGCTGAAACTTAGGAGCGTTCACACCTAAGCCTCTTACAAGGTTAGCTGTTTAGCTAAACATGAGCTCATGATCTAAATTTACACAATAATGAAGAGATCAGCTACAAGGGGAGACAATCAGCAAAAACAATCAATACCAGAATTAGATTCCCAAGGCCATCCATTAGATTTTGGAATAATCAGCTGCAAGGCAGGAAATATACATAAAACTGGAACTGAAACAAGGAACAAGGATGTTTTCAAAGTCTGGTACGATCTCCAAAACATTTTTAAAGTACATGTCATTGATAAAGCTAAATACTCAAAGGTTGTGTAATACAACAGATTAATCATTGAGAAGAGTGAAATTATGCTGTTTTGAAAACTATGGCAGGTGAGATTTTCTGCTTAATTATATAAGAAGATTTCTATAAAACATACACATTATTTCAAAGACTTATTGGCTGTGAAATAAGTTAAGGGTATTTCAAATGGCTTGTCTCCATTGAAAGGTGCTTTGTAGGGAATCACAGAAAGTCGAGGGGAAAATATGTCAATATATACATTGCTATATCTTGAACTAAGCTTTAGGACAGCAACAATGTAGAGGACCTGACACTTAGAAACTTACAAGTAAGCTGGAATCTTCAAAAGTTCAAGTGTTTATAAGTAAAAAGTTTTATTAAATGAATAACCAACTGTTTTAATTGACATCAGAAGAGCAAACCAATAAACCCTGAGAACATAAATAAAAGATAAATAAAGATATGAGCAGAACTTAACACAACAGCAAACGTATAAAATTGAGGTGATTTATTAAGTCCAAAGAATATTCTTTGAAAAGATTGAAAAGACACACTTTGATTAAGGAAAACAAAAACATAAGTAAAGAATATACAGAAAGAGTCAGGACAATGTTATAGCAGAGAATATATGAAATACCAGTAAATTTGAACATTTCTGTAAAGGGGAACATTTCCTAGCTGCTAAAGTTTACGAAACTGACAGAAGAGGTAATCATTTAAGGTCATCAGGTCTGCCCTTGGCATTCTCGGAACGCCCTGGCCTCAGAATGCAGCATCTGTAGTCCATGGTAACCTGCGGAGAGGGGGCGGGGCTGAGGGAGGTTGGAACACAGCCCTCACTGAGGGAGTGAGTGTGGCCATCTCTGCTGTGAGTGAACAAAGGGCAAGGGAGCAGTGGGCCCAGGGCAGGGCCCTCAGAACCCGGCATGCCCAGTGGGGTGTCACAAGCTTTTAGGCACAGACCAAAGGGCACCTTCTTTGTCTGAACAGCTGCCCAAACTCTCACCTTTCCACTCAGGCCGCCCTCTTACTTGAAGTGTGTGTGGAACCTGTCCGTGCAGTACACCTCGCTGCTCAGCTAACCATAGGTCTGGGCATCGTAGCCTCCTGCCAGGTGACCGAAGTTCGCAGCCAGATGGGTCCCTGGGACACAGGTGGGGAGGCTCCTGCCTGGGCCACAGGCCGCCCACTGCCCCAGCCCCAGATGGGGGGCCGAAAAGCAGTTCTGTCTGAGTCCCCTGTCTCTAGAGGGAGTATTGGACCAACACTTCTAGAAAACGGGGTCCTCTTGGCAACTCATTAGTGGGACACAAATAAATCTTTGCCGACTTTCTGCTGAAAATTAGGAGCATTCACACTTAAGCCTCTTACAAGGTCAGCTGTTAAGCTAAACATGAGCTCATGATCTAAATTTACACAATAATGAAGAGATCAGCTACAAGGGGAGACAATCAGCAAAAACAATCAATACCAGAATTAGATTCCCAAGGCCATCCATCAGATGTTGGAATAATCAGGTGCAAGGCATGAAATATACATTAAACTGGAACTGAAACAAGAAACAAGGATGTTTTCACAGTCTGGTAGGATCTCTAAAACATTTTTAAAGTACATGTCATTGATAAAGCTAATTACTCAAAAGTTGTGTAATACAACAGATTAATCATTGAGAAGAGTGAAATTATGCTATTTTGAAAACTATGGTAGGTCAGATTTTCTGCCTAATTATATATGAAGATTTATCTAAAACATACACTATATTTCAAAGACTTATTGTCTGTGAAATAAGTTAAGGGTATTTCAAATGGCTTGTCTGCAATGAAAGTTGCTATGTAGGGAATCACAGAAAGTCGAGGGGAAAATATGACAATATATACATTGCTATATGTTGAACTAAGCCTTAGGACATCAACAACGTAGAGGACCTGACACTTAGAAACTTACAAGTAAGCTGGAATCTTCAAAAGTTCCAATCTTTATAAGTAAAAAGATTTATTAAAATGAATAACCAAGTGTTTTAATTGACATCAGAAGATCAAACCAATAAATCCTGCGAACATAGATAAAAGATAATAAAGATATGAGCAGAACTTAATACAACAGCAAACGTATAAAATTGAGGTGATTGAGTAAGTCCAAAGAATATTCTTTGAAAAGATTGAAAAGACACACTTTGATTAAGGACAACAAAAACATAAGTAAAGAATATACAGAAAGAGTCAGGACAATGTTATAGCAGAGAATATAAGAAATGCCAGTGAATTTGAACATTTCTGTAATGGGGACCATTTCCTAGCTCCTAAAGTTTATCAAAACTGACACAAGAGGAAATCATTTAAGGGCATCATGTCTGCCATTGGCATTCTCGGAACGCCCTGGCCTCAGAATGCAGCATCTGTAGTCCATGGTAACCTGCGGAGAAGGGGCGGGGCTGAGGGAGGTTGGAACACTGCCCTCACTGAGGGATTGGGTGTGGCCAACGCTGCTGTGACTGAACAAAGGGCAGGGGAGCAGGGCGCCCAGGGCAGGGCCCTCAGAGCCCGGCAGGCCCAGTGGGGTGTCACAAGCATTTAGGCCCAGGCCAAAGGGCGCCTTCTTTGTCTGCACAGCTGCCCAAACTCTCACCTTTCCACTAAGGCCGCCCTCTTACTTGAAGTGTGTGTGGAACCTGTCCGTGCAGTACACCTCGCTGCACAGCTAACCATAGGTCTGGGCATCGTAGCTTCCTGCCAGGTAACCGAAGTTCGTAGGCAGATGGGTCCCTGGGACACAGGCGGAGAGGCTCCTGCCCAGGCCACAGGCCGCCCACTGCCCCAGCCCCAGATGGGGGGCCGAAAAGCAGTTCTGTCTGAGTCCCCTGTCTCTAGAGGGAGTATTGGACCAACACTTCTAGAAAACGGGGTCCTCTTGGCAACTCATTAGAGGGACACAAATAAATCTTTGCCGACTTTCTGCTGAAACTTAGGAGCATTCACACCTAAGCCTCTTACAAGGTCAGCTGTTAAGCTAAACATGAGCTCATGATCTAAATTTACACAATAATGAAGAGATCAGCTACAAGGGGAGACAATCAGCGAAACAATCAATATCAGAATTAGATTCCCAAGGCCATCCATCAGATGTTGGAATAATCAGGTGCAAGGCATGAAATATACATTAAACTGGAACTGAAATAAGAAACAAGGATGTTTTCACAGTCTGGTAGGATCTCTAAAACATTTTTAAAGTACATGTCATTGATAAAGCTAATTACTCAAAAGTTGTGTAATACAACAGATTAATCATTGAGAAGAGTGAAATTATGCTATTTTGAAACCTATGGCAGGTCAGATTTTCTGCCTAATTATATATGAAGATTTATCTAAAACACACACAATATTTCAAAGACTTATTGGCTGTGAAATAAGTTAAGGGTATTTCAAATGGCTTGTTTGCAATGAAAGTTGCTATGTAGGGAATCACAGAAAGTCGAGGGGAAAATATGACAATATATACATTGCTATAGGTTGAACTAAGCCTTAGGAAATCAACAACGTAGAGGTCCTGACACTTAGAAACTTACAAGTAAGCTGGAATCTTCAAAAGTTCCAATCTTTATAAGTAAAAAGATTTATTAAAATGAATAACCAAGTGTTTTAATTGACATCAGAAGATCAAACCAATAAACCCTGAGATCATAGATAAAAGATAATAAAGATATGAGCAGAACTTAACACAACAGCTAACGTATAAAATTGAGGTGATTTAGTAAGTCCAAAGAATATTCTTTGAAAAGATTAAAAAGACACACTTTGATTAAGGAAAACAAAAACATAAGTAAAGAATATACAGAAAGATTCAGGACAATGTTATAGCAGAGAATATAAGAAATGCCAGTGAATTTGAATATTTCTGTAAAGGGGACCATTTCCTAGCTCCTAAAGTTTACAAAAACTGACACAAGAGGAAATCATTTAAGGTCCTCATGCCTGCCCTTGGCATTCTGAGAACGCCCTGGCCTCAGAATGCAGCATCTGTAGTCCATGGTAACCTGCGGAGAGGGGGCGGGGCTGAGGGAGGTTGGAACACTGCCCTCACTGAGGGATTGGGTGTGGCCATCTCTGCTGTGACTGAACAAAGGGCAGGGGAGCAGGGCGCCCAGGGCAGGGCCCTCAGAGCCCGGCAGGCCCAGTGGGGTGTCACAAGCATTTAGGCCCAGGCCAAAGGGCGCCTTCTTTGTCTGCACAGCAGCCCAAACTCTCACCTTTCCACTAAGGCCGCCCTCTTACTTGAAGTGTGTGTGGAACCTGTCCATGCAGTACACCTCGCAGCACAGCTAACCATAGGTCTGGGCCACGTAGCTTCCTGCCAGGTAACCGAAGTTCGCAGGCATATGGGTCCCTGGGACACAGGCGGAGAGGCTCCTGCCCAGGCCACAGGCCGCCCACTGCCCCAGCCCCAGATGGGGGGCCGAAAAGCAGCTCTGTCTGAGTCCCCTGTCTCTAGAGGGAGTATTGGACCAACACTTCTAGAAAACGGGGTCCTCTTGGCAACTCATTAGAGGGACACAAATAAATCTTTGCCGACTTTCTGCTGAAACTTAGGAGCATTCACACTTAAGCCTCTTACAAGGTCAGCTGTTAAGCTAAACATGAGCTCATGATCTAAATTTACACAATAATGAAGAGATCAGCTACAAGGGGAGACAATCAGCAAAAACAATCAATACCAGAATTAGATTCCCAAGGCCATCCATCAGATGTTGGAATAATCAGGTGCAAGGCATGAAATATACATTAAACTGGAACTGAAACAAGAAACAAGGATGTTTTCACAGTCTGGTAGGATCTCTAAAACATTTTTAAAGTACATGTCATTGATAAAGCTAATTACTCAAAAGTTGTGTAATACAACAGATTAATCATTGAGAAGAGTGAAATTATGCTATTTTGAAACCTATGGCAGGTCAGATTTTCTGCCTAATTATATATGAAGATTTATCTAAAACATACACAATATTTCAAAGACTTATTGGCTGTGAAATAAGTTAAGGGTATTTCAAATGGCTTGTTTGCAATGAAAGTTGCTATGTAGGGAATCACAGAAAGTCGAGGGGAAAATATGACAATATATACATTGCTATAGGTTGAACTAAGCCTTAGGAAATCAACAACGTAGAGGTCCTGACACTTAGAAACTTACAAGTAAGCTGGAATCTTCAAAAGTTCCAATCTTTATAAGTAAAAAGATTTATTAAAATGAATAACCAAGTGTTTTAATTGACATCAGAAGATCAAACCAATAAACCCTGAGATCATAGATAAAAGATAATAAAGATATGAGCAGAACTTAACACAACAGCTAACGTATAAAATTGAGGTGATTTAGTAAGTCCAAAGAATATTCTTTGAAAAGATTAAAAAGACACACTTTGATTAAGGAAAACAAAAACATAAGTAAAGAATATACAGAAAGATTCAGGACAATGTTATAGCAGAGAATATAAGAAATGCCAGTGAATTTGAATATTTCTGTAAAGGGGACCATTTCCTAGCTCCTAAAGTTTACAAAAACTGACACAAGAGGAAATCATTTAAGGTCCTCATGCCTGCCCTTGGCATTCTGAGAACGCCCTGGCCTCAGAATGCAGCATCTGTAGTCCATGGTAACCTGCGGAGAGGGGGCGGGGCTGAGGGAGGTTGGAACACTGCCCTCACTGAGGGATTGGGTGTGGCCATCTCTGCTGTGACTGAACAAAGGGCAGGGGAGCAGGGCGCCCAGGGCAGGGCCCTCAGAGCCCGGCAGGCCCAGTGGGGTGTCACAAGCATTTAGGCCCAGGCCAAAGGGCGCCTTCTTTGTCTGCACAGCAGCCCAAACTCTCACCTTTCCACTAAGGCCGCCCTCTTACTTGAAGTGTGTGTGGAACCTGTCCATGCAGTACACCTCGCAGCACAGCTAACCATAGGTCTGGGCCTCGTAGCTTCCTGCCAGGTAACCGAAGTTCGCAGGCATATGGGTCCCTGGGACACAGGCGGAGAGGCTCCTGCCCAGGCCACAGGCCGCCCACTGCCCCAGCCCCAGATGGGGGGCCGAAAAGCAGCTCTGTCTGAGTCCCCTGTCTCTAGAGGGAGTATTGGACCAACACTTCTAGAAAACGGGGTCCTCTTGGCAACTCATTAGAGGGACACAAATAAATCTTTGCCGACTTTCTGCTGAAACTTAGGAGCATTCACACTTAAGCCTCTTACAAGGTCAGCTGTTAAGCTAAACATGAGCTCATGATCTAAATTTACACAATAATGAAGAGATCAGCTACAAGGGGAGACAATCAGCAAAAACAATCAATACCAGAATTAGATTCCCAAGGCCATCCATCAGATGTTGGAATAATCAGGTGCAAGGCATGAAATATACATTAAACTGGAACTGAAACAAGAAACAAGGATGTTTTCACAGTCTGGTAGGATCTCTAAAACATTTTTAAAGTACATGTCATTGATAAAGCTAATTACTCAAAAGTTGTGTAATACAACAGATTAATCATTGAGAAGAGTGAAATTATGCTATTTTGAAAACTATGGTAGGTCAGATTTTCTGCCTAATTATATATGAAGATTTATCTAAAACATACACTATATTTCAAAGACTTATTGTCTGTGAAATAAGTTAAGGGTATTTCAAATGGCTTGTCTGCAATGAAAGTTGCTATGTAGGGAATCACAGAAAGTCGAGGGGAAAATATGACAATATATACATTGCTATATGTTGAACTAAGCCTTAGGACATCAACAACGTAGAGGACCTGACACTTAGAAACTTACAAGTAAGCTGGAATCTTCAAAAGTTCCAATCTTTATAAGTAAAAAGATTTATTAAAATGAATAACCAAGTGTTTTAATTGACATCAGAAGATCAAACCAATAAATCCTGCGAACATAGATAAAAGATAATAAAGATATGAGCAGAACTTAATACAACAGCAAACGTATAAAATTGAGGTGATTGAGTAAGTCCAAAGAATATTCTTTGAAAAGATTGAAAAGACACACTTTGATTAAGGACAACAAAAACATAAGTAAAGAATATACAGAAAGAGTCAGGACAATGTTATAGCAGAGAATATAAGAAATGCCAGTGAATTTGAACATTTCTGTAATGGGGACCATTTCCTAGCTCCTAAAGTTTATCAAAACTGACACAAGAGGAAATCATTTAAGGGCATCATGTCTGCCATTGGCATTCTCGGAACGCCCTGGCCTCAGAATGCAGCATCTGTAGTCCATGGTAACCTGCGGAGAAGGGGCGGGGCTGAGGGAGGTTGGAACACTGCCCTCACTGAGGGATTGGGTGTGGCCAACTCTGCTGTGACTGAACAAAGGGCAGGGGAGCAGGGCGCCCAGGGCAGGGCCCTCAGAGCCCGGCAGGCCCAGTGGGGTGTCACAAGCATTTAGGCCCAGGCCAAAGGGCGCCTTCTTTGTCTGCACAGCTGCCCAAACTCTCACCTTTCCACTAAGGCCGCCCTCTTACTTGAAGTGTGTGTGGAACCTGTCCGTGCAGTACACCTCGCTGCACAGCTAACCATAGGTCTGGGCATCGTAGCTTCCTGCCAGGTAACCGAAGTTCGTAGGCAGATGGGTCCCTGGGACACAGGCGGAGAGGCTCCTGCCCAGGCCACAGGCCGCCCACTGCCCCAGCCCCAGATGGGGGGCCGAAAAGCAGTTCTGTCTGAGTCCCCTGTCTCTAGAGGGAGTATTGGACCAACACTTCTAGAAAACGGGGTCCTCTTGGCAACTCATTAGAGGGACACAAATAAATCTTTGCCGACTTTCTGCTGAAACTTAGGAGCATTCACACCTAAGCCTCTTACAAGGTCAGCTGTTAAGCTAAACATGAGCTCATGATCTAAATTTACACAATAATGAAGAGATCAGCTACAAGGGGAGACAATCAGCGAAACAATCAATATCAGAATTAGATTCCCAAGGCCATCCATCAGATGTTGGAATAATCAGGTGCAAGGCATGAAATATACATTAAACTGGAACTGAAATAAGAAACAAGGATGTTTTCACAGTCTGGTAGGATCTCTAAAACATTTTTAAAGTACATGTCATTGATAAAGCTAATTACTCAAAAGTTGTGTAATACAACAGATTAATCATTGAGAAGAGTGAAATTATGCTATTTTGAAACCTATGGCAGGTCAGATTTTCTGCCTAATTATATATGAAGATTTATCTAAAACATACACAATATTTCAAAGACTTATTGGCTGTGAAATAAGTTAAGGGTATTTCAAATGGCTTGTTTGCAATGAAAGTTGCTATGTAGGGAATCACAGAAAGTCGAGGGGAAAATATGACAATATATACATTGCTATAGGTTGAACTAAGCCTTAGGAAATCAACAACGTAGAGGTCCTGACACTTAGAAACTTACAAGTAAGCTGGAATCTTCAAAAGTTCCAATCTTTATAAGTAAAAAGATTTATTAAAATGAATAACCAAGTGTTTTAATTGACATCAGAAGATCAAACCAATAAACCCTGAGATCATAGATAAAAGATAATAAAGATATGAGCAGAACTTAACACAACAGCTAACGTATAAAATTGAGGTGATTTAGTAAGTCCAAAGAATATTCTTTGAAAAGATTAAAAAGACACACTTTGATTAAGGAAAACAAAAACATAAGTAAAGAATATACAGAAAGATTCAGGACAATGTTATAGCAGAGAATATAAGAAATGCCAGTGAATTTGAATATTTCTGTAAAGGGGACCATTTCCTAGCTCCTAAAGTTTACAAAAACTGACACAAGAGGAAATCATTTAAGGTCCTCATGCCTGCCCTTGGCATTCTGAGAACGCCCTGGCCTCAGAATGCAGCATCTGTAGTCCATGGTAACCTGCGGAGAGGGGGCGGGGCTGAGGGAGGTTGGAACACTGCCCTCACTGAGGGATTGGGTGTGGCCATCTCTGCTGTGACTGAACAAAGGGCAGGGGAGCAGGGCGCCCAGGGCAGGGCCCTCAGAGCCCGGCAGGCCCAGTGGGGTGTCACAAGCATTTAGGCCCAGGCCAAAGGGCGCCTTCTTTGTCTGCACAGCAGCCCAAACTCTCACCTTTCCACTAAGGCCGCCCTCTTACTTGAAGTGTGTGTGGAACCTGTCCATGCAGTACACCTCGCAGCACAGCTAACCATAGGTCTGGGCCTCGTAGCTTCCTGCCAGGTAACCGAAGTTCGCAGGCATATGGGTCCCTGGGACACAGGCGGAGAGGCTCCTGCCCAGGCCACAGGCCGCCCACTGCCCCAGCCCCAGATGGGGGGCCGAAAAGCAGCTCTGTCTGAGTCCCCTGTCTCTAGAGGGAGTATTGGACCAACACTTCTAGAAAACGGGGTCCTCTTGGCAACTCATTAGAGGGACACAAATAAATCTTTGCCGACTTTCTGCTGAAACTTAGGAGCATTCACACTTAAGCCTCTTACAAGGTCAGCTGTTAAGCTAAACATGAGCTCATGATCTAAATTTACACAATAATGAAGAGATCAGCTACAAGGGGAGACAATCAGCAAAAACAATCAATACCAGAATTAGATTCCCAAGGCCATCCATCAGATGTTGGAATAATCAGGTGCAAGGCATGAAATATACATTAAACTGGAACTGAAACAAGAAACAAGGATGTTTTCACAGTCTGGTAGGATCTCTAAAACATTTTTAAAGTACATGTCATTGATAAAGCTAATTACTCAAAAGTTGTGTAATACAACAGATTAATCATTGAGAAGAGTGAAATTATGCTATTTTGAAAACTATGGTAGGTCAGATTTTCTGCCTAATTATATATGAAGATTTATCTAAAACATACACTATATTTCAAAGACTTATTGTCTGTGAAATAAGTTAAGGGTATTTCAAATGGCTTGTCTGCAATGAAAGGTGCTATGTAGGGAATCACAGAAAGTCGAGGGGAAAACATGACAATATATACATTGCTATAGGTTGAACTAAGCCTTAGGACATCAACAACGTAGAGGACCTGACACTTAGAAACTTACAAGTAAGCTGGAATCTTCAAAAGTTCCAATCTTTATAAGTAAAAAGATTTATTAAAATGAATAACCAAGTGTTTTAATTGACATCAGAAGATCAAACCAATAAATCCTGCGAACATAGATAAAAGATAATAAAGATATGAGCAGAACTTAATACAACAGCAAACGTATAAAATTGAGGTGATTGAGTAAGTCCAAAGAATATTCTTTGAAAAGATTGAAAAGACACACTTTGATTAAGGACAACAAAAACATAAGTAAAGAATATACAGAAAGAGTCAGGACAATGTTATAGCAGAGAATATAAGAAATGCCAGTGAATTTGAACATTTCTGTAAAGGGGACCATTTCCTAGCTCCTAAAGTTTATCAAAACTGACACAAGAGGAAATCATTTAAGGGCATCATGTCTGCCATTGGCATTCTCGGAACGCCCTGGCCTCAGAATGCAGCATCTGTAGTCCATGGTAACCTGCGGAGAAGGGGCGGGGCTGAGGGAGGTTGGAACACTGCCCTCACTGAGGGATTGGGTGTGGCCAACTCTGCTGTGACTGAACAAAGGGCAGGGGAGCAGGGCGCCCAGGGCAGGGCCCTCAGAGCCCGGCAGGCCCAGTGGGGTGTCACAAGCATTTAGGCCCAGGCCAAAGGGCGCCTTCTTTGTCTGCACAGCTGCCGAAACTCTCACCTTTCCACTAAGGCCGCCCTCTTACTTGAAGTGTGTGTGGAACCTGTCCGTGCAGTACACCTCGCTGCACAGCTAACCATAGGTCTGGGCATCGTGGCTTCCTGCCAGGTAACCGAAGTTCGTAGGCAGATGGGTCCCTGGGACACAGGCGGAGAGGCTCCTGCCCAGGCCACAGGCCGCCCACTGCCCCAGCCCCAGATGGGGGGCCGAAAAGCAGTTCTGTCTGAGTCCCCTGTCTCTAGAGGGAGTATTGGACCAACACTTCTAGAAAACGGGGTCCTCTTGGCAACTCATTAGAGGGACACAAATAAATCTTTGCCGACTTTCTGCTGAAACTTAGGAGCATTCACACCTAAGCCTCTTACAAGGTCAGCTGTTAAGCTAAACATGAGCTCATGATCTAAATTTACACAATAATGAAAAGATCAGATACAAGGGGAGACAATCAGCAAAACAATCAATATCAGAATTAGATTCCCAAGGCCATCCATCAGATGTTGGAATAATCAGGTGCAAGGCATGAAATATACATTAAACTGGAACTGAAATAAGAAACATGGATGTTTTCACAGTCTGGTAGGATCTCTAAAACATTTTTAAAGTACATGTCATTGATAAAGCTAATTACTCAAAAGTTGTGTAATACAACAGATTAATCATTGAGAAGAGTGAAATTATGCTATTTTGAAACCTATGGCAGGTCAGATTTTCTGCCTAATTATATATGAAGATTTATCTAAAACATACACAATATTTCAAAGACTTATTGGCTGTGAAATAAGTTAAGGGTATTTCAAATGGCTTGTCTGCAATGAAAGTTGCTATGTAGGGAATCACAGAAAGTCGAGGGGAAAATATGACAATATATACATTGCTATAGTTTGAACTAAGCCTTAGGACATCACCAACGTAGAGGTCCTGACACTTAGAAACTTACAAGTAAGCTGGAATCTTCAAAAGTTCCAATCTTTATAAGTAAAAAGATTTATTAAAATGAATAACCAAGTGTTTTAATTGACATCAGAAGATCAAACCAATAAACCCTGAGAACATAGATAAAAGATAATAAAGATATGAGCAGAACTTAACACAACAGCTAACGTATAAAATTGAGGTGATTTAGTAAGTCCAAAGAATATTCTTTGAAAAGATTAAAAAGACACACTTTGATTAAGGAAAACAAAAACATAAGTAAAGAATATACAGAAAGATTCAGGACAATGTTATAGCAGAGAATATAAGAAATGCCAGTGAATTTGAATATTTCTGTAAAGGGGACCATTTCCTAGCTCCTAAAGTTTACAAAAACTGACACAAGAGGAAATCATTTAAGGTCCTCATGCCTGCCCTTGGCATTCTGAGAACGCCCTGGCCTCAGAATGCAGCATCTGTAGTCCATGGTAACCTGCGGAGAGGGGGCGGGGCTGAGGGAGGTTGGAACACTGCCCTCACTGAGGGATTGGGTGTGGCCATCTCTGCTGTGACTGAACAAAGGGCAGGGGAGCAGGGCGCCCAGGGCAGGGCCCTCAGAGCCCGGCAGGCCCAGTGGGGTGTCACAAGCATTTAGGCCCAGGCCAAAGGGCGCCTTCTTTGTCTGCACAGCAGCCCAAACTCTCACCTTTCCACTAAGGCTGCCCTCTTACTTGAAGTGTGTGTGGAACCTGTCCGTGCAGTACACCTCGCAGCACAGCTAACCATAGGTCTGGGCCTCGTAGCTTCCTGCCAGGTAACCGAAGTTCGCAGGCATATGGGTCCCTGGGACACAGGCGGAGAGGTTCCTGCCCAGGCCACAGGCCGCCCACTGCCCCAGCCCCAGATGGGGGGCCGAAAAGCAGCTCTGTCTGAGTCCCCTGTCTCTAGAGGGAGTATTGGACCAACACTTCTAGAAAACGGGGTCCTCTTGGCAACTCATTAGAGGGACACAAATAAATCTTTGCCGACTTTCTGCTGAAACTTAGGAGCATTCACACTTAAGCCTCTTACAAGGTCAGCTGTTAAGCTAAACATGAGCTCATGATCTAAATTTACACAATAATGAAGAGATCAGCTACAAGGGGAGACAATCAGCAAAAACAATCAATACCAGAATTAGATTCCCAAGGCCATCCATCAGATGTTGGAATAATCAGGTGCAAGGCAGGAAATATACATTAAACTGGAACTGAAACAAGAAACAAGGATGTTTTCACAGTCTGGTAGGTTCTCTAAAACATTTTTAAAGTACATGTCATTGATAAATCTAATTACTCAAAAGTTGTGTAATACAACAGATTAATCATTGAGAAGAGTGAAATTATGCTATTTTGAAACCTATGGCAGGTCAGATTTTCTGCCTAATTATATATGAAGATTTATCTAAAACATACACAATATTTCAAAGACTTATTGGCTGTGAAATAAGTTAAGGGTATTTCAAATGGCTTGTCTGCAATGAAAGTTGCTATGTAGGGAATCACAGAAAGTCGAGGGGAAAATATGACAATATATACATTGCTATAGGTTGAACTAAGTCTTAAGACATCAACAACGTAGAGGTCCTGACACTTAGAAACTTACAAGTAAGCTGGAATCTTCAAAAGTTCAAGTCTTTATAAGTAAAAAGATTTATTAAAATGAATAACCAAGTGTTTTAATTGACATCAGAAGATCAAACCAATAAAACCTGAGAACATAGATAAAAGATAATAAAGATATGAGCAGAACTTAACACAACACCTAACATATAAAATTGAGGTGATTTAGTACGTCCAAAGAATACTCTTTGAAAAGATTAAAAAGACACACTTTGATTAAGGAAAACAAAAACATAAGTAAAGAATATACAAAAAGAGTCAGGACAGTGTTAAAGCAGAGAATATATGAAATGCCAGTAAATTTGAACATTTCTGTAAAGGGGACCATTTCCTAGCTCCTAAAGTTTACCAAAACTGACACAAGAGGAAATCATTTAAGGTCATCAGGTCTGCCCTTGGCATTCTCGGAACGCCCTGGCCTCAGAATGCAGCATCTGTAGTCCATGGTACCCTGCGGAGAGGGGGCGGGGCTGAGGGAGGTTGGAACACTGCCTTCACTGAGGGAGTGGGTGTGGCCATCTCTGCTGTGACTGAACAAAGGGCAGGGGAGCAGGAGGCCCAGTGCAGGGGCCTCAGAGCCCTTCAAGCCCAGTGGTGTGTCACAAGCATTTAGGCCCAGGCCAAAAGGCACATTCTTCTTCTGCACAGCTGCCCAAACTCTCACCTTTCCACTCAGGCCGCCTTCTTACTTGAAGTGTGTGTGGAAGCTGTCCGCGCAGTACACCTCACTGCACAGATAACTATAGGTCTGAGCATCATAGCTTCCTGCCATTTGACCGAAGTTCGCAGGCAGATATGTCCCTGGGACACATGCGGAGAGGCTCCTGCCCATGACACAGGCCGCCCACTGCCCCAGCCCCAGATCGGGGGCCGCAAAGCAGCCCTGTCTGAGTCCCTTCCCTCTAGAGGGAGTATTGGACCAACAATTCTTGAAAAAGGGGTCCTCGCGGGCAATTCATATGAGAGACACAAATAAATCTTTGCCGAGTTTCTGCAGAAACTTAGGAGCGTTCACACCTAAGCCTCTTACAAGGTCAGCTGTTTAGCTAAACATGAGCTCATGATCTAAATTTACACAATAATAAAGAGATCAGCTACAAGGGGAGACAATCAGCAAAAACAATCAATACCAGAATTAGATTCCCAAGGCCATCCATCAGATGTTGGAATAATCAGGTGCAAGGCAGGATATATACATAAATCTGGAACTGAAACAAGAAACAAGGATGTTTTCACAGTCTGGTAGGATCTCTAGAACATTTGTAAAGTACATGTCATTGATAAAGCTAAATACTCAAATGTTGTGTAATACAAGAGATTAATCATTGAGAAGAGTGAAATTATGCTGTTTTGAAAACTATGGCAGGTCAGATTTTCTGCCTAATTATATAAGAAGATATCTCTAAAACATACACATTATTTCCAAGACTTATTGGCTGTGAAATAAGTTAAGGGTATTTCAAATGGCTTGTCTGCAATGAAAGTTGCTATGTAGGGAATCACAGAAAGTCGAGGGCAAAATATGACAATATATACATTGCTATATGTTGAACTAAGCCTTAGGACATCAACAACGTAGAGGACCTGACACTTAGAAACTTACAAGTAAGCTGGAATCTTCAAAAGTTCCAATCTTTATAAGTAAAAAGATTTATTAAAATGAATAACCAAGTGTTTTAATTGACATCAGAAGATCAAACCAATAAATCCTGCTAACATAGATAAAAGATAATAAAGATATGAGCAGAACTTAATACAACAGCAAACGTATAAAATTGAGGTGATTGAGTAAGTCCAAAGAATATTCTTTGAAAAGATTGAAAAGACACACTTTGATTAAGGACAACAAAAACATAAGTAAAGAATATACAGAAAGAGTCAGGACAATGTTATAGCAGAGAATATAAGAAATGCCAGTGAATTTGAACATTTCTGTAATGGGGACCATTTCCTAGCTCCTAAAGTTTATCAAAACTGACACAAGAGGAAATCATTTAAGGGCATCATGTCTGCCATTGGCATTCTCGGAACGCCCTGGCCTCAGAATGCAGCATCTGTAGTCCATGGTAACCTGCGGAGAAGGGGCGGGGCTGAGGGAGGTTGGAACACTGCCCTCACTGAGGGATTGGGTGTGGCCAACTCTGCTGTGACTGAACAAAGGGCAGGGGAGCAGGGCGCCCAGGGCAGGGCCCTCAGAGCCCGGCAGGCCCAGTGGGGTGTCACAAGCATTTAGGCCCAGGCCAAAGGGCGCCTTCTTTGTCTGCACAGCTGCCCAAACTCTCACCTTTCCACTAAGGCCGCCCTCTTACTTGAAGTGTGTGTGGAACCTGTCCGTGCAGTACACCTCGCTGCACAGCTAACCATAGGTCTGGGCATCGTGGCTTCCTGCCAGGTAACCGAAGTTCGTAGGCAGATGGGTCCCTGGGACACAGGCGGAGAGGCTCCTGCCCAGGCCACAGGCCGCCCACTGCCCCAGCCCCAGATGGGGGGCCGAAAAGCAGTTCTGTCTGAGTCCCCTGTCTCTAGAGGGAGTATTGGACCAACACTTCTAGAAAACGGGGTCCTCTTGGCAACTCATTAGAGGGACACAAATAAATCTTTGCCGACTTTCTGCTGAAACTTAGGAGCATTCACACCTAAGCCTCTTACAAGGTCAGCTGTTAAGCTAAACATGAGCTCATGATCTAAATTTACACAATAATGAAAAGATCAGATACAAGGGGAGACAATCAGCAAAACAATCAATATCAGAATTAGATTCCCAAGGCCATCCATCAGATGTTGGAATAATCAGGTGCAAGGCATGAAATATACATTAAACTGGAACTGAAATAAGAAACATGGATGTTTTCACAGTCTGGTAGGATCTCTAAAACATTTTTAAAGTACATGTCATTGATAAAGCTAATTACTCAAAAGTTGTGTAATACAACAGATTAATCATTGAGAAGAGTGAAATTATGCTATTTTGAAACCTATGGCAGGTCAGATTTTCTGCCTAATTATATATGAAGATTTATCTAAAACATACACAATATTTCAAAGACTTATTGGCTGTGAAATAAGTTAAGGGTATTTCAAATGGCTTGTCTGCAATGAAAGTTGCTATGTAGGGAATCACAGAAAGTCGAGGGGAAAATATGACAATATATACATTGCTATAGTTTGAACTAAGCCTTAGGACATCACCAACGTAGAGGTCCTGACACTTAGAAACTTACAAGTAAGCTGGAATCTTCAAAAGTTCCAATCTTTATAAGTAAAAAGATTTATTAAAATGAATAACCAAGTGTTTTAATTGACATCAGAAGATCAAACCAATAAACCCTGAGAACATAGATAAAAGATAATAAAGATATGAGCAGAACTTAACACAACAGCTAACGTATAAAATTGAGGTGATTTAGTAAGTCCAAAGAATATTCTTTGAAAAGATTAAAAAGACACACTTTGATTAAGGAAAACAAAAACATAAGTAAAGAATATACAGAAAGATTCAGGACAATGTTATAGCAGAGAATATAAGAAATGCCAGTGAATTTGAATATTTCTGTAAAGGGGACCATTTCCTAGCTCCTAAAGTTTACAAAAACTGACACAAGAGGAAATCATTTAAGGTCCTCATGCCTGCCCTTGGCATTCTGAGAACGCCCTGGCCTCAGAATGCAGCATCTGTAGTCCATGGTAACCTGCGGAGAGGGGGCGGGGCTGAGGGAGGTTGGAACACTGCCCTCACTGAGGGATTGGGTGTGGCCATCTCTGCTGTGACTGAACAAAGGGCAGGGGAGCAGGGCGCCCAGGGCAGGGCCCTCAGAGCCCGGCAGGCCCAGTGGGGTGTCACAAGCATTTAGGCCCAGGCCAAAGGGCGCCTTCTTTGTCTGCACAGCAGCCCAAACTCTCACCTTTCCACTAAGGCTGCCCTCTTACTTGAAGTGTGTGTGGAACCTGTCCGTGCAGTACACCTCGCAGCACAGCTAACCATAAGTCTGGGCCTCGTAGCTTCCTGCCAGGTAACCGAAGTTCGCAGGCATATGGGTCCCTGGGACACAGGCGGAGAGGTTCCTGCCCAGGCCACAGGCCGCCCACTGCCCCAGCCCCAGATGGGGGGCCGAAAAGCAGCTCTGTCTGAGTCCCCTGTCTCTAGAGGGAGTATTGGACCAACACTTCTAGAAAACGGGGTCCTCTTGGCAACTCATTAGAGGGACACAAATAAATCTTTGCCGACTTTCTGCTGAAACTTAGGAGCATTCACACTTAAGCCTCTTACAAGGTCAGCTGTTAAGCTAAACATGAGCTCATGATCTAAATTTACACAATAATGAAGAGATCAGCTACAAGGGGAGACAATCAGCAAAAACAATCAATACCAGAATTAGATTCCCAAGGCCATCCATCAGATGTTGGAATAATCAGGTGCAAGGCAGGAAATATACATTAAACTGGAACTGAAACAAGAAACAAGGATGTTTTCACAGTCTGGTAGGTTCTCTAAAACATTTTTAAAGTACATGTCATTGATAAATCTAATTACTCAAAAGTTGTGTAATACAACAGATTAATCATTGAGAAGAGTGAAATTATGCTATTTTGAAACCTATGGCAGGTCAGATTTTCTGCCTAATTATATATGAAGATTTATCTAAAACATACACAATATTTCAAAGACTTATTGGCTGTGAAATAAGTTAAGGGTATTTCAAATGGCTTGTCTGCAATGAAAGTTGCTATGTAGGGAATCACAGAAAGTCGAGGGGAAAATATGACAATATATACATTGCTATAGGTTGAACTAAGTCTTAAGACATCAACAACGTAGAGGTCCTGACACTTAGAAACTTACAAGTAAGCTGGAATCTTCAAAAGTTCAAGTCTTTATAAGTAAAAAGATTTATTAAAATGAATAACCAAGTGTTTTAATTGACATCAGAAGATCAAACCAATAAAACCTGAGAACATAGATAAAAGATAATAAAGATATGAGCAGAACTTAACACAACACCTAACATATAAAATTGAGGTGATTTAGTACGTCCAAAGAATACTCTTTGAAAAGATTAAAAAGACACACTTTGATTAAGGAAAACAAAAACATAAGTAAAGAATATACAAAAAGAGTCAGGACAGTGTTAAAGCAGAGAATATATGAAATGCCAGTAAATTTGAACATTTCTGTAAAGGGGACCATTTCCTAGCTCCTAAAGTTTACCAAAACTGACACAAGAGGAAATCATTTAAGGTCATCAGGTCTGCCCTTGGCATTCTCGGAACGCCCTGGCCTCAGAATGCAGCATCTGTAGTCCATGGTACCCTGCGGAGAGGGGGCGGGGCTGAGGGAGGTTGGAACACTGCCTTCACTGAGGGAGTGGGTGTGGCCATCTCTGCTGTGACTGAACAAAGGGCAGGGGAGCAGGAGGCCCAGTGCAGGGGCCTCAGAGCCCTTCAAGCCCAGTGGTGTGTCACAAGCATTTAGGCCCAGGCCAAAAGGCACATTCTTCTTCTGCACAGCTGCCCAAACTCTCACCTTTCCACTCAGGCCGCCTTCTTACTTGAAGTGTGTGTGGAAGCTGTCCGCGCAGTACACCTCACTGCACAGATAACTATAGGTCTGAGCATCATAGCTTCCTGCCATTTGACCGAAGTTCGCAGGCAGATATGTCCCTGGGACACATGCGGAGAGGCTCCTGCCCATGACACAGGCCGCCCACTGCCCCAGCCCCAGATCGGGGGCCGCAAAGCAGCCCTGTCTGAGTCCCTTCCCTCTAGAGGGAGTATTGGACCAACAATTCTTGAAAAAGGGGTCCTCGCGGGCAATTCATATGAGAGACACAAATAAATCTTTGCCGAGTTTCTGCAGAAACTTAGGAGCGTTCACACCTAAGCCTCTTACAAGGTCAGCTGTTTAGCTAAACATGAGCTCATGATCTAAATTTACACAATAATAAAGAGATCAGCTACAAGGGGAGACAATCAGCAAAAACAATCAATACCAGAATTAGATTCCCAAGGCCATCCATCAGATGTTGGAATAATCAGGTGCAAGGCAGGATATATACATAAATCTGGAACTGAAACAAGAAACAAGGATGTTTTCACAGTCTGGTAGGATCTCTAGAACATTTGTAAAGTACATGTCATTGATAAAGCTAAATACTCAAATGTTGTGTAATACAAGAGATTAATCATTGAGAAGAGTGAAATTATGCTGTTTTGAAAACTATGGCAGGTCAGATTTTCTGCCTAATTATATAAGAAGATATCTCTAAAACATACACATTATTTCCAAGACTTATTGGCTGTGAAATAAGTTAAGGGTATTTCAAATGGCTTGTCTGCAATGAAAGTTGCTATGTAGGGAATCACAGAAAGTCGAGGGCAAAATATGACAATATATACATTGCTATATGTTGAACTAAGCCTTAGGACATCAACAACGTAGAGGACCTGACACTTAGAAACTTACAAGTAAGCTGGAATCTTCAAAAGTTCCAATCTTTATAAGTAAAAAGATTTATTAAAATGAATAACCAAGTGTTTTAATTGACATCAGAAGATCAAACCAATAAATCCTGCTAACATAGATAAAAGATAATAAAGATATGAGCAGAACTTAATACAACAGCAAACGTATAAAATTGAGGTGATTGAGTAAGTCCAAAGAATATTCTTTGAAAAGATTGAAAAGACACACTTTGATTAAGGACAACAAAAACATAAGTAAAGAATATACAGAAAGAGTCAGGACAATGTTATAGCAGAGAATATAAGAAATGCCAGTGAATTTGAACATTTCTGTAATGGGGACCATTTCCTAGCTCCTAAAGTTTATCAAAACTGACACAAGAGGAAATCATTTAAGGGCATCATGTCTGCCATTGGCATTCTCGGAACGCCCTGGCCTCAGAATGCAGCATCTGTAGTCCATGGTAACCTGCGGAGAAGGGGCGGGGCTGAGGGAGGTTGGAACACTGCCCTCACTGAGGGATTGGGTGTGGCCAACTCTGCTGTGACTGAACAAAGGGCAGGGGAGCAGGGCGCCCAGGGCAGGGCCCTCAGAGCCCGGCAGGCCCAGTGGGGTGTCACAAGCATTTAGGCCCAGGCCAAAGGGCGCCTTCTTTGTCTGCACAGCTGCCCAAACTCTCACCTTTCCACTAAGGCCGCCCTCTTACTTGAAGTGTGTGTGGAACCTGTCCGTGCAGTACACCTCGCTGCACAGCTAACCATAGGTCTGGGCATCGTAGCTTCCTGCCAGGTAACCGAAGTTCGTAGGCAGATGGGTCCCTGGGACACAGGCGGAGAGGCTCCTGCCCAGGCCACAGGCCGCCCACTGCCCCAGCCCCAGATGGGGGGCCGAAAAGCAGTTCTGTCTGAGTCCCCTGTCTCTAGAGGGAGTATTGGACCAACACTTCTAGAAAACGGGGTCCTCTTGGCAACTCATTAGAGGGACACAAATAAATCTTTGCCGACTTTCTGCTGAAACTTAGGAGCATTCACACCTAAGCCTCTTACAAGGTCAGCTGTTAAGCTAAACATGAGCTCATGATCTAAATTTACACAATAATGAAGAGATCAGCTACAAGGGGAGACAATCAGCGAAACAATCAATATCAGAATTAGATTCCCAAGGCCATCCATCAGATGTTGGAATAATCAGGTGCAAGGCATGAAATATACATTAAACTGGAACTGAAATAAGAAACAAGGATGTTTTCACAGTCTGGTAGGATCTCTAAAACATTTTTAAAGTACATGTCATTGATAAAGCTAATTACTCAAAAGTTGTGTAATACAACAGATTAATCATTGAGAAGAGTGAAATTATGCTATTTTGAAACCTATGGCAGGTCAGATTTTCTGCCTAATTATATATGAAGATTTATCTAAAACATACACAATATTTCAAAGACTTATTGGCTGTGAAATAAGTTAAGGGTATTTCAAATGGCTTGTTTGCAATGAAAGTTGCTATGTAGGGAATCACAGAAAGTCGAGGGGAAAATATGACAATATATACATTGCTATAGGTTGAACTAAGCCTTAGGAAATCAACAACGTAGAGGTCCTGACACTTAGAAACTTACAAGTAAGCTGGAATCTTCAAAAGTTCCAATCTTTATAAGTAAAAAGATTTATTAAAATGAATAACCAAGTGTTTTAATTGACATCAGAAGATCAAACCAATAAACCCTGAGATCATAGATAAAAGATAATAAAGATATGAGCAGAACTTAACACAACAGCTAACGTATAAAATTGAGGTGATTTAGTAAGTCCAAAGAATATTCTTTGAAAAGATTAAAAAGACACACTTTGATTAAGGAAAACAAAAACATAAGTAAAGAATATACAGAAAGATTCAGGACAATGTTATAGCAGAGAATATAAGAAATGCCAGTGAATTTGAATATTTCTGTAAAGGGGACCATTTCCTAGCTCCTAAAGTTTACAAAAACTGACACAAGAGGAAATCATTTAAGGTCCTCATGCCTGCCCTTGGCATTCTGAGAACACCCTGGCCTCAGAATGCAGCATCTGTAGTCCATGGTAACCTGCGGAGAGGGGGCGGGGCTGAGGGAGGTTGGAACACTGCCCTCACTGAGGGATTGGGTGTGGCCATCTCTGCTGTGACTGAACAAAGGGCAGGGGAGCAGGGCGCCCAGGGCAGGGCCCTCAGAGCCCGGCAGGCCCAGTGGGGTGTCACAAGCATTTAGGCCCAGGCCAAAGGGCGCCTTCTTTGTCTGCACAGCAGCCCAAACTCTCACCTTTCCACTAAGGCCGCCCTCTTACTTGAAGTGTGTGTGGAACCTGTCCGTGCAGTACACCTCGCAGCACAGCTAACCATAGGTCTGGGCCTCGTAGCTTCCTGCCAGGTAACCGAAGTTCGCAGGCATATGGGTCCCTGGGACACAGGCGGAGAGGCTCCTGCCCAGGCCACAGGCCGCCCACTGCCCCAGCCCCAGATGGGGGGCCGAAAAGCAGCTCTGTCTGAGTCCCCTGTCTCTAGAGGGAGTATTGGACCAACACTTCTAGAAAACGGGGTCCTCTTGGCAACTCATTAGAGGGACACAAATAAATCTTTGCCGACTTTCTGCTGAAACTTAGGAGCATTCACACTTAAGCCTCTTACAAGGTCAGCTGTTAAGCTAAACATGAGCTCATGATCTAAATTTACACAATAATGAAGAGATCAGCTACAAGGGGAGACAATCAGCAAAAACAATCAATACCAGAATTAGATTCCCAAGGCCATCCATCAGATGTTGGAATAATCAGGTGCAAGGCATGAAATATACATTAAACTGGAACTGAAACAAGAAACAAGGATGTTTTCACAGTCTGGTAGGATCTCTAAAACATTTTTAAAGTACATGTCATTGATAAAGCTAATTACTCAAAAGTTGTGTAATACAACAGATTAATCATTGAGAAGAGTGAAATTATGCTATTTTGAAAACTATGGTAGGTCAGATTTTCTGCCTAATTATATATGAAGATTTATCTAAAACATACACTATATTTCAAAGACTTATTGTCTGTGAAATAAGTTAAGGGTATTTCAAATGGCTTGTCTGCAATGAAAGGTGCTATGTAGGGAATCACAGAAAGTCGAGGGGAAAACATGACAATATATACATTGCTATAGGTTGAACTAAGCCTTAGGACATCAACAACGTAGAGGACCTGACACTTAGAAACTTACAAGTAAGCTGGAATCTTCAAAAGTTCCAATCTTTATAAGTAAAAAGATTTATTAAAATGAATAACCAAGTGTTTTAATTGACATCAGAAGATCAAACCAATAAATCCTGCGAACATAGATAAAAGATAATAAAGATATGAGCAGAACTTAATACAACAGCAAACGTATAAAATTGAGGTGATTGAGTAAGTCCAAAGAATATTCTTTGAAAAGATTGAAAAGACACACTTTGATTAAGGACAACAAAAACATAAGTAAAGAATATACAGAAAGAGTCAGGACAATGTTATAGCAGAGAATATAAGAAATGCCAGTGAATTTGAACATTTCTGTAAAGGGGACCATTTCCTAGCTCCTAAAGTTTATCAAAACTGACACAAGAGGAAATCATTTAAGGGCATCATGTCTGCCATTGGCATTCTCGGAACGCCCTGGCCTCAGAATGCAGCATCTGTAGTCCATGGTAACCTGCGGAGAAGGGGCGGGGCTGAGGGAGGTTGGAACACTGCCCTCACTGAGGGATTGGGTGTGGCCAACTCTGCTGTGACTGAACAAAGGGCAGGGGAGCAGGGCGCCCAGGGCAGGGCCCTCAGAGCCCGGCAGGCCCAGTGGGGTGTCACAAGCATTTAGGCCCAGGCCAAAGGGCGCCTTCTTTGTCTGCACAGCTGCCCAAACTCTCACCTTTCCACTAAGGCCGCCCTCTTACTTGAAGTGTGTGTGGAACCTGTCCGTGCAGTACACCTCGCTGCACAGCTAACCATAGGTCTGGGCATCGTGGCTTCCTGCCAGGTAACCGAAGTTCGTAGGCAGATGGGTCCCTGGGACACAGGCGGAGAGGCTCCTGCCCAGGCCACAGGCCGCCCACTGCCCCAGCCCCAGATGGGGGGCCGAAAAGCAGTTCTGTCTGAGTCCCCTGTCTCTAGAGGGAGTATTGGACCAACACTTCTAGAAAACGGGGTCCTCTTGGCAACTCATTAGAGGGACACAAATAAATCTTTGCCGACTTTCTGCTGAAACTTAGGAGCATTCACACCTAAGCCTCTTACAAGGTCAGCTGTTAAGCTAAACATGAGCTCATGATCTAAATTTACACAATAATGAAAAGATCAGATACAAGGGGAGACAATCAGCAAAACAATCAATATCAGAATTAGATTCCCAAGGCCATCCATCAGATGTTGGAATAATCAGGTGCAAGGCATGAAATATACATTAAACTGGAACTGAAATAAGAAACAAGGATGTTTTCACAGTCTGGTAGGATCTCTAAAACATTTTTAAAGTACATGTCATTGATAAAGCTAATTACTCAAAAGTTGTGTAATACAACAGATTAATCATTGAGAAGAGTGAAATTATGCTATTTTGAAACCTATGGCAGGTCAGATTTTCTGCCTAATTATATATGAAGATTTATCTAAAACATACACAATATTTCAAAGACTTATTGGCTGTGAAATAAGTTAAGGGTATTTCAAATGGCTTGTCTGCAATGAAAGTTGCTATGTAGGGAATCACAGAAAGTCGAGGGGAAAATATGTCAATATATACATTGCTATAGGTTGAACTAAGCCTTAGGACAGCAACCATGTAGAGGACCTGACACTTAGAAACTTACAAGTAAGCTGGAATCTTCAAAAGTTCAAGTCTTTATATGTAAAAAGTTTTATTAAAATGAATAACCAAGTGTTTTAATTGACATCAGAAGATCAAACCAATAGACCCTGAGAACATAGATAAAAGATAAATAAAAATATGGGCAGAACTTAATAAAATAGCAAACGTATAAAATTGAGGTGACTTAGTAAGTCCAAAGAATATTCTTTGAAAAGATTGAAAAGACACACTTTGATTAAGGAAAACAAAAACATAAGTAAAGAATATACAGAAAGAGTCAGGACAATGCTATAGCAGAGAATATATGAAATGCCAGTAAATTTGAACATTTCTGTAAAGGGGACCATTTCCTAGCTCCTAAAGTTTACCAAAACTGACAGAAGAGGAATTCATTTAAGGTCATCATGTCTTCCCTTGGCATTCTCGGAACACCCTGGACTTAGAATGCAGCATCTGTACTCCATGGTAACCTGCTGTCAGGGGGTGGGGCTGAGGGAGTTTGGAACACTGCCCTCACTGAGGGAGTGGGTGTGGCCATCTCTGCTGTGACTGAACAAAGGGTAGGGGAGCCGGGGGCCCAGTGCAGGGCCCTCAGAGCCAGGCAGGCGCAGTGGGGTGCAACTAGCATTTAGGCCCAGGCGAAAGGGTGCCTTCCTTGTCTGAACAGTTGCCCAAACTCTCACCTTTCCACTCAGGCCGCCCTCTTACTTGAAGTGGGTGTGGAATCTGTCCACGCAGTACACCTCGCAGCACAGCTAACCATAGGTCTGGGCCTCGTAGCTTCCTGCCAGGTGACCGAAGTTCGCAGGCAGATGGGTCCCTGGGACACACGCGGTGAGGCTCCGGCCCGGGCCACAGGCCGCCCACTGCCCCAGCCCCAGATCGGTGGACGCACAGAAGCCCTGTCTGAGTACCCTCCCTCTAGAGGGAGTATTGGACCAACACTTCTAGAAAACGGGGTCCTCGCGGCAACTCATTGGATGGACACAAATAAATCTTTGCCGACTTTCTGTTGAAACTTAGGAGCATTCACACCTAAGCCTCTTACAAGGTCAGCTGTTTAGCTAAACATGAGTTCATGATCTAAATTTACACAATAATGAAGAGATCAGCTACAAGGGGAGACAATCAGCTAAAACAATCAATACCAGAATTAGATTCCCAAGGCCATCCATCAGATGTTGGAATAATCAGGTGCAAGGCAGGATAAATACATAAAACTGGAACTGAAAAAAGAAACAAGGATGTTTTCACAGTCTGGTAGGATCTCTAAAACATTTTTAAAATACATGTCATTGATAAAGCTAAATACTGAAAGGTTGAGTAATACAAGAGATTAATCATTGAGAAGAGTGAAATTATGCTGTTTTGAAAACTATGGCAGGTCAGATTTTCTGCCTAATTATATAAGAAGATTTCTCAAAACACATAATTTGAATGACTGATTGGCTGTGAAATAAGTTAAGGGCATTTCAAATGGCTTGTCTGCAATGAAAGGTGCTATGTAGGGAATCACAGAAAGTCGAGGGTAAAATATGTCAATATATACATTGCTATATGTTGAACTAAGCCTTAGGACAGCAACAATGTAGAGGACCTGACACTTAGAAACCTACAAGTAAGCTGTAATCTTCAAAAGTTCAAATCTTTATAAGTAAAAAGATTTATTAAAATGAATAACCAAGTGTTTTAATTGACACCAGAAGATCAAACCAATAAACCCTGAGAACATAGCTAAAAGATAAATAAAGACATGAGCAGAACTTAATACAACAGCAAACGTATAA
This sequence comes from Mesoplodon densirostris, assembly GCF_025265405.1. Lineage (NCBI taxonomy): Eukaryota > Metazoa > Chordata > Mammalia > Artiodactyla > Ziphiidae > Mesoplodon > Mesoplodon densirostris. The sequence continues at coordinate 95,900,611 of NC_082666.1, forward strand.
AATTGAGGTTATTTAGTAAGTCCAAAGAATATTCTTTGAAAAGATTGAAAAGACACACTTTGATTAAGGAAAACTAAAGCATAAGTAAAGAATATACAGAAAGAGTCAGGACAATGTTATAGCAGAGAGTATATGAAATGCCAGTAAATTTGAACATTTCTGTAAAGGGGACCATTTCCTAGCTCCTAAAGTTTACCAAAACTGACACAAGAGGAAATCATTTAAGGTCATTATGTCTGCCCTTGGCATTCTCGGAACGCCCTGGCCTCAGAATGCAGCATCTGTAGTCCATGGTAACCTGCGCAGAGGGGGCGGGGCTGAGGGAGGTTGGAACACTGCCCTCAGTGAGGGAGTGTGTGTGGCCATCTCTGCTATGACTGAACAAAGGGCAGGGGAGCAGGGTGTCCAGGGCAGGGCCCTCAGAGCCAGGCAGGCACAGTGTGGTTTCACAAGCATTTAGGCCCAGGCCAAAGGGTGCCTTCTTTGTCTGAACAGCTGCCCAAACTCTCACCTTTCCACTCAGGCCACCCTCTTACTTGAAGTGTGTGTGGAAGCTGTCCGCGCAGTACACCTCGCTGCACAGCTAACCATAGGACTGGGCATCGTAGCTTCCTGCCAGGTGACCGAAGTTCGCAGGAAGATGGGTCCCTGGGACACACACGGAGAGGCTCCTGCCCGGGCCACAAGCCGCCCACTGCCCCAGCCCCAGTTCAGCGGCCGAAAATCAGCCCTGTCTGAGTCTCCTGCCTCTAGAAGGAGTATTGGACCAACACTTCTAGAAAATGGGGTCCTCACGGGCAACTCATTGGAGGGACAGAAATAAATCTTTGCCGAGTTTCTGCTGAAACTTAGGAGCGTTCACACCTAAGCCTCTTACAAGGTCAGCTCTTTAGCTAAACATGAGCTCATTATCGAAATTTACACAATAATGAAGTGATCAGCTACAAGGGGAGACAATCAGCAAAAACAATCAATACCAGAATTAGATTCCCAAGGCCATCCATCAGATGTTGGAATAATCAGGTGCAAGGCAGGATATATACATAACACTGGAACTGAAACAAGAAACAAGGGTGTTTTCAAATTCTGGTACGATCTCTAAAACATATTTAAAGTACATGTCATTGATAAAGCTAAATACTCAAAGGTTGTGTAATACAACAGATTAATCATTGAGAAGAGTGAAATTATTCTATTTTGAAACCTATGGCAGGTCAGATTTTCTGCCTAATTATATATGAAGATTTATCTAAAACATACACAATATTTCAAAGACTTATTGGCTGTGAAATAAGTTAAGGGTATTTCAAATGGCTTGTCTGCAATGAAAGTTGCTATGTAGGGAATCACAGAAAGTCGAGGGGAAAATATGATAATATATACATTGCTATAGGTTGAACTAAGTCTTAGGACATCAACAACGTAGAGGTCCTGACACTTAGAAACTTACAAGTAAGCTGGAATCTTCAAAAGTTCAAGTCTTTATAAGTAAAAAGATTTATTAAAATGAATAACCAAGTGTTTTAATTGACATCAGAAGATCAAACCAATAAACCCTGAGAACATAGATAAAAGATAATAAAGATATGGGCAGAACTTAACACAACACCTAACGTATAAAATTGAGGTGATTTAGTACGTCCAAAGAATACTCTTTGAAAAGATTAAAAAGACACACTTTGATTAAGGAAAACAAAAACATAAGTAAAGAATATACAGAAAGAGTCAGGACAATGTTACAGCAGAGAATATAAGAAATGCCAGTGAATTTGAACATTTCTGTAAAGGGGACCATTTCCTAGCTCCTAAAGTTTACCAAAACTGACACAAGAGGAAGTCATTTAAGGTCATCATGTCTGCCCTTGGCATTCTCGGAACGCCCTGGCCTCAGAATGCAGCATCTGTAGTCCATGGTAACCTGCGGAGAGGGGGCGGGGCTGAGGGAGGTTGGAACACTGCCCTCACTGAGGGAGTGGGTGTGGCCATCTCTGCTGTGACTGAACAAAGGGCAGGGGAGCAGGGCGCCCAGGGCAGGGCCCTCAGAGCCCGGAAGGGCCAGTGGGGTGTCACAAGCATTTAGGCCCAGGCCAAAGGGCGCCTTCTTTGTCTGCACAGCTGCCCAAACTCTCACCTTTCCACTCAGGCCGCCATCTTACTTGAAGTGTGTGTGGAACCTGTCTGTGCAGTACACCTCGCTGCACAGCTAACCATAGGTCTGGGCATCGTAGCTTCCTGCCAGGTGACCGAAGTTCGCAGGCAGATGGGTCCCTGGGACACAGGCGGAGAGGCTCCTGCCCGGGCCACAGGCCGCCCACAGCCCCAGCCCCAGATCGGGGGCCTCAAATCAGCCTTGCCTGAGTCCCCTGCATCTAGAGGGAGTATTGGACGAACACTTCTAGAAAATGGGGTCCTCACGGGCAACTCATTGGAGGGACACAAATAAATCTTTGCCGACTTTCTGCTGAAACTTAGGAGCGTTCACGCCTAAGCCTTTTACAAGGTCAGCTGTTTAGCTAAACATGAGCTCATGATCTAAATTTACACAATAATGAAGAGATCAGCTACAAGGGGAGACAATCAGCAAAAACAATCAATACCAGAATTAGATTCCCAAGGCCATCCATCAGATGTTGGAATAATCAGGTGCAAGGCAGGAAATATACATAAAACTGGAACTGAAACAAGAAACAAGTATGTTTTCACAGTCTGGTAGGGTCTCTAAAACATTCTTAAATTACATGTCATTGATAAAGCTAAATACTCAAAGGTTGTGTAATACAACAGATTAATCATTGAGAAGAGTGAAATTATGCTGTTTTGAAAACTATGGCAGGTAATATTTCCTGCCTAATTATATATGAAGATTTCTCGAAAACACATTATTTCAAAAACTTATTGGCTGTGAAATAAGTTAAGGGTATTTCAAATGGCTTGTCTGCAATGAAAGGTGCTATGTAGGGAATCAAAGAAAGTCGAGGGGAAAATATGTCAATATATACATTGCTATAGGTTGAACTAAGCCTTAGGACAGCAACCATGTAGAGGACCTGACACTTAGAAACTTACAAGTAAGCTGGAATCTTCAAAAGTTCAAGTCTTTATAAGTAAAAAGATTTATTAAAATGAATAACCAAGTGTTTTAATTGACATCAGAAGATCAAACCAATAAACCCTGAGAACATAGCTAAAGGATAAATAAAGATATGAGCAGAACTTAATACAACAGCAAACGTATAAAATTGAGGTGATTTAGTAAGTCCAAAGAATATTCTTTGAAAAGATTGAAAAGACACACTTTGATTAAGGAAAACAAAAACATAAGTAAAGAATATACAAAAAGAGTCAGGACAGTGTTAAAGCAGAGAATATATGAAATGCCAGTAAATTTGAACATTTCTGTAAAGGGGACCATTTCCTAGCTCCTAAAGTTTACCAAAACTGACACAAGAGGAAATCATTTAAGGTCATCAGGTCTGCCCTTGGCATTCTCGGAACGCCCTGGCCTCAGAATGCAGCATCTGTAGTCCATGGTACCCTGCGGAGAGGGGGCGGGGCTGAGGGAGGTTGGAACACTGCCTTCACTGAGGGAGTGGGTGTGGCCATCTCTGCTGTGACTGAACAAAGGGCAGGGGAGCAGGGGGCCCAGTGCAGGGGCCTCAGAGCCCTTCAGGCCCAGTGGTGTGTCACAAGCATTTAGGCCCAGGCCAAAAGGCACATTCTTCTTCTGCACAGCTGCCCAAACTCTCACCTTTCCACTCAGGCCGCCCTCTTACTTGAAGTGTGTGTGGAACCTCTCCGCGCAGTACACCTCGCTGCACAGATAACTATAGGTCTGAGCATCATAGCTTCCTGCCATTTGACCGAAGTTCGCAGGCAGATATGTGCCTGGGACACATGCGGAGAGGCTCCTGCCCATGACACAGGCCGCCCACTGCCCCAGCCCCAGATCGGGGGCCGCAAAGCAGCCCTGTCTGAGTCCCTTCCCTCTAGAGGGAGTATTGGACCAACAATTCTTGAAAAAGGGGTCCTCGCGGGCAATTCATTGGAGGGACACAAATAAATCTTTGCCGAGTTTCTGCAGAAACTTTGGAGCGTTCACACCTAAGCCTCTTACAAGGTCAGCTGTTTAGCTAAACATGAGCTCATGATCTAAATTTACACAATAATAAAGAGATCAGCTACAAGGGGAGACAATCAGCAAAAACAATCAATACCAGAATTAGATTCCCAAGGCCATCCATCAGATGTTGGAATAATCAGGTGCAAGGCAGGATATATACATAAATCTGGAACTGAAACAAGAAACAAGGATGTTTTCACAGTCTGGTAGGATCTCTAAAACATTTTTAAAGTACATGTCATTGATAAAGCTAAATACTCAAAGGTTGTGTAATACAACAGATTAATCATTGAGAAGAGTGAAATTATGCTGTTTTGAAAACTATGGCAGGTCAGATTTTCTGCCTAATTATATAAGAAGATATCTCTAAAACATACACATTATTTCCAAGACTTATTGGCTGTGAAATAAGTTAAGGGTATTTCAAATGGCTTGTCTGCAATGAAAGGTGCTATGTAGGGAATCACAGAAAGTCGAGGGGAAAATATGTTAATATATACATTGCTATATGTTGAACTAAGCCTTAGGAAAGCAACAATGTAGAGGACCTGACCCTTAGAAACTTGCAAGAAAGCTAGAATCTTCAAAATTTACAATCTTTATAAGTAAAAAGATTTATTAAAATGAATAACCAAGTGTTTTAATTGACATCAGAAGATCAAACCAATAAACCCTGAGAACATAGATAAAAGATAAATAAAGATATGAGCAGAACTTAATACAACAGCAAACGTATAAAATTGAGGTGATTTGGTAAGTCCAAAGAATATTCTTTGAAAAGATTGAAAAGACACACTTTGATTAAGGAAAACAAAAACATAAGTAAAGAATATACAGAAAGAGTCAGGACAATGTTATAGCAGAGAATACATTAAATGCCAGTAAATTTGGACATTTCTGTAAAGGGGACCATTTCCTAGCTCCTAAAGTTTACCAAAACTGACAGAAGAGGAATTCATTTAAGGTCATCATGTCTGCCCTTGGCATTCTCGGAACGCCCTGGACTTAGAATGCAGCATCTGTACTCCATGGTAACCTGCTGTCAGGGGGCAGGGCTGAGGGAGTTTGGAACACTGCCCTCACTGAGGGAGTGGGTGTGGCCATCTCTGCTGTGACTGAACAAAGGGTAGGGGAGCCGGGGGCCCAGTGCAGGGCCCTCAGAGCCAGGCAGGCCCAGTGGGGTGCAACTAGCATTTAGGCCCAGGCGAAAGGGTGCCTTCCTTGTCTGAACAGCTGCCCAAACTCTCACCTTTCCACTCAGGCCGCCCTCTTACTTGAAGTGGGTGTGGAATCTGTCCACGCAGTACACCTCGCAGCACAGCTAACCATAGGTCTGGGCCTCGTAGCTTCCTGCCAGGTGACCGAAGTTCGCAGGCAGATGGGTCCCTGGGACACACGCGGTGAGGCTCCGGCCCGGGCCACAGGCCGCCCACTGCCCCAGCCGCAGTTGGGTGGACGCACAGAAGCCCTGTCTGAGTCCCCTCCCTCTAGAGGGAGTATTGGACCAACACTTCTAGAAAACGGGGTCCTCGCTGCAACTCATTGGAGGGACACAAATAAATCTTTGCCGACTTTCTGCTGAAACTTAGGAGCATTCACACCTAAGCCTCTTACAAGGTCAGCTGTTTAGCTAAACATGAGTTCATGATCTAAATTTACACAATAATGAAGAGATCAGCTACAAGGGGAGACAATCAGCTAAAACAATCAATACCAGAATTAGATTCCCAAGGCCATCCATCAGATGTTGGAATAATCAGGTGCAAGGCAGGATAAATACATAAAACTGGAACTGAAAAAAGAAACAAGGATGTTTTCACAGTCTGGTAGGATCTCTAAAACATTTTTAAAATACATGTCATTGATAAAGCTAAATACTGAAAGGTTGAGTAATACAAGAGATTAATCATTGAGAAGAGTGAAATTATGCTGTTTTGAAAACTATGGCAGGTCAGATTTTCTGCCTAATTATATAAGAAGATTTCTCGAAAACACATAATTTGAATGACTGATTGGCTGTGAAATAAGTTAAGGGCATTTCAAATGGCTTGTCTGCAATGAAAGGTGCTATGTAGGGAATCACAGAAAGTCGAGGGTAAAATATGTCAATATATACATTGCTATATGTTGAACTAAGCCTTAGGACAGCAACCATGTAGAGGACCTGACACTTAGAAACCTACAAGTAAGCTGTAATCTTCAAAAGTTCAAATCTTTATAAGTAAAAAGATTTATTAAAATGAATAACCAAGTGTTTTAATTGACACCAGAAGATCAAACCAATAAACCCTGAGAACATAGCTAAAAGATAAATAAAGACATGAGCAGAACTTAATACAACAGCAAACGTATAAAATTGAGGTTATTTAGTAAGTCCAAAGAATATTCTTTGAAAAGATTGAAAAGACACACTTTGATTAAGGAAAACTAAAGCATAAGTAAAGAATATACAGAAAGAGTCAGGACAATGTTATAGCAGAGAATATATGAAATGCCAGTAAATTTGAACATTTCTGTAAAGGGGACCATTTCCTAGCTCCTAAAGTTTACCAAAACTGACACAAGAGGAAATCATTTAAGGTCATTATGTCTGCCCTTGGCATTCTCGGAACGCCCTGGCCTCAGAATGCAGCATCTGTAGTCCATGGTAACCTGCGCAGAGGGGGCGGGGCTGAGGGAGGTTGGAACACTGCCCTCAGTGAGGGAGTGTGTGTGGCCATCTCTGCTATGACTGAACAAAGGGCAGGGGAGCAGGGTGTCCAGGGCAGGGCCCTCAGAGCCAGGCAGGCACAGTGTGGTTTCACAAGCATTTAGGCCCAGGCCAAAGGGTGCCTTCTTTGTCTGCACAGCTGCCCAAACTCTCACCTTTCCACTCAGGCCACCCTCTTACTTGAAGTGTGTGTGGAAGCTGTCCGCGCAGTACACCTCGCTGCACAGCTAACCATAGGACTGGGCATCGTAGCTTCCTGCCAGGTGACCAAAGTTCGCAGGAAGATGGGTCCCTGGGACACACACGGAGAGGCTCCTGCCCGGGCCACAGGCCGCCCACTGCCCCAGCCCCAGTTCAGCGGCCGAAAATCAGCCCTGTCTGAGTCTCCTGCCTCTAGAAGGAGTATTGGACCAACACTTCTAGAAAATGGGGTCCTCACGGGCAACTCATTGGAGGGACAGAAATAAATCTTTGCCGACTTTCTGCTGAAACTTAGGAGCGTTCACACCTAAGCCTCTTACAAGGTCAGCTCTTTAGCTAAACATGAGCTCATTATCGAAATTTACACAATAATGAAGTGATCAGCTACAAGGGGAGACAATCAGCAAAAACAATCAATACCAGAATTAGATTCCCAAGGCCATCCATCAGATGTTGGAATAATCAGGTGCAAGGCAGGATATATACATAACACTGGAACTGAAACAAGAAACAAGGGTGTTTTCAAATTCTGGTACGATCTCTAAAACATATTTAAAGTACATGTCATTGATAAAGCTAAATACTCAAAGGTTGTGTAATACAACAGATTAATCATTGAGAAGAGTGAAATTATTCTATTTTGAAACCTATGGCAGGTCAGATTTTCTGCCTAATTATATATGAAGATTTATCTAAAACATACACAATATTTCAAAGACTTATTGGCTGTGAAATAAGTTAAGGGTATTTCAAATGGCTTGTCTGCAATGAAAGTTGCTATGTAGGGAATCACAGAAAGTCGAGGGGAAAATATGATAATATATACATTGCTATAGGTTGAACTAAGTCTTAGGACATCAACAACGTAGAGGTCCTGACACTTAGAAACTTACAAGTAAGCTGGAATCTTCAAAAGTTCAAGTCTTTATAAGTAAAAAGATTTATTAAAATGAATAACCAAGTGTTTTAATTGACATCAGAAGATCAAACCAATAAACCCTGAGAACATAGATAAAAGATAATAAAGATATGGGCAGAACTTAACACAACACCTAACGTATAAAATTGAGGTGATTTAGTACGTCCAAAGAATACTCTTTGAAAAGATTAAAAAGACACACTTTGATTAAGGAAAACAAAAACATAAGTAAAGAATATACAGAAAGAGTCAGGACAATGTTACAGCAGAGAATATAAGAAATGCCAGTGAATTTGAACATTTCTGTAAAGGGGACCATTTCCTAGCTCCTAAAGTTTACCAAAACTGACACAAGAGGAAGTCATTTAAGGTCATCATGTCTGCCCTTGGCATTCTCGGAACGCCCTGGCCTCAGAATGCAGCATCTGTAGTCCATGGTAACCTGCGGAGAGGGGGCGGGGCTGAGGGAGGTTGGAACACTGCCCTCACTGAGGGAGTGGGTGTGGCCATCTCTGCTGTGACTGAACAAAGGGCAGGGGAGCAGGGCGCCCAGGGCAGGGCCCTCAGAGCCCGGAAGGGCCAGTGGGGTGTCACAAGCATTTAGGCCCAGGCCAAAGGGCGCCTTCTTTGTCTGCACAGCTGCCCAAACTCTCACCTTTCCACTCAGGCCGCCATCTTACTTGAAGTGTGTGTGGAACCTGTCTGTGCAGTACACCTCGCTGCACAGCTAACCATAGGTCTGGGCATCGTAGCTTCCTGCCAGGTGACCGAAGTTCGCAGGCAGATGGGTCCCTGGGACACAGGCGGAGAGGCTCCTGCCCGGGCCACAGGCCGCCCACAGCCCCAGCCCCAGATCGGGGGCCTCAAATCAGCCTTGCCTGAGTCCCCTGCATCTAGAGGGAGTATTGGACGAACACTTCTAGAAAATGGGGTCCTCACGGGCAACTCATTGGAGGGACACAAATAAATCTTTGCCGACTTTCTGCTGAAACTTAGGAGCGTTCACGCCTAAGCCTTTTACAAGGTCAGCTGTTTAGCTAAACATGAGCTCATGATCTAAATTTACACAATAATGAAGAGATCAGCTACAAGGGGAGACAATCAGCAAAAACAATCAATACCAGAATTAGATTCCCAAGGCCATCCATCAGATGTTGGAATAATCAGGTGCAAGGCAGGAAATATACATAAAACTGGAACTGAAACAAGAAACAAGTATGTTTTCACAGTCTGGTAGGGTCTCTAAAACATTCTTAAATTACATGTCATTGATAAAGCTAAATACTCAAAGGTTGTGTAATACAACAGATTAATCATTGAGAAGAGTGAAATTATGCTGTTTTGAAAACTATGGCAGGTAATATTTCCTGCCTAATTATATATGAAGATTTCTCGAAAACACATTATTTCAAAAACTTATTGGCTGTGAAATAAGTTAAGGGTATTTCAAATGGCTTGTCTGCAATGAAAGGTGCTATGTAGGGAATCAAAGAAAGTCGAGGGGAAAATATGTCAATATATACATTGCTATAGGTTGAACTAAGCCTTAGGACAGCAACCATGTAGAGGACCTGACACTTAGAAACTTACAAGTAAGCTGGAATCTTCAAAAGTTCAAGTCTTTATAAGTAAAAAGATTTATTAAAATGAATAACCAAGTGTTTTAATTGACATCAGAAGATCAAACCAATAAACCCTGAGAACATAGCTAAAGGATAAATAAAGATATGAGCAGAACTTAATACAACAGCAAACGTATAAAATTGAGGTGATTTAGTAAGTCCAAAGAATATTCTTTGAAAAGATTGAAAAGACACACTTTGATTAAGGAAAACAAAAACATAAGTAAAGAATATACAAAAAGAGTCAGGACAGTGTTAAAGCAGAGAATATATGAAATGCCAGTAAATTTGAACATTTCTGTAAAGGGGACCATTTCCTAGCTCCTAAAGTTTACCAAAACTGACACAAGAGGAAATCATTTAAGGTCATCAGGTCTGCCCTTGGCATTCTCGGAACGCCCTGGCCTCAGAATGCAGCATCTGTAGTCCATGGTACCCTGCGGAGAGGGGGCGGGGCTGAGGGAGGTTGGAACACTGCCTTCACTGAGGGAGTGGGTGTGGCCATCTCTGCTGTGACTGAACAAAGGGCAGGGGAGCAGGGGGCCCAGTGCAGGGGCCTCAGAGCCCTTCAGGCCCAGTGGTGTGTCACAAGCATTTAGGCCCAGGCCAAAAGGCACATTCTTCTTCTGCACAGCTGCCCAAACTCTCACCTTTCCACTCAGGCCGCCCTCTTACTTGAAGTGTGTGTGGAACCTCTCCGCGCAGTACACCTCGCTGCACAGATAACTATAGGTCTGAGCATCATAGCTTCCTGCCATTTGACCGAAGTTCGCAGGCAGATATGTGCCTGGGACACATGCGGAGAGGCTCCTGCCCATGACACAGGCCGCCCACTGCCCCAGCCCCAGATCGGGGGCCGCAAAGCAGCCCTGTCTGAGTCCCTTCCCTCTAGAGGGAGTATTGGACCAACAATTCTTGAAAAAGGGGTCCTCGCGGGCAATTCATTGGAGGGACACAAATAAATCTTTGCCGAGTTTCTGCAGAAACTTTGGAGCGTTCACACCTAAGCCTCTTACAAGGTCAGCTGTTTAGCTAAACATGAGCTCATGATCTAAATTTACACAATAATAAAGAGATCAGCTACAAGGGGAGACAATCAGCAAAAACAATCAATACCAGAATTAGATTCCCAAGGCCATCCATCAGATGTTGGAATAATCAGGTGCAAGGCAGGATATATACATAAATCTGGAACTGAAACAAGAAACAAGGATGTTTTCACAGTCTGGTAGGATCTCTAAAACATTTTTAAAGTACATGTCATTGATAAAGCTAAATACTCAAAGGTTGTGTAATACAACAGATTAATCATTGAGAAGAGTGAAATTATGCTGTTTTGAAAACTATGGCAGGTCAGATTTTCTGCCTAATTATATAAGAAGATATCTCTAAAACATACACATTATTTCCAAGACTTATTGGCTGTGAAATAAGTTAAGGGTATTTCAAATGGCTTGTCTGCAATGAAAGGTGCTATGTAGGGAATCACAGAAAGTCGAGGGGAAAATATGTTAATATATACATTGCTATATGTTGAACTAAGCCTTAGGAAAGCAACAATGTAGAGGACCTGACCCTTAGAAACTTGCAAGAAAGCTAGAATCTTCAAAATTTACAATCTTTATAAGTAAAAAGATTTATTAAAATGAATAACCAAGTGTTTTAATTGACATCAGAAGATCAAACCAATAAACCCTGAGAACATAGATAAAAGATAAATAAAGATATGAGCAGAACTTAATACAACAGCAAACGTATAAAATTGAGGTGATTTGGTAAGTCCAAAGAATATTCTTTGAAAAGATTGAAAAGACACACTTTGATTAAGGAAAACAAAAACATAAGTAAAGAATATACAGAAAGAGTCAGGACAATGTTATAGCAGAGAATACATTAAATGCCAGTAAATTTGGACATTTCTGTAAAGGGGACCATTTCCTAGCTCCTAAAGTTTACCAAAACTGACAGAAGAGGAATTCATTTAAGGTCATCATGTCTGCCCTTGGCATTCTCGGAACGCCCTGGACTTAGAATGCAGCATCTGTACTCCATGGTAACCTGCTGTCAGGGGGCAGGGCTGAGGGAGTTTGGAACACTGCCCTCACTGAGGGAGTGGGTGTGGCCATCTCTGCTGTGACTGAACAAAGGGTAGGGGAGCCGGGGGCCCAGTGCAGGGCCCTCAGAGCCAGGCAGGCCCAGTGGGGTGCAACTAGCATTTAGGCCCAGGCGAAAGGGTGCCTTCCTTGTCTGAACAGCTGCCCAAACTCTCACCTTTCCACTCAGGCCGCCCTCTTACTTGAAGTGGGTGTGGAATCTGTCCACGCAGTACACCTCGCAGCACAGCTAACCATAGGTCTGGGCCTCGTAGCTTCCTGCCAGGTGACCGAAGTTCGCAGGCAGATGGGTCCCTGGGACACACGCGGTGAGGCTCCGGCCCGGGCCACAGGCCACCCACTGCCCCAGCCGCAGTTGGGTGGACGCACAGAAGCCCTGTCTGAGTCCCCTCCCTCTAGAGGGAGTATTGGACCAACACTTCTAGAAAACGGGGTCCTCGCTGCAACTCATTGGAGGGACACAAATAAATCTTTGCCGACTTTCTGCTGAAACTTAGGAGCATTCACACCTAAGCCTCTTACAAGGTCAGCTGTTTAGCTAAACATGAGTTCATGATCTAAATTTACACAATAATGAAGAGATCAGCTACAAGGGGAGACAATCAGCTAAAACAATCAATACCAGAATTAGATTCCCAAGGCCATCCATCAGATGTTGGAATAATCAGGTGCAAGGCAGGATAAATACATAAAACTGGAACTGAAAAAAGAAACAAGGATGTTTTCACAGTCTGGTAGGATCTCTAAAACATTTTTAAAATACATGTCATTGATAAAGCTAAATACTGAAAGGTTGAGTAATACAAGAGATTAATCATTGAGAAGAGTGAAATTATGCTGTTTTGAAAACTATGGCAGGTCAGATTTTCTGCCTAATTATATAAGAAGATTTCTCGAAAACACATAATTTGAATGACTGATTGGCTGTGAAATAAGTTAAGGGCATTTCAAATGGCTTGTCTGCAATGAAAGGTGCTATGTAGGGAATCACAGAAAGTCGAGGGTAAAATATGTCAATATATACATTGCTATATGTTGAACTAAGCCTTAGGACAGCAACCATGTAGAGGACCTGACACTTAGAAACCTACAAGTAAGCTGTAATCTTCAAAAGTTCAAATCTTTATAAGTAAAAAGATTTATTAAAATGAATAACCAAGTGTTTTAATTGACACCAGAAGATCAAACCAATAAACCCTGAGAACATAGCTAAAAGATAAATAAAGACATGAGCAGAACTTAATACAACAGCAAACGTATAAAATTGAGGTTATTTAGTAAGTCCAAAGAATATTCTTTGAAAAGATTGAAAAGACACACTTTGATTAAGGAAAACTAAAGCATAAGTAAAGAATATACAGAAAGAGTCAGGACAATGTTATAGCAGAGAATATATGAAATGCCAGTAAATTTGAACATTTCTGTAAAGGGGACCATTTCCTAGCTCCTAAAGTTTACCAAAACTGACACAAGAGGAAATCATTTAAGGTCATTATGTCTGCCCTTGGCATTCTCGGAACGCCCTGGCCTCAGAATGCAGCATCTGTAGTCCATGGTAACCTGCGCAGAGGGGGCGGGGCTGAGGGAGGTTGGAACACTGCCCTCAGTGAGGGAGTGTGTGTGGCCATCTCTGCTATGACTGAACAAAGGGCAGGGGAGCAGGGTGTCCAGGGCAGGGCCCTCAGAGCCAGGCAGGCACAGTGTGGTTTCACAAGCATTTAGGCCCAGGCCAAAGGGTGCCTTCTTTGTCTGCACAGCTGCCCAAACTCTCACCTTTCCACTCAGGCCACCCTCTTACTTGAAGTGTGTGTGGAAGCTGTCCGCGCAGTACACCTCGCTGCACAGCTAACCATAGGACTGGGCATCGTAGCTTCCTGCCAGGTGACCAAAGTTCGCAGGAAGATGGGTCCCTGGGACACACACGGAGAGGCTCCTGCCCGGGCCACAGGCCGCCCACTGCCCCAGCCCCAGTTCAGCGGCCGAAAATCAGCCCTGTCTGAGTCTCCTGCCTCTAGAAGGAGTATTGGACCAACACTTCTAGAAAATGGGGTCCTCACGGGCAACTCATTGGAGGGACAGAAATAAATCTTTGCCGACTTTCTGCTGAAACTTAGGAGCGTTCACACCTAAGCCTCTTACAAGGTCAGCTCTTTAGCTAAACATGAGCTCATTATCGAAATTTACACAATAATGAAGTGATCAGCTACAAAGGGAGACAATCAGCAAAAACAATCAATACCAGAATTAGATTCCCAAGGCCATCCATCAGATGTTGGAATAATCAGGTGCAAGGCAGGATATATACATAACACTGGAACTGAAACAAGAAACAAGGGTGTTTTCAAATTCTGGTACGATCTCTAAAACATTTTTAAAGTACATGTCATTGATAAAGCTAAATACTCAAAGGTTGTGTAATACAACAGATTAATCATTGAGAAGAGTGAAATTATGCTGTTTTGAAAATTATGGCAGGTGAGATTTTCTTCCTAATTATATAAGAAGATTTCTCTAAAACATACACATTATTTCAAAGATTTATTGGCTGTGAAATAAGTTAGGGTATTTCAAACGGCTTGTCTGCAATGAAAGGTGCTATGTAGGGAATCACAGAAAGTCGAGGGGAAAATATGTCAAAATATATACATTGCTATACGTAGAACTAAGCCTTAGGACAGCAACAATGTAGAGGACCTGACACTTAGAAACTTGCAAGTAAGCTGGAATCTTCAAGAGTTCAAATATTTATAAGTAAAAAGATTTATTAAAATGAATAACCAAGTGTTTTAATTGACATCAGAAGATCAAACCAATAAACCCTGAGAACATAGATAAAAGATAAATAAAGATATGAGCAGAACTTAATACAACAGCAAACGTATAAAATTGAGGTGATTTAGTAAGTCCAAAGAATATTCTTTGAAAAGATTGAAAAGACACACTTTGATTAAGGAAAACAAAAACATAAGTGAAGAATATACAGAAAGAATCAGGACAATGTTATAGCAGAGAATATATGAAATGCCAGTAAATTTGAACATTTCTGTAAAGGGGACCATTTCCTAGCTCCTAAAGTTTACCAAAACTGACACAAGAGGAAGTCATTTAAGGTCATCATGTCTGCCCTTGGCATTCTCGGAACGCCCTGGACTCAGAATGCAGCAACTGTAGTCCATGGTAACCTGAGGAGAGGGGGCGGGGCTGAGGCAGGTTGGAACACTGCCCTCACTGAGGGAGTGGGTGTGGCCATCTCTGCTGTGACTGAACAAAGGGAAGGGGAGCATGGGGCCGAGGGCAGGGCCGTCAGAGCCCGGCAGGCCCAGTGGGGTGTCACAAGCATTTAGGCCCAGGCCAAAGGGCGCCTTCTTTGTCTGAACAGCTGCCCAAACTCTCACCTTTCCACTCAGGCCGCCCTCTTACTTGAAGTGTGTGTGGAACCTCTCCACGCAGTACACCTCGCTGCACAGCTAACCATAGGTCTGGGCATCGTAGCTTCCTGCCAGGTGACCGATGTTCGCAGGTAGATCGGTCCCTGGGACACACGCGGAGAGGCTCCTGCCCGGGCCACAGGCCGCCCACTACCCCAGCCCCAGATTGGTGCCGCACAGAAGCCCTGTCTGAGTCCCCTCCCTCTAGAGGGAGTATTTAACCAACACTTCTAGAAAACGGAGTCCTCGCGCGCAAATCATTGGAGGGACACAAATTAATCTTTGCCGACTTTCTGCTGAAACTTAGGAGCATTCACACCTAAGCCTCTTACACGGTCAGCTGTTTAGCTAAACATGAGCTCATGATCTAAATTTACACAATAATGAAGAGATCAGCTACAAGGGGAGACAATCAGCAAAAACAATCAATACCAGAATTAGATTCCCAAGGCCATCCATCAGAAGTTGGAATAATCAGGTGCAACGCAGGATATATACATAAAACTGGAACTGAAACAAGAAACAAGGATGTTTTCAAAGTCTGGTAGGATCTCTAAAACATTATTAAAGTACATGTCATTGATAAAGCTAAATACTCAAAGGTTGTGTAATACAACAGATTAATCATTGAGAAGAGTGAAATTATGCTGTTTCGAAAACTATGGCAGGTCAGATTTTCTGCCTAATTATATAAGAAGATTTCTCTAAAACATACACATTATTTCAAAGAGTTATTGGCTGTGAAATAACTTAAGGGTATTTCAAATGGCTTGTCTGCAATGAAAGGTGCTATGTAGGGAATCACAGAAAGTCGAGGGGAAAATATGTCAATATATACATTGCTATAGGTTGAACTAAGCCTTAGGACAGCAACAATGTAGAGGACCTGACCCTTAGAAGCTTACAAGTAAGCTGGAATCTTCAAAAGTTCCAATATTTATAAGTAAAAAGATTTATTAAAATGAATAACCAAGTGTTTAAATTGACATCAGAAGATCAAACCAATAAACCCTGAGAACATAGATAAAAGATAAATAAAGATATGAGCAGAACTTAATACAACAGCAAACGTATAAAATTGAGGTGATTTAGTAAGTCCAAAGAATATTCTTTGAAAAGATTGAGAAGACACACTTTGATTAAGGAAAACAAAAACGTAAGTAAAGAATATCCAGAAAGAGACAGGACAAAGTTATAGCAGAGAATATATGAAATGCCAGTAAATTTGAATATTTCTGTAAAGGGGACCATTTCCTAGCTCCTAAAGTTTACCAAAACTGACACAAGAGGAAATCATTTAAGGTCATCAGGTCTGCCCTTGGCATTCTCGGAACGCCCTGGCCTCAGAATTCAGCATCTGTAGTCCATGGTAACCTGCGGAGAGGGGGCGGGGCTGAGTGTGGTTGGAACACTGCCCTCACTGAGGGAGTGGGTGTGGCCATCTCTGCTGTGACTGAACAATGGCAGGGGAGCATGGGTCCCAGGGAAGGGCCCTCAGAGCCCAGCAGGCCCAGTGTGGTGTCACAAGCATTTAGGCCCAGACCAAAGGGCGCCTTCTTTGTCTGAAGAGCTGCCCAAACTCTCACCTTTCCACTCAGGCCGCCCTCTTACTTGAAGTGTGTTTGGAAGCTGTCCACGCAGTACACTTCGCTACACAGCTAACCATAGGTCTGGGCATCGTAGCTTCCTGGCAGGTGACCGAAGTTCGCAGGCATATGAGTCCCTGGGACACACGTGGAGAGGCTCCTGCCCGGGCCACAGGCGGCCCACTGCCCCAGCCCCAGATCAGGGGCCGCAAAGCAGCCATGTCTGAGTCCCCTGCCTCTGGAGGGAGTATTGTACCAACACTTCTAGAAATAGGTGTCGTCGCGGGCAACTCATTGGAGGGACACAAATAAATCTTTGCCGACTTTCTGCTGAAACTTAGGAGCGTTCACACCTAAGCCTCTTACAAGGTCAGCTGTTTAGCTAAACATGAGCTCATGATCTAAATTTACACAATAATGAAGAGATCAGTTACAAGGGGAGACAATCAGCAAAAACAATCAATACCAGAATTAGATTCCCAAGGCCATCCATCAGATGTTGGAATAATCAGGTGCAAGGCAGGATATATACATAAAACTGGAACTGAAACAAGAAACAAGGATGTTTTCAAAGTCTGGTACGATCTCTAAAACATTTTTAAAGTACATGTCATTGATAAAGCTAAATACTCAAAGGTTGTGTAATCCAACAGATTAATCATTGAGAAGAGTGAAATTATGCTGTTTCGAAAACTATGGCAGGTCAGATTTTCTGCCTAATTATATAAGAAGATTTATCTAAAACATACACATTATTTCAAAGAGTTATTGGCTGTGAAATAACTTAAGGGTATTTCAAATGGCTTGTCTGCAATGAAAGGTGCTATGTAGGGAATCACAGAAAGTCGAGGGGAATATGTGTCAATATATACATTGCTATAGGTGAACTAAGCCTTAGGACAGCAACAATGTAGAGGACCTGACCCTTAGAAGCTTACAAGTAAGCTGGAATCTTCAAAAGTTACAATTTTTATAAGTAAAAATATTTATTAAAATGAATAACCAAGTGTTTTAATTGACATCAGAAGATCAAACCAATAAACCCTGAGAACATAGATAAAAGAAAAATAAAGATATGAGCAGAACTTAATACAACAGCAAACGTATAAAATTGAGGTGATTTAGTAAATCCAAAGAATATTCTTTGAAAAGATTTAAAAGACACACTTTGAGTAAGGAAAACAAAAACATAAGTAAAGAATATATAGAAAGAGTCAGGACAATGTTATAGCAAAGAATATATGAAATGCCAGTAAATTTGAATATTTCTGTAAAGGGGACCATTTCCTAGCTCCTAAAGTTTACCAAAACTGAGACAAGAGGAAATCATTTAAGGTCCTCATGTCTGCCCTTGGCATTCTGAGAACGCCCTGGCCTCAGAATGCAGCATCTGTAGTCCATGGTAACCTGCGGAGGTGGGGCGGGGCTGAGGGAGTTTGGAACACTGCCCTCACTGAGGGAGTGGGTGTGGCCATCTCTGCTGTGACTGAACAAAGTGCAGGGGAGCAGGGGTCCCAGGGAAGGGCACTCAGAGCCCAGCAGGCCCAGTGTGGTTTCACAAGCATTTAGTCCCAGGCCAAAGGGTGCCTTCTTTGCCTGAACAGCTGCCCAAACTCTCACCTTTCCACTCAGGCCACCCTCTTTCTTGAAGTGTGTGTGGAAGCTGTCCGCGCAGTACACCTCGCTGCACAGCTAACCATAGGACTGGGCATCGTAGCTTCATGCCAGGTGACCGAAGTTCGCAGGAAGATGGGTCCCTGGGACACACACGGAGAGGCTCCTGCCCGGGCCACAGGCCGCCCACTGCCCCAGCCCCAGTTCAGCGGCCGAAAATCAGCCCTGTCTGAGTCTCCTGCCTCTAGAAGGAGTATTGGACCAACACTTCTAGAAAATGGGGTCCTCACGGGCAACTCATTGGAGGGACAGAAATAAATCTTTGCCGACTTTCTGCTGAAACTTAGGAGCGTTCACACCTAAGCCTCTTACAAGGTCAGCTGTTTAGCTAAACATGAGCTCATGATATAAATTTACACAATAATGAAGAGATCAGCTACAAGGGGAGACAATCAGCAAAAACAATCAATACCAGAATTAGATTCCCAAGGCCATCCATCAGATGTTGGAATAATCAGGTGCAAGGCAGGATACATACATAACACTGGAACTGAAACAAGAAACTAGGGTGTTTTCAAATTCTGGTACGATCTGTAAAACATTTTTAAAGTACATGTCATTGATAAAGCTAAATACTCAAAGGTTGTGTAATACAACAGATTAATCATTGAGAAGAGTGAAATTATGCTGTTTTGAAAATTATGGCAGGTGAGATTTTCTTCCTAATTATATAAGAAGATTTCTCTAAAACATACACATTATTTCAAAGACTTATTGGCTGTGAAATAAGTTAGGGTATTTCAAACGGCTTGTCTGCAATGAAAGGTGCTATGTAGGGAATCACAGAAAGTCGAGGGGAAAATATGTCAAAATATATACATTGCTATACGTAGAACTAAGCCTTAGGACAGCAACAATGTAGAGGACCTGACACTTAGAAACTTGCAAGTAAGCTGGAATCTTCAAGAGTTCAAATATTTATAAGTAAAAAGATTTATTAAAATGAATAACCAAGTGTTTTAATTGACATCAGAAGATCAAACCAATAAACCCTGAGAACATAGATAAAAGATAAATAAAGATATGAGCAGAACTTAATACAACAGCAAACGTATAAAATTGAGGTGATTTAGTAAGTCCAAAGAATATTCTTTGAAAAGATTGAAAAGACACACTTTGATTAAGGAAAACAAAAACATAAGTGAAGAATATACAGAAAGAATCAGGACAATGTTATAGCAGAGAATATATGAAATGCCAGTAAATTTGAACATTTCTGTAAAGGGGACCATTTCCTAGCTCCTAAAGTTTACCAAAACTGACACAAGAGGAAGTCATTTAAGGTCATCATGTCTGCCCTTGGCATTCTCGGAACGCCCTGGACTCAGAATGCAGCAACTGTAGTCCATGGTAACCTGCGGAGAGGGGGCGGGGCTGAGGGAGGTTGGAACACTGCCCTCACTGAGGGAGTGGGTGTGGCCATCTCTGCTGTGACTGAACAAAGGGAAGGGGAGCATGGGGCCGAGGGCAGGGCCGTCAGAGCCCGGCAGGCCCAGTGGGGTGTCACAAGCATTTAGGCCCAGGCCAAAGGGCGCCTTCTTTGTCTGAACAGCTGCCCAAACTCTCACCTTTCCACTCAGGCCGCCCTCTTACTTGAAGTGTGTGTGGAACCTCTCCACGCAGTACACCTCGCTGCACAGCTAACCATAGGTCTGGGCATCGTAGCTTCCTGCCAGGTGACCGATGTTCGCAGGTAGATCGGTCCCTGGGACACACGCGGAGAGGCTCCTGCCCGGGCCACAGGCCGCCCACTACCCCAGCCCCAGATTGGTGCCGCACAGAAGCCCTGTCTGAGTCCCCTCCCTCTAGAGGGAGTATTTAACCAACACTTCCAGAAAACGGAGTCCTCGCGCGCAACTCATTGGAGGGACACAAATTAATCTTTGCCGACTTTCTGCTGAAACTTAGGAGCATTCACACCTAAGCCTCTTACACGGTCAGCTGTTTAGCTAAACATGAGCTCATGATCTAAATTTACACAATAATGAAGAGATCAGCTACAACGGGAGACAATCAGCAAAAACAATCAATACCAGAATTAGATTCCCAAGGCCATCCATCAGAAGTTGGAATAATCAGGTGGAACGCAGGATATATACATAAAACTGGAACTGAAACAAGAAACAAGGATGTTTTCAAAGTCTGGTAGGATCTCTAAAACATTATTAAAGTACATGTCATTGATAAAGCTAAATACTCAAAGGTTGTGTAATACAACAGATTAATCATTGAGAAGAGTGAAATTATGCTGTTTCGAAAACTATGGCAGGTCAGATTTTCTGCCTAATTATATAAGAAGATTTCTCTAAAACATACACATTATTTCAAAGAGTTATTGGCTGTGAAATAACTTAAGGGTATTTCAAATGGCTTGTCTGCAATGAAAGGTGCTATGTAGGGAATCACAGAAAGTCGAGGGGAAAATATGTCAATATATACATTGCTATAGGTTGAACTAAGCCTTAGGACAGCAACAATGTAGAGGACCTGACCCTTAGAAGCTTACAAGTAAGCTGGAATCTTCAAAAGTTCCAATATTTATAAGTAAAAAGATTTATTAAAATGAATAACCAAGTGTTTTAATTGACATCAGAAGATCAAACCAATAAACCCTGAGAACATAGATAAAAGATAAATAAAGATATGAGCAGAACTTAATACAACAGCAAACGTATAAAATTGAGGTGATTTAGTAAGTCCAAAGAATATTCTTTGAAAAGATTGAAAAGACACACTTTGATTAAGGAAAACAAAAACGTAAGTAAAGAATATACAGAAAGAGTCAGGACAAAGTTATAGCAGAGAATATATGAAATGCCAGTAAATTTGAACATTTCTGTAAAGGGGACCATTTCCTAGCTCCTAAAGTTTACCAAAACTGACACAAGAGGAAATCATTTAAGGTCATCAGGTCTGCCCTTGGCATGCTCGGAACGCCCTGGCCTCAGATTGCAGCATCTGTAGTCCATGGTAACCTGCGGAGAGGGGGCGGGGATGAGCGAGGTTGAAACACTGCCCTCACTGAGGGAGTGGGTGTGGCCAGCTCTGCTGTGACTGAACAAAGGCCAGGGGAGCATGTGGCCGAGGGCAGGGCCCTCAGTGCCCGGCAGGCCCAGTGAGGTGTCACAAGCTTTTACGCCCAGGCCAAAGGGCCCCTTCTTTGTCTGAACAGCTGCCCAAACACTCAACTTACCACTCAGGCCGCCCTCTTACTTGAAGTGTGTGTGGAACCAGTCCACGCAGTACACCTCGATGCACAACTAACCATAGGTCTGTGCATCGTAGCTTCCTGTCAGGTCACCGAAGTTCCCAGGTAGATGGGTCCCTGGGACACACGCGGAGAGGCTCCTGCCCGGGCCACAGGCCGCCCACTACCCCAGCCCCAGATTGAGGCCACAGAGCAGTCCTGTCTGAGTCCCATCCCTCTAGAGGGAGTATTGGACCAACATTTCTAGAAAACGGAGTCCTCGCGGGCAACTCATTGGAGGGACACAAATAAATCTTTGCCGACTTTCTGCTGAAACTTAGGAGCATTCACACCTAAGCCTCTTACAAGGTCATCTGTTTAGCTAAACATGAGCTCATGATCTAAATTTACACAATAATGAAGAGATCAGCTAAAAGGGGAGACAATCCGAAAAAACAATCAATACCAGAATTAGATTTCCAAGGCCATCCATCAGATGTTGGAATAATCAGGTGCAAGGCAGGATATATACATAAAACTGGAACTGAAATAAGAAACCAGGATGTTTTCAAAGTCTGGTAGGATCTCTAAAACATTTTTAAAGTACATGTCATTGATAAAGCTAAATACTCAAAGTTTGTGTAATACAACAGATTAATCATTGAGAAGAGTGTAATTATGCTGTTTTGAAAACTATGGCAGGTCAGATTTTCTGCCTAATTATATAAGAAGATTTATCTAAAACATACACATTATTTCAAAGACTTATTGGCTGTGAAATAAGTTAAGGGTATTTCAAATGGCTTGTCTGCAATGAAAGGTGCTCTGTACTGAATCACAGAAAGTCGAGGGGAAAATATGTCAATATATACATTGCTATAGGTTGAACTAAGCCTTAGGACAGGAACAATGTAGAGGACCTGACACTTAGAAACCTACAAGTAAGCTGTAATCTTCAAAAGTTCAAAGCTTTATAAGTAAAAAGATTTATTAAAATGAATAACCAAGTGTTTTAATTGACATCAGAAGATCAAACCAATAAACCCTGAGAACATAGATAAAAGAAAAATAAAGATATGAGCAGAACTTAATACAACAGCAAACGTATAAAATTGAGGTGATTTAGTAAGTCCAAAGAATATTCTTTGAAAAGATTTAAAAGACACACTTTGAGTAAGGAAAACAAAAACATAAGTAAAGAATATATAGAAAGAGTCAGGACAATGTTATAGCAAAGAATATATGAAATGCCAGTAAATTTGAATATTTCTGTAAAGGGGACCATTTCCTAGCTCCTAAAGTTTACCAAAACTGAGACAAGAGGAAGTCATTTAAGGTCCTCATGCCTGCCCTTGGCATTCTGAGAACGCCCTGGCCTCAGAATGCAGCATCTGTAGTCCATGGTAACCTGCGGAGAGGGGGCGTGGCTGAGGGAGTTTGGAACACTGCCCTCACTGACGGAGTGGGTGTGGCCATCTCTGCTGTGACTGAACAAAGTGCAGGGGAGCAGGGGTCCCAGGGAAGGGCACTCAGAGCCCAGCAGGCCCAGTGTGGTTTCACAAGCATTTAGGCCCAAGCCAAAGGGTGCCTTCTTTGCCTGAACAGCTGCCCAAACTCTCACCTTTCCACTCAGGCCACCCTCTTTCTTGAAGTGTGTGTGGAAGCTGTCCGCGCAGTACACCTCGCTGCACAGCTAACCATAGGACTGGGCATCGTAGCTTCCTGCCAGGTGACCGAAGTTCGCAGGAAGATGGGTCCCTGGGACACACACGGAGAGGCTCCTGCCCGGGCCACAGGCCGCCCACTGCCCCAGCCCCAGTTCAGCGGCCGAAAATCAGCCCTGTCTGAGTCTCCTGCCTCTAGAAGGAGTATTGGACCAACACTTCTAGAAAATGGGGTCCTCACGGGCAACTCATTGGAGGGACAGAAATAAATCTTTGCCGACTTTCTGCTGAAACTTAGGAGCGTTCACACCTAAGCCTCTTACAAGGTCAGCTCTTTAGCTAAACATGAGCTCATTATCGAAATTTACACAATAATGAAGTGATCAGCTACAAGGGGAGACAATCAGCAAAAACAATCAATACCAGAATTAGATTCCCAAGGCCATCCATCAGATGTTGGAATAATCAGGTGCAAGGCAGGATATATACATAACACTGGAACTGAAACAAGAAACAAGGGTGTTTTCAAATTCTGGTACGATCTCTAAAACATTTTTAAAGTACATGTCATTGATAAAGCTAACTACTCAAAGGTTGTGTAATCCAACAGATTAATCATTGAGAAGAGTGAAATTATGCTGTTTTGAAAACTATGGCAGGTCAGATTTTCTGCCTAATTATATAAGAAGATTTATCTAAAACATACACATTATTTCAAAGACTTATTGGCTGTGAAATAAGTTAAGGGTATTTCAAATGGCTTGTCTGCAATGAAAGGTGCTATGTAGGGAATCACAGAAACTCGAGGGGAAAATATGTCAATATATACATTGCTATAGGTTAAAGTAAGCCTTAGGACAGCAACAATGTAGAGGACCTGACCCTTAGAAACTTACAAGTAAGCAGGAATCTTCAAAAGTTCCAATCTTTATAAGTAAAAAGATTTATTAAAATGAATAACCAAGTGTTTTAATTGACATCAGAAGATCAAACAAATAAACCCTGAGAACATAGATAAAGGATAAATAAAGATATGAGCAGAACTTAATACAACAGCAAACGTATAAAATTGGGGTGATTTAGTAAGTCCAAAGAATATTCTTTGAAAAGATTGAAAAGACACACTTTGATTAAGGAAAACAAAAACGTAAGTAAAGAATATACAGAAAGAGTCAGGACAAATTTATAGAAGAGAATATATGAAATGCCAGTAAATTTGAACATTTCTGTAAAGGGGACCATTCCCTAGCTCCTAAAGTTTACCAAAACAGACACAAGAGGAAATCATTTAAGGTCATCATGTCTGCCCTTGGCATGCTCGGAACGCCCTGGCCTCAGAATGCAGCATCTGTAGTCCATGGTAACCTGCGGAGAGGGGGCGGGGCTCAGCGAGGTTGGAACACTGCCCTCACTGAGAGAGTGGGTGTGGCCAGCTCTGCTGTGACTGACAAAGGCCAGGGGAGCATGTGGCCGAGGGCAGGGCCCTCAGTGCCCGGCAGGCCCAGTGGGGTGTCACAAGCTTTTACGCCCAGGCCAAAAGGCGCCTTCTTTGTCTGAACAGCTGCCCAAACAGTCATCTTACCACTCAGGCCGCCTTCTTACTTGAAGTGTGTGTGGAACCTGTCCACGCAGTACACCTCGCTGCACAGGTAACCATAGGTCTGGGCATCATAGATTCCTGCCAGGTGACCGAAGTTCGCAGGCAGATGGGTCCCTGGGACACACGCGGAGAGGCTCCTGCCTGGGCCACAGTCCGCCCACTACCCCAGCCCCAGATTGGGGGCCACACAGCAGCCCTGTCTGAGTCCTCTGCCTGTAGAGGGAGTATTGGACCAACACATCTAGAAAACGGGGTCCTCGCGGGCAACTCATTGGAGGGACACAAATAAATCTTTGCCGACTTTCTGCTGAAACTTTGGAGCGTTCACACCTAAGCCTCTTACAAGCTCAGCTGTTTAGCTAAACATGATCTCGTGATCGAAATTTACACAATAATGAAGAGATCAGCTACAAGGGGAGAAAATCAGCAAAAACAATCAATACAAGAATTAGATTCCCAAGGCCATCCATCAGATGTTGGAACAATCAGGTGCAAGGCAGGATATATACATAAAACTGGAACTGAAAGAAGAAACAAGGATGTTTTCAAAGTCTAGTACGATCTCTAAAACATTTTTAAAGTACATGTCATTGATAAAGCTAAATACTCAAAGGTTGTGTAATGCAACAGATTATTCATTGAGAAGAGTGAAATTATGCTGTTTTGAAAACTATGGCAGGTCAGATTTTCTGCCTAATTATATAAGAAGATGTATCTAAAACCTACACATTATTTCGAAGACTTATTGGCTGTGAAATAAGTTAAGGGTATTTCAAATGGCTTGTCTGCAATGAAAGGTACTATCTAGGGAATCACAGAAAGTCGAGGGGAAAATATGTCAATATATACATTGCTATATGTTGAACTAAGCCTTAGGACAGCAACAATGTAGAGCACCTGACACTTAGAAACTTGCAAGTAAGCTAGAATCTTCAAAAGTTCAAATCTTTATAAGTAAAAAGATTTATTAAAATGAATAACCAAGTGTTTTAATTGACATCAGAAGATCAAACAAATAAACCCTGAGAACATAGATAAAAGATAAATAAAGATATGAGCAGAACTTAATACAACAGGAAAAGTATAAAATTGAGGTGATTTGGTAAGTCCAAAGAATATTCTTTGAAAAGATTGAAAAGACACACTTTGATTAAGGAAAACAAAAACGTAAGTAAAGAATATACAGAAAGAGTCAGGACAATGTTATAGCAGAGAATATATGAAATGACAGTAAATTTGAACATTTCTGTAAAGGGGACCATTTCCTAGCTCCTAAAGTTTACCAAAACTAACACAAGAGGAAGTCATTTAAGATCATCATGTCTGCCCTTGGCATTCTCGGAACGCCCTGGCCTCAGAATGCAGCAACTGTAGTCCATGGTAAACTGCGGAGAGGGGGCGAGGCTGAGGGAGGTTGGAACACTGCCCTCACTGAGGGACTGGGTGTGGCCATCTCTGCTGTGACTGAACAAAGGGCAGGGGAGCTTGGGGCCGAGGGCAGGGCCCTCAGAGCCCGGCAGGCCCAGTGGGGTGTCACAAGCATTTAGGCCCAGGCCAAAGGGCGCCTTCTTTGTCTGAACAGCTGCCCAAACTCTCACCTTTCCACTCAGGCCGCCCTCTTACTTGAAGTGTGTGTGGAACCAGTCCACGCAGTACACCTCGATGCACAGCTAACCATAAGTCTGGGCATTGTAGCTTCCTGTCAGGTGACCGAAGTTCGCAGGTAGATGGTTCCCTGGGACACACGCGGAGAGGCTCCTGCCCGGGCCACAGGCCGCCCACTACCCCAGCCCCAGATTGAGGCCACAGAGCAGCCCTGTCTGAGTCCCCTCCCTCTAGAGGGAGTATTTAACCAACACTTCTAGAAAACGGAGTCCTCGCACACAACTCATTGGAGGGACACAAATTAATCTTTGCCGACTTTCTGCTGAAACTTAGGAGCATTCACACCTAAGCCTCTTACACGGTCAGCTGTTTAGCTAAACATGAGCTCATGATCTAAATTTACACAATAATGAAGAGATCAGCTACAAGGGGAGACAATCAGCAAAAACAATCAATACCATAATTAGATTCCCAAAGCCATCCATCAGATGTTGGAATAATCAGGTGCAAGGCAGGATATATACAGAAAACTGGAACTGAAACAAGAAACAAGGATGTTTTCAAAGTCTGGTAGGATCTCTAAAACATTTTTAAAGTACATGTCATTGATAAAGCTAACTACTCAAAGTTTGTGTAATACAACAGATTAATCATTGAGAAGAGTGTAATTATGCTGTTTTGAAAACTATGGCAGGTCAGATTTTCTGCCTAATTATATAAGAAGATTTATCTAAAACATACACATTATTTCAAAGACTTATTGGCTGTGAAATAAGTTAAGGGTATTTCAAATGGCTTGTCTGCAATGAAAGGTGCTATGTAGGGAATCACAGAAAGTCGAGGGGAAAATATGTCAATATATACATTGCTATAGGTTGAACTAAGCCTTAGGACAGCAACAATGTAGAGGACCTGACCCTTAGAAGCTTACAAGTAAGCTGGAATCTTCAAAAGTTCCAATATTTATAAGTAAAAAGATTTATTAAAATGAATAACCAAGTGTTTTAATTGACATCAGAAGATCAAACCAATAAACCCTGAGAACATAGATAAAAGATAAATAAAGATATGAGCAGAACTTAATACAACAGCAAACGTATAAAATTGAGGTGATTTAGTAAGTCCAAAGAATATTCTTTGAAAAGATTGAGAAGACACACTTTGATTAAGGAAAACAAAAACGTAAGTAAAGAATATCCAGAAAGAGACAGGACAAAGTTATAGCAGAGAATATATGAAATGATAGTAAATTTGAATATTTCTGTAAAGGGGACCATTTCCTAGCTCCTAAAGTTTACCAAAACTGTCACAAGAGGAAATCATTTAAGGTCATCAGGTCTGCCCTTGGCATTCTCGGAACGCCCTGGCGTCAGAATTCAGCATCTGTAGTCCATGGTAACCTGCGGAGAGGGGGCGGGGCTGAGTGTGGTTGGAACACTGCCCTCACTGAGGGAGTGGGTGTGGCCATCTCTGCTGTGACTGAACAATGGCAGGGGAGCAGGGGTCCCAGGGAAGGGCCCTCAGAGCCCAGCAGGCCCAGTGTGGTGTCACAAGCATTTAGGCCCAGACCAAAGGGCGCCTTCTTTGTCTGAAGAGCTGCCCAAACTCTCACCTTTCCACTCAGGCCGCCTTCTTACTTGAAGTGTGTTTGGAAGCTGTCCACGCAGTACACTTCGATACAGAGCTAACCATAGGTCTGGGCTTCGTAGCTTCCTGGCAGGTGACCGAATTTCGCAGGCATATGAGTCCCTGGGACACACGCGGAGAGGCTCCTGCCCGGGCCACAGGCCGCCCACTGCCCCAGCCCCAGATCAGGGGCCGCAAAGCAGCCATGTCTGAGTCCCCTGCCTCTGGAGGGAGTATTGTACCAACACTTCTAGAAATAGGTGTCGTCGCGGGCAACTCATTGGAGGGACACAAATAAATCTTTGCCGACTTTCTGCTGAAACTTAGGAGCGTTCACACCTAAGCCTCTTACAAGGTCAGCTGTTTAGCTAAACATGAGCTCATGATCTAAATTTACACAATAATGAAGAGATCAGCTACAAGGGGAGACAATCAGCAAAAACAATCAATACCAGAATTAGATTCCCAAGGCCATCCATCAGATGTTGGAATAATCAGGTGCAAGGCAGGATATATACATAAAACTGGAACTGAAACAAGAAACAAGGATGTTTTCAAAGTCTGGTACGATCTCTAAAACATTTTTAAAGTACATGTCATTGATAAAGCTAAATACTCAAAGGTTGTGTAATCCAACAGATTAATCATTGAGAAGAGTGAAATTATGCTGTTTCGAAAACTATGGCAGGTCAGATTTTCTGCCTAATTATATAAGAAGATTTATCTAAAACATACACATTATTTCAAAGACTTATTGGCTGTGAAATATGTTAAGGGTATTTCAAATGGCTTGTCTGCAATGAAAGGTGCTATGTAGGGAATCACAGAAAGTCGAGTGGAAAATGTGTCAATATATACATTGCTATAGGTGAACTAAGCCTTAGGACAGCAACAATGTAGAGGACCTGACCCTTAGAAGCTTACAAGTAAGCTGGAATCTTCAAAAGTTACAATTTTTATAAGTAAAAATATTTATTAAAATGAATAACCAAGTGTTTTAATTGACATCAGAAGATCAAACCAATAAACCCTGAGAACATAGATAAAAGAAAAATAAAGATATGAGCAGAACTTAATACAACAGCAAACGTATAAAACTGAGGTGATTTAGTAAGTCCAAAGAATATTCTTTGAAAAGATTTAAAAGACACACTTTGAGTAAGGAAAACAAAAACATAAGTAAAGAATATATAGAAAGAGTCAGGACAATGTTAGAGCAAAGAATATATGAAATGCCAGTAAATTTGAATATTTCTGTAAAGGGGACCATTTCCTAGCTCCTAAAGTTTACCAAAACTGAGACAAGACGAAATCATTTAAGGTCCTCATGCCTGCCCTTGGCATTCTGAGAACGCCCTGGCCTCAGAATGCAGCATCTGTAGTCCATGGTAACCTGCGGAGGGGGGGCGGGGCTGAGAGAGTTTGGAACACTGCCCTCACTGAGGGAGTGGGTGTGGCCATCTCTGCTGTGACTGAACAAAGTGCAGGGGAGCAAGGGTCCCAGGGAAGGGCACTCAGAGCCCAGCAGGCCCAGTGTGGTTTCACAAGCATTTAGGCCCAGGCCAAAGGGTGCCTTCTTTGCCTGAACAGCTGCCCAAACTCTCACCTTTCCACTCAGGCCACCCTCTTTCTTGAAGTGTGTGTGGAAGCTGTCCACGCAGTACACCTCGCTGCACAGCTAACCATAGGACTGGGCATCGTAGCTTCCTGCCAGGTGACCGAAGTTCGCAGGAAGATGGTTCCCTGGGACACACACGGAGAGGCTCCTGCCCGGGCAGCAGGCCGCCCACTGCCCCAGCCCCAGTTCAGCGGCCGAAAATCAGCCCTGTCTGAGTCTCCTGCCTGTAGAAGGAGTATTGGACCAACACTTCTAGAAAATGGGGTCCTCACGGGCAACTCATTGGAGGGACAGAAATAAATCTTTGCCGACTTTCTGCTGAAACTTAGGAGCGTTCACACCTAAGCCTCTTACAAGGTCAGCTCTTTAGCTAAACATGAGCTCATTATCGAAATTTACACAATAATGAAGTGATCAGCTACAAGGGGAGACAATCAGCAAAAACAATCAATACCAGAATTAGATTCCCAAGGCCATCCATCAGATGTTGGAATAATCAGGTGCAAGGCAGGATATATACATAACACTGGAACTGAAACAAGAAACAAGGGTGTTTTCAAATTCTGGTACGATCTCTAAAACATTTTTAAAGTACATGTCATTGATAAAGCTAAATACTCAAAGGTTGTGTAATACAACAGATTAATCATTGAGAAGAGTGAAATTATGCTGTTTTGAAAATTATGACAGGTGAGATATTCTTCCTAATTATATAAGAAGATTTCTCTAAATCATACACATTATTTCAAAGACTTATTGGCTCTGAAATAAGTTAGGGTATTTCAAATGGCTTGTCTGCAATGAAAGGTGCTATGTAGGGAATCACAGAAAGTCGAGGGGAAAATATGTCAATATATACATTGCTATACGTAGAACTAAGCCTTAGGACAGCAACAATGTAGAGGACCTGACACTTAGAAACTTGCAAGTAAGCTGGAATCTTCAAAAGTTCAAATCTTTATAAGTACAAAGATTTATTAAAATGAATAACCAAGTGTTTTAATTGACATCAGAAGATCAAACCAATAAACCCTGAGAACATAGATAAAAGATAAATAAAGATATGAGCAGAACTTAATACAACAGCAAACGTATAAAATTGAGGTGATTTAATAAGTCCAAAGAATATTCTTTGAAAAGATTGAAAAGACACACTTTGATTAAGGAAAACAAAAACATAAGTGAAGAATATACAGAAAGAATCAGGACAATGTTATAGCAGAGAATATATGAAATGCCAGTAAATTTGAACATTTCAGTAAAGGGGACCATTTCCTAGCTCCTAAAGTTTACCAAAACTGACACAAGAGGAAGTCATTTAAGGTCATCATGTCTGCCCTTGGCATTCTCGGAACGCCCTGGACTCAGAATGCAGCAACTGTAGTCCATGGTAACCTGAGGAGAGGGGGCGGGGATGAGGCAGGTTGGAACACGGCCCTCACTGAGGGAGTGGGTGTGGCCATCTCTGCTGTGACTGAACAAAGGGAAGGGGAGCATGGGGCCGAGGGCAGGGCCGTCAGAGCCCGGCAGGCCCAGTGGGGTGTCACAAGCATTTAGGCGCAGGCCAAAGGGCGCCTTCTTTGTCTGAACAGCTGCCCAAACTCTCACCTTTCCACTCAGGCCGCCCTCTTACTTGAAGTGTGTGTGGAACCTCTCCACGCAGTACACCTCGCTGCACAGCTAACCATAGGTCTGGGCATCGTAGCTTCCTGCCAGGTGACCGATGTTCGCAGGTAGATCGGTCCCTGGGACACACGCGGAGAGGCTCCTGCCCGGGCCACAGGCCGCCCACTACCCCAGCCCCAGATTGGTGCCGCACAGCAGCCCTGTCTGAGTCCCCTCCCTCTAGAGGGAGTATTTAACCAACACTTCTAGAAAACGGAGTCCTCGCGCGCAACTCATTGGACGGACACAAATTAATCTTTGCCGACTTTCTGCTGAAACTTAGGAGCATTCACACCTAAGCCTCTTACACGGTCAGCTGTTTAGCTAAACATGAGCTCATGATCTAAATTTACACAATAATGAAGAGATCAGCTACAAGGGGAGACAATCAGCAAAAACAATCAATACCAGAATTAGATTCCCAAGGCCATCCATCAGAAGTTGGAATAATCAGGTGCAACGCAGGATATATACATAAAACTGGAACTGAAACAAGAAACAAGGATGTTTTCAAAGTCTGGTAGGATCTCTAAAACATTATTAAAGTACATGTCATTGATAAAGCTAAATACTCAAAGGTTGTGTAATACAACACATTAATCATTGAGAAGAGTGAAATTATGCTGTTTCGAAAAATATGGCAGGTCAGATTTTCTGCATAATTATATAAGAAGATTTCTCTAAAACATACACATTATTTCAAAGAGTTATTGGCTGTGAAATAACTTAAGGGTATTTCAAATGGCTTGTCTGCAATGAAAGGTGCTATGTAGGGAATCACAGAAAGTCCAGGGGAAAATATGTCAATATATACATTGCTATAGGTTAAAGTAAGCCTTAGGACAGCAACAATGTAGAGGACCTGACCCTTAGAAACTTACAAGTAAGCCGGAATGTTCAAAAGTTCCAATCTTTATAAGTAAAAAGATTTATTAAATTGAATAACCAAGTGTTTTAATTGACATCAGAAGATCAAACCAATAAACCCTGAGAACATAGATAAAAGATAAATAAAGATATGAGCAGAACTTAATACAACAGCAAACGTATAAAATTGAGGTGATTTAGTAAGTCCAAAGAATATTCTTTGAAAAGATTTAAAAGACACACTTTGAGTAAGGAAAACAAAAACATAAGTAAAGAATATATAGAAAGAGTCAGGACAATGTTATAGCAAAGAATATATGAAATGCCAGTAAATTTGAATATTTCTGTAAAGGGGACCATTTCCTAGCTCCTAAAGTTTACCAAAACTGAGACAAGAGGAAATCATTTAAGGTCCTCATGCCTGCCCTTGGCATTCTGAGAACGCCCTGGCCTCAGAATGCAGCATCTGTAGTCCATGGTAACCTGCGGAGGGGGGGCGGGGCTGAGGGAGTTTGGAACACTGCCCTCACTGAGGGAGTGGGTGTGGCCATCTCTGCTGTGACTGAACAAAGTGCAGGGGAGCAGGGGTCCCAGTGAAGGGCACTCAGAGCCCAGCAGGCCCAGTGTGGTTTCACAAGCATTTAGGCCCAGGACAAAGGGTGCCTTCTTTGCCTGAACAGCTGCCCAAACTCTCACCTTTCCACTCAGGCCACCCTCTTTCTTGAAGTGTGTGTGGAAGCTGTCCGCGCAGTACACCTCGCTGCACAGCTAACCATAGGACTGGGCATCGTAGCTTCCTGCCAGGTGACCGAAGTTCGCAGGAAGATGGGTCCCTGGGACACACACGGAGAGGCTCCTGCCCGGGCCACAGGCCGCCCACTGCCCCAGCCCCAGTTCAGCGGCCGAAAATCAGCCCTGTCTGAGTCTCCTGCCTCCAGAAGGAGTATTGGACCAACACTTCTAGAAAATGTGGTCCTTACGGGCAACTCATTGGAGGGACAGAAATAAATCTTTGCTGACTTTCTGCTGAAACTTAGGAGCGTTCACAACTAAGCCTCTTATAAGGTCAGCTCTTTAGCTAAATATGAGCTCATTATCGAAATTTACACAATAATGAAGTGATCAGCTACAAGGGGAGACAATCAGCAAAAACAATCAATACCAGAATTAGATTCCCAAGGCCATCCATCAGATGTTGGAATAATCAGGTGCAAGGCAGGATATATACATAACACTGGAAATGAAACAAGAAACAAGGGTGTTTTCAAATTCTGGTACGATCTCTAAAATATTTTTAAAGTACATGTCATTGATAAAGCTAAATACTCAAAGGTTGTGTAATACAACAGATTAATCATTGAGAAGAGTGAAATTATGCTGTTTTGAAAATTATGGCAGGTGAGATTTTCTTCCTAATTATATAAGAAGATTTCTCTAAAACATACACATTATTTCAAAGACTTATTGGCTGTGAAATAAGTTAAGGGTATTTCAAATGGCTTGTCTGCAATGAATGGTGCTATGTAGGGAATCACAGAAAGTCGAGGGGAAAATATGTCAATATATATATTGCTATACGTAGAACTAAGCCTTAGGACAGCAACAATGTAGAGGACCTGACACTTAGAAACTTGCAAGTAAGCTGGAATCTTCAAAAGTTCAAATCTTTATAAGTAAAAAGATTTATTAAAATGAATAATCAAGTGTTTTAGTTGACATCAGAAGATCAAACCAATAAACCCTGAGAACATAGATAAAAGATAAATAAAGATATGAGCAGAACTTAATACAACAGCAAACGTATAAAATTGAGGTGATTTAGTAAGTCCAAAGAATATTCTTTGAAAAGATTGAAAAGACACACTTTTATTAAGGAAAACAAAAACATAAGTGAAGAATGTACAGAAAGAATCAGGACAATATCATAGCAGAGAATATATGAAATGCCAGTAAATTTGAACATTTCTGTAAAGGGGACCATTTCCTAGCTCCTAAAGTTTACCAAAACTGACAAAAGAGGAAGTCATTTAAGGTCATCATGTCTGCCCTTGGCATTCTCGGAATGCCCTGGCCTCAGAATGCAGCAACTGTAGTCCATGGTAACCTGAGGAGAGGGGGCGGGGCTGACGCAGGTTGGAACACTGCCCTCACTGAGGGAGTGGGTGTGGCCATCTCTGCTGTGACTGAACAAAGGGCAGGGGAGCATGGGGCCGAGGGCAGGGCCGTCAGAGCCCGGCAGGCCCAGTGGGGTGTCACAAGCATTTAGGCCCAGGCCAAAGGGCGCCTTCTTTGTCTGAACAGCTGCCCAAACTCTCACCTTTCCACTCAGGCCGCCCACTTACTTGAAGTGTGTGTGGAACCTCTCCACGCAGTACACCTCGCTGCACAGCTAACCATAGGTCTGGGCATCGTAGCTTCCTGCCAGGTGACCGATGTTCGCAGGTAGATCGGTCCCTGGGACACACGCGGAGAGGCTCCTGCCGGGGCCACAGGCCGCCCACTACCCCAGCCCCAGATTGGTGCCGCACAGCAGCCCTGTCTGAG
This sequence comes from Mesoplodon densirostris, assembly GCF_025265405.1. Taxonomy (NCBI): domain Eukaryota; kingdom Metazoa; phylum Chordata; class Mammalia; order Artiodactyla; family Ziphiidae; genus Mesoplodon; species Mesoplodon densirostris. The sequence goes on from NC_082666.1 coordinate 95,935,361, forward strand.
TCCCCTCCCTCTAGAGGGAGTATATAACCAACACTTCTAGAAAACGGAGTCCTCGCGCGCAACTCATTGGAGGGACACAAATTAATCTTTGCGGACTTTCTGCTGAAACTTAGGAGCATTCACACCTAAGCCTCTTACACGGTCAGCTGTTTAGCTAAACATGAGCTCATGATCTAAATTTACACAAAAATGAAGAGATCAGCTACAAGGGGAGACAATCAGCAAAAACAATCAATACCAGAATTAGATTCCCAAGGCCATCCATCAGAAGTTGGAATAATCAGGTGCAACGCAGGATATATACATAAAACTGGAACTGAAACAAGAAACAAGGATGTTTTCAAAGTCTGGTAGGATCTCTAAAACATTATTAAAGTACATGTCATTGATAAAGCTAAATACTCAAAGGTTGTGTAATACAACAGATTAATCATTGAGAAGAGTGAAATTATGCTGTTTTGAAAACTATCGCAGGTCAGATTTGCTGCTTAATTATATAAGAAGATTTCTATAAAACATACACATTATTTCAAAGACTTATTGGCTGTGAAATAAGTTAAGGGTATTTCAAATGGCTTGTCTGCATTGAAAGGTGCTTTGTAGGGAATCACAGAAAGTCGAGGGGAAAATATGTCAATATATACATTGCTATAGGTTGAACTAAGCCTTAAAACAGCAACAATGTAGAGGACCAGACACTTAGTAACTTACAAGTAAGATGGAATCTTCAAAAGTTCAAGTATTTATAAGTAAAAATATTTATTAAAATGAATAACCAAGTATTTTAATTGACACCAGAAGATCAAACCAATAAACCCTGAGAACATAAATAAAAGATAAATAAAGATATGAGCAGAACTTAATACAACAGCAAACGTATAAAATTGAGGTGATTTAGTAAGTCCAAAGAATATTCTTTGAAAAGATTGAAAAGACACACTTTGATTAAGAAAACAAAAACATAACTAAAGAATATACAGAAAGAGTCAGAAAAATGTTATAGCAGAGAATATATGAAATGCCAGGAAATTTGAACATTTCTGTAAAGGGGACCATTTCCTAGCTCCTAAAGTTTACCAAAACTGACACAAGAGGAAGTCATTTAAGGTCATCATGTCTGCCCTTGGCATTCTCGGAACGCCCTGACCTCAGAATGCAGCATCTGTAGTCCATGGTAACCTGCGGAGAGGGGGTGGGGCTGACGCAGGTTGGAACACTGCCCTCACTGAGGGAGTGGGTGTGGCCATCTCTGCTGTGACTGAACAAAGGGCAGGGGAGCATGGGGCCGAGGGCAGGTCCGTCAGAGCCCGGCAGGCCCAGTGGGGTGTCACAAGCATTTAGGCCCAGGGCAAAGGGTGCCTTCTTTGTCTGAACGGCTGCCCAATCTCTCACCTTTCCACTCAGGCCGCCCTCTTACTTGAAGCGTGTGTGGAAGCTGTCCGCGCAGTACACCTCGCTGCACAGCTAACCATAGGTATGGGCATCGTAGCTTCCTGCCAGGTGACCGAAGTTCGCAGGTAGATGGGTCCCTGGGACACACGCGGAGAGGCTCCTGCCCGGGCCACAGGCCGCCCACTGCCCCAGCCGCAGATCGGGGTCCGCAAAACAGCCCTGTCTGAGTCCCCTGCCTCTAGAGGGAGTATTGGACCAACACTTCAAGAAAATGGGGTCCTCGCAGGCAACTCATTGGAGGGACACAAATAAATCTTTGCCGACATTCTGCTGAAACTTAGGAGCGTTCACACCTAACCCTTTTACAAGGTCAGCTGTTTAGCTAAACATGAGCTCATGATCGAAATTTACACAATAATGAAGAGATCAGCTACAAGGGGAGACAATCAGAAAAAACAATCAATACCATAATTAGATTCCCAAAGCCATCCATCAGATGTTGGAATATTCAGGTGCAAGGCAGGATATATACATAAAACTGGAACTGAAACAAGAAACAAGGATGTTTTCAAAGTCTGGTAGGATCTCTAAAACATTTTTAAAATACATGTCATTGATAAAGCTAAATACTCAAAGGTTGTGTAATCCAACAGATTAATCATTGAGAAGAGTGAAATTATGCTGTTTCGAAAACTATGGCAGGTCAGATTTTCTGCCTAATTATATAAGAAGATTTATCTAAAACATACACATTGTTTCAAAGACTTATTGGCTGTGAAATAAGTTAAGGGTATTTCAAATGGCTTGTCTGCAATGAAAGGTGCTATGTAGGGAATCACAGAAAGTCGAGGGGAATATGTGTCAATATATACATTGCTATAGGTGAACTAAGCCTTAGGACAGCAACAATGTAGAGGACCTGACCCTTAGAAGCTTACAAGTAAGCTGGAATCTTCAAAAGTTACAATTTTTATAAGTAAAAATATTTATTAAAATGAATAACCAAGTGTTTTAATTGACATCAGAAGATCAAACCAATAAACCCTGAGAACATAGATAAAAGAAAAATAAAGATATGAGCAGAACTTAATACAACAGCAAACGTATAAAATTGAGGTGATTTAGTAAGTCCAAAGAATATTCTTTGAAAAGATTTAAAAGACACACTTTGAGTAAGGAAAAAAAAACATAAGTAAAGAATATATAGAAAGAGTCAGGACAATGTTATAGCAAAGAATATATGAAATGCCAGTAAATTTGAATATTTCTGTAAAGGGGACCATTTCCTAGCTCCTAAAGTTTACCAAAACTGAGACAAGAGGAAATCATTTAAGGTCCTCATGCCTGCCCTTGGCATTCTGAGAACGCCCTGGCCTCAGAATGCAGCATCTGTAGTCCATGGTAACCTGCGGAGGGGGGGCGGGGCTGAGGGAGTTTGGAACACTGCCCTCACTGAGGGAGTGGGTGTGGCCATCTCTGCTGTGACTGAACAAAGTGCAGGGGAGCAGGGGTCCCAGGGAAGGGCACTCAGAGCCCAGCAGGCCCAGTGTGGTTTCACAAGCATTTAGGCCCAGGCCAAAGGGTGCCTTCTTTGCCTGAACAGCTGCCCAAACTCTCTCCTTTCCACTCAGGCCACCCTCTTTCTTGAAGTGTGTGTGGAAGCTGTCCGCGCAGTACACCTCGCTGCACAGCTAATGATAGGACTGGGCATCGTAGCTTCCTGCCAGGTGACCGAAGTTCGCAGGAAGATGGGTCCCTGGGACACACACGGAGAGGCTCCTGCCCGGGCCACAGGCCGCCCACTGCCCCAGCCCCAGTTCAGCGGCCGAAAATCAGCCCTGTCTGAGTCTCCTGCCTCTAGAAGGAGTATTGGACCAACACTTCTAGAAAATGGGGTCCTCACGGGCAACTCATTGGAGGGACAGAAATAATCTTTGCCGACTTTCTGCTGAAACTTAGGAGCGTTCACATCTAAGCCTCTTACAAGGTCAGCTCTTTAGCTAAACATGAGCTCATTATCGAAATTTACACAATAATGAAGTGATCAGCTACAAGGGGAGACAATCAGCAAAAACAATCAATACCAGAATTAGATTCCCAAGGCCATCCATCAGATGTTGGAATAATCAGGTGCAAGGCAGGATATATACATAACATTGGAATTGAAACAAGAAACAAGGGTGTTTTCAAATTCTGGTACGATCTCTAAAACATTTTTAAAGTACATGTCATTGATAAAGCTAAATAGTCAAAGGTTGTGTAATACAACAGATTAATCATTGAGAAGAGTGAAATTATGCTGTTTTGAAAATTATGGCAGGTGAGATTTTCTTCCTAATTATATAAGAAGATTTCTCTAAAACATACACATTATTTCAAAGACTTATTGGCTGTGAAATAAGTTAAGGGTATTTCAAATGGCTTGTCTGCAATGAAAGGTGCTATGTAGGGAATCACAGAAAGTCGAGGGGAAAATATGTCAATATATACATTGCTATACGTAGAACTAAGCCTTAGGACAGCAACAATGTAGAGGACCTGACACTTAGAAACTTGCAAGTAAGCTGGAATCTTCAAAAGTTCAAATCTTTATAAGTAAAAAGATTTATTAAAATGAATAACCAAGTGTTTTAATTGACATCAGAAGATCAAACCAATAAACCCTGAGAACATAGATAAAAGAAAAATAAAGATATGAGCAGAACTTAATACAACAGCAAACGTATAAAATTGAGGTGATTTAGTAAGTCCAAAGAATATTCTTTGAAAAGATTGAAAAGACACACTTTGATTAAGGAAAACAAAAACATAAGTGAAGAATATACAGAAAGAATCAGGAAAATGTTATAGCAGACAATATATGAAATGCCAGTAAATTTGAACATTTCTGTAAAGGGGACCATTTCCTAGCTCCTAAAGTTTACCAAAACTGACACAAGAGGAAGTCATTTAAGGTCATCATGTCTGCCCTTGGCATTCTCGGAACGCCCTGGCCTCAGAATGCAGCAACTGTAGTCCATGGTAACCTGAGGAGAGGGGGCGGGGCTGAGGCAGGTTGGAACACTGCCCTCACTGAGGGAGTGGGTGTGGCCATCTCTGCTGTGACTGAACAAAGGGCAGGGGAGCATGGGGCCGAGGGCAGGGCCGTCAGAGCCCGGCAGGCCCAGTGGGGTGTCACAAGCATTTAGGCTCAGGCCAAAGGGCGCCTTCTTTGTCTGAACAGGTGCCCAAACTCTCACCTTTCCACTCAGGCCGCCCTCTTACTTGAAGTGTGTGTGGAACCTCTCCACACAGTACACCTCGCTGCACAGCTAACCATAAGTCAGGGCATCGTAGCTTCCTGCCAGGTGACCGATGTTCGCAGGTAGATCGGTCCCTGGGACACACGCGGAGAGGCTCCTGCCCGGGCCACAATCCGCCCACTACCCCAGCCCCAGATTGGTGCCGCACAGCAGCCCTGTCTGAGTCCCCTCCCTCTAGAGGGAGTATTTAACCAACACTTCTAGAAAACGGAGTCCTCGTGCGCAACTCATTGGAGGGACACAAATAAATCTTTGCCGACTTTCTGCTGAAACTTAGGAGCATTCACACCTAAGCCTCTTACACGGTCAGCTGTTTAGCTAAACATGAGCTCATGATCTAAATTTACACAATAATGAAGAGATCAGCTACAAGGGGAGACAATCAGCAAAAACAATCAATACCAGAATTAGATTCCCAAGGCCATCCATCAGAAGTTGGAATAATCAGGTGCAAGGCAGGATATATACATAAAACTGGAACTGAAACAAGAAACAAGGATGTTTTCAAAGTCTGGTAGGATCTCTAAAACATTATTAAAGTACATGTCATTGATAAAGCTAAATACTCAAAGGTTGTGTAATACAACAGATTAATCATTGAGAAGAGTGAAATTATGCTGTTTTGAAAACCATCGCAGGTCAGATTTGCGCTTAATTATATAAGAAGATTTCTATAAAACATACACATTATTTCAAAGACTTATTGGCTGTGAAATAAGTTAAGGGTATTTCAAATGGCTTGTCTGCATTGAAAGGTGCTTTGTAGGGAATCACAGAAAGTCGAGGGGAAAATATGTCAATATATACATTGCTATAGGTTGAACTAAGCCTTAAGACAGCAACAATATAGAGGACCTGACACTTAGTAACTTACAAGTAAGATGGAATCTTCAAAAGTTCAAATCTTTATAAGTAAAAATATTTATTAAAATGAATAACCAAGTATTTTAATTGACATCAGAAGATCAAACCAATAAACCCTGAGAACATAGATAAAAGATAAATAAAGATATGAGCAGAACTTAATACAACAGCAAACGTATAAAATTGAGGTGATTTAGTAAGTCCAAAGAATATTCTTTGAAAAGATTGAAAAGACACACTTTGATTAAGGAAAACAAAAACATAAGTGAAGAATATACAGAAAGAATCAGGAAAATGTTATAGCAGACAATATATGAAATGCCAGTAAATTTGAACATTTCTGTAAAGGGGACCATTTCCTAGCTCCTAAAGTTTACCAAAACTGACACAAGAGGAAGTCATTTAAGGTCATCATGTCTGCCCTTGGCATTCTCGGAACGCCCTGGCCTCAGAATGCAGCAACTGTAGTCCATGGTAACCTGAGGAGAGGGGGCGGGGCTGAGGCAGGTTGGAACACTGCCCTCACTGAGGGAGTGGGTGTGGCCATCTCTGCTGTGACTGAACAAAGGGCAGGGGAGCATGGGGCCGAGGGCAGGGCCGTCAGAGCCCGGCAGGCCCAGTGGGGTGTCACAAGCATTTAGGCTCAGGCCAAAGGGCATCTTCTTTGTCTGAACAGGTGCCCAAACTCTCACCTTTCCACTCAGGCCGCCCTCTTACTTGAAGTGTGTGTGGAACCTCTCCACACAGTACACCTCGCTGCACAGCTAACCATAAGTCAGGGCATCGTAGCTTCCTGCCAGGTGACCGATGTTCGCAGGTAGATCGGTCCCTGGGACACACGCGGAGAGGCTCCTGCCCGGGCCACAATCCGCCCACTACCCCAGCCCCAGATTGGTGCCGCACAGCAGCCCTGTCTGAGTCCCCTCCCTCTAGAGGGAGTATTTAACCAACACTTCTAGAAAACGGAGTCCTCGTGCGCAACTCATTGGAGGGACACAAATAAATCTTTGCCGACTTTCTGCTGAAACTTAGGAGCATTCACACCTAAGCCTCTTACACGGTCAGCTGTTTAGCTAAACATGAGCTCATGATCTAAATTTACACAATAATGAAGAGATCAGCTACAAGGGGAGACAATCAGCAAAAACAATCAATACCAGAATTAGATTCCCAAGGCCATCCATCAGAAGTTGGAATAATCAGGTGCAAGGCAGGATATATACATAAAACTGGAACTGAAACAAGAAACAAGGATGTTTTCAAAGTCTGGTAGGATCTCTAAAACATTATTAAAGTACATGTCATTGATAAAGCTAAATACTCAAAGGTTGTGTAATACAACAGATTAATCATTGAGAAGAGTGAAATTATGCTGTTTTGAAAACCATCGCAGGTCAGATTTGCGCTTAATTATATAAGAAGATTTCTATAAAACATACACATTATTTCAAAGACTTATTGGCTGTGAAATAAGTTAAGGGTATTTCAAATGGCTTGTCTGCATTGAAAGGTGCTTTGTAGGGAATCACAGAAAGTCGAGGGGAAAATATGTCAATATATACATTGCTATAGGTTGAACTAAGCCTTAAGACAGCAACAATATAGAGGACCTGACACTTAGTAACTTACAAGTAAGATGGAATCTTCAAAAGTTCAAATCTTTATAAGTAAAAATATTTATTAAAATGAATAACCAAGTATTTTAATTGACATCAGAAGATCAAACCAATAAACCCTGAGAACATAGATAAAAGATAAATAAAGATATGAGCAGAACTTAATACAACAGCAAACGTATAAAATTGAGGTGATTCAGTAAGTCCAAAGAATATTCTTTGAAAAGATTGAAAAGACACACTTTGATTAAGAAAACAAAAACATAACTAAAGAATATACAGAAAGAGTCAGAACAATGTTATAGCAGAGAATATATGAAATGCCAGTAAATTTGAACATTTCTGTAAAGGGGACCATTTCCTAGCTCCTAAAGTTTACCAAAACTGACACAAGAGGAAGTCATTTAAGGTCATCATGTCTGCCCTTGGCATTCTCGGAACGCCCTGGCCTCAGAATGCAGCATCTGTAGTCCATGGTAACCTGCGGAGAGGGGGTGGGGCTGAGGCAGGTTGGAACACTGCCCTCACTGAGGGAGTGGGTGTGGCCATCTCTGCTGTGACTGAACAAAGGCAGTGGAGCAAGGTGCCCAAGGCAGGGCCCTCAGAGCACGGCAGGCCCAGTGGGGTTTCACAAGCATTTAGGCCCAGGGCAAAGGGTGCCTTCTTTGTCTGAACTGCTGCCCAATCTATCACCTTTCCACTCAGGCCGCCCTCTTACTTGAAGAGTGTGTGGAAGCTGTCCGCGCAGTACACCTCGCTGCACAGCTAACCATAGGTATGGGCATCGTAGCTTCCTGCCAGGTGACCGAAGTTCGCAGGTAGATGGGTCCCTGGGACACACGCGGAGAGGCTCCTGCCCGGGCCACAGGCCGCCGAAGGCCCCCGCCGCAGATCGGGGTCCGCAAAACAGCCCTGTCTGAGACCCCTGCCTCTAGAGGGAGTATTGGACCAACACTTCTAGAAAATGGGGTCCTCGCAGGCAACTCATTTGAGGGACACAAATAAATCTTTGCCGACATTCTGCTGAAACTTAGGAGCGTTCACAACTAACCCTCTTACAAGGTCAGCTGTTTAGCTAAACATGAGCTCATGATCTAAATTTACACAATAATGAAGAGATCAGCTACAAGGGGAGACAATCAGCAAAAACAATCAATACCAGAATTAGATTCCCAAGGCCATCCATCAGAAGTTGGAATAATCAGGTGCAAGGCAGGATATATACATAAAACTGGAACTGAAACAAGAAACAAGGATGTTTTCAAAGTCTGGTAGGATCTCTAAAACATTATTAAAGTACATGTCATTGATAAAGCTAAATACTCAAAGGTTGTGTAATACAACAGATTAATCATTGAGAAGAGTGAAATTATGCTGTTTCGAAAACTATGGCAGGTCAGATTTTCTGCCTAATTATATAAGAAGATTTATCTAAAACATACACATTATTTCAAAGAGTTATTGGCTGTGAAATAACTTAAGGGTATTTCAAATGGCTTGTCTGCAATGAAAGGTGCTATGTAGGGAATCACAGAAAGTCGAGGGGAAAATGTGTCAATATATACATTGCTATATGTTGAACTAAGCCTTAGGACAGCAACAATGTAGAGCACCTGACACTTAGAAACTTGCAAGTAAGCTAGAATCTTCAAAAGTTCAAATCTTTATAAGTAAAAAGATTTATTAAAATGAATAACCAAGTGTTTTAATTGACATCAGAAGATCAAACAAATAAACCCAGAGAACATAGATAAAAGATAAATAAAGATATGAGCAGAACTTAATACAACAGGAAAAGTAAAAAATTGAGGTGATTTGGTAAGTCCAAAGAATATTCTTTGAAAAGATTGAAAAGACACACTTTGATTAAGGAAAAAAAAAAACATAAGTAAAGAATATACAGAAAGAGTCAGGACAATGTTATAGCAGAGAATATATGAAATGACAGTAAATTTGAACATTTCTGTAAAGGGGACCATTTCCTAGCTCCAAAAGTTTACCAAAACTGACACAAGAGGAAGTCATTTAAGGTCATCATGTCTGCCCTTGGCATTCTCGGAACGCCCTGGCCTCAGAATGCAGCAACTGTAGTCCATGGTAACCTGCGGAGAGGGGGCGGGGCTGAGGGAGGTTGGAACACTGCCCTCACTGATGGACTGGGTTTGGCCATCTCTGCTGTGACTGACCAATGGGCAGGGGAGCTTGGGGCCAAGGGCAGGGCCCTCAGAGCCCGGCAGGCCCAGTGGGGTGTCACAAGCATTTAGTCCCAGGCCAAAGGGCGCCTTCTTTGTCTGAACAGCTGCCCAAACTCTCACCTTTCCACTCAGGCCGCCCTCTTACTTGAACTGTGTGTGGAACCAGTCCACGCAGTACACCTCGATGCACAGCTAACCATAGGTCTGGGCATCGTAGCTTCCTGTCAGGTGACCGAAGTTCGCAGGTAGATGGGTCCCTGGGACACACGCAGAGAGGCTCCTGCCCGGGCCACAGGCCGCCCACTACCCCAGCCCCAGATTGAGGCCACAGAGCAGCCCTGTCTGAGTCCCCTCCCTCTAGAGGGAGTATTTAACCAACACTTCTAGAAAACGGAGTCCTCGCGGGCAACTCATTGGAGGGACACAAATAAATCTTTGCCGACTTTCTGCTGAAACTTAGGAGCATTCACACCTAAGCCTCTTACAAGGTCATCTGTTTAGCTAAACATGAGCTCATGATCTAAATTTACACAATAATGAAGAGATCAGCTAAAAGGGGAGACAGTCAGCAAAAACAATCAATACCAGAATTAGATTTCCAAGGCCATCCATCAGATGTTGGAATAATCAGGTGCAAGGCAGGATATATACATAAAACTGGAACTGAAATAAGAAACCAGGATGTTTTCAAAGTCTGGTAGGATCTCTAAAACATTTTTAAAGTACATGTCATTGATAAAGCTAAATACTCAAAGGTTGTGTAATACAACAGATTAATCATTGAGAAGAGTGTAATTATGCTGTTTTGAAAACTATGGCAGGTCAGATTTTCTGCCTAATTATATAAGAAGATTTCTCTAAAACATACACATTATTTCAAAGAGTTATTGGCAGTGAAATAACTTAAGGGTATTTCAAATGGCTTGTCTGCAATGAAAGGTGCTATGTAGGGAATCACAGAAAGTCGAGGGGAAAATATGTCAATATATACATTGCTATAGGTTAAATTAAGCCTTAGGACAGCAACAATGTAGAGGACCTGACCCTTAGAAACTTACAAGTAAGCTGGAATGTTCAAAAGTTCCAATCTTTATAAGTAAAAAGATTTATTAAAATGAATAACCAAGTGTTTTAATTGACATCAGAAGATCAAACAAATAAAACCTGAGAACATAGATAAAAGATAAATAAAGATATGAGCAGAACTTAATACAACAGCAAACGTTTAAAATTGGGGTGATTTAGTAAGTCCAAAGAATATTCTTTGAAAAGATTGAAAAGACACACTTTGATTAAGGAAAACAAAAACGTAAGTAAAGAATATACAGAAAGAGTCAGGACAAAGTTATAGCAGAGAATATATGAAATGCCAGTAAATTTGAACATTTCTGTAAAGGGGACCATTTCCTAGCTCCTAAAGTTTACCAAAACTGACACAAGAGGAAATCATTTAAGGTCATCATGTCTGTCCTTGGCATGCTCGGAACGCCCTGGCCTCAGAATGCAGCATCTGTAGTCCATGGTAACCTGCGGAGAGGGGGCGGGGATGAGCGAGGTTGGAACACTGCCCTCACTGAGCGGGTGGGTGTGGCCAACTCTGCTGTGACTGAACAAAGGCCAGGGGAGCATGGGGCCGAGGGCAGGGCCCTCAGTGCCCGGCAGGCCCAGTGGCGTGTCACAAGCTTTTACGCCCAGGCCAAAGGGCGCCTTCTTTGTCTGAACAGCTCCCAAACACTCATCTTACCACTCAGGCCGCCCTCTTACTTGAAGTGTGTGTGGAACCTGTCCACGCATTACACCTCGCTGCACAGCTTACCATAGGTCTGGGCATCATAGATTCCTGCCAGGTGACCTAAGTTCGCAGGCAGATGGGTCCCTGGGACACACGCGGAGAGGCTCCTGCCTGGGCCACAGGCCGCCCACTACCCCAGCCCCAGATTGGGGGCCACACAGCAGCCCTGTCTGAGTCCTCTGCCTGTAGAGGGAGTATTGGACCAACACATCTAGAAAACGGGGTCCTCGCGGGCAACTCATTGGAGGGACACAAATAAATCTTTGCCGACTTTCTGCTGAAACTTTGGAGCGTTCACACCTAAGCCTCTTACAAGCTCAGCTGTTTAGCTAAACATGATCTCGTGATCGAAATTTACACAATAATGAAGAGATCAGCTACAAGGGGAGATAAATCAGCAAAAACAATCAATACCAGAATTAGATTCCCAAGGCCATCCATCAGATGTTGGAACAATCAGGTGCAAGGCAGGATATGTACATAAAACTGGAACTGAAAGAAGAAACAAGGATGTTTTCAAAGTCTAGTACGATCTCTAAAACATTTTTAAAGTACATGTCATTGATAAAGCTAACTACTCAAAGGTTGTGTAATACAACAGATTAATCATTGAGAAGAGTGAAATTATGCTGTTTTGAAAACTATGGCAGGTCAGATTTTCTGCCTAATTATATAAGAAGATTTATCTAAAACCTACACATTATTTCAAAAACTTATTGGCTGTGAAATAATTTAAGGGTATTTCAAATGGCTTGTCTGTAATGAAAGGTACTATCTAGGGAATCACAGAAAGTCGAGGGGAAAATATGTCAATATATACATTGCTATATGTTGAACTAAGCCTTAGGACAGCAACAATGTAGAGCACCTGACACTTAGAAACTTGCAAGTAAGCTAGAATCTTCAAAAGTTCAAATCTTTATAAGTAAAAAGTTTTATTAAAATGAATAACTAAGTGTTTTAATTGACATCAGAAGATCAAACCAATAAACCCTGAGAACATAGATAAAAGATAAATAAAGATATGAGCAGAACTTAATACAACAGGAAAAGTATAAAATTGAGGTGATTTGGTAAGTCCAAAAAATATTCTTTGAAAAGATTGAAAAGACACACTTTGATTAAGGAAAACAAAAACATAATTAAAGAATATACAGAGAGAGTCAGGACAATGTTATAGCAGAGAATATATGAAATGACAGTAAATTTGAACATTTCTGTAAAGGGGACCATTTCCTAGCTCCTAAAGTTTACCAAAACTGACACCAGAGGAAATCATTTAAGGTAATCATGTCTGCCCTTGGCATTCTCGGAACGCCCTGGCCTCAGAATGCAGCAACTGTAGTCCATGGTAACCTGCGGAGAGGGGGCGGGGATGAGGGAGGTTGGAACACTGCCCTCACTTAGGTAGTTGGTGTGGCCATCTCTGCTGTGACTGAACAAAGGCAGGGGAGCAGGGGTCCCAGGGAAGGGCCCTCAGAGCCCAGCAGGCCCAGTGTGTTGTCACAAGCATTTAGGCCCAGACCAAAGGGCGCCTTCTTTGTCTGAACAGCTGCCCAAACTCTCACCTTTCCACTCAGGCCGCCCTCTTACTTGAACTGTGTGTGGAACCTGTCCACGCAGTACACCTCACTGCACAGCTAACCATAGGTCTGGGCATCGTAGCTTCCTGCCAGGTGACCGAAGTTCGCAGGTAGATGGGTCCCTGGGACACACGCGGAGAGGCTGCTGCTCGGGCCACAGGCCACCCACTACCCCAGCCCCAGATTGGGGCCGCACAGCAGCCCTGTCTGAGTCCCCTCCCTCTAGAGGGAGTATTGGACCAACACTTCTAGAAAACGGAGTCCTCGCGGGCAACTCATTGGAGGGACACAAATAAATCTTTGCCCACTTTCTGCTGAAACTTAGGAGCGTTCAAACCTAAGCCTCTTACAACGTCAGCTGTTTAGCTAAACATGAGCTCATGATCGAAATTTACACAATAATGAAGAGATCAGTTATAAGGGGAGACAATCAGCAAAAACAATCAATACCAGAATTAGATTCCCAAGGCCATCCATCAGATGTTGGAATAATCAGGTGCAAGGCAGGATATATACATAAAACTGGAACTGAAACAAGAAACAAGGATGTTTTAAAAGTCTGGTAGGATCTCTAAAATATTTTTAAAGTAAATATCATTGATAAAGCTAAATACTCAAAGGTTGTGTAATACAACAGATTAATCATTGAGAAGAGTGAAATTATGCTGTTTTGAAAACTATGGCAGGTCAGATTTTCTGCCTAATTATATAAGAATATTTCTCTAAAACATACACATTATTTCAAAGACTTATTGGCTGTGAAATAAGTTAAGGGTATTTCAAATGGCTTGTCTGCAATGAAAGGTGCTATGTAGGGAATCACAGAAAGTCGAGGGGAAAATATGTCAATATATACATTGCTATAGGTTGAACTAAGCCTTAGGACAGCAACAATGTAGAGCACCTGACACTTAGAAACTTGCAAGTAAGCTAGAATCTTCAAAAGTTCAAAGCTTTATAAGTAAAAAGATTTATTAAAATGAATAACCAAGTGTTTTAATTGACATCAGAAAATCAAACCAATAAACCCTGAGAACAAAGATAAAAGATAAATAAAGATATGAGCAGAACTTAATACAACAGCAAACGTATAAAATTGAGGTGATTTGGTAAGTCCAAAGAATATTCTTTGAAAAGATTGAAAAGACACACTTTGATTAAGGAAAACAAAAACGTCAGTAAAGAATATACAGAAAGAGTCAGGACAATGTTATAGCACAGAATATATGAAATGCCAGTAAATTTGAACATTTCTGTAAAGGGGACCATTTCCTAGCTCCTAAAGTTTACCAAAACTGACACAAGAGGAAATCATTTAAGGTCATCAGGTCTGCCCTTGGCATTCTCGGAACGCCCTGGCCTCAGAATGCAGCATCTGTAGTCCATGGTAACCTGCGGAGAGGGGGCAGGGCTGAAGGAGGTTGGAACACTGCCCTCACTGAGGGAGTGGGTGTGGCCATCTCTGCTGTGACTGAACAAAAGGCAGGGGTCCCCGGGAAGGGCCCTCAGAGCCCAGCAGGCGCAGTGTGGTGTCACAACCATTTAGGCCCAGACCAAAGGGCGCCTTCTTTGTCTGAACAGCTGCCCAAACTCTCACCTTTCCACTCAGGCCGCCCTCTTACTTGAACTGTGTGTGGAACCTGTCCGCGCAGTACACCTCGCTGCACAGCTAACCATAGGTCTGGGCATCGTAACTTCCTGCCAGGTGACCGAAGTTCGCAGGTAGATGGGTCCCTGGGACACACGCGGAGAGGCTGCTGCCCGGGCCACATGCCGCCCACTACCCCAGCCCCAGATTGGGGCCGCACAGCAGCCCTGTCTGAGTCCCCTCCCTCTAGATGGAGTATTGGACCAACACTTCTAGAAAACGGAGTCCTCGCGGGCAACTCATTGGAGGGACACAAATAAATCTTTGCCGACTTTCTGCTGAAACTTAGGAGCGTTCAAACCTAAGCCTCTTACAAGGTAGCTGTTTAGCTAAACATGAGCTCATGATCGAAATTTACACAATAATGAAGAGATCAGTTACAAGGGGAGACAATCAGCAAAAACAATCAATACCAGAATTAGATTCCCAAGGCCATCCATCAGATGTTGGAATAATCAGGTGCAAGGCAGGATATATACATAAAACTGAAATGAAACAAGAAACAAGTATGTTTTCAAAGTCTGGTAGGATCTCTAAAATATTTTTAAAGTACATATCATTGATAAAGCTAAATACTCAAAGGTTGTGTAATACAACAGATTAATCATTGAGAAGAGTGAAATTATGCTGTTTTGAAAACTATGGCTGGTCAGATTTTCTGCCTAATTATATAAGAAGATTTATCTAAAACATACACATTATTTCAAAGACTTATTGGCTGTGAAATAAGTTAAGGGTATTTCAAATGGCTTGTCTGCAATGAAAGGTGCTATGTAGGGAATCACAGAAAGTCGAGGGGAAAATATGTCAATATATACATTGCTATAGGTTGAACTAAGCCTTGGGACAGCAACAATGTAGAGGACCTGACACTTAGAAACTTGCAAGTAAGCTATAATCTTCAAAAGTTCAAAGCTTTATAAGTAAAAAGATTTATTAAAATGAATAACCAAGTGTTTTAATTGACATCAGAAGATCAAACCAATAAACCCTGAGAACATAGATAAAAGATAAATAAAGATATGAGCAGAACTTAATACAACAGCAAATGTATAAAATTGAGGTGATTTGGTAAGTCCAAAGAATATTCTTTGAAAAGATTGAAAAGACACACTTTGATTAAGGAAAACAAAAACATAAGTAAAGAATATACAGAAAGAGTCAGGACAATGTTATAGCAGAGAATATATGAAATGCCAGTAAATTTGAACATTTCTGTAAAGGGGACCATTTCCTAGCTCCTAAAGTTTACCAAAACTGACACAAGAGGAAGTCATTTAAGGTCATCATGTCTGACCTTGGCATTCTCGGAACGCCCTGGCCTCAGAATGCAGCATCTGTAGTCCATGGTAACCTGCGGAGAAGGGGCGGGGCTGAGGGAGGTTGGAACACTGCCCTCACTGAGGGAGTGGGTGTGGCCATCTCTGCTGTGACTGAACAAAAGCCAGGGGAGCAGGGGTCCACGGGAAGGGCCCTCAGAGCCCAGCATGTCCAGTGTGGTGTCACAACCATTTAGGCACAGACCAAAGGGCGCTTTCTTTGTCTGAACAGCTGCCCAAACTCTCACCTTTCCACTCAGGCCGCCCTCTTACTTGAACTGTGTGTGGAACCTGTCCACGCAGTACACCTCGCTGCACAGCAAACCATTGGTCTGGGCATCGTAGCTTCCTGCCAGGTGACCGAAGTTCGCAGGTAGATGTGTCCCTGGGACACACGCGGAGAGGCTCCTGCCCGGGCCACATGCCGCCCACTACCCCAGCCCCAGATTGGGGCCGCACAGCAGCCCTGTCTGAGTCCCCTCCCTCTAGAGGGAGTATTGGACCAACACTTCTAGAAAATGGAGTCCTCGCGGGCAACTCATTGGAGGGACACAAATAAATCTTTGCCGACTTTCTGCTGAAACTTAGGAGCGTTCAAACCTAAGCCTCTTACAAGGTCAGCTGTTTAGCTAAACATGAGCTCATGATCGAAATTTACACAATACTGAAGAGATCAGTTACAAGGGGAGACAATCAGCAAAAACAATCAATACCAGAATTAGATTCCCAAGGCCATCCATCAGATGTTGGAATAATCAGGTGCAAGGCAGGATATATACATAAAACTGGAACTGAATCAAGAAACATGGATGTTTTCAAAGTCTGGTACGATATCTAAAACATTTTTAAAGTACATGTCATTGATAAAGCTAAATACTCAAATGTTGTGTAATACAACAGCTTAATCATTGAGAAGAGCGAAATTATGCTGTTTTGAAAACTATGGCAGGTCAGATTTTCTGCTTAATTATATAAGAAGCTTTCTATAAAACATACACATTATTTCAAAGACTTATTGGCTGTGAAATAAGTTAAGGGTATTTCAAATGGCTTGTCTGCTTTGAAAGGTGCTTTGTAGGGAATCACAGAAAGTCGAGGGGAAAATATGTCAATATATACATTGCTATAGGTTGAAATAAGCCTTAAGACAGCAACAATGTAGAGGACCTGACACTTAGAAACTTACAAGTAAGCTGGAATCTTCAAAAGTTCAAGTCTTTATAAGTAAAAAGATTTATTAAAATGAATAACCAAGTGTTTTAATTGACATCAGAAGATCAAACCAATAAACCCTGAGAACATAGATAAAAGATAAATAAAGGTATGAGCAGAACTTAATACAATAGCAAACGTATAAAATTGAGGTGATTTAGTAAGTCCAAAGAATATTCTTTGCAAAGATTGAAAAGACACACTTTGATTAAGGAAAACAAAAACATAAGTAAAGAATATACAGAAAGAGTCAGGACAATGTTATAGCAGAGAATATATGAAATGCCAGGAAATTTGAACATTTCTGTAAAGGGGACCATTTCCTAGCTCCTAAAGTTTACCAAAACTGACACAAGAGGAAATCATTTAAGGTCATCAGGTCTGCCGTTGGAATTCTCGGAACGCCCTGGCCTCAGAATGCAGCATCTGTAGTACATGGTAACCTGCGGAAAGGGGGCGGGGCTGAGGTAGGTTGGAACACTGCCCTCACAGAGGGAGTGAGTGTGGCAATCTCTGCTGTGACTGAACAAAGGGCAAGGGAGCAGGGGGCCCAGGGCAGGGCCCTCAGGCCCCGGCAGGTCCAGTGGGGTGTCACAAGAATTTAGGCCCAGGGCAAAGGGCGCCTTCTTTGTCTGAACAGCTGCCCAAACTCTCACCTTTCCACTCAGGCCGCCCTTTTACTTGAAGTGTGTGTGGAACCTGTCCATGCAGTACACCTCGCTGCACAGCTAACCATAGGTCTGGGCATCGTAGCTTCCTGCCAGGTGACCGAAGTTCGCAGGCAGATAGGTCCCTGGGACACATGCGGAGAGGCTCCTGCCCGGGCCACAGGCTGCCCACTGCCCCAACCCCAGATCGGGGGCCACAAAGCAACGCTGTCTATGTCCCGTGCCTCTAGAGGTAGTATTAGACCAACACTTCTAGAAATAGTTGTCCACGCGGGCAACTCATTGGAGGGACACAAATAAATCTTTGCCGACTTTCTGCTGAAACTTAGGAGCGTTCACACCTAAGCCTCTTACAAGGTCAGCTGTATAGCTAAACATGAGCTCATGATCGAAATTTACACAATAATGAAGAGATCAGCTACAAGGTGAGAAAATCAGCAAAAACAATCAATACCAGAATTAGATTCCCAAGGCCATCCATCAGATGTTGGAATAATCAGGTGCAAGGCAGGATATATACATAAAACTGGAACTGTAACAAGAAACAAGGATGTTTTCAAAGTCTGGTAGGATCTCTAAAACATTTTTAAAGTACATGTCATTGATAAAGCTAAATACTCAAAGGTTGTGTAATACAACAGATTAATCATTGAGAAGAGTGAAATTATGCTGTTTTGCAAACTATGGCAGGTCAGATTTTCTGCCTAATTATATAAGAAGATTTCTCTAAAACATACACATTATTTCAAAGACTTATTGGCTGTGAAATAAGTTAAGGGTATTTCATATGGCTTGTCTGCAATGAAAGGTGCTATGTAGGGAATCAAAGAAAGTCGAGCGGAAAATATGTCAATATATACATTGCTATATTTTGAACTAAGCCTTAGTACAGCAACAATGGAGTAGACCTGACCCTTAGAAACTTACAAGTAAGCTGGAATCTTCAAAAATTCCAATCTTTATAAGTAAAAAGATTTATTAAAATGAATAACCAAGTGTTTTAATTGACATCAGAAGATCAAACCAATAAACCCTGAGAACATAGATAAAAGATAAATAAAGTTATGAGAAGAACTTAATACAACAGCAAAAGTATAAAATTGAGGTGATTTAGTAAGTCCAAAGAATATTCTTTGAATAGATTGAAAAGACACACTTTGATTAAGGAAAACAAAAACATAAGTAAAGAATATACAGAAAGAGTCAGGACAATGTTATAGCAGAGAATATATGAAATGCCAGTAAATTTGAATATATCTGTAAAGGGGACCATTTCCTAGCTCAGAAAGTTTACCAAAACTGACACAAGAGGAAATCATTTAAGGTCCTCATGTCTGCCCTTGGCATTCTCAGAAAGCCCTGGCCTCAGAATGCAGCATCTGTAGTCCATGGTACCCTGCGGAGAGGGGGCGGGGCTGAGGTAGGTTGGATCACTGCCCTCACAGAGGGAGTGAGTGTGGCCATCTCTGCTGTGACTGAACAAAGGAAAGGGAGCAGGGAGCCAAGGGCAGGGCCCTCAGGGCCCGGCAGGTCCAGTGGGGGGTCACAAGCATTTAGGCCCAGAACAAAGGGTGCCTTCTTTGTCTGAACAGCTGCGCAAACTCTCACCTTTCCACTCAGGCCGCCCTTTTACTTGAAGTGTGTGTGGAACCTGTCCATGCAGTACACCTCGATGCACAGCTAACCATAGGTCGGCTCATCGTAGCTTCCTGGCAGGTGACCGAAGTTCGCAGGTAGATGGGTCCCTGGGACACACGCGGAGAGGCTCCTGCCCGGGCCACAGGCCGCCCACTACCCCAGCCCCAGATTGAGGCCACAGAGCAGCCCTGTCTGTGTCCCCTCCCTCTAGAGGGAGTATTGGACCAACATTTCTAGAAAACGGAGTCCTCGCGGGCAACTCATTGGAGGGACACAAATAAATCTTTGCCGACATTCTGCTGAAACTTAGGAGCATTCACACCTAAGCCTCTTACAAGGTCATCTGTTTAGCTAAACATGAGCTCATGATCTAAATTTACACAATAATGAAGAGATCAGCTAAAAGGGGAGACAATCAGCAAAAACAATCAATACCAGAATTAGATTTCCAAGGCCATCCATCAGATGTTGGAATAATCAGGTGCAAGGCAGGATATATACATAAAACTGGAACTGAAACAAGAAACAAGGATGTTTTCAAAGTCTGGTAGGATCTCTAAAACATTTTTAAAGTACATGTCATTGATAAAGCTAAATACTCAAAGGTTGTGTAATACAACAGATTAATCATTGAGAAGAGTGAAATTATGCTGTTTTGAAAACTATGGCAGGTCAGATTTTCTGCCTAATTATATAAGAAGATTTCTCTAAAACATAAACATTATTTCAAAGACTTATTGGCTGTGAAATAAGTTAACGGTATTTCATATGGCTTGTCTGCAATGAAAGGTGCTATGTAGGGAATCACAGAAAGTCGAGGGGAAAATATGTCAATATATACATTGCTATAGATTAAACTATGCCTTAGGACAGCAACAATGTAGAGGACCTGACACTTAGAAACTTACAAGTAAGCTGGAATCTTCAAAAGTTCCAATCTTTATAAGTAAAAAGATTTATTAAAATGAATAACCAAGTGTTTCATTTGACATCAGAAGATCAAACCAATAAACCCTGAGAACATAGATAAAAGATAAATAAAGATATGAGCAGAACATAATACAACAGCAAACGTATAAAATTGAGGTGATTTAGTAAGTCCAAAGAATATTCTTTGAAAAGATTGAAAAGACACACTTTGATTAAGGAAAACAAAAACTAAGTAAAGAATATACAGAAAGAGTCAGGACAATGTTATAGCAGAGAATATATGAAATGCCAGTAAATTTGAACATTTCTGTAAAGGGGACCATTTCCTAGCTCCTAAAGTTTACCAAAACTTACACAAGAGGAATTCATTTAAGGTCATCATGTCTGCCCTTGGCATTCTCGGAACGCCCTGGACTTAGAATGCAGCATCTGTAGTCCATGGTAACTGCGGAGAGGGAGCGGGGCTGAGGGAGGTTGGAACACTGCACTCACTGAGGGAGTGGGTGTGGCCATCTCTGCTGTGACTGAACAAAGGGCAGGGGAGCAGGGCGCCCAGGGCTGGGCCCTCAGAGCCCGGCAGGCCCAGTGGGGTGTCACAAGCATTTAGGCCCAGGCCAAAGGGCGCCTTCTTTGTCTGCACAGCTGCCCAAACTCTCACCTTTCCACTCAGGCCGCCATCTTACTTGAAGTGTGTGTGGAACCTGTCCATGCAGTACACCTCGATGCACAGCTAACCATAGGTCGGCTCATCGTAGCTTCCTGGCAGGTGACCGAAGTTCGCAGGTAGATGGGTCCCTGGGACACACGCGGAGAGGCTCCTGCCCGGGCCACAGGCCGCCCACTACCCCAGCCCCAGATTGAGGCCACAGAGCAGCCCTGTCTGAGTCCCCTCCCTCTAGAGGGAGTATTGGACCAACATTTCTAGAAAACGGAGTCATCGCGGGCAACTCATTGAAGGGACACAAATAAATCTTTGCCGACTTTCTGCTGAAACTTAGGAGCATTCACACCTAAGCCTCTTACAAGGTCATCTGTTTAGCTAAACATGAGCTCATGATCTAAATTTACACAATAATGAAGAGATCAGCTAAAAGGGGAGACAATCAGCAAAAACAATCAATACCAGAATTAGATTTCCAAGGCCATCCATCAGATGTTGGAATAATCAGGTGCAAGGCAGGATATATACATAAAACTGGAACTGAAACAAGAAACAAGGATGTTTTCAAAGTCTGGTAGGATCTCTAAAACATTTTTAAAGTACATGTCATTGATAAAGCTAAATACTCAAAGGTTGTGTAATACAACAGATTAATCATTGAGAAGAGTGAAATTATGCTGTCTTGAAAACTATGGCAGGTCAGATTTTCTGCCTAAATATATAAGAAGATTTCTCGAAAACACATAATTTCAAAGACTGATTGGCTGTGAAATAAGTTAAGGATATTTCAAATGGCTTGTCTGCAATGAAAGGTGCTATGTAGGGAATCACAGAAAGTCGAGGGGAAAATATGTCAATATATACATTGCTATATGTTCAACTAAGCCTTAGGACAGCAACAATGTAGAGGACCTGACACTTAGAAACTTACAAGTAAGCTGGAATCTTCAAAAGTTCCAATCTTTATAAGTAAAAAGATTTATTAAAATGAATAACCAAGTGTTTCATTTGACATCAGAAGATCAAACCAATAAACCCTGAGAACATAGATAAAAGATAAATAAAGATATGAGCAGAACTTAATACAACAGCAAACGTATAAAATTGAGGTGATTTAGTAAGTCCAAAGAATATTCTTTGAAAAGATTGAAAAGACACACTTTGATTAAGGAAAACTAAAACATAAGTAAAGAATATACAGAAAGAGTCAGGACACTGTTATAGCAGAGAATATATGAAATGCCAGTAAATTTGAACATTTCTGTAAAGGGGACCATTTCCTAGCTCCTAAAGTTTACCAAAACTGACACAAGAGGAAATCATTTAAGGTCATCATGTCTGCCCTTGGCATTCTCGGAACGCCCTGGCCTCAGAATGCAGCATCTGTAGTCCATGGTACCCTGCGCAGAGGGGGCGGGGCTGAGGGAGGTTGGAACACTGCCCTCAGTGAGGGAGTGTGTGTGGCCATCTCTGCTGTGACTGAACAAAGGGCAGGGGAGCAGGGTGTCCAGGGCAGGGCCCTCAGAGCCCGGCAGGCCCAGTGGGGTGTCACAAGCATTTAGGCCCAGGCCAAAGGGCGCCTTCTTTGTCTGCACAGCTGCCCAAACTCTCACCTTTCCACTCAGGCCGCCATCTTACTTGAAGTGTGTGTGGAACCTGTCTGTGCAGTACACCTCGCTGCACAGCTAACCAAAGTCAGGGCTTCGTAGCTTCCTGCCAGGTGACCAAAGTTCCCAGGCAGATGGGTCCCTGGGACACACGCGGTGAGGCTCCTGCCCGGGCCACAGGCCGCCCACAACCCCAGCCCCAGATTTGGGGCCGCACAGAAGCCCTGTCTGAGTCCCCTCCCTCTAGAGGGAGTATTGGACCAACACTTCTAGAAAACGGAGTCCTCGCGGGCAACTCATAGGAGGGACACAAATAAATCTTTGCCGTCTTTCTGCTGAAACTTAGGAGCGTTCACACCTAAGCCTCTTACAAGGTTAGCTGTTTAGCTAAACATGAGCTCATGATCTAAATTTACACAATAATGAAGAGATCAGCTACAAGGGGAGACAATCAGCAAAAACAATCAATACCAGAATTAGATTCCCAAGGCCATCCATTAGATTTTGGAATAATCAGCTGCAAGGCAGGAAATATACATAAAACTGGAACTGAAACAAGGAACAAGGATGTTTTCAAAGTCTGGTACGATCTCTAAAACATTTTTAAAGTACATGTCATTGATAAAGCTAAATACTCAAAGGTTGTGTAATACAACAGATTAATCATTGAGAAGAGTGAAATTATGCTGTTTTGAAAACTATGGCAGGTCAGATTTTCTGCTTAATTATATAAGAAGATTTCTATAAAACATACACATTATTTCAAAGACTTATTGGCTGTGAAATAAGTTAAGGGTATTTCAAATGGCTTGTCTGCATTGAAAGGTGCTTTGTAGGGAATCACAGAAAGTCGAGGGGAAAATATGTCAATATATACATTGCTATATCTTGAACTAAGCTTTAGGACAGCAACAATGTAGAGGACCTGACACTTAGAAACTTACAAGTAAGCTGGAATCTTCAAAAGTTCAAGTGTTTATAAGTAAAAAGATTTATTAAATGAATAACCAAGTGTTTTAATTGACATCAGAAGATCAAACCAATAAACCCTGAGAACATAGATAAAAGATAAATAAAGATATGAGCAGAACTTAATACAACAGCAAACGTATAAAATTGAGGTGATTTGGTAAGTCCAAAGAATATTCTTTGAAAAGATTGAAAAGACACACTTTGATTAAGGAAAACAAAAACGTCAGTAAAGAATATACAGAAAGAGTCAGGACAATGTTATAGCACAGAATATATGAAATGCCAGTAAATTTGAACATTTCTGTAAAGGGGACCATTTCCTAGCTCCTAAAGTTTACCAAAACTGACACAAGAGGAAGTCATTTAAGGTCATCATGTCTGACCTTTGCATTCTCGGAACGCCCTGGCCTCAGAATGCAGCATCTGTAGTCCATGGTAACCTGCGGAGAGGGGGCGGGGCTGAGGGAGGTTGGAACACTGCCCTCACTGAGGGAGTGGGTGTGGCCATCTCTGCTGTGACTGAACAAAAGGCAGGGGAGCAGGGGTCCCCGGGAAGGGCCCTCAGAGCCCAGCAGGCGCAGTGTGGTGTCACAACCATTTAGGCCCAGACCAAAGGGCGCCTTCTTTGTCTGAACAGCTGCCCAAACACTCACCTTTCCACTCAGGCCGCCCACTTACTTGAACTGTGTGTGGAACCTGTCCGCGCAGTACACCTCGCTGCACAGCTAACCATAGGTCTGGGCATCGTAGCTTCCTGCCAGGTGACCGAAGTTCGCAGGTAGATGGGTCCCGGGGACACACGCGGAGAGGCTGCTGCCCGGGCCACAGGCCGCCCACTACCCCAGCCCCAGATTGGGGCCGCACAGCAGCCCTGTCTGAGTCCCCTCCCTCTAGAGGGAGTATTGGACCAACACTTCTAGAAAACGGAGTCCTCGCGGGCAACTCATTGGAGGGACACAAATAAATCTTTGCCGACTTTCTGCTGAAACTTAGGAGCGTTCAAACCTAAGCCTCTTACAAGGTAGCTGTTTAGCTAAACATGAGCTCATGATCGAAATTTACACAATAATGAAGAGATCAGTTACAAGGGGAGACAATCAGCAAAAACAATCAATACCAGAATTAGATTCCAAGGCCATCCATCAGATGTTGGAATAATCAGGTGCAAGGCAGGATATATACATAAAACTGGAACTGAAACAAGAAACAAGTATGTTTTCAAAGTCTGGTAGGATCTCTAAAATATTTTTAAAGTACATATCATTGATAAAGCTAAATACTCAAAGGTTGTGTAATCCAACAGATTAATCATTGAGAAGAGTGAAATTATGCTGTTTTGAAAACTATGGCTGGTCAGATTTTCTGCCTAATTATATAAGAAGATTTATCTAAAACATACACATTATTTCAAAGACTTATTGGCTGTGAAATAAGTTAAGGGTATTTCAAATGGCTTGTCTGCAATGAAAGGTGCTATGTAGGGAATCACAGAAAGTCGAAGGGAAAATATGTCAATATATACATTGCTATAGGTTGAACTAAGCCTTGGGACAGCAACAATGTAGAGGACCTGACACTTAGAAACTTGCAAGTAAGCTATAATCTTCAAAAGTTCAAAGCTTTATAAGTAAAAAGATTTATTAAAATGAATAACAAAGTGTTTTAATTGACATCAGAAGATCAAACCAATAAACCCTGAGAACATAGATAAAAGATAAATAAAGATATGAGCAGAACTTAATACAACAGCAAATGTATAAAATTGAGGTGATTTGGTAAGTCCAAAGAATATTCTTTGAAAAGATTGAAAAGACACACTTTGATTAAGGAAAACAAAAACATAAGTAAAGAATATACAGAAAGAGTCAGGACAATGTTATAGCAGAGAATATATGAAATGCCAGTAAATTTGAACATTTCTGTAAAGGGGACCATTTCCTAGCTCCTAAAGTTTACCAAAACTGACACAAGAGGAAGTCATTTAAGGTCATCATGTCTGTCCTTGGCATTCTCGGAACGCCCTGGCCTCAGAATGCAGCATCTGTAGTCCATGGTAACCTGCGGAGAAGGGGCGGGGCTGAGGGAGGTTGGAACACTGCCCTCACTGAGGGAGTGGGTGTGGCCATCTCTGCTGTGACTGAACAAAAGCCAGGGGAGCAGGGGTCCACGGGAAGGGCCCTCAGAGCCCAGCATGTCCAGTGTGGTGTCACAACCATTTAGGCGCAGACCAAAGGGCGCCTTCTTTGTCTGAACAGCTGCCCAAACTCTCACCTTTCCACTCAGGCCGCCCTCTTACTTGAACTGTGTGTGGAACCTGTCCACGCAGTACACCTCGCTGCACAGCAAACCATTGGTCTGGGCATCGTAGCTTCCTGCCAGGTGACCGAAGTTCGCAGGTAGATGTGTCCCTGGGACACACGCGGAGAGGCTCCTGCCCGGGCCACATGCCGCCCACTACCCCAGCCCCAGATTGGGGCCGCACAGCAGCCCTGTCTGAGTCCCCTCCCTCTAGAGGGAGTATTGGACCAACACTTCTAGAAAATGGAGTCCTCGCGGGCAACTCATTGGAGGGACACAAATAAATCTTTGCCGACTTTCTGCTGAAACTTAGGAGCGTTCAAACCTAAGCCTCTTACAAGGTCAGCTGTTTGGCTAAACATGAGCTCATGATCGAAATTTACACAATACTGAAGAGATCAGTTACAAGGGGAGACAATCAGCAAAAACAATCAATACCAGAATTAGATTCCCAAGGCCATCCATCAGATGTTGGAATAATCAGGTGCAAGGCAGGATATATACATAAAACTGGAACTGAATCAAGAAACATGGATGTTTTCAAAGTCTGGTACGATATCTAAAACATTTTTAAAGTACATGTCATTGATAAAGCTAAATACTCAAATGTTGTGTAATACAACAGCTTAATCATTGAGAAGAGCGAAATTATGCTGTTTTGAAAACTATGGCAGGTCAGATTTTCTGCTTAATTATATAAGAAGCTTTCTATAAAACATACACATTATTTCAAAGACTTATTGGCTGTGAAATAAGTTAAGGGTATTTCAAATCTCTTGTCTGCTTTGAAAGGTGCTTTGTAGGGAATCACAGAAAGTCGAGGGGAAAATATGTCAATATATACATTGCTATAGGTTGAAATAAGCCTTAAGACAGCAACAATGTAGAGGACCTGACACTTAGAAACTTACAAGTAAGCTGGAATCTTCAAAAGTTCAAGTCTTTATAAGTAAAAAGATTTATTAAAATGAATATCCAAGTGTTTTAATTGACATCAGAAGATCAAACCAATAAACCCTGAGAACATAGATAAAAGATAAATAAAGGTATGAGCAGAACTTAATACAATAGCAAACGTATAAAATTGAGGTGATTTAGTAAGTCCAAAGAATATTCTTTGCAAAGATTGAAAAGACACACTTTGATTAAGGAAAACAAAAACATAAGTAAAGAATATACAGAAAGAGTCAGGGCAATGTTATAGCACAGAATATATGAAATGCCAGTAAATATGAACATTTCTGTAAAGGGGACCATTTCCTAGCTCCTAAAGTTTACCAAAACTGACACAAGAGGAAATCATTTAAGGTCATCAGGTCTGCCGTTGGAATTCTCGGAATGCCCTGGCCTCAGAATGCAGCATCTGTAGTACATGGTAACCTGTGGAGAGGGGGCGGGGCTGAGGTAGGTTGGAACACTGCCCTCACAGAGGGAGTGAGTGTGGCAATCTCTGCTGTGACTGAACAAAGGGCAAGGGAGCAGGGGGCCCAGGGCAGGGCCCTCAGGCCCCGGCTGGTCCAGTGGGGTGTCACAAGAATTTAGGCCCAGGGCAAAGGGCGCCTTCTTTGTCTGAACAGCTGCCCAAACTCTCACCTTTCCACTCAGGCCGCCCTTTTACTTGAAGTGTGTGTGGAACCTGTCCATGCAGTACACCTCGCTGCACAGCTAACCATAGGTCTGGGCATCGTAGCTTCCTGCCAGGTGACCGAAGTTCGCAGGCAGATAGGTCCCTGGGACACATGCGGAGAGGCTCCTGCCCGGGCCACTGGCTGCCCACTGCCCCAAACCCAGATCGGGGGCCGCAAAGCAACGCTGTCTAATTCCCGTGCCTCTAGAGGTAGTATTAGACCAACACTTGTAGAAATAGTTGTCCACGCGGGCAACTCATTGGAGGGACACAAATAAATCTTTGCCGACTTTCTGCTGAAACTTAGGAGCGTTCACACCTAAGCCTCTTACAAGGTCAGCTGTATAGCTAAACATGAGCTCATGATCGAAATTTACACAATAATGAAGAGATCAGCTACAAGGTGAGAAAATCAGCAAAAACAATCAATACCAGAATTAGATTCCCAAGGCCATCCATCAGATGTTGGAATAATCAGGTGCAAGGCAGGATATATACATAAAACTGGAACTGTAACAAGAAACAAGGATGTTTTCAAAGTCTGGTAGGATCTCTAAAACATTTTTAAAGTACATGTCATTGATAAAGCTAAATACTCAAAGGTTTTGTAATACAACAGATTAATCATTGAGAAGAGTGAAATTATGCTGTTTTGCAAACTATGGCAGGTCAGATTTTCTGCCTAATTATATAAGAAGATTTCTCTAAAACATACACATTATTTCAAAGACTTATTGGCTGTGAAATAAGTTAAGGGTATTTCATATGGCTTGTCTGCAATGAAAGGTGCTATGTAGGGAATCACAGAAAGTCGAGGGGAAAATATGTCAATATATACATTGCTATATGTTGAACTAAGCCTTAGTACAGCAACAATGGAGTAGACCTGACCCTTAGAAACTTACAAGTAAGCTGGAATCTTCAAAAATTCCAATCTTTATAAGTAAAAAGATTTATTAAAATGAATAACCAAGTGTTTTAATTGACATCAGAAGATCAAACCAATAAACCCTGAGAACATAGATAAAAGATAAATAAAGTTATGAGAAGAACTTAATACAACAGCAAAAGTATAAAATTGAGGTGATTTAGTAAGTCCAAAGAATATTCTTTGAATAGATTGAAAAGACACACTTTGATTAAGGAAAACAAAAACATAAGTAAAGAATATACAGAAAGAGTCAGGACAATGTTATAGCAGAGAATATATGAAATGCCAGTAAATTTGAATATATCTGTAAAGGGGACCATTTCCTAGCTCAGAAAGTTTACCAAAACTGACACAAGAGGAAATCATTTAAGGTCCTCATGTCTGCCCTTGGCATTCTCAGAAAGCCCTGGCCTCAGAATGCAGCATCTGTAGTCCATGGTACCCTGCGGAGAGGGGGCGGAGCTGAGGTAGGTTGGATCACTGCCCTCACAGAGGGAGTGAGTGTGGCCATCTCTGCTGTGACTGAACAAAGGAAAGGGAGCAGGGAGCCAAGGGCAGGGCCCTCAGGGCCCGGCAGGTCCAGTGGGGGGTCACAAGCATTTAGGCCCAGAACAAAGGGTGCCTTCTTTGTCTGAACAGCTGCGCAAACTCTCACCTTTCCACTCAGGCCGCCCTTTTACTTGAAGTGTGTGTGGAACCTGTCCATGCAGTACACCTCGATGCACAGCTAACCATAGGTCGGCTCATCGTAGCTTCCTGGCAGGTGACCGAAGTTCGCAGGTAGATGGGTCCCTGGGACACACGCGGAGAGGCTCCTGCCCGGGCCACAGGCCGCCCACTACCCCAGCCCCAGATTGAGGCCACAGAGCAGCCCTGTCTGAGTCCCCTCCCTCTAGAGGGAGTATTGGACCAACATTTCTAGAAAACGGAGTCCTCGCGGGCAACTCATTGGAGGGACACAAATAAATCTTTGCCGACTTTCTGCTGAAACTTAGGAGCATTCACACCTAAGCCTCTTACAAGGTCATCTGTTTAGCTAAACATGAGCTCATGATCTAAATTTACACAATAATGAAGAGATCAGCTAAAAGGGGAGACAATCAGCAAAAACAATCAATACCAGAATTAGATTTCCAAGGCCATCCATCAGATGTTGGAATAATCAGGTGCAAGGCAGGATATATACATAAAACTGGAACTGAAACAAGAAACAAGGATGTTTTCAAAGTCTGGTAGGATCTCTAAAACATTTTTAAAGTACATGTCATTGATAAAGCTAAATACTCAAAGGTTGTGTAATACAACAGATTAATCATTGAGAAGAGTGAAATTATGCTGTTTTGAAAACTATGGCAGGTCAGATTTTCTGCCTAATTATATAAGAAGATTTCTCTAAAACATAAACATTATTTCAAAGACTTATTGGCTGTGAAATAAGTTAACGGTATTTCATATGGCTTGTCTGCAATGAAAGGTGCTATGTAGGGAATCACAGAAAGTCGAGGGGAAAATATGTCAATATATACATTGCTATAGATTAAACTATGCCTTAGGACAGCAACAATGTAGAGGACCTGACCCTTAGAAACTTACAAGTAAGCTGGAATCTTCAAAAGTTCCAATCTTTATAAGTAAAAAGATTTATTAAAATGAATAACCAAGTGTTTCATTTGACATCAGAAGATCAAACCAATAAACCCTGAGAACATAGATAAAAGATAAATAAAGATATGAGCAGAACATAATACAACAGCAAACGTATAAAATTGAGGTGATTTAGTAAGTCCAAAGAATATTCTTTGAAAAGATTGAAAAGACACACTTTGATTAAGGAAAACAAAAACTAAGTAAAAAATATACAGAAAGAGTCAGGACAATGTTATAGCAGAGAATATATGAAATGCCAGTAAATTTGAACATATCTGTAAAGGGGACCATTTCCTAGCTCCTAAAGTTTACCAAAACTTACACAAGAGGAATTCATTTAAGGTCATCATGTCTGCCCTTGGCATTCTCGGAACGCCCTGGACTTAGAATGCAGCATCTGTAGTCCATGGTAACCTGCGGAGAGGGAGCGGGGCTGAGGGAGGTTGGAACACTGCACTCACTGAGGGAGTGGGTGTGGCCATCTCTGCTGTGACTGAACAAAGGGCAGGGGAGCAGGGCGCCCAGGCCTGGGCCCTCAGAGCCCGGCAGGCCCAGTGGGGTGTCACAAGCATTTAGGCCCAGGCCAAAGGGCGCCTTCTTTGTCTGCACAGCTGCCCAAACTCTCACCTTTCCACTCAGGCCGCCATCTTACTTGAAGTGTGTGTGGAACCTGTCTGTGCAGTACACCTCGCTGCACAGTTAACCATAGGTCTGGGCATCGTAGCTTCCTGCCAGGTGACCGAAGTTCGCAGGCAGATGGGTCCCTGGGACACAGGCGGAGAGGCTCCTGCCCGGGCCACAGGCCGCCCACAGCCCCAGCCCCAGATCGGGGGCCTCAAAGCAGCCTTGCCTGAGTCCCCTGCATCTAGAGGGAGTATTGGACGAACACTTCGAGAAAATGGGGTCCTCACGGGCAACTCATTGGAGGGACACAAATAAATCTTTGCCGACTTTCTGCTGAAACTTAGGAGCGTTCACACCTAAGCCTCTTACAAGGTCAGCTGTTTAGCTAAACATGAGCTCATGATCTAAATTTACACAATAATGTAGAGATCAGCTACAAGGGGAGACAATCAGCAAAAACAATCAATACCAGAATAAGATTCCCAAGGCCATCCATCAGATGTTGGAATAATCACGTGCAAGGCAGGATATATACATAAAACTGGAACTGAAACAAGAAACAAGGATGTTTTCACAGTCTGGTAGGGTCTCTAAAACATTCTTAAATTACATGTCATTGATAAAGCTAAATACTCAAAGGTTGTGTAATACAAAAGATTAATCATTGAGAAGAGTGAAATTATGCTGTCTTGAAAACTATGGCAGGTCAGATTTTCTGCCTAATTATATAAGAAGATTTCTCGAAAACACATAATTTCAAAGACTGATTGGCTGTGAAATAAGTTAAGGATATTTCAAATGGCTTGTCTGCAATGAAAGGTGCTATGTAGGGAATCACAGAAAGTCGAGGGGAAAATATGTCAATATATACATTGCTATATGTTGAACTAAGCCTTAGGACAGCAAAAATGTAGAGGACCTGACACTTAGAAACTTACAAGTAAGCTGTAATCTTCAAAAGTTCAAATCTTTATACGTAAAAAAGATTTATTAAAATGAATAACCAAGTGTTTTAATTGACACCAGAAGATCAAACCAATAAACCCTTAGAACATAGATAAAAGATAAATAAAGACATGAGCAGAACTTAATACAACAGCAAACGTATAAAATTGAGGTGATTTAGTAAGTCCAAAGAATATTTTTTGAAAAGATTGAAAAGACACACTTTGATTAAGGAAAACTAAAACATAAGTAAAGAATATACAGAAAGAGTCAGGACACTGTTATAGCAGAGAATATATGAAATGCCAGTAAATTTGAACCTTTCTGTAAAGGGGACCATTTCCTAGCTCCTAAAGTTTACCAAAACTGACACAAGAGGAAATCATTTAAGGTCATCATGTCTGCCCTTGGCATTCTCAGAACGCCCTGGCCTCAGAATGCAGCATCTGTAGTCCATGGTAACCTGCGCAGAGGGGGCGGGGCTGAGGGAGGTTGGAACACTGCCCTCAGTGAGGGAGTATGTGTGGCCATCTCTGCTGTGACTGAACAAAGGGCAGGGGAGCAGGGTGTCCAGGGCAGGGCCCTCAGAGTCCGGCAGGCCCAGTGGTGTGTCACAAGCATTTAGGCCCAGGCCAAAGGGTGCCTTCTTTGTCTGCACAGCTGCCCAAACTCTCACCGTTCCACTCAGGCCGCCCTCTTACTTGAAGTGTGTGTGGAAGCTGTCCGCGCAGTACACCTCACTGCACAGCTAACCATAAGTCAGGGCTTCGTAGCTTCCTGCCAGGTGACCAAAGTTCCCAGGCAGATGGGTCCCTGGGACACACGCGGTGAGGCTCCTGCCCGGGCCACAGGCCGCCCACAACCCCAGCCCCAGATTTGGGGCCGCACAGAAGCCCTGTCTGAGTCCCCTCCCTCTAGAGGGAGTATTGGACCAACACTTCTAGAAAACGGAGTCCTCGCGGGCAACTCATAGGAGGGACACAAATAAATCTTTGCCGACTTTCTGCTGAAACTTAGGAGCGTTCACACCTAAGCCTCTTACAAGGTTAGCTGTTTAGCTAAACATGAGCTCATGATCTAAATTTACACAATAATGAAGAGATCAGCTACAAGGGGAGACAATCAGCAAAAACAATCAATACCAGAATTAGATTCCCAAGGCCATCCATTAGATTTTGGAATAATCAGCTGCAAGGCAGGAAATATACATAAAACTGGAACTGAAACAAGGAACAAGGATGTTTTCAAAGTCTGGTACGATCTCTAAAACATTTTTAAAGTACATGTCATTGATAAAGCTAAATACTCAAAGGTTGTGTAATACAACAGATTAATCATTGGGAAGAGTGAAATTATGCTGTTTTGAAAACTATGGCAGGTCAGATTTTCTGCTTAATTATATAAGAAGATTTCTATAAAACATACACATTATTTCAAAGACTTATTGGCTGTGAAATAAGTTAAGGGTATTTCAAATGGCTTGTCTGCATTGAAAGGTGCTTTGTAGGGAATCACAGAAAGTCGAGGGGAAAATATGTCAATATATACATTGCTATAGGTTGAAATAAGCCTTAAGACAGCAACAATGTAGAGGACCTGACACTTAGAAACTTACAAGTAAGCTGGAATCTTCAAAAGTTCAAGTCTTTATAAGTAAAAAGATTTATTAAAATGAATATCCAAGTGTTTTAATTGACATCAGAAGAGCAAACCAATAAACCCTGAGAACATAGATAAAAGATAAATAAAGATATGAGCAGAACTTAACACAACAGCAAACGTATAAAATTGAGGTGATTTATTAAGTCCAAAGAATATTCTTTGAAAAGATTGAAAAGACACACTTTGATTAAGGAAAACAAAAACATAAGTAAAGAATATACAGAAAGAGTCAGGACAATGTTATAGCAGAGAATATATGAAATTCCAGTAAATTTGAACAGTTCTGTAAAGGGGACCATTTCCTAGCTCCTAAAGTTTACCAAAACTGACACAAGAGGTAATCATTTAAGGTCATCATGTCTGCCCTTGGCATTCTCGGAACGCCCTGGCCTCAGAATGCAGCATCTGTAGTCCATGGTAACCTGCGGAGAGGGGGCGGGGCTGAGGGAGGTTGGAACACAGCCCTCACTGAGGGAGTGAGTGTGGCCATCTCTGCTGTGAGTGAACAAATGTCAAGGGAGCAGGGGGCCCAGGGCAGGGCCCTCAGAACCAGGCATGCCCAGTGGGGTGTCACAAGCTTTTAGGCACAGACCAAAGGGCACCTTCTTTGTCTGAACAGCTGCCCAAACTCTCACCTTTCCACTCAGCCCGCCCTCTTACTTGAAGTGTGTGTGGAACCTGTCCGTGCAGTACACCTCGCTGCTCAGCTAACCATAGGTCTGGGCATCGTAGCTTCCTGCCAGGTGACCGAAGTTCGCAGCCAGATGGGTCCCTGGGACACAGGTGGAGAGGCTCCTGCGCCGGCCACAGGTCGCCCACTGCCCCAGCCCCAGATGGGGGGCCGAAAAGCAGCTCTCTCTGAGTCCCCTGTCTCCAGAGGGAGTATTGGACCAACACTTCTAGAAAAGGGGGTCCTCTTGGCAACTCATTAGAGGGACACAAATAAATCTTTGCCGACTTTCTGCTGAAACTTAGGAGCATTCACACCTAAGCCTCTTACAAGGTCAGCTGTTAAGCTAAACTTGAGCTCATGATCTAAATTTACACAATAATGAAGAGATCAGCTACAAGGGGAGACAATCAGCAAAAACAATCAATACCAGAATTAGATTCCCAAGGCCATCCATCAGATGTTGGAATAATCAGGTGCAAGGCAGGAAATATACATTAAACTGGAACTGAAACAAGAAACAAGGATGTTTTCACAGTCTGGTAGGATCTCTAAAACATTATTAAAGTACATGTCATTGATAAAGCTAATTACTCAAAAGTTGTGTAATACAACAGATTAATCATTGAGAAGAGTGAAATTATGCTATTTTGAAAACTATGGCAGGTCAGATTTTCTGCCTAATTATATATGAAGATTTATCTAAAACATACACAATATTTCAAAGACTTATTGGCTGTGAAATAAGTTAAGGGTATTTCAAATGGCTTGTCTGCAATGAAAGGTGCTATGTAGGGAATCACAGAAAGTCGAGGGGAAAATATGACAATATATACATTGCTATAGGTTGAACTATGCCTTAGGACATCAAAAACGTAGAGGACCTGACACTTAGAAACTTACAAGTAAGCTGGAATCTTCAAAAGTTCCAATCTTTATAAGTAAAAAGATTTATTAAAATGAATAACCAAGTGTTTTAATTGACATCAGAAGATCAAACCAATAAACCTTGAGAACATAGATAAAAGATAAATAAAGATATGAGCAGAACTTAATACAAAAGCAAACGTATAAAATTGAGGTGATTTAGTAAGTCCAAAGAATAATCTTTGAAAAGATTGAAAAGACACACTTTGATTAAGGAAAACAAAAACATAAGAAAAGAATATACAGAAAGAGTCAGGACAATGTTATAGCAGAGAATATATGAAATGCCAGTAAATTTGAACATTTCAGTAAAGGGGACCATTTCCTAGCTCCTAAAGTTTACCAAAACTGACACAAGAGGAAGTCATTTAAGGTCATCATGTCTGCCCTTGGCATTCTCGGAACGCCCTGGACTCAGAATGCATCCACTGTAGTCCATGGTAACCTGAGGAGAGGGGGCGGGGATGAGGCAGGTTGGAACACGGCCCTCACTGAGGGAGTGGGTGTGGCCATCTCTGCTGTGACTGAGCAAAGGGAAGGGGAGCATGGGGCCGAGGGCAGGGCGGTCAGAGCCCGGCAGGCCCAGTGGGGTGTCACAAGCATTTAGGCGCAGGCCAAAGGGCGCCTTCTTTGTCTGAACAGCTGCCCAAACTCTCACCTTTCCACTCAGGCCGCCCTCTTACTTGAAGTGTGTGTGGAACCTCTCCACGCAGTACACCTCGCTGCACAGCTAACCATAGGTCTAGGCATCGTAGCTTCCTGCCAGGTGACCGATGTTCGCAGGTAGATCGGTCCCTGGGACACACGCGGAGAGGCTCCTGCCCGGGCCACAGGCCGCCCACTACCCCAGCCCCAGATTGGTGCCGCACAGAAGCCCTGTCTGAGTCCCCTCCCTCTAGAGGGAGTATTTAACCAACACTTCTAGAAAACGGAGTCCTCGCGCGCAACTCATTGGACGGACACAAATTAATCTTTGCCGACTTTCTGCTGAAACTTAGGAGCATTCACACGTAAGCCTCTTACACGGTCAGCTGTTTAGCTAAACATGAGCTCATGATCTAAATTTACACAATAATGAAGAGATCAGCTACAAGGGGAGACAATCAGCAAAAACAATCAATACCAGAATTAGATTCCCAAGGCCATCCATCAGAAGTTGGAATAATCAGGTGCAACGCAGGATATATACATAAAACTGGAACTGAAACAAGAAACAAGGATGTTTTCAAAGTCTGGTAGGATCTCTAAAACATTATTAAAGTACATGTCATTGATAAAGCTAAATACTCAAAGGTTGTGTAATACAACAGATTAATCATTGAGAAGAGTGAAATTATGCTGTTTCGAAAAATATGGCAGGTCAGATTTTCTGCATAATTATATAAGAAGATTTCTCTAAAACATACACATTATTTCAAAGAGTTATTGGCTGTGAAATAACTTAAGGGTATTTCAAATGGCTTGTCTGCAATGAAAGGTGCTATGTAGGGAATCACAGAAAGTCCAGGGGAAAATATGTCAATATATACATTGCTATAGGTTAAAGTAAGCCTTAGGACAGCAACAATGTAGAGGACCTGACCCTTAGAAACTTACAAGTAAGCCGGAATGTTCAAAAGTTCCAATCTTTATAAGTAAAAAGATTTATTAAAATGAATAACCAAGTGTTTTAATTGACATCAGAAGATCAAACCAATAAACCCTGAGAACATAGATAAAAGATAAATAAAGATATGAGCAGAACTTAATACAACAGCAAACGTATAAAATTGAGGTGATTTAGTAAGTCCAAAGAATATTCTTTGAAAAGATTTAAAAGACACACTTTGAGTAAGGAAAACAAAAACATAAGTAAAGAATATATAGAAAGAGTCAGGACAATGTTATAGCAAAGAATATATGAAATGCCAGTAAATTTGAATATTTCTGTAAAGGGGACCATTTCCTAGCTCCTAAAGTTTACCAAAACTGAGACAAGAGGAAATCATTTAACGTCCTCATGCCTGCCCTTGGCATTCTGAGAACGCCCTGGCCTCAGAATGCAGCATCTGTAGTCCATGGTAACCTGCGGAGGGGGGGCGGGGCTGAGGGAGTTTGGAACACTGCCCTCAGTGAGGGAGTGGGTGTGGCCATCTCTGCTGTGACTGAACAAAGTGCAGGGGAGCAGGGGTCCCAGTGAAGGGCACTCAGAGCCCAGCAGGCCCAGTGTGGTTTCACAAGCATTTAGGCCCAGGACAAAGGGTGCCTTCTTTGCCTGAACAGCTGCCCAAACTCTCACCTTTCCACTCAGGCCACCCTCTTTCTTGAAGTGTGTGTGGAAGCTGTCCGCGCAGTACACCTCGCTGCACAGCTAACCATAGGACTGGGCATCGTAGCTTCCTGCCAGGTGACCGAAGTTCGCAGGAAGATGGGTCCCTGGGACACACACGGAGAGGCTCCTGCCCGGGCCACAGGCCGCCCACTGCCCCAGCCCCAGTTCAGCGGCCGAAAATCAGCCCTGTCTGAGTCTCCTGCCTCCAGAAGGAGTATTGGACCAACACTTCTAGAAAATGTGGTCCTTACGGGCAACTCATTGGAGGGACAGAAATAAATCTTTGCTGACTTTCTGCTGAAACTTAGGAGCGTTCACAACTAAGCCTCTTATAAGGTCAGCTCTTTAGCTAAACATGAGCTCATTATCGAAATTTACACAATAATGAAGTGATCAGCTACAAGGGGAGACAATCAGCAAAAACAATCAATACCAGAATTAGATTCCCAAGGCCATCCATCAGATGTTGGAATAATCAGGTGCAAGGCAGGATATATACATAACACTGGAACTGAAACAAGAAACAAGGGTGTTTTCAAATTCTGGTACGATCTCTAAAACATTTTTAAAGTACATGTCATTGATAAAGCTAAATACTCAAAGGTTGTGTAATACAACAGATTAATCATTGAGAAGAGTGAAATTATGCTGTTTTGAAAATTATGGCAGGTGAGATATTCTTCCTAATTATATAAGAAGATTTCTCTAAATCATACACATTATTTCAAAGACTTATTGGCTGTGAAATAAGTTAAGGGTATTTCAAATGGCTTGTCTGCAATGAAAGGTGCTATGTAGGGAATCACAGAAAGTCGAGGGGAAAATATGTCAATATATACATTGCTATACGTAGAACTAAGCCTTAGGACAGCAACAATGTAGAGGACCTGACACTTAGAAACTTGCAAGTAAGCTGGAATCTTCAAAAATTCAAATCTTTATAAGTACAAAGATTTATTAAAATGAATAACCAAGTGTTTTAATTGACATCAGAAGATCAAACCAATAAACCCTGAGAACATAGATAAAAGATAAATAAAGATATGAGCAGAACTTAATACAACAGCAAACGTATAAAATTGAGGTGATTTAATAAGTCCAAAGAATATTCTTTGAAAAGATTGAAAAGACACACTTTGATTAAGGAAAACAAAAACATAAGTGAAGAATATACAGAAAGAATCAGGACAATGTTATAGCAGAGAATATATGAAATGCCAGTAAATTTGAACATTTCAGTAAAGGGGACCATTTCCTAGCTCCTAAAATTTACCAAAACTGACACAAGAGGAAGTCATTTAAGGTCATCATGTCTGCCCTTGGCATTCTCGGAACGCCCTGGACTCAGAATGCAGCAACTGTAGTCCATGGTAACCTGAGGAGAGGGGGTGGGGATGAGGCAGGTTGGAACACGGCCCTCACTGAGGGAGTGGGTGTGGCCATCTCTGCTGTGACTGAACAAAGGGAAGGGGAGCATGGGGCCGAGGGCAGGGCCGTCAGAGCCCGGCAGGCCCAGTGGGGTGTCACAAGCATTTAGGCGCAGGCCAAAGGGCGCCTTCTTTGTCTGAACAGCTGCCCAAACTCTCACCTTTCCACTCAGGCCGCCCTCTTACTTGAAGTGTGTGTGGAACCTCTCCACGCAGTACACCTCGCTGCACAGCTAACCATAGGTCTGGGCATCGTAGCTTCCTGCCAGGTGACCGATGTTCGCAGGTAGATCGGTCCCTGGGACACACGCGGAGAGGCTCCTGCCCGGGCCACAGGCCGCCCACTACCCCAGCCCCAGATTGGTGCCGCACA
This sequence comes from Mesoplodon densirostris, assembly GCF_025265405.1. NCBI lineage: Eukaryota > Metazoa > Chordata > Mammalia > Artiodactyla > Ziphiidae > Mesoplodon > Mesoplodon densirostris. The sequence goes on from NC_082666.1 coordinate 95,974,202, forward strand.
GCAGCCCTGTCTGAGTCCCCTCCCTCTAGAGGGAGTATTTAACCAACACTTCTAGAAAACGGAGTCCTCGCGCGCAACTCATGGGAGGGACACAAATTAATCTTTGCCGACTTTCTGCTGAAACTTAGGAGCATTCACACGTAAGCCTCTTACACGGTCAGCTGTTTAGCTAAACATGAGCTCATGATCTAAATTTACACAATAATGAAGAGATCAGCTACAAGGGGAGACAATCAGCAAAAACAATCAATACCAGAATTAGATTCCCAAGGCCATCCATCAGATGTTGGAATAATCAGGTGCAAGGCAGGATATATACATAAAACTGGAACTGTAACAAGAAACAAGGATGTTTTCAAAGTCTGGTAGGATCTCTAAAACATTTTTAAAGTACATGTCATTGATAAAGCTAAATACTCAAAGGTTTTGTAATACAACAGATTAATCATTGAGAAGAGTGAAATTATGCTGTTTTGCAAACTATGGCAGGTCAGATTTTCTGCCTAATTATATAAGAAGATTTCTCTAAAACATACACATTATTTCAAAGACTTATTGGCTGTGAAATAAGTTAAGGGTATTTCATATGGCTTGTCTGCAATGAAAGGTGCTATGTAGGGAATCACAGAAAGTCGAGGGGAAAATATGTCAATATATACATTGCTATATGTTGAACTAAGCCTTAGTACAGCAACAATGGAGTAGACCTGACCCTTAGAAACTTACAAGTAAGCTGGAATCTTCAAAAATTCCAATCTTTATAAGTAAAAAGATTTATTAAAATGAATAACCAAGTGTTTTAATTGACATCAGAAGATCAAACCAATAAACCCTGAGAACATAGATAAAAGATAAATAAAGTTATGAGAAGAACTTAATACAACAGCAAAAGTATAAAATTGAGGTGATTTAGTAAGTCCAAAGAATATTCTTTGAATAGATTGAAAAGACACACTTTTATTAAGGAAAACAAAAACATAAGTAAAGAATATACAGAAAGAGTCAGGACAATGTTATAGCAGAGAATATATGAAATGCCAGTAAATTTGAATATATCTGTAAAGGGGACCATTTCCTAGCTCAGAAAGTTTACCAAAACTGACACAAGAGGAAATCATTTAAGGTCCTCATGTCTGCCCTTGGCATTCTCAGAAAGCCCTGGCCTCAGAATGCAGCATCTGTAGTCCATGGTACCCTGCGGAGAGGGGGCGGAGCTGAGGTAGGTTGGATCACTGCCCTCACAGAGGGAGTGAGTGTGGCCATCTCTGCTGTGACTGAACAAAGGAAAGGGAGCAGGGAGCCAAGGGCAGGGCCCTCAGGGCCCGGCAGGTCCAGTGGGGGGTCACAAGCATTTAGGCCCAGAACAAAGGGTGCCTTCTTTGTCTGAACAGCTGCGCAAACTCTCACCTTTCCACTCAGGCCGCCCTTTTACTTGAAGTGTGTGTGGAACCTGTCCATGCAGTACACCTCGATGCACAGCTAACCATAGGTCGGCTCATCGTAGCTTCCTGGCAGGTGACCGAAGTTCGCAGGTAGATGGGTCCCTGGGACACACGCGGAGAGGCTCCTGCCCGGGCCACAGGCCGCCCACTACCCCAGCCCCAGATTGAGGCCACAGAGCAGCCCTGTCTGAGTCCCCTCCCTCTAGAGGGAGTATTGGACCAACATTTCTAGAAAACGGAGTCCTCGCGGGCAACTCATTGGAGGGACACAAATAAATCTTTGCCGACTTTCTGCTGAAACTTAGGAGCATTCACACCTAAGCCTCTTACAAGGTCATCTGTTTAGCTAAACATGAGCTCATGATCTAAATTTACACAATAATGAAGAGATCAGCTAAAAGGGGAGACAATCAGCAAAAACAATCAATACCAGAATTAGATTTCCAAGGCCATCCATCAGATGTTGGAATAATCAGGTGCAAGGCAGGATATATACATAAAACTGGAACTGAAACAAGAAACAAGGATGTTTTCAAAGTCTGGTAGGATCTCTAAAACATTTTTAAAGTACATGTCATTGATAAAGCTAAATACTCAAAGGTTGTGTAATACAACAGATTAATCATTGAGAAGAGTGAAATTATGCTGTTTTGAAAACTATGGCAGGTCAGATTTTCTGCCTAATTATATAAGAAGATTTCTCTAAAACATAAACATTATTTCAAAGACTTATTGGCTGTGAAATAAGTTAACGGTATTTCATATGGCTTGTCTGCAATGAAAGGTGCTATGTAGGGAATCACAGAAAGTCGAGGGGAAAATATGTCAATATATACATTGCTATAGATTAAACTATGCCTTAGGACAGCAACAATGTAGAGGACCTGACCCTTAGAAACTTACAAGTAAGCTGGAATCTTCAAAAGTTCCAATCTTTATAAGTAAAAAGATTTATTAAAATGAATAACCAAGTGTTTCATTTGACATCAGAAGATCAAACCAATAAACCCTGAGAACATAGATAAAAGATAAATAAAGATATGAGCAGAACATAATACAACAGCAAACGTATAAAATTGAGGTGATTTAGTAAGTCCAAAGAATATTCTTTGAAAAGATTGAAAAGACACACTTTGATTAAGGAAAACAAAAACTAAGTAAAAAATATACAGAAAGAGTCAGGACAATGTTATAGCAGAGAATATATGAAATGCCAGTAAATTTGAACATATCTGTAAAGGGGACCATTTCCTAGCTCCTAAAGTTTACCAAAACTTACACAAGAGGAATTCATTTAAGGTCATCATGTCTGCCCTTGGCATTCTCGGAACGCCCTGGACTTAGAATGCAGCATCTGTAGTCCATGGTAACCTGCGGAGAGGGAGCGGGGCTGAGGGAGGTTGGAACACTGCACTCACTGAGGGAGTGGGTGTGGCCATCTCTGCTGTGACTGAACAAAGGGCAGGGGAGCAGGGCGCCCAGGCCTGGGCCCTCAGAGCCCGGCAGGCCCAGTGGGGTGTCACAAGCATTTAGGCCCAGGCCAAAGGGCGCCTTCTTTGTCTGCACAGCTGCCCAAACTCTCACCTTTCCACTCAGGCCGCCATCTTACTTGAAGTGTGTGTGGAACCTGTCTGTGCAGTACACCTCGCTGCACAGTTAACCATAGGTCTGGGCATCGTAGCTTCCTGCCAGGTGACCGAAGTTCGCAGGCAGATGGGTCCCTGGGACACAGGCGGAGAGGCTCCTGCCCGGGCCACAGGCCGCCCACAGCCCCAGCCCCAGATCGGGGGCCTCAAAGCAGCCTTGCCTGAGTCCCCTGCATCTAGAGGGAGTATTGGACGAACACTTCGAGAAAATGGGGTCCTCACGGGCAACTCATTGGAGGGACACAAATAAATCTTTGCCGACTTTCTGCTGAAACTTAGGAGCGTTCACACCTAAGCCTCTTACAAGGTCAGCTGTTTAGCTAAACATGAGCTCATGATCTAAATTTACACAATAATGTAGAGATCAGCTACAAGGGGAGACAATCAGCAAAAACAATCAATACCAGAATAAGATTCCCAAGGCCATCCATCAGATGTTGGAATAATCACGTGCAAGGCAGGATATATACATAAAACTGGAACTGAAACAAGAAACAAGGATGTTTTCACAGTCTGGTAGGGTCTCTAAAACATTCTTAAATTACATGTCATTGATAAAGCTAAATACTCAAAGGTTGTGTAATACAAAAGATTAATCATTGAGAAGAGTGAAATTATGCTGTCTTGAAAACTATGGCAGGTCAGATTTTCTGCCTAATTATATAAGAAGATTTCTCGAAAACACATAATTTCAAAGACTGATTGGCTGTGAAATAAGTTAAGGATATTTCAAATGGCTTGTCTGCAATGAAAGGTGCTATGTAGGGAATCACAGAAAGTCGAGGGGAAAATATGTCAATATATACATTGCTATATGTTGAACTAAGCCTTAGGACAGCAAAAATGTAGAGGACCTGACACTTAGAAACTTACAAGTAAGCTGTAATCTTCAAAAGTTCAAATCTTTATACGTAAAAAAGATTTATTAAAATGAATAACCAAGTGTTTTAATTGACACCAGAAGATCAAACCAATAAACCCTTAGAACATAGATAAAAGATAAATAAAGACATGAGCAGAACTTAATACAACAGCAAACGTATAAAATTGAGGTGATTTAGTAAGTCCAAAGAATATTTTTTGAAAAGATTGAAAAGACACACTTTGATTAAGGAAAACTAAAACATAAGTAAAGAATATACAGAAAGAGTCAGGACACTGTTATAGCAGAGAATATATGAAATGCCAGTAAATTTGAACCTTTCTGTAAAGGGGACCATTTCCTAGCTCCTAAAGTTTACCAAAACTGACACAAGAGGAAATCATTTAAGGTCATCATGTCTGCCCTTGGCATTCTCAGAACGCCCTGGCCTCAGAATGCAGCATCTGTAGTCCATGGTAACCTGCGCAGAGGGGGCGGGGCTGAGGGAGGTTGGAACACTGCCCTCAGTGAGGGAGTATGTGTGGCCATCTCTGCTGTGACTGAACAAAGGGCAGGGGAGCAGGGTGTCCAGGGCAGGGCCCTCAGAGTCCGGCAGGCCCAGTGGTGTGTCACAAGCATTTAGGCCCAGGCCAAAGGGTGCCTTCTTTGTCTGCACAGCTGCCCAAACTCTCACCGTTCCACTCAGGCCGCCCTCTTACTTGAAGTGTGTGTGGAAGCTGTCCGCGCAGTACACCTCACTGCACAGCTAACCATAAGTCAGGGCTTCGTAGCTTCCTGCCAGGTGACCAAAGTTCCCAGGCAGATGGGTCCCTGGGACACACGCGGTGAGGCTCCTGCCCGGGCCACAGGCCGCCCACAACCCCAGCCCCAGATTTGGGGCCGCACAGAAGCCCTGTCTGAGTCCCCTCCCTCTAGAGGGAGTATTGGACCAACACTTCTAGAAAACGGAGTCCTCGCGGGCAACTCATAGGAGGGACACAAATAAATCTTTGCCGACTTTCTGCTGAAACTTAGGAGCGTTCACACCTAAGCCTCTTACAAGGTTAGCTGTTTAGCTAAACATGAGCTCATGATCTAAATTTACACAATAATGAAGAGATCAGCTACAAGGGGAGACAATCAGCAAAAACAATCAATACCAGAATTAGATTCCCAAGGCCATCCATTAGATTTTGGAATAATCAGCTGCAAGGCAGGAAATATACATAAAACTGGAACTGAAACAAGGAACAAGGATGTTTTCAAAGTCTGGTACGATCTCTAAAACATTTTTAAAGTACATGTCATTGATAAAGCTAAATACTCAAAGGTTGTGTAATACAACAGATTAATCATTGGGAAGAGTGAAATTATGCTGTTTTGAAAACTATGGCAGGTCAGATTTTCTGCTTAATTATATAAGAAGATTTCTATAAAACATACACATTATTTCAAAGACTTATTGGCTGTGAAATAAGTTAAGGGTATTTCAAATGGCTTGTCTGCATTGAAAGGTGCTTTGTAGGGAATCACAGAAAGTCGAGGGGAAAATATGTCAATATATACATTGCTATAGGTTGAAATAAGCCTTAAGACAGCAACAATGTAGAGGACCTGACACTTAGAAACTTACAAGTAAGCTGGAATCTTCAAAAGTTCAAGTCTTTATAAGTAAAAAGATTTATTAAAATGAATATCCAAGTGTTTTAATTGACATCAGAAGAGCAAACCAATAAACCCTGAGAACATAGATAAAAGATAAATAAAGATATGAGCAGAACTTAACACAACAGCAAACGTATAAAATTGAGGTGATTTATTAAGTCCAAAGAATATTCTTTGAAAAGATTGAAAAGACACACTTTGATTAAGGAAAACAAAAACATAAGTAAAGAATATACAGAAAGAGTCAGGACAATGTTATAGCAGAGAATATATGAAATTCCAGTAAATTTGAACAGTTCTGTAAAGGGGACCATTTCCTAGCTCCTAAAGTTTACCAAAACTGACACAAGAGGTAATCATTTAAGGTCATCATGTCTGCCCTTGGCATTCTCGGAACGCCCTGGCCTCAGAATGCAGCATCTGTAGTCCATGGTAACCTGCGGAGAGGGGGCGGGGCTGAGGGAGGTTGGAACACAGCCCTCACTGAGGGAGTGAGTGTGGCCATCTCTGCTGTGAGTGAACAAAGGTCAAGGGAGCAGGGGGCCCAGGGCAGGGCCCTCAGAACCAGGCATGCCCAGTGGGGTGTCACAAGCTTTTAGGCACAGACCAAAGGGCACCTTCTTTGTCTGAACAGCTGCCCAAACTCTCACCTTTCCACTCAGCCCGCCCTCTTACTTGAAGTGTGTGTGGAACCTGTCCGTGCAGTACACCTCGCTGCTCAGCTAACCATAGGTCTGGGCATCGTAGCTTCCTGCCAGGTGACCGAAGTTCGCAGCCAGATGGGTCCCTGGGACACAGGTGGAGAGGCTCCTGCGCCGGCCACAGGTCGCCCACTGCCCCAGCCCCAGATGGGGGGCCGAAAAGCAGCTCTCTCTGAGTCCCCTGTCTCCAGAGGGAGTATTGGACCAACACTTCTAGAAAAGGGGGTCCTCTTGGCAACTCATTAGAGGGACACAAATAAATCTTTGCCGACTTTCTGCTGAAACTTAGGAGCATTCACACCTAAGCCTCTTACAAGGTCAGCTGTTAAGCTAAACTTGAGCTCATGATCTAAATTTACACAATAATGAAGAGATCAGCTACAAGGGGAGACAATCAGCAAAAACAATCAATACCAGAATTAGATTCCCAAGGCCATCCATCAGATGTTGGAATAATCAGGTGCAAGGCAGGAAATATACATTAAACTGGAACTGAAACAAGAAACAAGGATGTTTTCACAGTCTGGTAGGATCTCTAAAACATTATTAAAGTACATGTCATTGATAAAGCTAATTACTCAAAAGTTGTGTAATACAACAGATTAATCATTGAGAAGAGTGAAATTATGCTATTTTGAAAACTATGGCAGGTCAGATTTTCTGCCTAATTATATATGAAGATTTATCTAAAACATACACAATATTTCAAAGACTTATTGGCTGTGAAATAAGTTAAGGGTATTTCAAATGGCTTGTCTGCAATGAAAGGTGCTATGTAGGGAATCACAGAAAGTCGAGGGGAAAATATGACAATATATACATTGCTATAGGTTGAACTATGCCTTAGGACATCAAAAACGTAGAGGACCTGACACTTAGAAACTTACAAGTAAGCTGGAATCTTCAAAAGTTCCAATCTTTATAAGTAAAAAGATTTATTAAAATGAATAACCAAGTGTTTTAATTGACATCAGAAGATCAAACCAATAAACCCTGAGAACATAGATAAAAGATAAATAAAGATATGAGCAGAACTTAATACAAAAGCAAACGTATAAAATTGAGGTGATTTAGTAAGTCCAAAGAATAATCTTTGAAAAGATTGAAAAGACACACTTTGATTAAGGAAAACAAAAACATAAGAAAAGAATATACAGAAAGAGTCAGGACAATGTTATAGCAGAGAATATATGAAATGCCAGTAAATTTGAACATTTCAGTAAAGGGGACCATTTCCTAGCTCCTAAAGTTTACCAAAACTGACACAAGAGGAAGTCATTTAAGGTCATCATGTCTGCCCTTGGCATTCTCGGAACGCCCTGTACTCAGAATGCATCCACTGTAGTCCATGGTAACCTGAGGAGAGGGGGCGGGGCTGAGGCAGGTTGGAACACTGCCCTCACTGAGGGAGTGGGTGTGGCCATCTCTGCTGTGACTGAGCAAAGGGAAGGGGAGCATGGGGCCGAGGGCAGGGCCGTCAGAGCCCGGCAGGCCCAGTGGGGTGTCACAAGCATTTAGGCGCAGGCCAAAGGGCGCCTTCTTTGTCTGAACAGCTGCCCAAACTCTCACCTTTCCACTCAGGCCGCCCTCTTACTTGAAGTGTGTGTGGAACCTCTCCACGCAGTACACCTCGCTGCACAGCTAACCATAGGTCTAGGCATCGTAGCTTCCTGCCAGGTGACCGATGTTCGCAGGTAGATCGGTCCCTGGGACACACGCGGAGAGGCTCCTGCCCGGGCCACAGGCCGCCCACTACCCCAGCCCCAGATTGGTGCCGCACAGCAGCCCTGTCTGAGTCCCCTCCCTCTAGAGGGAGTATTTAACCAACACTTCTAGAAAACGGAGTCCTCGCGCGCAACTCATTGGAGGGACACAAATAAATCTTTGCCGACTTTCTGCTGAAACTTAGGAGCATTCACACGTAAGCCTCTTACACGGTCAGCTGTTTAGCTAAACATGAGCTCATGATCTAAATTTACACAATAATGAAGAGATCAGCTACAAGGGGAGACAATCAGCAAAAACAATCAATACCAGAATTAGATTCCCAAGGCCATCCATCAGAAGTTGGAATAATCAGGTGCAACGCAGGATATATACATAAAACTGGAACTGAAACAAGAAACAAGGATGTTTTCAAAGTCTGGTAGGATCTCTAAAACATTATTAAAGTACATGTCATTGATAAAGCTAAATACTCAAAGGTTGTGTAATACAACAGATTAATCATTGAGAAGAGTGAAATTATGCTGTTTCGAAAAATATGGCAGGTCAGATTTTCTGCATAATTATATAAGAAGATTTCTCTAAAACATACACATTATTTCAAAGAGTTATTGGCTGTGAAATAACTTAAGGGTATTTCAAATGGCTTGTCTGCAATGAAAGGTGCTATGTAGGGAATCACAGAAAGTCCAGGGGAAAATATGTCAATATATACATTGCTATAGGTTAAAGTAAGCCTTAGGACAGCAACAATGTAGAGGACCTGACCCTTAGAAACTTACAAGTAAGCCGGAATGTTCAAAAGTTCCAATCTTTATAAGTAAAAAGATTTATTAAAATGAATAACCAAGTGTTTTAATTGACATCAGAAGATCAAACCAATAAACCCTGAGAACATAGATAAAAGATAAATAAAGATATGAGCAGAACTTAATACAACAGCAAACGTATAAAATTGAGGTGATTTAGTAAGTCCAAAGAATATTCTTTGAAAAGATTTAAAAGACACACTTTGAGTAAGGAAAACAAAAACATAAGTAAAGAATATATAGAAAGAGTCAGGACAATGTTATAGCAAAGAATATATGAAATGCCAGTAAATTTGAATATTTCTGTAAAGGGGACCATTTCCTAGCTCCTAAAGTTTACCAAAACTGAGACAAGAGGAAATCATTTAACGTCCTCATGCCTGCCCTTGGCATTCTGAGAACGCCCTGGCCTCAGAATGCAGCATCTGTAGTCCATGGTAACCTGCGGAGGGGGGGCGGGGCTGAGGGAGTTTGGAACACTGCCCTCAGTGAGGGAGTGGGTGTGGCCATCTCTGCTGTGACTGAACAAAGTGCAGGGGAGCAGGGGTCCCAGTGAAGGGCTCTCAGAGCCCAGCAGGCCCAGTGTGGTTTCACAAGCATTTAGGCCCAGGACAAAGGGTGCCTTCTTTGCCTGAACAGCTGCCCAAACTCTCACCTTTCCACTCAGGCCACCCTCTTTCTTGAAGTGTGTGTGGAAGCTGTCCGCGCAGTACACCTCGCTGCACAGCTAACCATAGGACTGGGCATCGTAGCTTCCTGCCAGGTGACCGAAGTTCGCAGGAAGATGGGTCCCTGGGACACACACGGAGAGGCTCCTGCCCGGGCCACAGGCCGCCCACTGCCCCAGCCCCAGTTCAGCGGCCGAAAATCAGCCCTGTCTGAGTCTCCTGCCTCCAGAAGGAGTATTGGACCAACACTTCTAGAAAATGTGGTCCTTACGGGCAACTCATTGGAGGGACAGAAATAAATCTTTGCTGACTTTCTGCTGAAACTTAGGAGCGTTCACAACTAAGCCTCTTATAAGGTCAGCTCTTTAGCTAAACATGAGCTCATTATCGAAATTTACACAATAATGAAGTGATCAGCTACAAGGGGAGACAATCAGCAAAAACAATCAATACCAGAATTAGATTCCCAAGGCCATCCATCAGATGTTGGAATAATCAGGTGCAAGGCAGGATATATACATAACACTGGAACTGAAACAAGAAACAAGGGTGTTTTCAAATTCTGGTACGATCTCTAAAACATTTTTAAAGTACATGTCATTGATAAAGCTAAATACTCAAAGGTTGTGTAATACAACAGATTAATCATTGAGAAGAGTGAAATTATGCTGTTTTGAAAATTATGGCAGGTGAGATATTCTTCCTAATTATATAAGAAGATTTCTCTAAATCATACACATTATTTCAAAGACTTATTGGCTGTGAAATAAGTTAAGGGTATTTCAAATGGCTTGTCTGCAATGAAAGGTGCTATGTAGGGAATCACAGAAAGTCGAGGGGAAAATATGTCAATATATACATTGCTATACGTAGAACTAAGCCTTAGGACAGCAACAATGTAGAGGACCTGACACTTAGAAACTTGCAAGTAAGCTGGAATCTTCAAAAATTCAAATCTTTATAAGTACAAAGATTTATTAAAATGAATAACCAAGTGTTTTAATTGACATCAGAAGATCAAACCAATAAACCCTGAGAACATAGATAAAAGATAAATAAAGATATGAGCAGAACTTAATACAACAGCAAACGTATAAAATTGAGGTGATTTAATAAGTCCAAAGAATATTCTTTGAAAAGATTGAAAAGACACACTTTGATTAAGGAAAACAAAAACATAAGTGAAGAATATACAGAAAGAATCAGGACAATGTTATAGCAGAGAATATATGAAATGCCAGTAAATTTGAACATTTCAGTAAAGGGGACCATTTCCTAGCTCCTAAAATTTACCAAAACTGACACAAGAGGAAGTCATTTAAGGTCATCATGTCTGCCCTTGGCATTCTCGGAACGCCCTGGACTCAGAATGCAGCAACTGTAGTCCATGGTAACCTGAGGAGAGGGGGCGGGGATGAGGCAGGTTGGAACACGGCCCTCACTGAGGGAGTGGGTGTGGCCATCTCTGCTGTGACTGAACAAAGGGAAGGGGAGCATGGGGCCGAGGGCAGGGCCGTCAGAGCCCGGCAGGCCCAGTGGGGTGTCACAAGCATTTAGGCGCAGGCCAAAGGGCGCCTTCTTTGTCTGAACAGCTGCCCAAACTCTCACCTTTCCACTCAGGCCGCCCTCTTACTTGAAGTGTGTGTGGAACCTCTCCACGCAGTACACCTCGCTGCACAGCTAACCATAGGTCTGGGCATCGTAGCTTCCTGCCAGGTGACCGATGTTCGCAGGTAGATCAGTCCCTGGGACACACGCGGAGAGGCTCCTGCCCGGGCCACAGGCCGCCCACTACCCCAGCCCCAGATTGGTGCCGCACAGCAGCCCTGTCTGAGTCCCCTCCCTCTAGAGGGAGTATTTAACCAACACTTCTAGAAAACGGAGTCCTCGCTCGCAACTCATGGGAGGGACACAAATTAATCTTTGCCGACTTTCTGCTGAAACTTAGGAGCATTCACACGTAAGCCTCTTACACGGTCAGCTGTTTAGCTAAACATGAGCTCATGATCTAAATTTACACAATAATGAAGAGATCAGCTACAAGGGGAGACAATCAGCAAAAACAATCAATACCAGAATTAGATTCCCAAGGCCATCCATCAGAAGTTGGAATAATCAGGTGCAACGCAGGATATATACATAAAACTGGAACTGAAACAAGAAACAAGGATGTTTTCAAAGTCTGGTAGGATCTCTAAAACATTATTAAAGTACATGTCATTAATAAAGCTAAATACTCAAAGGTTGTGTAATACAACAGATTAATCATTGAGAAGAGTGAAATTATGCTGTTTTGAAAACTATCGCAGGTCAGATTTGCTGCTTAATTATATAAGAAGATTTCTATAAAACATAAACATTATTTCAAAGACTTATTGGCTGTGAAATAAGTTAAGGGTATTTCAAATGGCTTGTCTGCATTGAAAGGTGCTTTGTAGGGAATCACAGAAAGTCGAGGGGAAAATATGTCAATATATACATTGCTATAGGTTGAACTAAGCCTTAAGACAGCAACAATATAGAGGACCAGACACTTAGTAACTTACAAGTAAGATGGAATCTTCAAAAGTTCAAGTATTTATAAGTAAAAATATTTATTAAAATGAATAACCAAGTATTTTAATTGACACCAGAAGATCAAACCAATAAACCCTGAGAACATAGATAAAAGATAAATAAAGATATGAGCAGAACTTAATACAACAGCAAACGTATAAAATTGAGGTGATTTAGTAAGTCCAAAAATATTCTTTGAAAAGATTGAAAAGACACACTTTGATTAAGAAAACAAAAACATAACTAAAGAATATACAGAAAGAGTCAGAAAAATTTTATAGCAGAGAATATATGAAATGCCATGAAATTTGAACATTTCTGTAAAGGGGACCATTTCCTAGCTCCTAAAGTTTACCAAAACTGACACAAGAGGAAGTCATTTAAGGTCATCATGTCTGCCCTTGGCATTCTCGGAACGCCCTGACCTCAGAATGCAGCATCTGTAGTTCATGGTAACCTGCGGAGAGGGGGTGGGGCAGAGGGAGGTTGGAACACTGCCCTCACTGAGGGAGTGGGTGTGGCCATCTCTGCTGTGACTGAACAAAGGCAGTGGAGCAGGGGGCCCAAGGCAGGGCCCTCAGAGCCCGGCAGGCCCAGTGGGGTGTCACAAGCATTTAGGCCCAGGGCAAAGGGTGCCTTCTTTGTCTGAACGGCTGCCCAATCTCTCACCTTTCCACTCAGGCCGCCCTCTTACTTGAAGAGTGTGTAGAAGCTGTCCGCGCAGTACACCTCGCTGCACAGCTAACCATAGGTATGGGCATCGTAGCTTCCTGCCAGGTGACCGAAGTTCGCAGGAAGATGGGTCCCTGGGACACACGCGGAGAGGCTCCTGCCCGGGCCACAGGCCGCCGACTGCCCCAGCCGCAGATCGGGGTCCGCAAAACAGCCCTGTCTGAGTCCCCTGCCTCTAGAGGGAGTATTGGACCAACACTTCAAGAAAATGGGGTCCTCGCAGGCAACTCATTGGAGGGACACAAATAAATCTTTGCCGACATTCTGCTGAAACTTAGGAGCGTTCACACCTAACCCTTTTACAAGGTCAGCTGTTTAGCTAAACATGAGCTCATGATCTAAATTTACACAATAATGAAGAGATCAGCTACAAGGGGAGACAATCAGAAAAAACAATCAATACCATAATTAGATTCCCAAAGCCATCCATCAGATGTTGGAATATTCAGGTGCAAGGCAGGATATATACATAAAACTGGAACTGAAACAAGAAACAAGGATGTTTTCAAAGTCTGGTAGGATCTCTAAAACATTTTTAAAATACATGTCATTGATAAAGCTAACTACTCAAAGGTTGTGTAATACAACAGATTAATCATTGAGAAGAGTGAAATTATGCTGTTTCGAAAACTATGGCAGGTCAGATTTTCTGCCTAATTATATAAGAAGATTTATCTAAAACATACACATTATTTCAAAGAGTTATTGGCTGTGAAATAACTTAAGTGTATTTCAAATGGCTTGTCTGCAATGAAAGGTGCTTTGTAGGGAATCACAGAAAGTAGAGGGGAAAATATGTCAATATATACATTGCTATAGGTTAAAGTAAGCCTTAGGACAGCAACAATGTAGAGGACCTGACCCTTAGAAACTTACAAGTAAGCCGGAATGTTCAAAAGTTCCAATCTTTATAAGTAAAAAGATTTATTAAAATGAATAACCAAGTGTTTTAATTGACATCAGAAGATCAAACCAATAAACCCTGAGAACATAGATAAAAGAAAAATAAAGATATGAGCAGAACTTAATACAACAGCAAACGTATAAAATTGAGGTGATTTAGTAAGTCCAAAGAATATTCTTTGAAAAGATTTAAAAGACACACTTTGAGTAAGGAAAACAAAAACATAAGTAAAGAATATATAGAAAGAGTCAGGACAATGTTATAGCAAAGAATATATGAAATGCCAGTAAATTTGAATATTTCTGTAAAGGGGACCATTTCCTAGCTCCTAAAGTTTACCAAAACTGAGACAAGAGGAAATCATTTAAGGTCCTCATGCCTGCCCTTGGCATTCTGAGAACGCCCTGGCTTCAGAATGCAGCATCTGTAGTCCATGGTAACCTGCGGAGGGGGGGCGGGGCTGAGGGAGTTTGGAACACTGCCCTCACTGAGGGAGTGGGTGTGGCCATCTCTGCTGTGACTGAACAAAGTGCAGGGGAGCAGGGGTCCCAGGGAAGGGCACTCAGAGCCCAGCAGGCCCAATGTGGTTTCACAAGCATTTAGGCCAAGGCCAAAGGGTGCCTTCTTTGCCTGAACAGCTGCCCAAACTCTCTCCTTTCCACTCAGGCCACCCTCTTTCTTGAAGTGTGTGTGGAAGCTGTCCGCGCAGTACACCTCGCTGCACAGCTAACCATAGGACTGGGCATCGTAGCTTCCTGCCAGATGACCGAAGTTCGCAGGAAGATGGGTCCCTGGGACACACACGGAGAGGCTCCTGCCCGGGCCACAGGCCGCCCACTGCCCCAGCCCCAGTTCAGCGGCCGAAAATCAGCCCTGTCTGAGTCTCCTGCCTCTAGAAGGAGTATTGGACCAACACTTCTAGAAAATGGGGTCCTCACGGGCAACTCATTGGAGGGACAGAAATAATCTTTGCCGACTTTCTGCTGAAACTTAGGAGCGTTCACACCTAAGCCTCTTACAAGGTCAGCTCTTTAGCTAAACATGAGCTCATTATCGAAATTTACACAATAATGAAGTGATCAGCTACAAGGGGAGACAATCAGCAAAAACAATCAATACCAGAATTAGATTCCCAAGGCCATCCATCAGATGTTGGAATAATCAGGTGCAAGGCAGGATATATACATAACATTGGAATTGAAACAAGAAACAAGGGTGTTTTCAAATTCTGGTACGATCTCTAAAACATTTTTAAAGTACATGTCATTGATAAAGCTAAATAGTCAAAGGTTGTGTAATACAACAGATTAATCATTGAGAAGAGTGAAATTATGCTGTTTTGAAAATTATGGCAGGTGAGATTTTCTTCCTAATTATATAAGAAGATTTCTCTAAAACATACACATTATTTCAAAGACTTATTGGCTGTGAAATAAGTTAAGGGTATTTCAAATGGCTTGTCTGCAATGAAATGTGCTATGTAGGGAATCACAGAAAGTCGAAGGGAAAATATGTCAATATATACATTGCTATACGTAGAACTAAGCCTTAGGACAGCAACAATGTAGAGGACCTGACACTTAGAAACTTGCAAGTAAGCTGGAATCTTCAAAAGTTCAAATCTTTATAAGTAAAAAGATTTATTAAAATGAATAACCAAATGTTTTAATTGACATCAGAAGATCAAACCAATAAACCCTGAGAACATAGATAAAAGATAAATAAATATATGAGCAGAACTTAATACAACAGCAAACGTATAAAATTGAGGTGATTTAGTAAGTCCAAAGAATATTCTTTGAAAAGATTGAAAAGACACACTTTGATTAAGGAAAACAAAAACATAAGTGAAGAATATACAGAAAGAATCAGGAAAATGTTATAGCAGACAATATATGAAATGCCAGTAAATTTGAACATTTCTGTAAAGGGGACCATTTCCTAGCTCCTAAAGTTTACCAAAACTGACACAAGAGGAAGTCATTTAAGGTCATCATGTCTGCCCTTGGCATTCTCGGAACGCCCTGGCCTCAGAATGCAGCAACTGTAGTCCATGGTAACCTGAGGAGAGGGGGCGGGGCTGAGGCAGGTTGGAACACTGCCCTCACTGAGGGAGTGGGTGTGGCCATCTCTGCTGTGACTGAACAAAGGGCAGGGGAGCATGGGGCCGAGGGCAGGGCCGTCAGAGCCCGGCAGGCCCAGTGGGGTGTCACAAGCATTTAGGCTCAGGCCAAAGGGCATCTTCTTTGTCTGAACAGGTGCCCAAACTCTCACCTTTCCACTCAGGCCGCCCTCTTACTTGAAGTGTGTGTGGAACCTCTCCACACAGTACACCTCGCTGCACAGCTAACCATAAGTCAGGGCATCGTAGCTTCCTGCCAGGTGACCGATGTTCGCAGGTAGATCGGTCCCTGGGACACACGCGGAGAGGCTCCTGCCCGGGCCACAATCCGCCCACTACCCCAGCCCCAGATTGGTGCCGCACAGCAGCCCTGTCTGAGTCCCCTCCCTCTAGAGGGAGTATTTAACCAACACTTCTAGAAAACGGAGTCCTCGTGCGCAACTCATTGGAGGGACACAAATAAATCTTTGCCGACTTTCTGCTGAAACTTAGGAGCATTCACACCTAAGCCTCTTACACGGTCAGCTGTTTAGCTAAACATGAGCTCATGATCTAAATTTACACAATAATGAAGAGATCAGCTACAAGGGGAGACAATCAGCAAAAACAATCAATACCATAATTAGATTCCCAAGGCCATCCATCAGAAGTTGGAATAATCAGGTGCAAGGCAGGATATATACATAAAACTGGAACTGAAACAAGAAACAAGGATGTTTTCAAAGTCTGGTAGGATCTCTAAAACATTATTAAAGTACATGTCATTGATAAAGCTAAATACTCAAAGGTTGTGTAATACAACAGATTAATCATTGAGAAGAGTGAAATTATGCTGTTTTGAAAACCATCGCAGGTCAGATTTGCGCTTAATTATATAAGAAGATTTCTATAAAACATACACATTATTTCAAAGACTTATTGGCTGTGAAATAAGTTAAGGGTATTTCAAATGGCTTGTCTGCATTGAAAGGTGCTTTGTAGGGAATCACAGAAAGTCGAGGGGAAAATATGTCAATATATACATTGCTATAGGTTGAACTAAGCCTTAAGACAGCAACAATATAGAGGACCTGACACTTAGTAACTTACAAGTAAGATGGAATCTTCAAAAGTTCAAATCTTTATAAGTAAAAATATTTATTAAAATGAATAACCAAGTATTTTAATTGACATCAGAAGATCAAACCAATAAACCCTGAGAACATAGATAAAAGATAAATAAAGATATGAGCAGAACTTAATACAACAGCAAACGTATAAAATTGAGGTGATTTAGTAAGTCCAAAGAATATTCTTTGAAAAGATTGAAAAGACACACTTTGATTAAGGAAAACAAAAACATAAGTGAAGAATATACAGAAAGAATCAGGAAAATGTTATAGCAGAGAATATATGAAATGCCAGTAAATTTGAACATTTCTGTAAAGGGGACCATTTCCTAGCTCCTAAAGTTTACCAAAACTGACACAAGAGGAAGTCATTTAAGGTCATCATGTCTGCCCTTGGCATTCTCGGAACGCCCTGGCCTCAGAATGCAGCAACTGTAGTCCATGGTAACCTGAGGAGAGGGGGCGGGGCTGAGGCAGGTTGGAACACTGCCCTCACTGAGGGAGTGGGTGTGGCCATCTCTGCTGTGACTGAACAAAGGGCAGGGGAGCATGGGGCCGAGGGCAGGGCCGTCAGAGCCCGGCAGGCCCAGTGGGGTGTCACAAGCATTTAGGCTCAGGCCAAAGGGCATCTTCTTTGTCTGAACAGGTGCCCAAACTCTCACCTTTCCACTCAGGCCGCCCTCTTACTTGAAGTGTGTGTGAAACCTCTCCACACAGTACACCTCGCTGCACAGCTAACCATAAGTCAGGGCATCGTAGCTTCCTGCCAGTTGACCGATGTTCGCAGGTAGATCGGTCCCTGGGACACACGCGGAGAGGCTCCTGCCCGGGCCACAATCCGCCCACTACCCCAGCCCCAGATTGGTGCCGCACAGCAGCCCTGTCTGAGTCCCCTCCCTCTAGAGGGAGTATTTAACCAACACTTCTAGAAAACGGAGTCCTCGTGCGCAACTCATTGGAGGGACACAAATAAATCTTTGCCGACTTTCTGCTGAAACTTAGGAGCATTCACACCTAAGCCTCTTACACGGTCAGCTGTTTAGCTAAACATGAGCTCATGATCTAAATTTACACAATAATGAAGAGATCAGCTACAAGGGGAGACAATCAGCAAAAACAATCAATACCAGAATTAGATTCCCAAGGCCATCCATCAGAAGTTGGAATAATCAGGTGCAAGGCAGGATATATACATAAAACTGGAACTGAAACAAGAAACAAGGATGTTTTCAAAGTCTGGTAGGATCTCTAAAACATTATTAAAGTACATGCAATTGATAAAGCTAAATACTCAAAGGTTGTGTAATACAACAGATTAATCATTGAGAAGAGTGAAATTATGCTGTTTTGAAAACCATCGCAGGTCAGATTTGCGCTTAATTATATAAGAAGATTTCTATAAAACATACACATTATTTCAAAGACTTATTGGCTGTGAAATAAGTTAAGGGTATTTCAAATGGCTTGTCTGCATTGAAAGGTGCTTTGTAGGGAATCACAGAAAGTCGAGGGGAAAATATGTCAATATATACATTGCTATAGGTTGAACTAAGCCTTAAGACAGCAACAATATAGAGGACCTGACACTTAGTAACTTACAAGTAAGATGGAATCTTCAAAAGTTCAAATCTTTATAAGTAAAAATATTTATTAAAATGAATAACCAAGTATTTTAATTGACATCAGAAGATCAAACGAATAAACCCTGAGAACATAGATAAAAGATAAATAAAGATATGAGCAGAACTTAATACAACAGCAAACGTATAAAATTGAGGTGATTCAGTAAGTCCAAAGAATATTCTTTGAAAAGATTGAAAAGACACACTTTGATTAAGAAAACAAAAACATAACTAAAGAATATACAGAAAGAGTCAGAACAATGTTATAGCAGAGAATATATGAAATGCCAGTAAATTTGAACATTTCTGTAAAGGGGACCATTTCCTAGCTCCTAAAGTTTACCAAAACTGACACAAGAGGAAGTCATTTAAGGTCATCATGTCTGCCCTTGGCATTCTCGGAACGCCCTGGCCTCAGAATGCAGCATCTGTAGTCCATGGTAACCTGCGGAGAGGGGGTGGGGCTGAGGCAGGTTGGAACACTGCCCTCACTGAGGGAGTGGGTGTGGCCATCTCTGCTGTGACTGAACAAAGGCAGTGGAGCAAGGTGCCCAAGGCAGGGCCCTCAGAGCACGGCAGGCCCAGTGGGGTTTCACAAGCATTTAGGCCCAGGGCAAAGGGTGCCTTCTTTGTCTGAACTGCTGCCCAATCTATCACCTTTCCACTCAGGCCGCCCTCTTACTTGAAGAGTGTGTGGAAGCTGTCCGCGCAGTACACCTCGCTGCACAGCTAACCATAGGTATGGGCATCGTAGCTTCCTGCCAGGTGACCGAAGTTCGCAGGTAGATGGGTCCCTGGGACACACGCGGAGAGGCTCCTGCCCGGGCCACAGGCCGCCGAAGGCCCCCGCCGCAGATCGGGGTCCGCAAAACAGCCCTGTCTGAGACCCCTGCCTCTAGAGGGAGTATTGGACCAACACTTCTAGAAAATGGGGTCCTCGCAGGCAACTCATTTGAGGGACACAAATAAATCTTTGCCGACATTCTGCTGAAACTTAGGAGCGTTCACAACTAACCCTCTTACAAGGTCAGCTGTTTAGCTAAACATGAGCTCATGATCTAAATTTACACAATAATGAAGAGATCAGCTACAAGGGGAGACAATCAGCAAAAACAATCAATACCAGAATTAGATTCCCAAGGCCATCCATCAGAAGTTGGAATAATCAGGTGCAAGGCAGGATATATACATAAAACTGGAACTGAAACAAGAAACAAGGATGTTTTCAAAGTCTGGTAGGATCTCTAAAACATTATTAAAGTACATGTCATTGATAAAGCTAAATACTCAAAGGTTGTGTAATACAACAGATTAATCATTGAGAAGAGTGAAATTATGCTGTTTCGAAAACTATGGCAGGTCAGATTTTCTGCCTAATTATATAAGAAGATTTATCTAAAACATACACATTATTTCAAAGAGTTATTGGCTGTGAAATAACTTAAGGGTATTTCAAATGGCTTGTCTGCAATGAAAGGTGCTATGTAGGGAATCACAGAAAGTCGAGGGGAAAATGTGTCAATATATACATTGCTATATGTTGAACTAAGCCTTAGGACAGCAACAATGTAGAGCACATGACACTTAGAAACTTGCAAGTAAGCTAGAATCTTCAAAAGTTCAAATCTTTATAAGTAAAAAGATTTATTAAAATGAATAACCAAGTGTTTTAATTGACATCAGAAGATCAAACAAATAAACCCAGAGAACATAGATAAAAGATAAATAAAGATATGAGCAGAACTTAATACAACAGGAAAAGTAAAAAATTGAGGTGATTTGGTAAGTCCAAAGAATATTCTTTGAAAAGATTGAAAAGACACACTTTGATTAAGGAAAAAAAAAACATAAGTAAAGAATATACAGAAAGAGTCAGGACAATGTTATAGCAGAGAATATATGAAATGACAGTAAATTTGAACATTTCTGTAAAGGGGACCATTTCCTAGCTCCAAAAGTTTACCAAAACTGACACAAGAGGAAGTCATTTAAGGTCATCATGTCTGCCCTTGGCATTCTCGGAACGCCCTGGCCTCAGAATGCAGCAACTGTAGTCCATGGTAACCTGCGGAGAGGGGGCGGGGCTGAGGGAGGTTGGAACACTGCCCTCACTGATGGACTGGGTTTGGCCATCTCTGCTGTGACTGACCAATGGGCAGGGGAGCTTGGGGCCAAGGGCAGGGCCCTCAGAGCCCGGCAGGCCCAGTGGGGTGTCACAAGCATTTAGTCCCAGGCCAAAGGGCGCCTTCTTTGTCTGAACAGCTGCCCAAACTCTCACCTTTCCACTCAGGCCGCCCTCTTACTTGAACTGTGTGTGGAACCAGTCCACGCAGTACACCTCGATGCACAGCTAACCATAGGTCTGGGCATCGTAGCTTCCTGTCAGGTGACCGAAGTTCGCAGGTAGATGGGTCCCTGGGACACACGCAGAGAGGCTCCTGCCCGGGCCACAGGCCGCCCACTACCCCAGCCCCAGATTGAGGCCACAGAGCAGCCCTGTCTGAGTCCCCTCCCTCTAGAGGGAGTATTTAACCAACACTTCTAGAAAACGGAGTCCTCGCGGGCAACTCATTGGAGGGACACAAATAAATCTTTGCCGACTTTCTGCTGAAACTTAGGAGCATTCACACCTAAGCCTCTTACAAGGTCATCTGTTTAGCTAAACATGAGCTCATGATCTAAATTTACACAATAATGAAGAGATCAGCTAAAAGGGGAGACAGTCAGCAAAAACAATCAATACCAGAATTAGATTTCCAAGGCCATCCATCAGATGTTGGAATAATCAGGTGCAAGGCAGGATATATACATAAAACTGGAACTGAAATAAGAAACCAGGATGTTTTCAAAGTCTGGTAGGATCTCTAAAACATTTTTAAAGTACATGTCATTGATAAAGCTAAATACTCAAAGGTTGTGTAATACAACAGATTAATCATTGAGAAGAGTGTAATTATGCTGTTTTGAAAACTATGGCAGGTCAGATTTTCTGCCTAATTATATAAGAAGATTTCTCTAAAACATACACATTATTTCAAAGAGTTATTGGCAGTGAAATAACTTAAGGGTATTTCAAATGGCTTGTCTGCAATGAAAGGTGCTATGTAGGGAATCACAGAAAGTCGAGGGGAAAATATGTCAATATATACATTGCTATAGGTTAAATTAAGCCTTAGGACAGCAACAATGTAGAGGACCTGACCCTTAGAAACTTACAAGTAAGCTGGAATGTTCAAAAGTTCCAATCTTTATAAGTAAAAAGATTTATTAAAATGAATAACCAAGTGTTTTAATTGACATCAGAAGATCAAACAAATAAAACCTGAGAACATAGATAAAAGATAAATAAAGATATGAGCAGAACTTAATACAACAGCAAACGTTTAAAATTGGGGTGATTTAGTAAGTCCAAAGAATATTCTTTGAAAAGATTGAAAAGACACACTTTGATTAAGGAAAACAAAAACGTAAGTAAAGAATATACATAAAGAGTCAGGACAAAGTTATAGCAGAGAATATATGAAATGCCAGTAAATTTGAACATTTCTGTAAAGGGGACCATTTCCTAGCTCCTAAAGTTTACCAAAACTGACACAAGAGGAAATCATTTAAGGTCATCATGTCTGTCCTTGGCATGCTCGGAACGCCCTGGCCTCAGAATGCAGCATCTGTAGTCCATGGTAACCTGCGGAGAGGGGGCGGGGATGAGCGAGGTTGGAACACTGCCCTCACTGAGCGGGTGGGTGTGGCCAACTCTGCTGTGACTGAACAAAGGCCAGGGGAGCATGGGGCCGAGGGCAGGGCCCTCAGTGCCCGGCAGGCCCAGTGGGGTGTCACAAGCTTTTACGCCCAGGCCAAAGGGCGCCTTCTTTGTCTGAACAGCTCCCAAACACTCATCTTACCACTCAGGCCGCCCTCTTACTTGAAGTGTGTGTGGAACCTGTCCACGCATTACACCTCGCTGCACAGCTTACCATAGGTCTGGGCATCATAGATTCCTGCCAGGTGACCTAAGTTCGCAGGCAGATGGGTCCCTGGGACACACGCGGAGAGGCTCCTGCCTGGGCCACAGGCCGCCCACTACCCCAGCCCCAGATTGGGGGCCACACAGCAGCCCTGTCTGAGTCCTCTGCCTGTAGAGGGAGTATTGGACCAACACATCTAGAAAACGGGGTCCTCGCGGGCAACTCATTGGAGGGACACAAATAAATCTTTGCCGACTTTCTGCTGAAACTTTGGAGCGTTCACACCTAAGCCTCTTAGAAGCTCAGCTGTTTAGCTAAACATGATCTCGTGATCGAAATTTACACAATAATGAAGAGATCAGCTACAAGGGGAGATAAATCAGCAAAAACAATCAATACCAGAATTAGATTCCCAAGGCCATCCATCAGATGTTGGAACAATCAGGTGCAAGGCAGGATATGTACATAAAACTGGAACTGAAAGAAGAAACAAGGATGTTTTCAAAGTCTAGTACGATCTCTAAAACATTTTTAAAGTACATGTCATTGATAAAGCTAACTACTCAAAGGTTGTGTAATACAACAGATTAATCATTGAGAAGAGTGAAATTATGCTGTTTTGAAAACTATGGCAGGTCAGATTTTCTGCCTAATTATATAAGAAGATTTATCTAAAACCTACACATTATTTCAAAAACTTATTGGCTGTGAAATAATTTAAGGGTATTTCAAATGGCTTGTCTGTAATGAAAGGTACTATCTGGGGAATCACAGAAAGTCGAGGGGAAAATATGTCAATATATACATTGCTATATGTTGAACTAAGCCTTAGGACAGCAACAATGTAGAGCACCTGACACTTAGAAACTTGCAAGTAAGCTAGAATCTTCAAAAGTTCAAATCTTTATAAGTAAAAAGTTTTATTAAAATGAATAACTAAGTGTTTTAATTGACATCAGAAGATCAAACCAATAAACCCTGAGAACATAGATAAAAGATAAATAAAGATATGAGCAGAACTTAATACAACAGGAAAAGTATAAAATTGAGGTGATTTGGTAAGTCCAAAAAATATTCTTTGAAAAGATTGAAAAGACACACTTTGATTAAGGAAAACAAAAACATAATTAAAGAATATACAGAGAGAGTCAGGACAATGTTATAGCAGAGAATATATGAAATGACAGTAAATTTGAACATTTCTGTAAAGGGGACCATTTCCTAGCTCCTAAAGTTTACCAAAACTGACACCAGAGGAAATCATTTAAGGTAATCATGTCTGCCCTTGGCATTCTCGGAACGCCCTGGCCTCAGAATGCAGCAACTGTAGTCCATGGTAACCTGCGGAGAGGGGGCGGGGATGAGGGAGGTTGGAACACTGCCCTCACTTAGGTAGTTGGTGTGGCCATCTCTGCTGTGACTGAACAAAGGCAGGGGAGCAGGGGTCCCAGGGAAGGGCCCTCAGAGCCCAGCAGGCCCAGTGTGTTGTCACAAGCATTTAGGCCCAGACCAAAGGGCGCCTTCTTTGTCTGAACAGCTGCCCAAACTCTCACCTTTCCACTCAGGCCGCCCTCTTACTTGAACTGTGTGTGGAACCTGTCCACGCAGTACACCTCGCTGCACAGCTAACCATAGGTCTGGGCATCGTAGCTTCCTGCCAGGTGACCGAAGTTCGCAGGTAGATGGGTCCCTGGGACACACGCGGAGAGGCTGCTGCTCGGGCCACAGGCCACCCACTACCCCAGCCCCAGATTGGTGCCGCACAGCAGCCCTGTCTGAGTCCCCTCCCTCTAGAGGGAGTATTGGACCAACACTTCTAGAAAACGGAGACCTCGCGGGCAACTCATTGGAGGGACACAAATAAATCTTTGCCCACTTTCTGCTGAAACTTAGGAGCGTTCAAACCTAAGCCTCTTACAACGTCAGCTGTTTAGCTAAACATGAGCTCATGATCGAAATTTACACAATAATGAAGAGATCAGTTATAAGGGGAGACAATCAGCAAAAACAATCAATACCAGAATTAGATTCCCAAGGCCATCCATCAGATGTTGGAATAATCAGGTGCAAGGCAGGATATATACATAAAACTGGAAATGAAACAAGAAACAAGGATGTTTTCAAAGTCTGGTAGGATCTCTAAAATATTTTTAAAGTAAATATCATTGATAAAGCTAAATACTCAAAGGTTGTGTAATACAACAGATTAATCATTGAGAAGAGTGAAATTATGCTGTTTTGAAAACTATGGCAGGTCAGATTTTCTGCCTAATTATATAAGAATATTTCTCTAAAACATACACATTATTTCAAAGACTTATTGGCTGTGAAATAAGTTAAGGGTATTTCAAATGGCTTGTCTGCAATGAAAGGTGCTATGTAGGGAATCACAGAAAGTCGAGGGGAAAATATGTCAATATATACATTGCTATAGGTTGAACTAAGCCTTAGGACAGCAACAATGTAGAGCACCTGACACTTAGAAACTTGCAAGTAAGCTAGAATCTTCAAAAGTTCAAAGCTTTATAAGTAAAAAGATTTATTAAAATGAATAACCAAGTGTTTTAATTGACATCAGAAGATCAAACCAATAAACCCTGAGAACAAAGATAAAAGATAAATAAAGATATGAGCAGAACTTAATACAACAGCAAACGTATAAAATTGAGGTGATTTGGTAAGTCCAAAGAATATTCTTTGAAAAGATTGAAAAGACACACTTTGATTAAGGAAAACAAAAACGTCAGTAAAGAATATACAGAAAGAGTCAGGACAATGTTATAGCACAGAATATATGAAATGCCAGTAAATTTGAACATTTCTGTAAAGGGGACCATTTCCTAGCTCCTAAAGTTTACCAAAACTGACACAAGAGGAAATCATTTAAGGTCATCAGGTCTGCCCTTGGCATTCTCGGAACGCCCTGGCCTCAGAATGCAGCATCTGTAGTCCATGGTAACCTGCGGAGAGGGGGCAGGGCTGAAGGAGGTTGGAACACTGCCCTCACTGAGGGAGTGGGTGTGGCCATCTCTGCTGTGACTGAACAAAAGGCAGGGGAGCAGGGGTCCCCGGGAAGGGCCCTCAGAGCCCAGCAGGCGCAGTGTGGTGTCACAACCATTTAGGCCCAGACCAAAGGGCGCCTTCTTTGTCTGAACAGCTGCCCAAACTCTCACCTTTCCACTCAGGCCGCCCTCTTACTTGAACTGTGTGTGGAACCTGTCCGCGCAGTACACCTCGCTGCACAGCTAACCATAGGTCTGGGCATCGTAACTTCCTGCCAGGTGACCGAAGTTCGCAGGTAGATGGGTCCCTGGGACACACGCGGAGAGGCTGCTGCCCGGGCCACATGCCGCCCACTACCCCAGCCCCAGATTGGGGCCGCACAGCAGCCCTGTCTGAGTCCCCTCCCTCTAGATGGAGTATTGGACCAACACTTCTAGAAAACGGAGTCCTCGCGGGCAACTCATTGGAGGGACACAAATAAATCTTTGCCGACTTTCTGCTGAAACTTAGGAGCGTTCAAACCTAAGCCTCTTACAAGGTAGCTGTTTAGCTAAACATGAGCTCATGATCGAAATTTACACAATAATGAAGAGATCAGTTACAAGGGGAGACAATCAGCAAAAACAATCAATACCAGAATTAGATTCCCAAGGCCATCCAATAGATGTTGGAATAATCAGGTGCAAGGCAGGATATATACATAAAACTGAAATGAAACAAGAAACAAGTATGTTTTCAAAGTCTGGTAGGATCTCTAAAATATTTTTAAAGTACATATCATTGATAAAGCTAAATACTCAAAGGTTGTGTAATACAACAGATTAATCATTGAGAAGAGTGAAATTATGCTGTTTTGAAAACTATGGCTGGTCAGATTTTCTGCCTAATTATATAAGAAGATTTATCTAAAACATACACATTATTTCAAAGACTTATTGGCTGTGAAATAAGTTAAGGGTATTTCAAATGGCTTGTCTGCAATGAAAGGTGCTATGTAGGGAATCACAGAAAGTCGAGGGGAAAATATGTCAATATATACATTGCTATAGGTTGAACTAAGCCTTGGGACAGCAACAATGTAGAGGACCTGACACTTAGAAACTTGCAAGTAAGCTATAATCTTCAAAAGTTCAAAGCTTTATAAGTAAAAAGATTTATTAAAATGAATAACCAAGTGTTTTAATTGACATCAGAAGATCAAACCAATAAACCCTGAGAACATAGATAAAAGATAAATAAAGATATGAGCAGAACTTAATACAACAGCAAATGTATAAAATTGAGGTGATTTGGTAAGTCCAAAGAATATTCTTTGAAAAGATTGAAAAGACACACTTTGATTAAGGAAAACAAAAACATAAGTAAAGAATATACAGAAAGAGTCAGGACAATGTTATAGCAGAGAATATATGAAATGCCAGTAAATTTGAACATTTCTGTAAAGGGGACCATTTCCTAGCTCCTAAAGTTTACCAAAACTGACACAAGAGGAAGTCATTTAAGGTCATCATGTCTGACCTTGGCATTCTCGGAACGCCCTGGCCTCAGAATGCAGCATCTGTAGTCCATGGTAACCTGCGGAGAAGGGGCGGGGCTGAGGGAGGTTGGAACACTGCCCTCACTGAGGGAGTGGGTGTGGCCATCTCTGCTGTGACTGAACAAAAGCCAGGGGAGCAGGGGTCCACGGGAAGGGCCCTCAGAGCCCAGCATGTCCAGTGTGGTGTCACAACCATTTAGGCACAGACCAAAGGGCGCTTTCTTTGTCTGAACAGCTGCCCAAACTCTCACCTTTCCACTCAGGCCGCCCTCTTACTTGAACTGTGTGTGGAACCTGTCCACGCAGTACACCTCGCTGCACAGCAAACCATTGGTCTGGGCATCGTAGCTTCCTGCCAGGTGACCGAAGTTCGCAGGTAGATGTGTCCCTGGGACACACGCGGAGAGGCTCCTGCCCGGGCCACATGCCGCCCACTACCCCAGCCCCAGATTGGGGCCGCACAGCAGCCCTGTCTGAGTCCCCTCCCTCTAGAGGGAGTATTGGACCAACACTTCTAGAAAATGGAGTCCTCGCGGGCAACTCATTGGAGGGACACAAATAAATCTTTGCCGACTTTCTGCTGAAACTTAGGAGCGTTCAAACCTAAGCCTCTTACAAGGTCAGCTGTTTAGCTAAACATGAGCTCATGATCGAAATTTACACAATACTGAAGAGATCAGTTACAAGGGGAGACAATCAGCAAAAACAATCAATACCAGAATTAGATTCCCAAGGCCATCCATCAGATGTTGGAATAATCAGGTGCAAGGCAGGATATATACATAAAACTGGAACTGAATCAAGAAACATGGATGTTTTCAAAGTCTGGTACGATATCTAAAACATTTTTAAAGTACATGTCATTGATAAAGCTAAATACTCAAATGTTGTGTAATACAACAGCTTAATCATTGAGAAGAGCGAAATTATGCTGTTTTGAAAACTATGGCAGGTCAGATTTTCTGCTTAATTATATAAGAAGCTTTCTATAAAACATACACATTATTTCAAAGACTTATTGGCTGTGAAATAAGTTAAGGGTATTTCAAATGGCTTGTCTGCTTTGAAAGGTGCTTTGTAGGGAATCACAGAAAGTCGAGGGGAAAATATGTCAATATATACATTGCTATAGGTTGAAATAAGCCTTAAGACAGCAACAATGTAGAGGACCTGACACTTAGAAACTTACAAGTAAGCTGGAATCTTCAAAAGTTCAAGTCTTTATAAGTAAAAAGATTTATTAAAATGAATAACCAAGTGTTTTAATTGACATCAGAAGATCAAACCAATAAACCCTGAGAACATAGATAAAAGATAAATAAAGGTATGAGCAGAACTTAATACAATAGCAAACGTATAAAATTGAGGTGATTTAGTAAGTCCAAAGAATATTCTTTGCAAAGATTGAAAAGACACACTTTGATTAAGGAAAACAAAAACATAAGTAAAGAATATACAGAAAGAGTCAGGACAATGTTATAGCAGAGAATATATGAAATGCCAGGAAATTTGAACATTTCTGTAAAGGGGACCATTTCCTAGCTCCTAAAGTTTACCAAAACTGACACAAGAGGAAATCATTTAAGGTCATCAGGTCTGCCGTTGGAATTCTCGGAACGCCCTGGCCTCAGAATGCAGCATCTGTAGTACATGGTAACCTGCGGAAAGGGGGCGGGGCTGAGGTAGGTTGGAACACTGCCCTCACAGAGGGAGTGAGTGTGGCAATCTCTGCTGTGACTGAACAAAGGGCAAGGGAGCAGGGGGCCCAGGGCAGGGCCCTCAGGCCCCGGCAGGTCCAGTGGGGTGTCACAAGAATTTAGGCCCAGGGCAAAGGGCGCCTTCTTTGTCTGAACAGCTGCCCAAACTCTCACCTTTCCACTCAGGCCGCCCTTTTACTTGAAGTGTGTGTGGAACCTGTCCATGCAGTACACCTCGCTGCACAGCTAACCATAGGTCTGGGCATCGTAGCTTCCTGCCAGGTGACCGAAGTTCGCAGGCAGATAGGTCCCTGGGACACATGCGGAGAGGCTCCTGCCCGGGCCACAGGCTGCCCACTGCCCCAACCCCAGATCGGGGGCCACAAAGCAACGCTGTCTATGTCCCGTGCCTCTAGAGGTAGTATTAGACCAACACTTCTAGAAATAGTTGTCCACGCGGGCAACTCATTGGAGGGACACAAATAAATCTTTGCCGACTTTCTGCTGAAACTTAGGAGCGTTCACACCTAAGCCTCTTACAAGGTCAGCTGTATAGCTAAACATGAGCTCATGATCGAAATTTACACAATAATGAAGAGATCAGCTACAAGGTGAGAAAATCAGCAAAAACAATCAATACCAGAATTAGATTCCCAAGGCCATCCATCAGATGTTGGAATAATCAGGTGCAAGGCAGGATATATACATAAAACTGGAACTGTAACAAGAAACAAGGATGTTTTCAAAGTCTGGTAGGATCTCTAAAACATTTTTAAAGTACATGTCATTGATAAAGCTAAATACTCAAAGGTTGTGTAATACAACAGATTAATCATTGAGAAGAGTGAAATTATGCTGTTTTGCAAACTATGGCAGGTCAGATTTTCTGCCTAATTATATAAGAAGATTTCTCTAAAACATACACATTATTTCAAAGACTTATTGGCTGTGAAATAAGTTAAGGGTATTTCATATGGCTTGTCTGCAATGAAAGGTGCTATGTAGGGAATCAAAGAAAGTCGAGCGGAAAATATGTCAATATATACATTGCTATATTTTGAACTAAGCCTTAGTACAGCAACAATGGAGTAGACCTGACCCTTAGAAACTTACAAGTAAGCTGGAATCTTCAAAAATTCCAATCTTTATAAGTAAAAAGATTTATTAAAATGAATAACCAAGTGTTTTAATTGACATCAGAAGATCAAACCAATAAACCCTGAGAACATAGATAAAAGATAAATAAAGTTATGAGAAGAACTTAATACAACAGCAAAAGTATAAAATTGAGGTGATTTAGTAAGTCCAAAGAATATTCTTTGAATAGATTGAAAAGACACACTTTGATTAAGGAAAACAAAAACATAAGTAAAGAATATACAGAAAGAGTCAGGACAATGTTATAGCAGAGAATATATGAAATGCCAGTAAATTTGAATATATCTGTAAAGGGGACCATTTCCTAGCTCAGAAAGTTTACCAAAACTGACACAAGAGGAAATCATTTAAGGTCCTCATGTCTGCCCTTGGCATTCTCAGAAAGCCCTGGCCTCAGAATGCAGCATCTGTAGTCCATGGTACCCTGCGGAGAGGGGGCGGGGCTGAGGTAGGTTGGATCACTGCCCTCACAGAGGGAGTGAGTGTGGCCATCTCTGCTGTGACTGAACAAAGGAAAGGGAGCAGGGAGCCAAGGGCAGGGCCCTCAGGGCCCGGCAGGTCCAGTGGGGGGTCACAAGCATTTAGGCCCAGAACAAAGGGTGCCTTCTTTGTCTGAACAGCTGCGCAAACTCTCACCTTTCCACTCAGGCCGCCCTTTTACTTGAAGTGTGTGTGGAACCTGTCCATGCAGTACACCTCGATGCACAGCTAACCATAGGTCGGCTCATCGTAGCTTCCTGGCAGGTGACCGAAGTTCGCAGGTAGATGGGTCCCTGGGACACACGCGGAGAGGCTCCTGCCCGGGCCACAGGCCGCCCACTACCCCAGCCCCAGATTGAGGCCACAGAGCAGCCCTGTCTGTGTCCCCTCCCTCTAGAGGGAGTATTGGACCAACATTTCTAGAAAACGGAGTCCTCGCGGGCAACTCATTGGAGGGACACAAATAAATCTTTGCCGACATTCTGCTGAAACTTAGGAGCATTCACACCTAAGCCTCTTACAAGGTCATCTGTTTAGCTAAACATGAGCTCATGATCTAAATTTACACAATAATGAAGAGATCAGCTAAAAGGGGAGACAATCAGCAAAAACAATCAATACCAGAATTAGATTTCCAAGGCCATCCATCAGATGTTGGAATAATCAGGTGCAAGGCAGGATATATACATAAAACTGGAACTGAAACAAGAAACAAGGATGTTTTCAAAGTCTGGTAGGATCTCTAAAACATTTTTAAAGTACATGTCATTGATAAAGCTAAATACTCAAAGGTTGTGTAATACAACAGATTAATCATTGAGAAGAGTGAAATTATGCTGTTTTGAAAACTATGGCAGGTCAGATTTTCTGCCTAATTATATAAGAAGATTTCTCTAAAACATAAACATTATTTCAAAGACTTATTGGCTGTGAAATAAGTTAACGGTATTTCATATGGCTTGTCTGCAATGAAAGGTGCTATGTAGGGAATCACAGAAAGTCGAGGGGAAAATATGTCAATATATACATTGCTATATCTTGAACTAAGCTTTAGGACAGCAACAATGTAGAGGACCTGACACTTAGAAGCTTACATGTAAGCTGGAATCTTCAAAAGTTCAAGTGTTTATAAGTAAAAAGATTTATTAAATGAATAACCAAGTGTTTTAATTGACATCAGAAGAGCAAACCAATAAACCCTGAGAACATAAATAAAAGATAAATAAAGATATGAGCAGAACTTAACACAACAGCAAACGTATAAAATTGAGGTGATTTATTAAGTCCAAAGAATATTCTTTGAAAAGATTGAAAAGACACACTTTGATTAAGGAAAACAAAAACATAAGTAAAGAATATACAGAAAGAGTCAGGACAATGTTATAGCAGAGAATATATGAAATTCCAGTAAATTTGAACATTTCTGTAAAGGGGACCATTTCCTAGCTCCTAAAGTTTACCAAAACTGACACAAGAGGTAATCATTTAAGGTCCTCATGCCTGCCCTTGGCATTCTGAGAACGCCCTGGCCTCAGAATGCAGCATCTGTAGTCCATGGTAACCTGCGGAGAGGGGGCGGGGCTGAGGGAGGTTGGAACACAGCCCTCACTGAGGGAGTGAGTGTGGCCATCTCTGCTGTGAGTGAACAAAGGGCAAGGGAGCAGGGGGCCCAGGGCAGGGCCCTCAGAACCAGGCATGCCCAGTGGGGTGTCACAAGCTTTTAGGCACAGACCAAAGGGCACCTTCTTTGTCTGAACAGCTGCCCAAACTCTCACCTTTCCACTCAGCCCGCCCTCTTACTTGAAGTGTGTGTGGAACCTGTCCGTGCAGTACACCTCGCTGCTCAGCTAACCATAGGTCTGGGCATCGTAGCTTCATGCCAGGTGACCGAAGTTCGCAGCCAGATGGGTCCCTGGGACACAGGTGGAGAGGCTCCTGCGCCGGCCACAGGCCGCCCACTGCCCCAGCCCCAGATAGGGGGCCGAAAAGCAGCTCTCTCTGAGTCCCCTGTCTCCAGAGGGAGTATTGGACCAACACTTCTAGAAAACGGGGTCCTCTTGGCAACTCATTAGAGGGACACAAATAAATCTTTGCCGACTTTCTGCTGAAACTTAGGAGCATTCACACCTAAGCCTCTTACAAGGTCAGCTGTTAAGCTAAACTTGAGCTCATGATCTAAATTTACACAATAATGAAGAGATCAGCTACAAGGGGAGACAATCAGCAAAAACAATCAATACCAGAATTAGATTCCCAAGGCCATCCATCAGATGTTGGAATAATCAGGTGCAAGGCAGGAAATATACATTAAACTGGAACTGAAACAAGAAACAAGGATGTTTTCACAGTCTGGTAGGATCTCTAAAACATTATTAAAGTACATGTCATTGATAAAGCTAATTACTCAAAAGTTGTGTAATACAACAGATTAATCATTGAGAAGAGTGAAATTATGCTATTTTGAAAACTATGGCAGGTCAGATTTTCTGCCTAATTATATATGAAGATTTATCTAAAACATACACAATATTTCAAAGACTTATTGTCTGTGAAATAAGTTAAGGGTATTTCAAATGGCTTGTCTGCAATGAAAGGTGCTATGTAGGGAATCACAGAAAGTCGAGGGGAAAATATGAAAATATATACATTGCTATAGGTTGAACTAAGCCTTAGGACATCAAAAACGTAGAGGACCTGACACTTAGAAACTTACAAGTAAGCTGGAATCTTCAAAAGTTCCAATCTTTATAAGTAAAAAGATTTATTAAAATGAATAACCAAGTGTTTTAATTGACATCAGAAGATCAAACCAATAATCCCTGAGAACATAGATAAAAGATAAATAAAGATATGAGCAGAACTTAATACAACAGCAAACGTATAAAATTGAGGTGATTTAGTAAGTCCAAAGAATATTCTTTGAAAAGATTGAAAAGACACACTTTGATTAAGGAAAACAAAAACATAATAAAGAATATACAGAAAGAGTCAGGACAATGTTATAGCAGAGAATATAAGAAATGCCAGTGAATTTGAACATTTCTGTAAAGGGGACCATTTCCTAGCTCCTAAAGTTTACCAAAACTGACACAAGAGGAATTCATTTAAGGTCATCATGTCTGCCCTTGGCATTCTCGGAACGCCCTGGCCTCAGAATGCAGCATCTGTAGTCCATGGTAACCTGCGGAGAGGGGGCGGGGCTGAGGGAGGTTGGAACACAGCCCTCACTGAGGGAGTGAGTGTGGCCATCTCTGCTGTGAGTGAACAAAGGGCAAGGGAGCAGGGGGCCCAGGGCAGGGCCCTCAGAGCCCGGCAGGCCCAGTGGGGTGTCACAAGCTTTTAGGCACAGACCAAAGGGCACCTTCTTTGTCTGAACAGCTGCCCAAACTCTCACCTTTCCACTCAGCCCGCCCTCTTACTTGAAGTGTGTGTGGAACCTGTCCGTGCAGTACACCTCGCTGCTCAGCTAACCATAGGTCTGGGCATCGTAGCTTCATGCCAGGTGACCGAAGTTCGCAGCCAGATGGGTCCCTGGGACACAGGTGGAGAGGCTCCTGCGCCGGCCACAGGCCGCCCACTGCCCCAGCCCCAGATAGGGGGCCGAAAAGCAGCTCTCTCTGAGTCCCCTGTCTCCAGAGGGAGTATTGGACCAACACTTCTAGAAAACGGGGTCCTCTTGGCAACTCATTAGAGGGACACAAATAAATCTTTGCCGACTTTCTGCTGAAACTTAGGAGCATTCACACCTAAGCCTCTTACAAGGTCAGCTGTTAAGCTAAACTTGAGCTCATGATCTAAATTTACACAATAATGAAGAGATCAGCTACAAGGGGAGACAATCAGCAAAAACAATCAATACCAGAATTAGATTCCCAAGGCCATCCATCAGATGTTGGAATAATCAGGTGCAAGGCAGGAAATATACATTAAACTGGAACTGAAACAAGAAACAAGGATGTTTTCACAGTCTGGTAGGATCTCTAAAACATTATTAAAGTACATGTCATTGATAAAGCTAATTACTCAAAAGTTGTGTAATACAACAGATTAATCATTGAGAAGAGTGAAATTATGCTATTTTGAAAACTATGGCAGGTCAGATTTTCTGCCTAATTATATATGAAGATTTATCTAAAACATACACAATATTTCAAAGACTTATTGTCTGTGAAATAAGTTAAGGGTATTTCAAATGGCTTGTCTGCAATGAAAGGTGCTATGTAGGGAATCACAGAAAGTCGAGGGGAAAATATGAAAATATATACATTGCTATAGGTTGAACTAAGCCTTAGGACATCAAAAACGTAGAGGACCTGACACTTAGAAACTTACAAGTAAGCTGGAATCTTCAAAAGTTCCAATCTTTATAAGTAAAAAGATTTATTAAAATGAATAACCAAGTGTTTTAATTGACATCAGAAGATCAAACCAATAATCCCTGAGAACATAGATAAAAGATAAATAAAGATATGAGCAGAACTTAATACAACAGCAAACATATAAAATTGAGGTGATTTAGTAAGTCCAAAGAATATTCTTTGAAAAGATTGAAAAGACACACTTTGATTAAGGAAAACAAAAACATAATAAAGAATATACAGAAAGAGTCAGGACAATGTTATAGCAGAGAATATAAGAAATGCCAGTGAATTTGAACATTTCTGTAAAGGGGACCATTTCCTAGCTCCTAAAGTTTACCAAAACTGACACAAGAGGAATTCATTTAAGGTCATCATGTCTGCCCTTGGCATTCTCGGAACGCCCTGGCCTCAGAATGCAGCATCTGTAGTCCATGGTAACCTGCGGAGAAAGGGCGGGGCTGAGGGAGGTTGGAACACTGCCCTCACTGAGGGATTCGGTGTGGCCATCTCTGCTGTGACTGAACAAAGGGCAGGGAAGCAGGGCGCCCAGGGCAGGGCCCTCAGAGCCCGGCAGGCCCAGTGGGGTGTCACAAGCATTTAGGCCCAGGCCAAAGGGTGCCTTCTTTGTCTGCACAGCTGCCCAAACTCTCACCTTTCCACTAAGGCCGCCCTCTTACTTGAAGTGTGTGTGGAACCTGTTCGTGCATTACACCTCGCTGCACAGCTAACCATAGGTCTGGGCATCGTAGCTTCCTGCCAGGTAACCGAAGTTCACAGGCAGATGGGTCCCTGGGACACAGGCGGAGAGGCTCCTGCCCAGGTCACAGGCCGCCCACTGCCCCAGCCCCAGTTGGGGGGCCGAAAAGCAGCTCTGTCTGAGTACCCAGTCTCTAGAGGGAGTATTGGACCAACACTTCTAGAAAACGGGGTCCTCTTGGCAACTCATTAGAGGGACACAAATAAATCTTTGCCGACTTTCTGCTGAAACTTAGGAGCATTCACACCTAAGCCTCTTACAAGGTTAGCTGTTTAGCTAAACAGGAGCTCATGATCTAAATTTACACAGTAATGAAGAGATCAGCTACAAGGGGAGACAATCAGCAAAAACAATCAAAACCAGAATTAGATTCCCAAGGCCATCCATCAGATGTTGTAATAATCAGGTGCAAGGCAGGATATATACATAAATCTGGAACTGAAACAAGAAACAAGGATGTTTTCAAAGTCTTGTAGGATCTCTAAAACATTCTTAAAGTACATGTCATTGATAAAGCTAAATACTCAAAGGTTGTGTAATACAACAGATTAATCATTGAGAAGAGTGAAATTATGCTGTTTTGAAAACTATGGCATGTCATATTTTCTGCCTAATTATATAAGAAGATTTATCTAAAACTTACACAAAATTTCAAAGACTTATTGACTGTGAAATAAGTTAAGGGTATTTCAAATTGCTTGTCTGCAAAGAAAGGTGCTATGTAAGGAATCACAGAAAGTCGAGGGGAAAATATGTCAATATCTACATTGCTATATGTTGAACTAAGCCTTAGGACAGCAACAATGTAGAGGACCTGACACTTAGAAACTTACAAGTAAACTGGAATCTTCAAAAGTTCTAATCTTTATAAGTAAAAAGATGTATTAAAATGAATAACCAAGTGTTTTAATTGACACCAGAAGTTCAAACCAATAAACCCTGAGAACATAGATAAAAGATAAATAAAGATATGAGCAGAACTTAACACAACAGCAAACGTATAAAATTGAGGTGATTTGGTAAGTCCAAAGAATATTCTTTGAAAAGATTGAAAAGACACACTTTCATTAAGGAAAACAAAAACGTAAGTAAAGAATATACAGAAAGAGTCAGAACAATGTTATAGCAGAGAATATATTAAATGCCAGTAAATTTGAACATTTCTGTAAAGGGGACCATTTCCTAGCTCCTAAAGTTTACCAAATCTTACACAAGAGGAATTCATTTAAGGTCATCATGTCTGCCCTTGGCATTCTCGGAATGCCCTGGACTTAGAATGCAGCATCTGTAGTCCATGGTAACCTGCGGAGAGGGAGCGGGGCTGAGGGAGGTTGGAACACTGCACTCACTGAGGGAGTGGGTGTGGCCATCTCTGCTGTGACTGAACAAAGGGCAGGGGAGCAGGGCGCCCAGGGCAGGGCCCTCAGAGCCCGGCAGGCCCAGTGGGGTGTCACAAGCATTTAGGCCCAGGCCAAAGGGCGCCTTCTTTGTCTGCACAGCTGCCCAAACTCTCACCTTTCCACTCAGGCCGCCATCTTACTTGAAGTGTGTGTGGAACCTGTCTGTGCAGTACACCTCGCTGCACAGCTAAACATAGGTCTGGGCATCGTAGCTTCCTGCCAGGTGACCGAAGTTCGCAGGCAGATGGGTCCCTGGGACACAGGCGGAGAGGCTCCTGCCCGGGCCACAGGCCGCCCACAGCCCCAGCCCCAGATCGGGGGCCTCAAAGCAGCCTTTCCTGAGTCCCCTGCATCTAGAGGGAGTATTGGACGAACACTTCTAGAAAATGGGGTCCTCACGGGCAACTCATTGGAGGGACACAAATAAATCTTTGCCGACTTTCTGCTGAAACTTAGGAGCGTTCACACGTAAGCCTCTTACAAGGTCACCTGTTTAGCTAAACATGAGCTCATGATCTAAATTTACACAATAATGAAGAGATCAGCTACAAGGGGAGACAATCAGCAAAAACAATCAATACCA
This sequence comes from Mesoplodon densirostris, assembly GCF_025265405.1. NCBI lineage: Eukaryota > Metazoa > Chordata > Mammalia > Artiodactyla > Ziphiidae > Mesoplodon > Mesoplodon densirostris. The sequence continues at coordinate 96,011,706 of NC_082666.1, forward strand.
GAATTAGATTCCCAAGGCCATCCATCAGATGTTGGAATAATCAGGTGCAAGGCAGGATATATACATAAAACTGGAACTGAAACAAGAAACAAGGATGTTTTCACAGTCTGGTAGGGTCTCTAAAACATTCTTAAATTACATGTCATTGATAAAGCTAAATACTCAAAGGTTGTGTAATACAAAAGATTAATCATTGAGAAGAGTGAAATTATGCTGTCTTGAAAACTATGGCAGGTCAGATTTTCTGCCTAATTATATAAGAAGATTTCTCGAAAACACATAATTTCAAAGACTGATTGGCTGTGAAATAAGTTAAGGATATTTCAAATGGCTTGTCTGCAATGAAAGGTGCTATGTAGGGAATCACAGAAAGTCGAGGGGAAAATATGTCAATATATACATTGCTATATGTTGAACTAAGCCTTAGGACAGCAACAATGTAGAGGACCTGACACTTAGAAACTTACAAGTAAGCTGTAATCTTCAAAAGTTCAAATCTTTATACGTAAAAAGATTTATTAAAATGAATAACCAAGTGTTTTAATTGACACCAGAAGATCAAACCAATAAACCCTGAGAACATAGCTAAAAGATAAATAATGACATGAGCAGAACTTAATACAACAGCAAACGTATAAAATTGAGGTGATTTAGTAAGTCCAAAGAATATTTTTGAAAAGATTGAAAAGACACACTTTGATTAAGGAAAACTAAAACATAAGTAAAGAATATACAGAAAGAGTCAGGACAATGTTATAGCAGAGAATATATGAAATGCCAGTAAATTTGAACATTTCTGTAAAGGGGACCATTTCCTAGCTCCTAAAGTTTACCAAAACTGACACAAGAGGAAATCATTTAAGGTCATCATGTCTGCCCTTGGCATTCTCGGAACGCCCTGGCCTCAGAATGCAGCATCTGTAGTCCACGGTAACCTGCGGAGAGGGGGCAGGGCTGAGAGAGGTTGGAACACTGCCCTCAGTGAGGGAGTGTGTGTGGCCATGTCTGCTGTGAGTGAACAAAGGGCAGGGGAGCAGGGTGTCCAGGGCAGGGCCCTCAGAGCCCGTCAGGCCCAGTGATGTGTCACAAGCATTTAGGCCCAGGACAAAGGGTGCATTCTTTGTCTGCACAGCTGCCCAAACTCTCACCTTTCCACTCAGGCCGCCCTCTTACTTGAAGTGTGTGTGGAAGCTGTCCGCGGAGTACACCTCACTGCACAGCTAACCATAGGTCAGGGCTTCGTAGCTTCCTGCCAGGTGACCAAAGTTCGCAGGCAGATGGGTCCCTGGGACACACACGGTGAGGCTCCTGCCCGGGCCACAGGCCGCCCACTGCCCCAGCCCCAGATCGGGGGCCGCAAAGCAGCCCTGTCTGAGTCCCCTGCCTCTAGAGGGAGTATTGGACCAACACTTCTAGAAAATGGGGTCCTCGCGGGCAACTCATTGGAGGGACACAAAAAATTCTTTACCGACTTTCTGCTGAAACTTAGGAGCATTCACACCTAAGCCTCTTACAAGGTTAGCTATTTAGCTAAACATGAGCTCATGATCTAAATTTACACAGTAATGAAGAGATCAGCTACAAGGGGAGACAATCAGCAAAAACAATCAAAACCAGAATTAGATTCCCAAGGCCATCCATCAGATGTTGTAATAATCAGGTGCAAGGCAGGATATATACATAAATCTGGAACTGAAACAAGAAACAAGGATGTTTTCAAAGTCTTGTAGGATCTCTAAAACATTCTTAAAGTACATGTCATTGATAAAGCTAAATACTCAAAGGTTGTGTAATACAACAGATTAATCATTGAGAAGAGTGAAATTATGCTGTTTTGAAAACTATGGCATGTCATATTTTCTGCCTAATTTTATAAGAAGATTTATCTAAAACTTACACAAAATTTCAAAGACTTATTGACTGTGAAATAAGTTAAGGGTATTTCAAATGGCTTGTCTGCAAAGAAAGGTGCTATGTAAGGAATCACAGAAAGTCGAGGGGAAAATATGTCAATATCTACATTGCTATATGTTGAACTAAGCCTTAGGACAGCAACAATGTAGAGGACCTGACACTTAGAAACTTACAAGTAAACTAGAATCTTCAAAAGTTCTAATCTTTATAAGTAAAAAGATGTATTAAAATGAATAACCAAGTGTTTTAATTGACACCAGAAGATCAAACCAATAAACCCTGAGAACATAGATAAAAGATAAATAAAGATATGAGCAGAACTTAACACAACAGCAAACGTATAAAATTGAGGTGATTTGGTAAGTCCAAAGAATATTCTTTGAAAAGATTGAAAAGACACACTTTCATTAAGGAAAACAAAAACGTAAGTAAAGAATATACAGAAAGAGTCAGAACAATGTTATAGCAGAGAATATATTAAATGCCAGTAAATTTGAACATTTCTGTAAAGGGGACCATTTCCTAGCTCCTAAAGTTTACCAAAACTGACACAAGAGGAATTCATTTGAGGTCATCATGTCTGCCATTGGCATTCTCGGAACGCCCTGGACTTAAAATGCAGCATCTGTAGTCCATGGTAACCTGCGGAGAGGGAGCGGGGCTGAGGGAGGTTGGAACACTGCACTCACTGAGGGAGTGGGTGTGGCCATCTCTGCTGTGACTGAACAAAGGGCAGGGGAGCAGGGCGCCCAGGGCTGGGCCCTCAGAGCCCGGCAGGCCCAGTGGGGTGTCACAAGCATTTAGGCCCAGGCCAAAGGGCGCCTTCTTTGTCTGCACAGCTGCCCAAACTCTCACCTTTCCACTCAGGCCGCCATCTTACTTGAAGTGTGTGTGGAACCTGTCCGTGCAGTACACCTCGCTGCTCAGCTAACCATAGGTCTGGGCATCGTAGCGTCCTGCCAGGTGACCGAAGTTCGCAGCCAGATGGGTCCCTGGGACACAGGTGCGGAGGCTCCTGCCTGGGCCACAGGCCGCCCACTGCCCCAGCCCCAGATGGGGGGCCGAAAAACAGCTCTCTCTGAGTCCCCTGTCTCTAGAGGGTGTATTGGACCAACACTTCTAGAAAACGGGGTCCTCTTGGCAACTCATTAGTGGGACACAAATAAATCTTTGCCGACTTTCTGCTGAAAATTAGGAGCATTCACACTTAAGCCTCTTACAAGGTCAGCTGTTAAGCTAAACATGAGCTCATGATCTAAATTTACACAATAATGAAGAGATCAGCTACAAGGGGAGACAATCAGCAAAAACAATCAATACCAGAATTAGATTCCCAAGGCCATCCATCAGATGTTGGAATAATCAGGTGCAAGGCATGAAATATACATTAAACTGGAACTGAAACAAGAAACAAGGATGTTTTCACAGTCTGGTAGGATCTCTAAAACATTTTTAAAGTACATGTCATTGATAAAGCTAATTACTCAAAAGTTGTGTAATACAACAGATTAATCATTGAGAAGAGTGAAATTATGCTATTTTGAAAACTATGGCAGGTCAGATTTTCTGCCTAATTATATATGAAGATTTATCTAAAACATACACTATATTTCAAAGACTTATTGTCTGTGAAATAAGTTAAGGGTATTTCAAATGGCTTGTCTGCAATGAAAGGTGCTATGTAGGGAATCACAGAAAGTCGAGGGGAAAATATGACAATATATACATTGCTATAGGTTGAACTAAGCCTTAGGACATCAACAACGTAGAGGACCTGACACTTAGAAACTTACAAGTAAGCTGGAATCTTCAAAAGTTCCAATCTTTATAAGTAAAAAGATTTATTAAAATGAATAACCAAGTGTTTTAATTGACATCAGAAGATCAAACCAATAAATCCTGCGAACATAGATAAAAGATAATAAAGATATGAGCAGAACTTAATACAACAGCAAACGTATAAAATTGAGGTGATTGAGTAAGTCCAAAGAATATTCTTTGAAAAGATTGAAAAGACACACTTTGATTAAGGAAAACAAAAACATAAGTAAAGAATATACAGAAAGAGTCAGGACAATGTTATAGCAGAGAATATAAGAAATGCCAGTGAATTTGAACATTTCTGTAAAGGAGACCATTTCCTAGCTCCTAAAGTTTATCAAAACTGACACAAGAGGAAATCATTTAAGGGCATCATGTCTGCCCTTGGCATTCTCGGAACGCCCTGGCCTCAGAATGCAGCATCTGTAGTCCATGGTAACCTGCGGAGAAGGGGCGGGGCTGAGGGAGGTTGGAACACTGCCCTCACTGAGGGATTGGGTGTGGCCAACTCTGCTGTGACTGAACAAAGGGCAGGGGAGCAGGGCACACAGGGCAGGGCCCTCAGAGCCCGGCAGGACCAGTGGGGTGTCACAAGCATTTAGGCCCAGGCCAAAGGGCGCCTTCTTTGTCTGCACAGCTGCCCAAACTCTCACCTTTCCACTAAGGCCGCCCTCTTACTTGAAGTGTGTGTGGAACCTGTCCGTGCAGTACACCTCGCTGCACAGCTAACCATAGGTCTGGGCATCGTAGCTTCCTGCCAGGTAACCGAACTTCGTAGGCAGATGGGTCCCTGGGACACAGGCGGAGAGGCTCCTGCCCAGGCCACATGCCGCCCACTGCCCCAGCCCCAGATTGGGGGCCGAAAAGCAGCTCTGTCTGAGTCCCCTGTCTCTAGAGGGAGTATTGGACCAACACTTCTAGAAAACGGGGTCCTCTTGGCAACTCATTAGAGGGACACAAATAAATCTTTGCCGACTTTCTGCTGAAACTTAGGAGCATTCACACCTAAGCCTCTTACAAGGTCAGCTGTTAAGCTAAACATGAGCTCATGATCTAAATTTACACAATAATGAAGAGATCAGCTACAAGGGGAGACAATCAGCAAAACAATCAATACCAGAATTAGATTCCCAAGGCCATCCATCAGATGTAGGTATAATCAGGTGCAAGGCATGAAATATACATTAAACTCTAACTGAAACAAGAAACAAGGATGTTTTCACAGTCTGGTAGGATCTCTAAAACATTTTTAAAGTACATGTCATTGATAAAGCTAATTACTCAAAAGTTGTGTAATACAACAGATTCATCATTGAGAAGAGTGAAATTATGCTATTTTGAAAACTATGGCAGGTCAGATTTTCTGCCTAATTATATATGAAGATTTATCTAAAACATACACAATATTTCAAAGACTTATTGGCTGTGAAATAAGTTAAGGGTATTTCAAATGGCTTGTCTGCAATGAAAGTTGCTATGTAGGGAATCACAGAAATTCGAGGGGAAAATATGACAATATATACATTGCTATAGGTTGAACTAAGCCTTAGGACATCAACAACGTAGAGGTCCTGACACTTAGAAACTTACAAGTAAGCTGGAATCTTCAAAAGTTCCAATCTTTATAAGTAAAAAGATTTATTAAAATGAATTACCAAGTGTTTTAATTGACATCAGAAGATCAAACCAATAAACCCTGAGAACATAGATAAAAGATAATAAAGATATGAGCAGAACTTAACACAACAGCTAACGTATAAAATTGAGGTGATTTAGTAAGTCCAAAGAATATTCTTTGAAAAGATTAAAAAGACACACTTTGATTAAGGAAAACAAAAACATAAGTAAAGAATATACAGAAAGATTCAGGACAATGTTATAGCAGAGAATATAAGAAATGCCAGTGAATTTGAACACTTCTGTAAAGGGGACCATTTCCTAGCTCCTAAAGTTTACCAAAACTGACACAAGAGGAAATCATTTAAGGTCCTCATGCCTGCCCTTGGCATACTGAGAACGCCCTGGCCTCAGAATGCAGCATCTGTAGTCCATGGTAACCTGCGGAGAGGAGGCGGGGCTGTGGGAGGTTGGAACACTGCCCTCACTGAGGGATTGGGTGTGGCCATCTCTGCTGTGACTGAACAAAGGGTAGGGGAGCCGGGGGCCCAGTGCAGGGCCCTCAGAGCCCGGCAGGCCCAGTGGGGTGCAACTAGCATTTAGGCCCAGGCGAAAGGGTGCCTTCCTTGTCTGAACAGCTGCCCAAACTCTCACCTTTCCACTCAGGCCGCCCTCTTACTTGAAGTGGGTGTGGAATCTGTCCACGCAGTACACCTCGCAGCACAGCTAACCATAGGTCTGGGCCTCGTAGCTTCCTGCCAGATGACCGAAGTTCGCAGGCAGATGGGTCCCTGGGACACACGCGGTGAGGCTCCGGCCCGGGCCACTGGCCGCCCACGGCCCCAGCCGCAGATCGGTGGACGCACAGAAGCCCTGTCTCAGTCCCCTCCCTCTAGAGGGAGTATTGGACCAACACTTCTAGAAAACGGGGTCCTCGCGGCAACTCATTGGAGGGACAGAAATAAATCTTTGCCGACTTTCTGCTGAAACTTAGGAGCATTCACACCTAAGCCTCTTACAAGGTCAGCAGTTTAGCTAAACATGAGCTCATGATCTAAATTTACACAATAATGAAGAGATCAGGTACAAGGGGAGACAATCAGCTAAAACAATCAATACCAGAATTAGATTCCCAAGGCCATCCATCAGATGTTGGAATAATCAGGTGCAAGGCAGGATAAATACATAAAACTGGAACTGAAAAAAGAAACAAGGATGTTTTCACAGTCTGGTAGGATCTCTAAAACATTTTTAAAATACATGTCATTGATAAAGCTAAATACTGAAAGGTTGAGTAATACAAGAGATTAATCATTGAGAAGAGTGAAATTATGCTGTTTTGAAAACTATGGCAGGTCAGATTTTCTGCCTAATTATATAAGAAGATTTCTCGAAAACACATAATTTGAAAGACTGATTGGCTGTGAAATAAGTTAAGGGCATTTCACATGGCTTGTCTGCAATGAAAGGTGCTATGTAGGGAATCACAGAAAGTCGAGGGTAAAATATGTCAATATATACATTGCTATATGTTGAACTAAGCCTTAGGACAGCAAAAATGTAGAGGACCTGACACTTAGAAACCTACAAGTAAGCTGTAATCTTCAAAAGTTCAAATCTTTATAAGTAAAAAGATTTATTAAAATGAATAACCAAGTGTTTTAATTGACACCAGAAGATCAAACCAATAAACCCTGAGAACATAGCTAAAAGATAAATAAAGACATAAGCAGAACTTAATACAACAGCAAACGTATAAAATTGAGGTTATTTAGTAAGTCCAAAGAATATTCTTTGAAAAGATTGAAAAGACACACTTTGATTAAGGAAAACTAAAGCATAAGTAAATAATATACAGAAAGAGTCAGGACAATGTTATAGCAGAGAATATATGAAATGCCAGTAAATTTGAACATTTCTGTAAAGGGGACCATTTCCTAGCTCCTAAAGTTTACCAAAACTGACACAAGAGGAAATCATTTAAGGTCATCATGTCTGCCCTTGGCATTCTCGGAACGCCCTGGCCTCAGAATGCAGCATCTGTAGTCCATGGTAACCTGCTCAGAGGGGGCGGGGCTGAGGGAGGTTGGAACACTGCCCTCAGTGAGGGAGTGTGTGTGGCCATCTCTGCTGTGACTGAACAAAGGGCAGGGGAGCATGGTGTCCAGGGCAGGGCCCTCAGAGCCCGGCAGGCCCAGTGGTGTGTCACAAGCATTTAGGCCCAGGCCAAAGGGCGCCTTCTTTGACTGCACAGCTGCCCAAACTCTCACCTTTCCACTCAGGCCGCCCTCTTACTTGAAGTGTGTGTGGAAGCTGTCCGCGCAGTACACCTCGCTGCACAGCTAACCATAGGTCTGGGCTTCGTAGCTTCCTGCCAGGTGACCAAAGTTCGCAGGGAAATCGGCCCCTGGGACACACGCGGAGAGGCTCCTGCCCGGGCCACAGGCCGCCCACAGCCCCAGCCCCATATCAGGGGCGGCAAAGCAGCCCTGTCTGAGTCCCCTGCCTCTAGAGGGAGTATTGGACCAACACTTCTAGAAAATGGGGTCCTCGCAGGCAACTCATTGGAGGGAAACAAAAAATTCTTTACCGACTTTCTGCTGAAACTTAGGAGCATTCACACCTAAGCCTCTTTCAAGGTCACCTGCTTAGCTAAACATGAGCTCATGATCTAAATTTACACAATAATGAAGAGATCAGCTACAAGGGGAGACAATCAGCAAAAACAATCAATACCAGAATTAGATTCCCAAGGCCATCCATCAGATGTTGGAATAATCAGGTGCAAGGCAGGATATATACATAAAACTGGAACTGAAACAAGAAAAAAGGATGTTTTCACAGTCTGGTAGGATCTCTAAAACATTTTTAAAGTACATGTCATTGATAAAGCTAAATACTCAAAGGTTGTGTAATACAACAGATTAATCATTGAGAAGAGTGAAATTATGCTGTTTTGAAAATTATGGCAGGTCAGATTTTCTGCCTAATTATATAAGAAGATATCTCTAAAACATACACATTATTTCCAAGACTTATTGGCTGTGAAATAAGTTAAGGGTATTTGAAATGGCTTGTCTGCAATGAAAGGTGCTATGTAGGGAATCACAGAAAGTCGAGGGGAAAATATGTTAATATATACATTGCTATATGTTGAACTAAGCCTTAGGAGAGAAACAATGTAGAGGACCTGACCCTTAGAAACTTGCAAGAAAGCTAGAATCTTCAAAATTTCCAATCTTTATAAGTAAAAATATTTATTAAAATGAATAACCAAGTTTTTTAATTGACATCAGAAGATCAAACCAATAAACCCTGAGAACATAGATAAAAGATAAATAAAGATATGAGCAGAACTTAATACAACAGCAAAGGTATAAAATTGAGGTGATTTGGTAAGTCCAAAGAATATTCTTTGAAAAGATTGAAAAGACACACTTTGATTAAGGAAAACAAAAACATAAGTAAAGAATATACAGAAAGAGTCAGGACAATGTTATAGCAGAGAATACGTTAAATGCCAGTAAATTTGGACATTTCTGTAAAGGGGACCATTTCCTAGCTCCTAAAGTTTACCAAAACTGACACAAGAGGAATTCATTTAAGGTCATCATGTCTGCCCTTGGCATTCTCGGAACGCCCTGGACTTAGAATGCAGCATCTGTACTCCACGGTAACCTGCTGTCAGTGGGCGGGGCTGAGGGAGTTTGGAACACTGCCCTCACTGAGGGAGTGGGTGTGGCCATCTCTGCTGTGACTGAACAAAGGTTACGGGAACCGGGGGCCCAGTGCAGGGCCCTCAGAGCCAGGCATGCCCAGTGGGGTGCAACAAGCATTTAGGCCCAGGCGAAAGGGTGCCTTCCTTGTCTGAACAGCTGCCCAAACTCTCACCTTTCCACTCAGGCCGCCCTCTTACTTGAAGTGGATGTGGAATCTGTCCACGCAGTACACCTCGCAGCACAGCTAACCATAGGTCTGGGCATCGTATCTTCCTGCCAGGTGACCGAAGTTCGCAGGGAGATGGCTCCCTGGGACACACGCGGTGAGGCTCCGGTCCGGGCCACAGGCCGCCCACTGCCCCAGCCCCATATCGGTGGCCGTAAATCAGCCATGTCTGAGTCCCCTCCCTCTAGAGGGAGTATTGGACCAACACTTCTAGAAAAAGGGGTCCTCGTGGGCAACTCAATGGAGGGACACAAATAAATTTTTGCCGACTTTCTGCTGAAACTTAGGAGCATTCACACCTAAGACTCTTACAAGGTCAGCTGTTTAGCTAAATATGAGCTCATGATCTAAATTTACACAATAATGAAGAGATCAGCTACAAGGGGAGACAATCAGCAAAAGCAATCAATACCAGAATTAGATACCCAAGGCCATCCATCAGATGTTGGAATAATCAGGTGCAAGGCAGGAAATATACATAAAACTGGAACTGAAACAAGAAACAAGGATGTTTTCACAGTCTGGTAGGTTCTCTAAAACATTTTTAAAGTACATGTCATTGATAAAGCTAAATACTCAAAGGTTGTGTAATACAACAGATTAATCATTGAGAAGAGTGAAATTATGCTGTTTTGAAAACTATGGCAGGTCAGATTTTCTGCCTAATGATATAAGAAGATTTCTCTAAAACATGCACATTATTTCAAAGACTTATTGGCTGTGAAATAATTTAAGGGTATTTCAAATGGCTTGTCTGCAATGAAAGGTGCTATGTAGGGAATCACGGAAAGTCGAGGGGAAAATATGTCAATATATACATTGCTATAGGTTGAACTAAGCCTTAGGACAGCAACAATGTAGAGGACCTGACCCTTAGAAACTTACAAGTAAGCTGGAATCTTCAAAAGTTCAAACATTGATAAGTAAAAATATTTATTAAAATGAATAACCAAGTGTTTTAACTTAAATCAGAAGATCAAACCAATAAACCCTGAGAACATAGATAAAAGATAAATAAAGATATGAGCAGAACTTAATACAACAGCAAACTTATAAAATTGAGGTGATTTTGTAAGTCCAAAGAATATTCTTTGAAAAGATTTAAAAGATACACTTTAATTAAGGAAAACAAAAACATAAGTAAAGAATATACAGAAAGAGTCAGGACAATGTTATAGCAGAGAATATAAGAAATGCCAGTAAATTTGAACATTTCTGTAAAGGGGACCATTTCCTAGCTCCTAAAGTTTACCAAAACTGACACAAGAGGAAATCATTTAAGATCCTCATTTCTGCCCTTGGCATTCTCGGAACGCACTGGACTTACAATGCAGCATCTGTAGTCCATGGTAAACTGTGGAGAGGGGGAGGGGCTGAGGGAGGTTGGAACACTGCCCTCACTGAGGGAGTGGGTGTGGCCATCTCTGCTGTGACTGAACAAAGGGCAGGGGAGCAGGAGGCCGAGGGCAGGGCCCTCAGAGCCCGGCAGGCCCAGTAGGGTGTCACAAGCATTTAGGCCCAGGGCAAAGGGCGCCTTCTTTGTCTGCACAGCTGCCCAAACTCTCACTTTTCCACTCAAGCCGCCCCCTTACTTTAAGTGTGTGGGGAACCTTTCCGTGCTGTACACCTCGCTGCACAGCTAACCATAGGTCTGGGCATCGTAGCTTCCTGCCAGTTGACCGAAGTTCGCAAGTAGATGGGTCCCTGGGACACACGCGGAGAGGCTCCTGCCCGGGCCACAGGCCGCCCACTGCCCCAGCCCCAGATCGGGGGGCGCAAAGCAGCCCTGTCTTAGTCCCCTGCCTCTAGAGGGAGTATTGGACCAACACTTCTAGAAAACGGAGTCCTCGAGGGCAACTCATTGGAGGGACACAAATAAATCTTTCCCGACTTTCTGCTGAATCTTAGGAGCGTTCACACATAAGCCTCTTACAAGGTCAGCTGTTTAGCTAAACATGAGCTCATGATCTAAATTTACACAATAATGAAGAGATCAGCTACAAGGGGAGACAATCAGCAAAAACAATCAATACCAGAATTAGATTCGCAAGGCCATCCATCAGATGTTGGAATAATCAGGTGCAAGGCAGGAAATATACATAAAACTGGAACTGAAACAAGAAACAAGGATGTTTTCACAGTCTGGTAGGATCTCTAAAACATTTTAAAAGTACATGTCTTTGATAGAGCTAAATACTCAAAGGTTGTGTAATACAACAGATTAATCATTGAGAAGAGTGAAATTATGCTGTTTTGAAAACTATGGCATGTGAGATTTTCTGCCTAATTATATAAGAAGATTTCTCTAAAACATACACATTATTTCAAAGACTTATTGGCTGTGAAATAAGTTAAGGGTATTTCAAATGGCTTGTGTGCAATGAAAGGTGTTATGTAGGGAATCACAGAAAGTCGACTGGAAAATATGTTAATATACACATTGCTATAGGTTGAAGTAAGCCTTAGGACAGCAACAATGTAGAGGACCTGACACTTAGAAACTTACAAGTAAGCTGGAATCTTCAAAAGTTCCAATCTTTATAAGTAAAAAGATTTATTAAAATGAATAACCAAGTGTTTTAATTGACATCAGAAGATCAAACCAATAAACCCTGAGAACATAGATCAAAGATAAATAAAGATATGAGCAGAACTTAATACAACAGCAAACGTATAAAATTGAGGTGATTTAGTAAGTCCAAAGAATATTCTTTGAAAAGATTGAAAAGACACACTTTGATTAAGGAAAACAAAAACATAAGTAAAGAATATACAGAAAGAGTCAGGACAATGTTATAGCAGAGAATATATGAAATGCCAGTAAATTTGAACATTTCTGTAAAGGGGACCATTTCCTAGCTCCTAAAGTTTACCAAAACTGACACAAGAGGAAATCATTTAAGGTCCTCATGTCGGCCCTTGGATGTCTCAGAAAGCTCTGGCCTCAGAATGCAGCATCTGTAGTCCATGGTAACCTGCAGAGAGGAGGAGGGGCTGAGGGAGGTTGGAACACTGCCTTCACTGAGGGAGTGGGTGTGGCCATCTCTGCTGTGACTGAACAAAGTGCAGGGGAGCAGGGGCCCCAGCGCAGGGCCCTCAGAGCCGGGCAGGCCCAGTGGAGTGTCACAAGCATTTAGGCCCAGGCCAAAGGGCACTTTCTTTGTCTGCACAGCTGCCCAAATTCTCACCTTTCCACTCAGGCCGCCCTCTTACTTGAACTGTATGTGTTAGCTGTTTGCGCAGTACACCTCGCTGCACAGCTAACCATAGGTCTGGGCATCGTAGCTTCCTGCCAGGTGACCGAAGTTCGCAGGCAGATGGGTCCCTGGGACACACGCGGAGAAGCTCCTGCCCGGGGCACAGGCCGCCCACTGCCCCAGCCCCAGATCAGGGCTGCAAAGCAGCCCTGTCTGAGTCCCCTCCCTCTAGAGGGAGTATAGGACCAACGCATCTAGAAAAAGGGTTCCTCGCGGGCAACTCATTGGAGGGACGCAAATAAACCTTTGCCGACTTTCTGCTGAAACTTAGGAGCGTTCACACCAAAGCCTCTTACAAGGTCATCTGTTTAGCTAAACATGAGCTCATGATCTAAATTTACACAATAATGAAGAGATCAGCTACAAGGGGAGACAATCAGCAAAAACAATCAATACCAGAATTAGATTCCCAAGGCCATCCATCAGATGTTGGAATAATCAGGTGCAAGGCAGGATATATACATAAAACTGGAACTGAAACAAGAAACAAGGATGTTTTCAAAGTCTGGTAGGATCTCTAAAACATTTTTAAAGTACATGTCATTGATAAAGCTAAATACTCAAAGGTTGTGTAATACAACAGATTGATCATTGAGAAGAGTGAAATTATGCTGTTTTGAAAACTATGGCAGGTCAGATTTCCTGCCTAATTATATAAGAAGATTTCTCTAAAACATACACATTATTTCAAAGCATTATTGGCTGTGAAATAAGTTAAGGGTATTTCAAATGGCTTGTCTGCAAAGAAAGGTGAGATGTAGGGAATCACAGAAAGTCGAGGGGAAAATATGTCAATATATACATTGCTATATGTTGAACTAATCCTTAGGACAGCAACAATGTAGAGGACCTGACACTTAGAAACTTACAAGTAAGCTGTAATCTTCAAAAGTTCAAATCTTTATAAGTAAAAAGATTTATTTAAATGAATAACCAAGTGTTTTAATTGACTTCAGAAGATCAAACCAATAAACCCTGAGAACATAGATAAAAGATAAATAAAGATATGAGCATAACTTAATACAACAGCAAACGTATAAAATTGAGGTGATTTAGTAAGTCCAAACAATATTCTTTGAAAAGAGTGAAAAGGCACACTTTGATTAAGGAAAACAAAAACATAAGTAAAGAATATACAGAAAGAGACAGGACAATATTATAGCAGAGAATACAAGAAATGCCAGTGAATTTGAATATTTCTGTAAAGGGGACCATTTCCTAGCTCCTAAAGTTTACCAAAACTGACACAAGAGGAAATCATTTAAGGTCATCATGTCTGCCCTTGGCATTCTTGGAACGCCATGGCCTCAGAATTCAGCATCTTTAGTCCATGATAACCTGCGGAGAGGGGGCGGGGCTGAGGGAGGTTGGAACACTGCCCTCACTGAGGGAGTGTGTGTGGCCATCTCTGCTGTGACAGAACAAACGGTAGGGGAGAAGTGGGCCCAGGGTAGGGCCCTCAGAGCCAGGCAGGCCCAGTGGGGTGTCACGAACATTTAGGCCCATGCCAAAGGGCGCCTTCTTTGTCTGAACAGCTGCCCAAACTCTCACCTTTCCACTCAGGCCGCCCTCTTACTTGAAGTGTGTGTGGAACCTGTCTGCGCAGTACACCTCGCTGCACAGTTAACTATAGTTTTGGGCATCGTACCTTCCTGCCAGGTGACTGAAGTTCACAGGAAGATGGGTCCCTGGGACACATGAGGAGAGGCTCAATCCCGGGCCACAGGCCGCCCACTGGCCCAGCCCCAGATCGGGGGCCGCAAAGCACCCCTGTCTGAGTACCCTGCCTCTAGAGGGAGTATTGGACCAACACTTCTAGAAACGGGGTCCTCGCGGGCAACTCATTGGAGGGACACAAATAAATCTTTGCCGACTTTCTGCTGAAACGTAGGAGCATTCACACCTAAGCCTCTTACAAGGTCAGCTGTTTAGCTAAACATGAGCTCATGATCGAAATTTACACAATAATGAAGACATCAGCTACAAGGGGAGACAATCAGCAAAAACAATCAATACCAGAATTAGATTCCCAAGGCCATCCATCAGATGTTGGAATAATCAGGTGCAAGGCAGGAAATATACATAAAACTGGAACTGAAACAAGAAACAAGGATGTTTTCACAGTCTGGTAGGATCTCTAAACCATTTTTAAAGTACATGTCATTGATAAAGCTAAATACTCAAAGGTTGTGTAATACAACAGATTAATCATTGAGAAGAGTGAAATTATGCTGTTTTGAAAACTATGGCAGGTGAGATTTTCTGCCTAGTTATATAAGAAGATTTATCTAAAACATACACATTACTTCAAAGACTTATTGGCTGTGAAATAAGTTAAGGTTATTACAAATGGCTTGTCTGCAATGAATGGTGCTATATAGGGAATCACAGAAAGTCGAGGGGAAAATATGTCAATATATACATTGCTATATGTTGAACTAAGCCTTAGGACAGCAACAATGTAGAAAACCTGACCCTTAGAAACTTACAAGGAAGCTGGAATTTTCAAAATTTCAAACATTGATAAGTAAAATGATTTATTAAAATGAATAACCAAGTGTTTTAATTGACTTCAGAAGATCAAACCAATAAACCCTGAGAACATAGATAAAAGATAAATAAAGATATGAGCAGAACTTAATACAACAGCAAACGTATAAAATTGAGGTGATTTAGTAAGTCCAAACAATATTCTTTGAAAAGATTGAAAAGGCACACTTTGATTAAGGAAAACAAAAACATAAGTAAAGAATATACAGAAAGAGACAGGACAATGTTATAGCAGAGAATACAAGAAATGCCAGTGAATTTGAACATTTCTGTAAAGGGGACCATTTCCTAGCTCCTAAAGTTTACCAAAACTGACACAAGAGGAAATCATTTAAGGTCATCATGTCTGCCCTTGGCATTCTTGGAACACCATGGCCTCAGAATGCAGCATCTTTAGTCCATGATAACCTGCGGAGAGGGGGCGGGGCTGAGGGAGGTTGGAACACTGCCCTCACTGAGGGAGTGTGTGTGGCCATCTCTGCTGTGACAGAACAAACGGCAGGGGAGAAGTGGGCCCAGGGTAGGGCCCTCAGAGCCAGGCAGGCCCAGTGGGGTGTCACGAGCATTTAGGCCCAGGCCAAAGGGCGCCTTCTTTGTCTGAACAGCTGCCCAAACTCTCACCTTTCCACTCAGGCCGCCCTCTTACTTGAAGTGTGTGTGGAACCTGTCCACACAGTCCACCTCGCTGCACAGCTAACCATAGGACTGGGGATAGGAGCTTCCTGCCAGGTGACCGAAGTTCGCAGGCAGATGGGTCCCTGGAACACACGCGGAGAGGCTACTGCCTGGGCCACAGGCCGCCCACTGCCCCAGCCCCAGATCGGGGGCCGCAAAGCAGCCCTGTCTGAGTCCCCTGCCTCTAAAGGGAGTATTGGACCAACACTTCTAGAAAACGGGGTCCTCGCGGGCAACTTATTGGAGGGACACAAATAAATCTTTGCCGACTTTCTGCTGAAACTTAGGAGCGTTAACACCTAAGCCTCTTACAATGTCAGCTGTTTAGGTAAACATGAGCTCATGATCTAAATTTACACAATAATGAAGAGATCAGCTACAAGCGGAGACAATCAGCAAAAACAATCAATACCAGAATTTGATTCCCAAGGCCATCCATCAGATGTTGCAATAATCAGGTGCAAGTCAGGAAATATACATAAAACTGGAACTGAAACAAGAAACAAGGATGTTTTCACAGTCTGGTAGAACCTCTAAAACATTTTTAAAGTACATGTCATTGATAAAGCTAAATACTGAAAGGTTGTGTAATACAACAGATTAATCATTGTGAAGAGTGATATTATGCTGTTTTGAAAACTATGGCAGGTTATATTTCCTGCCTAATTATATAAGAAGATTTCTCTAAAACATACACATTATTTCAAAGATTTATTGGCTGTGAAATAAGTTAAGGGTATTTCAAATGGCTTGTCTGCAATGAAAGGTGCTATGTAGGGAATCACAGAAAGTCGAGGGGAAAATATGACAATCTATACATTGCTATATGTTGAACTAAGCCTTAGGACAGCAACAACGTAGAGGACCTGACTCTTAAAATCTTACAATAAGCTGTAATCTTGAAAAGTTCAAATATTTATAAGTAAAAAGATTTATTAAAATGAATAACCAAGACATCAGAAGATCAAACCAATAAACCCTGAGAACATAGATAAAAGATAAATAAAGATATGAGCAGAACTTAATTCAACAGCAAACGTATAAAATTGAGGTGATTTAGTAAGTCCAAAGAATATTCTTTGAAAAGATTGAAAAGACACACTTTGATTAAGGAAAACAAAAACAAAAGTAAAGAATATACAGAAAGAGTCAGGACAATGTTATAGCAGAGAATATATGAAATGCCAGTAAATTTGAACATTTCTGTAAAGGGGACCATTTCCTAGCTCCTAAAGTTTACCAAAACTGACACAAGAGGAAGTCATTTAAGGTCATCATGTCTGCCCTTGGCATTCTCGGAACGCCCTGGCCTCAGAATGCAGCAACTGTAGTCCATGGTAACCTGCAGAGAGGGGGCGGGGCTAAGGGAGGTTGGAACACTGCCCTCACTGAGGGAGTGGGTGTGGCCATCTCTGCTGTGACTGAACAAATGACAGGGGAGCTTGGGGCCGAGGGCAGGGCCCTCAGAGCCCGGCAGGCCCAGTGGGGTGTCACAAGCATTTAGGCCCAGTCCAAAGGGCGCCTTCTTTGTCTGAACAGCTGCCCAAACTCTCACCTTTCCACTCAGGCCGCCCTCTTACTTGAAGTGTGTGTGGAACCTGTTCACGCAGTACACCTCACTGCACAGCTAACCATAGGTCTGGGCATCGTAGCTTCCTGCCAGGTGACCGAAGTTCGCAGGTAGAATGGTCCCTGGGACACACGCGGAGAGGCTCCTGCCCGGGCCGCAGGTCACCCACTACCCCAGCACCAGATTGGTGCCACAGAGCGGCCCTGTCTGAGACCCCTCCCTCTAGAGGGAGTATTGGACCAACACTTCTAGAAAACAGAGTCCTCGCGGGCAACTCATTGGAGGGACACAAATAAATCTTTGCGGACTTTCTGCTGAAACTTAGGAGCATTCACACCTAAGCTTCTTACAAGGTCAGCTGTTTAGCTAAACATGAGTTCATGATCTAAATTTACACAATAATGAAGAGATCAGCTACAAGGGGAGACAATCAGCAAAAACAATCAATACCAGAATTAGATTCCCAAGGCCATCCTTCAGATGTTGGAATAATCAGGTGCAAGGCAGGATATATACATAAAACTGGAACTGAAACAAGAAACAAGGATGTTTTCAAAGTCTGGTAGGATCTCTAAAACATTTTTAAAGTACATGTCATTGATAAAGCTAAATACTCAAAGGTTGTGTAATACAACAGATTGATCATTGAGAAGAGTGAAATTATGCTGTTTTGAAAACTATGGCAGGTCAGATTTCCTGCCTAATTATATAAGAAGATTTCTCAAAAACATACACATTATTTCAAAGATTTATTGGCTGTGAAATAAGTTAAGGGTATTTCAAATGGCTTGTCTGCAATGAAAGGTGCTATGTAGGGAATCACAGAAAGTCGAGGGGAAAATATGACAATCTATACATTGCTATATGTTGAACTAAGCCTTAGGACAGCAACAACGTAGAGGACCTGACTCTTAAAATCTTACAAGTAAGCTGTAATCTTGAAAAGTTCAAATTTTTATAAGTAAAAAGATTTATTAAAATGAATAACCAAGACATCAGAAGATCAAACCAATAAACCCTGAGAACATAGATAAAAGATAAATAAAGATATGAGCAGAACTTAATACAACAGCAAACGTATAAAATTGAGGTGATTTAGTAAGTCCAAACAATATTCTTTGAAAAGAGTGAAAAGGCACACTTTGATTAAGGAAAACAAAAACATAAGTAAAGAATATACAGAAAGAGACAGGACAATATTATAGCAGAGAATACAAGAAATGCCAGTGAATTTGAACATTTCTGTAAAGGGGACCATTTCCTAGCTCCTAAAGTTTACCAAAACTGACACAAGAGGAAATCATTTAAGGTCATCATGTCTGCCCTTGGAATTCTTGGAACGCCATGGCCTCAGAATGCAGCATCTTTAGTCCATGATAACCTGCGGAGAGGGGGCGGGGCTGAGGGAGGTTGGAACACTGCCCTCACTGAGGGAGTGTGTGTGGCCATCTCTGCTGTGACAGAACAAACGGTAGGGGAGAAGTGGGCCCAGGGTAGGGCCCTCAGAGCCAGGCAGGCCCAGTGGGGTGTCACGAGCATTTAGGCCCAGGCCAAAGGGCGCCTTCTTTGTCTGAACAGCTGCCCAAACTCTCACCTTTCCACTCAGGCCGCCCTCTTACTTGAAGTGTGTTTGGAACCTGTCTGCGCAGTACACCTCGCTGCACAGTTAACTATAGTTTTGGGCATCGTAGCTTCGTGCCAGGTGACTGAAGTTCACAGGAAGATGGGTCCCTGGGACACATGAGGAGAGGCTCAATCCCGGGCCACAGGCCGCCCACTGGCCCAGCCCCAGATCGGGGGCCGCAAAGCAGCCCTGTCTGAGTACCCTGCCTCTAGAGGGAGTATTGGACCAACACTTCTAGAAACGGGGTCCTCGCGGGCAACTCATTGGAGGGACACAAATAAATCTTTGCCGACTTTCTGCTGAAACTTAGGAGCATTCACACCTAAGCCACTTACAAGGTCAGCTGTTTAGTTAAACATGAGCTCATGATCGAAATTTACACAATAATGAAGAGATCAGCTACAAGGGGAGACAATCAGCAAAAACAATCAATACCAGAATTAGATTCCCAAGGCCATCCATCAGATGTTGGAATAATCAGGTGCAAGGCAGGAAATATACATAAAACTGGAACTGAAACAAGAAACAAGGATGTTTTCACAGTCTGGTAGAACCTCTAAAACATTTTTAAAGTACATGTCATTGATAAAGCTAAATACTCAAAGGTTGTATAATACAACAGATTAATCATTGTGAAGAGTGATATTATGCTGTTTTGAAAACTATGGCAGGTCAGATTTCCTGCCTAATTATATAAGACGATTTCTCTAAAACATACACATTATTTCAAAGATTTATTGGCTGTGAAATAAGTTAAGGGTATTTCAAATGGCTTGTCTGCAATGAAAGGTGCTATGTAGGGAATCACAGAAAGTCGAGGGGAAAATATGACAATCTATACATTGCTATATGTTGAACTAAGCCTTAGGACAGCAACAACGTAGAGGACCTGACTCTTAAAATCTTACAAGTAAGCTGTAATCTTGAAAAGTTCAAATTTTTATAAGTAAAAAGATTTATTAAAATGAATAACCAAGACATCAGAAGATCAAACCAATAAACCCTGAGAACATAGATAAAAGATAAATAAAGATATGAGCAGAACTTAATTCAACAGCAAACGTATAAAATTGAGGTGATTTAGTAAGTCCAAAGAATATTCTTTGAAAAGATTGAAAAGACACACTTTGATTAAGGAAAACAAAAACAAAAGTAAAGAATATACAGAAAGAGTCAGGACAATGTTATAGCAGAGAATATATGAAATGCCAGTAAATTTGAACATTTCTGTAAAGGGGACCATTTCCTAGCTCCTAAAGTTTACCAAAACTGACACAAGAGGAAGTCATTTAAGGTCATCATGTCAGCCCTTGGCATTCTCGGAACGCCCTGGCCTCAGAATGAAGCAACTGTAGTCCATGGTAACCTGCAGAGAGGGGGCGGGGCTGAGGGAGGTTGGAACACTGCCCTCACTGAGGGAGTGGGTGTGGCCATCTCTGCTGTGACTGAACAAATGTCAGGGGAGCTTGGGGCCGAGGGCAGGGCCCTCAGAGCCCGGCAGGCCCAGTGGGGTGTCACAAGCATTTAGGCCCAGTCCAAAGGGCGCCTTCTTTGTCTGAACAGCTGCCCAAACTCTCACCTTTCCACTCAGGCCGCCCTCTTACTTGAAGTGTGTGTGGAACCTGTTCACGCAGTACACCTCACTGCACAGCTAACCATAGGTCTGGGCATCGTAGCTTCCTGCCAGGTGACCGAAGTTCGCAGGTAGAATGGTCCCTGGGACACAGGCGGAGAGGCTCCTGCCCGGGCCGCAGGTCACCCACTACCCCAGCCCCAGATTGGTGCCACACAGCGGCGCTGTCTGAGACCCCTCCCTCTAGAGGGAGTATTGGACCAACACTTCTAGAAAACTGAGTCCTCGCGGGCAACTCATTGGAGGGACACAAATTAATCTTTGAGGACTTTCTGCTGAAACTTAGGAGCATTCACACCTAAGCTTCTTACAAGGTCAGCTGTTTAGCTAAACATGAGCTCATGATCTAAATTTACACAATAATGAAGAGATCAGCTACAACGGGAGACAATCAGCAAAAACAATCAATACCAGAATTAGATTCCCAAGGACATCCATCAGATGTTGGAATAATCAGGTGCAAGGCAGGATATATATATAAAACTGGAACTGAAACAAGAAACAAGGATGTTTTCAAAGTCTGGTAGGATCTCTAAAACATTTTTAAAGTACATGTCATTGATAAAGCTAAATACTCAAAGGTTGTGTAATACAACAGATTGATCATTGAGAAGAGTGAAATTATGCTGTTTTGAAAACTATGGCAGGTCAGATTTTCTGCCTAATTATATAAGAAGATTTCTCTAAAACCTACACATTATTTTAAAGACTTATTGGCTGTGTAATAAGTTAAGGGTATTTCAAATGGCTTGTCTGCAATGAAAGGTGCTATGTAGGGAATCACAGAAAGTCGAGGGGAAAATATGTCAATATATACATTGCTATAGGTTAAACTAAGCCTTAGGACAGCAACAATGTACAGGAGCTGACCCTTAGAAACTTACAAGTAAGCTGGAATCTTCAAAAGTTCCAATATTTATAAGTAAAAGATTTATTAAAATGAATATCCAAGTGTTTTAATTGACATCAGAAGATCAAACCAATAAACCCTTTGAACATAGATAAAAGATAAATAAAGATATGAGCAGAACTTAATACAACAGCAAACGTATAAAATTGAGGTGATTTAGTAAGTCCAAAGAATATTCTTTGAATAGATTCAGAAGACACACTTTGATTAAGGAAAACAAAAACGTAAGTAACGAATATACAGAAAGAGTCATTTCAATGTTATAGCAGAGAATATATGAAATGCCAGTAAATTTGAACATTTCTGTAAAGGGGACCATTTCCTAGCTCCTAATGTTTACCAAAACTGACAGAAGAGGAAATCATTTAAGGTCATCATGTCTGCCCTTGGCATGCTCGGAACGCCCTGGCCTCAGAAAGCAGCATCTGTAGTCCATGGTAAACTGTGGAGAGGGGGCGGGGCTGAGCGAGGTTGGAACACTGCCCTCACTGCTTGAGTGGGTGTGGCCATCTCTGCTGTGACTGACCAATGGGCAGGGGAGCATGGGGCCGAGGTCAGGGCCCTCTGAACCCGGCAGGCCCAGTGGGGTGTCACAAACTTTTACGCCCAGGCCAAAGGGCGCCTTCTTTGTCTGAACAGCTGCCCAAACACTCATCTTTCCACTCAGGCCGCCCTCTTACTTGAAGTGTGTGTGGAACCTGTCCATGCAGTACACCTCGCTGCACAGCTAACCATAGGTCTGGGCATCATAGCTTCCTGCCAGTTGACCGAAGTTAGCAGGCAGATGGGTCCCTGGGACACACGCGGAGAGACTCCTGCCCGGGCCACAGGCTGCCCACTGCCCCAACCCCAGATCGGGGGCCGCAAAGCAGCCCTGTCTAAGTCCCCTGCCTCTAGAGGGAATATTGGACCAACACTTCTAGAAATAGTTGTCCTCCCGGGCAACTAATTGGAGGGACACAAATAAATCTTTGCCGACTTTCTGCTGAAACTTAGGAGCATTCACACCTAAGCCTCTTACAAGGTCAGCTGTTTAGCTAAACATGAGCTCGTGATCGAAATTTACACAATAATGAAGAGATCAGCTACAAGGGGAGACAATCAGCAAAAACAATCAATACCAGAATTAGATTCCCAAGGCCATCCATCAGATGTTGGAATAATCAGGTGCAAGGCAGGAAATATACATAAAACTGGAACTGAAACAAGAAACAAGGATGTTTTCACAGTCTGGTAGGATCTCTAAACCATTTTTAAAGTACATGTCATTGATAAAGCTAAATACTCAAAGGTTGTGTAATACAACAGATTAATCATTGAGAAGAGTGAAATTATGCTGTTTTGAAAACTATGGCAGGTGAGATTTTCTGCCTAGTTATATAAGAAGATTTATCTAAAACATACACATTACTTCAAAGACTTATTGGCTGTGAAATAAGTTAAGGTTATTTCAAATGGCTTGTCTGCAATGAATGGTGCTATATAGGGAATCACAGAAACTCTTGGGGAAAATATGTCAATATATACATTGCTATATGTTGAACTAAGCCTTAGGACAGCAACAATGTAGAAGACCTGACCCTTAGAAACTTACAAGGAAGCTGGAATTTTCAAAATTTCAAACATTGATAAGTAAAATGATTTATTAAAATGAATAACCAAGTGTTTTAATTGACTTCAGAAGATCAAACCAATAAACCCTGAGAACATAGATAAAAGATAAATAAAGATATGAGCAGAACTTAATACAACAGCAAACGTATAAAATTGAGGTGATTTAGTAAGTCCAAACAATATTCTTTGAAAAGATTGAAAAGGCACACATTGATTAAGGAAAACAAAAACATAAGTAAAGAATATACAGAAAGAGACAGGACAATGTTATAGCAGAGAATACAAGAAATGCCAGTGAATTTGAACATTTCTGTAAAGGGGACCATTTCCTAGCTCCTAAAGTTTACCAAAACTGACACAAGAGGAAATCATTTAAAGTCATCATGTCTGCCCTTGGCATTCTTGGAACGCCATGGCCTCAGAATGCAGCATCTTTAGTCCATGATAACCTGCGGAGAGGGGGCGGGGCTGAGGGAGGTTGGAACACTGCCCTCACTGAGGGAGTGTGTGTGGCCATCTCTGCTGTGACAGAACAAACGGCAGGGGAGAAGTGGGCCCAGGGTACGGCCCTCAGAGCCAGGCAGGCCCAGTGGGGTGTCACGAGCATTTAGGCCCAGGCCAAAGGGCGCCTTCTTTGTCTGAACATCTGCCCAAACTCTCAACTTTCCACTCAGGCCGCCCTCTTACTTGAAGTGTGTGTGGAACCTGTCCACGCAGTCCACCTCGCTGCACAGCTAACCATAGGACTGGGGATAGTAGCTTCCTGCCAGGTGACCGAAGTTCGCAGGCAGATGGGTCCCTGGAACACACGCGGAGAGGCTACTGCCTGGGCCACAGGCCGCCCACTGCCCCAGCCCCAGATCGGGGGCCGCAAAGCAGCCCTCTCTGAGTCCCCTGCCTCTAAAGGGAGTATTGGACCAACACTTCTAGAAAACGGGGTTCTCGCGGGCAACTCATTGGAGGGACACACATAAATCTTTGCCGACTTTCCGCTGAAACTTAGGAGCGTGCACACCTAAGCCTCTTACAATGTCAGCTGTTTAGGTAAACATGAGCTCATGATCTAAATTTACAGAATAATGAAGAGATCAGCTACAAGCGGAGACAATCAGCAAAAACAATCAATACCAGAATTTGATTCCCAAGGTCATCCATCAGATGTTGCAATAATCAGGTGCAAGTCAGGAAATATACATAAAACTGGAACTGAAACAAGAAACAAGGATGTTTTCACAGTCTGGTAGAACCTCTAAAACATTTTTAAAGTACATGTCATTGATAAAGCTAAATACTCAAAGGTTGTATAATACAACAGATTAATCATTGTGAAGAGTGATATTATGCTGTTTTGAAAACTATGGCAGGTCAGATTTCCTGCCTAATTATATAAGACGATTTCTCTAAAACATACACATTATTTCAAAGATTTATTGGCTGTGAAATAAGTTAAGGGTATTTCAAATGGCTTGTCTGCAATGAAAGGTGCTATGTAGGGAATCACAGAAAGTCGAGGGGAAAATATGACAATCTATACATTGCTATATGTTGAACTAAGCCTTAGGACAGCAACAACGTAGAGGACCTGACTCTTAAAATCTTACAAGTAAGCTGTAATCTTGAAAAGTTCAAATTTTTATAAGTAAAAAGATTTATTACAATGAATAACCAAGACATCAGAAGATCAAACCAATAAACCCTGAGAACATAGATAAAAGATAAATAAAGATATGAGCAGAACTTAATTCAACAGCAAACGTATAAAATTGAGGTGATTTAGTAAGTCCAAAGAATATTCTTTGAAAAGATTGAAAAGACACACTTTGATTAAGGAAAACAAAAACAAAAGTAAAGAATATACAGAAAGAGTCAGGACAATGTTATAGCAGAGAATATATGAAATGCCAGTAAATTTGAACATTTCTGTAAAGGGGACCATTTCCTAGCTCCTAAAGTTTACCAAAACTGACACAAGAGGAAGTCATTTAAGGTCATCATGTCTGCCCTTGGCATTCTCGGAACGCCCTGGCCTCAGAATGAAGCAACTGTAGTCCATGGTAACCTGCAGAGAGGGGGCGGGGCTGAGGGAGGTTGGAACACTGCCCTCACTGAGGGAGTGGGTGTGGCCATCTCTGCTGTGACTGAACAAATGTCAGGGGAGCTTGGGGCCGAGGGCAGGGCCCTCAGAGCCCGGCAGGCCCAGTGGGGTGTCACAAGCATTTAGGCCCAGTCCAAAGGGTGCCTTCTTTGTCTGAACAGCTGCCCAAACTCTCACCTTTCCACTCAGGCCGCCCTCTTACTTGAAGTGTGTGTGGAACCTGTTCACGCAGTACACCTCACTGCACAGCTAACCATAGGTCTGGGCATCGTAGCTTCCTGCCAGGTGACCGAAGTTCGCAGGTAGAAGGGTCCCTGGGACACACGCGGAGAGGCTCCTGCCCGGGCCGCAGGTCACCCACTACCCCAGCCCCAGATTGGTGCCACACAGCGGCGCTGTCTGAGACCCCTCCCTCTAGAGGGAGTATTGGACCAACACTTCTAGAAAACAGAGTCCTAGCGGGAAACTCATTGGAGGGACACAAATAAATCTTTGAGGACTTTCTGCTGAAACTTAGGAGCATTCACACCTAAGCTTCTTACAAGGTCAGCTGTTTAGCTAAACATGACCTCATGATCTAAATTTACACAATAATGAAGAGATCAGCTACAAGGGGAGACAATCAGCAAAAACAATCAATACCAGAATTAGATTCCCAAGGCCATCCATCAGATGTTGGATTAATCAGGTGCAAGGCAGGATATATACATAAAACTGGAACTGAAACAAGAAACAAGGATGTTTTCAAAGTCTGGTAGGATCTCTAAAACATTTTTAAAGTACATGTCATTGATAAAGCTAAATACTCAAAGGTTGTGTAATACAACAGATTGATCATTGAGAAGAGTGAAATTATGCTGTTTTGAAAACTATGGCAGGTCAGATTTTCTGCCTAATTATATAAGAAGATTTCTCTAAAACCTACACATTATTTCAAAGACTTATTGGCTGTGTAATAATTTAAGGGTATTTCAAATGGCTTGTCTGCAATGAAAGGTGCTATGTAGGGAATCACAGAAAGTCGAGGGGAAAATATGTCAATATATACATTGCTATAGGTTAAACTAAGCCTTAGGACAGCAACAATGTAGAGGAGCTGACCCTTAGAAACTTACAAGTAAGCTGGAATCTTCAAAAGTTCCAATATTTATAAGTAAAAGATTTATTAAAATGAATATCCAAGTGTTTTAATTGACATCAGAAGATCAAACCAATAAACCCTGTGAACATAGATAAAAGATAAATAAAGATATGAGCAGAACTTAATACAACAGCAAACGTATAAAATTGAGGTGATTTAGTAAGTCCAAAGAATATTCTTTGAATAGATACAGAAGACACACTTTGATTAAGGAAAACAAAAACGTAAGTAACGAATATACAGAAAGAGTCAGTTCAATGTTATAGCAGAGAATATATGAAATGCCAGTAAATTTGAATATTTCTGTAAAGGGGACCATTTCCTAGCTCCTAAAGTTTACCAAAACTGACAGAAGAGGAAATCATTTAAGGTCATCAGGTCTGCCCTTGGCATGCTCGGAATGCCCTGGCCTCAGAAAGCAGCATCTGTAGTCCATGGTAAACTGTGGAGAGGGGGCGGGGCTGAGCGAGGTTGGAACACTGCCCTCACTGCTTGAGTGGGTGTGGCCATCTCTGCTGTGACTGACCAATGGGCAGGGGAGCATGGGGCCGAGGGCAGGGCCCTCTGAACCCGGCAGGCCCAGTGGGGTGTCACAAGCATTTAGGCCCAGACCAAAGGGCGCCTTCTTTGTCTGAAGAGCTGCCCAAACTCTCACCTTTCCACTCAGGCCGCCCTCTTACTTGAAGTGTGTTTGGAAGCTGTCCGCGCAGGACACTTCGCTACACAGCTAACCATAGGTCTGGGCATCGTAGCTTCCTGGCAGGTGACCTAAGTTCGCAGGCAGATGGGTCCCTGGGACACACGCGGAGAGACTCCTGCCCGGGCCACAGGCCGCCCACTGCCCCAACCACAGATCAGGGGAGGCAAAGCAGCCCTGTCTAAGTCCCCTGCATCTAGAGGGAATATTGGACCAACCCTTCTAGAAATAGGTGTCGTCACGGGCAACTCATTGGAGGGACACAAATAAATCTTTACGGACTTTCTGCTGAAACTTAGGAGCATTCACACCTAAGCCTCTTACAAGGTCAGCTGTTTAGCTAAACATGAGCTCGTGATCGAAATTTACACAATAATGAAGAGATCAGCTACAAGGGGAGACAATCAGCAAAAACAATCAATACCAGAATTAGATTCCCAAGGCCATCCATCAGATGTTGGAATAATCAGGTGCAAGGCAGGATATATACAGAAAACTGGAACTGAAACAAGAAACAAGGATGTTTTCAAAGTCTGGTAGGATCTCTCAAACATTTTTAAAGTACATGTCATTGATAAAGCTAAATACTCAAAGGTTGTGTAATACAACAGATTAATCATTGAGAAGAGTGAAATTATGCTGTTTTGAAAACTATGGCAGGTCAGATTTTCTGCCTAATTATATAAGAAGATTTCTCTAAAACATACACATTATTTCAAAGACTTATTGGCTGTGAAATAAGTTAAGGGTATTTCAAATGGCTTGTCTGCATTGAAATGTGCTTTGTAGGGAATCACAGAAAGTCGAGGGGAAAATGTGTCAATATATACATTGCTATAGGTTGAACTAAGCCTTAAGACAGCAACAATGTAGAGGACCTGACACTTAGAAACTTACATGTAAGCTGGAATCTTCAAAAGTTCAAGTCTTTATATGTAAAAAGTTTTATTAAAATGAATAACCAAGTGTTTTAATTGACATCAGAAGATCAAACCAATATACCCTGAGAACATAGATAAAAGATAAATAAAGATATGAGCAGAACTTAATAAAATAGCAAACGTATAAAATTGAGGTGATTTAGTAAGTCCAAAGAATATTCTTTGAAAAGATTGAAAAGACACACTTTGATTAAGGAAAACAAAAACATAAGTAAAGAATATACAGAAAGAGTCAGGACAATGCTATAGCAGAGAATATATGAAATGCCAGTAAATTTGAACATTTCTGTAAAGGGGACCATTTCCTAGCTCCTAAAGTTTACCAAAACTGACACAAGAGGAAATCATTTAAGGTCTTCAGGTCTGCCCTTGGCATTCTCGGAACGCCCTGGCCTCGGAATGCAGCATCTGTAGTATATGGTAACCTGCGGAGAGGGGGCGGGGCTGAGGTAGGTTGGAACACTGCCCTCACAGAGGGAGTGAGTGTGGCCATCTCTGCTGTGACTGAACAAAGGGAAAGGGAGCAGGGGGTCCAGGGCAGGGCCCTCAGGTCCCGGCAGGCCCAGTGGGGTGTCACAAGCATTTAGGCCAAGGTCAAAGGGCACATTCGTTGTCTGAACAGCTGCCCAAACTCTCACCTTTCCACTCAGGCCGCCCTCTTACTTGAAGTGTGTGTGGAACCTGTCCATGCAGTACACCTCGCTGCACAGCTAACCATAGGACTGGGCATCGTAGCTTCCTGCCAGGTGACCGAAGTTCGCAGGCAGATGGGTCCCTGGGACACACGCGGAGAGACTCCTGCCCGGGCCACAGGCTGCCCACTGCACCAACCCCAGATCGGGGGAGGCAAAGCAGCCCTGTCTAAGTCCCCTGCCTCTAGAGGGAATATTGGACCAACACTTCTAGAAATATTTGTCCTCCCGGGCAACTAATTGGAGGGACACAAATAAATCTTTGCCGACTTTGTGCTGAAACTTAGGAGCATTCACACCTACGCCTCTTACAAGGTCAGCTGTTTAGCTAAACATGAGCTCGTGATCGAAATTTACACAATAATGAAGAGATCAGCTACAAGGGGAGAAAATCAGCAAAAACAATCAATACCAGAATTAGATTCCCAAGGCCATCCATCAGATGTTGGAATAATCAGGTGCAACGCAGGATATATACATAAAGCTGGAACTGAATCAAGAAACAAGGATGTTTTCAAAGTTGGTACGATCTCTAAAATATTTTTAAAGTACATGTCATTGATAAAGCTAAATACTCAAAGTTTGTGTAATACAACAGATTAATCATTGAGAAGAGTGTAATTATGCTGTTTTGAAAACTGTGGCAGGTCAAATTTTCTGCCTAATTATATAAGAAGATTTATCTAAAACATACACATTATTTCAAAGACTTATTGGCTGTGAAATAAGTTAAGGGTATTTCAAATGGCTTGTCTGCAATGAAAGGTGCTATGTAGGGAATCACAGAAAGTCGAGGGGAAAATATGTCAATATATACATTGATATAGGTTGAACTAAGCCTTAGGACAGCAACAATGTAGAGGACCTGACCCTTAGAAGCTTACATGTAAGCTGGAATCTTCAAAAGTTCCAATATTTATAAGTAAAAAGATTTATTAAAATGAATAACCAAGTGTTTTAATTAACATCAGAAGATCAAACCAATAAACCCTGAGAACATAGATAAAAGATAAATAAAGATATGAGCAGAACTTAATACAACAGCAAACGTATAAAATTGAGGTGATTTAGTAAGTCCAAAGAATATTCTTTGAAAAGATTGAGAAGACACACTTTGATTAAGGAAAACAAAAACGTAAGTAAAGAATATCCAGAAAGAGACAGGACAAAGTTATAGGAGAGAATATATGAAATGCCAGTAAATTTGAATATTTCTGTAAAGGGGACCATTTCCTAGCTCCTAAAGTTTACCAAAACTTACACAAGAGGAAATCATTTAAGGTCATCAGGTCTGCCCTTGGCATTCTCGGAACGCCCTGGCCTCAGAATTCAGCATCTGTAGTCCATGGTAACCTGCGGAGAGGGGGCGGGGCTGAGTGTGGTTGGAACACTGCCCTCACTGAGGGAGTGGGTGTGGCCATCTCTGCTGTGACTGAACAATGGCAGGGGAGCAGGGTTCCACGGGAAGGGCCCTCAGAGCCCAGCAGGCCCAGTGTGGTGTCACAAGCATTTAGGCCCAGACCAAAGGGCGCCTTCTTTGTCTGAATAGCTGCCCAAACTCTCACCTTTCCGCTCAGGCCGCCCTCTTACTTGAAGTGTGTTTGGAAGCTGTCCGCGCAGGACACTTCGCTACACAGCTAACCATAGGTCTGGGCATCGTAGCTTCCTGGCAGGTGACCGAAGTTCGCAGGCATATGAGTCCCTGGGACACACACGGAGAGGCTCCTGCCAGGGCCACAGGCCGCCCACTGCCCCAGCCCCAGATCAGGGGCCGCAAAGCAGCCCTGTCTGAGTCGCCTACCTCTGGAGGGAGTATTGTACCAACCCTTCTAGAAATAGGTGTCGTCACGGGCAACTCATTGGAGGGACAAAAATAAATCTTTGCCAACTTTCTGCTGAAACTTAGGAGCGTTCACACCTAAGCCTCTTACAAGGTCAGCTGTTTAGCTAAACATGAGCTCATGATCTAAATTTACACAATAATGAAGAGATCAGCTACAACGGGAGACAATCAGCAAAAACAATCAATACCAGAATTAGATTCCCAAGGCCATCCATCAGATGTTGGAATAATCAGGTGCAAGGCAGGAAATATACATAAAACTGGAACTGAAACAAGAAACAAGGATGTTTTCACAGTCTGGTAGGATCTCTAAACCATTTTTAAATTACATGTCATTGATAAAGCTAAATACTCAAAGGTTGTGTAATACAACAGATTAATCATTGAGAAGAGTGTAATTATGCTGTTTTGAAAACTATGGCAGGTGTGATTTTCTGCCTAGTTATATAAGAAGATTTATCTAAAACATACACATTCCTTCAAAGACTTATTGGCTGTGAAATAAGTTAAGGGTATTTCAAATGGCTTGTCTGCAATGAAAGGTGCTATGTAGGGAATCACAGAAAGTCGAGGGGAAAATATGTCAATATATACATTGCTATAGGTTAAACTAAGCCTTAGGACAGCAACAATGTAGAGGAGCTGACCCTTAGAAACTTACAAGTAAGCTGGAAACTTCAAAACTTCCAATCTTTATAAGTAAAAAGATTTATTAAAATGAATATCCAAGTGTTTTAATTGACATCAGAAGATCAAACCAATAAACCCTGAGAACATAGATAAAAGATAAATAAAGATATGAGCAGAACTTAATAAAACAGCAAACGTATAAAATTGAGGTGATTTAGTAAGTCCAAAGAATATTCTTTGAATAGATTCAGAAGACACACTTTGATTAAGGAAAACAAAAACGTAAGTAACGAATATACAGAAAGAGTCAGTTCAATGTTACAGCAGAGAATATATGAAATGCCAGTAAATATGAACATTTCTGTAAAGGGGACCATTTCCTAGCTCCTAAAGTTTACCAAAACTGACAGAAGAGGAAATCATTTAAGGTCATCATGTCTGCCCTTGGCATGCTCGGAATGCCCTGGCCTCAGAAAGCAGCATCTGTAGTCCATGGTAAACTGTGGAGAGGGGGCGGGGCTGAGCGAGGTTGGAACACTGCCCTCACTGCTTGAGTGGGTGTGGCCATCTCTGCTGTGACTGACCAATGGGCAGGGGAGCAGGTGGCCGAGGGCAGGGCCCTCAGAACCCGGCAGGCCCAGTGGGGTGTCACAAGCTTTTACGCCCAGGCCAAAGGGCGCCTTCTTTGTCTGAACAGCTGCCCAAACACTCATCTTTCCACTCAGGCCGCCCTCTTACTTGAAGTGTGTTTGGAACCTGTCTGCGCAGTACACCTCACTGCACAGCTATCCATAGGTCTGGGCACCGTAGATTCTTGCCAGTTGACCGAAGTTCGCAGGCAGATGGGTCCCTGGGACACACGCGGAGAGGCTCCTGCCCGGGCCACACGCCGCCCACTACCCCAGCTCCAGATTGGGGGACGCACAGCAGCCCTGTCTGAATCCCCTCCCTGTAAAGGGAGTATTGGACCAACACTTCTAGAAAACGGGGTCCTCGCGGGCAACTCATTGGAGGGACGCAAATAAATCTTTGCCGACTTTCTGCTGAAACTTAGGAGCATTCACACCTAAGCCTCTTACAAGGTCAGCTGTTTAGCTAAACATGAGCTCGTGATGGAAATTTACACAATAATGAAGAGATCAGCTACAAGGGGAGACAATCAGCAAAAACAATCAATACCAGAATTAGATTCCCAAGGCCATCCATCAGATGTTGGAATAATCAGGTGCAAGGCAGGATATATACAAAAAACTGGAACTGAAACAAGAAAAAAGGATGTTTTCAAAGTCTGGTAGGATCTCTCAAACATTTTTAAAGTACATGTCATTGATAAAGCTAAATACTCAAAGGTTGTGTAATACAACAGATTAATCATTGAGAAGAGTGAAATTATGCTGTTTTGAAAACTATGGCAGGTCAGATTTTCTGCCTAATTATATAAGAAGAATTCTCTAAAACATACACATTATTTCAAAGACTTATTGGCTGTGAAATAAGTTAACGGTATTTCAAATGGCTTGTCTGCAATGAAAGGTGCTATGTAGGGAATCACAGAAAGTCGAGGGGAAAATATGTCAATATATACATTGCTATAGGTTAAACTAAGCCTTAGGACAGCAACAATGTAGAGGAGCTGACCCTTAGAAACTTAAAAGTAAGCTGGAATCTTCAAAACTTCCAATCTTTATAAGTAAAAAGATTTATTAAAATGAATAACCCAGTGTTTTAATTGACATCAGAAGATCAAACCAATAAACCCTGAGAACATAGAAAAAAGATAAATAAAGATATGAGCAGAACTTAATACAACAGCAAACGTATAAAATTGAGGTGATTTAGTAAGTCCAAAGAATATTCTTTGAATAGATTCAGAAGACACACTTTGATTAAGGAAAACAAAAACGTAAGTAACGAATATACAGAAAGAGTCAGTTCAATGTTATAGCAGAGAATATATGAAATGCCAGTAAATTTGAACATTTCTGTAAAGGGGACCATTTCCTAGCTCCTAAAGTTTACCAAAACTGACAGAAGAGGAAATCATTTAAGGTCATCATGTCTGCCCTTGGCATGCTCGGAACGCCCTGGCCTCAGAAAGCAGCATCTGTAGTCCATGGTAAACTGTGGAGAGGGGGCGGGGCTGAGCGAGGTTGGAACACTGCCCTCACTGCTTGAGTGGGTGTGGCCATCTCTGCTGTGACTGACCAATGGGCAGGGGAGCATGGGGCCGAGGGCAGGGCCCTCAGAACCCGGCAGGCCCAGTGGGGTGTCACAAGCTTTTACGCCCAGGCCAAAGGGCGCCTTCTTTGTCTGAACAGCTGCCCAAACACTCATCTTTCCACTCAGGCAGCCCTCTTACTTGAAGTGTGTGTGGAACCTGTCTGCGCAGTACACCTCACTGCACAGCTATCCATAGGTCTGGGCATCGTAGATTCTTGCCAGTTGACCGAAGTTCGCAGGCAGATAGGTCCCTGGGACACACGCGGAGAGGCTCCTGCCCGGGCCACACGCCGCCCACTACCCCAGCTCCAGATTGGGGGACGCACAGCAGCCCTGTCTGAGTCCCCTCCCTGTAAAGGGAGTATTGGACCAACACTTCTAGAAAACGGGGTCCTCGCGGGCAACTCATTGGAGGGACGCAAATAAATCTTTGCCGACTTTCTGCTGAAACTTAGGAGCATTCACACCTAAGCCTCTTACAAGGTCAGCTGTTTAGCTAAACATGAGCTCGTGATCGAAATTTACACAATAATGAAGAGATCAGCTACAAGCGGAGACAATCAGCAAAAACAATCAATACCAGAATTAGATTCCCAAGGCCATCAATCAGATGTGGGAATAATCAGGTGCAACGCAGGATATATACAGAAAACTGGAACTGAAACAAGAAACAAGGATGTTTTCAAAGTCTGGTAGGATCTCTCAAACATTTTTAAAGTACATGTCATTGATAAAGCTAAATACTCAAAGGTTGTGTAATACAACAGATTAATCATTGAGAAGAGTGAAATTATGCTGTTTTGAAAACTATGTCAGGTCAGATTTTCTGCCTAATTATATAAGAAGATTTCTCTAAAACATACACATTATTTCAAAGACTTATTGGCTGTGAAATAAGTTAAGGGTATTTCAAATGGCCTGTCTGCATTGAAATGTGCTTTGTAGGGAATCACAGAAAGTCGAGGGGAAAATATGTCAATATATACATTGCTATAGGTTGAACTAAGCCTTAAGACAGCAACAATGTAGAGGACCTGACACTTAGAAGCTTACATGTAAGCTGGAATCTTCAAAAGTTCAAGTCTTTATATGTAAAAAGTTTTATTAAAATGAATAACCAAGTGTTTTAATTGACATCAGAAGATCAAACCAATAGACCCTGAGAACATAGATAAAAGATAAATAAAGATATGAGCAGAACTTAATAAAATAGCAAACGTATAAAATTGAGGTGATTTAGTAAGTCCAAAGAATATTCTTTGAAAAGATTGAAAAGACACACTTTGATTAAGGAAAACAAAAACATAAGTAAAGAATATACAGAAAGAGTCAGGACAATGCTATAGCAGAGAATATATGAAATGCCAGTAAATTTGAACATTTCTGTAAAGGGGACCATTTCCTAGCTCCTAAAGTTTACCAAAACTGACACAAGAGGAAATCATTTAAGGTCATCAGGTCTGCCCTTGGCATTCTCGGAACACCCTGGCCTCAGAATGCAGCATCTGTAGTATATGGTAACCTGCGGAGAGGGGGCGGGGCTGAGGTAGGTTGGAACACTGCCCTCACAGAGGGAGTGAGTGTGGCCATCTCTGCTGTGACTGAAGAAAGGGAAAGGGAGCAGGGGGTCCAGGGCAGGGCCCTCAGGTCCCGGCAGGCCCAGTGGGGTGTCACAAGCATTTAGGCCCAGGCCAAAGGGCGCTTTCTTTGTCTGAACAGCTGCCCAAACTCTCACCTTTCCACTCAGGCCGCCCTCTTACTTGAAGTGTGTGTGGAACCTGTCCATGCAGTATACCTCGCTGCACAGCTAACCATAGGTCTGGGCATCGTAGCTTCCTGCCAGGTGACCGAAGTTCACAGGCAGATGGGTCCCTGGGACACACGCGGAGAGACTCCTGCCCGGGCCACAGGCTGCCCACTGCCCCACCCCCAGATCGGGGACCGCAAATCAGCCCTGTCTATGTCCCCTGCCTCTAGAGGGAATATTGGACCAACACTTCTAGAAACAGTTGTCCTCCCGGGCAACTAATTGGAGGGACACAAATAAATCTTTGCCGACTTTCTGCTGAAACTTAGGAGCATTCACACCTAAGCCTCTTACAAGGTCAGCTGTTTAGCTAAACATGAGCTCGTGATCGAAATTTACACAATAATGAAGAGATCAGCTACAAGGGGAGACAATCAGCAAAAACAATCAATACCAGAATTAGATTCCCAAGGCCATCCATCAGATGTTGGAATAATCAGGTGCAACGCAGGATATATACATAAAACTGGAACTGAAACAAGAAACAAGGATGTTTTCAAAGTTGGTATGATCTCTAAAACATTTTTAAAGTACATGTCATTGATAAAGCTAAATACTCAAAGTTTGTGTAATACAACAGATTAATCATTGAGAAGAGTGTAATTATGCTGTTTTGAAAACTATGGCAGGTCAGATTTTCTGCCTAATTATATAAGAAGATTTATCTAAAACATACACATTATTTCAAAGACTTATTGGCTGTGAAATAAGTTAAGGGTATTTCAAATGGCTTGTCTGCAATGAAAGGTGCTATGTAGGGAATCACAGAAAGTCGAGGGGAAAATATGTCAATATATACATTGCTATAGGTTAAACTAAGCCTTAGGACAGCAACAATGTAGAGGACCTGACACTTAGAAACTTACAAGTAAGCTGGAAACTTCAAAACTTCCAATCTTTATAAGTAAAAAGATTTATTAAAATGAATATCCAAGTGTTTTAATTGACATCAGAAGATCAAACCAATAAACCCTGAGAACATAGATAAAAGATAAATAAAGATATGAGCAGAACTTAATAAAACAGCAAACGTATAAAATTGAGGTGATTTAGTAAGTCCAAAGAATATTCTTTGAATAGATTCAGAAGACACACTTTGATTAAGGAAAACAAAAACGTAAGTAACGAATATACAGAAAGAGTCAGTTCAATGTTACAGCAGAGAATATATGAAATGCCAGTAAATATGAACATTTCTGTAAAGGGGACCATTTCCTAGCTCCTAAAGTTTACCAAAACTGACAGAAGAGGAAATCATTTAAGGTCATCATGTCTGCCCTTGGCATGCTCGGAATGCCCTGGCCTCAGAAAGCAGCATCTGTAGTCCATGGTAAACTGTGGAGAGGGGGCGGGGCTGAGCGAGGTTGGAACACTGCCCTCACTGCTTGAGTGGGTGTGGCCATCTCTGCTGTGACTGACCAATGGGCAGGGGAGCAGGTGGCCGAGGGCAGGGCCCTCAGAACCCGGCAGGCCCAGTGGGGTGTCACAAGCTTTTACGCCCAGGCCAAAGGGCGCCTTCTTTGTCTGAACAGCTGCCCAAACACTCATCTTTCCACTCAGGCCGCCCTCTTACTTGAAGTGTGTGTGGAACCTGTCTGCGCAGTACACCTCACTGCACAGCTATCCATAGGTCTGGGCACCATAGATTCTTGCCAGTTGACCGAAGTTCGCAGGCAGATGGGTCCCTGGGACACACGCGGAGAGGCTCCTGCCCGGGCCACACGCCGCCCACTACCCCAGCTCCAGATTGGGGGACGCACAGCAGCCCTGTCTGAATCCCCTCCCTGTAAAGGGAGTATTGGACCAACACTTCTAGAAAACGGGGTCCTCGCGGGCAACTCATTGGAGGGACGCAAATAAATCTTTGCCGACTTTCTGCTGAAACTTAGGAGCATTCACACCTAAGCCTCTTACAAGGTCAGCTGTTTAGCTAAACATGAGCTCGTGATGGAAATTTACACAATAATGAAGAGATCAGCTACAAGGGGAGACAATCAGCAAAAACAATCAATACCAGAATTAGATTCCCAAGGCCATCCATCAGATGTTGGAATAATCAGGTGCAAGGCAGGATATATACAAAAAACTGGAACTGAAACAAGAAAAAAGGATGTTTTCAAAGTCTGGTAGGATCTCTCAAACATTTTTAAAGTACATGTCATTGATAAAGCTAAATACTCAAAGGTTGTGTAATACAACAGATTAATCATTGAGAAGAGTGAAATTATGCTGTTTTGAAAACTATGGCAGGTCAGATTTTCTGCCTAATTATATAAGAAGAATTCTCTAAAACATACACATTATTTCAAAGACTTATTGGCTGTGAAATAAGTTAACGGTATTTCAAATGGCTTGTCTGCAATGAAAGGTGCTATGTAGGGAATCACAGAAAGTCGAGGGGAAAATATGTCAATATATACATTGCTATAGGTTAAACTAAGCCTTAGGACAGCAACAATGTAGAGGAGCTGACCCTTAGAAACTTAAAAGTAAGCTGGAATCTTCAAAACTTCCAATCTTTATAAGTAAAAAGATTTATTAAAATGAATAACCAAGTGTTTTAATTGACATCAGAAGATCAAACCAATAAACCCTGAGAACATAGAAAAAAGATAAATAAAGATATGAGCAGAACTTAATACAACAGCAAACGTATAAAATTGAGGTGATTTAGTAAGTCCAAAGAATATTCTTTGAATAGATTCAGAAGACACACTTTGATTAAGGAAAACAAAAACGTAAGTAACGAATATACAGAAAGAGTCAGTTCAATGTTATAGCAGAGAATATATGAAATGCCAGTAAATTTGAACATTTCTGTAAAGGGGACCATTTCCTAGCTCCTAAAGTTTACCAAAACTGACAGAAGAGGAAATCATTTAAGGTCATCATGTCTGCCCTTGGCATGCTCGGAACGCCCTGGCCTCAGAAAGCAGCATCTGTAGTCCATGGTAAACTGTGGAGAGGGGGCGGGGCTGAGCGAGGTTGGAACACTGCCCTCACTGCTTGAGTGGGTGTGGCCATCTCTGCTGTGACTGACCAATGGGCAGGGGAGCATGGGGCCGAGGGCAGGGCCCTCAGAACCCGGCAGGCCCAGTGGGGTGTCACAAGCTTTTACGCCCAGGCCAAAGGGCGCCTTCTTTGTCTGAACAGCTGCCCAAACACTCATCTTTCCACTCAGGCAGCCCTCTTACTTGAAGTGTGTGTGGAACCTGTCTGCGCAGTACACCTCACTGCACAGCTATCCATAGGTCTGGGCATCGTAGATTCTTGCCAGTTGACCGAAGTTCGCAGGCAGATAGGTCCCTGGGACACACGCGGAGAGGCTCCTGCCCGGGCCACACGCCGCCCACTACCCCAGCTCCAGATTGGGGGACGCACAGCAGCCCTGTCTGAGTCCCCTCCCTGTAAAGGGAGTATTGGACCAACACTTCTAGAAAACGGGGTCCTCGCGGGCAACTCATTGGAGGGACGCAAATAAATCTTTGCCGACTTTCTGCTGAAACTTAGGAGCATTCACACCTAAGCCTCTTACAAGGTCAGCTGTTTAGCTAAACATGAGCTCGTGATCGAAATTTACACAATAATGAAGAGATCAGCTACAAGCGGAGACAATCAGCAA
The DNA here is from genome assembly GCF_025265405.1 of Mesoplodon densirostris. NCBI lineage: Eukaryota > Metazoa > Chordata > Mammalia > Artiodactyla > Ziphiidae > Mesoplodon > Mesoplodon densirostris. Next base: position 96,050,524 of record NC_082666.1, read on the forward strand.
AAACAATCAATACCAGAATTAGATTCCCAAGGCCATCAATCAGATGTGGGAATAATCAGGTGCAACGCAGGATATATACAGAAAACTGGAACTGAAACAAGAAACAAGGATGTTTTCAAAGTCTGGTAGGATCTCTCAAACATTTTTAAAGTACATGTCATTGATAAAGCTAAATACTCAAAGGTTGTGTAATACAACAGATTAATCATTGAGAAGAGTGAAATTATGCTGTTTTGAAAACTATGTCAGGTCAGATTTTCTGCCTAATTATATAAGAAGATTTCTCTAAAACATACACATTATTTCAAAGACTTATTGGCTGTGAAATAAGTTAAGGGTATTTCAAATGGCCTGTCTGCATTGAAATGTGCTTTGTAGGGAATCACAGAAAGTCGAGGGGAAAATATGTCAATATATACATTGCTATAGGTTGAACTAAGCCTTAAGACAGCAACAATGTAGAGGACCTGACACTTAGAAGCTTACATGTAAGCTGGAATCTTCAAAAGTTCAAGTCTTTATATGTAAAAAGTTTTATTAAAATGAATAACCAAGTGTTTTAATTGACATCAGAAGATCAAACCAATAGACCCTGAGAACATAGATAAAAGATAAATAAAGATATGAGCAGAACTTAATAAAATAGCAAACGTATAAAATTGAGGTGATTTAGTAAGTCCAAAGAATATTCTTTGAAAAGATTGAAAAGACACACTTTGATTAAGGAAAACAAAAACATAAGTAAAGAATATACAGAAAGAGTCAGGACAATGCTATAGCAGAGAATATATGAAATGCCAGTAAATTTGAACATTTCTGTAAAGGGGACCATTTCCTAGCTCCTAAAGTTTACCAAAACTGACACAAGAGGAAATCATTTAAGGTCATCAGGTCTGCCCTTGGCATTCTCGGAACACCCTGGCCTCAGAATGCAGCATCTGTAGTATATGGTAACCTGCGGAGAGGGGGCGGGGCTGAGGTAGGTTGGAACACTGCCCTCACAGAGGGAGTGAGTGTGGCCATCTCTGCTGTGACTGAAGAAAGGGAAAGGGAGCAGGGGGTCCAGGGCAGGGCCCTCAGGTCCCGGCAGGCCCAGTGGGGTGTCACAAGCATTTAGGCCCAGGCCAAAGGGCGCTTTCTTTGTCTGAACAGCTGCCCAAACTCTCACCTTTCCACTCAGGCCGCCCTCTTACTTGAAGTGTGTGTGGAACCTGTCCATGCAGTACACCTCGCTGCACAGCTAACCATAGGTCTGGGCATCGTAGCTTCCTGCCAGGTGACCGAAGTTCACAGGCAGATGGGTCCCTGGGACACACGCGGAGAGACTCCTGCCCGGGCCACAGGCTGCCCACTGCCCCACCCCCAGATCGGGGACCGCAAATCAGCCCTGTCTATGTCCCCTGCCTCTAGAGGGAATATTGGACCAACACTTCTAGAAACAGTTGTCCTCCCGGGCAACTAATTGGAGGGACACAAATAAATCTTTGCCGACTTTCTGCTGAAACTTAGGAGCATTCACACCTAAGCCTCTTACAAGGTCAGCTGTTTAGCTAAACATGAGCTCGTGATCGAAATTTACACAATAATGAAGAGATCAGCTACAAGGGGAGACAATCAGCAAAAACAATCAATACCAGAATTAGATTCCCAAGGCCATCCATCAGATGTTGGAATAATCAGGTGCAACGCAGGATATATACATAAAACTGGAACTGAAACAAGAAACAAGGATGTTTTCAAAGTTGGTATGATCTCTAAAACATTTTTAAAGTACATGTCATTGATAAAGCTAAATACTCAAAGTTTGTGTAATACAACAGATTAATCATTGAGAAGAGTGTAATTATGCTGTTTTGAAAACTATGGCAGGTCAGATTTTCTGCCTAATTATATAAGAAGATTTATCTAAAACATACACATTATTTCAAAGACTTATTGGCTGTGAAATAAGTTAAGGGTATTTCAAATGGCTTGTCTGCAATGAAAGGTGCTATGTAGGGAATCACAGAAAGTCGAGGGGAAAATATGTCAATATATACATTGATATAGGTTGAACTAAGCCTTTTGACAGCAACAATGTAGAGGACCTGACCCTTAGAAGCTTACAAGTAAGCTGGAATCTTCAAAAGTTCCAATATTTATAAGTAAAAAGATTTATTAAAATGAATAACCAAGTGTTTTAATTGACATCAGAAGATCAAACCAATAAACCCTGAGAACATAGATAAAATATAAATAAAGATATGAGCAGAAATTAATAAAACAGCAAACGTATAAAATTGAGGTGATTTAGTAAGTCCAAAGAATATTCTTTGAAAAGATTGAGAAGACACACTTTGATTAAGGAAAACAAAAACGTAAGTAAAGAATATCCAGAAAGAGACAGGACAAAGTTATAGCAGAGAATATATGAAATGCCAGTAAATTTGAATATTTCTGTAAAGGGGACCATTTCCTAGCTCCTAAAGTTTACCAAAACTGACACAAGAGGAAATCATTTAAGGTCATCAGGTCTGCCCTTGGCATGCTCGGAACGCCCTGGCCTCAGAATTCAGCATCTGTAGTCCATGGTAACCTGCGGAGAGGGGGCGGGGCTGAGTGTGGTTGGAACACTGCCCTCACTGAGGGAGTGGGTGTGGCCATCTCTGCTGTGACTGAACAATGGCAGGGGAGCAGGGGTCCCAGGGAAGGGCCCTCAGAGCCCAGCAGGCCCAGTGTGGTGTCACAAGCATTTAGGCCCAGACCAAAGGGCGCCTTCTTTGTCTGAAGAGCTGCCCAAACTCTCACCTTTCCACTCAGGCCGCCCTCTTACTTGAAGTGTGTTTGGAAGCTGTCCACGCAGTACACTTCGCTACACAGCTAACCATAGGTCTGGGCATCGTAGCTTCCTGGCATGTGACCGAAGTTCGCAGGATGATGGGTCCCTGGGACACACACGGAGAGGCTCCTGCCCGGGCCACAGGCCGCCCACTGCCCCAGCCCCAGTTCAGCGGCCGAAAATCAGCCCTGTCTGAGTCTCCTGCCTCTAGAAGGAGTATTGGACCAACACTTCTAGAAAATGGGGTCCTCACGGGCAACTCATTGGAGGGACAGAAATAAATCTTTGCCGACTTTCTGCTGAAACTTAGGAGCGTTCACACCTAAGCCTCTTACAAGGTCAGCTCTTTAGCTAAACATGAGCTCATTATCGAAATTTACACAATAATGAAGTGATCAGCTACAAGGGGAGACAATCAGCAAAAACGATCAATACCAGAATTAGATTCCCAAGGCCATCCATCAGATGATGGAATAATCAGGTGCAAGGCAGGATATATACATAACACTGGAACTGAAACAAGAAACAAGGGTGTTTTCAAATTCTGGTACGATCTCTAAAACATTTTTAAAGTACATGTCATTGATAAAGCTAAATACTCAAAGGTTGTGTAATACAACAGATTAATCATTTAGAAGAGTGAAATTATGCTGTTTTGAAAATTATGGCAGGTGAGATTTTCTTCCTAATTATATAAGAAGATTTCTCTAAAACATACACATTATTTCAAAGACTTATTGGCTGTGAAATAAGTTAAGGGTATTTCAAATGGCCTGTCTGCATTGAAATGTGCTTTGTAGGGAATCACAGAAAGTCGAGGGGAAAATATGTCAATATATACATTGCTATAGGTTGAACTAAGCCTTAAGACAGCAACAATGTAGAGGACCTGACACTTAGAAGCTTATATGTAAGCTGGAATCTTCAAAAGTTCAAGTCTTTATATGTAAAAAGTTTTATTAAAATGAATAACCAAGTGTTTTAATTGACATCAGAATATCAAACCAATATACCCTGAGAACATAGATAAAAGATAAATAAAGATATGAGCAGAACTTAATAAAATAGCAAACGTATAAAATTGAGGTGATTTAGTAAGTCCAAAGAATATTCTTTGAAAAGATTGAAAAGACACACTTTGATTAAGGAAAACAAAAACATAAGTAAAGAATATACAGAAAGAGTCAGGACAATGCTATAGCAGAGAATATATGAAATGCCAGTAAATTTGAACATTTCTGTAAAGGGGACCATTTCCTAGCTCCTAAAGTTTACCAAAACTGACACAAGAGGAAATCATTTAAGGTCATCAGGTCTGCCCTTGGCATTCTCGGAACGCCCTGGCCTCAGAATGCAGCATCTGTAGTATATGGTAACCTGCGGAGAGGGGGCGGGGCTGAGGTAGGTTGGAACACTGCCCTCACAGAGGGAGTGAGTGTGGCCATCTCTGCTGTGACTGAACAAAGGGAAAGGGAGCAGGGGGTCCAGGGCAGGGCCCTCAGGTCCCGGCAGGCCCAGTGGGGTGTCACAAGCATTTAGGCCCAGGCCAAAGGGCGCTTTCTTTGTCTGAACAGCTGCCCAAACTCTCACCTTTCCACTCAGGCCGCCCTCTTACTTGAAGTGTGTGTGGAACCTGTCCATGCAGTACACCTCGCTGCACAGCTAACCATAGGTCTGGGCATCGTAGCTTCCTGCCAGTTGACCGAAGTTCACAGGCAGATGGGTCCCTGGGACACACGCGGAGAGACTCCTGCCCGGGCCACAGGCTGCCCACTGCCCCACCCCCAGATCGGGGACCGCAAAGCAGCCCTGTCTAAGTCCCCTGCCTCTAGAGGGAATATTGGACCAACACTTCTAGAAACAGTTGTCCTCCCGGGCAACTAATTGGAGGGACACAAATAAATCTTTGCCGACTTTCTGCTGAAACTTAGGAGCATTCACACCTAAGCCTCTTACAAGGTCAGCTGTTTAGCTAAACATGAGCTCGTGATCGAAATTTACACAATAATGAAGAGATCAGCTACAAGGGGAGACAATCAGCAAAAACAATCAATACCAGAATTAGATTCCCAAGGCCATCCATCAGATGTTGGAATAATCAGGTGCAACGCAGGATATATACATAAAACAGGAACTGAATCAAGAAACAAGGATGTTTTCAAAGTTGGTACGATCTCTAAAACATTTTTAAAGTACATGTCATTGATAAAGCTAAATACTCAATGTTTGTGTAATACAACAGATTAGTCATTGAGAAGAGTGTAATTATGCTGTTTTGAAAACTATGGCAGGTCAGATTTTCTGCCTAATTATATAAGAAAATTTATCTAAAACATACACATGATTTCAAAGAGTTATTGGCTGTGAAATAAGTTAAGGGTATTTCAAATGGCTTGTCTGCAATGAAAGGTGCTATGTAGGGAATCACAGAAAGTCGAGGGGAAAATATGTCAATATATACATTGATATAGGTTGAACTAAGCCTTAGGACAGCAACAATGTAGAGGACCTGACCCTTAGAAGCTTACAAGTAAGCTGGAATATTCAAAAGTTCCAATATTTATAAGTAAAAAGATTTATTAAAATGAATAACCAAGTGTTTTAATTGACATCAGAAGATCAAACCAATAAACCCTGAGAACATAGATAAAAGATAAATAAAGATATGAGCAGAACTTAATACAACAGCAAACGTATAAAATTGAGGTGATTTAGTAAGTCCAAAGAATATTCTTTGAAAAGATTGAGAAGACACACTTTGATTACGGAAAACAAAAACGTAAGTAAAGAATATCCAGAAAGAGACAGGACAAAGTTATAGGAGAGAATATATGAAATGCCAGTAAATTTGAATATTTCTGTAAAGGGGACCATTTCCTAGCTCCTAAAGTTTACCAAAACTGACACAAGAGGAAATCATTTAAGGTCATCAGGTCTGCCCTTGGCATTCTCGGAACGCCCTGGCCTCAGAATTCAGCATCTGTAGTCCATGGTAACCTGTGGAGAGGGGGCGGGTCTGAGTGTGGTTGGAACACTGCCCTCACTGAGGGAGTGGGTGTGGCCATCTCTGCTGTGACTGAACAATGGCAGGGGAGCAGGGGTCCCAGGGAAGGGCCCTCAGAGCCCAGCAGGCCCAGTGTGGTGTCACAAGCATTTAGGCCCAGACCAAAGGGCGCCTTCTTTGTCTGAAGAGCTGCCCAAACTCTCACCTTTCCACTCAGGCCGCCCTCTTACTTGAAGTGTGTTTGGAAGCTGTCCGCGCAGTACACTTTGCTACACAGCTAACCATAGGTCTGGGCATCGTAGCTTCCTGGCAGGTGACCGAAGTTCGCAGGCATATGAGTCCCTGGGACACACGCGGAGAGGATCCTGCCGGGCCACAGGCCGCCCACTGCCCCAGCCCCAGATCAGGGGCCGCAAAGCAGCCCTGTCTGAGTCCCCTGCCTCTGGAGGGAGTATTGTACCAACACTTCTAGAAATAGGTGTCGTCGCGGGCAACTCATTGGAGGGACACAAATAAATCTTTGCCGACTTTCTGCTGAAACTTAGGAGCGTTCACACCTAAGCCTCTTACAAGGTCAGCTGTTTAGCTAAACATGAGCTCATGATCTAAATTTACACAATAATGAAGAGATCAGCTACAAGGGGAGACAATCAGCACAAACAATCAATACCAGAATTAGATTCCCAAGGCCATCCATCAGATGTTGGAATAATCAGGTGCAAAGCAGGATATATACATAAAACTGGAACTGAAACAAGAAACAAGGATGTTTTCAAAGTCTGGTACGATCTCTAAAACATTTTTAAAGTACATGTCATTGATAAAGCTAAATACTCAAAGGTTGTGTAATCCAACAGATTAATCATTGAGAAGAGTGAAATTATGCTGTTTTGAAAACTATGGCAGGTGTGATTTTCTGCCTAGTTATATAAGAAGATTTATCTAAAACATACACATTTCTTCAAAGACTTATTGGCTGTGAAATAAGTTAAGGGTATTTCAAATGGCTTGTCTGCAATGAAAGGTGCTATGTAGGGAATCACAGAAAGTCGAGGGGAAAATATGTCAATATATACATTGCTATAGGTTAAACTAAGCCTTAGGACAGCAACAATGTAGAGGAGCTGACCCTTAGAAACTTACAAGTAAGCTGGAAACTTCAAAACTTCCAATCTTTATAAGTAAAAAGATTTATTAAAATGAATATCCAAGTGTTTTAATTGACATCAGAAGATCAAACCAATAAACCCTGAGAACATAGATAAAAGATAAATAAAGATATGAGCAGAACTTAATACAACAGCAAACGTATAAAATTGAGGTGATTTAGTAAGTCCAAAGAATATTCTTTGAATAGATTCAGAAGACACACTTTGATTAAGGAAAACAAAAACGTAAGTAACGAATATACAGAAAGAGTCAGTTCAATGTTACAGCAGAGAATATATGAAATGCCAGTAAATTTGAACATTTCTGTAAAGGGGACCATTTCCTAGCTCCTAAAGTTTACCAAAACTGACAGAAGAGGAAATCATTTAAGGTCATCATGTCTGCCCTTGGCATGCTCGGAATGCCCTGGCCTCAGAAAGCAGCATCTGTAGTCCATGGTAAACTGTGGAGAGGGGGCGGGGCTGAGCGAGGTTGGAACACTGCCCTCACTGCTTGAGTGGGTGTGGCCATCTCTGCTGTGACTGACCAATGGGCAGGGGAGCAGGGGGCCGAGGGCAGGGCCCTCAGGTCCCGGCAGGCCCAGTGGGGTGTCACATGCATTTAGGCCCAGGTCAAAGGGCACTTTCTTTGTCTGAACAGCTGCCCAAACTCTCACCTTTCCACTCAGGCCGCCCTCTTACTTGAAGTGTGTGTGGAACCTGTCCATGCAGTACACCTCGCTGCACAGCTAACCATAGGTCTGGGCATCATAGATTCTTGCCAGTTGACCGAAGTTCGCAGGCAGATAGGTCCCTGGGACACACGCGGAGAGGCTCCTGCCTGGGCCACACGCCGCCCACTACCCCAGCTCCAGAGTGGGGGACGCACAGCAGCCCTGTCTGAGTCCCCTCCCTGTAAAGGGAGTATTGGACCAACACTTCTAGAAAACGGGGTCCTCGCGGGCAACTCATTGGAGCGACGCAAATAAATCTTTGCCGACTTTCTGTTGAAACTTAGGAGCATTCACACCTAAGCCTCTTACAAGGTCAGCTGTTTAGCTAAACATGAGCTCGTGATCGAAATTTACACAATAATGAAGAGATCAGCTACAAGCGGAGACAATCAGCAAAAACAATCAATACCAGAATTAGATTCCCAAGGCCATCAATCAGATGTGGGAATAATCAGGTGCAACGCAGGATATATACAGAAAACTGGAACTGAAACAAAAACAAGGATGTTTTCAAAGTCTGGTAGGATCTCTCAAACATTTTTAAAGTACATGTCATTGATAAAGCTAAATACTCAAAGGTTGTGTAATACAACAGATTAATCATTGAGAAGAGTGAAATTATGCTGTTTTGAAAACTATGTCAGGTCAGATTTTCTGCCTAATTATATAAGAAGATTTCTCTAAAACATACACATTATTTCAAAGACTTATTGGCTGTGAAATAAGTTAAGGGTATTTCAAATGGCCTGTCTGCATTGAAATGTGCTTTGTAGAGAATCACAGAAAGTCGAGGGGAAAATATGTCAATATATACATTGCTATAGGATGAACTAAGCCTTAAGACAGCAACAATGTAGAGGACCTGACACTTAGAAGCTTACATGTAAGCTGGAATCTTCAAAAGTTCAAGTCTTTATATGTAAAAAGTTTTATTAAAATGAATAACCAAGTGTTTTAATTGACATCAGAAGATCAAACCAATATACCCTGAGAACATAGATAAAAGATAAATAAAGATATGAGCAGAACTTAATAAAATAGCAAACGTATAAAATTGAGGTGATTTAGAAAGTCCAAAGAATATTCTTTGAAAAGATTGAAAAGACACACTTTGATTAAGGAAAACAAAAACATAAGTAAAGAATATACAGAAAGAGTCAGGACAATGCTATAGCAGAGAATATATGAAATGCCAGTAAATTTGAACATTTCTGTAAAGGGGACCATTTCCTAGCTCCTAAAGTTTACCAAAACTGACACAAGAGGAAATCATTTAAGGTCATCAGGTCTGCCCTTGGCATTCTCGGAACGCCCTGGCCTCAGAATGCAGCATCTGTAGTATATGGTAACCTGCGGAGAGGGGGCGGGGCTGAGGTAGGTTGGAACACTGCCCTCACAGAGGGAGTGAGTGTGGCCATCTCTGCTGTGACTGAACAAAGGGAAAGGGAGCAGGGGGTCCAGGGCAGGGCCCTCAGGTCCCGGCAGGCCCATTGGGGTGTCACAAGCATTTAGGCTCAGGCCAAAGGGCGCTTTCTTTGTCTGAACAGCTGCCCAAACTCTCACCTTTCCACTCAGGCCGCCCTCTTACTTGAAGTGTGTGTGGAACCTGTCCATGCAGTACACCTCGCTGCACAGCTAACCATAGGTCTGGGCATCGTAGCTTCCTGCCAGTTGACTGAAGTTCGCAGGCAGATGGGTCCCTGGGACACACGCGGAGAGACTCCTGCCCGGGCCACAGGCTGCCCACTGCCCCACCCCCAGATCGGGGGCCGCAAAGCAGCCCTATCTAAGTCCCCTGCCTCTAGAGGGAATATTGGACCAACACTTCTAGAAATAGTTGTCCTCCCGGGCAACTAATTGGAGGGACACAAATAAATCTTTGCCGACTTTCTGCTGAAACTTAGGCCCATTCACACCTAAGCATCTTACAAGGTCAGCTGTTTAGCTAAACATGAGCTCGTGATCGAAATTTACACAATAATTAAGAGATCAGCTACAAGGTGAGACAATCAGCAAAAACAATCAATACCAGAATTAGATTCCCAAGGCCATCCATCAGATGTTGGAATAATCAGGTGCAACGCAGGATATATACATAAAACAGGAACTGAATCAAGAAACAAGGATGTTTTCAAAGTTGGTACGATCTCTAAAACATTTTTAAAGTACATGTCATTGATAAAGCTAAATACTCAATGTTTGTGTAATACAACAGATTAATCATTGAGAAGAGTGTAATTATGCTGTTTTGAAAACTATGGCAGGTCAGATTTTCTGCCTAATTATATAAGAAGATTTATCTAAAACATACACATTATTTCAAAGACTTATTGGCTGTGAAATAAGTTAAGGGTATTTCAAATGGCTTGTCTGCAATGAAAGGTGCTATGTAGGGAATCACAGAAAGTCGAGGGGAAAATATGTCAATATATACATTGCTATAGGTTGAACTAAGCCTTAGGACAGCAACAATGTAGAGGACCTGACCCTTAGAAGCTTACAAGTAAGCTGGAATCTTCAAAAGTTCCAATATTTATAAGTAAAAAGATTTATTAAAATGAATAACCAAGTGTTTTAATTGACATCAGAAGATCAAACCAATAAACCCTGAGAACATAGATAAAAGATAAATAAAGATATGAGCAGAACTTAATACAACAGCAAACGTATAAAATTGAGGTGATTTAGTAAGTCCAAAGAATATTCTTTGAAAAGATTGAGAAGACACACTTTGATTACGGAAAACAAAAACGTAAGTAAAGAATATCCAGAAAGAGACAGGACAAAGTTATAGGAGAGAATATATGAAATTCCAGTAAATTTGAATATTTCTGTAAAGGGGACCATTTCCTAGCTCCTAAAGTTTACCAAAACTGACACAAGAGGAAATCATTTAAGGTCATCAGGTCTGCCCTTGGCATTCTCGGAACGCCCTGGCCTCAGAATTCAGCATCTGTAGTCCATGGTAACCTGTGGAGAGGGGGCGGGTCTGAGTGTGGTTGGAACACTGCCCTCACTGAGGGAGTGGGTGTGGCCATCTCTGCTGTGACTGAACAATGACAGGGGAGCAGGGGTCCCAGGGAAGGGCACTCAGAGACCAGCAGGCCCAGTGTGGTGTCACAAGCATTTAGGCCCAGACCAAAGGGCGCCTTCTTTGTCTGAAGAGCTGCCCATACTCTCACCTTTCCACTCAGGCCGCCCTCTTACTTGAAGTGTGTTTGGAAGCTGTCCGCGCAGTACACTTCGCTACACAGCTAACCATAGGTCTGGGCATCGTAGCTTCCTGGCAGGTGACCGAAGTTCGCAGGCATATGAGTCCCTGGGACACACGCGGAGAGGATCCTGCCCGGGCCACAGGCCGCCCACTGCCCCAGCCCCAGATCAGGGGCCGCAAAGCAGCCCTGTCTGAGTCCCCTGCCTCTGGAGGGAGTATTGTACCAACACTTCTAGAAATAGGTGTCGTCGCGGGCAACTCATTGGAGGGACACAAATAAATCTTTGCCGACTTTCTGCTGAAACTTAGGAGCGTTCACACCTAAGCCTCTTACAAGGTCAGCTGTTTAGCTAAACATGAGCTCATGATCTAAATTTACACAATAATGAAGAGATCAGCTACAAGGGGAGACAATCAGCACAAACAATCAATACCAGAATTAGATTCCCAAGGCCATCCATCAGATGTTGGAATAATCAGGTGCAAGGCAGGATATATACATAAAACTGGAACTGAAACAAGAAACAAGGATGTTTTCAAAGTCTGGTACGATCTCTAAAACATTTTTAAAGTACATGTCATTGATAAAGCTAAATACTCAAAGGTTGTGTAATCCAACAGATTAATCATTGAGAAGAGTGAAATTATGCTGTTTCGAAAACTATGGCAGGTCAGATTTTCTGCCTAATTATATAAGAAGATTTATCTAAAACATACACATTATTTCAAAGACTTATTGGCTGTGAAATATGTTAAGGGTATTTCAAATGGCTTGTCTGCAATGAAAGGTGCTATGTAGGGAATCACAGAAAGTCGAGTGGAAAATGTGTCAATATATACATTGCTATAGGTGAACTAAGCCTTAGGACAGCAACAATGTAGAGGACCTGACCCTTAGAAGCTTACAAGTAAGCTGGAATCTTCAAAAGTTACAATTTTTATAAGTAAAAATATTTATTAAAATGAATAACCAAGTGTTTTAATTGACATCAGAAGATCAAACCAATAAACCCTGAGAACATAGATAAAAGAAAAATAAAGATATGAGCAGAACATAATACAACAGCAAACGTATAAAACTGAGGTGATTTAGTAAGTCCAAAGAATATTCTTTGAAAAGATTTAAAAGACACACTTTGAGTAAGGAAAACAAAAACATAAGTAAAGAATATATAGAAAGAGTCAGGACAATGTTAGAGCAAAGAATATATGAAATGCCAGTAAATTTGAATATTTCTGTAAAGGGGACCATTTCCTAGCTCCTAAAGTTTACCAAAACTGAGACAAGACGAAATCATTTAAGGTCCTCATGCCTGCCCTTGGCATTCTGAGAACGCCCTGGCCTCAGAATGCAGCATCTGTAGTCCATGGTAACCTGCGGAGGGGGGGCGGGGCTGAGAGAGTTTGGAACACTGCCCTCACTGAGGGAGTGGGTGTGGCCATCTCTGCTGTGACTGAACAAAGTGCAGGGGAGCAAGGGTCCCAGGGAAGGGCACTCAGAGCCCAGCAGGCCCAGTGTGGTTTCACAAGCATTTAGGCCCAGGCCAAAGGGTGCCTTCTTTGCCTGAACAGCTGCCCAAACTCTCACCTTTCCACTCAGGCCACCCTCTTTCTTGAAGTGTGTGTGGAAGCTGTCCGCGCAGTACACCTCGCTGCACAGCTAACCATAGGACTGGGCATCGTAGCTTCCTGCCAGGTGACCGAAGTTCGCAGGAAGATGGTTCCCTGGGACACACACGGAGAGGCTCCTGCCCGGGCAGCAGGCCGCCCACTGCCCCAGCCCCAGTTCAGCGGCCGAAAATCAGCCCTGTCTGAGTCTCCTGCCTCTAGAAGGAGTATTGGACCAACACTTCTAGAAAATGGGGTCCTCATGGGCAACTCATTGGAGGGACAGAAATAAATCTTTGCCGACTTTCTGCTGAAACTTAGGAGCGTTCACACCTAAGCCTCTTACAAGGTCAGCTCTTTAGCTAAACATGAGCTCATTATCGAAATTTACACAATAATGAAGTGATCAGCTACAAGGGGAGACAATCAGCAAAAACAATCAATACCAGAATTAGATTCCCAAGGCCATCCATCAGATGTTGGAATAATCAGGTGCAAGGCAGGATATATACATAACACTGGAACTGAAACAAGAAACAAGGGTGTTTTCAAATTCTGGTACGATCTCTAAAACATTTTTAAAGTACATGTCATTGATAAAGCTAAATACTCAAAGGTTGTGTAATACAACAGATTAATCATTGAGAAGAGTGAAATTATGCTGTTTTGAAAATTATGACAGGTGAGATATTCTTCCTAATCATATAAGAAGATTTCTCTAAATCATACACATTATTTCAAAGACTTATTGGCTCTGAAATAAGTTAGGGTATTTCAAATGGCTTGTCTGCAATGAAAGGTGCTATGTAGGGAATCACAGAAAGTCGAGGGGAAAATATGTCAATATATACATTGCTATACGTAGAACTAAGCCTTAGGACAGCAACAATGTAGAGGACCTGACACTTAGAAACTTGCAAGTAAGCTGGAATCTTCAAAAGTTCAAATCTTTATAAGTACAAAGATTTATTAAAATGAATAACCAAGTGTTTTAATTGACATCAGAAGATCAAACCAATAAACCCTGAGAACATAGATAAAAGATAAATAAAGATATGAGCAGAACTTAATACAACAGCAAACGTATAAAATTGAGGTGATTTAATAAGTCCAAAGAATATTCTTTGAAAAGATTGAAAAGACACACTTTGATTAAGGAAAACAAAAACATAAGTGAAGAATATACAGAAAGAATCAGGACAATGTTATAGCAGAGAATATATGAAATGCCAGTAAATTTGAACATTTCAGTAAAGGGGACCATTTCCTAGCTCCTAAAGTTTACCAAAACTGACACAAGAGGAAGTCATTTAAGGTCATCATGTCTGCCCTTGGCATTCTCGGAACGCCCTGGACTCAGAATGCAGCAACTGTAGTCCATGGTAACCTGAGGAGAGGGGGCGGGGATGAGGCAGGTTGGAACACGGCCCTCACTGAGGGAGTGGGTGTGGCCATCTCTGCTGTGACTGAACAAAGGGAAGGGGAGCATGGGGCCGAGGGCAGGGCCGTCAGAGCCCGGCAGGCCCAGTGGGGTGTCACAAGCATTTAGGCGCAGGCCAAAGGGCGCCTTCTTTGTCTGAACAGCTGCCCAAACTCTCACCTTTCCACTCAGGCCGCCCTCTTACTTGAAGTGTGTGTGGAACCTCTCCACGCAGTACACCTCGCTGCACAGCTAACCATAGGTCTGGGCATCGTAGCTTCCTGCCAGGTGACCGATGTTCGCAGGTAGATCGGTCCCTGGGACACACGCGGAGAGGCTCCTGCCCGGGCCACAGGCCGCCCACTACCCCAGCCCCAGATTGGTGCCGCACAGCAGCCCTGTCTGAGTCCCCTCCCTCTAGAGGGAGTATTTAACCAACACTTCTAGAAAACGGAGTCCTCGCGCGCAACTCATTGGACGGACACAAATTAATCTTTGCCGACTTTCTGCTGAAACTTAGGAGCATTCACACCTAAGCCTCTTACACGGTCAGCTGTTTAGCTAAACATGAGCTCATGATCTAAATTTACACAATAATGAAGAGATCAGCTACAAGGGGAGACAATCAGCAAAAACAATCAATACCAGAATTAGATTCCCAAGGCCATCCATCAGAAGTTGGAATAATCAGGTGCAACGCAGGATATATACATAAAACTGGAACTGAAACAAGAAACAAGGATGTTTTCAAAGTCTGGTAGGATCTCTAAAACATTATTAAAGTACATGTCATTGATAAAGCTAAATACTCAAAGGTTGTGTAATACAACAGATTAATCATTGAGAAGAGTGAAATTATGCTGTTTCGAAAAATATGGCAGGTCAGATTTTCTGCATAATTATATAAGAAGATTTCTCTAAAACATACACATTATTTCAAAGAGTTATTGGCTGTGAAATAACTTAAGGGTATTTCAAATGGCTTGTCTGCAATGAAAGGTGCTATGTAGGGAATCACAGAAAGTCCAGGGGAAAATATGTCAATATATACATTGCTATAGGTTAAAGTAAGCCTTAGGACAGCAACAATGTAGAGGACCTGACCCTTAGAAACTTACAAGTAAGCCGGAATGTTCAAAAGTTCCAATCTTTATAAGTAAAAAGATTTATTAAATTGAATAACCAAGTGTTTTAATTGACATCAGAAGATCAAACCAATAAACCCTGAGAACATAGATAAAAGATAAATAAAGATATGAGCAGAACTTAATACAACAGCAAACGTATAAAATTGAGGTGATTTAGTAAGTCCAAAGAATATTCTTTGAAAAGATTTAAAAGACACACTTTGAGTAAGGAAAACAAAAACATAAGTAAAGAATATATAGAAAGAGTCAGGACAATGTTATAGCAAAGAATATATGAAATGCCAGTAAATTTGAATATTTCTGTAAAGGGGACCATTTCCTAGCTCCTAAAGTTTACCAAAACTGAGACAAGAGGAAATCATTTAAGGTCCTCATGCCTGCCCTTGGCATTCTGAGAACGCCCTGGCCTCAGAATGCAGCATCTGTAGTCCATGGTAACCTGCGGAGGGGGGGCGGGGCTGAGGGAGTTTGGAACACTGCCCTCACTGAGGGAGTGGGTGTGGCCATCTCTGCTGTGACTGAACAAAGTGCAGGGGAGCAGGTGTCCCAGTGAAGGGCACTCAGAGCCCAGCAGGCCCAGTGTGGTTTCACAAGCATTTAGGCCCAGGACAAAGGGTGCCTTCTTTGCCTGAACAGCTGCCCAAACTCTCACCTTTCCACTCAGGCCACCCTCTTTCTTGAAGTGTGTGTGGAAGCTGTCCGCGCAGTACACCTCGCTGCACAGCTAACCATAGGACTGGGCATCGTAGCTTCCTGCCAGGTGACCGAAGTTCGCAGGAAGATGGGTCCCTGGGACATACACGGAGAGGCTCCTGCCCGGGCCACAGGCCGCCCACTGCCCCAGCCCCAGTTCAGCGGCCGAAAATCAGCCCTGTCTGAGTCTCCTGCCTCCAGAAGGAGTATTGGACCAACACTTCTAGAAAATGTGGTCCTACGGGCAACTCATTGGAGGGACAGAAATAAATCTTTGCTGACTTTCTGCTGAAACTTAGGAGCGTTCACAACTAAGCCTCTTATAAGGTCAGCTCTTTAGCTAAATATGAGCTCATTATCGAAATTTACACAATAATGAAGTGATCAGCTACAAGGGGAGACAATCAGCAAAAACAATCAATACCAGAATTAGATTCCCAAGGCCATCCATCAGATGTTGGAATAATCAGGTGCAAGGCAGGATATATACATAACACTGGAAATGAAACAAGAAACAAGGGTGTTTTCAAAGTCTGGTAGGATCTCTCAAACATTTTTAAAGTACATGTCATTGATAAAGCTAAATACTCAAAGGTTGTGTAATACAACAGATTAATCATTGAGAAGAGTGAAATTATGCTGTTTTGAAAACTATGGCTGGTCAGATTTTCTGCCTAATTATATAAGAAGATTTATCTAAAACATACACATTATTTCAAAGACTTATTGGCTGTGAAATAAGTTAAGGGTATTTCAAATGGCTTGTCTGCAATGAAAGGTGCTATGTAGGGAATCACAGAAAGTCGAGGGGAAAATATGTCAATATATACATTGCTATACGTAGAACTAAGCCTTAGGACAGCAACAATGTAGAGGACCTGACACTTAGAAACTTGCAAGTAAGCTGGAATCTTCAAAAGTTCAAATATTTATAAGTAAAAAGATTTATTAAAATGAATAACCAAGTGTTTTAATTGACATCAGAAGATCAAACCAATAAACCCTGAGAACATAGAAAAAAGATAAATAAAGATATGAGCAGAACTTAATACAACAGCAAACGTATAAAATTGAGGTGATTTAGTAAGTCCAAAGAATATTCTTTGAATAGATTCAGAAGACACACTTTGATTAAGGAAAACAAAAACGTAAGTAACGAATATACAGAAAGAGTCAGTTCAATGTTATAGCAGAGAATATATGAAATGCCAGTAAATTTGAACGTTTCTGTAAAGGGGACCATTTCCTAGCTCCTAAAGTTTACCAAAACTGACAGAAGAGGAAATCATTTAAGGTCATCATGTCTGCCCTTGGCATGCTCGGAACGCCCTGGCCTCAGAATTCAGCATCTGTAGTCCATGGTAAACTGTGGAGAGGGGGCGGGCCTGAGCGAGGTTGGAACACTGCCCTCACTTCTTGAGTGGGTGTGGCCATCTCTGCTGTGACTGACCAATGGGCAGGGGAACATGGGGCCGAGGGCAGGGCCCTCAGAACCCGGCAGGCCCAGTGGGGTGTCACAAGCTTTTACGCCCAGGCCAAAGGGCGCCTTCTTTGTCTGAACAGCTGCCCAAACACTCATCTTTCCACTCAGGCAGCCCTCTTACTTGAAGTGTGTGTGGAACCTGTCTGCGCAGTACACCTCACTGCACAGCTATCCATAGGTCTGGGCATCGTAGATTCTTGCCAGTTGACCGAAGTTCACAGGCAGATAGGTCCCTGGGACACACGCGGAGAGGCTCCTGCCCGGGCCACACGCCGCCCACTTCCCCAGCTCCAGATTGGGGGAGGCACAGCAGCCCTGTCTGAGTCCCCTCCCTGTAAAGGGAGTATTGGACCAACACTTCTAGAAAACGGGGTCCTCGCGGGCAACTCATTGGAGGGACGCAAATAAATCTTTGCCGACTTTCTGCTGAAACTTAGGAGCATTCACACCTAAGCCTCTTACAAGGTCAGCTATTTAGCTAAACATGAGCTCGTGATCGAAATTTACAAAATAATGAAGAGATCAGCTACAAGCGGAGACAATCAGCAAAAACAATCAATACCAGAATTAGATTCCCAAGGCCATCAATCAGATGTGGGAATAATCAGGTGCAACGCAGGATATATACAGAAAACTGGAACTGAAACAAGAAACAAGGATGTTCTCAAAGTCTGGTAGGATCTCTCAAACATTTTTAAAGTACATGTCATTGATAAAGCTAAATACTCAAAGGTTGTGTAATACAACAGATTAATCATTGAGAAGAGTGAAATTATGCTGTTTTGAAAACTATGTCAGGTCAGATTTTCTGCCTAATTATATAAGAAGATTTCTCTAAAACATACACATTATTTCAAAGACTTATTGGCTGTGAAATAAGTTAAGGGTATTTCAAATGGCCTGTCTGCATTGAAATGTGCTTTGTAGGGAATCACAGAAAGTCGAGGGGAAAATATGTCAATATATACATTGCTATAGGTTGAACTAAGCCTTAAGACAGCAACAATGTAGAGGACCTGACACTTAGAAGCTTACATGTAAGCTGGAATCTTCAAAAGTTCAAGTCTTTATATGTAAAAAGTTTTATTAAAATGAATAACCAAGTGTTTTAATTGACATCAGAAGATCAAACCAATAGACCCTGAGAACATAGATAAAAGATAAATAAAGATATGAGCAGAACTTAATAAAATAGCAAACGTATAAAATTGAGGTGATTTAGTAAGTCCAAAGAATATTCTTTGAAAAGATTGAAAAGACACACTTTGATTAAGGAAAACAAAAACATAAGTAAAGAATATACAGAAAGAGTCAGGACAATGCTATAGCAGAGAATATATGAAATGCCAGTAAATTTGAACATTTCTGTAAAGGGGACCATTTCCTAGCTCCTAAAGTTTACCAAAACTGACACAAGAGGAAATCATTTAAGGTCATCAGGTCTGCCCTTGGCATTCTCGGAACGCCCTGGCCTCAGAATGCAGCATCTGTAGTATATGGTAACCTGCGGAGAGGGGGCGGGGCTGAGGTAGGTTGGAACACTGCCCTCACAGAGGGAGTGAGTGTGGTCATCTCTGCTGTGACTGAACAAAAGGAAAGGGAGCAGGGGGTCCAGGGCAGGGCCCTCAGGTCCCGGCAGGCCCAGTGGGGTGTCACAAGCATTTAGGCCCAGACCAAAGGGCGCTTTCTTTGTCTGAACAGCTGCCCAAACTCTCACCTTTCCACTCAGGCCGCCCTCTTACTTGAAGTGTGTGTGGAACCTGTCCATGCAGTACACCTCGCTGCACAGCTAACCATAGGTCTGGGCATCGTAGCTTCCTGCCAGGTGACCGAAGTTCACAGGCAGATGGGTCCCTGGGACACACGCGGAGAGACTCCTGCCCGGGCCACAGGCTGCCCACTGCCCCACCCCCAGATCGGGGACCGCAAATCAGCCCTGTCTAAGTCCCCTGCCTCTAGAGGGAATATTGGACCAACACTTCTAGAAACAGTTGTCCTCCCGGGCAACTAATTGGAGGGACACAAATAAATCTTTGCCGACTTTCTGCTGAAACTTAGGAGCATTCACACCTAAGCCTCTTACAAGGTCAGCTGTTTAGCTAAACATGAGCTCGTGATCGAAATTTACACAATAATGAAGAGATCAGCTACAAGGGGAGACAATCAGCAAAAACAATCAATACCAGAATTAGATTCCCAAGGCCATCCATCAGATGTTGGAATAATCAGGTGCAACGCAGGATATATACATAAAACTGGAACTGAAACAAGAAACAAGGATGTTTTCAAAGTTGGTATGATCTCTAAAACATTTTTAAAGTACATGTCATTGATAAAGCTAAATACTCAAAGTTTGTGTAATACAACAGATTAATCATTGAGAAGAGTGTAATTATGCTGTTTTGAAAACTATGGCAGGTCAGATTTTCTGCCTAATTATATAAAAGATTTATCTAAAACATACACATTATTTCAAAGAATTATTGGCTGTGAAATAAGTTAAGGGTATTTCAAATGGCTTGTCTGCAATGAAAGGTGCTATGTAGGGAATCACAGAAAGTCGAGGGGAAAATATGTCAATATATACATTGATATAGGTTGAACTAAGCCTTTTGACAGCAACAATGTAGAGGACCTGACCCTTAGAAGCTTACAAGTAAGCTGGAATCTTCAAAAGTTCCAATATTTATAAGTAAAAAGATTTATTAAAATGAATAACCAAGTGATTTAATTGACATCAGAAGATCAAACCAATAAACCCTGAGAACATAGATAAAATATAAATAAAGATATGAGCAGAAATTAATAAAACAGCAAACGTATAAAATTGAGGTGATTTAGTAAGTCCAAAGAATATTCTTTGAAAAGATTGAGAAGACACACTTTGATTAAGGAAAACAAAAACGTAAGTAAAGAATATCCAGAAAGAGACAGGACAAAGTTATAGGAGAGAATATATGAAATGCCAGTAAATTTGAATATTTCTGTAAAGGGGACCATTTCCTAGCTCCTAAAGTTTACCAAAACTGACACAAGAGGAAATCATTTAAGGTCATCAGGTCTGCCCTTGGCATTCTCGGAACGCCCTGGCCTCAGAATTCAGCATCTGTAGTCCATGGTAACCTGCGGAGAGGGGGCGGGTCTGAGTGTGGTTGGAACACTGCCCTCACTGAGGGAGTGGGTGTGGCCATCTCTGCTGTGACTGAACAATGGCAGGGGAGCAGGGGTCCCCGGGAACGGCCCTCAGAGCCCAGCAGGCCCAGTGTGGTGTCACAAGCATTTAGGCCCAGACCAAAGGGCGCCTTCTTTGTCTGAAGAGCTGCCCAAACTCTCACCTTTCCACTCAGGCCGCCCTCTTACTTGAAGTGTGTTTGGAAGCTGTCCACGCAGTACACTTCGCTACACAGCTAACCATAGGTCTTGCCATCGTAGCTTCCTGCCATGTGACCGAAGTTCGCAGGATGATGGGTCCCTGGGACACACACGGAGAGGCTCCTGCCCGGGCCACAGGCTGCCCACTGCCCCACCCCCAGATCGGGGGCCGCAAAGCAGCCCTGTCTAAGTCCCCTGCCTCTAGAGGGAATATTGGACCAACACTTCTAGAAATAGTTGTCCTACCGGGCAACTAATTGGAGGGACACAAATAAATCTTTGCCGACTTTCTGCTGAAACTTAGGAGCATTCACACCTAAGCCTCTTACAAGGTCAGCTGTTTAGCTAAACATGAGCTCGTGATCGAAATTTACACAATAATTAAGAGATCAGCTACAAGGGGAGACAATCAGCAAAAACAATCAATACCAGAATTAGATTCCCAAGGCCATCCATCAGATGTTGGAATAATCAGGTGCCACGCAGGATATATACATAAAACAGGAACTGAATCAAGAAACAAGGATGTTTTCAAAGTTGGTACGATCTCTAAAACATTTTTAAAGTACATGTCATTGATAAAGCTAAATACTCAATGTTTGTGTAATACAACAGATTAATCATTGAGAAGAGTGTAATTATGCTGTTTTGAAAACTAATTATATAAGAAGATTTATCTAAAACATACACATTCCTTCAAAGACTTATTGGCTGTGTAATAAGTTAAGGGTATTTCAAATGGCTTGTCTGCAATGAAAGGTGCTATGTAGGGAATCACAGAAAGTCGAGGGGAAAATATGTCTATATATACATTGCTATAGGTTAAACTAAGCCTTAGGACAGCAACAATGTAGAGGAGCTGACGCTTAGAAACTTACAAGTAAGCTGGAAACTTCAAAACTTCCAATCTTTATAAGTAAAAAGATTTATTAAAATGAATATCCAAGTGTTTTAATTGACATCAGAAGATCAAACCAATAAACCCTGAGAACATAGATAAAAGATAAATAAAGATATGAGCAGAACTTAATACAACAGCAAACGTATAAAATTGAGGTGATTTAGTAAGTCCAAAGAATATTCTTTGAAAAGATTGAGAAGACACACTTTGATTACGGAAAACAAAAACGTAAGTAAAGAATATCCAGAAAGAGACAGGACAAAGTTATAGCAGAGAATATATGAAATGCCAGTAAATTTGAATATTTCTGTAAAGGGGACCATTTCCTAGCTCCTAAAGTTTACCAAAACTGACACAAGAGGAAATCATTTAAGGTCATCAGGTCTGCCCTTGGCATTCTCGGAACGCCCTGGCCTCAGAATTCAGCATCTGTAGTCCATGGTATCCTGCGGAGAGGGGGCGGGTCTGAGTGTGGTTGGAACACTGCCCTCACTGAGGGAGTGGGTGTGGCCATCTCTGCTGTGACTGAACAATGGCAGGGGAGCAGGGGTCCCAGGGAAGGGCCCTCAGAGCCCAGCAGGCCCAGTGTGGTGTCACAAGCATTTAGGCCCAGACCAAAGGGCGCCTTCTTTTCTGAAGAGCTGCTCAAACTCTCACCTTTCCACTCAGGCCGCCCTCTTTCTTGAAGTGTGTTTGGAAGCTGTCCGCGCAGGACACTTCGCTACACAGCTAACCATAGGTCTGGGCATCGTAGCTTCCTGGCAGGTGACCGAAGTTCGCAGGCATATGAGTCCCTGGGACACACGCGGAGAGGCTCCTGCCCGGGCCACAGGCCGCCTACTGCCCCAGCCCCAGATCAGGGGCCGCAAAGCATCCCTGTCTGAGTCCCCTGCCTCTGGAGGGAGTATTGTACCAACACTTCTAGAAATAGGTGTCGTCGCGGGCAACTCATTGGAGGGACACAAATAAATCTTTGCCGACTTTCTGCTGAAACTTAGGAGCGTTCACACCTAAGCCTCTTACAAGGTCAGCTGTTTAGCTAAACATGAGCTCATGATCTAAATTTACACAATAATGAAGAGATCAGCTACAAGGGGAGACAATCAGTACAAACAATCAATACCAGAATTAGATTCCCAAGGCCATCCATCAGATGTTGGAATAATCAGGTGCAAGGCAGGATATATACATAAAACTGGAACTGAAACAAGAAACAAGGATGTTTTCAAAGTCTGGTACGATCTCTAAAACATTTTTAAAGTACATGTCATTGATAAAGCTAAATACTCAAAGGTTGTGTAATCCAACAGATTAATCATTGAGAAGAGTGAAATTATGCTGTTTTGAAAACTATGGCAGGTCAGATTTTCTGCCTGATTATCTAAGAAGATTTATCTAAAACATACACAATATTTTAAAGACTTATTGGCTGTGAAATAAGTTAAGGGTATTTCAAATGGCTTGTCTGCAATGAAAGGTGTTATGTAGGGAATCACAGAAAGTCGAGGGGAAAATGTGTCAATATATACATTGCTATAGGTGAACTAAGCCTTAGGACAGCAACAATGTAGAGGACCTGACCCTTAGAAGCTTACAAGTAAGCTGGAATCTTCAAAAGTTACAATTTTTATAAGTAAAAATATTTATTAAAATGAATAACCAAGTGTTTTAATTGACATCAGAAGATCAAACCAATAAACCCTGAGAACATAGATAAAAGAAAAATAAAGATATGAGCAGAACTTAATACAACAGCAAACGTATAAAATTGAGGTGATTTAGTAAGTCCAAAGAATATTCTTTGAAAAGATTTAAAAGACACAATTTGATTAAGGAAAACAAAAACATAAGTAAAGAATATACAGAAAGAGTCAGGACAATGTTATAGCAAAGAATATATGAAATGCCAGTAAATTTGAATATTTCTGTAAAGGGGACCATTTCCTAGCTCCTAAAGTTTACCAAAACTGAGACAAGAGGAAATCATTTAAGGTCCTCATGCCTGCCCTTGTCATTCTGAGAACGCCCTGGGCTCAGAATGCAGCATCTGTAGTCCATGGTAACCTGCGGAGGGGGGGCGGGGCTGAGGGAGTTTGGAACACTGCCCTCACTGAGGGAGTGGGTGTGGCCATCTCTGCTGTGACTGAACAAAGTGCAGGGGAGCAGGGGTCCAAGGGAAGGGCACTCAGAGCCCAGCAGGCCCAGTGTGGTTTCACAAGCATTTAGGCCCAGGCCAAAGGGTGCCTTCTTTGCCTGAACAGCTGCCCAAACTCTCACCTTTCCACTCAGGCCACCCTCTTTCTTGAAGTGTGTGTGGAAGCTGTCCGCGCAGTACACCTCGCTGCACAGCTAACCATAGGACTGGGCATCGTAGCTTCCTGCCAGGTGACCGAAGTTCGCAGGAAGATGGGTCCCTGGGACACACACGGAGAGGCTCCTGCCCGGGCCACAGGCCGCCCACTGCCCCAGCCCCAGTTCAGCGGCCGAAAATCAGCCCTGTCTGAGTCTGCTGCCTCTAGAAGGAGTATTGGACCAACACTTCTAGAAAATGGGGTCCTCACTGGCAACTCATTGGAGGGACAGAAATAAATCTTTGCCGACTTTCTGCTGAAACTTAGGAGCGTTCACACCTAAGCCTCTTACAAGGTCAGCTCTTTAGCTAAACATGAGCTCATTATCGAAATTTACACAATAATGAAGTGATCAGCTACAAGGGGAGACAATCAGCAAAAACAATCAATACCAGAATTAGATTCCCAAGGCCATCCATCAGATGTTGGAATAATCAGGTGCAAGGCAGGATATATACATAACACTGGAACTGAAACAAGAAACAAGGGTGTTTTCAAATTCTGGTACGATCTCTAAAACATTTTTAAAGTACATGTCATTGATAAAGCTAAATACTCAAAGGTTGTGTAATACAACAGATTAATCATTGAGAAGAGTGAAATTATGCTGTTTTGAAAATTATGGCAGGTGAGATTTTCTTCCTAATTATATAAGAATATTTCTCTAAAACATACACATTATTTCAAAGACTTATTGGCTGTGAAATAAGTTAAGGGTATTTCCAATGGCTTGTCTGCAATGAAAGGTGCTATGTAGGGAATCACAGAAAGTCGAGGGGAAAATATGTCAATATATACATTGCTATACGTAGAACTAAGCATTAGGACAGCAACAATGTAGAGGACCTGACACTTAGAAACTTGCAAGTAAGCTGGAATCTTCAAAAGTTCAAATCTTTATAAGTAAAAAGATTTATTAAAATGAATAACCAAGTGTTTTATTTGACATCAGAAGATCAAACCAATAAACCCTGAGAACATAGATAAAAGATAAATAAAGATATGAGCAGAACTTAATACAACAGCAAACGTATAAAATTGAGGTGATTTAGTAAGTCCAAAGAATATTCTTTGAAAAGATTGAAAAGACACACTTTGATTAAGAAAACAAAAACATAACTAAAGAATATACAGAAAGAGTCAGAACAATGTTATAGCAGAGAATATATGAAATGCCAGTAAATTTGAACATTTCTGTAAAGGGGACCATTTCCTAGCTCCTAAAGTTTACCAAAATTGACACAAGAGGAAGTAATTTAAGGTCATCATGTCTGCCCTTGGCATTCTCGGAACGCCCTGGCCTCAGAATGCAGCATCTGTAGTCCATGGTAACCTGCGGAGAGGGGGTGGGGCTGAGGGAGGTTGGAACACTGCCCTCACTGAGGGAGTGGGTGTGGCCATCTCTGCTGTGACTGAACAAAGGCAGTGGAGCAGGGGGCCCAAGGCAGGGCCCTCAGAGCACGGCAGGCCCAGTGGGTTGTCACAAGCATTTAGGCCCAGGGCAAAGTGTGCATTCTTTGTCTGAGCTGCTGCCCAATCTCTCACCTTTCCACTCAGGCCGCCCTCTTACTTGAAGAGTGTGTGGAAGCTGTCCGCGCAGTACACCTCGCTGCACAGCTAACCATAGGTATGGGCATCGTAGCTTCCTGCCAGGTGACCGAAGTTCGCAGGTAGATCGGTCCCTGGGACACACGCGGAGAGGCTCCTGCCCGGGCCACAGGCCGCCCACTGCCCCAGCCGCAGATCGGGGTCCGCAAAACAGCCCTGTCTGAGTCCCCTGCCTCTAGAGGGAGTATTGGACCAACACTTCTAGAAAATGGGGTCCTCGCAGGAAACTCATTTGAGGGACACAAATAAATCTTTGCTGACATTCTGCTGAAACTTAGGAGCGTTCACACCTAACCCTCTTACAAGGTCAGCTGTTTAGCTAAACATGAGCTCATGATCTAAATTTACACAATAATGAAGAGATCAGCTACAAGGGGAGACAATCAGCAAAAACAATCAATACCATAATTAGATTCCCAAAGCCATCCATCACATGTTGGAATAATCAGGTGCAAGGCAGGATATATACAGAAAACTGGAACTGAAACAAGAAACAAGGATGTTTTCAAAGTCTGGTAGGATCTCTAAAACATTTTTAAAGTACATGTCATTGATAAAGCTAACTACTCAAAGGTTGTGTAATACAACAGATTAATCATTGAGAAGAGTGAAATTATGCTGTTTCGAAAACTATGGCAGGTCAGATTTTCTGCCTAATTATATAAGAAGATTTCTCTAAAACATACACATTATTTCAAAGAGTTATTGGCTGTGAAATAACTTAAGGGTATTTCAAATGGCTTGTCTGCAATGAAAGGTGCTATGTAGGGAATCACAGAAAGTCGAGGGGAAAATATGTCAATATATACATTGCTATAGGTTAAAGTAAGCCTTAGGACAGCAACAATGTAGAGGACCTGACCCTTAGAAACTTACAAGTAAGCTGGAATCTTCAAAAGTTCCAATCTTTATAAGTAAAAAGATTTATTAAAATGAATAACCAAGTGTTTTAATTGACATCAGAAGATCAAACAAATAAACCCTGAGAACATAGATAAAAGATAAATAAAGATATGAGCAGAACTTAATACAACAGCAAACGTATAAAATTGGGGTGATTTAGTAAGTCCAAAGAATATTCTTTGAAAAGATTGAAAAGACACACTTTGATTAAGGAAAACAAAAACGTAAGTAAAGAATATACAGAAAGAGTCAGGACAAAGTTATAGCAGAGAATATATGAAATGCCAGTAAATTTGAACATTTCTGTAAAGGGGACCATTTCCTAGCTCCTAAAGTTTACCAAAACTGACACAAGAGGAAATCATTTAAGGTCATCATGTCTGTCCTTGGCATGCTCGGAACGCCCTGGCCTCAGAATGCAGCATCTGTAGTCCATGGTAACCTGCGGAGAGGGGGCGGGGCTCAGAGAGGTTGGAACACTGCCCTCACTGAGGGAGTGGGTGTGGCCAGCTCTGCTGTGACTGAACAAAGGCCAGGGGAGCATGTGGCCGAGGGCAGGGCCCTCAGTGCCCGGCAGGCCCAGTGGGGTGTCACAAGCTTTTACGCCCAGGCCAAAGGGCGCCTTCTTTGTCTGAACAGCTGCCCAAACACTCATCTTTCCACTCAGGCAGCCCTCTTACTTGAAGTGTGTGTGGAACCTGTCTGCGCAGTACACCTCACTGCACAGCTATCCATAGGTCTGGGCATCGTAGATTCTTGCCAGTTGACCGAAGTTCGCAGGCAGATAGGTCCCTGGGACACACGCGGAGAGGCTCCTGCCCGGGCCACACGCCGCCCACTACCCCAGCTCCAGATTGGGGGACGCACAGCAGCCCTGTCTGAGTCCCCTCCCTGTAAAGGGAGTATTGGACCAACACTTCTAGAAAACGGGGTCCTCGCGGGCAACTCATTGGAGGGACACAAATAAATCTTTGCCGACTTTCTGCTGAAACTTAGGAGCATTCACACCTAAGCCTCTTACAAGGTCAGCTGTTTAGCTAAACATGAGCTCGTGATCGAAATTTACACAATAATGAAGAGATCAGCTACAAGCGGAGACAATCAGCAAAAACAATCAATACCAGAATTAGATTCCCAAGGCCATCAATCAGATGTGGGAATAATCAGGTGCAACGCAGGATATATACAGAAAACTGGAACTGAAACAAGAAACAAGGATGTTTTCAAAGTCTGGTAGGATCTCTCAAACATTTTTAAAGTACATGTCATTGATAAAGCTAAATACTCAAAGGTTGTGTAATACAACAGATTAATCATTGAGAAGAGTGAAATTATGCTGTTTTGAAAACTATGGCAGGTCAGATTTTCTGCCTAATTATATAAGAAGATTTCTCTAAAACATACACATTATTTCAAAGACTTATTGGCTGTGAAATAAGTTAAGGGTATTTCAAATGGCCTGTCTGCATTGAAATGTGCTTTGTAGGGAATCACAGAAAGTCGAGGGGAAAATATGTCAATATATACATTGCTATAGGTTGAACTAAGCCTTAAGACAGCAACAATGTAGAGGACCTGACACTTAGAAGCTTACATGTAAGCTGGAATCTTCAAAAGTTCAAGTCTTTATATGTAAAAATTTTTATTAAAATGAATAACCAAGTGTTTTAATTGACATCAGAAGATCAAACCAATATACCCTGAGAACATAGATAAAAGATAAATAAAGATATGAGCAGAACTTAATAAAATAGCAAACGTATAAAATTGAGGTGATTTAGTAAGTCCAAAGAATATTCTTTGAAAAGATTGAAAAGACACACTTTGATTAAGGAAAACAAAAACATAAGTAAAGAATATACAGAAAGAGTCAGGACAATGCTATAGCAGAGAATATATGAAATGCCAGTAAATTTGAACATTTCTGTAAAGGGGACCATTTCCGAGCTCCTAAAGTTTACCAAAACTGACACAAGAGGAAATCATTTAAGGTCATCAGGTCTGCCCTTGGCATTCTCGGAACGCCCTGGCCTCAGAATGCAGCATCTGTAGTATATGGTAACCTGCGGAGAGGGGGCGGGGCTGAGGTAGGTTGGAACACTGCCCTCACAGAGGGAGTGAGTGTGGCCATCTCTGCTGTGACTGAACAAAGGGAAAGGGAGCAGGGGGTCCAGGGCAGGGCCCTCAGGTCCCGGCAGGCCCAGTGGGGTGTCACAAGCATTTAGGCCCAGGCCAAAGGGCGCTTTCTTTGTCTGAACAGCTGCCCAAACTCTCACCTTTCCACTCAGGCCGCCCTCTTACTTGAAGTGTGTGTGGAACTTGTCCATGCAGTACACCTCGCTGCACAGCTAACCATAGGTCTGGGCATCGTAGCTTCCTGCCAGTTGACCGAAGTTCACAGGCAGATGGGTCCCTGGGACACACGCGGAGAGACTCCTGCCCGGGCCACAGGCTGCCCACTGCCCCACCCCCAGATCGGGGACCGCAAAGCATCCCTGTCCAAGTCCCCTGCCTCTAGAGGGAATATTGGACCAACACTTCTAGAAACAGTTGTCCTCCCGGGCAACTAATTGGAGGGACACAAATAAATCTTTGCCGACTTTCTGCTGAAACTTAGGAGCATTCACACCTAAGCCTCTTACAAGGTCAGCTGTTTAGCTAAAAATGAGCTCGTGATCGAAATTTACACAATAATTAAGAGATCAGCTACAAGGGGAGACAATCAGCAAAAACAATCAATACCAGATTTAGATTCCCAAGGCCATCCATCAGATGTTGGAATAATCAGGTGCAACGCAGGATATATACAAAAAACTGGAACTGAAACAAGAAACAAGGATGTTTTCAAAGTTGGTATGATCTCTAAAACATTTTTAAAGTACATGTCATTGATAAAGCTAAATACTCAAAGTTTGTGTAATACAACAGATTAATCATTGAGAAGAGTGTAATTATGCTGTTTTGAAAACTATGGCAGGTCAGATTTTCTGCCTAATTATATAAGAAGATTTATCTAAAACATACACATTATTTCAAAGACTTATTGGCTGTGAAATAAGTTAAGGGTATTTCAAATGGCTTGTCTGCAATGAAAGGTGCTATGTAGGGAATCACAGAAAGTCGAGGGGAAAATATGTCAATATATACATTGATATAGGTTGAACTAAGCCTTTTGACAGCAACAATGTAGAGGACCTGACCCTTAGAAGCTTACAAGTAAGCTGGAATCTTCAAAAGTTCCAATATTTATAAGTAAAAAGATTTATTAAAATGAATAACCAAGTGTTTTAATTGACATCAGAAGATCAAACCAATAAACCCTGAGAACATAGATAAAATATAAATAAAGATATGAGCAGAAATTAATAAAACAGCAAACGTATAAAATTGAGGTGATTTAGTAAGTCCAAAGAATATTCTTTGAAAAGATTGAGAAGACACACTTTGATTAAGGAAAACAAAAACGTAAGTAAAGAATATCCAGAAAGAGACAGGACAAAGTTATAGCAGAGAATATATGAAATGCCAGTAAATTTGAATATTTCTGTAAAGGGGACCATTTCCTAGCTCCTAAAGTTTACCAAAACTGACACAAGAGGAAATAATTTAAGGTCATCAGGTCTGCCCTTGGCATTCTCGGAACGCCCTGGCCTCAGAATTCAGCATCTGTAGTCCATGGTAACCTGCGGAGAGGGGGCGGGTCTGAGTGTGGTTGGAACACTGCCCTCACTGAGGGAGTGGGTGTGGCCATCTCTGCTGTGACTGAACAATGGCAGGGTAGCAGGGGTCCCAGGGAAGGGCCCTCAGAGCCCAGCAGGCCCAGTGTGGTGTCACAAGCATTTAGGCCCAGACCAAAGGGCGCCTTCTTTGTCTGAAGAGCTGCCAAAACTCTCACCTTTCCACTCAGGCCGCCCTCTTACTTGAAGTGTGTTTGGAAGCTGTCCACGCAGTACACTTCGCTACACAGCTAACCATAGGTCTTGCCATCGTAGCTTCCTGCCATGTGACCGAAGTTCGCAGGATGATGGGTCCCTGGGACACACACGGAGAGGCTCCTGCCCGGGCCACAGGCCGCCGACTGCCCCAGCCCCAGTTCAGCGGCCGAAAATCAGCCCTGTCTGAGTCTCCTGCCTCTAGAAGGAGTATTGGACCAACACTTCTAGAAAATGGGGTCCTCACGGGCAACTCATTGGAGGGACAGAAATAAATCTTTGCCGACTTTCTGCTGAAACTTAGGAGCGTTCACACCTAAGCCTCTTACAAGGTCAGCTCTTTAGCTAAACATGAGCTCATTATCGAAATTTACACAATAATGAAGTGATCAGCTACAAGGGGAGACAATCAGCAAAAACAATCAATACCAGAATTAGATTCCCAAGGCCATCCATCAGATGTTGGAATAATCAGGTGCAAGGCAGGATATATACATAACACTGGAACTGAAACAAGAAACAAGGGTGTTTTCAAATTCTGGTACGATCTCTAAAACATTTTTAAAGTACATGTCATTGATAAAGCTAAATACTCAAAGGTTGTGTAATACAACAGATTAATCATTGAGAAGAGTGAAATTATGCTGTTTTGAAAATTATGGCAGGTGAGATTTTCTTCCTAATTATATAAGAAGATTTCTCTAAAACATACACATTATTTCAAAGACTTATTGGCTGTGAAATAAGTTAAGGGTATTTCAAATGGCCTGTCTGCATTGAAATGTGCTTTGTAGGGAATCACAGAAAGTCGAGGGGAAAATATGTCAATATATACATTGCTATAGGTTGAACTAAGCCTTAGGACAGCAACCATGTAGAGGACCTGACACTTAGAAACTTACAAGTAAGCTGGAATCTTCAAAAGTTCAAGTCTTTATATGTAAAAAGTTTTATTAAAATGAATAACCAAGTGTTTTAATTGACATCAGAAGATCAAACCAATAGACCCTGAGAACATAGATAAAAGATAAATAAAAATATGGGCAGAACTTAATAAAATAGCAAACGTATAAAATTGAGGTGACTTAGTATGTCCAAAGAATATTCTTTGAAAAGATTGAAAAGACACACTTTGATTAAGGAAAACAAAAACATAAGTAAAGAATATACAGAAAGAGTCAGGACAATGCTATAGCAGAGAATATATGAAATGCCAGTAAATTTGAACATTTCTGTAAAGGGGACCATTTCCTAGCTCCTAAACTTTACCAAAACTGACACAAGAGGAAAACATTTAAGGTCATCAGGTCTGCCCTTGGCATTCTCGGAACGCCCTGGCCTCAGAATGTAGCATCTGTAGTATATGGTAACCTGCGGAGAGGGGGCGGGGCTGAGGTAGGTTGGAACACTGCCCTCACAGAGGGAGTGAGTGTGGCCATCTCTGCTGTGACTGAACAAAGGGAAAGGGAGCAGGGGGTCCAGGGCAGGGCCCTCAGGTCCCGGCAGGCCCAGTGGGGTGTCACAAGCATTTAGGCCCAGGTCAAAGGGCACTTTCTTTGTCTGAACAGCTACCCAAACTCTCACCTTTCCACTCAGGCCGCCCTCTTACTTGAAGTGTGTGTGGAACCTGTCCATGCAGTACACCTCGCTGCACAGCTAACCATAGGTCTGGGCATCGTAGCTTCCTGCCAGTTGACTGAAGTTCGCAGGCAGATGGGTCCCTGGGACACACGCGGAGAGACTCCTGCCCGGGCCACAGGCTGCCCACTGCCCCACCCCCAGATCGGGGGCCGCAAAGCAGCCCTGTCTAAGTCCCCTGCCTCTAGAGGGAATATTGGAACAACACTTCTAGAAATAGTTGTCCTACCGGGCAACTAATTGGAGGGACACAAATAAATCTTTGCCGACTTTCTGCTGAAACTTAGGCCCATTCACACCTAAGCCTCTTACAAGGTCAGCTGTTTAGCTAAACATGAGCTCGTGATCGAAATTTACACAATAATTAAGAGATCAGCTACAAGGGGAGACAATCAGCAAAAACAATCAATACCAGAATTAGATTCCCAATGCCATCCATCAGATGTTGGAATAATCAGGTGCAACGCAGGATATATACATAAAACAGGAACTGAATCAAGAAACAAGGATGTTTTCAAAGTTGGTACGATCTCTAAAACATTTTTAAAGTACATGTCATTGATAAAGCTAAATACTCAATGTTTGTGTAATACAACAGATTAATCATTGAGAAGAGTGTAATTATGCTGTTTTGAAAACTATGGCAGGTCAGATTTTCTGCCTAATTATATAAGAAGATTTATCTAAAACATACACATTATTTCAAAGACTTATTGGCTGTGAAATAAGTTAAGGGTATTTCAAATGGCTTGTCTGCAATGAAAGGTGCTATGTAGGGAATCACAGAAAGTCGAGGGGAAAATATGTCAATATATACATTGATATAGGTTGAACTAAGCCTTAGGACAGCAACAATGTAGAGGACCTGACCCTTAGAAGCTTACAAGTAAGCTGGAATCTTCAAAAGTTCAAATATTTATAAGTAAAAAGATTTATTAAAATGAATAACCAAGTGTTTTAATTGACATCAGAAGATCAAACCAATAAACCCTGAGAACATAGATAAAAGATAAATAAAGATATGAGCAGAACTTAATACAACAGCAAACGTATAAAATTGAGGTGATTTAGTAAGTCTAAAGAATATTCTTTGAAAAGATTGAGAAGACACACTTTGATTACGGAAAACAAAAACGTAAGTAAAGAATATCCAGAAAGAGACAGGACAAAGTTATAGGAGAGAATATATGAAATGCCAGTAAATTTGAATATTTCTGTAAAGGGGACCATTTCCTAGCTCCTAAAGTTTACCAAAACTGACACAAGAGGAAATCATTTAAGGTCATCAGGTCTGCCCTTGGCATTCTCGGAACGCCCTGGCCTCAGAATTCAGCATCTGTAGTCCATGGTAACCTGCGGAGAGGGGGCGGGTCTGAGTGTGGTTGGAACACTGCCCTCACTGAGGGAGTGGGTGTGGCCATCTCTGCTGTGACTGAACAATGGCAGGGGAGCAGGGGTCCCAGGGAAGGGCCCTCAGAGCCCAGCAGGCCCAGTGTGGTGTCACAAGCATTTAGGCCCAGACCAAAGGGCGCCTTCTTTGTCTGAAGAGCTGCCCAAACTCTCACCTTTCCACTCAGGCCGCCCTCTTACTTGAAGTGTGTTTGGAAGCTGTCCGCGCAGTACACTTCGCTACACAGCTAACCATAGGTCTGGGCATCGTAGCTTCCTGGCAGGTGACCGAAGTTCGCAGGCATATGAGTCCCTGGGACACACGCGGAGAGGATCCTGCCCGGTCCACAGGCCGCCCACTGCCACAGCCCCAGATCAGGGGCCGCAAAGCAGCCCTGTCTGAGTCCCCTGCCTCTGGAGGGAGTATTGTACCAACACTTCTAGAAATAGGTGTCGTCGCGGGCAACTCATTGGAGGGACACAAATAAATCTTTGCCGACTTTCTGCTGAAACTTAGGAGCGTTCACACCTAAGCCTCTTACAAGGTCAGCTGTTTAGCTAAACATGAGCTCATGATCTAAATTTACACAATAATGAAGAGATCAGCTACAAGGGGAGACAATCAGCACAAACAATCAATACCAGAATTAGATTCCCAAGGCCATCCATCAGATGTTGGAATAATCAGGTGCAAGGCAGGATATATACATAAAACTGGAACTGAAACAAGAAACAAGGATGTTTTCAAAGTCTGGTACGATTTCTAAAACATTTTTAAAGTACATGTCATTGATAAAGCTAAATACTCAAAGGTTGTGTAATCCAACAGATTAATCATTGAGAAGAGTGAAATTATGCTGTTTTGAAAACTATGGCAGGTCAGATTTTCTGCCTTATTATCTAAGAAGATTTATCTAAAACATACACAATATTTTAAAGACTTATTGGCTGTGAAATAAGTTAAGGGTATTTCAAATGGCTTGTCTGCAATGAAAGGTGCTATGTAGGGAATCACAGAAAGTCGAGGGGAAAATATGTCAATATATACATTGCTATAGGTGAACTAAGCCTTAGGACAGCAACAATGTAGAGGACCTGACCCTTAGAAGCTTACAAGTAAGATGGAATCTTCAAAAGTTCAAATCTTTATAAGTAAAAAGATTTATTAAAATGAATAACCAAGTGTTTTACTTGACATCAGAAGATCAAACCAATAAACCCTGAGAACATAGATAAAAGATAAATAAAGATATGAGCAGAACTTAATACAACAGCAAACGTATAAAATTGAGGTGATTTAGTAAGTCCAAAGAATATTCTTTGAAAAGATTGAAAAGACACACTTTGATTAAGAAAACAAAAACATAACTAAAAAATATACAGAAAGAGTCAGAACAATGTTATAGCAGAGAATATATGAAATGCCAGTAAATTTGAACATTTCTGTAAAGGGGACCATTTCCTAGCTCCTAAAGTTTACCAAAATTGACACAAGAGGAAGTAATTTAAGGTCATCATGTCTGCCCTTGGCATTCTCGGAACGCCCTGGCCTCAGAATGCAGCATCTGTAGTCCATGGTAAACTGCGGAGAGGGGGTGGGGCTGAGGGAGGTTGGAACACTGCCCTCACTGAGGGAGTGGGTGTGGCCATCTCTGCTGTGACTGAACAAAGGCAGTGGAGCAGGGGGCCCAAGGCAGGGCCCTCAGAGCACGGCAGGCCCAGTGGGTTGTCACAAGCATTTAGGCCCAGGGCAAAGGGTGCCTTCTTTGTCTGAGCTGCTGCCCAATCTCTCACCTTTCCACTCAGGCCGCCCTCTTACTTGAAGAGTGTGTGGAAGCTGTCCGCGCAGTACACCTCGCTGCACAGCTAACCATAGGAATGGGCATCGTAGCTTCCTGCCAGGTGACCGAAGTTCGCAGGTAGATCGGTCCCTGGGACACACGCGGAGAGGCTCCTGCCCGGGCCACAGGCCGCCCACTGCCCCAGCCGCAGATCGGGGTCCGCAAAACAGCCCTGTCTGAGTCCCCTGCCTCTAGAGGGAGTATTGGACCAACACTTCTAGAAAATGGGGTCCTCGCAGGAAACTCATTTGAGGGACACAAATAAATCTTTGCCGACATTCTGCTGAAACTTAGGAGCGTTCACACCTAACCCTCTTACAAGGTCAGCTGTTTAGCTAAACATGAGCTCATGATCTAAATTTACACAATAATGAAGAGATCAGCTACAAGGGGAGACAATCAGCAAAAACAATCAATACCATAATTAGATTCCCAAAGCCATCCATCAGATGTTGGAATAATCAGGTGCAAGGCAGGATATATACAGAAAACTGGAACTGAAACAAGAAACAAGGATGTTTTCAAAGTCTGGTAGGATCTCTAAAACATTTTTAAAGTACATGTCATTGATAAAGCTAACTACTCAAAGGTTGTGTAATACAACAGATTAATCATTGAGAAGAGTGTAATTATGCTGTTTTGAAAACTATGGCAGGTCAGATTTTCTGCCTAATTATATAAGAAGATTTATCTAAAACATACACATTATTTCAAAGACTTATTGGCTGTGAAATAAGTTAAGGGTATTTCAAATGGCTTGTCTGCAATGAAAGGTGCTATGTAGGGAATCACAGAAAGTCGAGGGGAAAATATGTCAATATATACATTGATATAGGTTGAACTAAGCCTTTTGACAGCAACAATGTAGAGGACCTGACCCTTAGAAGCTTACAAGTAAGCTGGAATCTTCAAAAGTTCCAATATTTATAAGTAAAAAGATTTATTAAAATGAATAACCAAGTGTTTTAATTGACATCAGAAGATCAAACCAATAAACCCTGAGAACATAGATAAAATATAAATAAAGATATGAGCAGAAATTAATAAAACAGCAAACGTATAAAATTGAGGTGATTTAGTAAGTCCAAAGAATATTCTTTGAAAAGATTGAGAAGACACACTTTGATTAAGGAAAACAAAAACGTAAGTAAAGAATATCCAGAAAGAGACAGGACAAAGTTATAGCAGAGAATATATGAAATGCCAGTAAATTTGAATATTTCTGTAAAGGGGACCATTTCCTAGCTCCTAAAGTTTACCAAAACTGACACAAGAGGAAATAATTTAAGGTCATCAGGTCTGCCCTTGGCATTCTCGGAACGCCCTGGCCTCAGAATTCAGCATCTGTAGTCCATGGTAACCTGCGGAGAGGGGGCGGGTCTGAGTGTGGTTGGAACACTGCCCTCACTGAGGGAGTGGGTGTGGCCATCTCTGCTGTGACTGAACAAAGGCAGGGTAGCAGGGGTCCCAGGGAAGGGCCCTCAGAGCCCAGCAGGCCCAGTGTGGTGTCACAAGCATTTAGGCCCAGACCAAAGGGCGCCTTCTTTGTCTGAAGAGCTGCCCAAACTCTCACCTTTCCACTCAGGCCGCCCTCTTACTTGAAGTGTGTTTGGAAGCTGTCCACGCAGTACACTTCGCTACACAGCTAACCATAGGTCTGGGCATCGTAGCTTCCTGCCATGTGACCGAAGTTCGCAGGATGATGGGTCCCTGGGACACACACGGAGAGGCTCCTGCCCGGGCCACAGGCCGCCCACTGCCCCAGCCCCAGTTCAGCGGCCGAAAATCAGCCCTGTCTGAGTCTCCTGCCTCTAGAAGGAGTATTGGACCAACACTTCTAGAAAATGGGGTCCTCACGGGCAACTCATTGGAGGGACAGAAATAAATCTTTGCCGACTTTCTGCTGAAACTTAGGAGCGTTCACACCTAAGCCTCTTACAAGGTCAGCTCTTTAGCTAAACATGAGCTCATTATCGAAATTTACACAGTAATGAAGTGATCAGCTACAAGGGGAGACAATCAGCAAAAACAATCAATACCAGAATTAGATTCCCAAGGCCATCCATCAGATGTTGGAATAATCAGGTGCAAGGCAGGATATATACATAACACTGGAACTGAAACAAGAAACAAGGGTGTTTTCAAATTCTGGTACGATCTCTAAAACATTTTTAAAGTACATGTCATTGATAAAGCTAAATACTCAAAGGTTGTGTAATACAACAGATTAATCATTGAGAAGAGTGAAATTATGCTGTTTTGAAAATTATGGCAGGTGAGATTTTCTTCCTAATTATATAAGAAGATTTCTCTAAAACATACACATTATTTCAAAGACTTATTGGCTGTGAAATAAGTTAAGGGTATTTCAAATGGCCTGTCTGCATTGAAATGTGCTTTGTAGGGAATCACAGAAAGTCGAGGGGAAAATATGTCAATATATACATTGCTATAGGTTGAACTAAGCCTTAGGACAGCAACCATGTAGAGGACCTGACACTTAGAAACTTACAAGTAAGCTGGAATCTTCAAAAGTTCAAGTCTTTATATGTAAAAAGTTTTATTAAAATGAATAACCAAGTGTTTTAATTGACATCAGAAGATCAAACCAATAGACCCTGAGAACATAGATAAAAGATAAATAAAAATATGGGCAGAACTTAATAAAATAGCAAACGTATATAATTGAGGTGACTTAGTAAGTCCAAAGAATATTCTTTGAAAAGATTGAAAAGACACACTTTGATTAAGGAAAACAAAAACATAAGTAAAGAATATACAGAAAGAGTCAGGACAATGCTATAGCAGAGAATATATGAAATGCCAGTAAATTTGAACATTTCTGTAAAGGGGACCATTTCCTAGCTCCTAAACTTTACCAAAACTGACACAAGAGGAAAACATTTAAGGTCATCAGGTCTGCCCTTGGCATTCTCGGAACGCCCTGGCCTCAGAATGTAGCATCTGTAGTATATGGTAACCTGCGGAGAGGGGGCGGGGCTGAGGTAGGTTGGAACACTGCCCTCACAGAGGGAGTGAGTGTGGCCATCTCTGCTGTGACTGAACAAAGGGAAAGGGAGCAGGGGGTCCAGGGCAGGGCCCTCAGGTCCCGGCAGGCCCAGTGGGGTGTCACAAGCATTTAGGCCCAGGTCAAAGGGCACTTTCTTTGTCTGAACAGCTACCCAAACTCTCACCTTTCCACTCAGGCCGCCCTCTTACTTGAAGTGTGTGTGGAACCTGTCCATGCAGTACACCTCGCTGCACAGCTAACCATAGGTCTGGGCATCGTAGCTTCCTGCCAGTTGACTGAAGTTCGCAGGCAGATGGGTCCCTGGGACACACGCGGAGAGACTCCTGCCCGGGCCACAGGCTGCCCACTGCCCCACCCCCAGATCGGGGGCCGCAAAGCAGCCCTGTCTAAGTCCCCTGCCTCTAGAGGGAATATTGGAACAACACTTCTAGAAATAGTTGTCCTACCGGGCAACTAATTGGAGGGACACAAATAAATCTTTG
This sequence comes from Mesoplodon densirostris, assembly GCF_025265405.1. Classification (NCBI taxonomy): domain Eukaryota; kingdom Metazoa; phylum Chordata; class Mammalia; order Artiodactyla; family Ziphiidae; genus Mesoplodon; species Mesoplodon densirostris. The sequence continues at coordinate 96,089,242 of NC_082666.1, forward strand.
CCGACTTTCTGCTGAAACTTAGGCCCATTCACACCTAAGCCTCTTACAAGGTCAGCTGTTTAGCTAAACATGAGCTCGTGATCGAAATTTACACAATAATTAAGAGATCAGCTACAAGGGGAGACAATCAGCAAAAACAATCAATACCAGAATTAGATTCCCAATGCCATCCATCAGATGTTGGAATAATCAGGTGCAACGCAGGATATATACATAAAACAGGAACTGAATCAAGAAACAAGGATGTTTTCAAAGTTGGTACGATCTCTAAAACATTTTTAAAGTACATGTCATTGATAAAGCTAAATACTCAATGTTTGTGTAATACAACAGATTAATCATTGAGAAGAGTGTAATTATGCTGTTTTGAAAACTATGGCAGGTCAGATTTTCTGCCTAATTATATAAGAAGATTTATCTAAAACATACACATTATTTCAAAGACTTATTGGCTGTGAAATAAGTTAAGGGTATTTCAAATGGCTTGTCTGCAATGAAAGGTGCTATGTAGGGAATCACAGAAAGTCGAGGGGAAAATATGTCAATATATACATTGATATAGGTTGAACTAAGCCTTAGGACAGCAACAATGTAGAGGACCTGACCCTTAGAAGCTTACAAGTAAGCTGGAATCTTCAAAAGTTCCAATATTTATAAGTAAAAAGATTTATTAAAATGAATAACCAAGTGTTTTAATTGACATCAGAAGATCAAACCAATAAACCCTGAGAACATAGATAAAAGATAAATAAAGATATGAGCAGAACTTAATACAACAGCAAACGTATAAAATTGAGGTGATTTAGTAAGTCCAAAGAATATTCTTTGAAAAGATTGAGAAGACACACTTTGATTACGGAAAACAAAAACGTAAGTAAAGAATATCCAGAAAGAGACAGGACAAAGTTATAGGAGAGAATATATGAAATGCCAGTAAATTTGAATATTTCTGTAAAGGGGACCATTTCCTAGCTCCTAAAGTTTACCAAAACTGACACAAGAGGAAATCATTTAACGTCATCAGGTCTGCCCTTGGCATTCTCGGAACGCCCTGGCCTCAGAATTCAGCATCTGTAGTCCATGGTAACCTGCGGAGAGGGGGCGGGTCTGAGTGTGGTTGGAACACTGCCCTCACTGAGGGAGTGGGTGTGGCCATCTCTGCTGTGACTGAACAATGGCAGGGGAGCAGGGGTCCCAGGGAAGGGCCCTCAGAGCCCAGCAGGCCCAGTGTGGTGTCACAAGCATTTAGGCCCAGACCAAAGGGCGCCTTCTTTGTCTGAAGAGCTGCCCAAAATCTCACCTTTCCACTCAGGCCGACCTCTTACTTGAAGTGTGTTTGGAAGCTGTCCGCGCAGTACACTTCGCTACACAGCTAACCATAGGTCTGGGCATCGTAGCTTCCTGGCAGGTGACCGAAGTTCGCAGGCATATGAGTCCCTGGGACACACCGGAGAGGATCCTGCCCGGTCCACAGGCCGCCCACTGCCACAGCCCCAGATCAGGGGCCGCAAAGCAGCCCTGTCTGAGTCCCCTGCCTCTGGAGGGAGTATTGTACCAACACTTCTAGAAATAGGTGTCGTCGCGGGCAACTCATTGGAGGGACACAAATAAATCTTTGCCGACTTTCTGCTGAAACTTAGGAGCGTTCACACCTAAGCCTCTTACAAGGTCAGCTGTTTAGCTAAACATGAGCTCATGATCTAAATTTACACAATAATGAAGAGATCAGCTACAAGGGGAGACAATCAGCACAAACAATCAATACCAGAATTAGATTCCCAAGGCCATCCATCAGATGTTGGAATAATCAGGTGCAAGGCAGGATATATACATAAAACTGGAACTGAAACAAGAAACAAGGATGTTTTCAAAGTCTGGTACGATCTCTAAAACATTTTTAAAGTACATGTCATTGATAAAGCTAAATACTCAAAGGTTGTGTAATCCAACAGATTAATCATTGAGAAGAGTGAAATTATGCTGTTTTGAAAACTATGGCAGGTCAGATTTTCTGCCTTATTATCTAAGAAGATTTATCTAAAACATACACAATATTTTAAAGACTTATTGGCTGTGAAATAAGTTAAGGGTATTTCAAATGGCTTGTCTGCAATGAAAGGTGCTATGTAGGGAATCACAGAAAGTCGAGGGGAAAATATGTCAATATATACATTGCTATAGGTGAACTAAGCCTTAGGACAGCAACAATGTAGAGGACCTGACCCTTAGAAGCTTACAAGTAAGATGGAATCTTCAAAAGTTCAAATCTTTATAAGTAAAAAGATTTATTAAAATGAATAACCAAGTGTTTTACTTGACATCAGAAGATCAAACCAATAAACCCTGAGAACATAGATAAAAGATAAATAAAGATATGAGCAGAACTTAATACAACAGCAAACGTATAAAATTGAGGTGATTTAGTAAGTCCAAAGAATATTCTTTGAAAAGATTGAAAAGACACACTTTGATTAAGAAAACAAAAACATAACTAAAGAATATACAGAAAGAGTCAGAACAATGTTATAGCAGAGAATATATGAAATGCCAGTAAATTTGAACATTTCTGTAAAGGGGACCATTTCCTAGCTCCTAAAGTTTACCAAAATTGACACAAGAGGAAGTAATTTAAGGTCATCATGTCTGCCCTTGGCATTCTCGGAACGCCCTGGCCTCAGAATGCAGCATCTGTAGTCCATGGTAAACTGCGGAGAGGGGGTGGGGCTGAGGGAGGTTGGAACACTGCCCTCACTGAGGGAGTGGGTGTGGCCATCTCTGCTGTGACTGAACAAAGGCAGTGGAGCAGGGGGCCCAAGGCAGGGCCCTCAGAGCACGGTAGGCCCAGTGGGTTGTCACAAGCATTTAGGCCCAGGGCAAAGGGTGCCTTCTTTGTCTGAGCTGCTGCCCAATCTCTCACCTTTCCACTCAGGCCGCCCTCTTACTTGAAGAGTGTGTGGAAGCTGTCCGCGCAGTACACCTCGCTGCACAGCTAACCATAGGAATGGGCATCGTAGCTTCCTGCCAGGTGACCGAAGTTCGCAGGTAGATCGGTCCCTGGGACACACGCGGAGAGGCTCCTGCCCGGGCCACAGGCCGCCCACTGCCCCAGCCGCAGATCGGGGTCCGCAAAACAGCCCTGTCTGAGTCCCCTGCCTCTAGAGGGAGTATTGGACCAACACTTCTAGAAAATGGGGTCCTCGCAGGAAACTCATTTGAGGGACACAAATAAATCTTTGCCGACATTCTGCTGAAACTTAGGAGCGTTCACACCTAACCCTCTTACAAGGTCAGCTGTTTAGCTAAACATGAGCTCATGATCTAAATTTACACAATAATGAAGAGATCAGCTACAAGGGGAGACAATCAGCAAAAATAATCAATACCATAATTAGATTCCCAAAGCCATCCATCAGATGTTGGAATAATCAGGTGCAAGGCAGGATATATACAGAAAACTGGAACTGAAACAAGAAACAAGGATGTTTTCAAAGTCTGGTAGGATCTCTAAAACATTTTTAAAGTACATGTCATTGATAAAGCTAACTACTCAAAGGTTGTGTAATACAACAGATTAATCATTGAGAAGAGTGAAATTATGCTGTTTCGAAAACTATGGCAGGTCAGATTTTCTGCCTAATTATATAAGAAGATTTCTCTAAAACATACACATTATTTCAAAGAGTTATTGGCTGTGAAATAACTTAAGGGTATTTCAAATGGCTTGTCTGCAATGAAAGGTGCTATGTAGGGAATCACAGAAAGTCGAGGGGAAAATATGTCAATATATACATTGCTATAGGTTAAAGTAAGCCTTAGGACAGCAACAATGTAGAGGACCTGACCCTTAGAAACTTACAAGTAAGCTGGAATCTTCAAAAGTTCCAATCTTTATAAGTAAAAAGATTTATTAAAATGAATAACCAAGTGTTTTAATTGACATCAGAAGATCAAACAAATAAACCCTGAGAACATAGATAAAAGATAAATAAAGATATGAGCAGAACTTAATACAACAGCAAACGTATAAAATTGGGGTGATTTAGTAAGTCCAAAGAATATTCTTTGAACAGATTGAAAAGACACACTTTGATTAAGGAAAACAAAAACGTAAGTAAAGAATATACAGAAAGAGTCAGGACAAAGTTATGGCAGAGAATATATGAAATGCCAGTAAATTTGAACATTTCTGTAAAGGGGACCATTTCCTAGCTCCTAAAGTTTACCAAAACTGACACAAGAGGAAATCATTTAAGGTCATCATGTCTGTCCTTGGCATGCTCGGAACGCCCTGGCCTCAGAATGCAGCATCTGTAGTCCATGGTAACCTGCGGAGAGGGGGCGGGGCTCAGCGAGGTTGGAACACTGCCCTCACTGAGGGAGTGGGTGTGGCCAGCTCTGCTGTGACTGAACAAAGGCCAGGGGAGCATGTGGCCGAGGGCAGGGCCCTCAGTGCCCGGCAGGCCCAGTGGGGTGTCACAAGCTTTTACGCCCAGGCCAAAGGGCGCCTTCTTTGTCTGAACAGCTGCCCAAACACTCATCTTACCACTCAGGCCGCCCTCTTACTTGAAGTGTGTGTGGAACCTGTCCACGCAGTACACCTCGCTGCACAGCTAACCATAGGTCTGGGCATCGTAGATTCCTGCCAGGTGACCGAAGTTCGCAGGCAGATGTGTCCCTGGGACACACGCTGAGAGGCTCCTGCCTGGGCCACAGGCCGCCCACTACCCCAGCCCCAGATTGGGGGCCGCGCAGCAGCCCTGTCTGAGTCCTCTGCCTGTAGAGGGAGTATTGGACCAACACATCTAGAAAACGGGGTCCTCGCGGGCAACTCATTGGAGGGACACAAATAAATCTTTGCCGACTTTCTGCTGAAACTTTGAGGCGTTCACACCTAAGCCCCTTACAAGCTCAGCTGTTTAGCTAAACATGATCTCGTGATCGAAATTTACACAATAATGAAGAGATCAGCTACAAGGGGAGAAAATCAGCAAAAACAATCAATACCAGAATTAGATTCCCAAGGCCATCCATCAGATGTTGGAACAATCAGGTGCAAGGCAGGATATATACATAAAACTGGAACTGAAAGAAGAAACCAGGATGTTTTCAAAGTCTAGTACGATCTCTAAAACATTTTTAAAGTACATGTCATTGATAAAGCTAAATACTCAAAGGTTGTGTAATACAACAGATTAATCATTGAGAAGAGTGAAATTATGCTGTTTTGAAAACTATGGCAGGTCAGATTTTCTGCCTAATTATATAAGAAGATTTCTCTAAAACCTACACATTATTTCAAAGACTTATTGGCTGTGAAATAAGTTAAGGGTATTTCAAATGGCTTGTCTGCAATGAAAGGTGCTATGTAGGGAATCACAGAAAGTCGAGGGGAAAATATGTCAATATATACATTGCTATATGTTGAACTAAGCCTTAGGACAGCAACAATGTAGAGCACCTGACACTTAGAAACTTGCAAGTAAGCTAGAATCTTCAAAAGTTCAAATCTTTATAAGTAAAAAGATTTATTAAAATGAATAACCAAGTGTTTTAATTGACATCAGAAGATCAAACAAATAAACCCTGAGAACATAGATAAAAGATAAATAAAGATATGAGCAGAACTTAATACAACAGGAAAAGTATAAAATTGAGGTGAATTGGTAAGTCCAAAGAATATTCTTTGAAAAGATTGAAAAGACACACTTTGATTAAGGAAAACAAAAACATAAGTAAAGAATATACAGAAAGAGTCAGGACAATGTTATAGCAGAGAATATATGAAATGACAGTAAATTTGAACATTTCTGTAAAGGGGACCATTTCCTAGCTCCTAAAGTTTACCAAAACTGACACAAGTGGAAGTCATTTAAGGTCTTCATGTCTGCCCTTGGCATTCTCGGAACGCCCTGGCCTCAGAATGCAGCAACTGTAGTCCATGGTAACCTGCGGAGAGGGGGCGGGGCTGAGGGAGGTTGGAACACTGCCCTCACTGAGGGACTGGGTGTGGCCATCTCTGCTGTGACTGAACAAAGGGAAGGGGAGCATGGGGCCGAGGGCAGGGCCCTCAGAGACCGGCAGGCCCAGTGGGGTGTCACAAGCATTTAGGCCCAGGCCAAAGGGCGCCTTCTTTGTCTGAACAGCTGCCCAAACTCTCACCTTTCCACTCAGGCCGCCCTCTTACTTGAAGTGTGTGTGGAACCAGTCCAAGCAGTACACCTCGATGCACAGCTAACCATAGGTCTGGGCATCGTAGCTTCCTGTCAGGTGACCGAAGTTCGCAGGTAGATGGGTCCCTGGGAAACACGCGGAGAGGCTCCTGCCCGGTCCACAGGCCACCCACTACCCCAGGCCCAGATTGAGGCCACAGAGCAGCCCAGTCTGAGTCCCCTCCCTCTAGAGGGAGTATTGGACCAACATTTCTAGAAAACGGAGTCCTCGCGGGCAACTCATTGGAGGGACACAAATTAATCTTTGCCGACTTTCTGCTGAAACTTAGGAGCATTCACACCTAAGCCTCTTAAAAGGTCATCTGTTTAGCTAAACATGAGCTCATGATCTAAATTTACACAATAATGAAGAGATCAGCTAAAAGGGGAGACAATCCGCAAAAACAATCAATACCAGAATTAGATTTCCAAGGCCATCCATCAGATGTTGGAATAATCAGGTGCAAGGCAGGATATATACATAAAACTGGAACTGAAATAAGAAACCAGGATGTTTTCAAAGTCTGGTAGGATCTCTAAAACATTTTTAAAGTACATGTCATTGATAAAGCTAAATACTCAAAGTTTGTGTAATACAACAGATTAATCATTGAGAAGAGTGTAATTATGCTGTTTTGAAAACTATGGCAGGTCAGATTTTCTGCCTAATTATATAAGAAGATTTATCTAAAACATACACATTATTTCAAAGACTTATTGGCTGTGAAATAAGTTAAGGGTATTTCAAATGGCTTGTCTGCAATGAAAGGTGCTATGTAGGGAATCACAGAAAGTCGAGGGGAAAATATGTCAATATATACATTGCTATAGGTTGAACTAAGCCTTAGGACAGCAACAATGTATTGGACCATACCCTTAGAAGCTTACAAGTAAGCTGGAATCTTCAAAAGTTCCAATATTTATAAGTAAAAAGATTTATTAAAATGAATAACCAAGTGTTTTAATTGACATCAGAAGATCAAACCAATAAACCCTGAGAACATAGATAAAAGATAAATAAAGATATGAGCAGAACTTAATACAACAGCAAACGTATAAAATTGAGGTGATTTAGTAAGTCCAAAGAATATTCTTTGAAAAGATTGAGAAGACACACTTTGATTAAGGAAAACAAAAACGTAAGTAAAGAATATCCAGAAAGAGACAGGACAAAGTTATAGCAGAGAATATATGAAATGCCAGTAAATTTGAATATTTCTGTAAAGGGGACCATTTCCTAGCTCCTAAAGTTTACCAAAACTGACACAAGAGGAAATCATTTAAGGTCATCAGGTCTGCCCTTGGCATTCTCGGAACGCCCTGGCCTCAGAATTCACCATCTGTAGTCCATGGTAACCTGCGGAGAGGGAGCGGGGCTGAGTGAGGTTGGAACACTGCCCTCACTGAGGGAGTGGGTGTGGCCATCTCTGCTGTGACTGAACAATGGCAGGGGAGCAGGGGTCCCAGGGAACGGCCCTCAGAGCCCAGCAGGCCCAGTGTGGTGTCACAAGCATTTAGGCCCAAACCAAAGGGCGCCTTCTTTGTCTGAAGAGCTGCCCAAACTCTCACCTTTCCACTCAGGCCGCCCTCTTACTTGAAGTGTGTTTGGAAGCTGTCCGCGCAGTACACTTCGCTACACAGCTAACCATAGGTCTGGGCATCGTATCTTCCTGGCAGGTGACCGAAGTTCGCAGGCATATGAGTCCCTGGGACCCACGCGGAGAGGCTCCTGCCCCGGCCACAGGCCGCCCACTGCCCCAGCCCCAGATCAGGGGCCGCAAAGCAGCCCTGTCTGAGTCCCCTGCCTCTGGAGGGAGTATTGTACCAACACTTCTAGAAATAGGTGTCGTCGCGGGCAACTCATTGGAGGGACACAAATAAATCTTTGCCGACTTTCTGCTGAAACTTAGGAGCGTTCACACCTAAGCCTCTTACAAGGTCAGCTGTTTAGCTAAACATGAGCTCATGATCTAAATTTACACAATAATGAAGAGATCAGCTACAAGGGGAGACAATCAGCACAAACAATCAATACCAGAATTAGATTCCCAAGGCCATCCATCAGATGTTGGAATAATCAGGTGCAAGGCAAGATATATACATAAAACTGGAACTGAAACAAGAAACAAGGATGTTTTCAAAGTCTGGTACGATCTCTAAAACATTTTTAAAGTACATGTCATTGATAAAGCTAAATACTCAAAGGTTGTGTAATCCAACAGATTAATCATTGAGAAGAGTGAAATTATGCTGTTTTGAAAACTATGGCAGGTCAGATTTTCTGCCTAATTATATAAGAAGATTTATCTAAAACATACACATTATTTCAAAGACTTATTGGCTGTGAAATAAGTTAACGGTATATCAAATGGCTTGTCTGCAATGAAAGGTGCTATGTAGGGAATCACAGAAAGTCAAGGGGAAAATATGTCAATATATACATTGCTATACGTAGAACTAAGCCTTAGGACAGCAACAATGTAGAGGACCTGACACTTAGAAACTTGCAAGTAAGCTGGAATCTTCAAAAGTTCAAATATTTATAAGTAAAAAGATTTATTAAAATGAATAACCAAGTGTTTTAATTGACATCAGAAGATCAAACCAATAAACCCTGAGAACATAGATAAAAGATAAATAAAGATATGAGCAGAACTTAATACAACAGCAAACGTATGAAATTGAGGTGATTTAGTAAGTCCAAAGAATATTCTTTGAAAGTTTGAAAAGACACACTTTGATTAAGGCAAACAAAAACATAAGTGAAGAATATACAGAAAGAATCAGGACAATGTTATAGCAGAGAATATATGAAATGCCAGTAAATTTGAACATTTCTGTAAAGGGGACCATTTCCTAGCTCCTAAAGTTTACCAAAACTGACACAAGAGGAAGTCATTTAAGGTCATCATGTCTACCCTTGGCATTCTCGGAACGCCCTGGCCTCAGAATGCAGCAACTGTAGTCCATGGTAACCTGCGGAGAGGGGGCGGGGCTGAGCGAGGTTGGAACACTGCCCTCACTGAGGGAGTGGGTGTGGCCAGCTCTGCTGTGACTGACAAAGTCCAGGGGAGCATGTGGCCGAGGGCAGGGCCCTCAGTGCCCGGCAGGCCCAGTGGGGTGTCACAAGCTTTTACGCCCAGGCCAAAAGGCGCCTTCTTTGTCTGTACAGCTGCCCAAACACTCATCTTACCACTCAGGCCGCCCTCTTACTTGAAGTGTGTGTGGAACCTGTCCACGCAGTACACCTCGCTGCACAGCTAACCATAGGTCTGGGCATCGTAGATTCCTGCCAGGTGACCGAAGTTCGCAGGCAGATGGTTCCCTGGGACACACGCGGAGAGGCTCCTGCCTGGGCCACAGGCCGCCAACTACCCCAGCCCCAGATTGGGGGCCACACAGCAGCCCTGTCTGAGTCCTCTGACTGTAGAGGGAGTATTGGACCAACACATCTAGAAAACGGGGTCCTCGCGGGCAACTCATTGGAGGGACACAAATAAATCTTTGCCGACTTTCTGCTGAAACTTTGGAGCGTTCACACCTAAGCCTCTTACAAGCTCAGCTGTTTAGCTAAACATGATCTCGTGATCGAAATTTACACAATAATGAAGAGATAAGCTACAAGGGGAGAAAATAAGCAAAAACAATCAATACCAGAATTAGATTCCCAAGGCCATCCATCAGATGTTGGAACAATCAGGTGCAAGGCAGGATATATACATAAAACTGGAACTGAAAGAAGAAACCAGGATGTTTTCAAAGTCTAGTACGATCTCTAAAACATTTTTAAAGTACATGTCATTGATAAAGCTAAATACTCAAAGGTTGTGTAATACAACAGATTAATCATTGAGAAGAGTGAAATTATGCTGTTTTGAAAACTATGGCAGGTCAGATTTTCTGCCTAATTATATAAGAAGATTTATCTAAAACCTACACATTATTTCAAAGACTTATTGGCTGTGAAATAAGTTAAGGGTATTTCAAATGGCTTGTCTGCAATGAAAGGTACTATCTAGGGAATCACAGAAAGTCGAGGGGAAAATATGTCAATATATACATTGCTATATGTTGAACTAAGCATTAGGACAGCAACAATGTAGAGCACCTGACACTTAGGAACTTGCAAGTAAGCTAGAATCTTCAAAAGTTCAAATCTTTATAAGTAAAAAGATTTATTAAAATGAATAACCAAGTGTTTTAATTGACATCAGAAGATCAAACCAATAAACCCTGAGAACATAGATAAAAGATAAATAAAGATATGAGCAGAACTTAATACAACAGCAAACGTATAAAATTGAGGTGATTTAGTAAGTCCAAAGAATATTCTTTGAAAAGATTGAGAAGACACACTTTGATTAAGGAAAACAAAAACGTAAGTAAAGAATATCCAGAAAGAGACAGGACAAAGTTATAGCAGAGAATATATGAAATGCCAGTAAATTTGAATATTTCTGTAAAGGGGACCATTTCCTAGCTCCTAAAGTTTACCAAAACTGACACAAGAGGAAATCATTTAAGGTCATCAGGTCTGCCCTTGGCATTCTCGGAACGCCCTGGCCTCAGAATTCACCATCTGTAGTCCATGGTAACCTGCGGAGAGGGAGCGGGGCTGAGTGAGGTTGGAACACTGCCCTCACTGAGGGAGTGGGTGTGGCCATCTCTGCTGTGACTGAACAATGGCAGGGGAGCAGGGGTCCCAGGGAACGGCCCTCAGAGCCCAGCAGGCCCAGTGTGGTGTCACAAGCATTTAGGCCCAAACCAAAGGGCGCCTTCTTTGTCTGAAGAGCTGCCCAAACTCTCACCTTTCCACTCAGGCCGCCCTCTTACTTGAAGTGTGTTTGGAAGCTGTCCGCGCAGTACACTTCGCTACACAGCTAACCATAGGTCTGGGCATCGTAGCTTCCTGGCAGGTGACCGAAGTTCGCAGGCATATGAGTCCCTGGGACCCACGCGGAGAGGCTCCTGCCCGGGCCACAGGCCGCCCACTGCCCCAGCCCCAGATCAGGGGCCGCAAAGCAGCCCTGTCTGAGTCCCCTGCCTCTGGAGGGAGTATTGTACCAACACTTCTAGAAATAGGTGTCGTCGCGGGCAACTCATTGGAGGGACACAAATAAATCTTTGCCGACTTTCTGCTGAAACTTAGGAGCGTTCACACCTAAGCCTCTTACAAGGTCAGCTGTTTAGCTAAACATGAGCTCATGATCTAAATTTACACAATAATGAAGAGATCAGCTACAAGGGGAGACAATCAGCACAAACAATCAATACCAGAATTAGATTCCCAAGGCCATCCATCAGATGTTGGAATAATCAGGTGCAAGGCAAGATATATACATAAAACTGGAACTGAAACAAGAAACAAGGATGTTTTCAAAGTCTGGTACGATCTCTAAAACATTTTTAAAGTACATGTCATTGATAAAGCTAAATACTCAAAGGTTGTGTAATCCAACAGATTAATCATTGAGAAGAGTGAAATTATGCTGTTTTGAAAACTATGGCAGGTCAGATTTTCTGCCTAATTATATAAGAAGATTTATCTAAAACATACACATTATTTCAAAGACTTATTGGCTGTGAAATAAGTTAACGGTATATCAAATGGCTTGTCTGCAATGAAAGGTGCTATGTAGGGAATCACAGAAAGTCAAGGGGAAAATATGTCAATATATACATTGCTATACGTAGAACTAAGCCTTAGGACAGCAACAATGTAGAGGACCTGACACTTAGAAACTTGCAAGTAAGCTGGAATCTTCAAAAGTTCAAATATTTATAAGTAAAAAGATTTATTAAAATGAATAACCAAGTGTTTTAATTGACATCAGAAGATCAAACCAATAAACCCTGAGAACATAGATAAAAGATAAATAAAGATATGAGCAGAACTTAATACAACAGCAAACGTATGAAATTGAGGTGATTTAGTAAGTCCAAAGAATATTCTTTGAAAGTTTGAAAAGACACACTTTGATTAAGGCTAACAAAAACATAAGTGAAGAATATACAGAAAGAATCAGGACAATGTTATAGCAGAGAATATATGAAATGCCAGTAAATTTGAACATTTCTGTAAAGGGGACCATTTCCTAGCTCCTAAAGTTTACCAAAACTGACACAAGAGGAAGTCATTTAAGGTCATCATGTCTACCCTTGGCATTCTCGGAACGCCCTGGCCTCAGAATGCAGCAACTGTAGTCCATGGTAACCTGCGGAGAGGGGGCGGGGCTGAGCGAGGTTGGAACACTGCCCTCACTGAGGGAGTGGGTGTGGCCAGCTCTGCTGTGACTGACAAAGTCCAGGGGAGCATGTGGCCGAGGGCAGGGCCCTCAGTGCCCGGCAGGCCCAGTGGGGTGTCACAAGCTTTTACGCCCAGGCCAAAAGGCGCCTTCTTTGTCTGTACAGCTGCCCAAACACTCATCTTACCACTCAGGCCGCCCTCTTACTTGAAGTGTGTGTGGAACCTGTCCACGCAGTACACCTCGCTGCACAGCTAACCATAGGTCTGGGCATCGTAGATTCCTGCCAGGTGACCGAAGTTCGCAGGCAGATGGTTCCCTGGGACACACGCGGAGAGGCTCCTGCCTGGGCCACAGGCCGCCAACTACCCCAGCCCCAGATTGGGGGCCACACAGCAGCCCTGTCTGAGTCCTCTGACTGTAGAGGGAGTATTGGACCAACACATCTAGAAAACGGGGTCCTCGCGGGCAACTCATTGGAGGGACACAAATAAATCTTTGCCGACTTTCTGCTGAAACTTTGGAGCGTTCACACCTAAGCCTCTTACAAGCTCAGCTGTTTAGCTAAACATGATCTCGTGATCGAAATTTACACAATAATGAAGAGATAAGCTACAAGGGGAGAAAATAAGCAAAAACAATCAATACCAGAATTAGATTCCCAAGGCCATCCATCAGATGTTGGAACAATCAGGTGCAAGGCAGGATATATACATAAAACTGGAACTGAAAGAAGAAACCAGGATGTTTTCAAAGTCTAGTACGATCTCTAAAACATTTTTAAAGTACATGTCATTGATAAAGCTAAATACTCAAAGGTTGTGTAATACAACAGATTAATCATTGAGAAGAGTGAAATTATGCTGTTTTGAAAACTATGGCAGGTCAGATTTTCTGCCTAATTATATAAGAAGATTTATCTAAAACCTACACATTATTTCAAAGACTTATTGGCTGTGAAATAAGTTAAGGGTATTTCAAATGGCTTGTCTGCAATGAAAGGTACTATCTAGGGAATCACAGAAAGTCGAGGGGAAAATATGTCAATATATACATTGCTATATGTTGAACTAAGCATTAGGACAGCAACAATGTAGAGCACCTGACACTTAGGAACTTGCAAGTAAGCTAGAATCTTCAAAAGTTCAAATCTTTATAAGTAAAAAGATTTATTAAAATGAATAACCAAGTGTTTTAATTGACATCAGAAGATCAAACAAATAAACCCTGAGAACATAGATAAAAGATAAATAAAGATATGAGCAGAACTTAATACAACAGGAAAAGTATAAAATTGAGGTGATTTGGTAAGTCCAAAGAATATTCTTTGAAAAGATTGAAAAGACACACTTTGATTAAGGAAAACAAAAACATAAGTAAAGAATATACAGAAAGAGTCAGGACAATGTTATAGCAGAGAATATATGAAATGCCAGTAAATTTGAACATTTCTGTAAAGGGGACCATTTCCTAGCTCCTAAAGTTTACCAAAACTGACACAAGAGGAAGTCATTTAAGGTCATCATGTCTGCCCTTGGCATTCTCGGAACGCCCGGGCCTCAGAATGCAGCAACTGTAGTCCATGGTAACCTGCGGAGAGGGGGCGGGGCTGAGGGAGGTTGGAACACTGCCCTCACTGAGGGACTGGGTGTGGCCATCTATGCTGTGACTGAACAAAGGGCAGGGGAGCTTGGGGCCAAGGGCTGGGCCCTCAGAGCCCGGCAGGCCCAGTGGGGTGTCAAAAGCATTTAGGCCCAGGCCAAAGGGCGCCTTCTTTGTCTGAACAGCTGCCCAAACTCTCACCTTTCCACTCAGGCCGCCCTCTTACTTGAAGTGTGTGTGGAACCCGTCCACGCAGTACACCTCGCTGCACAGCTAACCATAGGTCTGGGCATCGTAGCTTCCTGTCAGGTGACCGAAGTTCGCAGGTAGATGGGTCCCTGGGACACACGCGGAGAGGCTCCTGCCCGGGCCACAGGCCGCCCACTACCCCAGCCCCAGATTGAGGCCACAGAGCAGCCCTGTCTGAGTCCCCACCCTCTAGAGGGAGTATTGGACCAACATTTCTAGAAAACGGAGTCCTCGCGGGCAACTCATTGGAGGGACACAAATAAATCTTTGCCGACTTTCTGCTGAAACTTAGGAGCATTCACACCTAAGCCTCTTACAAGGTCATCTGTTTAGCTAAACATGAGCTCATGATCTAAATTTACACAATAATGAAGAGATCAGCTAAAAGGGGAGACAATCCGCAAAAACAATCAATACCAGAATTAGATTTCCAAGGCCATCCATCAGATGTTGGAATAATCAGGTGCAAGGCAGGATATATACATAAAACTGGAACTGAAATAAGAAACCACATGTTTTCAAAGTCTGGTAGGATCTCTAAAACATTTTTAAAGTACATGTCATTGATAAAGCTAAATACTCAAAGTTTGTGTAATACAACAGATTAATCATTGAGAAGAGTGTAATTATGCTGTTTTGAAAACTATGGCAGGTCAGATTTTCTGCCTAATTATATAAGAAGATTTATCTAAAACATACACCTTATTTCAAAGACTTATTGGCTGTGAAATAAGTTAAGGGTATTTCAAATGGCTTGTCTGCAATGAAAGGTGCTATGTAGGGAATCACAGAAAGTCGAGGGGAAAATATGTCAATATATACATTGCTATAGGTTGAACTAAGCCTTAGGACAGCAACAATGTAGAGGACCTGACCCTTAGAAGCTTACAAGTAAGCTGGAATCTTCAAAAGTTCCAATATTTATAAGTAAAAAGATTTATTAAAATGAATAACCAAGTGTTTTAATTGACATCAGAAGATCAAACCAATAAACCCTGAGAACATAGATAAAAGATAAATAAAGATATGAGCAGAACTTAATACAACAGCAAACGTATAAAATTGAGGTGATTTAGTAAGTCCAAAGAATATTCTTTGAAAGTTTGAAAAGACACACTTTGATTAAGGCAAACAAAAACATAAGTGAAGAATATACAGAAAGAATCAGGACAAAGTTATAGGAGAGAATATATGAAATGCCAGTAAATTTGAACATTTCTGTAAAGGGGACCATTTCCTAGCTCCTAAAGTTTACCAAAACTGACACAAGAGGAAGTCATTTAAGGTCATCATGTCTGCCCTTGGCATTCTCGGAACGCCCTGGCCTCAGAATGCAGCAACTGTAGTCCATGGTAACCTGCGGAGAGGGGGCGGGGCTGAGCGAGGTTGGAACACTGCCCTCACTGAGGGAGTGGGTGTGGCCAGCTCTGCTGTGACTGACAAAGTCCAGGGGAGCATGTGGCCGAGGGCAGGGCCCTCAGTGCCCGGCAGGCCCAGTGGGGTGTCACAAGCTTTTACGCCCAGGCCAAAAGGCGCCTTCTTTATCTGAACAGCTGCCCAAACACTCATCTTACCACTCAGGCCGCCCTCTTACTTGAAGTGTGTGTGGAACCTGTCCACGCAGTACACCTCGCTGCACAGCTAACCATAGGTCTGGGCATCGTAGATTCCTGCCAGGTGACCGAAGTTCGCAGGCAGATGGGTCCCTGGGACACACGCGGAGAGGCTCCTGCCTGGGCCACAGGCCGCCCACTACCCCAGCCCCAGATTGGGGGCCACACAGAAGCCCTGTCTGAGTCCTCTGACTGTAGAGGGAGTATTGGACCAACACATCTAGAAAACGGGGTCCTCGCGGGCAACTCATTGGAGGGACACAAATAAATCTTTGCCGACTTTCTGCTGAAACTTTGGAGCGTTCACACCTAAGCCTCTTAGAAGCTCAGCTGTTTAGCTAAACATGATCTCGTGATCGAAATTTACACAATAATGAAGAGATAAGCTACAAGGGGAGAAAATAAGCAAAAACAATCAATACCAGAATTAGATTCCCAAGGCCATCCATCAGATGTTGGAACAATCAGGTGCAAGGCAGGATATATACATAAAACTGGAACTGAAAGAAGAAACCAGGATGTTTTCAAAGTCTAGTACGATCTCTAAAACATTTTTAAAGTACATGTCTTTGATAAAGCTAAATACTCAAAGGTTGTGTAATACAACAGATTAATCATTGAGAAGAGTGAAATTATGCTGTTTTGAAAACTATGGCAGGTCAGATTTTCTGCCTAATTATATAAGAAGATTTATCTAAAACCTACACATTATTTCAAAGACTTATTGGCTGTGAAATAAGTTAAGGGTATTTCAAATGGCTTGTCTGCAATGAAAGGTACTATCTAGGGAATCACAGAAAGTCGAGGGGAAAATATGTCAATATATACATTGCTATATGTTGAACTAAGCCTTAGGACAGCAACAATGTAGAGCACCTGACACTTAGGAACTTGCAAGTAAGCTAGAATCTTCAAAAGTTCAAATCTTTATAAGTAAAAAGATTTATTAAAATGAATAACCAAGTGTTTTAATTGACATCAGAAGATCAAACAAATAAACCCTGAGAACATAGATAAAAGATAAATAAAGATATGAGCAGAACTTAATACAACAGGAAAAGTATAAAATTGAGGTGATTTGGTAAGTCCAAAGAATATTCTTTGAAAAGATTGAAAAGACACACTTTGATTAAGGAAAACAAAAAAATAAGTAAAGAATATACAGAAAGAGTCAGGACAATGTTATAGCAGAGAATATATGAAATGACAGTAAATTTGAACATTTCTGTAAAGGGGACCATTTCCTAGCTCCTAAAGTTTACCAAAACTGACACAAGAGGAAGTCATTTAAGGTCATCATGTCTGCCCTTGGCATTCTCGGAACGCCCTGGCCTCAGAATGCAGCAACTGTAGTCCATGGTAACCTGCGGAGAGGGGGCGGGGCTGAGGGAGGTTGGAACACTGCCCTCACTGAGGGACTGGGTGTGGCCATCTATGCTGTGACTGAACAAAGGGCAGGGGAGCTTGGGGCCGAGGGCAGGGCCCTCAGAGCCCGGCAGGCCCAGTGGGGTGTCAAAAGCATTTAGGCCCAGGCCAAAGGGCGCCTTCTTTGTCTGAACAGCTGCCCAAACTCTCACCTTTCCACTCAGGCCGCCCTCTTACTTGAAGTGTGTGTGGAACCAGTCCACGCAGTACACCTCGCTGCACAGCTAACCATAGGTCTGGGCATCGTAGCTTCCTGTCAGGTGACCGAAGTTCGCAGGTAGATGGGTCCCTGGGACACACGCGGAGAGGCTCCTGCCCGGGCCACAGGCCGCCCACTACCCCAGCCCCAGATTGAGGCCACAGAGCAGCCCTGTCTGAGTCCCCTCCCTCTAGAGGGAGTATTGGACCAACATTTCTAGAAAACGGAGTCCTCGCGGGCAACTCATTGGAGGGACACAAATAAATCTTTGCCGACTTTCTGCTGAAACTTAGGAGCATTCACACCTAAGCCTCTTACAAGGTCATCTGTTTAGCTAAACATGAGCTCATGATCTAAATTTACACAATAATGAAGAGATCAGCTAAAAGGGGAGACAATCCGCAAAAACAATCAATACCAGAATTAGATTTCCAAGGCCATCCATCAGATGTTGGAATAATCAGGTGCAAGGCAGGATATATACATAAAACTGGAACTGAAAGAAGAAACAAGGATGTTTTCAAAGTCTGGTAGGATCTCTAAAACATTTTTAAAGTACATGTCATTGATAAAGCTAAATACTCAAAGTTTGTGTAATACAACAGATTAATCATTGAGAAGAGTGTAATTATGCTGTTTTGAAAACTATGGCAGGTCAGATTTTCTGCCTAATTATATAAGAAGATTTATCTAAAACATACACATTATTTCAAAGACTTATTGGCTGTGAAATAAGTTAAGGGTATTTCAAATGGCTTGTCTGCAATGAAAGGTGCTATGTAGGGAATCACAGAAAGTCGAGGGGAAAATATGTCAATATATACATTGCTATAGGTTGAACTAAGCCTTAGGACAGCAACAATGTAGAGGACCTGACCCTTAGAAGCTTACAAGTAAGCTGGAATCTTCAAAAGTTCCAATATTTATAAGTAAAAAGATTTATTAAAATGAATAACCAAGTGTTTTAATTGACATCAGAAGATCAAACCAATAAACCCTGAGAACATAGATAAAAGATAAATAAAGATATGAGCAGAACTTAATACAACAGCAAACGTATAAAATTGAGGTGATTTAGTAAGTCCAAAGAATATTCTTTGAAAGTTTGAAAAGACACACTTTGATTAAGGCAAACAAAAACATAAGTGAAGAATATACAGAAAGAATCAGGACAATGTTATAGCAGAGAATATATGAAATGCCAGTAAATTTGAACATTTCTGTAAAGGGGACCATTTCCTAGCTCCTAAAGTTTACCAAAACTGACACAAGAGGAAGTCATTTAAGGTCATCATGTCTGCCCTTGGCATTCTCGGAACGCCCTGGCCTCAGAATGCAGCAACTGTAGTCCATGGTAACCTGCGGAGAGGGGGCGGGGCTCAGCGAGGTTGGAACACTGCCCTCACTGAGGGAGTGGGTGTGGCCAGCTCTGCTGTGACTGACAAAGTCCAGGGGAGCATGTGGCCGAGGGCAGGGCCCTCAGTGCCCGGCAGGCCCAGTGGGGTGTCACAAGCTTTTACGCCCAGGCCAAAAGGCGCCTTCTTTATCTGAACAGCTGCCCAAACACTCATCTTACCACTCAGGCGGCCCTCTTACTTGAAGTGTGTGTGGAACCTGTCCACGCAGTACACCTCGCTGCACAGCTAACCATAGGTCTGGGCATCGTAGATTCCTGCCAGGTGACCGAACTTCGCAGGCAGATGGGTCCCTGGGACACACGCGGAGAGGCTCCTGCCTGGGCCACAGGCCGCCCACTACCCCAGCCCCAGATTGGGGGCCACACAGCAGCCCTGTCTGAGTCCTCTGACTGTAGAGGGAGTATTGGACCAACACATCTAGAAAACGGGGTCCTCGCGGGCAACTCATTGGAGGGACACAAATAAATCTTTGCCGACTTTCTGCTGAAACTTTGGAGCGTTCACACCTAAGCCTCTTAGAAGCTCAGCTGTTTAGCTAAACATGATCTCGTGATCGAAATTTACACAATAATGAAGAGATAAGCTACAAGGGGAGAAAATAAGCAAAAACAATCAATACCAGAATTAGATTCCCAAGGCCATCCATCAGATGTTGGAACAATCAGGTGCAAGGCAGGATATATACATAAAACTGGAACTGAAAGAAGAAACAAGGATGTTTTCAAAGTCTAGTACGATCTCTAAAACATTTTTAAAGTACATGTCATTGATAAAGCTAAATACTCAAAGTTTGTGTAATACAACAGATTAATCATTGAGAAGAGTGTAATTATGCTGTTTTGAAAACTATGGCAGGTCAGATTTTCTGCCTAATTATATAAGAAGATTTATCTAAAACATACACATTATTTCAAAGACTTATTGGCTGTGAAATAAGTTAAGGGTATTTCAAATGGCTTGTCTGCAATGAAAGGTGCTATGTAGGGAATCACAGAAAGTCGAGGGGAAAATATGTCAATATATACATTGCTATAGGTTGAACTAAGCCTTAGGACAGCAACAATGTAGAGGACCTGACCCTTAGAAGCTTACAAGTAAGCTGGAATCTTCAAAAGTTCCAATATTTATAAGTAAAAAGATTTATTAAAATGAATAACCAAGTGTTTTAATTGACATCAGAAGATCAAACCAATAAACCCTGAGAACATAGATAAAAGATAAATAAAGATATGAGCAGAACTTAATACAACAGCAAACGTATAAAATTGAGGTGATTTAGTAAGTCCAAAGAATATTCTTTGAAAGTTTGAAAAGACACACTTTGATTAAGGCAAACAAAAACATAAGTGAAGAATATACAGAAAGAATCAGGACAATGTTATAGCAGAGAATATATGAAATGCCAGTAAATTTGAACATTTCTGTAAAGGGGACCATTTCCTAGCTCCTAAAGTTTACCAAAACTGACACAAGAGGAAGTCATTTAAGGTCATCATGTCTGCCCTTGGCATTCGCGGAACGCCCTGGCCTCAGAATGCAGCAACTGTAGTCCATGGTAACCTGCGGAGAGGGGGCGGGGCTGAGCGAGGTTGGAACACTGCCCTCACTGAGGGAGTGGGTGTGGCCAGCTCTGCTGTGACTGACAAAGTCCAGGGGAGCATGTGGCCGAGGGCAGGGCCCTCAGTGCCCGGCAGGCCCAGTGGGGTGTCACAAGCTTTTACGCCCAGGCCAAAAGGCGCCTTCTTTATCTGAACAGCTGCCCAAACACTCATCTTACCACTCAGGCGGCCCTCTTACTTGAAGTGTGTGTGGAACCTGTCCACGCAGTACACCTCGCTGCACAGCTAACCATAGGTCTGGGCATCGTAGATTCCTGCCAGGTGACCGAAGTTCGCAGGCAGATGGGTCCCTGGGACACACGCGGAGAGGCTCCTGCCTGGGCCACAGGCCGCCCACTACCCCAGCCCCAGATTGGGGGCCACACAGCAGCCCTGTCTGAGTCCTCTGACTGTAGAGGGAGTATTGGACCAACACATCTAGAAAACGGGGTCCTCGCGGGCAACTCATTGGAGGGACACAAATAAATCTTTGCCGACTTTCTGCTGAAACTTTGGAGCGTTCACACCTAAGCCTCTTAGAAGCTCAGCTGTTTAGCTAAACATGATCTCGTGATCGAAATTTACACAATAATGAAGAGATAAGCTACAAGGGGAGAAAATAAGCAAAAACAATCAATACCAGAATTAGATTCCCAAGGCCATCCATCAGATGTTGGAACAATCAGGTGCAAGGCAGGATATATACATAAAACTGGAACTGAAAGAAGAAACAAGGATGTTTTCAAAGTCTAGTACGATCTCTAAAACATTTTTAAAGTACATGTCTTTGATAAAGCTAAATACTCAAAGGTTGTGTAATACAACAGATTAATCATTGAGAAGAGTGAAATTATGCTGTTTTGAAAACTATGGCAGGTCAGATTTTCTGCCTAATTATATAAGAAGATTTATCTAAAACCTACACATTATTTCAAAGACTTATTGGCTGTGAAATAAGTTAAGGGTATTTCAAATGGCTTGTCTGCAATGAAAGGTACTATCTAGGGAATCACAGAAAGTCGAGGGGAAAATATGTCAATATATACATTGCTATATGTTGAACTAAGCCTTAGGGCAGCAACAATGTAGAGCACCTGACACTTAGGAACTTGCAAGTAAGCTAGAATCTTCAAAAGTTCAAATCTTTATAAGTAAAAAGATTTATTAAAATGAATAACCAAGTGTTTTAATTGACATCAGAAGATCAAACAAATAAACCCTGAGAACATAGATAAAAGATAAATAAAGATATGAGCAGAACTTAATACAACAGGAAAAGTATAAAATTGAGGTGATTTGGTAAGTCCAAAGAATATTCTTTGAAAAGATTGAAAAGACACACTTTGATTAAGGAAAACAAAAAAATAAGTAAAGAATATACAGAAAGAGTCAGGACAATGTTATAGCAGAGAATATATGAAATGACAGTAAATTTGAACATTTCTGTAAAGGGGACCATTTCCTAGCTCCTAAAGTTTACCAAAACTGACACAAGAGGAAGTCATTTAAGGTCATCATGTCTGCCCTTGGCATTCTCGGAACGCCCTGGCCTCAGAATGCAGCAACTGTAGTCCATGGTAACCTGCGGAGAGGGGGCGGGGCTGAGGGAGGTTGGAACACTGCCCTCACTGAGGGACTGGGTGTGGCCATCTATGCTGTGACTGAACAAAGGGCAGGGGAGCTTGGGGCCGAGGGCAGGGCCCTCAGAGCCCGGCAGGCCCAGTGGGGTGTCAAAAGCATTTAGGCCCCGGCCAAAGGGCGCCTTCTTTGTCTGAACAGCTGCCCAAACTCTCACCTTTCCACTCAGGCCGCCCTCTTACTTGAAGTGTGTTTGGAACCAGTCCACGCAGTACACCTCGATGCACAGCTAACCATAGGTCTGGGCATCGTAGCTTCCTGTCAGGTGACCAATGTTCGCAGGTAGATGGGTCCCTGGGACACACGCGGAGAGGCTCCTGCCCGGGCCACAGGCCGGCCACTACCCCAGCCCCAGATTGAGGCCACAGAGCAGCCCTGTCTGAGTCCCCTCCCTCTAGAGGGAGTATTGGACCAACATTTCTAGAAAACGGAGTCCTCGCGGGCAACTCATGGGAGGGACACAAATAAATCTTTGCCGACTTTCTGCTGAAACTTAGGAGCATTCACACCTAAGCCTCTTACAAGGTCATCTGTTTAGCTAAACATGAGCTCATGATCTAAATTTACACAATAATGAAGAGATCAGCTAAAAGGGGAGACAATCCGCAAAAACAATCAATACCAGAATTAGATTTCCAAGGCCATCCATCAGATGTTGGAATAATCAGGTGCAAGGCAGGATATATACATAAAACTGGAACTGAAAGAAGAAACAAGGATGTTTTCAAAGTCTGGTAGGATCTCTAAAACATTTTTAAAGTACATGTCATTGATAAAGCTAAATACTCAAAGTTTGTGTAATACAACAGATTAATCATTGAGAAGAGTGTAATTATGCTGTTTTGAAAACTATGGCAGGTCAGATTTTCTGCCTAATTATATAAGAAGATTTATCTAAAACATACACATTATTTCAAAGACTTATTGGCTGTGAAATAAGTTAAGGGTATTTCAAATGGCTTGTCTGCAATGAAAGGTGCTATGTAGGGAATCACAGAAAGTCGAGGGGAAAATATGTCAATATATACATTGCTATAGGTTAAACTAAGCCTTAGGACAGCAACAATGTAGAGGACCTGACCCTTAGAAGCTTACAAGTAAGCTGGAATCTTCAAAAGTTCCAATATTTATAAGTAAAAAAATTTATTAAAATGAATAACCAAGTGTTTTAATTGACATCAGAAGATCAAACCAATAAACCCTGAGAACATAGATAAAAGATAAATAAAGATATGAGCAGAACTTAATACAACAGCAAACGTATAAAATTGAGGTGATTTAGTAAGTCCAAAGAATATTCTTTGAAATGATTGAGAAGACACACTTTGATTAAGGAAAACAAAAACGTGAGTAAAGAATATCCAGAAAGAGACAGGACAAAGTTATAGCAGAGAATATATGAAATGCCAGTAAATTTGAATATTTCTGTAAAGGGGACCATTTCCTAGCTCCTAAAGTTTACCAAAACTGACACAAGAGGAAATCATTTAAGGTCATCAGGTCTGCCCTTGGCATTCTCGGAACGCCCTGGCCTCAGAATTCAGCATCTGTAGTCCATGGTAACCTGCGGAGAGGGGGCGGGGCTGAGTGTGGTTGGAACACTGCCCTCACTGAGGGAGTGGGTGTGGCCATCTCTGCTGTGACTGAACAATGGCAGGGGAGCAGGGGTCCCCGGGAACGGCCCTCAGAGCCCAGCAGGCCCAGTGTGGTGTCACAAGCATTTAGGCCCAGACCAAAGGGCGCCTTCTTTGTCTGAAGAGCTGCCCAAACTCTCACCTTTCCACTCAGGCCGCCCTCCTACTTGAAGTGTGTTTGGAAGCTGTCCGCGCAGTACACTTCGCTACACAGCTAACGATAGGTCTGGGCATCGTAGCTTCCTGGCAGGTGACCGAAGTTCGCAGGCATATGAGTCCCTGGGACACACGCGGAGAGGCTCCTGCCCGGGCCACAGGCCGCCCACTGCCCCAGCCCCAGATCAGGTGCCGCAAAGCAGCCCTGTCTGAGTCCCCTGCCTCTGGAGGGAGTATTGTACCAACACTTCTAGAAATAGGTGTCGTCGCGGGCAACTCATTGGAGGGACACAAATAAATCTTTGCCGACTTTCTGCTGAAACTTAGGAGCGTTCACACCTAAGCCTCTTACAAGGTCAGCTGTTTAGCTAAACATGAGCTCATGATCTAAATTTACACAATAATGAAGAGATCAGCTAAAAGGGGAGACAATCCGCAAAAACAATCAATACCAGAATTTGATTTCCAAGGCCATCCATCAGATGTTGGAATAATCAGGTGCAAGGCAGGATATATACATAAAACTGGAACTGAAATAAGAAACCACATGTTTTCAAAGTCTGGTAGGATCTCTAAAACATTTTTAAAGTACATGTCATTGATAAAGCTAAATACTCAAAGTTTGTGTAATACAACAGATTAATCATTGAGAAGAGTGTAATTATGCTGTTTTGAAAACTATGGCAGGTCAGATTTTCTGCCTAATTATATAAGAAGATTTATCTAAAACATACACCTTATTTCAAAGACTTATTGGCTGTGAAATAAGTTAAGGGTATTTCAAATGGCTTGTCTGCAATGAAAGGTGCTATGTAGGGAATCACAGAAAGTCGAGGGGAAAATATGTCAATATATACATTGCTATAGGTTGAACTAAGCCTTAGGACAGCAACAATGTAGAGGACCTGACCCTTAGAAGCTTACAAGTAAGCTGGAATCTTCAAAAGTTCCAATATTTATAAGTAAAAAGATTTATTAAAATGAATAACCAAGTGTTTTAATTGACATCAGAAGATCAAACCAATAAACCCTGAGAACATAGATAAAAGATAAATAAAGATATGAGCAGAACTTAATACAACAGCAAACGTATAAAATTGAGGTGATTTAGTAAGTCCAAAGAATATTCTTTGAAAGTTTGAAAAGACACACTTTGATTAAGGCAAACAAAAACATAAGTGAAGAATATACAGAAAGAATCAGGACAATGTTATAGCAGAGAATATATGAAATGCCAGTAAATTTGAACATTTCTGTAAAGGGGACCATTTCCTAGCTCCTAAAGTTTACCAAAACTGACACAAGAGGAAGTCATTTAAGGTCATCATGTCTGCCCTTGGCATTCTCGGAACGCCCTGGCCTCAGAATGCAGCAACTGTAGTCCATGGTAACCTGCGGAGAGGGGGCGGGGCTGAGCGAGGTTGGAACACTGCCCTCACTGAGGGAGTGGGTGTGGCCAGCTCTGCTGTGACTGACAAAGTCCAGGGGAGCATGTGGCCGAGGGCAGGGCCCTCAGTGCCCGGCAGGCCCAGTGGGGTGTCACAAGCTTTTACGCCCAGGCCAAAAGGCGCCTTCTTTATCTGAACAGCTGCCCAAACACTCATCTTACCACTCAGGCCGCCCTCTTACTTGAAGTGTGTGTGGAACCTGTCCACGCAGTACACCTCGCTGCACAGCTAACCATAGGTCTGGGCATCGTAGATTCCTGCCAGGTGACCGAAGTTCGCAGGCAGATGGGTCCCTGGGACACACGCGGAGAGGCTCCTGCCTGGGCCACAGGCCGCCCACTACCCCAGCCCCAGATTGGGGGCCACACAGAAGCCCTGTCTGAGTCCTCTGACTGTAGAGGGAGTATTGGACCAACACATCTAGAAAACGGGGTCCTCGCGGGCAACTCATTGGAGGGACACAAATAAATCTTTGCCGACTTTCTGCTGAAACTTTGGAGCGTTCACACCTAAGCCTCTTAGAAGCTCAGCTGTTTAGCTAAACATGATCTCGTGATCGAAATTTACACAATAATGAAGAGATAAGCTACAAGGGGAGAAAATAAGCAAAAACAATCAATACCAGAATTAGATTCCCAAGGCCATCCATCAGATGTTGGAACAATCAGGTGCAAGGCAGGATATATACATAAAACTGGAACTGAAAGAAGAAACAAGGATGTTTTCAAAGTCTAGTACGATCTCTAAAACATTTTTAAAGTACATGTCATTGATAAAGCTAAATACTCAAAGTTTGTGTAATACAACAGATTAATCATTGAGAAGAGTGTAATTATGCTGTTTTGAAAACTATGGCAGGTCAGATTTTCTGCCTAATTATATAAGAAGATTTATCTAAAACATACACATTATTTCAAAGACTTATTGGCTGTGAAATAAGTTAAGGGTATTTCAAATGGCTTGTCTGCAATGAAAGGTGCTATGTAGGGAATCACAGAAAGTCGAGGGGAAAATATGTCAATATATACATTGCTATAGGTTGAACTAAGCCTTAGGACAGCAACAATGTAGAGGACCTGACCCTTAGAAGCTTACAAGTAAGCTGGAATCTTCAAAAGTTCCAATATTTATAAGTAAAAAGATTTATTAAAATGAATAACCAAGTGTTTTAATTGACATCAGAAGATCAAACCAATAAACCCTGAGAACATAGATAAAAGATAAATAAAGATATGAGCAGAACTTAATACAACAGCAAACGTATAAAATTGAGGTGATTTAGTAAGTCCAAAGAATATTCTTTGAAAGTTTGAAAAGACACACTTTGATTAAGGCAAACAAAAACATAAGTGAAGAATATACAGAAAGAATCAGGACAATGTTATAGCAGAGAATATATGAAATGCCAGTAAATTTGAACATTTCTG
Source organism: Mesoplodon densirostris (assembly GCF_025265405.1). Lineage (NCBI taxonomy): Eukaryota > Metazoa > Chordata > Mammalia > Artiodactyla > Ziphiidae > Mesoplodon > Mesoplodon densirostris. Next base: position 96,116,103 of record NC_082666.1, read on the forward strand.
TAAAGGGGACCATTTCCTAGCTCCTAAAGTTTACCAAAACTGACACAAGAGGAAGTCATTTAAGGTCATCATGTCTGCCCTTGGCATTCTCGGAACGCCCTGGCCTCAGAATGCAGCAACTGTAGTCCATGGTAACCTGCGGAGAGGGGGCGGGGCTGAGCGAGGTTGGAACACTGCCCTCACTGAGGGAGTGGGTGTGGCCAGCTCTGCTGTGACTGACAAAGTCCAGGGGAGCATGTGGCCGAGGGCAGGGCCCTCAGTGCCCGGCAGGCCCAGTGGGGTGTCACAAGCTTTTACGCCCAGGCCAAAAGGCGCCTTCTTTATCTGAACAGCTGCCCAAACACTCATCTTACCACTCAGGCCGCCCTCTTACTTGAAGTGTGTGTGGAACCTGTCCACGCAGTACACCTCGCTGCACAGCTAACCATAGGTCTGGGCATCGTAGATTCCTGCCAGGTGACCGAAGTTCGCAGGCAGATGGGTCCCTGGGACACACGCGGAGAGGCTCCTGCCTGGGCCACAGGCCGCCCACTACCCCAGCCCCAGATTGGGGGCCACACAGAAGCCCTGTCTGAGTCCTCTGACTGTAGAGGGAGTATTGGACCAACACATCTAGAAAACGGGGTCCTCGCGGGCAACTCATTGGAGGGACACAAATAAATCTTTGCCGACTTTCTGCTGAAACTTTGGAGCGTTCACACCTAAGCCTCTTAGAAGCTCAGCTGTTTAGCTAAACATGATCTCGTGATCGAAATTTACACAATAATGAAGAGATAAGCTACAAGGGGAGAAAATAAGCAAAAACAATCAATACCAGAATTAGATTCCCAAGGCCATCCATCAGATGTTGGAACAATCAGGTGCAAGGCAGGATATATACATAAAACTGGAACTGAAAGAAGAAACAAGGATGTTTTCAAAGTCTAGTACGATCTCTAAAACATTTTTAAAGTACATGTCTTTGATAAAGCTAAACACTCAAAGGTTGTGTAATACAACAGATTAATCATTGAGAAGAGTGAAATTATGCTGTTTTGAAAACTATGGCAGGTCAGATTTTCTGCCTAATTATATAAGAAGATTTATCTAAAACCTACACATTATTTCAAAGACTTATTGGCTGTGAAATAAGTTAAGGGTATTTCAAATGGCTTGTCTGCAATGAAAGGCACTATCTAGGGAATCACAGAAAGTCGAGGGGAAAATATGTCAATATATACATTGCTATATGTTGAACTAAGCCTTAGGACAGCAACAATGTAGAGCACCTGACACTTAGGAACTTGCAAGTAAGCTAGAATCTTCAAAAGTTCAAATCTTTATAAGTAAAAAGATTTATTAAAATGAATAACCAAGTGTTTTAATTGACATCAGAAGATCAAACAAATAAACCCTGAGAACATAGATAAAAGATAAATAAAGATATGAGCAGAACTTAATACAACAGGAAAAGTATAAAATTGAGGTGATTTGGTAAGTCCAAAGAATATTCTTTGAAAAGATTGAAAAGACACACTTTGATTAAGGAAAACAAAAAAATAAGTAAAGAATATACAGAAAGAGTCAGGACAATGTTATAGCAGAGAATATATGAAATGACAGTAAATTTGAACATTTCTGTAAAGGGGACCATTTCCTAGCTCCTAAAGTTTACCAAAACTGACACAAGAGGAAGTCATTTAAGGTCATCATGTCTGCCCTTGGCATTCTCGGAACGCCCTGGCCTCAGAATGCAGCAACTGTAGTCCATGGTAACCTGCGGAGAGGGGGCGGGGCTGAGGGAGGTTGGAACACTGCCCTCACTGAGGGACTGGGTGTGGCCATCTATGCTGTGACTGAACAAAGGGCAGGGGAGCTTGGGGCCGAGGGCAGGGCCCTCAGAGCCCGGCAGGCCCAGTGGGGTGTCAAAAGCATTTAGGCCCAGGCCAAAGGGCGCCTTCTTTGTCTGAACAGCTGCCCAAACTCTCACCTTTCCACTCAGGCCGCCCTCTTACTTGAAGTGTGTGTGGAACCAGTCCACGCAGTACACCTCGCTGCACAGCTAACCATAGGTCTGGGCATCGTAGCTTCCTGTCAGGTGACCGAAGTTCGCAGGTAGATGGGTCCCTGGGACACACGCGGAGAGGCTCCTGCCCGGGCCACAGGCCGCCCACTACCCCAGCCCCAGATTGAGGCCACAGAGCAGCCCTGTCTGAGTCCCCTCCCTCTAGAGGGAGTATTGGACCAACATTTCTAGAAAACGGAGTCCTCGCGGGCAACTCATTGGAGGGACACAAATAAATCTTTGCCGACTTTCTGCTGAAACTTAGGAGCATTCACACCTAAGCCTCTTACAAGGTCATCTGTTTAGCTAAACATGAGCTCATGATCTAAATTTACACAATAATGAAGAGATCAGCTAAAAGGGGAGACAATCCGCAAAAACAATCAATACCAGAATTAGATTTCCAAGGCCATCCATCAGATGTTGGAATAATCAGGTGCAAGGCAGGATATATACATAAAACTGGAACTGAAAGAAGAAACAAGGATGTTTTCAAAGTCTAGTACGATCTCTAAAACATTTTTAAAGTACATGTCATTGATAAAGCTAAATACTCAAAGTTTGTGTAATACAACAGATTAATCATTGAGAAGAGTGTAATTATGCTGTTTTGAAAACTATGGCAGGTCAGATTTTCTGCCTAATTATATAAGAAGATTTATCTAAAACATACACATTATTTCAAAGACTTATTGGCTGTGAAATAAGTTAAGGGTATTTCAAATGGCTTGTCTGCAATGAAAGGTGCTATGTAGGGAATCACAGAAAGTCGAGGGGAAAATATGTCAATATATACATTGCTATAGGTTGAACTAAGCCTTAGGACAGCAACAATGTAGAGGACCTGACCCTTAGAAGCTTACAAGTAAGCTGGAATCTTCAAAAGTTCCAATATTTATAAGTAAAAAGATTTATTAAAATGAATAACCAAGTGTTTTAATTGACATCAGAAGATCAAACCAATAAACCCTGAGAACATAGATAAAAGATAAATAAAGATATGAGCAGAACTTAATACAACAGCAAACGTATAAAATTGAGGTGATTTAGTAAGTCCAAAGAATATTCTTTGAAAGTTTGAAAAGACACACTTTGATTAAGGCAAACAAAAACATAAGTGAAGAATATACAGAAAGAATCAGGACAATGTTATAGCAGAGAATATATGAAATGCCAGTAAATTTGAACATTTCTGTAAAGGGGACCATTTCCTAGCTCCTAAAGTTTACCAAAACTGACACAAGAGGAAGTCATTTAAGGTCATCATGTCTGCCCTTGGCATTCTCGGAACGCCCTGGCCTCAGAATGCAGCAACTGTAGTCCATGGTAACCTGCGGAGAGGGGGCGGGGCTGAGGGAGGTTGGAACACTGCCCTCACTGAGGGACTGGGTGTGGCCATCTATGCTGTGACTGAACAAAGGGCAGGGGAGCTTGGGGCCGAGGGCAGGGCCCTCAGAGCCCGGCAGGCCCAGTGGGGTGTCAAAAGCATTTAGGCCCCGGCCAAAGGGCGCCTTCTTTGTCTGAACAGCTGCCCAAACTCTCACCTTTCCACTCAGGCCGCCCTCTTACTTGAAGTGTGTTTGGAACCAGTCCACGCAGTACACCTCGATGCACAGCTAACCATAGGTCTGGGCATCGTAGCTTCCTGTCAGGTGACCAATGTTCGCAGGTAGATGGGTCCCTGGGACACACGCGGAGAGGCTCCTGCCCGGGCCACAGGCCGGCCACTACCCCAGCCCCAGATTGAGGCCACAGAGCAGCCCTGTCTGAGTCCCCTCCCTCTAGAGGGAGTATTGGACCAACATTTCTAGAAAACGGAGTCCTCGCGGGCAACTCATGGGAGGGACACAAATAAATCTTTGCCGACTTTCTGCTGAAACTTAGGAGCATTCACACCTAAGCCTCTTACAAGGTCATCTGTTTAGCTAAACATGAGCTCATGATCTAAATTTACACAATAATGAAGAGATCAGCTAAAAGGGGAGACAATCCGCAAAAACAATCAATACCAGAATTAGATTTCCAAGGCCATCCATCAGATGTTGGAATAATCAGGTGCAAGGCAGGATATATACATAAAACTGGAACTGAAAGAAGAAACAAGGATGTTTTCAAAGTCTGGTAGGATCTCTAAAACATTTTTAAAGTACATGTCATTGATAAAGCTAAATACTCAAAGTTTGTGTAATACAACAGATTAATCATTGAGAAGAGTGTAATTATGCTGTTTTGAAAACTATGGCAGGTCAGATTTTCTGCCTAATTATATAAGAAGATTTATCTAAAACATACACATTATTTCAAAGACTTATTGGCTGTGAAATAAGTTAAGGGTATTTCAAATGGCTTGTCTGCAATGAAAGGTGCTATGTAGGGAATCACAGAAAGTCGAGGGGAAAATATGTCAATATATACATTGCTATAGGTTAAACTAAGCCTTAGGACAGCAACAATGTAGAGGACCTGACCCTTAGAAGCTTACAAGTAAGCTGGAATCTTCAAAAGTTCCAATATTTATAAGTAAAAAAATTTATTAAAATGAATAACCAAGTGTTTTAATTGACATCAGAAGATCAAACCAATAAACCCTGAGAACATAGATAAAAGATAAATAAAGATATGAGCAGAACTTAATACAACAGCAAACGTATAAAATTGAGGTGATTTAGTAAGTCCAAAGAATATTCTTTGAAATGATTGAGAAGACACACTTTGATTAAGGAAAACAAAAACGTGAGTAAAGAATATCCAGAAAGAGACAGGACAAAGTTATAGCAGAGAATATAGAAATGCCAGTAAATTTGAATATTTCTGTAAAGGGGACCATTTCCTAGCTCCTAAAGTTTACCAAAACTGACACAAGAGGAAATCATTTAAGGTCATCAGGTCTGCCCTTGGCATTCTCGGAACGCCCTGGCCTCAGAATTCAGCATCTGTAGTCCATGGTAACCTGCGGAGAGGGGGCGGGGCTGAGTGTGGTTGGAACACTGCCCTCACTGAGGGAGTGGGTGTGGCCATCTCTGCTGTGACTGAACAATGGCAGGGGAGCAGGGGTCCCCGGGAACGGCCCTCAGAGCCCAGCAGGCCCAGTGTGGTGTCACAAGCATTTAGGCCCAGACCAAAGGGCGCCTTCTTTGTCTGAAGAGCTGCCCAAACTCTCACCTTTCCACTCAGGCCGCCCTCCTACTTGAAGTGTGTTTGGAAGCTGTCCGCGCAGTACACTTCGCTACACAGCTAACGATAGGTCTGGGCATCGTAGCTTCCTGGCAGGTGACCGAAGTTCGCAGGCATATGAGTCCCTGGGACACACGCGGAGAGGCTCCTGCCCGGGCCACAGGCCGCCCACTGCCCCAGCCCCAGATCAGGTGCCGCAAAGCAGCCCTGTCTGAGTCCCCTGCCTCTGGAGGGAGTATTGTACCAACACTTCTAGAAATAGGTGTCGTCGCGGGCAACTCATTGGAGGGACACAAATAAATCTTTGCCGACTTTCTGCTGAAACTTAGGAGCGTTCACACCTAAGCCTCTTACAAGGTCAGCTGTTTAGCTAAACATGAGCTCATGATCTAAATTTACACAATAATGAAGAGATCAGCTAAAAGGGGAGACAATCCGCAAAAACAATCAATACCAGAATTTGATTTCCAAGGCCATCCATCAGATGTTGGAATAATCAGGTGCAAGGCAGGATATATACATAAAACTGGAACTGAAATAAGAAACCACATGTTTTCAAAGTCTGGTAGGATCTCTAAAACATTTTTAAAGTACATGTCATTGATAAAGCTAAATACTCAAAGTTTGTGTAATACAACAGATTAATCATTGAGAAGAGTGTAATTATGCTGTTTTGAAAACTATGGCAGGTCAGATTTTCTGCCTAATTATATAAGAAGATTTATCTAAAACATACACCTTATTTCAAAGACTTATTGGCTGTGAAATAAGTTAAGGGTATTTCAAATGGCTTGTCTGCAATGAAAGGTGCTATGTAGGGAATCACAGAAAGTCGAGGGGAAAATATGTCAATATATACATTGCTATAGGTTGAACTAAGCCTTAGGACAGCAACAATGTAGAGGACCTGACCCTTAGAAGCTTACAAGTAAGCTGGAATCTTCAAAAGTTCCAATATTTATAAGTAAAAAGATTTATTAAAATGAATAACCAAGTGTTTTAATTGACATCAGAAGATCAAACCAATAAACCCTGAGAACATAGATAAAAGATAAATAAAGATATGAGCAGAACTTAATACAACAGCAAACGTATAAAATTGAGGTGATTTAGTAAGTCCAAAGAATATTCTTTGAAAGTTTGAAAAGACACACTTTGATTAAGGCAAACAAAAACATAAGTGAAGAATATACAGAAAGAATCAGGACAATGTTATAGCAGAGAATATATGAAATGCCAGTAAATTTGAACATTTCTGTAAAGGGGACCATTTCCTAGCTCCTAAAGTTTACCAAAACTGACACAAGAGGAAGTCATTTAAGGTCATCATGTCTGCCCTTGGCATTCTCGGAACGCCCTGGCCTCAGAATGCAGCAACTGTAGTCCATGGTAACCTGCGGAGAGGGGCGGGGCTGAGCGAGGTTGGAACACTGCCCTCACTGAGGGAGTGGGTGTGGCCAGCTCTGCTGTGACTGACAAAGTCCAGGGGAGCATGTGGCCGAGGGCAGGGCCCTCAGTGCCCGGCAGGCCCAGTGGGGTGTCACAAGCTTTTACGCCCAGGCCAAAAGGCGCCTTCTTTATCTGAACAGCTGCCCAAACACTCATCTTACCACTCAGGCCGCCCTCTTACTTGAAGTGTGTGTGGAACCTGTCCACGCAGTACACCTCGCTGCACAGCTAACCATAGGTCTGGGCATCGTAGATTCCTGCCAGGTGACCGAAGTTCGCAGGCAGATGGGTCCCTGGGACACACGCGGAGAGGCTCCTGCCTGGGCCACAGGCCGCCCACTACCCCAGCCCCAGATTGGGGGCCACACAGAAGCCCTGTCTGAGTCCTCTGACTGTAGAGGGAGTATTGGACCAACACATCTAGAAAACGGGGTCCTCGCGGGCAACTCATTGGAGGGACACAAATAAATCTTTGCCGACTTTCTGCTGAAACTTTGGAGCGTTCACACCTAAGCCTCTTAGAAGCTCAGCTGTTTAGCTAAACATGATCTCGTGATCGAAATTTACACAATAATGAAGAGATAAGCTACAAGGGGAGAAAATAAGCAAAAACAATCAATACCAGAATTAGATTCCCAAGGCCATCCATCAGATGTTGGAACAATCAGGTGCAAGGCAGGATATATACATAAAACTGGAACTGAAAGAAGAAACAAGGATGTTTTCAAAGTCTAGTACGATCTCTAAAACATTTTTAAAGTACATGTCATTGATAAAGCTAAATACTCAAAGTTTGTGTAATACAACAGATTAATCATTGAGAAGAGTGTAATTATGCTGTTTTGAAAACTATGGCAGGTCAGATTTTCTGCCTAATTATATAAGAAGATTTATCTAAAACATACACATTATTTCAAAGACTTATTGGCTGTGAAATAAGTTAAGGGTATTTCAAATGGCTTGTCTGCAATGAAAGGTGCTATGTAGGGAATCACAGAAAGTCGAGGGGAAAATATGTCAATATATACATTGCTATAGGTTGAACTAAGCCTTAGGACAGCAACAATGTAGAGGACCTGACCCTTAGAAGCTTACAAGTAAGCTGGAATCTTCAAAAGTTCCAATATTTATAAGTAAAAAGATTTATTAAAATGAATAACCAAGTGTTTTAATTGACATCAGAAGATCAAACCAATAAACCCTGAGAACATAGATAAAAGATAAATAAAGATATGAGCAGAACTTAATACAACAGCAAACGTATAAAATTGAGGTGATTTAGTAAGTCCAAAGAATATTCTTTGAAAGTTTGAAAAGACACACTTTGATTAAGGCAAACAAAAACATAAGTGAAGAATATACAGAAAGAATCAGGACAATGTTATAGCAGAGAATATATGAAATGCCAGTAAATTTGAACATTTCTGTAAAGGGGACCATTTCCTAGCTCCTAAAGTTTACCAAAACTGACACAAGAGGAAGTCATTTAAGGTCATCATGTCTGCCCTTGGCATTCTCGGAACGCCCTGGCCTCAGAATGCAGCAACTGTAGTCCATGGTAACCTGCGGAGAGGGGGCGGGGCTGAGCGAGGTTGGAACACTGCCCTCACTGAGGGAGTGGGTGTGGCCAGCTCTGCTGTGACTGACAAAGTCCAGGGGAGCATGTGGCCGAGGGCAGGGCCCTCAGTGCCCGGCAGGCCCAGTGGGGTGTCACAAGCTTTTACGCCCAGGCCAAAAGGCGCCTTCTTTATCTGAACAGCTGCCAAACACTCATCTTACCACTCAGGCCGCCCTCTTACTTGAAGTGTGTGTGGAACCTGTCCACGCAGTACACCTCGCTGCACAGCTAACCATAGGTCTGGGCATCGTAGATTCCTGCCAGGTGACCGAAGTTCGCAGGCAGATGGGTCCCTGGGACACACGCGGAGAGAGGCTCCTGCCTGGGCCACAGGCCGCCCACTACCCCAGCCCCAGATTGGGGGCCACACAGAAGCCCTGTCTGAGTCCTCTGACTGTAGAGGGAGTATTGGACCAACACATCTAGAAAACGGGGTCCTCGCGGGCAACTCATTGGAGGGACACAAATAAATCTTTGCCGACTTTCTGCTGAAACTTTGGAGCGTTCACACCTAAGCCTCTTAGAAGCTCAGCTGTTTAGCTAAACATGATCTCGTGATCGAAATTTACACAATAATGAAGAGATAAGCTACAAGGGGAGAAAATAAGCAAAAACAATCAATACCAGAATTAGATTCCCAAGGCCATCCATCAGATGTTGGAACAATCAGGTGCAAGGCAGGATATATACATAAAACTGGAACTGAAAGAAGAAACAAGGATGTTTTCAAAGTCTAGTACGATCTCTAAAACATTTTTAAAGTACATGTCTTTGATAAAGCTAAACACTCAAAGGTTGTGTAATACAACAGATTAATCATTGAGAAGAGTGAAATTATGCTGTTTTGAAAACTATGGCAGGTCAGATTTTCTGCCTAATTATATAAGAAGATTTATCTAAAACCTACACATTATTTCAAAGACTTATTGGCTGTGAAATAAGTTAAGGGTATTTCAAATGGCTTGTCTGCAATGAAAGGCACTATCTAGGGAATCACAGAAAGTCGAGGGGAAAATATGTCAATATATACATTGCTATATGTTGAACTAAGCCTTAGGACAGCAACAATGTAGAGCACCTGACACTTAGGAACTTGCAAGTAAGCTAGAATCTTCAAAAGTTCAAATCTTTATAAGTAAAAAGATTTATTAAAATGAATAACCAAGTGTTTTAATTGACATCAGAAGATCAAACAAATAAACCCTGAGAACATAGATAAAAGATAAATAAAGATATGAGCAGAACTTAATACAACAGGAAAAGTATAAAATTGAGGTGATTTGGTAAGTCCAAAGAATATTCTTTGAAAAGATTGAAAAGACACACTTTGATTAAGGAAAACAAAAAAATAAGTAAAGAATATACAGAAAGAGTCAGGACAATGTTATAGCAGAGAATATATGAAATGACAGTAAATTTGAACATTTCTGTAAAGGGGACCATTTCCTAGCTCCTAAAGTTTACCAAAACTGACACAAGAGGAAGTCATTTAAGGTCATCATGTCTGCCCTTGGCATTCTCGGAACGCCCTGGCCTCAGAATGCAGCAACTGTAGTCCATGGTAACCTGCGGAGAGGGGGCGGGGCTGAGGGAGGTTGGAACACTGCCCTCACTGAGGGACTGGGTGTGGCCATCTATGCTGTGACTGAACAAAGGGCAGGGGAGCTTGGGGCCGAGGGCAGGGCCCTCAGAGCCCGGCAGGCCCAGTGGGGTGTCAAAAGCATTTAGGCCCAGGCCAAAGGGCGCCTTCTTTGTCTGAACAGCTGCCCAAACTCTCACCTTTCCACTCAGGCCGCCCTCTTACTTGAAGTGTGTGTGGAACCAGTCCACGCAGTACACCTCGCTGCACAGCTAACCATAGGTCTGGGCATCGTAGCTTCCTGTCAGGTGACCGAAGTTCGCAGGTAGATGGGTCCCTGGGACACACGCGGAGAGGCTCCTGCCCGGGCCACAGGCCGCCCACTACCCCAGCCCCAGATTGAGGCCACAGAGCAGCCCTGTCTGAGTCCCCTCCCTCTAGAGGGAGTATTGGACCAACATTTCTAGAAAACGGAGTCCTCGCGGGCAACTCATTGGAGGGACACAAATAAATCTTTGCCGACTTTCTGCTGAAACTTAGGAGCATTCACACCTAAGCCTCTTACAAGGTCATCTGTTTAGCTAAACATGAGCTCATGATCTAAATTTACACAATAATGAAGAGATCAGCTAAAAGGGGAGACAATCCGCAAAAACAATCAATACCAGAATTAGATTTCCAAGGCCATCCATCAGATGTTGGAATAATCAGGTGCAAGGCAGGATATATACATAAAACTGGAACTGAAAGAAGAAACAAGGATGTTTTCAAAGTCTAGTACGATCTCTAAAACATTTTTAAAGTACATGTCATTGATAAAGCTAAATACTCAAAGTTTGTGTAATACAACAGATTAATCATTGAGAAGAGTGTAATTATGCTGTTTTGAAAACTATGGCAGGTCAGATTTTCTGCCTAATTATATAAGAAGATTTATCTAAAACATACACATTATTTCAAAGACTTATTGGCTGTGAAATAAGTTAAGGGTATTTCAAATGGCTTGTCTGCAATGAAAGGTGCTATGTAGGGAATCACAGAAAGTCGAGGGGAAAATATGTCAATATATACATTGCTATAGGTTGAACTAAGCCTTAGGACAGCAACAATGTAGAGGACCTGACCCTTAGAAGCTTACAAGTAAGCTGGAATCTTCAAAAGTTCCAATATTTATAAGTAAAAAGATTTATTAAAATGAATAACCAAGTGTTTTAATTGACATCAGAAGATCAAACCAATAAACCCTGAGAACATAGATAAAAGATAAATAAAGATATGAGCAGAACTTAATACAACAGCAAACGTATAAAATTGAGGTGATTTAGTAAGTCCAAAGAATATTCTTTGAAAGTTTGAAAAGACACACTTTGATTAAGGCAAACAAAAACATAAGTGAAGAATATACAGAAAGAATCAGGACAATGTTATAGCAGAGAATATATGAAATGCCAGTAAATTTGAACATTTCTGTAAAGGGGACCATTTCCTAGCTCCTAAAGTTTACCAAAACTGACACAAGAGGAAGTCATTTAAGGTCATCATGTCTGCCCTTGGCATTCTCGGAACGCCCTGGCCTCAGAATGCAGCAACTGTAGTCCATGGTAACCTGCGGAGACGGGGCGGGGCTCAGCGAGGTTGGAACACTGCCCTCACTGAGGGAGTGGGTGTGGCCAGCTCTGCTGTGACTGACAAAGTCCAGGGGAGCATGTGGCCGAGGGCAGGGCCCTCAGTGCCCGGCAGGCCCAGTGGGGTGTCACAAGCTTTTACGCCCAGGCCAAAAGGCGCCTTCTTTATCTGAACAGCTGCCCAAACACTCATCTTACCACTCAGGCGGCCCTCTTACTTGAAGTGTGTGTGGAACCTGTCCACGCAGTACACCTCGCTGCACAGCTAACCATAGGTCTGGGCATCGTAGATTCCTGCCAGGTGACCGAACTTCGCAGGCAGATGGGTCCCTGGGACACACGCGGAGAGGCTCCTGCCTGGGCCACAGGCCGCCCACTACCCCAGCCCCAGATTGGGGGCCACACAGCAGCCCTGTCTGAGTCCTCTGACTGTAGAGGGAGTATTGGACCAACACATCTAGAAAACGGGGTCCTCGCGGGCAACTCATTGGAGGGACACAAATAAATCTTTGCCGACTTTCTGCTGAAACTTTGGAGCGTTCACACCTAAGCCTCTTAGAAGCTCAGCTGTTTAGCTAAACATGATCTCGTGATCGAAATTTACACAATAATGAAGAGATAAGCTACAAGGGGAGAAAATAAGCAAAAACAATCAATACCAGAATTAGATTCCCAAGGCCATCCATCAGATGTTGGAACAATCAGGTGCAAGGCAGGATATATACATAAAACTGGAACTGAAAGAAGAAACAAGGATGTTTTCAAAGTCTAGTACGATCTCTAAAACATTTTTAAAGTACATGTCATTGATAAAGCTAAATACTCAAAGTTTGTGTAATACAACAGATTAATCATTGAGAAGAGTGTAATTATGCTGTTTTGAAAACTATGGCAGGTCAGATTTTCTGCCTAATTATATAAGAAGATTTATCTAAAACATACACATTATTTCAAAGACTTATTGGCTGTGAAATAAGTTAAGGGTATTTCAAATGGCTTGTCTGCAATGAAAGGTGCTATGTAGGGAATCACAGAAAGTCGAGGGGAAAATATGTCAATATATACATTGCTATAGGTTGAACTAAGCCTTAGGACAGCAACAATGTAGAGGACCTGACCCTTAGAAGCTTACAAGTAAGCTGGAATCTTCAAAAGTTCCAATATTTATAAGTAAAAAGATTTATTAAAATGAATAACCAAGTGTTTTAATTGACATCAGAAGATCAAACCAATAAACCCTGAGAACATAGATAAAAGATAAATAAAGATATGAGCAGAACTTAATACAACAGCAAACGTATAAAATTGAGGTGATTTAGTAAGTCCAAAGAATATTCTTTGAAAGTTTGAAAAGACACACTTTGATTAAGGCAAACAAAAACATAAGTGAAGAATATACAGAAAGAATCAGGACAATGTTATAGCAGAGAATATATGAAATGCCAGTAAATTTGAACATTTCTGTAAAGGGGACCATTTCCTAGCTCCTAAAGTTTACCAAAACTGACACAAGAGGAAGTCATTTAAGGTCATCATGTCTGCCCTTGGCATTCTCGGAACGCCCTGGCCTCAGAATGCAGCAACTGTAGTCCATGGTAACCTGCGGAGAGGGGGCGGGGCTCAGCGAGGTTGGAACACTGCCCTCACTGAGGGAGTGGGTGTGGCCAGCTCTGCTGTGACTGACAAAGTCCAGGGGAGCATGTGGCCGAGGGCAGGGCCCTCAGTGCCCGGCAGGCCCAGTGGGGTGTCACAAGCTTTTACGCCCAGGCCAAAAGGCGCCTTCTTTATCTGAACAGCTGCCCAAACACTCATCTTACCACTCAGGCGGCCCTCTTACTTGAAGTGTGTGTGGAACCTGTCCACGCAGTACACCTCGCTGCACAGCTAACCATAGGTCTGGGCATCGTAGATTCCTGCCAGGTGACCGAACTTCGCAGGCAGATGGGTCCCTGGGACACACGCGGAGAGGCTCCTGCCTGGGCCACAGGCCGCCCACTACCCCAGCCCCAGATTGGGGGCCACACAGCAGCCCTGTCTGAGTCCTCTGACTGTAGAGGGAGTATTGGACCAACACATCTAGAAAACGGGGTCCTCGCGGGCAACTCATTGGAGGGACACAAATAAATCTTTGCCGACTTTCTGCTGAAACTTTGGAGCGTTCACACCTAAGCCTCTTAGAAGCTCAGCTGTTTAGCTAAACATGATCTCGTGATCGAAATTTACACAATAATGAAGAGATAAGCTACAAGGGGAGAAAATAAGCAAAAACAATCAATACCAGAATTAGATTCCCAAGGCCATCCATCAGATGTTGGAACAATCAGGTGCAAGGCAGGATATATACATAAAACTGGAACTGAAAGAAGAAACAAGGATGTTTTCAAAGTCTAGTACGATCTCTAAAACATTTTTAAAGTACATGTCTTTGATAAAGCTAAATACTCAAAGGTTGTGTAATACAACAGATTAATCATTGAGAAGAGTGAAATTATGCTGTTTTGAAAACTATGGCAGGTCAGATTTTCTGCCTAATTATATAAGAAGATTTATCTAAAACCTACACATTATTTCAAAGACTTATTGGCTGTGAAATAAGTTAAGGGTATTTCAAATGGCTTGTCTGCAATGAAAGGTACTATCTAGGGAATCACAGAAAGTCGAGGGGAAAATATGTCAATATATACATTGCTATATGTTGAACTAAGCCTTAGGACAGCAACAATGTAGAGCACCTGACACTTAGGAACTTGCAAGTAAGCTAGAATCTTCAAAAGTTCAAATCTTTATAAGTAAAAAGATTTATTAAAATGAATAACCAAGTGTTTTAATTGACATCAGAAGATCAAACAAATAAACCCTGAGAACATAGATAAAAGATAAATAAAGATATGAGCAGAACTTAATACAACAGGAAAAGTATAAAATTGAGGTGATTTGGTAAGTCCAAAGAATATTCTTTGAAAAGATTGAAAAGACACACTTTGATTAAGGAAAACAAAAAAATAAGTAAAGAATATACAGAAAGAGTCAGGACAATGTTATAGCAGAGAATATATGAAATGACAGTAAATTTGAACATTTCTGTAAAGGGGACCATTTCCTAGCTCCTAAAGTTTACCAAAACTGACACAAGAGGAAGTCATTTAAGGTCATCATGTCTGCCCTTGGCATTCTCGGAACGCCCTGGCCTCAGAATGCAGCAACTGTAGTCCATGGTAACCTGCGGAGAGGGGGCGGGGCTGAGGGAGGTTGGAACACTGCCCTCACTGAGGGACTGGGTGTGGCCATCTATGCTGTGACTGAACAAAGGGCAGGGGAGCTTGGGGCCGAGGGCAGGGCCCTCAGAGCCCGGCAGGCCCAGTGGGGTGTCAAAAGCATTTAGGCCCAGGCCAAAGGGCGCCTTCTTTGTCTGAACAGCTGCCCAAACTCTCACCTTTCCACTCAGGCCGCCCTCTTACTTGAAGTGTGTGTGGAACCAGTCCACGCAGTACACCTCGATGCACAGCTAACCATAGGTCTGGGCATCGTAGCTTCCTGTCAGGTGACCAATGTTCGCAGGTAGATGGGTCCCTGGGACACACGCAGAGAGGCTCCTGCCCGGGCCACAGGCCGGCCACTACCCCAGCCCCAGATTGAGGCCACAGAGCAGCCCTGTCTGAGTCCCCTCCCTCTAGAGGGAGTATTGGACCAACATTTCTAGAAAACGGAGTCCTCGCGGGCAACTCATGGGAGGGACACAAATAAATCTTTGCCGACTTTCTGCTGAAACTTAGGAGCATTCACACCTAAGCCTCTTAGAAGGTCATCTGTTTAGCTAAACATGAGCTCATGATCTAAATTTACACAATAATGAAGAGATCAGCTAAAAGGGGAGACAATCCACAAAAACAATCAATACCAGAATTAGATTTCCAAGGCCATCCATCAGATGTTGGAATAATCAGGTGCAAGGCAGGATATATACATAAAACTGGAACTGAAAGAAGAAACAAGGATGTTTTCAAAGTCTGGTAGGATCTCTAAAACATTTTTAAAGTACATGTCATTGATAAAGCTAAATACTCAAAGTTTGTGTAATACAACAGATTAATCATTGAGAAGAGTGTAATTATGCTGTTTTGAAAACTATGGCAGGTCAGATTTTCTGCCTAATTATATAAGAAGATTTATCTAAAACATACACATTATTTCAAAGACTTATTGGCTGTGAAATAAGTTAAGGGTATTTCAAATGGCTTGTCTGCAATGAAAGGTGCTATGTAGGGAATCACAGAAAGTCGAGGGGAAAATATGTCAATATATACATTGCTATAGGTTAAACTAAGCCTTAGGACAGCAACAATGTAGAGGACCTGACCCTTAGAAGCTTACAAGTAAGCTGGAATCTTCAAAAGTTCCAATATTTATAAGTAAAAAAATTTATTAAAATGAATAACCAAGTGTTTTAATTGACATCAGAAGATCAAACCAATAAACCCTGAGAACATAGATAAAAGATAAATAAAGATATGAGCAGAACTTAATACAACAGCAAACGTATAAAATTGAGGTGATTTAGTAAGTCCAAAGAATATTCTTTGAAATGATTGAGAAGACACACTTTGATTAAGGAAAACAAAAACGTGAGTAAAGAATATCCAGAAAGAGACAGGACAAAGTTATAGCAGAGAATATATGAAATGCCAGTAAATTTGAATATTTCTGTAAAGGGGACCATTTCCTAGCTCCTAAAGTTTACCAAAACTGACACAAGAGGAAATCATTTAAGGTCATCAGGTCTGCCCTTGGCATTCTCGGAACGCCCTGGCCTCAGAATTCAGCATCTGTAGTCCATGGTAACCTGCGGAGAGGGGGCGGGGCTGAGTGTGGTTGGAACACTGCCCTCACTGAGGGAGTGGGTGTGGCCATCTCTGCTGTGACTGAACAATGGCAGGGGAGCAGGGGTCCCCGGGAACGGCCCTCAGAGCCCAGCAGGCCCAGTGTGGTGTCACAAGCATTTAGGCCCAGACCAAAGGGCGCCTTCTTTGTCTGAAGAGCTGCCCAAACTCTCACCTTTCCACTCAGGCCGCCCTCCTACTTGAAGTGTGTTTGGAAGCTGTCCGCGCAGTACACTTCGCTACACAGCTAACCATAGGTCTGGGCATCGTAGCTTCCTGGCAGGTGACCGAAGTTCGCAGGCATATGAGTCCCTGGGACACACGCGGAGAGGCTCCTGCCCGGGCCACAGGCCGCCCACTGCCCCAGCCCCAGATCAGGGGCCACAAAGCAGCCCTGTCTGAGTCCCCTGCCTCTGGAGGGAGTATTGTACCAACACTTCTAGAAATAGGTGTCGTCGCGGGCAACTCATTGGAGGGACACAAATAAATCTTTGCCGACTTTCTGCTGAAACTTAGGAGCGTTCACACCTAAGCCTCTTACAAGGTCAGCTGTTTAGCTAAACATGAGCTCATGATCTAAATTTACACAATAATGAAGAGATCAGCTACAAGGGGAGACAATCAGCAAAAACAATTAATACCAGAATTAGATTCCCAAGGCCATCCATCAGATGTTGGAATAAACAGGTGCAAGGCAGGATATATACATAAAACTGGAACTGAAACAAGAAACAAGGATGTTTTCAAAGTCTGGTACGATCTCTAAAACATTTTTAAAGTACATGTCATTGATAAAGCTAAATACTCAAAGGTTGTGTAATCCAACAGATTAATCATTGAGAAGAGTGAAATTATGCTGTTTCGAAAACTATGGCTGGTCAGATTTTCGGCCTAATTATATAAGAAGATTTATCTAAAACATACACATTATTTCAAAGAGTTATTGGCTGTGAAATAAGTTAAGGGTATTTCAAATGGCTTGTCTGCAATGAAAGGTGCTATGTAGGGAATCACAGAAAGTCGAGGGGAAAATGTGTCAATATATACATTGCTATAGGTGAACTAAGCCTTAGGACAGCAACAATGTAGAGAACCTGACCCTTAGAAGCTTACAAGTAAGCTGGAATCTTCAAAAGTTACAATTTTTATAAGTAAAAATATTTATTAAAATGAATAACCAAGTGTTTTAATTGACATCAGAAGATCAAACCAATATACCCTGAGAACATAGATAAAAGAAAAATAAAGATATGAGCAGAACTTAATACAACAGCAAACATATAAAATTGAGGTGATTTAGTAAGTCCAAAGAATATTCTTTGAAAAGATTTAAAAGACACACTTTGAGTAAGGAAAACAAAAACATAAGTAAAGAATATATAGAAAGAGTCAGGACAATGTTATAGCAAAGAATATATGAAATGCCAGTAAATTTGAATATTTCTGTAAAGGGGACCATTTCCTAGCTCCTAAAGTTTACCAAAACTGAGACAAGAGGAAATCATTTAAGGTCCTCATGCCTGCCCTTGTCATTCTGAGAACGCCCTGGCCTCAGAATGCAGCATCTGTAGTCCATGGTAACCTGCGGAGGGGGGGCGGGACTGAGGGAGTTTGGAACACTGCCCTCATTGAGGGAGTGGGTGTGGCCATCTCTGCTGTGACTGAACAAAGTGCAGGGGAGCAGGGGTCCCAGGGAAGGGCACTCAGAGCCCAGCAGGCCCAGTGTGGTTTCACAAGCATTTAGGCCCAGGCCAAAGGGTGCCTTCTTTGCCTGAACAGCTGCCCAAACTCTCACATTTCCACTCAGGCCACCCTCTTTCTTGAAGTGTGTGTGGAAGCTGTCCACGCAGTACACCTCGCTGCACAGCTAACCATAGGACTGGGCATCGTAGCTTCCTGCCAGGTGACCGAAGTTCGCAGGAAGATGGGTCCCTGGGACACACACGGAGAGGCTCCTGCCCGGGCCACAGGCCGCCCACTGCCCCAGCCCCAGTTCAGCGGCCGAAAACCAGCCCTGTCTGAGTCTCCTGCCTCTAGAAGGAGTATTGGACCAACACTTCTAGAAAATGGGATCCTCACGGGCAACTCATTGGAGGGACAGAAATAAATCTTTGCCGACTTTCTGCTGAAACTTAGGAGCGTTCACACCTAAGCCTCTTACAAGGTCAGCTCTTTAGCTAAACATGAGCTCATTATCGAAATTTACACAATAATGAAGTGATCAGCTACAAGGGGAGACAATCAGCAAAAATAATCAATACCAGAATTAGATTCCCAAGGCCATCCATCAGATGTTGGAATAATCAGGTGCAAGGCAGGATATATACATAACACTGGAACTGAAACAAGAAACAAGGGTGTTTTCAAATTCTGGTACGATCTCTAAAACATTTTTAAAGTACATGTCATTGATAAAGCTAAATACTCAAAGGTTGTGTAATACAACAGATTAATCATTGAGGAGAGTGAAATTATGCTGTTTTGAAAATTATGGCAGGTGAGATTTTCTTCCTAATTATATAAGAAGATTTCTCTAAAACATACACATTATTTCAAAGACTTATTGGCTGTGAAATAAGTTAGGGTATTTCAAATGGCTTGTCTGCAATGAAAGGTGCTATGTAGGGAATCACAGAAAGTCGAGGGGAAAATATGTCAATATATACATTGCTATACGTAGAACTAAGCCTTAGGACAGCAACAATGTAGAGGACCTGACACTTAGAAACTTGCAAGTAAGCTGGAATCTTCAAAAGTTCAAATCTTTATAAGTAAAAAGATTTATTAAAATGAATAACCAAGTGTTTTAATTGACATCAGAAGATCAAACCAATAAACCCTGAGAACATAGATAAAAGATAAATAAAGATATGAGCAGAACTTAATACAACAGCAAACGTATAAAATTGAGGTGATTTAGTAAGTCCAAAGAATAATCTTTGAAAAGATTGAAAAGACACACTTTGATTAAGGAAAACAAAAACATAAGTGAAGAATATACAGAAAGAATCAGGACAATGTTATAGCAGAGAATATATGAAATGCCAGTAAATTTGAACATTTCTGTAAAGGGGACCATTTCCTACCTCCTAAAGTTTACCAAAACTGACACAAGAGGAAGTCATTTAAGGTCATCATGTCTGCCCTTGGCATTCTCGGAACGCCCTGGCCTCAGAATGCAGCAACTGTAGTCCATGGTAACCTGAGGAGAGGGGGCGGGGCTGAGGCAGGTTGGAACACTGCCCTCACTGAGGGAGTGGGTGTGGCCAACTCTTCTGTGACTGAACAAAGGGAAGGGGAGCATGGGGCCGAGGGCAGGGCCGTCAGAGCCCGGCAGGCCCTGTGGGGTGTCACAAGCATTTAGGCCCAGGCCAAAGGGCGCCTTCTTTGTCTGAACAGCTGCCCAAACTCTCACCTTTCCACTCAGGCCGCCCTCTTACTTGAAGTGTGTGTGGAACCTCTCCACGCAGTACACCTCGCTGCACAGCTAACCATAGGTCTGGGCATCGTAGCTTCCTGCCAGGTGACCGATGTTCGCAGGTAGATCGGTCCCTGGGACACACGCGGAGAGGCTCCTGCCCGGGCCACAGGCCGCCCACTACCCCAGCCCCAGATTGGTGCCGCACAGCAGCCCTGTCTGAATCCCCTCCCTCTAGAGGGAGTATTTAAACAACACTTCTAGAAAACGGAGTCCTCGCGCGCAACTCATTGGAGGGACACAAATTAATCTTTGCCGACTTTCTGCTGAAACTTAGGAGCATTCACACCTAAGCCTCTTACACGGTCAGCTGTTTAGCTAAACATGAGCTCATGATATAAATTTACACAATAATGAAGAGATCAGCTACAAGGGGAGACAATCAGCAAAAACAATCAATACCAGAATTAGATTCCCAAGGCCATCCATCAGAAGTTGGAATAATCAGGTGCAACGCAGGATATATACATAAAACTGGAACTGAAACAAGAAACAAGGATGTTTTCAAAGTCTGGTAGGATCTCTAAAACATTATTAAAGTACATGTCATTGATAAAGCTAAATACTCAAAGGTTGTGTAATACAACAGATTAATCATTGAGAAGAGTGAAATTTTGCTGTTTCGAAAACTATGGCAGGTCAGATTTTCTGCCTAATTATATAAGAAGATTTATCTAAAACATACACATTATTTCAAAGAGTTATTGGCTGTGAAATAACTTAAGGGTATTTCAAATGGCTTGTCTGCAATGAAAGGTGCTATGTAGGGAATCACAGAAAGTCGAGGGGAAAATGTGTCAATATATACATTGCTATAGGTGAACTAAGCCTTAGGACAGCAACAATGTAGAGGACCTGACCCTTAGAAGCTTACAAGTAAGCTGGAATCTTCAAAAGTTACAATTTTTATAAGTAAAAATATTTATTAAAATGAATAACCAAGTGTTTTAATTGACATCAGAAGATCAAACCAATAAACCCTGAGAACATAGATAAAAGAAAAATAAAGATATGAGCAGAACTTAATACAACAGCAAACGTATAAAATTGAGGTGATTTAGTAAGTCCAAAGAATATTCTTTGAAAAGATTTAAAAGACACACTTTGAGTAAGGAAAACAAAAACATAAGTAAAGAATATATAGAAAGAGTCAGGACAATGTTATAGCAAAGAATATATGAAATGCCAGTAAATTTGAATATTTCTGTAAAGGGGACCATTTCCTAGCTCCTAAAGTTTACCAAAACTGAGACAAGAGGAAATCATTTAAGGTCCTCATGCCTGCCCTTGTCATTCTGAGAACGCCCTGGCCTCAGAATGCAGCATCTGTAGTCCATGGTAACCTGCGGAGGTGGGGCGGGGCTGAGGGAGTTTGGAACACTGCCCTCACTGAGGGAGTGGGTGTGGCCATCTCTGCTGTGACTGAACAAAGTGCAGGGGAGCAGGGGTCCCAGGAAAGGGCACTCAGAGCCCAGCAGGCCCAGTGTGGTTTCACAAGCATTTAGGCCCAGGCCAAAGGGTGCCTTCTTTGCCTGAAAAGCTGCCCAAACTCTCACCTTTCCACTCAGGCCACCCTCTTTCTTGAAGTGTGTGTGGAAGCTGTCCGCACAGTACACCTCGCTGCACAGCTAACTATAGGACTGGGCATCATAGCTTCCTGCCAGGTGACCGAAGTTCGCAGGAAGATGGGTCCCTGGGACCCACACGGAGAGGCTCCTGCCCGGGCCACAGGCCCCCCACTGCCCCAGCCCCAGTTCAGTGGCCGAAAACCAGCCCTGTCTGAGTCTCCTGCCTCTAGAAGGAGTATTGGACCAACACTTCTAGAAAATGGGGTCCTCACGGGCAACTCATTGGAGGGACAGAAATAAATCTTTGCCGACTTTCTGCTGAAACTTAGAAGCGGTCACACCTAAGCCTCTTACAAGGTCAGCTCTTTAGCTAAACATGAGCTCATTATCGAAATTTACACAATAATGAAGTGATCAGCTACAAGGGGAGACAATCAGCAAAAACAATCAATACCAGAATTAGATTCCCAAGGCCATCCATCAGATGTTGGAATAATCAGGTGCAAGGCAGGATATATACATAACACTGGAACTGAAACAAGAAACAAGGGTGTTTTCAAATTCTGGTACGATCTCTAAAACATTTTTAAAGTACATGTCATTGATAAAGCTAAATACTCAAAGGTTGTGTAATCCAACAGATTAATCATTGAGAAGAGTGAAATTATGCTGTTTTGAAAATTATGGCAGGTGAGATTTTCTTCCTAATTATATAAGAAGATTTCTCTAAAACATACACATTATTTCAAAGACTTATTGGCTGTGAAATAAGTTAGGGTATTTCAAATGGCTTGTCTGCAATGAAAGGTGCTATGTAGGGTATCACAGAAAGTCGAGGGGAAAATATGTCAATATATACATTGCTATACGTAGAACTAAGCCTTAGGACAGCAACAATGTAGAGGACCTGACACTTAGAAACTTGCAAGTAAGCTGGAATCTTCAAAAGTTCAAATTTTATAAGTAAAAAGATTTATTAAATGAATAACCAAGTGTTTTAATTGACATCAGAAGATCAAACCAATAAACCCTGAGAACATAGATAAAAGATAAATAAAGATATGAGCAGAACTTAATACAACAGCAAACGTATAAAATTGAGGTGATTTAGTAAGTCCAAAGAATATTCTTTGAAAAGATTGAAAAGACACACTTTGATTAAGGAAAACAAAAACATAAGTGAAGAATATACAGAAAGAATCAGGACAATGTTATAGCAGAGAATATATGAAATGCCAGTAAATTTGAACATTTCTGTAAAGGGGACCATTTCCTAGCTCCTAAAGTTTACCAAAACTGACACAAGAGGAAGTCATTTAAGGTCATCATGTCTGCCCTTGGGATTCTCGGAACGCCCTGGCCTCAGAATGCAGCAACTGTAGTCCATGGTAACCTGAGGAGATGGGGCGGGGCTGAGGCTGGTTGGAACACTGCCCTCACTGAGGGAGTGGGTGTGGCCAACTCTGCTGTGACTGAACAAAGGGAAGGGGAGCATGGGGCCGAGGGCAGGTCCGTCAGATCCCAGCAGGCCCTGTGGGGTGTCACAAGCATTTAGGCCCAGGCCAAAGGGCGCCTTCTTTGTCTGAACAGCTGCCCAAACTCTCACCTTTCCACTCAGGCCGCCCTCTTACTTGAAGTGTGTGTGGAACCTCTCCACGCAGTACACCTCGCTGCATAGCTAACCATAGGTCTGGGCATCGTAGCTTCCTGCCAGGTGACCGATGTTCGCAGGTAGATCGGTCCCTGGGACACACGCGGAGAGGCTCCTGCCCGGGCCACAGGCCGCCCACTACCCCAGCCCCAGATTGGTGCCGCACAGCAGCCCTGTCTGAGTCCCCTCCCTCTAGAGGGAGTATTTAAACAACACTTCTAGAAAACGGAGTCCTCGCGCGCAACTCATTGGAGGGACACAAATTAATCTTTGCCGACTTTCTGCTGAAACTTAGGAGCGTTCACACCTAAGCCTCTTACAAGGTCAGCTGTTTAGCTAAACATGAGCTCATGATCTAAATTTACA
This sequence comes from Mesoplodon densirostris, assembly GCF_025265405.1. Taxonomy (NCBI): domain Eukaryota; kingdom Metazoa; phylum Chordata; class Mammalia; order Artiodactyla; family Ziphiidae; genus Mesoplodon; species Mesoplodon densirostris. The sequence goes on from NC_082666.1 coordinate 96,139,532, forward strand.
CAATAATGAAGAGATCAGCTACAAGGGGAGACAATCAGCAAAAACAATCAATACCAGAATTAGATTCCCAAGGCCATCCATCAGAAGTTGGAATAATCAGGTGCAACGCAGGATATATACATAAAACTGGAACTGAAACAAGAAACAAGGATGTTTTCAAAGTCTGGTAGGATCTCTAAAACATTATTAAAGTACATGTCATTGATAAAGCTAAATACTCAAAGGTTGTGTAATACAACAGATTAATCATTGAGAAGAGTGAAATTATGCTGTTTTGAAAACTATTGCAGGTCAGATTTGTGCTTAATTATATAAAAAGATTTCTATAAAACATATACATTATTTCAAAGACTTATTGGCTGTGAAATAAGTTAAGGGTATTTCAAATGGCTTGTCTGCATTGAAAGGTGCTTTGTAGGGAATCACAGAAAGTCGAGGGGAAAATATGTCAATATATACATTGCTATAGGTTGAACTAAACCTTAAGACAGCAACAATATAGAGGACCTGACTTTTAGTAACTTACAAGTAAGATGGAATCTTCAAAAGTTCAAGTATTTATATGTAAAAATATTTATTAAAATGAATAACCAAGTATTTTAATTGACACCAGAAGATCAAACAAATAAACCCTGAGAACATAGATAAAAGATAAATAAAGATATGAGCAGAACTTAATACAACAGCAAACGTATAAAATTGAGGTGATTTAGTAAGTCCAAAGAATATTCTTTGAAAAGATTGAAAAGACACACTTTGATTAAGGAAAACAAAAACGTAAGTAAAGAATATAAAGAAAGAGTCAGGACAAAGTTATAGCAGAGAATATATGAAATGCCAGTAAATTTGAACATTTCTGTAAAGGGGACCATTTCGTAGCTCCTAAAGTTTACCAAAACTGACACAAGAGGAAATCATTTAAGGTCATCATGTCTGCCCTTGGCATGCTCGGAACGCCCTGGCCTCAGAATGCAGCATCTGTAGTCCATGGTAACCTGCGGAGAGGGGGCGGGGATGAGCGAGGTTGGAACACTGCCCTCACTGAGGGAGTGGGTGTGGCCAGCTCTGCTGTGACTGAAAAAGGCCAGGGGAGCATGTGGCCGAGGGCAGGGCCCTCAGTGCCCGGCAGGCCCAGTGGGGTGTCACAAGCTTTTACGCCCAGGCCAAAGGGCGCCTTCTTTGTCTGAACAGCTGCCCAAACACTCATCTTACCACTCAGGCCGCCCTCTTACTTGAAGTGTGTGTGGAACCTGTCCACGCAGTACACCTCGCTGCACAGCTAACCATAGGTCTGGGCATCGTAGATTCCTGCCAGGTGACCGAAGTTCGCAGGCAGATGTGTCCCTGGGACACACGCTGAGAGGCTCCTGCCTGGGCCACAGGCCGCCCACTACCCCAGCCCCAGATTGGGGGCCGCGCAGCAGCCCTGTCTGAGTCCTCTGCCTGTAGAGGGAGTATTGGACCAACACATCTAGAAAACGGGGTCCTCGCGGGCAACTCATTGGAGGGACACAAATAAATCTTTGCCGACTTTCTGCTGAAACTTTGGAGCGTTCACACCTAAGCCCCTTACAAGCTCAGCTGTTTAGCTAAACATGATCTCGTGATCGAAATTTACACAATAATGAAGAGATCAGCTACAAGGGGAGAAAATCAGCAAAAACAATCAATACCAGAATTAGATTCCCAAGGCCATCCATCAGATGTTGGAACAATCAGGTGCAAGGCAGGATATATACATAAAACTGGAACTGAAAGAAGAAACCAGGATGTTTTCAAAGTCTAGTACGATCTCTAAAACATTTTTAAAGTACATGTCATTGATAAAGCTAAATACTCAAAGGTTGTGTAATACAACAGATTAATCATTGAGAAGAGTGAAATTATGCTGTTTTGAAAACTATGGCAGGTCAGATTTTCTGCCTAATTATATAAGAAGATTTATCTAAAACCTACACATTATTTCAAAGACTTATTGGCTGTGAAATAAGTTAAGGGTATTTCAAATGGCTTGTCTGCAATGAAAGGTGCTATGTAGGGAATCACAGAAAGTCGAGGGGAAAATATGTCAATATATACATTGCTATATGTTGAACTAAGCCTTAGGACAGCAACAATGTAGAGCACCTGACACTTAGAAACTTGCAAGTAAGCTAGAATCTTCAAAAGTTCAAATCTTTATAAGTAAAAAGATTTATTAAAATGAATAACCAAGTGTTTTAATTGACATCAGAAGATCAAACAAATAAACCCTGAGAACATAGATAAAAGATAAATAAAGATATGAGCAGAACTTAATACAACAGGAAAAGTATAAAATTGAGGTGAATTGGTAAGTCCAAAGAATATTCTTTGAAAAGATTGAAAAGACACACTTTGATTAAGGAAAACAAAAACATAAGTAAAGAATATACAGAAAGAGTCAGGACAATGTTATAGCAGAGAATATATGAAATGACAGTAAATTTGAACATTTCTGTAAAGGGGACCATTTCCTAGCTCCTAAAGTTTACCAAAACTGACACAAGTGGAAGTCATTTAAGGTCATCATGTCTGCCCTTGGCATTCTCGGAACGCCCTGGCCTCAGAATGCAGCAACTGTAGTCCATGGTAACCTGCGGAGAGGGGGCGGGGCTGAGGGAGGTTGGAACACTGCCCTCACTGAGGGACTGGGTGTGGCCATCTCTGCTGTGACTGAACAAAGGGAAGGGGAGCATGGGGCTGAGGGCAGGGCCCTCAGAGCCCGGCAGGCCCAGTGGGGTGTCAAAAGCATTTAGGCCCAGGCCAAAGGGCGCCTTCTTTGTCTGAACAGCTGCCCAAACTCTCACCTTTCCACTCAGGCCGCCCTCTTACTTGAAGTGTGTGTGGAACCAGTCCAAGCAGTACACCTCGATGCACAGCTAACCATAGGTCTGGGCATCGTAGCTTCCTGTCAGGTGACCGAAGTTCGCAGGTAGATGGGTCCCTGGGAAACACGCGGAGAGGCTCCTGCCCGGTCCACAGGCCACCCACTACCCCAGGCCCAGATTGAGGCCACAGAGCAGCCCAGTCTGAGTCCCCTCCCTCTAGAGGGAGTATTGGACCAACATTTCTAGAAAACGGAGTCCTCGCGGGCAACTCATTGGAGGGACACAAATTAATCTTTGCCGACTTTCTGCTGAAACTTAGGAGCATTCACACCTAAGCCTCTTAAAAGGTCATCTGTTTAGCTAAACATGAGCTCATGATCTAAATTTACACAATAATGAAGAGATCAGCTAAAAGGGGAGACAATCCGCAAAAACAATCAATACCAGAATTAGATTTCCAAGGCCATCCATCAGATGTTGGAATAATCAGGTGCAAGGCAGGATATATACATAAAACTGGAACTGAAAGAAGAAACCAGGATGTTTTCAAAGTCTGGTAGGATCTCTAAAACATTTTTAAAGTACATGTCATTGATAAAGCTAAATACTCAAAGTTTGTGTAATACAACAGATTAATCATTGAGAAGAGTGTAATTATGCTGTTTTGAAAACTATGGCAGGTCAGATTTTCTGCCTAATTATATAAGAAGATTTATCTAAAACATACACATTATTTCAAAGACTTATTGGCTGTGAAATAAGTTAAGGGTATTTCAAATGGCTTGTCTGCAATGAAAGGTGCTATGTAGGGAATCACAGAAAGTCGAGGGGAAAATATGTCAATATATACATTGCTATAGGTTGAACTAAGCCTTAGGACAGCAACAATGTATTGGACCATACCCTTAGAAGCTTACAAGTAAGCTGGAATCTTCAAAAGTTCCAATATTTATAAGTAAAAAGATTTATTAAAATGAATAACCAAGTGTTTTAATTGACATCAGAAGATCAAACCAATAAACCCTGAGAACATAGATAAAAGATAAATAAAGATATGAGCAGAACTTAATACAACAGCAAACGTATAAAATTGAGGTGATTTAGTAAGTCCAAAGAATATTCTTTGAAAAGATTGAGAAGACACACTTTGATTAAGGAAAACAAAAACGTAAGTAAAGAATATCCAGAAAGAGACAGGACAAAGTTATAGCAGAGAATATATGAAATGCCAGTAAATTTGAATATTTCTGTAAAGGGGACCATTTCCTAGCTCCTAAAGTTTACCAAAACTGACACAAGAGGAAATCATTTAAGGTCATCAGGTCTGCCCTTGGCATTCTCGGAACGCCCTGGCCTCAGAATTCACCATCTGTAGTCCATGGTAACCTGCGGAGAGGGAGCGGGGCTGAGTGAGGTTGGAACACTGCCCTCACTGAGGGAGTGGGTGTGGCCATCTCTGCTGTGACTGAACAATGGCAGGGGAGCAGGGGTCCCAGGGAACGGCCCTCAGAGCCCAGCAGGCCCAGTGTGGTGTCACAAGCATTTAGGCCCAGACCAAAGGGCGCCTTCTTTGTCTGAAGAGCTGCCCAAACTCTCACCTTTCCACTCAGGCCGCCCTCTTACTTGAAGTGTGTTTGGAAGCTGTCCGCGCAGTACACTTCGCTACACAGCTAACCATAGGTCTGGGCATCGTAGCTTCCTGGCAGGTGACCGAAGTTCGCAGGCATATGAGTCCCTGGGACCCACGCGGAGAGGCTCCTGCCCGGGCCACAGGCCGCCCACTGCCCCAGCCCCAGATCAGGGGCCGCAAAGCAGCCCTGTCTGAGTCCCCTGCCTCTGGAGGGAGTATTGTACCAACACTTCTAGAAATAGGTGTCGTCGCGGGCAACTCATTGGAGGGACACAAATAAATCTTTGCCGACTTTCTGCTGAAACTTAGGAGCGTTCACACCTAAGCCTCTTACAAGGTCAGCTGTTTAGCTAAACATGAGCTCATGATCTAAATTTACACAATAATGAAGAGATCAGCTACAAGGGGAGACAATCAGCAAAAACAATCAATACCAGAATTAGATTCCCAAGGCCATCCATCAGATGTTGGAATAATCAGGTGCAAGGCAGGATATATACATAAAACTGGAACTGAAACAAGAAACAAGGATGTTTTCAAAGTCTGGTACGATCTCTAAAACATTTTTAAAGTACATGTCATTGATAAAGCTAAATACTCAAAGGTTGTGTAATCCAACAGATTAATCATTGAGAAGAGTGAAATTATGCTGTTTTGAAAACTATGGCAGGTCAGATTTTCTGCCTAATTATATAAGAAGATTTATCTAAAACATACACATTATTTCAAAGACTTATTGGCTGTGAAATAAGTTAACGGTATTTCAAATGGCTTGTCTGCAATGAAAGGTGCTATGTAGGGAATCACAGAAAGTCAAGGGGAAAATATGTCAATATATACATTGCTATACGTAGAACTAAGCCTTAGGACAGCAACAATGTAGAGGACCTGACACTTAGAAACTTGCAAGTAAGCTGGAATCTTCAAAAGTTCAAATATTTATAAGTAAAAAGATTTATTAAAATGAATAACCAAGTGTTTTAATTGACATCAGAAGATCAAACAAATAAACCCTGAGAACATAGATAAAAGATAAATAAAGATATGAGCAGAACTTAATACAACAGGAAAAGTATAAAATTGAGGTGAATTGGTAAGTCCAAAGAATATTCTTTGAAAAGATTGAAAAGACACACTTTGATTAAGGAAAACAAAAACATAAGTAAAGAATATACAGAAAGAGTCAGGACAATGTTATAGCAGAGAATATATGAAATGACAGTAAATTTGAACATTTCTGTAAAGGGGACCATTTCCTAGCTCCTAAAGTTTACCAAAACTGACACAAGTGGAAGTCATTTAAGGTCATCATGTCTGCCCTTGGCATTCTCGGAACGCCCTGGCCTCAGAATGCAGCAACTGTAGTCCATGGTAACCTGCGGAGAGGGGGCGGGGCTGAGGGAGGTTGGAACACTGCCCTCACTGAGGGACTGGGTGTGGCCATCTCTGCTGTGACTGAACAAAGGGAAGGGGAGCATGGGGCCGAGGGCAGGGCCCTCAGAGCCCGGCAGGCCCAGTGGGGTGTCACAAGCATTTAGGCCCAGGCCAAAGGGCGCCTTCTTTGTCTGAACAGCTGCCCAAACTCTCACCTTTCCACTCAGGCCGCCCTCTTACTTGAAGTGTGTGTGGAACCAGTCCAAGCAGTACACCTCGATGCACAGCTAACCATAGGTCTGGGCATCGTAGCTTCCTGTCAGGTGACCGAAGTTCGCAGGTAGATGGGTCCCTGGGAAACACGTGGAGAGGCTCCTGCCCGGTCCACAGGCCACCCACTACCCCAGGCCCAGATTGAGGCCACAGAGCAGCCCAGTCTGAGTCCCCTCCCTCTAGAGGGAGTATTGGACCAACATTTCTAGAAAACGGAGTCCTCGCGGGCAAATCATTGGAGGGACACAAATTAATCTTTGCCGACTTTCTGCTGAAACTTAGGAGCATTCACACCTAAGCCTCTTAAAAGGTCATCTGTTTAGCTAAACATGAGCTCATGATCTAAATTTACACAATAATGAAGAGATCAGCTACAAGGGGAGACAATCCGCAAAAACAATCAATACCAGAATTAGATTTCCAAGGCCATCCATCAGATGTTGGAATAATCAGGTGCAAGGCAGGATATATACATAAAACTGGAACTGAAAGAAGAAACAAGGATGTTTTCAAAGTCTGGTAGGATCTCTAAAACATTTTTAAAGTACATGTCATTGATAAAGCTAAATACTCAAAGTTTGTGTAATACAACAGATTAATCATTGAGAAGAGTGTAATTATGCTGTTTTGAAAACTATGGCAGGTCAGATTTTCTGCCTAATTATATAAGAAGATTTATCTAAAACATACACATTATTTCAAAGACTTATTGGCTGTGAAATAAGTTAAGGGTATTTCAAATGGCTTGTCTGCAATGAAAGGTGCTATGTAGGGAATCACAGAAAGTCGAGGGGAAAATATGTCAATATATACATTGCTATAGGTTAAACTAAGCCTTAGGACAGCAACAATGTAGAGGACCTGACCCTTAGAAGCTTACAAGTAAGCTGGAATCTTCAAAAGTTCCAATATTTATAAGTAAAAAAATTTATTAAAATGAATAACCAAGTGTTTTAATTGACATCAGAAGATCAAACCAATAAACCCTGAGAACATAGATAAAAGATAAATAAAGATATGAGCAGAACTTAATACAACAGCAAACGTATAAAATTGAGGTGATTTAGTAAGTCCAAAGAATATTCTTTGAAATGATTGAGAAGACACACTTTGATTAAGGAAAACAAAAACGTGAGTAAAGAATATCCAGAAAGAGACAGGACAAAGTTATAGCAGAGAATATATGAAATGCCAGTAAATTTGAATATTTCTGTAAAGGGGACCATTTCCTAGCTCCTAAAGTTTACCAAAACTGACACAAGAGGAAATCATTTAAGGTCATCAGGTCTGCCCTTGGCATTCTCGGAACGCCCTGGCCTCAGAATTCAGCATCTGTAGTCCATGGTAACCTGCGGAGAGGGGGCGGGGCTGAGTGTGGTTGGAACACTGCCCTCACTGAGGGAGTGGGTGTGGCCATCTCTGCTGTGACTGAACAATGGCAGGGGAGCAGGGGTCCCCGGGAACGGCCCTCAGAGCCCAGCAGGCCCAGTGTGGTGTCACAAGCATTTAGGCCCAGACCAAAGGGCGCCTTCTTTGTCTGAAGAGCTGCCCAAACTCTCACCTTTCCACTCAGGCCGCCCTCCTACTTGAAGTGTGTTTGGAAGCTGTCCGCGCAGTACACTTCGCTACACAGCTAACCATAGGTCTGGGCATCGTAGCTTCCTGGCAGGTGACCGAAGTTCGCAGGCATATGAGTCCCTGGGACACACGCGGAGAGGCTCCTGCCCGGGCCACAGGCCGCCCACTGCCCCAGCCCCAGATCAGGGGCCACAAAGCAGCCCTGTCTGAGTCCCCTGCCTCTGGAGGGAGTATTGTACCAACACTTCTAGAAATAGGTGTCGTCGCGGGCAACTCATTGGAGGGACACAAATAAATCTTTGCCGACTTTCTGCTGAAACTTAGGAGCGTTCACACCTAAGCCTCTTACAAGGTCAGCTGTTTAGCTAAACATGAGCTCATGATCTAAATTTACACAATAATGAAGAGATTAGCTACAAGGGGAGACAATCAGCAAAAACAATTAATACCAGAATTAGATTCCCAAGGCCATCCATCAGATGTTGGAATAAACAGGTGCAAGGCAGGATATATACATAAAACTGGAACTGAAACAAGAAACAAGGATGTTTTCAAAGTCTGGTACGATCTCTAAAACATTTTTAAAGTACATGTCATTGATAAAGCTAAATACTCAAAGGTTGTGTAATCCAACAGATTAATCATTGAGAAGAGTGAAATTATGCTGTTTCGAAAACTATGGCTGGTCAGATTTTCTGCCTAATTATATAAGAAGATTTATCTAAAACATACACATTATTTCAAAGAGTTATTGGCTGTGAAATAAGTTAAGGGTATTTCAAATGGCTTGTCTGCAATGAAAGGTGCTATGTAGGGAATCACAGAAAGTCGAGGGGAAAATGTGTCAATATATACATTGCTATAGGTGAACTAAGCCTTAGGACAGCAACAATGTAGAGAACCTGACCCTTAGAAGCTTACAAGTAAGCTGGAATCTTCAAAAGTTACAATTTTTATAAGTAAAAATATTTATTAAAATGAATAACAAAGTGTTTTAATTGACATCAGAAGATCAAACCAATATACCCTGAGAACATAGATAAAAGAAAAATAAAGATATGAGCAGAACTTAATACAACAGCAAACGTATAAAATTGAGGTGATTTAGTAAGTCCAAAGAATATTCTTTGAAAAGATTTAAAAGACACACTTTGAGTAAGGAAAACAAAAACATAAGTAAAGAATATATAGAAAGAGTCAGGACAATGTTATAGCAAAGAATATATGAAATGCCAGTAAATTTGAATATTTCTGTAAAGGGGACCATTTCCTAGCTCCTAAAGTTTACCGAAACTGAGACAAGAGGAAATCATTTAAGGTCCTCATGCCTGCCCTTGTCATTCTGAGAACGCCCTGGCCTCAGAATGCAGCATCTGTAGTCCATGGTAACCTGCGGAGGGGGGGCGGGACTGAGGGAGTTTGGAACACTGCCCTCATTGAGGGAGTGGGTGTGGCCATCTCTGCTGTGACTGAACAAAGTGCAGGGGAGCAGGGGTCCCAGGGAAGGGCACTCAGCCCAGCAGGCCCAGTGTGGTTTCACAAGCATTTAGGCCCAGGCCAAAGGGTGCCTTCTTTGCCTGAACAGCTGCCCAAACTCTCACCTTTCCACTCAGGCCACCCTCTTTCTTGAAGTGTGTGTGGAAGCTGTCCACGCAGTACACCTCGCTGCACAGCTAACCATAGGACTGGGCATCGTAGCTTCCTGCCAGGTGACCGAAGTTCGCAGGAAGATGGGTCCTGGGACACACACGGAGAGGCTCCTGCCCGGGCCACAGGCCGCCCACTGCCCCAGCCCCAGTTCAGCGGCCGAAAACCAGCCCTGTCTGAGTCTCCTGCCTCTAGAAGGAGTATTGGACCAACACTTCTAGAAAATGGGATCCTCACGGGCAACTCATTGGAGGGACAGAAATAAATCTTTGCCGACTTTCTGCTGAAACTTAGGAGCGTTCACACCTAAGCCTCTTACAAGGTCAGCTCTTTAGCTAAACATGAGCTCATTATCGAAATTTACACAATAATGAAGTGATCAGCTACAAGGGGAGACAATCAGCAAAAATAATCAATACCAGAATTAGATTCCCAAGGCCATCCATCAGATGTTGGAATAATCAGGTGCAAGGCAGGATATATACATAACACTGGAACTGAAACAAGAAACAAGGGTGTTTTCAAATTCTGGTACGATCTCTAAAACATTTTTAAAGTACATGTCATTGATAAAGCTAAATACTCAAAGGTTGTGTAATACAACAGATTAATCATTGAGGAGAGTGAAATTATGCTGTTTTGAAAATTATGGCAGGTGAGATTTTCTTCCTAATTATATAAGAAGATTTCTCTAAAACATACACATTATTTCAAAGACTTATTGGCTGTGAAATAAGTTAGGGTATTTCAAATGGCTTGTCTGCAATGAAAGGTGCTATGTAGGGAATCACAGAAAGTCGAGGGGAAAATATGTCAATATATACATTGCTATACGTAGAACTAAGCCTTAGGACAGCAACAATGTAGAGGACCTGACACTTAGAAACTTGCAAGTAAGCTGGAATCTTCAAAAGTTCAAATCTTTATAAGTAAAAAGATTTATTAAAATGAATAACCAAGTGTTTTAATTGACATCAGAAGATCAAACCAATAAACCCTGAGAACATAGATAAAAGATAAATAAAGATATGAGCAGAACTTAATACAACAGCAAACGTATAAAATTGAGGTGATTTAGTAAGTCCAAAGAATAATCTTTGAAAAGATTGAAAAGACACACTTTGATTAAGGAAAACAAAAACATAAGTGAAGAATATACAGAAAGAATCAGGACAATGTTATAGCAGAGAATATATGAAATGCCAGTAAATTTGAACATTTCTGTAAAGGGGACCATTTCCTACCTCCTAAAGTTTACCAAAACTGACACAAGAGGAAGTCATTTAAGGTCATCATGTCTGCCCTTGGCATTCTCGGAACGCCCTGGCCTCAGAATGCAGCAACTGTAGTCCATGGTAACCTGAGGAGAGGGGGCGGGGCTGAGGCAGGTTGGAACACTGCCCTCACTGAGGGAGTGGGTGTGGCCAACTCTTCTGTGACTGAACAAAGGGAAGGGGAGCATGGGGCCGAGGGCAGGGCCGTCAGAGCCCGGCAGGCCCTGTGGGGTGTCACAAGCATTTAGGCCCAGGCCAAAGGGCGCCTTCTTTGTCTGAACAGCTGCCCAAACTCTCACCTTTCCACTCAGGCCGCCCTCTTACTTGAAGTGTGTGTGGAACCTCTCCACGCAGTACACCTCGCTGCACAGCTAACCATAGGTCTGGGCATCGTAGCTTCCTGCCAGGTGACCGATGTTCGCAGGTAGATCGGTCCCTGGGACACACGCGGAGAGGCTCCTGCCCGGGCCACAGGCCGCCCACTACCCCAGCCCCAGATTGGTGCCGCACAGCAGCCCTGTCTGAATCCCCTCCCTCTAGAGGGAGTATTTAAACAACACTTCTAGAAAACGGAGTCCTCGCGCGCAACTCATTGGAGGGACACAAATTAATCTTTGCCGACTTTCTGCTGAAACTTAGGAGCATTCACACCTAAGCCTCTTACACGGTCAGCTGTTTAGCTAAACATGAGCTCATGATCTAAATTTACACAATAATGAAGAGATCAGCTACAAGGGGAGACAATCAGCAAAAACAATCAATACCAGAATTAGATTCCCAAGGCCATCCATCAGAAGTTGGAATAATCAGGTGAAACGCAGGATATATACATAAAACTGGAACTGAAACAAGAAACAAGGATGTTTTCAAAGTCTGGTAGGATCTCTAAAACATTATTAAAGTACATGTCATTGATAAAGCTAAATACTCAAAGGTTGTGTAATACAACAGATTAATCATTGAGAAGAGTGAAATTTTGCTGTTTCGAAAACTATGGCAGGTCAGATTTTCTGCCTAATTATATAAGAAGATTTATCTAAAACATACACATTATTTCAAAGAGTTATTGGCTGTGAAATAACTTAAGGGTATTTCAAATGGCTTGTCTGCAATGAAAGGTGCTATGTAGGGAATCACAGAAAGTCGAGGGGAAAATGTGTCAATATATACATTGCTATAGGTGAACTAAGCCTTAGGACAGCAACAATGTAGAGGACCTGACCCTTAGAAGCTTACAAGTAAGCTGGAATCTTCAAAAGTTACAATTTTTATAAGTAAAAATATTTATTAAAATGAATAACCAAGTGTTTTAATTGACATCAGAAGATCAAACCAATAAACCCTGAGAACATAGATAAAAGAAAAATAAAGATATGAGCAGAACTTAATACAACAGCAAACGTATAAAATTGAGGTGATTTAGTAAGTCCAAAGAATATTCTTTGAAAAGATTTAAAAGACACACTTTGAGTAAGGAAAACAAAAACATAAGTAAAGAATATATAGAAAGAGTCAGGACAATGTTATAGCAAAGAATATATGAAATGCCAGTAAATTTGAATATTTCTGTAAAGGGGACCATTTCCTAGCTCCTAAAGTTTACCAAAACTGAGACAAGAGGAAATCATTTAAGGTCCTCATGCCTGCCCTTGTCATTCTGAGAACGCCCTGGCCTCAGAATGCAGCATCTGTAGTCCATGGTAACCTGCGGAGGTGGGGCGGGGCTGAGGGAGTTTGGAACACTGCCCTCACTGAGGGAGTGGGTGTGGCCATCTCTGCTGTGACTGAACAAAGTGCAGGGGAGCAGGGGTCCCAGGAAAGGGCACTCAGAGCCCAGCAGGCCCAGTGTGGTTTCACAAGCATTTAGGCCCAGGCCAAAGGGTGCCTTCTTTGCCTGAAAAGCTGCCCAAACTCTCACCTTTCCACTCAGGCCACCCTCTTTCTTGAAGTGTGTGTGGAAGCTGTCCGCACAGTACACCTCGCTGCACAGCTAACTATAGGACTGGGCATCATAGCTTCCTGCCAGGTGACCGAAGTTCGCAGGAAGATGGGTCCCTGGGACCCACACGGAGAGGCTCCTGCCCGGGCCACAGGCCCCCCACTGCCCCAGCCCCAGTTCAGTGGCCGAAAACCAGCCCTGTCTGAGTCTCCTGCCTCTAGAAGGAGTATTGGACCAACACTTCTAGAAAATGGGGTCCTCACGGGCAACTCATTGGAGGGACAGAAATAAATCTTTGCCGACTTTCTGCTGAAACTTAGAAGCGGTCACACCTAAGCCTCTTACAAGGTCAGCTCTTTAGCTAAACATGAGCTCATTATCGAAATTTACACAATAATGAAGTGATCAGCTACAAGGGGAGACAATCAGCAAAAACAATCAATACCAGAATTAGATTCCCAAGGCCATCCATCAGATGTTGGAATAATCAGGTGCAAGGCAGGATATATACATAACACTGGAACTGAAACAAGAAACAAGGGTGTTTTCAAATTCTGGTACGATCTCTAAAACATTTTTAAAGTACATGTCATTGATAAAGCTAAATACTCAAAGGTTGTGTAATCCAACAGATTAATCATTGAGAAGAGTGAAATTATGCTGTTTTGAAAATTATGGCAGGTGAGATTTTCTTCCTAATTATATAAGAAGATTTCTCTAAAACATACACATTATTTCAAAGACTTATTGGCTGTGAAATAAGTTAGGGTATTTCAAATGGCTTGTCTGCAATGAAAGGTGCTATGTAGGGTATCACAGAAAGTCGAGGGGAAAATATGTCAATATATACATTGCTATACGTAGAACTAAGCCTTAGGACAGCAACAATGTAGAGGACCTGACACTTAGAAACTTGCAAGTAAGCTGGAATCTTCAAAAGTTCAAATTTTATAAGTAAAAAGATTTATTAAATGAATAACCAAGTGTTTTAATTGACATCAGAAGATCAAACCAATAAACCCTGAGAACATAGATAAAAGATAAATAAAGATATGAGCAGAACTTAATACAACAGCAAACGTATAAAATTGAGGTGATTTAGTAAGTCCAAAGAATATTCTTTGAAAAGATTGAAAAGACACACTTTGATTAAGGAAAACAAAAACATAAGTGAAGAATATACAGAAAGAATCAGGACAATGTTATAGCAGAGAATATATGAAATGCCAGTAAATTTGAACATTTCTGTAAAGGGGACCATTTCCTAGCTCCTAAAGTTTACCAAAACTGACACAAGAGGAAGTCATTTAAGGTCATCATGTCTGCCCTTGGGATTCTCGGAACGCCCTGGCCTCAGAATGCAGCAACTGTAGTCCATGGTAACCTGAGGAGATGGGGCGGGGCTGAGGCTGGTTGGAACACTGCCCTCACTGAGGGAGTGGGTGTGGCCAACTCTGCTGTGACTGAACAAAGGGAAGGGGAGCATGGGGCCGAGGGCAGGTCCGTCATATCCCAGCAGGCCCTGTGGGGTGTCACAAGCATTTAGGCCCAGGCCAAAGGGCGCCTTCTTTGTCTGAACAGCTGCCCAAACTCTCACCTTTCCACTCAGGCCGCCCTCTTACTTGAAGTGTGTGTGGAACCTCTCCACGCAGTACACCTCGCTGCATAGCTAACCATAGGTCTGGGCATCGTAGCTTCCTGCCAGGTGACCGATGATCGCAGGTAGATCGGTCCCTGGGACACACGCGGAGAGGCTCCTGCCCGGGCCACAGGCCGCCCACTACCCCAGCCCCAGATTGGTGCCGCACAGCAGCCCTGTCTGAGTCCCCTCCCTCTAGAGGGAGTATTTAAACAACACTTCTAGAAAACGGAGTCCTCGCGCGCAACTCATTGGAGGGACACAAATTAATCTTTGCCGACTTTCTGCTGAAACTTAGGAGCATTCACACCTAAGCCTCTTACACGGTCAGCTGTTTAGCTAAACATGAGCTCATGATCTAAATTTACACAATAATGAAGAGATCAGCTACAAGGGGAGACAATCAGCAAAAACAATCAATACCAGAATTAGATTCCCAAGGCCATCCATCAGAAGTTGGAATAATCAGGTGCAACGCAGGATATATACATAAAACTGGAACTGAAACAAGAAACAAGGATGTTTTCAAAGTCTGGTAGGATCTCTAAAACATTATTAAAGTACATGTCATTGATAAAGCTAAATACTCAAAGGTTGTGTAATACAACAGATTAATCATTGAGAAGAGTGAAATTATGCTGTTTTGAAAACTATTGCAGGTCAGATTTGTGCTTAATTATATAAAAAGATTTCTATAAAACATATACATTATTTCAAAGACTTATTGGCTGTGAAATAAGTTAAGGGTATTTCAAATGGCTTGTCTGCATTGAAAGGTGTTGTAGGGAATCACAGAAAGTCGAGGGGAAAATATGTCAATATATACATTGCTATAGGTTGAACTAAACCTTAAGACAGCAACAATATAGAGGACCTGACTTTTAGTAACTTACAAGTAAGATGGAATCTTCAAAAGTTCAAGTATTTATATGTAAAAATATTTATTAAAATGAATAACCAAGTATTTTAATTGACACCAGAAGATCAAACAAATAAACCCTGAGAACATAGATAAAAGATAAATAAAGATATGAGCAGAACTTAATACAACAGCAAACGTATAAAATTGGGGTGATTTAGTAAGTCCAAAGAATATTCTTTGAAAAGATTGAAAAGACACACTTTGATTAAGGAAAACAAAAACGTAAGTAAAGAATATAAAGAAAGAGTCAGGACAAAGTTATAGCAGAGAATATATGAAATGCCAGTAAATTTGAACATTTCTGTAAAGGGGACCATTTCGTAGCTCCTAAAGTTTACCAAAACTGACACAAGAGGAAATCATTTAAGGTCATCATGTCTGCCCTTGGCATGCTCGGAACGCCCTGGCCTCAGAATGCAGCATCTGTAGTCCATGGTAACCTGCGGAGAGGGGGCGGGGATGAGCGAGGTTGGAACACTGCCCTCACTGAGGGAGTGGGTGTGGCCAGCTCTGCTGTGACTGAAAAAGGCCAGGGGAGCATGTGGCCGAGGGCAGGGCCCTCAGTGCCCGGCAGGCCCAGTGGGGTGTCACAAGCTTTTACGCCCAGGCCAAAGGGCGCCTTCTTTGTCTGAACAGCTGCCCAAACACTCATCTTACCACTCAGGCCGCCCTCTTACTTGAAGTGTGTGTGGAACCTGTCCACGCAGTACACCTCGCTGCACAGCTAACCATAGGTCTGGGCATCGTAGATTCCTGCCAGGTGACCGAAGTTCGCAGGCAGATGTGTCCCTGGGACACACGCTGAGAGGCTCCTGCCTGGGCCACAGGCCGCCCACTACCCCAGCCCCAGATTGGGGGCCGCGCAGCAGCCCTGTCTGAGTCCTCTGCCTGTAGAGGGAGTATTGGACCAACACATCTAGAAAACGGGGTCCTCGCGGGCAACTCATTGGAGGGACACAAATAAATCTTTGCCGACTTTCTGCTGAAACTTTGGAGCGTTCACACCTAAGCCCCTTACAAGCTCAGCTGTTTAGCTAAACATGATCTCGTGATCGAAATTTACACAATAATGAAGAGATCAGCTACAAGGGGAGAAAATCAGCAAAAACAATCAATACCAGAATTAGATTCCCAAGGCCATCCATCAGATGTTGGAACAATCAGGTGCAAGGCAGGATATATACATAAAACTGGAACTGAAAGAAGAAACCAGGATGTTTTCAAAGTCTAGTACGATCTCTAAAACATTTTTAAAGTACATGTCATTGATAAAGCTAAATACTCAAAGGTTGTGTAATACAACAGATTAATCATTGAGAAGAGTGAAATTATGCTGTTTTGAAAACTATGGCAGGTCAGATTTTCTGCCTAATTATATAAGAAGATTTATCTAAAACCTACACATTATTTCAAAGACTTATTGGCTGTGAAATAAGTTAAGGGTATTTCAAATGGCTTGTCTGCAATGAAAGGTGCTATGTAGGGAATCACAGAAAGTCGAGGGGAAAATATGTCAATATATACATTGCTATATGTTGAACTAAGCCTTAGGACAGCAACAATGTAGAGCACCTGACACTTAGAAACTTGCAAGTAAGCTAGAATCTTCAAAAGTTCAAATCTTTATAAGTAAAAAGATTTATTAAAATGAATAACCAAGTGTTTTAATTGACATCAGAAGATCAAACAAATAAACCCTGAGAACATAGATAAAAGATAAATAAAGATATGAGCAGAACTTAATACAACAGGAAAAGTATAAAATTGAGGTGAATTGGTAAGTCCAAAGAATATTCTTTGAAAAGATTGAAAAGACACACTTTGATTAAGGAAAACAAAAACATAAGTAAAGAATATACAGAAAGAGTCAGGACAATGTTATAGCAGAGAATATATGAAATGACAGTAAATTTGAACATTTCTGTAAAGGGGACCATTTCCTAGCTCCTAAAGTTTACCAAAACTGACACAAGTGGAAGTCATTTAAGGTCATCATGTCTGCCCTTGGCATTCTCGGAACGCCCTGGCCTCAGAATGCAGCAACTGTAGTCCATGGTAACCTGCGGAGAGGGGGCGGGGCTGAGGGAGGTTGGAACACTGCCCTCACTGAGGGACTGGGTGTGGCCATCTCTGCTGTGACTGAACAAAGGGAAGGGGAGCATGGGGCCGAGGGCAGGGCCCTCAGAGCCCGGCAGGCCCAGTGGGGTGTCACAAGCATTTAGGCCCAGGCCAAAGGGCGCCTTCTTTGTCTGAACAGCTGCCCAAACTCTCACCTTTCCACTCAGGCCGCCCTCTTACTTGAAGTGTGTGTGGAACCAGTCCAAGCAGTACACCTCGATGCACAGCTAACCATAGGTCTGGGCATCGTAGCTTCCTGTCAGGTGACCGAAGTTCGCAGGTAGATGGGTCCCTGGGAAACACGCGGAGAGGCTCCTGCCCGGTCCACAGGCCACCCACTACCCCAGGCCCAGATTGAGGCCACAGAGCAGCCCAGTCTGAGTCCCCTCCCTCTAGAGGGAGTATTGGACCAACATTTCTAGAAAACGGAGTCCTCGCGGGCAACTCATTGGAGGGACACAAATTAATCTTTGCCGACTTTCTGCTGAAACTTAGGAGCATTCACACCTAAGCCTCTTAAAAGGTCATCTGTTTAGCTAAACATGAGCTCATGATCTAAATTTACACAATAATGAAGAGATCAGCTAAAAGGGGAGACAATCCGCAAAAACAATCAATACCAGAATTAGATTTCCAAGGCCATCCATCAGATGTTGGAATAATCAGGTGCAAGGCAGGATATATACATAAAACTGGAACTGAAATAAGAAACCAGGATGTTTTCAAAGTCTGGTAGGATCTCTAAAACATTTTTAAAGTACATGTCATTGATAAAGCTAAATACTCAAAGTTTGTGTAATACAACAGATTAATCATTGAGAAGAGTGTAATTATGCTGTTTTGAAAACTATGGCAGGTCAGATTTTCTGCCTAATTATATAAGAAGATTTATCTAAAACATACACATTATTTCAAAGACTTATTGGCTGTGAAATAAGTTAAGGGTATTTCAAATGGCTTGTCTGCAATGAAAGGTGCTATGTAGGGAATCACAGAAAGTCGAGGGGAAAATATGTCAATATATACATTGCTATAGGTTGAACTAAGCCTTAGGACAGCAACAATGTATTGGACCATACCCTTAGAAGCTTACAAGTAAGCTGGAATCTTCAAAAGTTCCAATATTTATAAGTAAAAAGATTTATTAAAATGAATAACCAAGTGTTTTAATTGACATCAGAAGATCAAACCAATAAACCCTGAGAACATAGATAAAAGATAAATAAAGATATGAGCAGAACTTAATACAACAGCAAACGTATAAAATTGAGGTGATTTAGTAAGTCCAAAGAATATTCTTTGAAAAGATTGAGAAGACACACTTTGATTAAGGAAAACAAAAACGTAAGTAAAGAATATCCAGAAAGAGACAGGACAAAGTTATAGCAGAGAATATATGAAATGCCAGTAAATTTGAATATTTCTGTAAAGGGGACCATTTCCTAGCTCCTAAAGTTTACCAAAACTGACCCAAGAGGAAATCATTTAAGGTCATCAGGTCTGCCCTTGGCATTCTCGGAACGCCCTGGCCTCAGAATTCACCATCTGTAGTCCATGGTAACCTGCGGAGAGGGAGCGGGGCTGAGTGAGGTTGGAACACTGCCCTCACTGAGGGAGTGGGTGTGGCCATCTCTGCTGTGACTGAACAATGGCAGGGGAGCAGGGGTCCCAGGGAACGGCCCTCAGAGCCCAGCAGGCCCAGTGTGGTGTCACAAGCATTTAGGCCCAAACCAAAGGGCGCCTTCTTTGTCTGAAGAGCTGCCCAAACTCTCACCTTTCCACTCAGGCCGCCCTCTTACTTGAAGTGTGTTTGGAAGCTGTCCGCGCAGTACACTTCGCTACACAGCTAACCATAGGTCTGGGCATCGTAGCTTCCTGGCAGGTGACCGAAGTTCGCAGGCATATGAGTCCCTGGGACCCACGCGGAGAGGCTCCTGCCCGGGCCACAGGCCGCCCACTGCCCCAGCCCCAGATCAGGGGCCGCAAAGCAGCCCTGTCTGAGTCCCCTGCCTCTGGAGGGAGTATTGTACCAACACTTCTAGAAATAGGTGTCGTCGCAGGCAACTCATTGGAGGGACACAAATAAATCTTTGCCGACTTTCTGCTGAAACTTAGGAGCGTTCACACCTAAGCCTCTTACAAGGTCAGCTGTTTAGCTAAACATGAGCTCATGATCTAAATTTACACAATAATGAAGAGATCAGCTACAAGGGGAGACAATCAGCAAAAACAATCAATACCAGAATTAGATTCCCAAGGCCATCCATCAGATGTTGGAATAATCAGGTGCAAGGCAGGATATATACAGAAAACTGGAACGGAAACAAGAAACAAGGATGTTTTCAAAGTCTGGTACGATCTCTAAAACATTTTTAAAGTACATGTCATTGATAAAGCTAAATACTCAAAGGTTGTGTAATCCAACAGATTAATCATTGAGAAGAGTGAAATTATGCTGTTTTGAAAACTATGGCAGGTCAGATTTTCTGCCTAATTATATAAGAAGATTTATCTAAAACATACACATTATTTCAAAGACTTATTGGCTGTGAAATAAGTTAACGGTATTTCAAATGGCTTGTCTGCAATGAAAGGTGCTATGTAGGGAATCACAGAAAGTCAAGGGGAAAATATGTCAATATATACATTGCTATACGTAGAACTAAGCCTTAGGACAGCAACAATGTAGAGGACCTGACACTTAGAAACTTGCAAGTAAGCTGGAATCTTCAAAAGTTCAAATATTTATAAGTAAAAAGATTTATTAAAATGAATAACCAAGTGTTTTAATTGACATCAGAAGATCAAACAAATAAACCCTGAGAACATAGATAAAAGATAAATAAAGATATGAGCAGAACTTAATACAACAGGAAAAGTATAAAATTGAGGTGAATTGGTAAGTCCAAAGAATATTCTTTGAAAAGATTGAAAAGACACACTTTGATTAAGGAAAACAAAAACATAAGTAAAGAATATACAGAAAGAGTCAGGACAATGTTATAGCAGAGAATATATGAAATGACAGTAAATTTGAACATTTCTGTAAAGGGGACCATTTCCTAGCTCCTAAAGTTTACCAAAACTGACACAAGTGGAAGTCATTTAAGGTCATCATGTCTGCCCTTGGCATTCTCGGAACGCCCTGGCCTCAGAATGCAGCAACTGTAGTCCATGGTAACCTGCGGAGAGGGGGCGGGGCTGAGGGAGGTTGGAACACTGCCCTCACTGAGGGACTGGGTGTGGCCATCTCTGCTGTGACTGAACAAAGGGAAGGGGAGCATGGGGCCGAGGGCAGGGCCCTCAGAGCCCGGCAGGCCCAGTGGGGTGTCACAAGCATTTAGGCCCAGGCCAAAGGGCGCCTTCTTTGTCTGAACAGCTGCCCAAACTCTCACCTTTCCACTCAGGCCGCCCTCTTACTTGAAGTGTGTGTGGAACCAGTCCAAGCAGTACACCTCGATGCACAGCTAACCATAGGTCTGGGCATCGTAGCTTCCTGTCAGGTGACCGAAGTTCGCAGGTAGATGGGTCCCTGGGAAACACGTGGAGAGGCTCCTGCCCGGTCCACAGGCCACCCACTACCCCAGGCCCAGATTGAGGCCACAGAGCAGCCCAGTCTGAGTCCCCTCCCTCTAGAGGGAGTATTGGACCAACATTTCTAGAAAACGGAGTCCTCGCGGGCAAATCATTGGAGGGACACAAATTAATCTTTGCCGACTTTCTGCTGAAACTTAGGAGCATTCACACCTAAGCCTCTTAAAAGGTCATCTGTTTAGCTAAACATGAGCTCATGATCTAAATTTACACAATAATGAAGAGATCAGCTACAAGGGGAGACAATCCGCAAAAACAATCAATACCAGAATTAGATTTCCAAGGCCATCCATCAGATGTTGGAATAATCAGGTGCAAGGCAGGATATATACATAAAACTGGAACTGAAATAAGAAACCAGGATGTTTTCAAAGTCTGGTAGGATCTCTAAAACATTTTTAAAGTACATGTCATTGATAAAGCTAAATACTCAAAGTTTGTGTAATCCAACAGATTAATCATTGAGAAGAGTGTAATTATGCTGTTTTGAAAACTATGGCAGGTCAGATTTTCTGCCTAATTATATAAGAAGATTTATCTAAAACATACACATTATTTCAAAGACTTATTGGCTGTGAAATAAGTTAAGGGTATTTCAAATGGCTTGTCTGCAATGAAAGGTGCTATGTAGGGAATCACAGAAAGTCGAGGGGAAAATATGTCAATATATACATTGCTATAGGTTGAACTAAGCCATAGGACAGCAACAATGTATTGGACCATACCCTTAGAAGCTTACAAGTAAGCTGGAATCTTCAAAAGTTCCAATATTTATAAGTAAAAAGATTTATTAAAATGAATAACCAAGTGTTTTAATTGACATCAGAAGATCAAACCAATAAACCCTGAGAACATAGATAAAAGATAAATAAAGATATGAGCAGAACTTAATACAACAGCAAACGTATAAAATTGAGGTGATTTAGTAAGTCCAAAGAATATTCTTTGAAAAGATTGAGAAGACACACTTTGATTAAGGAAAACAAAAACGTAAGTAAAGAATATCCAGAAAGAGACAGGACAAAGTTATAGCAGAGAATATATGAAATGCCAGTAAATTTGAATATTTCTGTAAAGGGGACCATTTCCTAGCTCCTAAAGTTTACCAAAACTGACACAAGAGGAAATCATTTAAGGTCATCAGGTCTGCCCTTGGCATTCTCGGAACGCCCTGGCCTCAGAATTCACCATCTGTAGTCCATGGTAACCTGCGGAGAGGGAGCGGGGCTGAGTGAGGTTGGAACACTGCCCTCACTGAGGGAGTGGGTGTGGCCATCTCTGCTGTGACTGAACAATGGCAGGGGAGCAGGGGTCCCAGGGAACGGCCCTCAGAGCCCAGCAGGCCCAGTGTGGTGTCACAAGCATTTAGGCCCAAACCAAAGGGCGCCTTCTTTGTCTGAAGAGCTGCCCAAACTCTCACCTTTCCACTCAGGCCGCCCTCTTACTTGAAGTGTGTTTGGAAGCTGTCCGCGCAGTACACTTCGCTACACAGCTAACCATAGGTCTGGGCATCGTAGCTTCCTGGCAGGTGACCGAAGTTCGCAGGCATATGAGTCCCTGGGACCCACGCGGAGAGGCTCCTGCCCGGGCCACAGGCCCCCCACTGCCCCAGCCCCAGATCAGGGGCCGCAAAGCAGCCCTGTCTGAGTCCCCTGCCTCTGGAGGGAGTATTGTACCAACACTTCTAGAAATAGGTGTCGTCGCGGGCAACTCATTGGAGGGACACAAATAAATCTTTGCCGACTTTCTGCTGAAACTTAGGAGCGTTCACACCTAAGCCTCTTACAAGGTCAGCTGTTTAGCTAAACATGAGCTCATGATCTAAATTTACACAATAATGAAGAGATCAGCTACAAGGGGAGACAATCAGCAAAAACAATCAATACCAGAATTAGATTCCCAAGGCCATCCATCAGATGTTGGAATAATCAGGTGCAAGGCAGGATATATACATAAAACTGGAACTGAAACAAGAAACAAGGATGTTTTCAAAGTCTGGTACGATCTCTAAAACATTTTTAAAGTACATGTCATTGATAAAGCTAAATACTCAAAGTTTGTGTAATACAACAGATTAATCATTGAGAAGAGTGTAATTATGCTGTTTTGAAAACTATGGCAGGTCAGATTTTCTGCCTAATTATATAAGAAGATTTATCTAAAACATACACCTTATTTCAAAGACTTATTGGCTGTGAAATAAGTTAAGGGTATTTCAAATGGCTTGTCTGCAATGAAAGGTGCTATGTAGGGAATCACAGAAAGTCGAGGGGAAAATATGTCAATATATACATTGCTATAGGTTGAACTAAGCCTTAGGACAGCAACAATGTAGAGGACCTGACCCTTAGAAGCTTACAAGTAAGCTGGAATCTTCAAAAGTTCCAATATTTATAAGTAAAAAGATTTATTAAAATGAATAACCAAGTGTTTTAATTGACATCAGAAGATCAAACCAATAAACCCTGAGAACATAGATAAAAGATAAATAAAGATATGAGCAGAACTTAATACAACAGCAAACGTATAAAATTGAGGTGATTTAGTAAGTCCAAAGAATATTCTTTGAAAGTTTGAAAAGACACACTTTGATTAAGGCAAACAAAAACATAAGTGAAGAATATACAGAAAGAATCAGGACAATGTTATAGCAGAGAATATATGAAATGCCAGTAAATTTGAACATTTCTGTAAAGGGGACCATTTCCTAGCTCCTAAAGTTTACCAAAACTGACACAAGAGGAAGTCATTTAAGGTCATCATGTCTGCCCTTGGCATTCTCGGAACGCCCTGGCCTCAGAATGCAGCAACTGTAGTCCATGGTAACCTGCGGAGAGGGGGCGGGGCTGAGCGAGGTTGGAACACTGCCCTCACTGAGGGAGTGGGTGTGGCCAGCTCTGCTGTGACTGACAAAGTCCAGGGGAGCATGTGGCCGAGGGCAGGGCCCTCAGTGCCCGGCAGGCCCAGTGGGGTGTCACAAGCTTTTACGCCCAGGCCAAAAGGCGCCTTCTTTATCTGAACAGCTGCCCAAACACTCATCTTACCACTCAGGCCGCCCTCTTACTTGAAGTGTGTGTGGAACCTGTCCACGCAGTACACCTCGCTGCACAGCTAACCATAGGTCTGGGCATCGTAGATTCCTGCCAGGTGACCGAAGTTCGCAGGCAGATGGGTCCCTGGGACACACGCGGAGAGGCTCCTGCCTGGGCCACAGGCCGCCCACTACCCCAGCCCCAGATTGGGGGCCACACAGAAGCCCTGTCTGAGTCCTCTGACTGTAGAGGGAGTATTGGACCAACACATCTAGAAAACGGGGTCCTCGCGGGCAACTCATTGGAGGGACACAAATAAATCTTTGCCGACTTTCTGCTGAAACTTTGGAGCGTTCACACCTAAGCCTCTTAGAAGCTCAGCTGTTTAGCTAAACATGATCTCGTGATCGAAATTTACACAATAATGAAGAGATAAGCTACAAGGGGAGAAAATAAGCAAAAACAATCAATACCAGAATTAGATTCCCAAGGCCATCCATCAGATGTTGGAACAATCAGGTGCAAGGCAGGATATATACATAAAACTGGAACTGAAAGAAGAAACAAGGATGTTTTCAAAGTCTAGTACGATCTCTAAAACATTTTTAAAGTACATGTCTTTGATAAAGCTAAATACTCAAAGGTTGTGTAATACAACAGATTAATCATTGAGAAGAGTGAAATTATGCTGTTTTGAAAACTATGGCAGGTCAGATTTTCTGCCTAATTATATAAGAAGATTTATCTAAAACCTACACATTATTTCAAAGACTTATTGGCTGTGAAATAAGTTAAGGGTATTTCAAATGGCTTGTCTGCAATGAAAGGTACTATCTAGGGAATCACAGAAAGTCGAGGGGAAAATATGTCAATATATACATTGCTATATGTTGAACTAAGCCTTAGGACAGCAACAATGTAGAGCACCTGACACTTAGGAACTTGCAAGTAAGCTAGAATCTTCAAAAGTTCAAATCTTTATAAGTAAAAAGATTTATTAAAATGAATAACCAAGTGTTTTAATTGACATCAGAAGATCAAACAAATAAACCCTGAGAACATAGATAAAAGATAAATAAAGATATGAGCAGAACTTAATACAACAGGAAAAGTATAAAATTGAGGTGATTTGGTAAGTCCAAAGAATATTCTTTGAAAAGATTGAAAAGACACACTTTGATTAAGGAAAACAAAAAAATAAGTAAAGAATATACAGAAAGAGTCAGGACAATGTTATAGCAGAGAATATATGAAATGACAGTAAATTTGAACATTTCTGTAAAGGGGACCATTTCCTAGCTCCTAAAGTTTACCAAAACTGACACAAGAGGAAGTCATTTAAGGTCATCATGTCTGCCCTTGGCATTCTCGGAACGCCCTGGCCTCAGAATGCAGCAACTGTAGTCCATGGTAACCTGCGGAGAGGGGGCGGGGCTGAGGGAGGTTGGAACACTGCCCTCACTGAGGGACTGGGTGTGGCCATCTATGCTGTGACTGAACAAAGGGCAGGGGAGCTTGGGGCCGAGGGCAGGGCCCTCAGAGCCCGGCAGGCCCAGTGGGGTGTCAAAAGCATTTAGGCCCAGGCCAAAGGGCGCCTTCTTTGTCTGAACAGCTGCCCAAACTCTCACCTTTCCACTCAGGCCGCCCTCTTACTTGAAGTGTGTGTGGAACCAGTCCACGCAGTACACCTCGCTGCACAGCTAAGCATAGGTCTGGGCATCGTAGCTTCCTGTCAGGTGACCGAAGTTCGCAGGTAGATGGGTCCCTGGGACACACGCGGAGAGGCTCCTGCCCGGGCCACAGGCCGCCCACTACCCCAGCCCCAGATTGAGGCCACAGAGCAGCCCGGTCTGAGTCCCCTCCCTCTAGAGGGAGTATTGGACCAACATTTCTAGAAAACGGAGTCCTCGCGGGCAACTCATTGGAGGGACACAAATAAATCTTTGCCGACTTTCTGCTGAAACTTAGGAGCATTCACACCTAAGCCTCTTACAAGGTCATCTGTTTAGCTAAACATGAGCTCATGATCTAAATTTACACAATAATGAAGAGATCAGCTAAAAGGGGAGACAATCCGCAAAAACAATCAATACCAGAATTAGATTTCCAAGGCCATCCATCAGATGTTGGAATAATCAGGTGCAAGGCAGGATATATACATAAAACTGGAACTGAAATAAGAAACCACATGTTTTCAAAGTCTGGTAGGATCTCTAAAACATTTTTAAAGTACATGTCATTGATAAAGCTAAATACTCAAAGTTTGTGTAATACAACAGATTAATCATTGAGAAGAGTGTAATTATGCTGTTTTGAAAACTATGGCAGGTCAGATTTTCTGCCTAATTATATAAGAAGATTTATCTAAAACATACACATTATTTCAAAGACTTATTGGCTGTGAAATAAGTTAAGGGTATTTCAAATGGCTTGTCTGCAATGAAAGGTGCTATGTAGGGAATCACAGAAAGTCGAGGGGAAAATATGTCAATATATACATTGCTATAGGTTGAACTAAGCCTTAGGACAGCAACAATGTAGAGGACCTGACCCTTAGAAGCTTACAAGTAAGCTGGAATCTTCAAAAGTTCCAATATTTATAAGTAAAAAGATTTATTAAAATGAATACCCAAGTGTTTTAATTGACATCAGAAGATCAAACCAATAAACCCTGAGAACATAGATAAAAGATAAATAAAGATATGAGCAGAACTTAATACAACAGCAAACGTATAAAATTGAGGTGATTTAGTAAGTCCAAAGAATATTCTTTGAAAGTTTGAAAAGACACACTTTGATTAAGGCAAACAAAAACATAAGTGAAGAATATACAGAAAGAATCAGGACAATGTTATAGCAGAGAATATATGAAATGCCAGTAAATTTGAACATTTCTGTAAAGGGGACCATTTCCTAGCTCCTAAAGTTTACCAAAACTGACACAAGAGGAAGTCATTTAAGGTCATCATGTCTGCCCTTGGCATTCTCGGAACGCCCTGGCCTCAGAATGCAGCAACTGTAGTCCATGGTAACCTGCGGAGACGGGGCGGGGCTCAGCGAGGTTGGAACACTGCCCTCACTGAGGGAGTGGGTGTGGCCAGCTCTGCTGTGACTGACAAAGTCCAGGGGAGCATGTGGCCGAGGGCAGGGCCCTCAGTGCCCGGCAGGCCCAGTGGGGTGTCACAAGCTTTTACGCCCAGGCCAAAAGGCGCCTTCTTTATCTGAACAGCTGCCCAAACACTCATCTTACCACTCAGGCCGCCCTCTTACTTGAAGTGTGTGTGGAACCTGTCCACGCAGTACACCTCGCTGCACAGCTAACCATAGGTCTGGGCATCGTAGATTCCTGCCAGGTGACCGAACTTCGCAGGCAGATGGGTCCCTGGGACACACGCGGAGAGGCTCCTGCCTGGGCCACAGGCCGCCCACTACCCCAGCCCCAGATTGGGGGCCACACAGCAGCCCTGTCTGAGTCCTCTGACTGTAGAGGGAGTATTGGACCAACACATCTAGAAAACGGGGTCCTCGCGGGCAACTCATTGGAGGGACACAAATAAATCTTTGCCGACTTTCTGCTGAAACTTTGGAGCGTTCACACCTAAGCCTCTTAGAAGCTCAGCTGTTTAGCTAAACATGATCTCGTGATCGAAATTTACACAATAATGAAGAGATAAGCTACAAGGGGAGAAAATAAGCAAAAACAATCAATACCAGAATTAGATTCCCAAGGCCATCCATCAGATGTTGGAACAATCAGGTGCAAGGCAGGATATATACATAAAACTGGAACTGAAAGAAGAAACAAGGATGTTTTCAAAGTCTAGTACGATCTCTAAAACATTTTTAAAGTACATGTCATTGATAAAGCTAAATACTCAAAGTTTGTGTAATACAACAGATTAATCATTGAGAAGAGTGTAATTATGCTGTTTTGAAAACTATGGCAGGTCAGATTTTCTGCCTAATTATATAAGAAGATTTATCTAAAACATACACATTATTTCAAAGACTTATTGGCTGTGAAATAAGTTAAGGGTATTTCAAATGGCTTGTCTGCAATGAAAGGTGCTATGTAGGGAATCACAGAAAGTCGAGGGGAAAATATGTCAATATATACTTTGCTATAGGTTGAACTAAGCCTTAGGACAGCAACAATGTAGAGGACCTGACCCTTAGAAGCTTACAAGTAAGCTGGAATCTTCAAAAGTTCCAATATTTATAAGTAAAAAGATTTATTAAAATGAATAACCAAGTGTTTTAATTGACATCAGAAGATCAAACCAATAAACCCTGAGAACATAGATAAAAGATAAATAAAGATATGAGCAGAACTTAATACAACAGCAAACGTATAAAATTGAGGTGATTTAGTAAGTCCAAAGAATATTCTTTGAAAGTTTGAAAAGACACACTTTGATTAAGGCAAACAAAAACATAAGTGAAGAATATACAGAAAGAATCAGGACAATGTTATAGCAGAGAATATATGAAATGCCAGTAAATTTGAACATTTCTGTAAAGGGGACCATTTCCTAGCTCCTAAAGTTTACCAAAACTGACACAAGAGGAAGTCATTTAAGGTCATCATGTCTGCCCTTGGCATTCTCGGAACGCCCTGGCCTCAGAATGCAGCAACTGTAGTCCATGGTAACCTGCGGAGAGGGGGCGGGGCTCAGCGAGGTTGGAACACTGCCCTCACTGAGGGAGTGGGTGTGGCCAGCTCTGCTGTGACTGACAAAGTCCAGGGGAGCATGTGGCCGAGGGCAGGGCCCTCAGTGCCCGGCAGGCCCAGTGGGGTGTCACAAGCTTTTACGCCCAGGCCAAAAGGCGCCTTCTTTATCTGAACAGCTGCCCAAACACTCATCTTACCACTCAGGCCGCCCTCTTACTTGAAGTGTGTGTGGAACCTGTCCACGCAGTACAGCTTGCTGCACAGCTAACCATAGGTCTGGGCATCGTAGATTCCTGCCAGGTGACCGAAGTTCGCAGGCAGATGGGTCCCTGGGACACACGCGGAGAGGCTCCTGCCTGGGCCACAGGCCGCCCACTACCCCAGCCCCAGATTGGGGGCCACACAGCAGCCCTGTCTGAGTCCTCTGACTGTAGAGGGAGTATTGGACCAACACATCTAGAAAACGGGGTCCTCGCGGGCAACTCATTGGAGGGACACAAATAAATCTTTGCCGACTTTCTGCTGAAACTTTGGAGCGTTCACACCTAAGCCTCTTAGAAGCTCAGCTGTTTAGCTAAACATGATCTCGTGATCGAAATTTACACAATAATGAAGAGATAAGCTACAAGGGGAGAAAATAAGCAAAAACAATCAATACCAGAATTAGATTCCCAAGGCCATCCATCAGATGTTGGAACAATCAGGTGCAAGGCAGGATATATACATAAAACTGGAACTGAAAGAAGAATCAAGGATGTTTTCAAAGTCTAGTACGATCTCTAAAACATTTTTAAAGTACATGTCTTTGATAAAGCTAAATACTCAAAGGTTGTGTAATACAACAGATTAATCATTGAGAAGAGTGAAATTATGCTGTTTTGAAAACTATGGCAGGTCAGATTTTCTGCCTAATTATATAAGAAGATTTATCTAAAACATACACATTATTTCAAAGACTTATTGGCTGTGAAATAAGTTAAGGGTATTTCAAATGGCTTGTCTGCTTTGAAAGGTACTATCTAGGGAATCACAGAAAGTCGAGGGGAAAATATGTCAATATATACATTGCTATATGTTGAACTAAGCCTTAGGACAGCAACAATGTAGAGCACCTGACACTTAGGAACTTGCAAGTAAGCTAGAATCTTCAAAAGTTCAAATCTTTATAAGTAAAAAGATTTATTAAAATGAATAACCAAGTGTTTTAATTGACATCAGAAGATCAAACAAATAAACCCTGAGAACATAGATAAAAGATAAATAAAGATATGAGCAGAACTTAATACAACAGGAAAAGTATAAAATTGAGGTGATTTGGTAAGTCCAAAGAATATTCTTTGAAAAGATTGAAAAGACACACTTTGATTAAGGAAAACAAAAAAATAAGTAAAGAATATACAGAAAGAGTCAGGACAATGTTATAGCAGAGAATATATGAAATGACAGTAAATTTGAACATTTCTGTAAAGGGGACCATTTCCTAGCTCCTAAAGTTTACCAAAACTGACACAAGAGGAAGTCATTTAAGGTCATCATGTCTGCCCTTGGCATTCTCGGAACGCCCTGGCCTCAGAATGCAGCAACTGTAGTCCATGGTAACCTGCGGAGAGGCGGCGGGGCTGAGGGAGGTTGGAACACTGCCCTCACTGAGGGACTGGGTGTGGCCATCTATGCTGTGACTGAACAAAGGGCAGGGGAGCTTGGGGCCGAGGGCAGGGCCCTCAGAGCCCGGCAGGCCCAGTGGGGTGTCAAAAGCATTTAGGCCCAGGCCAAAGGGCGCCTTCTTTGTCTGAACAGCTGCCCAAACTCTCACCTTTCCACTCAGGCCGCCCTCTTACTTGAAGTGTGTGTGGAACCAGTCCACGCAGTACACCTCGATGCACAGCTAACCATAGGTCTGGGCATCGTAGCTTCCTGTCAGGTGACCAATGTTCGCAGGTAGATGGGTCCCTGGGACACACGCGGAGAGGCTCCTGCCCGGGCCACAGGCCGGCCACTACCCCAGCCCCAGATTGAGGCCACAGAGCAGCCCTGTCTGAGTCCCCTCCCTCTAGAGGGAGTATTGGACCAACATTTCTAGAAAACGGAGTCCTCGCTGGCAACTCATGGGAGGGACACAAATAAATCTTTGCCGACTTTCTGCTGAAACTTAGGAGCATTCACACCTAAGCCTCTTACAAGGTCATCTGTTTAGCTAAACATGAGCTCATGATCTAAATTTACACAATAATGAAGAGATCAGCTAAAAGGGGAGACAATCCGCAAAAACAATCAATACCAGAATTAGATTTCCAAGGCCATCCATCAGATGTTGGAATAATCAGGTGCAAGGCAGGATATATACATAAAACTGGAACTGAAAGAAGAAACAAGGATGTTTTCAAAGTCTGGTAGGATCTCTAAAACATTTTTAAAGTACATGTCATTGATAAAGCTAAATACTCAAAGTTTGTGTAATACAACAGATTAATCATTGAGAAGAGTGTAATTATGCTGTTTTGAAAACTATGGCAGGTCAGATTTTCTGCCTAATTATATAAGAAGATTTATCTAAAACATACACATTATTTCAAAGACTTATTGGCTGTGAAATAAGTTAAGGGTATTTCAAATGGCTTGTCTGCAATGAAAGGTGCTATGTAGGGAATCACAGAAAGTCGAGGGGAAAATATGTCAATATATACATTGCTATAGGTTAAACTAAGCCTTAGGACAGCAACAATGTAGAGGACCTGACCCTTAGAAGCTTACAAGTAAGCTGGAATCTTCAAAAGTTCCAATATTTATAAGTAAAAAAATTTATTAAAATGAATAACCAAGTGTTTTAATTGACATCAGAAGATAAAACCAATAAACCCTGAGAACATAGATAAAAGATAAATAAAGATATGAGCAGAACTTAATACAACAGCAAACGTATAAAATTGAGGTGATTTAGTAAGTCCAAAGAATATTCTTTGAAATGATTGAGAAGACACACTTTGATTAAGGAAAACAAAAACGTGAGTAAAGAATATCCAGAAAGAGACAGGACAAAGTTATAGCAGAGAATATATGAAATGCCAGTAAATTTGAATATTTCTGTAAAGGGGACCATTTCCTAGCTCCTAAAGTTTACCAAAACTGACACAAGAGGAAATCATTTAAGGTCATCAGGTCTGCCCTTGGCATTCTCGGAACGCCCTGGCCTCAGAATTCAGCATCTGTAGTCCATGGTAACCTGCGGAGAGGGGGCGGGGCTGAGTGTGGTTGGAACACTGCCCTCACTGAGGGAGTGGGTGTGGCCATCTCTGCTGTGACTGAACAATGGCAGGGGAGCAGGGGTCCCCGGGAACGGCCCTCAGAGCCCAGCAGGCCCAGTGTGGTGTCACAAGCATTTAGGCCCAGACCAAAGGGCGCCTTCTTTGTCTGAAGAGCTGCCCAAACTCTCACCTTTCCACTCAGGCCGCCCTCCTACTTGAAGTGTGTTTGGAAGCTGTCCGCGCAGTACACTTCGCTACACAGCTAACGATAGGTATGGGCATCGTAGCTTCCTGGCAGGTGACCGAATTTCGCAGGCATATGAGTCCCTGGGACACACGCGGAGAGGCTCCTGCCTGGGCCACAGGCCGCCCACTGCCCCAGCCCCAGATCAGGGGCCGCAAAGCAGCCCTGTCTGAGTCCCCTGCCTCTGGAGGGAGTATTGTACCAACACTTCTAGAAATAGGTGTCGTCGCGGGCAACTCATTGGAGGGACACAAATAAATCTTTGCCGACTTTCTGCTGAAACTTAGGAGCGTTCACACCTAAGCCTCTTACAAGGTCAGCTGTTTAGCTAAACATGAGCTCATGATCTAAATTTACACAATAATGAAGAGATCAGCTACAAGGGGAGACAATCAGCAAAAACAATCAATACCAGAATTAGATTCCCAAGGCCATCCATCAGATGTTGGAATAAACAGGTGCAAGGCAGGATATATACATAAAACTGGAACTGAAACAAGAAACAAGGATGTTTTCAAAGTCTGGTACGATCTCTAAAACATTTTTAAAGTACATGTCATTGATAAAGCTAAATACTCAAAGGTTGTGTAATCCAACAGATTAATCATTGAGAAGAGTGAAATTATGCTGTTTCGAAAACTATGGCTGGTCAGATTTTCTGCCTAATTATATAAGAAGATTTATCTAAAACATACACATTATTTCAAAGAGTTATTGGCTGTGAAATAAGTTAAGGGTATTTCAAATGGCTTGTCTGCAATGAAAGGTGCTATGTAGGGAATCACAGAAAGTCGAGGGGAAAATGTGTCAATATATACATTGCTATAGGTGAACTAAGCCTTAGGACAGCAACAATGTAGAGAACCTGACCCTTAGAAGCTTACAAGTAAGCTGGAATCTTCAAAAGTTACAATTTTTATAAGTAAAAATATTTATTAAAATGAATAACCAAGTGTTTTAATTGACATCAGAAGATCAAACCAATATACCCTGAGAACATAGATAAAAGAAAAATAAAGATATGAGCAGAACTTAATACAACAGCAAACGTATAAAATTGAGGTGATTTAGTAAGTCCAAAGAATATTCTTTGAAAAGATTTAAAAGACACACTTTGAGTAAGGAAAACAAAAACATAAGTAAAGAATATATAGAAAGAGTCAGGACAATGTTATAGCAAAGAATATATGAAATGCCAGTAAATTTGAATATTTCTGTAAAGGGGACCATTTCCTAGCTCCTAAAGTTTACCAAAACTGAGACAAGAGGAAATCATTTAAGGTCCTCATGCCTGCCCTTGTCATTCTGAGAACGCCCTGGCCTCAGAATGCAGCATCTGTAGTCCATGGTAACCTGCGGAGGGGGGGCGGGACTGAGGGAGTTTGGAACACTGCCCTCACTGAGGGAGTGGGTGTGGCCATCTCTGCTGTGACTGAACAAAGTGCAGGGGAGCAGGGGTCCCAGGGAAGGGCACTCAGAGCCCAGCAGGCCCAGTGTGGTTTCACAAGCATTTAGGCCCAGGCCAAAGGGTGCCTTCTTTGCCTATACAGCTGCCCAAACTCTCACCTTTCCACTCAGGCCACCCTCTTTCTTGAAGTGTGTGTGGAAGCTGTCCACGCAGTACACCTCGCTGCACAGCTAACCATAGGACTGGGCATCGTAGCTTCCTGCCAGGTGACCGAAGTTCGCAGGAAGATGGGTCCCTGGGACACACACGGAGAGGCTCCTGCCCGGGCCACAGGCCGCCCACTGCCCCAGCCCCAGTTCAGCGGCCGAAAACCAGCCCTGTCTGAGTCTCCTGCCTCTAGAAGGAGTATTGGACCAACACTTCTAGAAAATGGGATCCTCACGGGCAACTCATTGGAGGGACAGAAATAAATCTTTGCCGACTTTCTGCTGAAACTTAGGAGCGTTCACACCTAAGCCTCTTACAAGGTCAGCTCTTTAGCTAAACATGAGCTCATTATCGAAATTTACACAATAATGAAGTGATCAGCTACAAGGGGAGACAATCAGCAAAAATAATCAATACCAGAATTAGATTCCCAAGGCCATCCATCAGATGTTGGAATAATCAGGTGCAAGGCAGGATATATACATAACACTGGAACTGAAACAAGAAACAAGGGTGTTTTCAAATTCTGGTACGATCTCTAAAACATTTTTAAAGTACATGTCATTGATAAAGCTAAATACTCAAAGGTTGTGTAATACAACAGATTAATCATTGAGGAGAGTGAAATTATGCTGTTTTGAAAATTATGGCAGGTGAGATTTTCTTCCTAATTATATAAGAAGATTTCTCTAAAACATACACATTATTTCAAAGACTTATTGGCTGTGAAATAAGTTAGGGTATTTCAAATGGCTTGTCTGCAATGAAAGGTGCTATGTAGGGAATCACAGAAAGTCGAGGGGAAAATATGTCAATATATACATTGCTATACGTAGAACTAAGCCTTAGGACAGCAACAATGTAGAGGACCTGACACTTAGAAACTTGCAAGTAAGCTGGAATCTTCAAAAGTTCAAATCTTTATAAGTAAAAAGATTTATTAAAATGAATAACCAAGTGTTTTAATTGACATCAGAAGATCAAACCAATAAACCCTGAGAACATAGATAAAAGATAAATAAAGATATGAGCAGAACTTAATACAACAGCAAACGTATAAAATTGAGGTGATTTAGTAAGTCCAAAGAATAATCTTTGAAAAGATTGAAAAGACACACTTTGATTAAGGAAAACAAAAACATAAGTGAAGAATATACAGAAAGAATCAGGACAATGTTATAGCAGAGAATATATGAAATGCCAGTAAATTTGAACATTTCTGTAAAGGGGACCATTTCCTACCTCCTAAAGTTTACCAAAACTGACACAAGAGGAAGTCATTTAAGGTCATCATGTCTGCCCTTGGCATTCTCGGAACGCCCTGGCCTCAGAATGCAGCAACTGTAGTCCATGGTAACCTGAGGAGAGGGGGCGGGGCTGAGGCAGGTTGGAACACTGCCCTCACTGAGGGAGTGGGTGTGGCCAACTCTTCTGTGACTGAACAAAGGGAAGGGGAGCATGGGGCCGAGGGCAGGGCCGTCAGAGCCCGGCAGGCCCTGTGGGGTGTCACAAGCATTTAGGCCCAGGCCAAAGGGCGCCTTCTTTGTCTGAACAGCTGCCCAAACTCTCACCTTTCCACTCAGGCCGCCCTCTTACTTGAAGTGTGTGTGGAACCTCTCCACGCAGTACACATCGCTGCACAGCTAACCATAGGTCTGGGCATCGTAGCTTCCTGCCAGGTGACCGATGTTCGCAGGTAGATCGGTCCCTGGGACACACGCGGAGAGGCTCCTGCCCGGGCCACAGGCCGCCCACTACCCCAGCCCCAGATTGGTGCCGCACAGCAGCCCTGTCTGAATCCCCTCCCTCTAGAGGGAGTATTTAAACAACACTTCTAGAAAACGGAGTCCTCGCGCGCAACTCATTGGAGGGACACAAATTAATCTTTGCCGACTTTCTGCTGAAACTTAGGAGCATTCACACCTAAGCCTCTTACACGGTCAGCTGTTTAGCTAAACATGAGCTCATGATCTAAATTTACACAATAATGAAGAGATCAGCTACAAGGGGAGACAATCAGCAAAAACAATCAATACCAGAATTAGATTCCCAAGGCCATCCATCAGAAGTTGGAATAATCAGGTGCAACGCAGGATATATACATAAAACTGGAACTGAAACAAGAAACAAGGATGTTTTCAAAGTCTGGTAGGATCTCTAAAACATTATTAAAGTACATGTCATTGATAAAGCTAAATACTCAAAGGTTGTGTAATACAACAGATTAATCATTGAGAAGAGTGAAATTTTGCTGTTTCGAAAACTATGGCAGGTCAGATTTTCTGCCTAATTATATAAGAAGATTTATCTAAAACATACACATTATTTCAAAGAGTTATTGGCTGTGAAATAACTTAAGGGTATTTCAAATGGCTTGTCTGCAATGAAAGGTGCTATGTAGGGTATCACAGAAAGTCGAGGGGAAAATATGTCAATATATACATTGCTATACGTAGAACTAAGCCTTAGGACAGCAACAATGTAGAGGACCTGACACTTAGAAACTTGCAAGTAAGCTGGAATCTTCAAAAGTTCAAATCTTTATAAGTAAAAAGATTTATTAAATGAATAACCAAGTTTTTTAATTGACATCAGAAGATCAAACCAATAAACCCTGAGAACATAGATAAAAGATAAATAAAGATATGAGCAGAACTTAATACAACAGCAAACGTATAAAATTGAGGTGATTTAGTAAGTCCAAAGAATATTCTTTGAAAAGATTGAAAAGACACACTTTGATTAAGGAAAACAAAAACATAAGTGAAGAATATACAGAAAGAATCAGGACAATGTTATAGCAGAGAATATATGAAATGCCAGTAAATTTGAACATTTCTGTAAAGGGGACCATTTCCTACCTCCTAAAGTTTACCAAAACTGACACAAGAGGAAGTCATTTAAGGTCATCATGTCTGCCCTTGGCATTCTCGGAACGCCCTGGCCTCAGAATGCAGCAACTGTAGTCCATGGTAACCTGAGGAGATGGGGCGGGGCTGAGGCTGGTTGGAACACTGCCCTCACTGAGGGAGTGGGTGTGGCCAACTCTGCTGTGACTGAACAAAGGGAAGGGGAGCATGGGGCCGAGGGCAGGTCCGTCAGATCCCAGCAGGCCCTGTGGGGTGTCACAAGCATTTAGGCCCAGGCCAAAGGGCGCCTTCTTTGTCTGAACAGCTGCCCAAACTCTCACCCTTCCACTCAGGCCGCCCTCTTACTTGAAGTGTGTGTGGAACCTCTCCACGCAGTACACCTCGCTGCATAGCTAACCATAGGTCTGGGCATCGTAGCTTCCTGCCAGGTGACCGATGTTCGCAGGTAGATCGGTCCCTGGGACACACGCGGAGAGGCTCCTGCCCGGGCCACAGGCCGCCCACTACCCCAGCCCCAGATTGGTGCCGCACAGCAGCCCTGTCTGAGTCCCCTCCCTCTAGAGGGAGTATTTAAACAACACTTCTAGAAAACGGAGTCCTCGCGCGCAACTCATTGGAGGGACACAAATTAATCTTTGCCGACTTTCTGCTGAAACTTAGGAGCATTCACACCTAAGCCTCTTACACGGTCAGCTGTTTAGCTAAACATGAGCTCATGATCTAAATTTACACAATAATGAAGAGATCAGCTACAAGGGGAGACAATCAGCAAAAACAATCAATACCAGAATTAGATTCCCAAGGCCATCCATCAGAAGTTGGAATAATCAGGTGCAACGCAGGATATATACATAAAACTGGAACTGAAACAAGAAACAAGGATGTTTTCAAAGTCTGGTAGGATCTCTAAAACATTATTAAAGTACATGTCATTGATAAAGCTAAATACTCAAAGGTTGTGTAATACAACAGATTAATCATTGAGAAGAGTGAAATTATGCTGTTTTGAAAACTATTGCAGGTCAGATTTGTGCTTAATTATATAAAAAGATTTCTATAAAACATACACATTATTTCAAAGACTTATTGGCTGTGAAATAAGTTAAGGGTATTTCAAATGGCTTGTCTGCATTGAAAGGTGCTTTGTAGGGAATCACAGAAAGTCGAGGGGAAAATATGTCAATATATACATTGCTATAGGTTGAACTAAGCCTTAAGACAGCAACAATATAGAGGACCTGACTTTTAGTAACTTACAAGTAAGATGGAATCTTCAAAAGTTCAAGTATTTATATGTAAAAATATTTATTAAAATGAATAACCAAGTATTTTAATTGACACCAGAAGATCAAACAAATAAACCCTGAGAACATAGATAAAAGATAAATAAAGATATGAGCAGAACTTAATACAACAGCAAACGTATAAAATTGGGGTGATTTAGTAAGTCCAAAGAATATTCTTTGAAAAGATTGAAAAGACACACTTTGATTAAGGAAAACAAAAACGTAAGTAAAGAATATAAAGAAAGAGTCAGGACAAAGTTATAGCAGAGAATATATGAAATGCCAGTAAATTTGAACATTTCTGTAAAGGGGACCATTTCCTAGCTCCTAAAGTTTACCAAAACTGACACAAGAGGAAATCATTTAAGGTCATCATGTCTGCCCTTGGCATGCTCGGAACGCCCTGGCCTCAGAATGCAGCATCTGTAGTCCATGGTAACCTGCGGAGAGGGGGCGGGGATGAGCGAGGTTGGAACACTGCCCTCACTGAGGGAGTGGATGTGGCCAGCTCTGCTGTGACTGAAAAAGGCCAGGGGAGCATGTGGCCGAGGGCAGGGCCCTCAGTGCCCGGCAGGCCCAGTGGGGTGTCACAAGCTTTTACGCCCAGGCCAAAGGGCGCCTTCTTTGTCTGAACAGCTGCCCAAACACTCATCTTACCACTCAGGCCGCCCTCTTACTTGAAGTGTGTGTGGAACCTGTTCACGCAGTACACCTCGCTGCACAGCTAACCATAGGTCTGGGCATCGTAGATTCCTGCCAGGTGACCGAAGTTCGCAGGCAGATGGGTCCCTGGGACACACGTGGAGAGGCTCCTGCCTGGGCCACAGGCCGCCCACTACCCCAGCCCCAGATTGGGGGCCACACAGCAGCCCTGTCTGAGTCCTCTGCCTGTAGAGGGAGTATTGGACCAACACATCTAGAAAACGGGGTCCTCGCGGGCAACTCATTGGAGGGACACAAATAAATCTTTGCCGACTTTCTGCTGAAACTTTGTAGCGTTCACACCTAAGCCTCTTACAAGCTCAGCTGTTTAGCTAAACATGAGCTCGTGATCGAAATTTACACAATAATGAAGAGATCAGCTAAAAGAGGAGAAAATCAGCAAAAACAATCAATACCAGAATTAGATTCCCAAGGCCATCCATCAGATGTTGGAACAATCAGGTGCAAGGCAGGATATATACATAAAACTGGAACTGAAAGAAGAAACAAGGATGTTTTCAAAGTCTAGTACGATCTCTAAAACATTTTTAAAGTACATGTCATTGATAAAGCTAAATACTCAAAGGTTGTGTAATACAACAGATTAATCATTGAGAAGAGTTAAATTATGCTGTTTTGAAAACTATGGCAGGTCAGATTTTCTGCCTAATTATATAAGAAGATTTATCTAAAACCTACACATTATTTCAAAGACTTATTGGCTGTGAAATAAGTTATGGGTATTTCAAATGGCTTGTCTGCAAAGAAAGGTGCTATGTAGGGAATCACAGAAAGTCGAGGGGAAAATATGTCAATATATACATTGCTATATGTTGAACTAAGCCTTAGGACAGCAACAATGTAGAGCACCTGACACTTAGAAACTTGCAAGTAAGCTAGAATCTTCAAAAGTTCAAATCTTTATAAGTAAAAAGATTTATTAAAATGAATAACCAAGTGTTTTAATTGACATCAGAAGATCAAACCAATAAACCCTGAGAACATAGATAAAAGATAAATAAAGATATGAGCAGAACTTAATACAACAGGAAAAGTATAAAATTAAGGTGATTTGGTAAGTCCAAAGAATATTCTTTGAAAAGATTTAAAAGACACACTTTGATTAAGGAAAACAAAAACATAAGTAAAGAATATACAGAAAGAGTCAGGACAATGTTATAGCAGAGAATATATGAAATGACAGTAAATTTGAACATTTCTGTAAAGGGGACCATTTCCTAGCTCCTAAAGTTTACCAAAACTGACACAAGAGGAAGTCA
Source organism: Mesoplodon densirostris (assembly GCF_025265405.1). NCBI lineage: Eukaryota > Metazoa > Chordata > Mammalia > Artiodactyla > Ziphiidae > Mesoplodon > Mesoplodon densirostris. The sequence goes on from NC_082666.1 coordinate 96,179,312, forward strand.
TTTAAGGTCATCATGTCTGCCCTTGGCATTCTCAGAAAGCCCTGGCCTCAGAATGCAGCAACTGTAGTCCATGGTAACCTGCGGAGAGGCGGCGGGGCTGAGGGAGGTTGGAACACTGCCCTCACTGAGGGACTGGGTGTGGCCATCTCTGCTGTGACTGAACAAAGGGCAGGGGAGCTTGGGGCCGAGGGCAGGGCCCTCAGAGCCCGGCAGACCCTGTGGGGTGTCACAAGCATTTAGGCCCAGGCCAAAGGGCGCCTTCTTTGTCTGAACAGCTGCCCAAACTCTCACCTTTCCACTCAGGCCGCCCTCTTACTTGAAGTGTGTGTGGAACCATTCCACGCAGTACACCTCGATGCACAGCTAACCATAGGTCTGGGCATCGTAGCTTCCTGTCAGGTGACCGAAGTTCGCAGGTAGATGGGTCCCTGGGACACATGCGGAGAGGCTCCTGCCCGGGCCACAGGCCGCCCACTACCCCAGCCCCAGATTGAGGCCACAGAGCAGCCCTGTCTGAGTCCCCTCCCTCTAGAGGGAGTATTGGACCAACATTTCTAGAAAACGGAGTCCTCGCGGGCAACTCATTGGAGGGACACAAATAAATCTTTGCCGACTTTCTGCTGAAACTTAGGAGCATTCACACCTAAGCCTCTTACAAGGTCATCTGTTTAGCTAAACATGAGCTCATGATCTAAATTTACACAATAATGAAGAGATCAGCTAAAAGGGGAGACAATCCGCAAAAACAATCAATACCAGAATTAGATTTCCAAGGCCATCCATCAGATGTTGGAATAATCAGGTGCAAGGCAGGATATATACATAAAACTGGAACTGAAATAAGAAACCAGGATGTTTTCAAAGTCTGGTAGGATCTCTAAAACCTTTTTAAAGTACATGTCATTGATAAAGCTAAATACTCAAAGTTTGTGTAATACAACAGATTAATCATTGAGAAGAGTGAAATTATGCTGTTTTGAAAACTATGGCAGGTCAGATTTTCTGCCTAATTATATAAGAAGATTTATCTAAAACATACACATTATTTCAAAGACTTATTGGCTGTGAAATAAGTTAAGGGTATTTCAAATGGCTTGTCTGCAATGAAAGGTGCTATGTAGGGAATCACAGAAAGTCGAGGGGAAAATATGTCAATATATACATTGCTATAGGTTGAACTAAGCCTTAGGACAGCAACAATGTAGAGGACCTGACCCTTAGAAGCTTACAAGTAAGCTGGAATCTTCAAAAGTTCCAATATTTATAAGTAAAAAGATTTATTAAAATGAATAACCAAGTGTTTTAATTGACATCAGAAGATCAAACCAATAAACCCTGAGAACATAGATAAAAGATAAATAAAGATATGAGCAGAACTTAATACAACAGCAAACGTATAAAATTGAGGTGATTTATTAAGTCCAAAGAATATTCTTTGAAATGATTGAGAAGACACACTTTGATTAAGGAAAACAAAAACGTAAGTAAAGAATATCCAGAAAGAGACAGGACAAAATTATAGCAGAGAATATATGAAATGCCAGTAAATTTGAATATTTCTGTAAAGGGGACCATTTCCTAGCTCCTAAAGTTTACCAAAACTGACACAAGAGGAAATCATTTAAGGTCATCAGGTCTTCCCTTGGCATTCTCGGAACGCCCTGGCCTCAGAATTCAGCATCTGTAGTCCATGGTAACCTGCGGAGAAGGGGCGGGGCTGAGTGTGGTTGGAACACTGCCCTCACTGAGGGAGTGGGTGTGGCCATCTCTGCTGTGACTGAACAATGGCAGGGGAGCATGGGTCCCAGGGAAGGGCCCTCAGAGCCCAGCAGGCCCAGTGTGGTGTCACAAGCATTTAGGCCCAGACCAAAGGGCGCCTTCTTTGTCTGAAGAGCTGCCCAAACTCTCACCTTTCCACTCAGGCAGCCCTCTTACTTGAAGTGTGTTTGGAAGCTGTCCGCGCAGTACACTTCGCTACACAGCTAACCATAGGTCTGGGCATCGTAGCTTCCTGGCAGGTGACCGAAGTTCGCAGGCATATGAGTCCCTGGGACACACGTGGAGAGGCTCCTGCCCGGGCCACAGGCCGCCCACTGCCCCAGCCCCAGATCAGGGGCCGCAAAGCAGCCCTGTCTGAGTCCCCTGCCTCTGGAGGGAGTATTGTACCAACACTTCTAGAAATAGGTGTCGTCGCGGGCAACTCATTGGAGGGACACAAATAAATCTTTGCCGACTTTCTGCTGAAACTTAGGAGCGTTCACACCTAAGCCTCTTACAAGGTCAGCTGTTTAGCTAAACATGAGCTCATGATCTAAATTTACACAATAATGAAGAGATCAGCTACAAGGGGAGACAATCAGCAAAAACAATCAATACCAGAATTAGATTCCCAAGGCCATCCATCAGATGTTGGAATAATCAGGTGCAAGGCAGGATATATACATAAAACTGGAACTGAAACAAGAAACAAGGATGTTTTCAAAGTCTGGTACGATCTCTAAAACATTTTTAAAGTACATGTCATTGATAAAGCTAAATACTCAAAGGTTGTGTAATCCAACAGATTAATCATTGAGAAGAGTGAAATTATGCTGTTTTGAAAACTATGCCAGGTCAGATTTTCTGCCTAATTATATAAGAAGATTTATCTAAAACATACACATTATTTCAAAGACTTATTGGCTGTGAAATAAGTTAACGGTATTTCAAATGGCTTGTCTGCAATGAAAGGTGCTATGTAGGGAATCACAGAAAGTCGAGGGGAAAATCTGTCAATATATACATTGCTATAGGTGAACTAAGCCTTAGGACAGCAACAATGTAGAGGACCTGACCCTTAGAAGCTTACAAGTAAGCTGGAATCTTCAAAAGTTACAATTTTTATAAGTAAAAATATTTATTAAAATGAATAACCAAGTGTTTTAATTGACATCAGAAGATCAAACCAATATACCCTGAGAACATAGATAAAAGAAAAATAAAGATATGAGCAGAACTTAATACAACAGCAAACATATAAAATTGAGGTGATTTAGTAAGTCCAAAGAATATTCTTTGAAAAGATTTAAAAGACACACTTTGAGTAAGGAAAACAAAAACATAAGTAAAGAATATATAGAAAGAGTCAGGACAATGTTATAGCAAAGAATATATGTAATGCCAGTAAATTTGAATATTTCTGTAAAGGGGACCATTTCCTAGCTCCTAAAGTTTACCAAAACTGAGACAAGAGGAAATCATTTAAGGTCCTCATGCCTGCCCTTGTCATTCTGAGAACGCCCTGGCCTCAGAATGCAGCATCTGTAGTCCATGGTAACCTGCGGAGGTGGGGCGGGGCTGAGGGAGTTTGGAACACTGCCCTCACTGAGGGAGTGGGTGTGGCCATCTCTGCTGTGACTGAACAAAGTGCAGGGGAGCAGGGGTCCCAGGGAAGGGCACTCAGAGCCCAGCAGGCCCAGTGCGGTTTCACAAGCATTTAGGCCCAGGCCAAAGGGCGCCTTCTTTGTCTGAACAGCTGCCCAAACTCTCACCTTTCCACTCAGGCCGCCCTCTTACTTGAAGTGTGTGTGGAACCAGTCCACGCAGTACACCTCGATGCACAGCTAACCATAGGTCTGGGCATCGTAGCTTCCTGTCAGGTGACCGAAGTTCGCAGGTAGATGGGTCCCTGGGACACACGCGGAGAGGCTCCTGCCCGGGCCACAGGCCGCCCACTACCCCAGCCCCAGATTGAGGCCACAGAGCAGCCCTGTCTGAGTCCCCCCCCTCTAGAGGGAGTATTGGACCAACATTTCTAGAAAACGGAGTCCTCGCGGGCAACTCATTGGAGGGACACAAATAAATCTTTGCCGACTTTCTGCTGAAACTTAGGAGCATTCACACCTAAGCCTCTTACAAGGTCATCTGTTTAGCTAAACATGAGCTCATGATCTAAATTTACACAATAATGAAGAGATCAGCTAAAAGGGGAGACAATCCGCAAAAACAATCAATACCAGAATTAGATTTCCAAGGCCATCCATCAGATGTTGGAATAATCAGGTGCAAGGCAGGATATATACATAAAACTGGAACTGAAATAAGAAACCAGGATGTTTTCAAAGTCTGGTAGGATCTCTAAAACCTTTTTAAAGTACATGTCATTGATAAAGCTAAATACTCAAAGTTTGTGTAATACAACAGATTAATCATTGAGAAGAGTGAAATTATGCTGTTTTGAAAACTATGGCAGGTCAGATTTTCTGCCTAATTATATAAGAAGATTTATCTAAAACATACACATTATTTCAAAGACTTATTGGCTGTGAAATAAGTTAAGGGTATTTCAAATGGCTTGTCTGCAATGAAAGGTGCTATGTAGGGAATCACAGAAAGTCGAGGGGAAAATATGTCAATATATACATTGCTATAGGTTGAACTAAGCCTTAGGACAGCAACAATGTAGAGGACCATACCCTTAGAAGCTTACAAGTAAGCTGGAATCTTCAAAAGTTCCAATATTTATAAGTAAAAAGATTTATTAAAATGAATAACCAAGTGTTTTAATTGACATAAGAAGATCAAACCAATAAACCCTGAGAACATAGATAAAAGATAAATAAAGATATGAGCAGAACTTAATACAACAGCAAACGTATAAAATTGAGGTGATTTATTAAGTCCAAAGAATATTCTTTGAAAAGATTGAGAAGACACACTTTGATTAAGGAAAACAAAAACGTAAGTAAAGAATATCCAGAAAGAGACAGGACAAAGTTATAGCAGAGAATATATGAAATGCCAGTAAATTTGAATATTTCTGTAAAGGGGACCATTTCCTAGCTCCTAAAGTTTACCAAAACTGACACAAGAGGAAATCATTTAAGGTCATCAGGTCTGCCCTTGGCATTCTCGGAACGCCCTGGCCTCAGAATTCAGCATCTGTAGTCCATGGTAACCTGCGGAGAGGGGGCGGGGCTGAGTGTGGTTGGAACACTGCCCTCACTGAGGGAGTGGGTGTGGCCATCTCTGCTGTGACTGAACAATGGCAGGGGAGCATGGGTCCCAGGGAAGGGCCCTCAGAGCCCAGCAGGCCCAGTGTGGTGTCACAAGCATTTAGGCCCAGACCAAAGGGCGCCTTCTTTGTCTGAAGAGCTGCCCAAACTCTCACCTTTCCACTCAGGCCGCCCTCTTACTTGAAGTGTGTTTGGAAGCTGTCCGCGCAGTACACTTCGCTACACAGCTAACCAAAGGTCTGGGCATCGTAGCTTCCTGGCAGGTGACCGAAGTTCGCAGGCATATGAGTCCCTGGGACACACGTGGAGAGGCTCCTGCCCGGGCCACAGGCCGCCCACTGCCCCAGCCCCAGATCAGGGGCCGCAAAGCAGCCCTGTCTGAGTCCCCTGCCTCTGGAGGGAGTATTGTACCAACACTTCTAGAAATAGGTGTCGTCGCGGGCAACTCATTGGAGGGACACAAATAAATCTTTGCCGACTTTCTGCTGAAACTTAGGAGCGTTCACACCTAAGCCTCTTACAAGGTCAGCTGTTTAGCTAAACATGAGCTCATGATCTAAATTTACACAATAATGAAGAGATCAGCTACAAGGGGAGACAATCAGCAAAAACAATCAATACCAGAATTAGATTCCCAAGGCCATCCATCAGATGTTGGAATAATCAGGTGCAAGGCAGGATATATACATAAAACTGGAACTGAAACAAGAAACAAGGATGTTTTCAAAGTCTGGTACGATCTCTAAAACATTTTTAAAGTACATGTCATTGATAAAGCTAAATACTCAAAGGTTGTGTAATCCAACAGATTAATCATTGAGAAGAGTGAAATTATGCTGTTTTGAAAACTATGCCAGGTCAGATTTTCTGCCTAATTATATAAGAAGATTTATCTAAAACATACACATTATTTCAAAGACTTATTGGCTGTGAAATAAGTTAACGGTATTTCAAATGGCTTGTCTGCAATGAAAGGTGCTTTGTAGGGAATCACAGAAAGTCGAGGGGAAAATGTGTCAATATATACATTGCTATAGGTGAACTAAGCCTTAGGACAGCAACAATGTAGAGGACCTGACCCTTAGAAGCTTACAAGTAAGCTGGAATCTTCAAAAGTTACAATTTTTATAAGTAAAAATATTTATTAAAATGAATAACCAAGTGTTTTAATTGACATCAGAAGATCAAACCAATATACCCTGAGAACATAGATAAAAGAAAAATAAAGATATGAGCAGAACTTAATACAACAGCAAACATATAAAATTGAGGTGATTTAGTAAGTCCAAAGAATATTCTTTGAAAAGATTTAAAAGACACACTTTGAGTAAGGAAAACAAAAACATAAGTAAAGAATATATAGAAAGAGTCAGGACAATGTTATAGCAAAGAATATATGTAATGCCAGTAAATTTGAATATTTCTGTAAAGGGGACCATTTCCTAGCTCCTAAAGTTTACCAAAACTGAGACAAGAGGAAATCATTTAAGGTCCTCATGCCTGCCCTTGTCATTCTGAGAACGCCCTGGCCTCAGAATGCAGCATCTGTAGTCCATGGTAACCTGCGGAGGTGGGGCGGGGCTGAGGGAGTTTGGAACACTGCCCTCACTGAGGGAGTGGGTGTGGCCATCTCTGCTGTGACTGAACAAAGTGCAGGGGAGCAGGGGTCCCAGGGAAGGGCACTCAGAGCCCAGCAGGCCCAGTGTGGTTTCAAACACATTTAGGCCCAGGCCAAAGGGTGCCTTCTTTGCCTGAACAGCTGCCCAAACTCTCACCTTTCCACTCAGGCCACCCTCTTTCTTGAAGTGCGTGTGGAAGCTGTCCCCTCAGTACACCTCGCTGCACAGCTAACCATAGGACTGGGCATCGTAGCTTCCTGCCAGGTGACCGAAGTTCGCAGGAAGATGGGTCCCTGGGACACACACGGAGAGGCTCCTGCCGGGGCCACAGGCCGCCCACTGCCCCAGCCCCAGTTCAGCGGCCGAAAATCAGCCCTGTCTGAGTCTCCTGCCTCTAGAAGGAGTATTGGACCAACACTTCTAGAAAATGGGGTCCTCACGGGCAACTCATTGGAGGGACAGAAATAAATCTTTGCCGACTTTCTGCTGAAACTTAGGAGCGTTCACACCAAAGCCTCTTACAAGGTCAGCTCTTTAGCTAAACATGAGCTCATTATCGAAATTTACACAATGATGAAGTGATCAGCTACAAGGGGAGACAATCAGCAAAAACAATCAATACCAGAATTAGATTCCCAAGGCCATCCATCAGATGTTGGAATAATCAGGTGCAAGGCAGGATATATACATAACACTGGAACTGAAACAAGAAACATGGGTGTTTTCAAATTCTGGTACGATCTCTAAAATATTTTTAAAGTACATGTCATTGATAAAGCTAAATACTCAAAGGTTGTGTAATACAACAGATTAATCATTGAGAAGAGTGAAATTATGCTGTTTTGAAAATTATGGCAGGTGAGATTTTCTTCCTAATTATATAAGAAGATTTCTCTAAAACATACACACTATTTCAAAGACTTATTGGCTGTGAAATAAGTTAGGGTATTTCAAATGGCTTGTCTGCAATGAAAGGTGCTATGTAGGGAATCACAGAAAGTCGAGGGGAAAATATGTCAATATATACATTGCTATAGGTTGAACTAAGCCTTAGGACAGCAACAATGTAGAGGACCTGACCCTTAGAAGCTTACAAGTAAGCTGGAATCTTCAAAAGTTCCAATATTTATAAGTAAAAAGATTTATTAAAATGAATAACCAAGTGTTTTAATTGACATCAGAAGATCAAACCAATAAACCCTGAGAACATAGATAAAAGATAAATAAAGATATGAGCAGAACTTAATACAACAGCAAACGTATAAAATTGAGGTGATTTAGTAAGTCCAAAGAATATTCTTTGAAAAGATTGAGAAGACACACTTTGATTAAGGAAAACAAAAACGTAAGTAAAGAATATCCAGAAAGAGACAGGACAAAGTTATAGCAGAGAATATATGAAATGCCAGTAAATTTGAATATTTCTGTAAAGGGGACCATTTCCTAGCTCCTAAAGTTTACCAAAACTGACACAACAGGAAATCATTTAAGGTCATCAGGTCTTCCCTTGGCATTCTCGGAATGCCCTGGCCTCAGAATTCAGCCTCTGTAGTCCATGGTAACCTGCGGAGAGGGGGCGGGGCTGAGTGTGGTTGGAACACTGCCCTCACTGAGGGAGTGGGTGTGGCCATCTCTGCTGTGACTGAACAATGGCAGGGGAGCATGGGTCCCAGGGAAGGGCCCTCAGAGCCCAGCAGGCCCAGTGGGGTGTCACAAGCATTTAGGCCCAGACCAAAGGGCGCCTTCTTTGTCTGAAGAGCTGCCCAAACTCTCACCTTTCCACTCAGGCCGCCCTCTTACTTGAAGTGTGTTTGGAAGCTGTCCGCGCAGTACACTTCGCTAAACAGCTAACCATAGGTCTGGGCATCGTAGCTTCCTGGAAGGTGACCGAAGTTCGCAGGCATATGAGTCCCTGGGACACACGAGTAGAGGCTCCTGCCCGGGCCACAGGCCACCCACTGCCCCAGCCCCAGATCAGGGGCCGCAAAGCAGCCCTGTCTGAGTCCCCTGCTTCTGGAGGGAATATTGTACCAACACTTCTAGAAATAGGTGTCGTCGCGGGCAACTCATTGGAGGGACACAAATAAATCTTTGCCGACTTTCTGCTGAAACTTAGGAGCATTCACACCTAAGCCTCTTACAAGGTCAGCTGTTTAGCTAAACATGAGCTCATGATCTAAATTTACACAATAATGAAGAGATCAGCTACAAGGGGAGACAATCAGCAAAAACAATCAATACCAGAATTAGATTCCCAAGGCCATCCATCAGATGTTGGAATAATCAGGTGCAAGGCAGGATATATACATAAAACTGGAACTGAAACAAGAAACAAGGATGTTTTCAAAGTCTGGTACGATCTCTAAAACATTTTTAAAGTACATGTCATTGATAAAGCTAACTACTCAAAGGTTGTGTAATCCAACAGATTAATCATTGAGAAGAGTGAAATTATGCTGTTTCGAAAACTATGGCAGGTCAGATTTTCTGCCTAATTATATAAGAAGATTTCTCTAAAACATAAACATTATTTCAAAGACTTATTGGCTGTGAAATAAGTTAACGGTATTTCAAATGGCTTGTCTGCAATGAAAGGTGCTATGTAGGGAATCACAGAAAGTCGAGGGGAAAATGTGTCAATATATACATTGCTATATGTTGAACTAAGCCTTAGGACAGCAACAATGTAGAGCACCTGACACTTAGAAACTTGCAAGTAAGCTGGAATCTTCAAAAGTTACAATTTTTATAAGTAAAAATATTTATTAAAATGAATAACCAAGTGTTTTAATTGACATCAGAAGATCAAACCAATATACCCTGAGAACATAGATAAAAGAAAAATAAAGATATGAGCAGAACTTAATACAACAGCAAACGTATAAAATTGAGGTGATTTAGTAAGTCCAAAGAATATTCTTTGAAAAGATTTAAAAGACACACTTTGAGTAAGGAAAACAAAAGCATAAGTAAAGAATATATAGAAAGAGTCAGGACAATGTTATAGCAAAGAATATATGAAATGCCAGTAAATTTGAATATTTCTGTAAAGGGGACCATTTCCTAGCTCCTAAAGTTTACCAAAACTGAGACAAGAGGAAATCATTTAAGGTCCTCATGCCTGCCCTTGTCATTCTGAGAACGCCCTGGCCTCAGAATGCAGCATCTGTAGTCCATGGTAACCTGCGGAGGGGGGGCGGGGCTGAGGGAGTTTGGAACACTGCCCTCACTGAGGGAGTGGGTGTGGCCATCTCAGCTGTGACTGAACAAAGTGCAGGGGAGCAGGGGTCCCAGGGAAGGGCACTCAGAGCCCAGCAGGCCCAGTGTGGTTTCACAAGCATTTAGGGCCAGGCCAAAGGGTGCCTTCTTTGCCTGAACAGCTGCCCAAACTCTCACCTTTCCACTCAGGCCACCCTCTTTCTTGAAGTGTGTGTGGAAGCTGTCCGCACAGTACACCTCGCTGCACAGATAACCATAGGACTTGGCATCATAGCTTCCTGCCAGGTGACCGAAGTTCGCAGGAAGATGGGTCCCTGGGACACACACGGAGAGGCTCCTGCCCGGGCCACAGGCCGCCCACTGCCCCAGCCCCAGTTCAGCGGCCGAAAACCAGCCCTGTCTGAGTCTCCTGCCTCTAGAAGGAGTATTGGACCAACACTTCTAGAAAATGGGGTCCTCACGGGCAACTCATTGGAGGGACAGAAATAAATCTTTGCCGACTTTCTGCTGAAACTTAGGAGCGTTCACACCTAAGCCTCTTACAAGGTCAGCTGTTTAGCTAAACATGAGCTCATGATCTAAATTTACACAATAATGAAGAGATCAGCTACAAGGGGAGACAATCAGCAAAAACAATCAATACCAGAATTAGATTCCCAAGGCCATCCATCAGAAGGTGGAATAATCAGGTGCAAGGCAGGATATATACATAACACTGGAACTGAAACAAGAAACAAGGATGTTTTGAAAGTCTGGTACGATCTCTAAAACATTTTTAAAGTACATGTCATTGATAAAGCTAAATACTCAAAGGTTGTGTAATCCAACAGATTAATCATTGAGAAGAGTGAAATTATGCTGTTTTGAAAACTATGCCAGGTCAGATTTTCTGCCTAATTATATAAGAAGATTTATCTAAAACATACACATTATTTCAAAGACTTATTGGCTGTGAAATAAGTTAACGGTATTTCAAATGGCTTGTCTGCAATGAAAGGTGCTATGTAGGGAATCACAGAAAGTCGAGGGGAAAATGTGTCAATATATACATTGCTATAGGTGAACTAAGCCTTAGGACAGCAACAATGTAGAGGACCTGACCCTTAGAAGCTTACAAGTAAGCTGGAATCTTCAAAAGTTACAATTTTTATAAGTAAAAATATTTATTAAAATGAATAACCAAGTGTTTTAATTGACATCAGAAGATCAAACCAATATACCCTGAGAACATAGATAAAAGAAAAATAAAGATATGAGCAGAACTTAATACAACAGCAAACGTATAAAATTGAGGTGATTTAGTAAGTCCAAAGAATATTCTTTGAAAAGATTTAAAAGACACACTTTGAGTAAGGAAAACAAAAGCATAAGTAAAGAATATATAGAAAGAGTCAGGACAATGTTATAGCAAAGAATATATGAAATGCCAGTAAATTTGAATATTTCTGTAAAGGGGACCATTTCCTAGCTCCTAAAGTTTACCAAAACTGAGACAAGAGGAAATCATTTAAGGTCCTCATGCCTGCCCTTGTCATTCTGAGAACAACCTGGCCTCAGAATGCAGCATCTGTAGTCCATGGTAACCTGCGGAGGTGGGGCGGGGCTGAGGGAGTTTGGAACACTGCCCTCACTGAGGGAGTGGGTGTGGCCATCTCTGCTGTGACTGAACAAAGTGCAGCGGAGCAGGTGTCCCAGGGAAGGGCACTCAGAGCCCAGCAGGCCCAGTGTGGTTTCAAAAGCATTTAGGCCCAGGCCAAAGGGTGCCTTCTTTGCCTGAACAGCTGCCCAAACTCTCACCTTTCCACTCAGGCCATCCTCTTTCTTGAAGTGCGTGTGGAAGCTGTCCCCACAGTACACCTCGCTGCACAGCTAACCATAGGACTGGGCATCGTAGCTTCCTGCCAGGTGACCGAAGTTCGCAGGAAGATGGTTCCCTGGGACACACACGGAGAGGCTCCTGCCGGGGCCACAGGCCGCCCACTGCCCCAGCCCCAGTTCAGCGGCCGAAAATCAGCCCTGTCTGAGTCTCCTGCCTCTAGAAGGAGTATTGGACCAACACTTCTAGAAAATGGGGTCCTCACGGGCAACTCATTGGAGGGACAGAAATAAATCTTTGCCGACTTTCTGCTGAAACTTAGGAGCGTTCACACCAAAGCCTCTTACAAGGTCAGCTCTTTAGCTAAACATGAGCTCATTATCGAAATTTACACAATGATGAAGTGATCAGCTACAAGGGGAGACAATCAGCAAAAACAATCAATACCAGAATTAGATTCCCAAGGCCATCCATCAGATGTTGGAATAATCAGGTGCAAGGCAGGATATATACATAACACTGGAACTGAAACAAGAAACAAGGGTGTTTTCAAATTCTGGTACGATCTCTAAAACATTTTTAAAGTACATGTCATTGATAAAGCTAAATACTCAAAGGTTGTGTAATACAACAGATTAATCATTGAGAAGAGTGAAATTATGCTGTTTCGAAAATTATGGCAGGTGAGATTTTCTTCCTAATTATATAAGAAGATTTCTCTAAAACATACACATTATTTCAAAGACTTATTGGCTGTGAAATAAGTTAGGGTATTTCAAATGGCTTGTCTGCAATGAAAGGTGCTATGTAGGGAATCACAGAAAGTCGAGGGGAAAATATGTCAATATATACATTGCTATATGTTGAACTAAGCCTTAGGACAGCAACAATGTAGAGGACCTGACCCTTAGAAGCTTACAAGTAAGCTGGAATCTTCAAAAGTTCCAATATTTATAAGTAAAAAGATTTATTAAAATGAATAACCAAGTGTTTTAATTGACATCAGAAGATCAAACCAATAAACCCTGAGAACATAGATAAAAGATAAATAAAGATATGAGCAGAACTTAATACAACAGCAAACGTATAAAATTGAGGTGATTTAGTAAGTCCAAAGAATATTCTTTGAAAAGATTGAGAAGACACACTTTGATTAAGGAAAACAAAAACGTAAGTAAAGAATATCCAGAAAGAGACAGGACAAAGTTATAGCAGAGAATATATGAAATGCCAGTAAATTTGAATATTTCTGTAAAGGGGACCATTTCCTAGCTCCTAAAGTTTACCAAAACTGACACAAGAGGAAATCATTTAAGGTCATCAGGTCTTCCCTTGGCATTCTCGGAACGCCCTGGCCTCAGAATTCAGCATCTGTAGTCCATGGTAACCTGCGGAGAGGGGGCGGGGCTGAGTATGGTTGGAACACTGCCCTCACTGAGGGAGTGGGTGTGGCCATCTCTGCTGTGACTGAACAATGGCAGGGGAGCATGGGTCCCAGGGAAGGGCCCTCAGAGCCCAGCAGGCCCAGTGTGGTGTCACAAGCATTTAGGCCCAGACCAAAGGGCGCCTTCTTTGTCTGAAGAGCTGCCCAAACTCTCACCTTTCCACTCAGGCCGCCCTCTTACTTGAAGTGTGTTTGGAAGCTGTCCGCGCAGTACACTTCGCTACACAGCTAACCATAGGTCTGGGCATCGTAGCTTCCTGGCAGGTGACCGAAGTTCGCAGGCATATGAGTCCCTGGGACACACGCGGAGAGGCTCCTGCCCGGGCCACAGGCCGCCCACTGCCCCAGCCCCAGATCAGGGGCCGCAAAGCAGCCCTGTCTGAGTCCCCTGCCTCTGGAGGGAGTATTGTACCAACACTTCTAGAAATAGGTGTCGTCGCGGGCAACTCATTGGAGGGACACAAATAAATCTTTGCTGACTTTCTGCTGAAACTTAGGAGCGTTCACACCTAAGCCTCTTACAAGGTCAGCTGTTTAGCTAAACATGAGCTCATGATCTAAATTTACACAATAATGAAGAGATCAGCTACAAGGGGAGACAATCAGCAAAAACAATCAATACCAGAATTAGATTCCCAAGGCCATCCATCAGATGTTGGAATAATCAGGTGCAAGGCAGGATATATACATAAAACTGGAACTGAAACAAGAAACAAGGATGTTTTCAAAGTCTGGTACGATCTCTAAAACATTTTTAAAGTACATGTCATTGATAAAGCTAACTACTCAAAGGTTGTGTAATCCAACAGATTAATCATTGAGAAGAGTGAAATTATGCTGTTTCGAAAACTATGGCAGGTCAGATTTTCTGCCTAATTATATAAGAAGATTTCTCTAAAACATACACATTATTTCAAAGACTTACTGGCTGTGAAATAAGTTAACGGTATTTCAAATGGCTTGTCTGCAATGAAAGGTGCTATGTAGGGAATCACAGAAAGTCGAGGGGAAAATGTGTCAATATATACATTGCTATATGTTGAACTAAGCCTTAGGACAGCAACAATGTAGAGCACCTGACACTTAGAAACTTGCAAGTAAGCTGGAATCTTCAAAAGTTACAATTTTTATAAGTAAAAATATTTATTAAAATGAATAACCAAGTGTTTTAATTGACATCAGAAGATCAAACCAATATACCCTGAGAACATAGATAAAAGAAAAATAAAGATATGAGCAGAACTTAATACAACAGCAAACGTATAAAATTGAGGTGATTTAGTAAGTCCAAAGAATATTCTTTGAAAAGATTTAAAAGACACACTTTGAGTAAGGAAAACAAAAACATAAGTAAAGAATATATAGAAAGAGTCAGGACAATGTTATAGCAAAGAATATATGAAATGCCAGTAAATTTGAATATTTCTGTAAAGGGGACCATTTCCTAGCTCCTAAAGTTTACCAAAACTGAGACAAGAGGAAATCATTTAAGGTCCTCATGCCTGCCCTTGTCATTCTGAGAACGCCCTGGCCTCAGAATGCAGCATCTGTAGTCCATGGTAACCTGCGGAGGGGGGCCGGGGCTGAGGGAGTTTGGAACACTGCCCTCACTGAGGGAGTGGGTGTGGCCATCTCTGCTGTGACTGAACAAAGTGCAGGGGAGCAGGGGTCCCAGGGAAGGGCACTCAGAGCCCAGCAGGCCCAGTGTGGTTTCACAAGCATTTAGGCCCAGGCCAAAGGGTGCCTTCTTTGCCTGAACAGCTGCCCAAACTCTCACCTTTCCACTCAGGCCACCCTCTTTCTTGAAGTGTGTGTGGAAGCTGTCCGCACAGTACACCTCGCTGCACAGATAACCATAGGACTGGGCATCATAGCTTCCTGCCAGGTGACCGAAGTTCGCAGGAAGATGGGTCCCTGGGACACACACGGAGAGGCTCCTGCCCGGGCCACAGGCCGCCCACTGCCCCAGCCCCAGTTCAGCGGCCGAAAACCAGCCCTGTCTGAGTCTCCTGCCTCTAGAAGGAGTATTGGACCAACACTTCTAGAAAATGGGGTCCTCACGGACAACTCATTGGAGGGACAGAAATAAATCTTTGCCGACTTTCTGCTGAAACTTAGGAGCGTTCACACCTAAGCCTCTTACAAGGTCAGCTCTTTAGCTAAACATGAGCTCATTATCGAAATTTACACAATAATGAAGTGATCAGCTACAAGGGGAGACAATCAGCAAAAACAATCAATACCAGAATTAGATTACCAAGGCCATCCATCAGATGTTGGAATAATCAGGTGCAAGGCAGGATATATACATAACACTGGAACTGAAACAAGAAACAAGGGTGTTTTCAAATTCTGGTACGATCTCTAAAACATTTTTAAAGTACATGTCATTGATAAAGCTAAATACTCAAAGGTTGTGTAATCCAACAGATTAATCATTGAGAAGAGTGAAATTATGCTGTTTTGAAAATTATGGCAGGTGAGATTTTCTTCCTAATTATATAAGAAGATTTCTCTAAAACATACACATTATTTCAAAGACTTATTGGCTGTGAAATAAGTTAGGGTATTTCAAATGGCTTGTCTGCAATGAAAGGTGCTATGTAGGGAATCACAGAAAGTCGAGGGGAAAATATGTCAATATATACATTGCTATACGTAGAACTAAGCCTTAGGACAGCAACAATGTAGAGGACCTGACACTTAGAAACTTGCAAGTAAGCTGGAATCTTCAAAAGTTCAAATCTTTATAAGTAAAAAGATTTATTAAAATGAATAACCAAGTGTTTTAATTGACATCAGAAGATCAAACCAATAAACCCTGAGAACATAGATAAAAGATAAATAAAGATATTAGCAGAACTTAATACAACAGCAAACGTATAAAATTGAGGTGATTTAGTAAGTCCAAAGAATATTCTTTGAAAAGATTGAAAAGACACACTTTGATTAAGGAAAACAAAAACATAAGTGAAGAATATACAGAAAGAATCAGGACAATGTTATAGCAGAGAATATATGAAATGCCAGTAAATTTGAACATTTCTGTAAAGGGGACCATTTCCTAGCTCCTAAAGTTTACCAAAACTGACACAAGAGGAAGTCATTTAAGGTCATCATGTCTGCCCTTGGCATTCTCGGAACGCCCTGGCCTCAGAATGCAGCAACTGTAGTCCATGGTAACCTGAGGAGAGGGGGCGGGGCTGAGGCAGGTTGGAACACTGCCCTCACTGAGGGAGTGGGTGTGGCCATCTCTGCTGTGACTGAACAAAGGGAAGGGGAGCATGGGGCCGAGGGCAGGGCCGTCAGAGCCCGGCAGGCCCAGTGGGGTGTCACAAGCATTTAGGCCCAGGCCAAAGGGCGCCTTCTTTGTCTGAACAGCTGCCCAAAATCTCACCTTTCCACTCAGGCCGCCCTCTTACTTGAAGTGTGTGTGGAACCTCTCCACGCAGTACACCTCGCTGCACAGCTAACCATAGGTCTGGGCATCGTAGCTTCCTGCCAGGTGACCGATGTTTGCAGGTAGATCGGTCCCTGGGACACACGCGGAGAGGCTCCTGCCCGGGCCACAGGCCGCCCACTACCCCAGCCCCAGATTGGTGCCGCACAGCAGCCCTGTCTGAGTCCCCTCCCTCTAGAGGGAGTATTTAAACAACACTTCTAGTAAACGGAGTCCTCGCGCGCAACTCATTGGAGGGACACAAATTAATCTTTGCCGACTTTCTGCTGAAACTTAGGAGCATTCACACCTAAGCCTCTTACACGGTCAGCTGTTTAGCTAAACATGAGCTCATGATCTAAATTTACACAATAATGAAGAGATCAGCTACAAGGGGAGACAATCAGGAAAAACAATCAATACCATAATTAGATTCCCAAAGCCATCCATCAGATGTTGGAATAATCAGGTGCAAGGCAGGATATATACAGAAAACTGGAACTGAAACAAGAAACAAGGATGTTTTCAAAGTCTGGTAGGATCTCTAAAACATTTTTAAAGTACATGTCATTGATAAAGCTAACTACTCAAAGGTTGTGTAATACAACAGATTAATCATTGAGAAGAGTGAAATTATGCTGTTTTGAAAACTATGGCAGGTCAGATTTTCTGCCTAATTATATAAGAAGATTTATCTAAAACCTACACATTATTTCAAAGACTTATTGGCTGTGAAATAAGTTAAGGGTATTTCAAATGGCTTGTCTGCAATGAAAGGTGCTATGTAGGGAATCACAGAAAGTCGAGGGGAAAATATGTCAATATATACATTGCTATAGGTTGAACTAAGCCTTAGGACAGCAACAATGTAGAGGACCATACCCTTAGAAGCTTACAAGTAAGCTGGAATCTTCAAAAGTTCCAATATTTATAAGTAAAAAGATTTATTAAAATGAATAACCAAGTGTTTTAATTGACATCAGAAGATCAATCCAATAAACCCTGAGAACAAAGATAAAAGATAAATAAAGATATGAGCAGAACTTAATACAACAGCAAACGTATAAAATTGAGGTGATTTAGTAAGTCCAAAGAATATTCTTTGAAAAGATTGAGAAGACACACTTTGATTAAGGAAAACAAAAATGTAAGTAAAGAATATCCTGAAAGAGACAGGACAAAGTTATAGCAGAGAATATATGAAATGCCAGTAAATTTGAATATTTCTGTAAAGGGGACCATTTCCTAGCTCCTAAAGCTTACCAAAACTGACACAAGAGGAAATCATTTAAGGTCATCAGGTCTTCCCTTGGCATTCTCAGAACGCCCTGGCCTCAGAATTCAGCATCTGTAGTCCATGGTAACCTGCGGAGAGGGGGCGGGGCTGAGTGTGTTTGGAACACTGCCCTCACTGAGGGAGTGGGTGTGGCCATCTCTGCTGTGACTGAACAATGGCAGGGGAGCATGTGTCCCAGGGAAGGGCCCTCAGAGCCCAGCAGGCCCAGTGTGGTGTCACAAGCATTTAGGCCCAGACCAAAGGGCGCCTTCTTTGTCTGAAGAGCTGCCCAAACTCTCACCTTTCCACTCAGGCCGCCCTCTTACTTGAAGTGTGTTTGGAAGCTGTCCGCGCAGTACACTTCGCTACACAGCTAACCATAGGTCTGGGCATCGTAGCTTCCTGGCAGGTGACCGAAGTTCGCAGGCATATGAGTCCC
The DNA here is from genome assembly GCF_025265405.1 of Mesoplodon densirostris. Classification (NCBI taxonomy): domain Eukaryota; kingdom Metazoa; phylum Chordata; class Mammalia; order Artiodactyla; family Ziphiidae; genus Mesoplodon; species Mesoplodon densirostris. Next base: position 96,197,558 of record NC_082666.1, read on the forward strand.
TAGGAAACACGCGGAGAGGCTCCTGCCCGGGCCACAGGCCGCCCACTGCCCCAGCCCCAGATCAGGGGCCGCAAAGCAGCCCTGTCTGAGTCCCCTGCCTCTGGAGGGAGTATTGTACCAACACTTCTAGAAATAGGTGTCGTCGCGGGCAACTCATTGGAGGGACACAAATAAATCTTTGCCGACTTTCTGCTGAAACTTAGGAGCGTTCACACCTAAGCCTCTTACAAGGTCAGCTGTTTAGCTAAACATGAGCTCATGATCTAAATTTACACAATAATGAAGAGATCAGCTACAAGGGGAGACAATCAGCAAAAACAATCAATACCAGAATTAGATTCCCAAGGCCATCCATCAGATGTTGGAATAATCAGGTGCAAGGCAGGATATATACATAAAACTGGAACTGAAACAAGAAACAAGGATGTTTTCAAAGTCTGGTACGATCTCTAAAACATTTTTAAAGTACATGTCATTGATAAAGCTAAATACTCAAAGGTTGTGTAATCCAACAGATTAATCATTGAGAAGAGTGAAATTATGCTGTTTTGAAAACTATGCCAGGTCAGATTTTCTGCCTAATTATATAAGAAGATTTATCTAAAACATACACATTATTTCAAAGACTTATTGGCTGTGAAATAAGTTAACGGTATTTCAAATGGCTTGTCTGCAATGAAAGGTGCTATGTAGGGAATCACAGAAAGTCGAGGGGAAAATCTGTCAATATATACATTGCTATAGGTGAACTAAGCCTTAGGACAGCAACAATGTAGAGGACCTGACACTTAGAAACTTGCAAGTAAGCTGGAATCTTCAAAGTTCAAATATTTATAAGTAAAAAGATTTATTAAAATGAATAACCAAGTGTTTTAATTGACATCAGAAGATCAAACCAATAAACCCTGAGAACATAGAAAAAAGATAAATAAAGATATGAGCAGAACTTAATACAACAGCAAACGTATAAAATTGAGGTGATTTAGTAAGTCCAAAGAATATTCTTTGAATAGATTCAGAAGACACACTTTGATTAAGGAAAACAAAAACGTAAGTAACGAATATACAGAAAGAGTCAGTTCAATGTTATAGCAGAGAATATATGAAATGCCAGTAAATTTGAACATTTCTGTAAAGGGGACCATTTCCTAGCTCCTAAAGTTTACCAAAACTGACAGAAGAAGAAATCATTTAAGGTCATCATGTCTGCCCTTGGCATGCTCGGAACGCCCTGGCCTCAGAAAGCAGCATCTGTAGTCCATGGTAAACTGTGGAGAGGGGGCGGGGCTGAGCGAGGTTGGAACACTGCCCTCACTGCTTGAGTGGGTGTGGCCATCTCTGCTGTGACTGACCAATGGGCAGGGGAGCATGGGGCCGAGGGCAGGGCCCTCAGAACCCGGCAGGCCCAGTGGGGTGTCACAAGCTTTTACGCCCAGGCCAAAGGGCGCCTTCTTTGTCTGAACAGCTGCCCAAACACTCATCTTTCCACTCAGGCAGCCCTCTTACTTGAAGTGTGTGTGGAACCTGTCTGCGCAGTACACCTCACTGCACAGCTATCCATAGGTCTGGGCATCGTAGATTCTTGCCAGTTGACCGAAGTTCGCAGGCAGATAGGTCCCTGGGACACACGCGGAGAGGCTCCTGCCCGGGCCACACGCCGCCCACTACCCCAGCTCCAGATTGGGGGACGCACAGCAGCCCTGTCTGAGTCCCCTCCCTGTAAAGGGAGTATTGGACCAACACTTCTAGAAAACGGGGTCCTCGCGGGCAACTCATTGGAGGGACGCAAATAAATCTTTGCCGACTTTCTGCTGAAACTTAGGAGCATTCACACCTAAGCCTCTTACAAGGTCAGCTGTTTAGCTAAACATGAGCTCGTGATCGAAATTTACACAATAATGAAGAGATCAGCTACAAGCGGAGACAATCAGCAAAAACAATCAATACCAGAATTAGATTCCCAAGGCCATCAATCAGATGTGGGAATAATCAGGTGCAACGCAGGATATATACAGAAAACTGGAACTGAAACAAGAAACAAGGATGTTTTCAAAGTCTGGTAGGATCTCTCAAACATTTTTAAAGTACATGTCATTGATAAAGCTAAATACTCAAAGGTTGTGTAATACAACAGATTAATCATTGAGAAGAGTGAAATTATGCTGTTTTGAAAACTATGTCAGGTCAGATTTTCTGCCTAATTATATAAGAAGATTTCTCTAAAACATACACATTATTTCAAAGACTTATTGGCTGTGAAATAAGTTAAGGGTATTTCAAATGGCCTGTCTGCATTGAAATGTGCTTTGTAGGGAATCACAGAAAGTCGAGGGGAAAATATGTCAATATATACATTGCTATAGGTTGAACTAAGCCTTAAGACAGCAACAATGTAGAGGACCTGACACTTAGAAGCTTACATGTAAGCTGGAATCTTCAAAAGTTCAAGTCTTTATATGTAAAAAGTTTTATTAAAATGAATAACCAAGTGTTTTAATTGACATCAGAAGATAAAACCAATATACCCTGAGAACATAGATAAAAGATAAATAAAGATATGAGCAGAACTTAATAAAATAGCAAACGTATAAAATTGAGGTGATTTAGTAAGTCCAAAGAATATTCTTTGAAAAGATTGAAAATACACACTTTGATTAAGGACAACAAAAACATAAGTAAAGAATATACAGAAAGAGTCAGGACAATGCTATAGCAGAGAATATATGAAATGCCAGTAAATTTGAACATTTCTGTAAAGGGGACCATTTCCTAGCTCCTAAAGTTTACCAAAACTGACACAAGAGGAAATCATTTAAGGTCATCAGGTCTGCCCTTGGCATTCTCGGAACGCCCTGGCCTCAGAATGCAGCATCTGTAGTATATGGTAACCTGCGGAGAGGGGGCGGGGCTGAGGTAGGTTGGAACACTGCCCTCACAGAGGGAGTGAGTGTGGCCATCTCTGCTGTGACTGAACAAAGGGAAAGGGACCAGGGGGTCCAGGGCAGGGCCCTCAGGTCCCGGCAGGCCCAGTGGTGTGTCACAAGCATTTAGGCCCAGGCCAAAGGGCGCTTTCTTTGTCTGAACAGCTGCCCAAACTCTCACCTTTCCACTCTGGCCGCCCTCTTACTTGAAGTGTGTGTGGAACCTGTCCATGCAGTACACCTCGCTGCACAGCTAACCATAGGTCTGGGCATCGTAGCTTCCTGCCAGTTGACCGAAGTTCACAGGCAGATGGGTCCCTGGGACACACGCGGAGAGAATCCTGCCCGGGCCACAGGCTGCCCACTGCCCCACCCCCAGATCGGGGACCGCAAAGCAGCCCTGTCTAAGTCCCCTGCCTCTAGAGGGAATATTGGACCAACACTTCTAGAAACAGTTGTCCTCCCGGGCAACTAATTGGAGGGACACAAATAAATCTTTGCCGACTTTCTGCTGAAAATTAGGAGCATTCACACCTAAGCCTCTTACAAGGTCAGCTGTTTAGCTAAACATGAGCTCGTGATCGAAATTTACACAATAATGAAGAGATCAGCTACAAGGGGAGACAATCAGCAAAAACAATCAATACCAGAATTAGATTCCCAAGGCCATCCATCAGATGTTGGAATAATCAGGTGCAACGCAGGATATATACATAAAACTGGAACTGAAACAAGAAACAAGGATGTTTTCAAAGTTGGTATGATCTCTAAAACATTTTTAAAGTACATGTCATTGATAAAGCTAAATACTCAAAGTTTGTGTAATACAACAGATTAATCATTGAGAAGAGTGTAATTATGCTGTTTTGAAAACTATGGCAGGTCAGATTTTCTGCCTAATTATATAAGAAGATTTATCTAAAACATACACATTATTTCAAAGACTTATTGGCTGTGAAATAAGTTAAGGGTATTTCAAATGGCTTGTCTGCAATGAAAGGTGCTATGTAGGGAATCACAGAAAGTCGAGGGGAAAATATGTCAATATATACATTGATATAGGTTGAACTAAGCCTTTTGACAGCAACAATGTAGAGGACCTGACCCTTAGAAGCTTACAAGTAAGCTGGAATCTTCAAAAGTTCCAATATTTATAAGTAAAAAGATTTATTAAAATGAATAACCAAGTGTTTTAATTGACATCAGAAGATCAAACCAATAAACCCTGAGAACATAGATAAAAGATAAATAAAGATATGAGCAGAACTTAATACAACAGCAAACGTATAAAATTGAGGTGATTTAGTAAGTCCAAAGAATATTCTTTGAAAAGATTGAGAAGACACACTTTGATTAAGGAAAACAAAAACGTAAGTAAAGAATATCCAGAAAGAGACAGGACAAAGTTATAGCAGAGAATATATGAAATGCCAGTAAATTTGAATATTTCTGTAAAGGGGACCATTTCCTAGCTCCTAAAGTTTACCAAAACTGACACAAGAGGAAATCATTTAAGGTCATCAGGTCTTCCCTTGGCATTCTCGGAACGCCCTGGCCTCAGAATTCAGCATCTGTAGTCCATGGTAACCTGCGGAGAGGGGGCGGGGCTGAGTATGGTTGGAACACTGCCCTCACTGAGGGAGTGGGTGTGGCCATCTCTGCTGTGACTGAACAATGGCAGGGGAGCATGGGTCCCAGGGAAGGGCCCTCAGAGCCCAGCAGGCCCAGTGTGGTGTCACAAGCATTTAGGCCCAGACCAAAGGGCGCCTTCTTTGTCTGAAGAGCTGCCCAAACTCTCACCTTTCCACTCAGGCCGCCCTCTTACTTGAAGTGTGTTTGGAAGCTGTCCGCGCAGTACACTTCGCTACACAGCTAACCATAGGTCTGGGCATCGTAGCTTCCTGGCAGGTGACCGAAGTTCGCAGGCATATGAGTCCCTGGGACACACGCGGAGAGGCTCCTGCCCGGGCCACAGGCCGCCCACTGCCCCAGCCCCAGATCAGGGGCCGCAAAGCAGCCCTGTCTGAGTCCCCTGCCTCTGGAGGGAGTATTGTACCAACACTTCTAGAAATAGGTGTCGTCGCGGGCAACTCATTGGAGGGACACAAATAAATCTTTGCTGACTTTCTGCTGAAACTTAGGAGCGTTCACACCTAAGCCTCTTACAAGGTCAGCTGTTTAGCTAAACATGAGCTCATGATCTAAATTTACACAATAATGAAGAGATCAGCTACAAGGGGAGACAATCAGCAAAAACAATCAATACCAGAATTAGATTCCCAAGGCCATCCATCAGATGTTGGAATAATCAGGTGCAAGGCAGGATATATACATAAAACTGGAACTGAAACAAGAAACAAGGATGTTTTCAAAGTCTGGTACGATCTCTAAAACATTTTTAAAGTACATGTCATTGATAAAGCTAACTACTCAAAGGTTGTGTAATCCAACAGATTAATCATTGAGAAGAGTGAAATTATGCTGTTTCGAAAACTATGGCAGGTCAGATTTTCTGCCTAATTATATAAGAAGATTTCTCTAAAACATACACATTATTTCAAAGACTTACTGGCTGTGAAATAAGTTAACGGTATTTCAAATGGCTTGTCTGCAATGAAAGGTGCTATGTAGGGAATCACAGAAAGTCGAGGGGAAAATGTGTCAATATATACATTGCTATATGTTGAACTAAGCCTTAGGACAGCAACAATGTAGAGCACCTGACACTTAGAAACTTGCAAGTAAGCTGGAATCTTCAAAAGTTACAATTTTTATAAGTAAAAATATTTATTAAAATGAATAACCAAGTGTTTTAATTGACATCAGAAGATCAAACCAATATACCCTGAGAACATAGATAAAAGAAAAATAAAGATATGAGCAGAACTTAATACAACAGCAAACGTATAAAATTGAGGTGATTTAGTAAGTCCAAAGAATATTCTTTGAAAAGATTTAAAAGACACACTTTGAGTAAGGAAAACAAAAACATAAGTAAAGAATATATAGAAAGAGTCAGGACAATGTTATAGCAAAGAATATATGAAATGCCAGTAAATTTGAATATTTCTGTAAAGGGGACCATTTCCTAGCTCCTAAAGTTTACCAAAACTGAGACAAGAGGAAATCATTTAAGGTCCTCATGCCTGCCCTTGTCATTCTGAGAACGCCCTGGCCTCAGAATGCAGCATCTGTAGTCCATGGTAACCTGCGGAGGGGGGGCGGGGCTGAGGGAGTTTGGAACACTGCCCTCACTGAGGGAGTGGGTGTGGCCATCTCTGCTGTGACTGAACAAAGTGCAGGGGAGCAGGGGTCCCAGGGAAGGGCACTCAGAGCCCAGCAGGCCCAGTGTGGTTTCACAAGCATTTAGGCCCAGGCCAAAGGGTGCCTTCTTTGCCTGAACAGCTGCCCAAACTCTCACCTTTCCACTCAGGCCACCCTCTTTCTTGAAGTGTGTGTGGAAGCTGTCCGCACAGTACACCTCGCTGCACAGATAACCATAGGACTGGGCATCATAGCTTCCTGCCAGGTGACCGAAGTTCGCAGGAAGATGGGTCCCTGGGACACACACGGAGAGGCTCCTGCCCGGGCCACAGGCCGCCCACTGCCCCAGCCCCAGTTCAGCGGCCGAAAACCAGCCCTGTCTGAGTCTCCTGCCTCTAGAAGGAGTATTGGACCAACACTTCTAGAAAATGGGGTCCTCACGGACAACTCATTGGAGGGACAGAAATAAATCTTTGCCAACTTTCTGCTGAAACTTAGGAGCGTTCACACCTAAGCCTCTTACAAGGTCAGCTCTTTAGCTAAACATGAGCTCATTATCGAAATTTACACAATAATGAAGTGATCAGCTACAAGGGGAGACAATCAGCAAAAACAATCAATACCAGAATTAGATTACCAAGGCCATCCATCAGATGTTGGAATAATCAGGTGCAAGGCAGGATATATACATAACACTGGAACTGAAACAAGAAACAAGGGTGTTTTCAAATTCTGGTACGATCTCTAAAACATTTTTAAAGTACATGTCATTGATAAAGCTAAATACTCAAAGGTTGTGTAATCCAACAGATTAATCATTGAGAAGAGTGAAATTATGCTGTTTTGAAAATTATGGCAGGTGAGATTTTCTTCCTAATTATATAAGAAGATTTCTCTAAAACATACACATTATTTCAAAGACTTATTGGCTGTGAAATAAGTTAGGGTATTTCAAATGGCTTGTCTGCAATGAAAGGTGCTATGTAGGGAATCACAGAAAGTCGAGGGGAAAATATGTCAATATATACATTGCTATACGTAGAACTAAGCCTTAGGACAGCAACAATGTAGAGGACCTGACACTTAGAAACTTGCAAGTAAGCTGGAATCTTCAAAAGTTCAAATCTTTATAAGTAAAAAGATTTATTAAAATGAATAACCAAGTGTTTTAATTGACATCAGAAGATCAAACCAATAAACCCTGAGAACATAGATAAAAGATAAATAAAGATATTAGCAGAACTTAATACAACAGCAAACGTATAAAATTGAGGTGATTTAGTAAGTCCAAAGAATATTCTTTGAAAAGATTGAAAAGACACACTTTGATTAAGGAAAACAAAAACATAAGTGAAGAATATACAGAAAGAATCAGGACAATGTTAGAGCAGAGAATATATGAAATGCCAGTAAATTTGAACATTTCTGTAAAGGGGACCATTTCCTAGCTCCTAAAGTTTACCAAAACTGACACAAGAGGAAGTCATTTAAGGTCATCATGTCTGCCCTTGGCATTCTCGGAACGCCCTGGCCTCAGAATGCAGCAACTGTAGTCCATGGTAACCTGAGGAGAGGGGGCGGGGCTGAGGCAGGTTGGAACACTGCCCTCACTGAGGGAGTGGGTGTGGCCATCTCTGCTGTGACTGAACAAAGGGAAGGGGAGCATGGGGCCGAGGGCAGGGCCGTCAGAGCCCGGCAGGCCCAGTGGGGTGTCACAAGCATTTAGGCCCAGGCCAAAGGGCGCCTTCTTTGTCTGAACAGCTGCCCAAAATCTCACCTTTCCACTCAGGCCGCCCTCTTACTTGAAGTGTGTGTGGAACCTCTCCACGCAGTACACCTCGCTGCACAGCTAACCATAGGTCTGGGCATCGTAGCTTCCTGCCAGGTGACCGATGTTTGCAGGTAGATCGGTCCCTGGGACACACGCGGAGAGGCTCCTGCCCGGGCCACAGGCCGCCCACTACCCCAGCCCCAGATTGGTGCCGCACAGCAGCCCTGTCTGAGTCCCCTCCCTCTAGAGGGAGTATTTAAACAACACTTCTAGTAAACGGAGTCCTCGCGCGCAACTCATTGGAGGGACACAAATTAATCTTTGCCGACTTTCTGCTGAAACTTAGGAGCATTCACACCTAAGCCTCTTACACGGTCAGCTGTTTAGCTAAACATGAGCTCATGATCTAAATTTACACAATAATGAAGAGATCAGCTACAAGGGGAGACAATCAGGAAAAACAATCAATACCATAATTAGATTCCCAAAGCCATCCATCAGATGTTGGAATAATCAGGTGCAAGGCAGGATATATACAGAAAACTGGAACTGAAACAAGAAACAAGGATGTTTTCAAAGTCTGGTAGGATCTCTAAAACATTTTTAAAGTACATGTCATTGATAAAGCTAACTACTCAAAGGTTGTGTAATACAACAGATTAATCATTGAGAAGAGTGAAATTATGCTGTTTTGAAAACTATGGCAGGTCAGATTTTCTGCCTAATTATATAAGAAGATTTATCTAAAACCTACACATTATTTCAAAGACTTATTGGCTGTGAAATAAGTTAAGGGTATTTCAAATGGCTTGTCTGCAATGAAAGGTGCTATGTAGGGAATCACAGAAAGTCGAGGGGAAAATATGTCAATATATACATTGCTATAGGTTGAACTAAGCCTTAGGACAGCAACAATGTAGAGGACCATACCCTTAGAAGCTTACAAGTAAGCTGGAATCTTCAAAAGTTCCAATATTTATAAGTAAAAAGATTTATTAAAATGAATAACCAAGTGTTTTAATTGACATCAGAAGATCAATCCAATAAACCCTGAGAACAAAGATAAAAGATAAATAAAGATATGAGCAGAACTTAATACAACAGCAAACGTATAAAATTGAGGTGATTTAGTAAGTCCAAAGAATATTCTTTGAAAAGATTGAGAAGACACACTTTGATTAAGGAAAACAAAAATGTAAGTAAAGAATATCCTGAAAGAAACAGGACAAAGTTATAGCAGAGAATATATGAAATGCCAGTAAATTTGAATATTTCTGTAAAGGGGACCATTTCCTAGCTCCTAAAGCTTACCAAAACTGACACAAGAGGAAATCATTTAAGGTCATCAGGTCTTCCCTTGGCATTCTCGGAACGCCCTGGCCTCAGAATTCAGCATCTGTAGTCCATGGTAACCTGCGGAGAGGGGGCGGGGCTGAGTGTGTTTGGAACACTGCCCTCACTGAGGGAGTGGGTGTGGCCATCTCTGCTGTGACTGAACAATGGCAGGGGAGCATGTGTCCCAGGGAAGGGCCCTCAGAGCCCAGCAGGCCCAGTGTGGTGTCACAAGCATTTAGGCCCAGACCAAAGGGCGCCTTCTTTGTCTGAAGAGCTGCCCAAACTCTCACCTTTCCACTCAGGCCGCCCTCTTACTTGAAGTGTGTTTGGAAGCTGTCCGCGCAGTACACTTCGCTACACAGCTAACCATAGGTCTGGGCATCGTAGCTTCCTGGCAGGTGACCGAAGTTCGCAGGCATATGAGTCCCTAGGAAACACGCGGAGAGGCTCCTGCCCGGGCCACAGGCCGCCCACTGCCCCAGCCCCAGATCAGGGGCCGCAAAGCAGCCCTGTCTGAGTCCCCTGCCTCTGGAGGGAGTATTGTACCAACACTTCTAGAAATAGGTGTCGTCGCGGGCAACTCATTGGAGGGACACAAATAAATCTTTGCCGACTTTCTGCTGAAACTTAGGAGCGTTCACACCTAAGCCTCTTACAAGGTCAGCTGTTTAGCTAAACATGAGCTCATGATCTAAATTTACACAATAATGAAGAGATCAGCTACAAGGGGAGACAATCAGCAAAAACAATCAATACCAGAATTAGATTCCCAAGGCCATCCATCAGATGTTGGAATAATCAGGTGCAAGGCAGGATATATACATAAAACTGGAACTGAAACAAGAAACAAGGATGTTTTCAAAGTCTGGTACGATCTCTAAAACATTTTTAAAGTACATGTCATTGATAAAGCTAAATACTCAAAGGTTGTGTAATCCAACAGATTAATCATTGAGAAGAGTGAAATTATGCTGTTTTGAAAACTATGCCAGGTCAGATTTTCTGCCTAATTATATAAGAAGATTTATCTAAAACATACACATTATTTCAAAGACTTATTGGCTGTGAAATAAGTTAACGGTATTTCAAATGGCTTGTCTGCAATGAAAGGTGCTATGTAGGGAATCACAGAAAGTCGAGGGGAAAATCTGTCAATATATACATTGCTATAGGTGAACTAAGCCTTAGGACAGCAACAATGTAGAGGACCTGACACTTAGAAACTTGCAAGTAAGCTGGAATCTTCAAAGTTCAAATATTTATAAGTAAAAAGATTTATTAAAATGAATAACCAAGTGTTTTAATTGACATCAGAAGATCAAACCAATAAACCCTGAGAACATAGAAAAAAGATAAATAAAGATATGAGCAGAACTTAATACAACAGCAAACGTATAAAATTGAGGTGATTTAGTAAGTCCAAAGAATATTCTTTGAATAGATTCAGAAGACACACTTTGATTAAGGAAAACAAAAACGTAAGTAACGAATATACAGAAAGAGTCAGTTCAATGTTATAGCAGAGAATATATGAAATGCCAGTAAATTTGAACATTTCTGTAAAGGGGACCATTTCCTAGCTCCTAAAGTTTACCAAAACTGACAGAAGAAGAAATCATTTAAGGTCATCATGTCTGCCCTTGGCATGCTCGGAACGCCCTGGCCTCAGAAAGCAGCATCTGTAGTCCATGGTAAACTGTGGAGAGGGGGCGGGGCTGAGCGAGGTTGGAACACTGCCCTCACTGCTTGAGTGGGTGTGGCCATCTCTGCTGTGACTGACCAATGGGCAGGGGAGCATGGGGCCGAGGGCAGGGCCCTCAGAACCCGGCAGGCCCAGTGGGGTGTCACAAGCTTTTACGCCCAGGCCAAAGGGCGCCTTCTTTGTCTGAACAGCTGCCCAAACACTCATCTTTCCACTCAGGCAGCCCTCTTACTTGAAGTGTGTGTGGAACCTGTCTGCGCAGTACACCTCACTGCACAGCTATCCATAGGTCTGGGCATCGTAGATTCTTGCCAGTTGACCGAAGTTCGCAGGCAGATAGGTCCCTGGGACACACGCGGAGAGGCTCCTGCCCGGGCCACACGCCGCCCACTACCCCAGCTCCAGATTGGGGGACGCACAGCAGCCCTGTCTGAGTCCCCTCCCTGTAAAGGGAGTATTGGACCAACACTTCTAGAAAACGGGGTCCTCGCGGGCAACTCATTGGAGGGACGCAAATAAATCTTTGCCGACTTTCTGCTGAAACTTAGGAGCATTCACACCTAAGCCTCTTACAAGGTCAGCTGTTTAGCTAAACATGAGCTCGTGATCGAAATTTACACAATAATGAAGAGATCAGCTACAAGCGGAGACAATCAGCAAAAACAATCAATACCAGAATTAGATTCCCAAGGCCATCAATCAGATGTGGGAATAATCAGGTGCAACGCAGGATATATACAGAAAACTGGAACTGAAACAAGAAACAAGGATGTTTTCAAAGTCTGGTAGGATCTCTCAAACATTTTTAAAGTACATGTCATTGATAAAGCTAAATACTCAAAGGTTGTGTAATACAACAGATTAATCATTGAGAAGAGTGAAATTATGCTGTTTTGAAAACTATGTCAGGTCAGATTTTCTGCCTAATTATATAAGAAGATTTCTCTAAAACATACACATTATTTCAAAGACTTATTGGCTGTGAAATAAGTTAAGGGTATTTCAAATGGCCTGTCTGCATTGAAATGTGCTTTGTAGGGAATCACAGAAAGTCGAGGGGAAAATATGTCAATATATACATTGCTATAGGTTGAACTAAGCCTTAAGACAGCAACAATGTAGAGGACCTGACACTTAGAAGCTTACATGTAAGCTGGAATCTTCAAAAGTTCAAGTCTTTATATGTAAAAAGTTTTATTAAAATGAATAACCAAGTGTTTTAATTGACATCAGAAGATAAAACCAATATACCCTGAGAACATAGATAAAAGATAAATAAAGATATGAGCAGAACTTAATAAAATAGCAAACGTATAAAATTGAGGTGATTTAGTAAGTCCAAAGAATATTCTTTGAAAAGATTGAAAATACACACTTTGATTAAGGACAACAAAAACATAAGTAAAGAATATACAGAAAGAGTCAGGACAATGCTATAGCAGAGAATATATGAAATGCCAGTAAATTTGAACATTTCTGTAAAGGGGACCATTTCCTAGCTCCTAAAGTTTACCAAAACTGACACAAGAGGAAATCATTTAAGGTCATCAGGTCTGCCCTTGGCATTCTCGGAACGCCCTGGCCTCAGAATGCAGCATCTGTAGTATATGGTAACCTGCGGAGAGGGGGCGGGGCTGAGGTAGGTTGGAACACTGCCCTCACAGAGGGAGTGAGTGTGGCCATCTCTGCTGTGACTGAACAAAGGGAAAGGGACCAGGGGGTCCAGGGCAGGGCCCTCAGGTCCCGGCAGGCCCAGTGGTGTGTCACAAGCATTTAGGCCCAGGCCAAAGGGCGCTTTCTTTGTCTGAACAGCTGCCCAAACTCTCACCTTTCCACTCTGGCCGCCCTCTTACTTGAAGTGTGTGTGGAACCTGTCCATGCAGTACACCTCGCTGCACAGCTAACCATAGGTCTGGGCATCGTAGCTTCCTGCCAGTTGACCGAAGTTCACAGGCAGATGGGTCCCTGGGACACACGCGGAGAGACTCCTGCCCGGGCCACAGGCTGCCCACTGCCCCACCCCCAGATCGGGGACCGCAAAGCAGCCCTGTCTAAGTCCCCTGCCTCTAGAGGGAATATTGGACCAACACTTCTAGAAACAGTTGTCCTCCCGGGCAACTAATTGGAGGGACACAAATAAATCTTTGCCGACTTTCTGCTGAAACTTAGGAGCATTCACACCTAAGCCTCTTACAAGGTCAGCTGTTTAGCTAAACATGAGCTCGTGATCGAAATTTACACAATAATGAAGAGATCAGCTACAAGGGGAGACAATCAGCAAAAACAATCAATACCAGAATTAGATTCCCAAGGCCATCCATCAGATGTTGGAATAATCAGGTGCAACGCAGGATATATACATAAAACTGGAACTGAAACAAGAAACAAGGATGTTTTCAAAGTTGGTATGATCTCTAAAACATTTTTAAAGTACATGTCATTGATAAAGCTAAATACTCAAAGTTTGTGTAATACAACAGATTAATCATTGAGAAGAGTGTAATTATGCTGTTTTGAAAACTATGGCAGGTCAGATTTTCTGCCTAATTATATAAGAAGATTTATCTAAAACATACACATTATTTCAAAGACTTATTGGCTGTGAAATAAGTTAAGGGTATTTCAAATGGCTTGTCTGCAATGAAAGGTGCTATGTAGGGAATCACAGAAAGTCGAGGGGAAAATATGTCAATATATACATTGATATAGGTTGAACTAAGCCTTTTGACAGCAACAATGTAGAGGACCTGACCCTTAGAAGCTTACAAGTAAGCTGGAATCTTCAAAAGTTCCAATATTTATAAGTAAAAAGATTTATTAAAATGAATAACCAAGTGTTTTAATTGACATCAGAAGATCAAACCAATAAACCCTGAGAACATAGATAAAATATAAATAAAGATATGAGCAGAAATTAATAAAACAGCAAACGTATAAAATTGAGGTGATTTAGTAAGTCCAAAGAATATTCTTTGAAAAGATTGAGAAGACACACTTTGATTAAGGAAAACAAAAACGTAAGTAAAGAATATCCAGAAAGAGACAGGACAAAGTTATAGCAGAGAATATATGAAATGCCAGTAAATTTGAATATTTCTGTAAAGGGGACCATTTCCTAGCTCCTAAAGTTTACCAAAACTGACACAAGAGGAAATCATTTAAGGTCATCAGGACTGCCCTTGGCATTCTTGGAACGCCCTGGCCTCAGAATTCAGCATCTGTAGTCCATGGTAACCTGCGGAGAGGGGGCGGGGCTGAGTGTGGTTGGAACACTGCCCTCACTGAGGGAGTGGGTGTGGCCATCTCTGCTGTGACTGAACAATGGCAGGGTAGCAGGGGTCCCAGGGAAGGGCCCTCAGAGCCCAGCAGGCCCAGTGTGGTGTCACAAGCATTTAGGCCCACACCAAAGGGCGCCTTCTTTGTCTGAAGAGCTGCCCAAACTCTCACCTTTCCACTCAGGCCGCCCTCTTACTTGAAGTGTGTTTGGAAGCTGTCCACGCAGTACACTTCGCTACACAGCTAACCATAGGTCTGGGCATCGTAGCTTCCTGCCATGTGACCGAAGTTCGCAGGATGATGGGTCCCTGGGACACACACGGAGAGGCTCCTGCCCGGGCCACAGGCCGCCCAATGCCCCAGCCCCAGTTCAGCGGCCGAAAATCAGCCCTGTCTGAGTCTCCTGCCTCTAGAAGGAGTATTGGACCAACACTTCTAGAAAATGGGGTCCTCACGGGCAACTCATTGGAGGGACAGAAATAAATCTTTGCCGACTTTCTGCTGAAACTTAGGAGCGTTCACACCTAAGCCTCTTACAAGGTCAGCTCTTTAGCTAAACATGAGCTCATTATCGAAATTTACACAATAATGAAGTGATCAGCTACAAGGGGAGACAATCAGCAAAAACAATCAATACCAGAATTAGATTCCCAAGGCCATCCATCAGATGTTGGAATAATCAGGTGCAAGGCAGGATATATACATAACACTGGAACTGAAACAAGAAACAAGGGTGTTTTCAAATTCTGGTACGATCTCTAAAACATTTTTAAAGTACATGTCATTGATAAAGCTAAATACTCAAAGGTTGTGTAATACAACAGATTAATCATTGAGAAGAGTGAAATTATGCTGTTTTGAAAATTATGGCAGGTGAGATTTTCTTCCTAATTATATAAG
Organism: Mesoplodon densirostris; assembly: GCF_025265405.1. NCBI lineage: Eukaryota > Metazoa > Chordata > Mammalia > Artiodactyla > Ziphiidae > Mesoplodon > Mesoplodon densirostris. The sequence goes on from NC_082666.1 coordinate 96,212,727, forward strand.
AAGATTTCTCTAAAACATACACATTATTTCAAAGACTTATTGGCTGTGAAATAAGTTAAGGGTATTTCAAATGGCCTGTCTGCATTGAAATGTGCTTTGTAGGGAATCACAGAAAGTCGAGGGGAAAATATGTCAATATATACATTGCTATAGGTTGAACTAAGCCTTAGGACAGCAACCATGTAGAGGACCTGACACTTAGAAACTTACAAGTAAGCTGGAATCTTCAAAAGTTCAAGTCTTTATATGTAAAAAGTTTTATTAAAATGAATAACCAAGTGTTTTAATTGACATCAGAAGATCAAACCAATAGACCCTGAGAACATAGATAAAAGATAAATAAAAATATGGGCAGAACTTAATAAAATAGCAAACGTATAAAATTGAGGTGACTTAGTAAGTCCAAAGAATATTCTTTGAAAAGATTGAAAAGACACACTTTGATTAAGGAAAACAAAAACATAAGTAAAGAATATACAGAAAGTGTCAGGACAATGCTATAGCAGAGAATATATGAAATGCCAGTAAATTTGAACATTTCTGTAAAGGGGACCATTTCCTAGCTCCTAAAGTTTACCAAAACTGACACAAGAGGAAATCATTTAAGGTCATCAGGTCTGCCCTTGGCATTCTCGGAACGCCCTGGCCTCAGAATTCAGCATCTGTAGTCCATGGTAACCTGCGGAGAGGGGGCGGGTCTGAGTGTGGTTGGAACACTGCCCTCACTGAGGGAGTGGGTGTGGCCATCTCTGCTGTGACTGAACAATGGCAGGGGAGCAGGGGTCCCAGGGAAGGGCCCTCAGAGCCCAGCAGGCCCAGTGTGGTGTCACAAGCATTTAGGCCCAGACCAAAGGGCGCCTTCTTTGTCTGAAGAGCTGCCCAAACTCTCACCTTTCCACTCAGGCCGCCCTCTTACTTGAAGTGTGTTTGGAAGCTGTCCGCGCAGTACACTTCGCTACACAGCTAACCATAGGTCTGGGCATCGTAGCTTCCTGGCAGGTGACCGAAGTTCGCAGGCATATGAGTCCCTGGGACACACGCGGAGAGGATCCTGTCCGGGCCACAGGCCGCCCACTGCCACAGCCCCAGATCAGGGGCCGCAAAGCAGCCCTGTCTGAGTCCCCTGCCTCTGGAGGGAGTATTGTACCAACACTTCTAGAAAATGGGGTCCTCACGGGCAACTCATTGGAGGGACAGAAATAAATCTTTGCCGACTTTCTGCTGAAACTTAGGAGCGTTCACACCTAAGCCTCTTACAAGGTCAGCTCTTTAGCTAAACATGAGCTCATTATCGAAATTTACACAATAATGAAGTGATCAGCTACAAGAGGAGACAATCAGCAAAAACAATCAATACCAGAATTAGATTCCCAAGGCCATCCATCAGATGTTGGAATAATCAGGTGCAAGGCAGGATATATACATAACACTGGAACTGAAACAAGAAACAAGGGTGTTTTCAAATTCTGGTACGATCTCTAAAACATTTTTAAAGTACATGTCATTGATAAAGCTAAATACTCAAAGGTTGTGTAATACAACAGATTAATCATTGAGAAGAGTGAAATTATGCTGTTTTGAAAATTATGGCAGGTGAGATTTTCTTCCTAATTATATAAGAAGATTTCTCTAAAACATACACATTATTTCAAAGACTTATTGGCTGTGAAATAAGTTAAGGGTATTTCAAATGGCTTGTCTGCAATGAAAGGTGCTATGTAGGGAATCACAGAAAGTCGAGGGGAAAATATGTCAATATATACATTGCTATAGGTTGAACTAAGCCTTAGGACAGCAACAATGTAGAGGACCTGACCCTTAGAAGCTTACAAGTAAGCTGGAATCTTCAAAAGTTCCAATATTTATAAGTAAAAAGATTTATTAAAATGAATAACCAAGTGTTTTAATTGACATCAGAAGATCAAACCAATAAACCCTGAGAACATAGATAAAAGATAAATAAAGATATGAGCAGAACTTAATACAACAGCAAACGTATAAAATTGAGGTGATTTAGTAAGTCCAAAGAATATTCTTTGAAAAGATTGAGAAGACACACTTTGATTACGGAAAACAAAAACGTAAGTAAAGAATATCCAGAAAGAGACAGGACAAAGTTATAGGAGAGAATATATGAAATGCCAGTAAATTTGAATATTTCTGTAAAGGGGACCATTTCCTAGCTCCTAAAGTTTACCAAAACTGACACAAGAGGAAATCATTTAAGGTCATCAGTTCTGCCCTTGGCATTCTCGGAACGCCATGGCCTCAGAATTCAGCATCTGTAGTCCATGGTAACCTGCGGAGAGGGGGCGGGTCTGAGTGTGGTTGGAACACTGCCCTCACTGAGGGAGTGGGTGTGGCCATCTCTGCTGTGACTGAACAATGGCAGGGGAGCAGGGGTCCCAGGGAAGGGCCCTCAGAGCCCAGCAGGCCCAGTGTGGTGTCACAAGCATTTAGGCCCAGACCAAAGGGCGCCTTCTTTGTCTGAAGAGCTGCCCAAACTCTCACCTTTCCACTCAGGCCGCCCTCTTACTTGAAGTGTGTTTGGAAGCTGTCCGCGCAGTACACTTCGCTACACAGCTAACCATAGGTCTGGGCATCGTAGCTTCCTGGCAGGTGACCGAAGTTCGCAGGCATATGAGTCCCTGGGACACACGCGGAGAGGATCCTGTCCGGGCCACAGGCCGCCCACTGCCACAGCCCCAGATCAGGGGCCGCAAAGCAGCCCTGTCTGAGTCCCCTGCCTCTGGAGGGAGTATTGTACCAACACTTCTAGAAAATGGGGTCCTCACGGGCAACTCATTGGAGGGACAGAAATAAATCTTTGCCGACTTTCTGCTGAAACTTAGGAGCGTTCACACCTAAGCCTCTTACAAGGTCAGCTCTTTAGCTAAACATGAGCTCATTATCGAAATTTACACAATAATGAAGTGATCAGCTACAAGAGGAGACAATCAGCAAAAACAATCAATACCAGAATTAGATTCCCAAGGCCATCCATCAGATGTTGGAATAATCAGGTGCAAGGCAGGATATATACATAACACTGGAACTGAAACAAGAAACAAGGGTGTTTTCAAATTCTGGTACGATCTCTAAAACATTTTTAAAGTACATGTCATTGATAAAGCTAAATACTCAAAGGTTGTGTAATACAACAGATTAATCATTGAGAAGAGTGAAATTATGCTGTTTTGAAAATTATGGCAGGTGAGATTTTCTTCCTAATTATATAAGAAGATTTCTCTAAAACATACACATTATTTCAAAGACTTATTGGCTGTGAAATAAGTTAAGGGTATTTCAAATGGCTTGTCTCAATGAAAGGTGCTATGTAGGGAATCACAGAAAGTCAAGGGGAAAATATGTCAATATATACATTGCTATACGTAGAACTAAGCCTTAGGACAGCAACAATGTAGAGGACCTGACACTGAGAAACTTGCAAGTGAGCTGGAATCTTCAAAAGTTCAAATATTTATAAGTAAAAAGATTTATTAAAATGAATAACCAAGTGTTTTAATTGACATCAGAAGATCAAACCAATAAACCCTGAGAACATAGATAAAAGATAAATAAAGATATGAGCAGAACTTAATACAACAGCAAACGTATAAAATTGAGGTGATTTAGTAAGTCCAAAGAATATTCTTTGAAAAGATTGAGAAGACACACTTTGATTAAGGAAAACAAAAACGTAAGTAAAGAATATCCAGAAAGAGACAGGACAAAGTTATAGCAGAGAATACATGAAATGCCAGTAAATTTGAATATTTCTGTAAAGGGGACCATTTCCTAGCTCCTAAAGTTTACCAAAACTGACACAAGAGGAAATCATTTAAGGTCATCAGGTCTTCCCTTGGCATTCTCGGAACGCCCTGGCCTCAGAATTCAGCATCTGTAGTCCATGGTAACCTGCGGAGAGGGGGCGGGGCTGAGTGTGGTTGGAACACTGCCCTCACTGAGGGAGTGGGTGTGGCCATCTCTGCTGTGACTGAACAATGGCAGGGGAGCATGGGTCCCAGGGAAGGGCCCTCAGAGCCCAGCAGGCCCAGTGTGGTGTCACAAGCATTTAGGCCCAGACCAAAGGGCGCCTTCTTTGTCTGAAGAGCTGCCCAAACTCTCACCTTTCCACTCAGGCCGCCCTCTTACTTGAAGTGTGTTTGGAAGCTGTCCGCGCAGTACACTTCGCTACACAGCTAACCATAGGTCTGGGCATCGTAGCTTCCTGGCAGGTGACCGAAGTTCGCAGGCATATGAGTCCCTGGGACACACGCGGAGAGGCTCCTGCCCGGGCCACAGGCCGCCCACTGCCCCAGCCCCAGATCAGGGGCCGCAAAGCAGCCCTGTCTGAGTCCCCTGCCTCTGGAGGGAGTATTGTACCAACACTTCTAGAAATAGGTGTCGTCGCGGGCAACTCATTGGAGGGACACAAATAAATCTTTGCTGACTTTCTGCTGAAACTTAGGAGCGTTCACACTTAAGCCTCTTACAAGGTCAGCTGTTTAGCTAAACATGAGCTCATGATCTAAATTTACACAATAATGAAGAGATCAGCTACAAGGGGAGACAATCAGCAAAAACAATCAATACCAGAATTAGATTCCCAAGGCCATCCATCAGATGTTGGAATAATCAGGTGCAAGGCAGGATATATACATAAAACTGGAACTGAAACAAGAAACAAGGATGTTTTCAAAGTCTGGTACGATCTCTAAAACATTTTTAAAGTACATGTCATTGATAAAGCTAACTACTCAAAGGTTGTGTAATCCAACAGATTAATCATTGAGAAGAGTGAAATTATGCTGTTTCGAAAACTATGGCAGGTCAGATTTTCTGCCTAATTATATAAGAAGATTTCTCTAAAACATACACATTATTTCAAAGACTTATTGGCTGTGAAATAAGTTAACGGTATTTCAAATGGCTTGTCTGCAATGAAAGGTGCTATGTAGGGAATCACAGAAAGTCGAGGGGAAAATGTGTCAATATATACATTGCTATATGTTGAACTAAGCCTTAGGACAGCAACAATGTAGAGCACCTGACACTTAGAAACTTGCAAGTAAGCTGGAATCTTCAAAAGTTACAATTTTTATAAGTAAAAATATTTATTAAAATGAATAACCAAGTGATTTAATTGACATCAGAAGATCAAACCAATATACCCTGAGAACATAGATAAAAGAAAAATAAAGATATGAGCAGAACTTAATACAACAGCAAACGTATAAAATTGAGGTGATTTAGTAAGTCCAAAGAATATTCTTTGAAAAGATTTAAAAGACACACTTTGAGTAAGGAAAACAAAAACATAAGTAAAGAATATATAGAAAGAGTCAGGACAATGTTATAGCAAAGAATATATGAAATGCCAGTAAATTTGAATATTTCTGTAAAGGGGACCATTTCCTAGCTCCTAAAGTTTACCAAAACTGAGACAAGAGGAAATCATTTAAGGTCCTCATGCCTGCCCTTGTCATTCTGAGAACGCCCTGGCCTCAGAATGCAGCATCTGTAGTCCATGGTAACCTGCGGAGGGGGGGCGGGGCTGAGGGAGTTTGGAACACTGCCCTCACTGAGGGAGTGGGTGTGGCCATCTCTGCTGTGACTGAACAAAGTGCAGGGGAGCAGGGGTCCCAGGGAAGGGCACTCAGAGCCCAGCAGGCCCAGTGTGGTTTCACAAGCATTTAGGCCCCGGCCAAAGGGTGCCTTCTTTGCCTGAACAGCTGCCCAAACTCTCACCTTTCCACTCAGGCCACCCTCTTTCTTGAAGTGTGTGTGGAAGCTGTCCGCACAGTACACCTCGCTGCACAGATAACCATAGGACTGGGCATCATAGCTTCCTGCCAGGTGACCGAAGTTCGCAGGAAGATGGGTCCCTGGGACACACACGGAGAGGCTCCTGCCCGGGCCACAGGCCGCCCACTGCCCCAGCCCGAGTTCAGCGGCCGAAAACCAGCCCTGTCTGAGTCTCCTGCCTCTAGAAGGAGTATTGGACCAACACTTCTAGAAAATGGGGTCCTCACGGACAACTCATTGGAGGGACAGAAATAAATCTTTGCCGACTTTCTGCTGAAACTTAGGAGCGTTCACACCTAAGCCTCTTACAAGGTCAGCTCTTTAGCTAAACATGAGCTCATTATCGAAATTTACACAATAATGAAGTGATCAGCTACAAGGGGAGACAATCAGCAAAAACAATCAATACCAGAATTAGATTCCCAAGGCCATCCATCAGATGTTGGAATAATCAGGTGCAAGGCAGGATATATACATAACACTGGAACTGAAACAAGAAACAAGGGTGTTTTCAAATTCTGGTACGATCTCTAAAACATTTTTAAAGTACATGTCATTGATAAAGCTAAATACTCAAAGGTTGTGTAATCCAACAGATTAATCATTGAGAAGAGTGAAATTATGCTGTTTTGAAAATTATGGCAGGTGAGATTTTCTTCCTAATTATATAAGAAGATTTCTCTAAAACATACACATTATTTCAAAGACTTATTGGCTGTGAAATAAGTTAGGGTATTTCAAATGGCTTGTCTGCAATGAAAGGTGCTATGTAGGGAATCACAGAAAGTCGAGGGGAAAATATGTCAATATATACATTGCTATACGTAGAACTAAGCCTTAGGACAGCAACAATGTAGAGGACCTGACACTTAGAAACTTGCAAGTAAGCTGGAATCTTCAAAAGTTCAAATCTTTATAAGTACAAAGATTTATTAAAATGAATAACCAAGTGTTTTAATTGACATCAGAAGATCAAACCAATAAACCCTGAGAACATAGATAAAAGATAAATAAAGATATTAGCAGAACTTAATACAACAGCAAACGTATAAAATTGAGGTGATTTAGTAAGTCCAAAGAATATTCTTTGAAAAGATTGAAAAGACACACTTTGATTAAGGAAAACAAAAACATAAGTGAAGAATATACAGAAAGAATCAGGACAATGTTATAGCAGAGAATATATGAAATGCCAGTAAATTTGAACATTTCTGTAAAGGGGACCATTTCCTAGCTCCTAAAGTTTACCAAAACTGACACAAGAGGAAGTCATTTAAGGTCATCATGTCTGCCCTTGGCATTCTCGGAACGCCCTGGCCTCAGAATGCAGCAACTGTAGTCCATGGTAACCTGAGGAGAGGGGGCGGGGCTGAGGCAGGTTGGAACACTGCCCTCACTGAGGGAGTGGGTGTGGCCATCTCTGCTGTGACTGAACAAAGGGAAGGGGAGCATGGGGCCGAGGGCAGGGCCGTCAGAGCCCGGCAATCCCAGTGGGGTGTCACAAGCATTTAGGCCCAGGCCAAAGGGCGCCTTCTTTGTCTGAACAGCTGCCCAAAATCTCACCTTTCCACTCAGGCCGCCCTCTTACTTGAAGTGTGTGTGGAACCTCTCCACGCAGTACACCTCGCTGCACAGCTAACCATAGGTCTGGGCATCGTAGCTTCCTGCCAGGTGACCGATGTTTGCAGGTAGATCGGTCCCTGTGACACACGCGGAGAGGCTCCTGCCCGGGCCACAGGCCGCCCACTACCCCAGCCCCAGATTGGTGCCGCACAGCAGCCCTGTCTGAGTCCCCTCCCTCTAGAGGGAGTATTTAAACAACACTTCTAGTAAACGGAGTCCTCGCGCGCAACTCATTGGAGGGACACAAATTAATCTTTGCCGACTTTCTGCTGAAACTTAGGAGCATTCACACCTAAGCCTCTTACACGGTCAGCTGTTTAGCTAAACATGAGCTCATGATCTAAATTTACACAATAATGAAGAGATCAGCTACAAGGGGAGACAATCAGGAAAAACAATCAATACCATAATTAGATTCCCAAAGCCATCCATCAGATGTTGGAATAATCAGGTGCAAGGCAGGATATATACAGAAAACTGGAACTGAAACAAGAAACAAGGATGTTTTCAAAGTCTGGTAGGATCTCTAAAACATTTTTAAAGTACAAGTCATTGATAAAGCTAACTACTCAAAGGTTGTGTAATACAACAGATTAATCATTGAGAAGAGTGAAATTATGCTGTTTTGAAAACTATGGCAGGTCAGATTTTCTGCCTAATTATATAAGAAGATTTATCTAAAACCTACACATTATTTCAAAGACTTATTGGCTGTGAAATAAGTTAAGGGTATTTCAAATGGCTTGTCTGCAATGAAAGGTGCTATGTAGGGAATCACAGAAAGTCGAGGGGAAAATATGTCAATATATACATTGCTATAGGTTGAACTAAGCCTTAGGACAGCAACAATGTAGAGGACCATACCCTTAGAAGCTTACAAGTAAGCTGGAATCTTCAAAAGTTCCAATATTTATAAGTAAAAAGATTTATTAAAATGAATAACCAAGTGTTTTAATTGACATCAGAAGATCAATCCTATAAACCCTGAAAACATAGATAAAAGATAAATAAAGATATGAGCAGAACTTAATACAACAGCAAACGTATAAAATTGAGGTGATTTAGTAAGTCCAAAGAATATTCTTTGAAAAGATTGAGAAGACACACTTTGATTAAGGAAAACAAAAATGTAAGTAAAGAATATCCTGAAAGAGACAGGACAAAGTTATAGCAGAGAATATATGAAATGCCAGTAAATTTGAATATTTCTGTAAAGGGGACCATTTCCTAGCTCCTAAAGTTTACCAAAACTGACACAAGAGGAAATCATTTAAGGTCATCAGGTCTTCCCTTGGCATTCTCGGAACGCCCTGGCCTCAGAATTCAGCATCTGTAGTCCATGGTAACCTGCGGAGAGGGGGCGGGGCTGAGTGTGTTTGGAACACTGCCCTCACTGAGGGAGTGGGTGTGGCCATCTCTGCTGTGACTGAACAATGGCAGGGGAGCATGTGTCCCAGGGAAGGGCCCTCAGAGCCCAGCAGGCCCAGTGTGGAGTCACAAGCATTTAGGCCCAGACCAAAGGGCGCCTTCTTTGTCTGAAGAGCTGCCCAAACTCTCACCTTTCCACTCAGGCCGCCCTCTTACTTGAAGTGTGTTTGGAAGCTGTCCACGCAGTACACTTCGCTACACAGCTAACCATAGGTCTGGGCATCGTAGCTTCCTGGCAGGTGACCGAAGTTCGCAGGCATATGAGTCCCTAGGAAACACGCGGAGAGGCTCCTGCCCGGGCCACAGGCCGCCCACTGCCCCAGCCCCAGATCAGGGGCCGCAAAGCAGCCCTGTCTGAGTCCCCTGCCTCTGGAGGGAGTATTGTACCAACACTTCTAGAAATAGGTGTCGTCGCGGGCAACTCATTGGAGGGACACAAATAAATCTTTGCCGACTTTCTGCTGAAACTTAGGAGCGTTCACACCTAAGCCTCTTACAAGGTCAGCTGTTTAGCTAAACATGAGCTCATGATCTAAATTTACACAATAATGAAGAGATCAGCTACAAGGGGAGACAATCAGCAAAAACAATCAATACCAGAATTAGATTCCCAAGGCCATCCATCAGATGTTGGAATAATCAGGTGCAAGGCAGGATATATACATAAAACTGGAACTGAAACAAGAAACAAGGATGTTTTCAAAGTCTGGTACGATCTCTAAAACATTTTTAAAGTACATGTCATTGATAAAGCTAAATACTCAAAGGTTGTGTAATCCAACAGATTAATCATTGAGAAGAGTGAAATTATGCTGTTTTGAAAACTATGCCAGGTCAGATTTTCTGCCTAATTATATAAGAAGATTTATCTAAAACATACACATTATTTCAAAGACTTATTGGCTGTGAAATAAGTTAACGGTATTTCAAATGGCTTGTCTGCAATGAAAGGTGCTATGTAGGGAATCACAGAAAGTCGAGGGGAAAATGTGTCAATATATACATTGCTATAGGTGAACTAAGCCTTAGGACAGCAACAATGTAGAGGACCTGACACTTAGAAACTTGCAAGTAAGCTGGAATCTTCAAAAGTTCAAATATTTATAAGTAAAAAGATTTATTAAAATGAATAACCAAGTGTTTTAATTGACATCAGAAGATCAAACCAATAAACCCTGAGAACATAGAAAAAAGATAAATAAAGATATGAGCAGAACTTAATACAACAGCAAACGTATAAAATTGAGGTGATTTAGTAAGTCCAAAGAATATTCTTTGAATAGATTCAGAAGACACACTTTGATTAAGGAAAACAAAAACGTAAGTAACGAATATACAGAAAGAGTCAGTTCAATGTTATAGCAGAGAATATATGAAATGCCAGTAAATTTGAACATTTCTGTAAAGGGGACCATTTCCTAGCTCCTAAAGTTTACCAAAACTGACAGAAGAGGAAATCATTTAAGGTCATCATGTCTGCCCTTGGCATGCTCGGAACGCCCTGGCCTCAGAAAGCAGCATCTGTAGTCCATGGTAAACTGTGGAGAGGGGGCGGGGCTGAGCGAGGTTGGAACACTGCCCTCACTGCTTGAGTGGGTGTGGCCATCTCTGCTGTGACTGACCAATGGGCAGGGGAGCATGGGGCCGAGGGCAGGGCCCTCAGAACCTGGCAGACCCAGTGGGGTGTCACAAGCTTTTACGCCCAGGCCAAAGGGCGCCTTCTTTGTCTGAACAGCTGCCCAAACACTCATCTTTCCACTCAGGCAGCCCTCTTACTTGAAGTGTGTGTGGAACCTGTCTGCGCAGTACACCTCACTGCACAGCTATCCATAGGTCTGGGCATCGTAGATTCTTGCCAGTTGACCGAAGTTCGCAGGCAGATGGGTCCCTGGGACACACGCGGAGAGGCTCCTGCCCGGGCCACATGCCGCCCACTACCCCAGCTCCAGATTGGGGGACGCACAGCAGCCCTGTCTGAGTCCCCTCCCTGTAAAGGGAGTATTGGACCAACACTTCTAGAAAACGGGGTCCTCGCGGGCAACTCATTGGAGGGACGCAAATAAATCTTTGCCGACTTTCTGCTGAAACTTAGGAGCATTCACACCTAAGCCTCTTACAAGGTCAGCTGTTTAGCTAAACATGAGCTCGTGATCGAAATTTACACAATAATGAAGAGATCAGCTACAAGCAGAGACAATCAGCAAAAACAATCAATACCAGAATTAGATTCCCAAGGCCATCAATCAGATGTGGGAATAATCAGGTGCAACGCAGGATATATACAGAAAACTGGAACTGAAACAAGAAACAAGGATGTTTTCAAAGTCTGGTAGGATCTCTCAAACATTTTTAAAGTACATGTCATTGATAAACCTAAATACTCAAAGGTTGTGTAATACAACAGATTAATCATTGAGAAGAGTGAAATTATGCTGTTTTGAAAACTATGTCAGGTCAGATTTTCTGCCTAATTATATAAGAAGATTTCTCTAAAACATACACATTATTTCAAAGACTTATTGGCTGTGAAATAAGTTAAGGGTATTTCAAATGGCCTGTCTGCATTGAAATGTGCTTTGTAGGGAATCACAGAAAGTCGAGGGGAAAATATGTCAATATATACATTGCTATAGGTTGAACTAAGCCTTAAGACAGCAACAATGTAGAGGACCTGACACTTAGAAGCTTACATGTAAGCTGGAATCTTCAAAAGTTCAAGTCTTTATATGTAAAAAGTTTTATTAAAATGAATAACCAAGTGTTTTAATTGACATCAGAAGATAAAACCAATATACCCTGAGAACATAGATAAAAGATAAATAAAGATATGAGCAGAACTTAATAAAATAGCAAACGTATAAAATTGAGGTGATTTAGTAAGTCCAAAGAATATACTTTGAAAAGATTGAAAAGACACACTTTGATTAAGGACAACAAAAACATAAGTAAAGAATATACAGAAAGAGTCAGGACAATGCTATAGCAGAGAATATATGAAATGCCAGTAAATTTGAACATTTCTGTAAAGGGGACCATTTCCTAGCTCCTAAAGTTTACCAAAACTGACACAAGAGGAAATCATTTAAGGTCATCAGGTCTGCCCTTGGCATTCTCGGAACGCCCTGGCCTCAGAATGCAGCATCTGTAGTATATGGTAACCTGCGGAGAGGGGGCGGGGCTGAGGGAGGTTGGAACACTGCCCTCACAGAGGGAGTGAGTGTGGCCATCTCTGCTGTGACTGAACAAAGGGAAAGGGAGCAGGGGGTCCAGGGCAGGGGCCTCAGGTCCCGGCAGGCCCAGTGGGGTGTCACAAGCATTTAGGCCCAGGCCAAAGGGCGCTTTCTTTGTCTGAACAGCTGCCCAAACTCTCACCTTTCCACTCAGGCCGCCCTCTTACTTGAAGTGTGTGTGGAACCTGTCCATGCAGTACACCTCGCTGCACAGCTAACCATAGGTCTGGGCATCGTAGCTTCCTGCCAGTTGACCGAAGTTCACAGGCAGATGGGTCCCTGGGACACACGCGGAGAGACTCCTGCCCGGGCCACAGGCTGCCCACTGCCCCACCCCCAGATCGGGGACCGCAAAGCAGCCCTGTCTAAGTCCCCTGCCTCTAGAGGGAATATTGGACCAACACTTCTAGAAACAGTTGTCCTCCCGGGCAACTAATTGGAGGGACACAAATAAATCTTTGCCGACTTTCTGCTGAAACTTAGGAGCATTCACACCTAAGCCTCTTACAAGGTCAGCTGTTTAGCTAAACATGAGCTCGTGATCGAAATTTACACAATAATGAAGAGATCAGCTACAAGGGGAGACAATCAGCAAAAACAATCAATACCAGAATTAGATTCCCAAGGCCATCCATCAGATGTTGGAATAATCAGGTGCAACGCAGGATATATACATAAAACTGGAACTGAAACAAGAAACAAGGATGTTTTCAAAGTTGGTATGATCTCTAAAACATTTTTAAAGTACATGTCATTGATAAAGCTAAATACTCAAAGTTTGTGTAATACAACAGATTAATCATTGAGAAGAGTGAAATTATGCTGTTTTGAAAACTATGGCAGGTCAGATTTTCTGCCTAATTATATAAGAAGATTTATCTAAAACCGACACATTATTTCAAAGACTTATTGGCTGTGAAATAACTTAAGGGTATTTCAAATGGCTTGCCTGCAATGAAAGGTACTATCTAGGGAATCACAGAAAGTCGAGGGGAAAATATGTCAATATATACATTGCTATATGTTGAACTAAGCCTTAGGACAGCAACAATGTAGAGCACCTGACACTTAGGAACTTGCAAGTAAGCTAGAATCTTCAAAAGTTCAAATCTTTATAAGTAAAAAGATTTATTAAAATGAATAACCAAGTGTTTTAATTGACATCAGAAGATCAAACAAATAAACCCTGAGAACATAGATAAAAGATAAATAAAGATATGAGCAGAACTTAATACAACAGGAAAAGTATAAAATTGAGGTGATTTGGTAAGTCCAAAGAATATTCTTTGAAAAGATTGAAAAGACACACTTTGATTAAGGAAAACAAAAACATAAGTAAAGAATATACAGAAAGAGTCAGGACAATGTTATAGCAGAGAATATATGAAATGACAGTAAATTTGAACATTTCTGTAAAGAGGACCATTTCCTAGCTCCTAAAGTTTACCAAAACTGACACAAGAGGAAGTCATTTAAGGTCATCATGTCTGCCCTTGTCATTCTCGGAACGCCCTGGCCTCAGAATGCAGCAACTGTAGTCCATGGTAACCTGCGGAGAGGGGGCGGGGCTGAGGGAGGTTGGAACACTGCCCTCACTGAGGGACTGGGTGTGGCCATCTATGCTGTGACTGAACAAAGGGCAGGGGAGCTTGGGGCCGAGGGCAGGGCCCTCAGAGCCCGGCAGGCCCAGTGGGGTGTCAAAAGCATTTAGGCCCAGGCCAAAGGGCGCCTTCTTTCTCTGAACAGCTGCCCAAACTCTCACCTTTCCACTCAGGCCGCCCTCTTACTTGAAGTGTGTGTGGAACCAGTCCACGCAGTACACCTCGCTGCACAGCTAACCATAGGTCTGGGCATCGTAGCTTCCTGTCAGGTGACCGAAGTTCGCAGGTAGATGGGTCCCTGGGACACACGCGGAGAGGCTCCTGCCCGGGCCACAGGCCGCCCACTACCCCAGCCCCAGATTGAGGCCACAGAGCAGCCCTGTCTGAGTCCCCTCCCTCTAGAGGGAGTATTGGACCAACATTTCTAGAAAACGGAGTCCTCGCGGGCAACTCATTGGAGGGACACAAATAAATCTTTGCCGACTTTCTGCTGAAACTTAGGAGCATTCACACCTAAGCCTCTTACAAGGTCATCTGTTTAGCTAAACATGAGCTCATGATCTAAATTTACACAATAATGAAGAGATCAGCTAAAAGGGGAGACAATCCGCAAAAACAATCAATACCAGAATTAGATTTCCAAGGCCATCCATCAGATGTTGGAATAATCAGGTGCAAGGCAGGATATATACATAAAACTGGAACTGAAATAAGAAACCACATGTTTTCAAAGTCTGGTAGGATCTCTAAAACATTTTTAAAGTACATGTCATTGATAAAGCTAAATACTCAAAGTTTGTGTAATACAACAGATTAATCATTGAGAAGAGTGTAATTATGCTGTTTTGAAAACTATGGCAGGTCAGATTTTCTGCCTAATTATATAAGAAGATTTATCTAAAACATACACATTATTTCAAAGACTTATTGGCTGTGAAATAAGTTAAGGGTATTTCAAATGGCTTGTCTGCAATGAAAGGTGCTATGTAGGGAATCACAGAAAGTCGAGGGGAAAATATGTCAATATATACATTGCTATAGGTTGAACTAAGCCTTAGGACAGCAACAATGTAGAGGACCTGACCCTTAGAAGCTTACAAGTAAGCTGGAATCTTCAAAAGTTCCAATATTTATAAGTAAAAAGATTTAGTAAAATGAATAACCAAGTGTTTTAATTGACATCAGAAGATCAAACCATAAACCCTGAGAACATAGATAAAAGATAAATAAAGATATGAGCAGAACTTAATACAACAGCAAACGTATAAAATTGAGGTGATTTAGTAAGTCCAAAGAATATTCTTTGAAAAGATTGAGAAGACACACTTTGATTAAGGAAAACAAAAACGTAAGTAAAGAATATCCAGAAAGAGACAGGACAAAGTTATAGCAGAGAATATATGAAATGCCAGTAAATTTGAATATTTCTGTAAAGGGGACCATTTCCTAGCTCCTAAAGTTTACCAAAACTGACACAAGAGGAAATCATTTAAGGTCATCAGGTCTGCCCTTGGCATTCTCGGAACGCCCTGGCCTCAGAATTCAGCATCTGTAGTCCATGGTAACCTGCGGAGAGGGGGCGGGGCTGAGTGTGGTTGGAACACTGCCCTCACTGAGGGAGTGGGTGTGGCCATCTCTGCTGTGACTGAACAATGGCAGGGGAGCAGGGGTCCCAGGGAACGGCCCTCAGAGCCCAGCAGGCCCAGTGTGGTGTCACAAGCATTTAGGCCCAGACCAAAGGGCGCCTTCTTTGTCTGAAGAGCTGCCCAAACTCTCACCTTTCCACTCAGGCCGCCCTCCTACTTGAAGTGTGTTCGGAAGCTGTCCGCGCAGTACACTTCGCTACACAGCTAACCATATGTCTGGGCATCGTAGCTTCCTGGCAGGTGACCGAATTTCGCATGCATATGAGTCCCTGGGACACATGCGGAGAGGCTCCTGCCCGGGCCACAGGCCGCCCACTGCCCCAGCCCCAGATCAGGGGCCGCAAAGCAGCCCTGTCTGAGTCCCCTGCCTCTGGAGGGAGTATTGTACCAACACTTCTAGAAATAGGTGTCGTCGCGGGCAACTCATTGGAGGGACACAAATAAATCTTTGCCGACTTTCTGCTGAAACTTAGGAGCGTTCACACCTAAGCCTCTTACAAGGTCAGCTGTTTAGCTAAACATGAGCTCATGATCTAAATTTACACAATAATGAAGAGATCAGCTACAAGGGGAGACCATCAGCAAAAACAATCAATACCAGAATTAGATTCCCAAGGCCATCCATCAGATGTTGGAATAATCAGGTGCAAAGCAGGATATATACATAAAACTGGAACTGAAACAAGAAACAAGGATGTTTTCAAAGTCT
This sequence comes from Mesoplodon densirostris, assembly GCF_025265405.1. Lineage (NCBI taxonomy): Eukaryota > Metazoa > Chordata > Mammalia > Artiodactyla > Ziphiidae > Mesoplodon > Mesoplodon densirostris. Next base: position 96,228,772 of record NC_082666.1, read on the forward strand.
GGTACGATCTCTAAAACATTTTTAAAGTACATGTCATTGATAAAGCTAAATACTCAAAGGTTGTGTAATCCAACAGATTAATCATTGAGAAGAGTGAAATTATGCTGTTTCGAAAACTATGGCAGGTCAAATTTTCTGCCTAATTATATAAGAAGATTTATCTAAAACATACACATTATTTCAAAGACTTATTGGCTGTGAAATAAGTTAAGGGTATTTCAAATGGCTTGTCTGCAATGAAAGGTGCTATGTAGGGAATCACAGAAAGTCGAGGGGAAAATGTGTCAATATATACATTGCTATAGGTGAACTAAGCCTTAGGACAGCAACAATGTAGAGGACCTGATCCTTAGAAGCTTACAAGTAAGCTGGAATCTTCAAAAGTTACAATTTTTATAAGTAAAAATATTTATTAAAATGAATAACCAAGTGTTTTAATTGACATCAGAAGATCAAACCAATAAACCCTGAGAACATAGATAAAAGATAAATAAAGATATGAGCAGAACTTAATACAACAGCAAACGTATAAAATTGAGGTGATTTAGTAAGTCCAAAGAATATTCTTTGAAAAGATTGAAAAGACACACTTTGATTAACGAAAACAAAAACATAAGTGAAGAATATACAGAAAGAATCAGGACAATGTTATAGCAGAGAATATATGAAATGCCAGTAAATTTGAACATTTCTGTAAAGGGGACCATTTCCTAGCTCCTAAAGTTTACCAAAACTGACACAAGAGGAAGTCATTTAAGGTCATCATGTCTGCCCTTGGCATTCTCGGAATGCCCTGGCCTCAGAATGCAGCAACTGTAGTCCATGGTAACCTGAGGAGATGGGGCGGGGCTGAGGCAGGTTGGAACACTGCCCTCACTGAGGGAGTGGGTGTGGCCAACTGTGCTGTGACTGAACAAAGGGAAGGGTAGCATGGGGCGGAGGGCAGGGCCGTCAGATCCCGGCAGGCCCTGTGGGGTGTCACAAGCATTTAGGCCCAGGCCAAAGGGCGCCTTCTTTGTCTGAACAGCTGCCCAAACTCTCACCTTTCCACTCAGGCCGCCTCTTACTTGAAGTGTGTGTGGAACCTCTCCACGCAGTACACCTCGCTGCACAGCTAACCATAGGTCTGGGCATCGTAGCTTCCTGCCAGGTGACCGATGTTCGCAGGTAGATCGGTCCCTGGGACACACGCGGAGAGGCTCCTGCCCGGGCCACAGGCCGCCCACTACCCCAGCCCCAGATTGGTGCCGCACAGCAGCCCTGTCTGAGTCCCCTCCCTCTAGAGGGAGTATTTAAACAACACTTCTAGAAAACGGAGTCCTCGCGCGCAACTCATTGGAGGGACACAAATTAATCTTTGCCGACTTTCTGCTGAAACTTAGGAGCATTCACACCTAAGCCTCTTACACGGTCAGCTGTTTAGCTAAACATGAGCTCATGATCTAAATTTACACAATAATGAAGAGATCAGCTACAAGGGGAGACAATCAGCAAAAACAATCAATACCAGAATTAGATTCCCAAGGCCATCCATCAGAAGTTGGAATAATCAGGTGCAACGCAGGATATATACATAAAACTGCAACTGAAACAAGAAACAAGGATGTTTTCAAAGTCTGGTAGGATCTCTAAAACATTATTAAAGTACATGTCATTGATAAAGCTAAATACTCAAAGGTTGTGTAATACAACAGATTAATCATTGAGAAGAGTGAAATTATGCTGTTTTGAAAACTATCGCAGGTCAGATTTGTGCTTAATTATATAAAAAGATTTCTATAAAACATACACATTATTTCAAAGACTTATTGGCTGTGAAATAAGTTAAGGGTATTTCAAATGGCTTGTCTGCATTGAAAGGTGCTTTGTAGGGAATCACAGAAAGTCGAGGGGAAAATATGTCAATATATACATTGCTATAGGTTGAACTAAGCCTTAAGACAGCAACAATATAGAGGACCTGACTTTTAGTAACTTACAAGTAAGATGGAATCTTCAAAAGTTCAAGTATTTATATGTAAAAATATTTATTAAAATGAATAACCAAGTATTTTAATTGACACCAGAAGATCAAACAAATAAACCCTGAGAACATAGATAAAAGATAAATAAAGATATGAGCAGAACTTAATACAACAGCAAACGTATAAAATTGGGGTGATTTAGTAAGTCCAAAGAATATTCTTTGAAAAGATTGAAAAGACACACTTTGATTAAGGAAAACAAAAACGTAAGTAAAGAATATAAAGAAAGAGTCAGGACAAAGTTATAGCAGAGAATATATGAAATGCCAGTAAATTTGAACATTTCTGTAAAGGGGACCATTTCCTAGCTCCTAAAGTTTACCAAAACTGACACAAGAGGAAATCATTTAAGGTCATCATGTCTGCCCTTGGCATGCTCGGAACGCCCTGGCCTCAGAATGCAGCATCTGTAGTCCATGGTAACCTGCGGAGAGGGGGCGGGGATGAGCGAGGTTGGAACACTGCCCTCACTGAGGGAGTGGGTGTGGCCAGCTCTGCTGTGACTGAAAAAGGCCAGGGGAGCATGTGGCCGAGGGCAGGGCCCTCAGTGCCCGGCAGGCCCTGTGGGGTGTCACAAGCTTTTACGCCCAGGCCAAAGGGCGCCTTCTTTGTCTGAACAGCTGCCCAAACACTCATCTTACCACTCAGGCCGCCCTCTTACTTGAAGTGTGTGTGGAACCTGTTCACGCAGTACACCTCGCTGCACAGCTAACCGTAGGTCTGGGCATCGTAGATTCCTGCCAGGTGACCGAAGTTCGCAGGCAGATGGGTCCCTGGGACACACGTGGAGAGGCTCCTGCCTGGGCCACAGGCCGCCCACTACCCCAGCCCCAGATTGGGGGCCACACAGCAGCCCTGTCTGAGTCCTCTGACTGTAGAGGGAGTATTGGACCAACACATCTAGAAAACGGGGTCCTCGCGGGCAACTCATTGGAGGGACACAAATAAATCTTTGCCGACTTTCTGCTGAAACTTTGGAGCGTTCACACCTAAGCCTCTTACAAGCTCAGCTGTTTAGCTAAACATGAGCTCATGATCTAAATTTACACAATAATGAAGAGATCAGCTACAAGGGGAGACAATCAGCAAAAACAATCAATACCAGAATTAGATTCCCAAGGCCATCCATCAGATGTTGGAATAATGAGGTGCAAGGCAGGATATATACATAAAACTGGAACTGAAACAAGAAACAAGGATGTTTTCAAAGTCTGGTACGATCTCTAAAACATTTTTAAAGTACATGTCATTGATAAAGCTAACTACTCAAAGGTTGTGTAATACAACAGATTAATCATTGAGAAGAGTGAAATTATGCTGTTTTGAAAACTATGGCAGGTCAGATTTTCTGCCTAATTATATAAGAAGATTTATCTAAAACCTACACATTATTTCAAAGACTTATTGGCTGTGAAATAAGTTATGGGTATTTCAAATGGCTTGTCTGCAAAGAAAGGTGCTATGTAGGGAATCACAGAAAGTCGAGGGGAAAATATGTCAATATATACATTGCTATATGTTGAACTAAGCCTTAGGACAGCAACAATGTAGAGCACCTGACACTTAGAAACTTGCAAGTAAGCTAGAATCTTCAAAAGTTCAAATCTTTATAAGTAAAAAGATTTATTAAAATGAATAACCAAGTGTTTTAATTGACATCAGAAGATCAAACCAATAAACCCTGAGAACATAGATAAAAGATAAATAAAGATATGAGCAGAACTTAATACAACAGGAAAAGTATAATATTGAGGTGATTTGGTAAGTCCAAAGAATATTCTTTGAAAAGATTGAAAAGACACACTTTGATTAAGGAAAACAAAAACATAAGTAAAGAATATACAGAAAGAGTCAGGACAATGTTATAGCAGAGAATATATGAAATGACAGTAAATTTGAACATTTCTGTAAAGGGGACCATTTCCTAGCTCCTAAAGTTTACCAAAACTGACACAAGAGGAAGTCATTTAAGGTCATCATGTCTGCCCTTGGCATTCTCGGAAAGCCCTGGCCTCAGAATGCTGCAACTGTAGTCCATGGTAACCTGCGGAGAGGGGGCGGGGCTGAGGGAGGTTGGAACACTGCCCTCACTGAGGGACTGGGTGTGGCCATCTCTGCTGTGACTGAACAAAGGGCAGGGGAGCTTGGGGCCGAGGGCAGGGCCCTCAGAGCCCGGCAGGCCCAGTGGGGTGTCACAAGCATTTAGGCACAGGCCAAAGGGTGCCTTCTTTGTCTGAACAGCTGCCCAAACTCTTACCTTTCCACTCAGGCCGCCCTCTTACTTGAAGTGTGTGTGGAACCAGTCCACGCAGTACACCTCGATGCACAGCTAACCATAGGTCTGGGCATCGTAGCTTCCTGTCAGGTGACCGAAGTTCGCAGGTAGATGGGTCCCTGGGACACACGCGGAGAGGCTCCTGCCCGGGCCACAGGCCGCCCACTACCCCAGCCCCAGATTGAGGCCACAGAGCAGCCCTGTCTGAGTCCCCCCCCTCTAGAGGGAGTATTGGACCAACATTTCTAGAAAACGGAGTCCTCGCGGGCAACTCATTGGAGGGACACAAATAAATCTTTGCCGACTTTCTGCTGAAACTTAGGAGCATTCACACCTAAGCCTCTTACAAGGTCATCTGTTTAGCTAAACATGAGCTCATGATCTAAATTTACACAATAATGAAGAGATCAGCTAAAAGGGGAGACAATCCGCAAAAACAATCAATACCAGAATTAGATTTCCAAGGCCATCCATCAGATGTTGGAATAATCAGGTGCAAGGCAGGATATATACATAAAACTGGAACTGAAATAAGAAACCAGGATGTTTTCAAAGTCTGGTAGGATCTCTAAAACATTTTTAAAGTACATGTCATTGATAAAGCTAAATACTCAAAGTTTGTGTAATACAACAGATTAATCATTGAGAAGAGTGAAATTATGCTGTTTTGAAAACTATGGCAGGTCAGATTTTCTGCCTAATTATATAAGAAGATTTATCTAAAACATACACATTATTTCAAAGACTTATTGGCTGTGAAATAAGTTAAGGGTATTTCAAATGGCTTGTCTGCAATGAAAGGTGCTATGTAGGGAATCACAGAAAGTCGAGGGGAAAATATGTCAATATATACATTGCTATAGGTTGAACTAAGCCTTAGGACAGCAGCAATGTAGAGTACCATACCCTTAGAACCTTACAAGTAAGCTGGAATCTTCAAAAGTTCCAATATTTATAAGTAAAAAGATTTATTAAAATGAATAACCAAGTGTTTTAATTGACATCAGAAGATCAAACCAATAAACCCTGAGAACATAGATAAAAGATAAATAAAGATATGAGCAGAACTTAATACAACAGCAAACGTATAAAATTGAGGTGATTTAGTAAGTCCAAAGAATATTCTTTGAAAAGATTGAGAAGACACACTTTGATTAAGGAAAACAAAAACGTAAGTAAAGAATATCCAGAAAGAGACAGGACAAAGTTATAGCAGAGAATATATGAAATGCCAGTAAATTTGAATATTTCTGTAAAGGGGACCATTTCCTAGCTCCTAAAGTTTACCAAAACTGACACAAGAGGAAATCATTTAAGGTCATCAGGTCTTCCCTTGGCATTCTCGGAACGCCCTGGCCTCAGAATTCAGCATCTGTAGTCCATGGTAACCTGCGGAGAAGGGGCGGGGCTGAGTGTGGTTGGAACACTGCCCTCACTGAGGGAGTGGGTGTGGCCATCTCTGCTGTGACTGAACAATGGCAGGGGAGCATGGGTCCCAGGGAAGGGCCCTCAGAGCCCAGCAGGCCCAGTGTGGTGTCACAAGCATTTAGGCCCAGACCAAAGGGCGCCTTCTTTGTCTGAAGAGCTGCCCAAACTCTCACCTTTCCACTCAGGCCGCCCTCTTACTTGAAGTGTGTTTGGAAGCTGTCCGCGCAGTACACTTCGCTACACAGCTAACCATAGGTCTGGGCATCGTAGCTTCCTGGCAGGTGACCGAAGTTCGCAGGCATATGAGTCCCTGGGACACACGTGGAGAGGCTCCTGCCCGGGCCACAGGCCGCCCACTGCCCCAGCCCCAGATCAGGGGCCGCAAAGCAGCCCTGTCTGAGTCCCCTGCCTCTGGAGGGAGTATTGTACCAACACTTCTAGAAATAGGTGTCGTCGCGGGCAACTCATTGGAGGGACACAAATAAATCTTTGCCGACTTTCTGCTGAAACTTAGGAGCGTTCACACCTAAGCCTCTTACAAGGTCAGCTGTTTAGCTAAACATGAGCTCATGATCTAAATTTACACAATAATGAAGAGATCAGCTACAAAGGGAGACAATCAGCAAAAACAATCAATACCAGAATTAGATTCCCAAGGCCATCCATCAGATGTTGGAATAATCAGGTGCAAGGCAGGATATATACATAAAACTGGAACTGAAACAAGAAACAAGGATGTTTTCAAAGTCTGGTACGATCTCTAAAACATTTTTAAAGTACATGTCATTGATAAAGCTAAATACTCAAAGGTTGTGTAATCCAACAGATTAATCATTGAGAAGAGTGAAATTATGCTGTTTTGAAAACTATGCCAGGTCAGATTTTCTGCCTAATTATATAAGAAGATTTATCTAAAACATACACATTATTTCAAAGACTTATTGGCTGTGAAATAAGTTAACGGTATTTCAAATGGCTTGTCTGCAATGAAAGGTGCTATGTAGGGAATCACAGAAAGTCGAGGGGAAAATCTGTCAATATATACATTGCTATAGGTGAACTAAGCCTTAGGACAGCAACAATGTAGAGGACCTGACCCTTAGAAGCTTACAAGTAAGCTGGAATCTTCAAAAGTTACAATTTTTATAAGTAAAAATATTTATTAAAATGAATAACCAAGTGTTTTAATTGACATCAGAAGATCAAACCAATATACCCTGAGAACATAGATAAAAGAAAAATAAAGATATGAGCAGAACTTAATACAACAGCAAACATATAAAATTGAGGTGATTTAGTAAGTCCAAAGAATATTCTTTGAAAAGATTTAAAAGACACACATTGAGTAAGGAAAACAAAAACATAAGTAAAGAATATATAGAAAGAGTCAGGACAATGTTATAGCAAAGAATATATGAAATGCCAGTAAATTTGAATATTTCTGTAAAGGGGACCATTTCCTAGCTCCTAAAGTTTACCAAAACTGAGACAAGAGGAAATCATTTAAGGTCCTCATGCCTGCCCTTGTCATTCTGTGAACGCCCTGGCCTCAGAATGCAGCATCTGTAGTCCATGGTAACCTGCGGAGGTGGGGCGGGGCTGAGGGAGTTTGGAACACTGCCCTCACTGAGGGAGTGGGTGTGGCCATCTCTGCTGTGACTGAACAAAGTGCAGGGGAGCAGGGGTCCCAGGGAAGGGCACTCAGAGCCCAGCAGGCCCAGTGTGGTTTCACAAGCATTTAGGCCCAGGCCAAAGGGTGCCTTCTTTGCCTGAACAGCTGCCCAAACTCTCACCTTTCCACTCAGGCCACCCTCTTTCTTGAAGTGCGTGTGGAAGCTGTCCGCACAGTACACCTCGCTGCACAGCTAACCATAGGACTGGGCATCGTAGCTTCCTGCCAGGTGACCGAAGTTCGCAGGAAGATGGGTCCCTGGGACACACACGGAGAGGCTCCTGACGGGGCCACAGGCCGCCCACTGCCCAAGCCCCAGTTCAGCGGCCGAAAATCAGCCCTGTCTGAGTCTCCTGCCTCTAGAAGGAGTATTGGACCAACACTTCTAGAAAATGGGGTCCTCACGGGCAACTCATTGGAGGGACAGAAATAAATCTTTGCCGACTTTCTGCTGAAACTTAGAAGCGGTCACACCTAAGCCTCTTACAAGGTCAGCTCTTTAGCTAAACATGAGCTCATTATCGAAATTTACACAATAATGAAGTGATCAGCTACAAGGGGAGACAATCAGCAAAAACAATCAATACCAGAATTAGATTCCCAAGGCCATCCATCAGATGTTGGAATAATCAGGTGCAAGGCAGGATATATACATAACACTGGAACTGAAACAAGAAACAAGGGTGTTTTCAAAATCTGGTACGATCTCTAAAACATTTTTAAAGTACATGTCATTGATAAAGCTAAATACTCAAAGGTTGTGTAATCCAACAGATTAATCATTGAGAAGAGTGAAATTATGCTGTTTTGAAAATTATGGCAGGTCAGATTTTCTGCCTAATTATATAAGAAGATTTCTCTAAAACATACACATTATTTCAAAGACTTATTGGCTGTGAAATAAGTTAGGGTATTTCAAATGGCTTGTCTGCAATGAAAGGTGCTATGTAGGGAATCACAGAAAGGCGAGGGTAAAATATGTCAATATATACATTGCTATACGTAGAACTAAGCCTTAGGACAGCAACAATGTAGAGGACCTGACACTTAGAAACTTGCAAGTAAGCTGGAATCTTCAAAAGTTCAAATCTTTATAAGTAAAAAGATTTATTAAATGAATACCAAGTGTTTTAATTGACATCAGAAGATCAAACCAATAAACCCTGAGAACATAGATAAAAGATAAATAAAGATATGAGCAGAACTTAATACAACAGCAAACGTATAAAATTGAGGTGATTTAGTAAGTCCAAAGAATATTCTTTGAAAAGATTGAGAAGACACACTTTGATTAAGGAAAACAAAAACATAAGTGAAGAATATACAGAAAGAATCAGGACAATGTTATAGCAGAGAATATATGAAATGCCAGTAAATTTGAACATTTCTGTAAAGGGGACCATTTCCTAGCTCCTAAAGTTTACCAAAACTGACACAAGAGGAAGTCATTTAAGGTCATCATGTCTGCCCTTGGTATTCTCGGAACGCCCTGGCCTCAGAATGCAGCAACTGTAGTCCATGGTAACCTGAGGAGATGGGGCGGGGCTGAGGCTGGTTGGAACACTGCCCTCACTGAGGGAGTGGGTGTGGCCAACTCTGCTGTGACTGAACAAAGGGAAGGGGAGCATGGGGCCGAGGGCAGGTCCGTCAGATCCCAGCAGGCCCTGTGGGGTGTCACAAGCATTTAGGCCCAGGCCAAAGGGCGCCTTCTTTGTCTGAACAGCAGCCCAAACTCTCACCTTTCCACTCAGGCCGCCCTCTTACTTGAAGTGTGTGTGGAACCTCTCCACGCAGTACACCTCGCTGCACAGCTAACCATAGGTCTGGGCATCGTAGCTTCCTGCCAGGTGACCGATGTTCGCAGGTAGATCGGTCCCTGGGACACACGCGGAGAGGCTCCTGCCCGGGCCACAGGCCGCCCACTACCCCAGCCCCAGATTGGTGCCGCACAGCAGCCCTGTCTGAGTCCCCTCCCTCTAGAGGGAGTATTTAAACAACACTTCTAGAAAACGGAGTCCTCGCGCGCAACTCATTGGAGGGACACAAATTAATCTTTGCCGACTTTCTGCTGAAACTTAGGAGCATTCACACCTAAGCCTCTTACACGGTCAGCTGTTTAGCTAAACATGAGCTCATGATCTAAATTTACACAATAATGAAGAGATCAGCTACAAGGGGAGACAATCAGCAAAAACAATCAATACCAGAATTAGATTCCCAAGGCCATCCATCAGAAGTTGGAATAATCAGGTGCAACGCAGGATATATACATAAAACTGGAACTGAAACAAGAAACAAGGATGTTTTCAAAGTCTGGTAGGATCTCTAAAACATTATTAAAGTACATGTCATTGATAAAGCTAAATACTCAAAGGTTGTGTAATACAACAGATTAATCATTGAGAAGAGTGAAATTATGCTGTTTTGAAAACTATCGCAGGTCAGATTTGTGCTTAATTATATAAAAAGATTTCTATAAAACATACACATTATTTCAAAGACTTATTGGCTGTGAAATAAGTTAAGGGTATTTCAAATGGCTTGTCTGCAATGAAAGGTGCTTTGTAGGGAATCACAGAAAGTCGAGGGGAAAATATGTCAATATATACATTGCTATAGGTTGAACTAAGCCTTAAGACAGCAACAATATAGAGGACCTGACTTTTAGTAACTTACAAGTAAGATGGAATCTTCAAAAGTTCAAGTATTTATATGTAAAAATATTTATTAAAATGAATAACCAAGTATTTTAATTGACACCAGAAGATCAAACAAATAAACCCTGAGAACATAGATAAAAGATAAATAAAGATATGAGCAGAACTTAATACAACAGCAAACGTATAAAATTGGGGTGATTTAGTAAGTCCAAAGAATATTCTTTGAAAAGATTGAAAAGACACACTTTGATTAAGGAAAACAAAAACGTAAGTAAAGAATATAAAGAAAGAGTCAGGAGAAAGTTATAGCAGAGAATATATGAAATGCCAGTAAATTTGAACATTTCTGTAAAGGGGACCATTTCCTAGCTCCTAAAGTTTACCAAAACTGACACAAGAGGAAATCATTTAAGGTCATCATGTCTGCCCTTGTCATGCTCGGAACGCCCTGGCCTCAGAATGCAGCATCTGTAGTCCATGGTAACCTGCGGAGAGGGGGCGGGGATGAGCGAGGTTGGAACACTGCCCTCACTGAGGGAGTGGGTGTGGCCAGCTCTGCTGTGACTGAAAAAGTCCAGGGGAGCATGTGGCCGAGGGCAGGGCCCTCAGTGCCCGGCAGGCCCAGTGGTGTGTCACAAGCTTTTACGCCCAGGCCAAAGGGCGCCTTCTTTGTCTGAACAGCTGCCCAAACACTCATCTTACCACTCAGGCCGCCCTCTTACTTGAAGTGTGTGTGGAACCTGTTCACGCAGTACACCTCGCTGCACAGCTAACCATAGGTCTGGGCATCGTAGATTCCTGCCAGGTGACCGAAGTTCGCAGGCAGATGGGTCCCAGGGACACACGTGGAGAGGCTCCTGCCTGGGCCACAGGCCGCCCACTACCCCAGCCCCAGATTGGGGGCCACACAGCAGCCCTGTCTGAGTCCTCTGCCTGTAGAGGGAGTATTGGACCAACACATCTAGAAAACGGGGTCCTCGCGGGCAACTCATTGGAGGGACACAAATAAATCTTTGCCGACTTTCTGCTGAAACTTTGCAGCGTTCACACCTAAGCCTCTTACAAGCTCAGCTGTTTAGCTAAACATGAGCTCGTGATCGAAATTTACACAATAATGAAGAGATCAGCTAAAAGAGGAGAAAATCAGCAAAAACAATCAATACCAGAATTAGATTCCCAAGGCCATCCATCAGATGTTGGAACAATCAGGTGCAAGGCAGGATATATACATAAAACTGGAACTGAAAGAAGAAACAAGGATGTTTTCAAAGTCTAGTACGATCTCTAAAACATTTTTAAAGTACATGTCATTGATAAAGCTAAATACTCAAAGGTTGTGTAATACAACAGATTAATCATTGAGAAGAGTGAAATTATGCTGTTTTGAAAACTATGGCAGGTCAGATTTTCTGCCTAATTATATAAGAAGATTTATCTAAAACCTACACATTATTTCAAAGACTTATTGGCTGTGAAATAAGTTATGGGTATTTCAAATGGCTTGTCTGCAAAGAAAGGTGCTATGTAGGGAATCACAGAAAGTCGAGGGGAAAATATGTCAATGTATACATTGCTATATGTTGAACTAAGCCTTAGGACAGCAACAATGTAGAGCACCTGACACTTAGAAATTTGCAAGTAAGCTAGAATCTTCAAAAGTTCAAATCTTTATAAGTAAAAAGATTTATTAAAATGAATAACCAAGTGTTTTAATTGACATCAGAAGATCAAACCAATAAACCCTGAGAACATAGATAAAAGATAAATAAAGATATGAGCAGAACTTAATACAACAGGAAAAGTATAAAATTAAGGTGATTTGGTAAGTCCAAAGAATATTCTTTGAAAAGATTGAAAAGACACACTTTGATTAAGGAAAACAAAAACATAAGTAAAGAATATAGAGAAAGAGTCAGGACAATGTTATAGCAGAGAATATATGAAATGACAGTAAATTTGAACATTTCTGTAAAGGGGACCATTTCCTAGCTCCTAAAGTTTACCAAAACTGACACAAGAGGAAGTCATTTAAGGTCATCATGTCTGCCCTTGGCATTCTCAGAAAGCCCTGGCCTCAGAATGCAACAACTGTAGTCCATGGTAACCTGCGGAGAGGCGGCGGGGCTGAGGGAGGTTGGAACACTGCCCTCACTGAGGGACTGGGTGTGGCCATCTCTGCTGTGACTGAACAAAGGGCAGGGGAGCTTGGGGCCGAGGGCAGGGCCCTCAGAGCCCGGCAGGCCCAGTGGGGTGTCACAAGCATTTAGGCCCAGGCCAAAGGGCGCCTTCTTTGTCTGAACAGCTGCCCAAACTCTCACCTTTCCACTCAGGCCGCCCTCTTACTTGAAGTGTGTGTGGAACCAGTCCACGCAGTACACCTCGATGCACAGCTAACCATAGGTCTGGGCATCGTAGCTTCCTGTCAGGTGACCGAAGTTCGCAGGTAGATGGGTCCCTGGGACACACGCGGAGAGGCTCCTGCCCGGGCCACAGGCCGCCCACTACCCCAGCCCCAGATTGAGGCCACAGAGCAGCCCTGTCTGAGTCCCCCCCCTCTAGAGGGAGTATTGGACCAACATTTCTAGAAAACGGAGTCCTCGCGGGCAACTCATTGGAGGGACACAAATAAATCTTTGCCGACTTTCTGCTGAAACTTAGGAGCATTCACACCTAAGCCTCTTACAAGGTCATCTGTTTAGCTAAACATGAGCTCATGATCTAAATTTACACAATAATGAAGAGATCAGCTAAAAGGGGAGACAATCCGCAAAAACAATCAATACCAGAATTAGATTTCCAAGGCCATCCATCAGATGTTGGAATAATCAGGTGCAAGGCAGGATATATACATAAAACTGGAACTGAAATAAGAAACCAGGATGTTTTCAAAGTCTGGTAGGATCTCTAAAACATTTTTAAAGTACATGTCATTGATAAAGCTAAATACTCAAAGTTTGTGTAATACAACAGATTAATCATTGAGAAGAGTGAAATTATGCTGTTTTGAAAACTATGGCAGGTCAGATTTTCTGCCTAATTATATAAGAAGATTTATCTAAAACATACACATTATTTCAAAGACTTATTGGCTGTGAAATAAGTTAAGGGTATTTCAAATGGCTTGTCTGCAATGAAAGGTGCTATGTAGGGAATCACAGAAAGTCGAGGGGAAAATATGTCAATATATACATTGCTATAGGTTGAACTAAGCCTTAGGACAGCAACAATGTAGAGGACCATACCCTTAGAAGCTTACAAGTAAGCTGGAATCTTCAAAAGTTCCAATATTTATAAGTAAAAAGATTTATTAAAATGAATAACCAAGTGTTTTAATTGACATAAGAAGATCAAACCAATAAACCCTGAGAACATAGATAAAAGATAAATAAAGATATGAGCAGAACTTAATACAACAGCAAACGTATAAAATTGAGGTGATTTAGTAAGTCCAAAGAATATTCTTTGAAAAGATTGAGAAGACACACTTTGATTAAGGAAAACAAAAACGTAAGTAAAGAATATCCAGAAAGAGACAGGACAAAGTTATAGCAGAGAATATATGAAATGCCAGTAAATTTGAATATTTCTGTAAAGGGGACCATTTCCTAGCTCCTAAAGTTTACCAAAACTGACACAAGAGGAAATCATTTAAGGTCATCAGGTCTTCCCTTGGCATTCTCGGAACGCCCTGGCCTCAGAATTCAGCATCTGTAGTCCATGGTAACCTGCGGAGAAGGGGCGGGGCTGAGTGTGGTTGGAACACTGCCCTCACTGAGGGAGTGGGTGTGGCCATCTCTGCTGTGACTGAACAATGGCAGGGGAGCATGGGTCCCAGGGAAGGGCCCTCAGAGCCCAGCAGGCCCAGTGTGGTGTCACAAGCATTTAGGCCCAGACCAAAGGGCGCCTTCTTTGTCTGAAGAGCTGCCCAAACTCTCACCTTTCCACTCAGGCCGCCCTCTTACTTGAAGTGTGTTTGGAAGCTGTCCGCGCAGTACACTTCGCTACACAGCTAACCATAGGTCTGGGCATCGTAGCTTCCTGACAGGTGACCGAAGTTCGCAGGCATATGAGTCCCTGGGACACACGTGGAGAGGCTCCTGCCCGGGCCACAGGCCGCCCACTGCCCCAGCCCCAGATTGAGGCCACAGAGCAGCCCTGTCTGAGTCCCCCCCCTCTAGAGGGAGTATTGGACCAACATTTCTAGAAAACGGAGTCCTCGCGGGCAACTCATTGGAGGGACACAAATAAATCTTTGCCAACTTTCTGCTGAAACTTAGGAGCATTCACACCTAAGCCTCTTACAAGGTCATCTGTTTAGCTAAACATGAGCTCATGATCTAAATTTACACAATAATGAAGAGATCAGCTAAAAGGGGAGACAATCCGCAAAAACAATCAATACCAGAATTAGATTTCCAAGGCCATCCATCAGATGTTGGAATAATCAGGTGCAAGGCAGGATATATACATAAAACTGGAACTGAAATAAGAAACCAGGATGTTTTCAAAGTCTGGTAGGATCTCTAAAACATTTTTAAAGTACATGTCATTGATAAAGCTAAATACTCAAAGTTTGTGTAATACAACAGATTAATCATTGAGAAGAGTGAAATTATGCTGTTTTGAAAACTATGGCAGGTCAGATTTTCTGCCTAATTATATAAGAAGATTTATCTAAAACATACACATTATTTCAAAGAGTTATTGGCTGTGAAATAACTTAAGGGTATTTCAAATGGCTTGTCTGAAATGAAAGGTGCTATGTAGGGAATCACAGAAAGTCGAGGGGAAAATATGTCAATATATACATTGCTATAGGTTGAACTAAGCCTTAGGACAGCAACAATGTAGAGGACCATACCCTTAGAAGCTTACAAGTAAGCTGGAATCTTCAAAAGTTCCAATATTTATAAGTAAAAAGATTTATTAAAATGAATAACCAAGTGTTTTAATTGACATAAGAAGATCAAACCAATAAACCCTGAGAACATAGATAAAAGATAAATAAAGATATGAGCAGAACTTAATACAACAGCAAACGTATAAAATTGAGGTGATTTAGTAAGTCCAAAGAATATTCTTTGAAAAGATTGAGAAGACACACTTTGATTAAGGAAAACAAAAACGTAAGTAAAGAATATCCAGAAAGAGACAGGACAAAGTTATAGCAGAGAATATATGAAATGCCAGTAAATTTGAATATTTCTGTAAAGGGGACCATTTCCTAGCTCCTAAAGTTTACCAAAACTGACACAAGAGGAAATCATTTAAGGTCATCAGGTCTTCCCTTGGCATTCTCCGAACGCCCTGGCCTCAGAATTCAGCATCTGTAGTCCATGGTAACCTGCGGAGAAGGGGCGGGGCTGAGTGTGGTTGGAACACTGCCCTCACTGAGGGAGTGGGTGTGGCCATCTCTGCTGTGACTGAACAATGGCAGGGGAGCATGGGTCCCAGGGAAGGGCCCTCAGAGCCCAGCAGGCCCAGTGTGGTGTCACAAGCATTTAGGCCCAGACCAAAGGGCGCCTTCTTTGTCTGAAGAGCTGCCCAAACTCTCACCTTTCCACTCAGGCCGCCCTCTTACTTGAAGTGTGTTTGGAAGCTGTCGGCGCAGTACACTTCGCTACACAGCTAACCATAGGTCTGGGCATCGTAGCTTCCTGGCAGGTGACCGAAGTTCGCAGGCATATGAGTCCCTGGGACACACGTGGAGAGGCTCCTGCCCGGGCCACAGGCCGCCCACTGCCCCAGCCCCAGATCAGGGGCCGCAAAGCAGCCCTGTCTGAGTCCCCTGCCTCTGGAGGGAGTATTGTACCAACACTTCTAGAAATAGGTGTCGTCGCGGGCAACTCATTGGAGGGACACAAATAAATCTTTGCCGACTTTCTGCTGAAACTTAGGAGCGTTCACACCTAAGCCTCTTACAAGGTCAGCTGTTTAGCTAAACATGAGCTCATGATCTAAATTTACACAATAATGAAGAGATCAGCTACAAGGGGAGACAATCAGCAAAAACAATCAATACCAGAATTAGATTCCCAAGGCCATCCATCAGGTGTTGGAATAATCAGGTGCAAGGCAGGATATATACATAAAACTGGAACTGAAACATGAAACAAGGATGTTTTCAAAGTCTGGTACGATCTCTAAAACATTTTTAAAGTACATGTCATTGATAAAGCTAAATACTCAAAGGTTGTGTAATCCAACAGATTAATCATTGAGAAGAGTGAAATTATGCTGTTTTGAAAACTATGCCAGGTCAGATTTTCTGCCTAATTATATAAGAAGATTTATCTAAAACATACACATTATTTCAAAGACTTATTGGCTGTGAAATAAGTTAACGGTATTTCAAATGGCTTGTCTGCAATGAAAGGTGCTATGTAGGGAATCACAGAAAGTCGAGGGGAAAATCTGTCAATATATACATTGCTATAGGTGAACTAAGCCTTAGGACAGCAACAATGTAGAGGACCTGACCCTTAGAAGCTTACAAGTAAGCTGGAATCTTCAAAAGTTACAATTTTTATAAGTAAAAATATTTATTAAAATGAATAACCAAGTGTTTTAATTGACATCAGAAGATCAAACCAATATACCCTGAGAACATAGATAAAAGAAAAATAAAGATATGAGCAGAACTTAATACAACAGCAAACATATAAAATTGAGGTGATTTAGTAAGTCCAAAGAATATTCTTTGAAAAGATTTAAAAGACACACTTTGAGTAAGGAAAACAAAAACATAAGTAAAGAATATATAGAAAGAGTCAGGACAATGTTATAGCAAAGAATATATGTAATGCCAGTAAATTTGAATATTTCTGTAAAGGGGACCATTTCCTAGCTCCTAAAGTTTACCAAAACTGAGACAAGAGGAAATCATTTAAGGTCCTCATGCCTGCCCTTGTCATTCTGAGAACGCCCTGGCCTCAGAATGCAGCATCTGTAGTCCATGGTAACCTGCGGAGGTGGGGCGGGGCTGAGGGAGTTTGGAACACTGCCCTCACTGAGGGAGTGGGTGTGGCCATCTCTGCTGTGACTGAACAAAGTGCAGGGGAGCAGGGGTCCCAGGGAAGGGCACTCAGAGCCCAGCAGGCCCAGTGTGGTTTCAAACACATTTAGGCCCCGGCCAAAGGGTGCCTTCTTTGCCTGAACAGCTGCCCAAACTCTCACCTTTCCACTCAGGCCACCCTCTTTCTTGAAGTGCGTGTGGAAGCTGTCCCCTCAGTACACCTCGCTGCACAGCTAACCATAGGACTGGGCATCGTAGCTTCCTGCCAGGTGACCGAAGTTCGCAGGAAGATGGGTCCCTGGGACACACACGGAGAGGCTCCTGCCGGGGCAACAGGCCGCCCACTGCCCCAGCCCCAGTTCAGCGGCCGAAAATCAGCCCTGTCTGAGTCTCCTGCCTCTAGAAGGAGTATTGGACTAACACTTCTAGAAAATGGGGTCCTCACGGGCAACTCATTGGAGGGACAGGAATAAATCTTTGCCGACTTTCTGCTGAAACTTAGGAGCGTTCACACCAAAGCCTCTTACAAGGTCAGCTCTTTAGCTAAACATGAGCTCATTATCGAAATTTACACAATAATGAAGTGATCAGCTACAAGGGGAGACAATCCGCAAAAACAATCAATACCAGAATTAGATTCCCAAGGCCATCCATCAGATGTTGGAATAATCAGGTGCAAGGCAGGATATATACATAACACTGGAACTGAAACAAGAAACAAGGGTGTTTTCAAATTCTGGTACGATCTCTAAAACATTTTTAAAGTACATGTCATTGATAAAGCTAAATACTCAAAGGTTGTGTAATCCAACAGATTAATCATTGAGAAGAGTGAAATTATGCTGTTTTGAAAATTATGGCAGGTCAGATTTTCTGCCTAATTATATAAGAAGATTTATCTAAAACATACACATTATTTCAAAGACTTATTGGCTGTGAAATAAGTTAAGGGTATTTCAAATGGCTTGTCTGCAATGAAAGGTGCTATGTAGGGAATCACAGAAAGTCGAGGGGAAAATATGTCAATATATACATTGCTATAGGTTGAACTAAGCCTTAGGACAGCAACAATGTAGAGGACCATACCCTTAGAAGCTTACAAGTAAGCTGGAATCTTCAAAAGTTCCAATATTTATAAGTAAAAAGATTTATTAAAATGAATAACCAAGTGTTTTAATTGACATAAGAAGATCAAACCAATAAACCCTGAGAACATAGATAAAAGATAAATAAAGATATGAGCAGAACTTAATACAACAGCAAACGTATAAAATTGAGGTGATTTAGTAAGTCCAAAGAATAATCTTTGAAAAGATTGAGAAGACACACTTTGATTAAGGAAAACAAAAACGTAAGTAAAGAATATCCAGAAAGAGACAGGACAAAGTTATAGCAGAGAATATATGAAATGCCAGTAAATTTGAATATTTCTGTAAAGGGGACCATTTCCTAGCTCCTAAAGTTTACCAAAACTGACACAAGAGGAAATCATTTAAGGTCATCAGGTCTTCCCTTGGCATTCTCCGAACGCCCTGGCCTCAGAATTCAGCATCTGTAGTCCATGGTAACCTGCGGAGAAGGGGCGGGGCTGAGTGTGGTTGGAACACTGCCCTCACTGAGGGAGTGGGTGTGGCCATCTCTGCTGTGACTGAACAATGGCAGGGGAGCATGGGTCCCAGGGAAGGGCCCTCAGAGCCCAGCAGGCCCAGTGTGGTGTCACAAGCATTTAGGCCCAGACCAAAGGGCGCCTTCTTTGTCTGAAGAGCTGCCCAAACTCTCACCTTTCCACTCAGGCCGCCCTCTTACTTGAAGTGTGTTTGGAAGCTGTCCGCGCAGTACACTTCGCTACACAGCTAACCATAGGTCTGGGCATCGTAGCTTCCTGGCAGGTGACCGAAGTTCGCAGGCATATGAGTCACTGGGACACACGTGGAGAGGCTCCTGCCCGGGCCACAGGCCGCCCACTGCCCCAGCCCCAGATTGAGGCCACAGAGCAGCCCTGTCTGAGTCCCCCCCCTCTAGAGGGAGTATTGGACCAACATTTCTAGAAAACGGAGTCCTCGCGGGCAACTCATTGGAGGGACACAAATAAATCTTTGCCGACTTTCTGCTGAAACTTAGGAGCATTCACACCTAAGCCTCTTACAAGGTCATCTGTTTAGCTAAACATGAGCTCATGATCTAAATTTACACAATAATGAAGAGATCAGCTAAAAGGGGAGACAATCCGCAAAAACAATCAATACCAGAATTAGATTTCCAAGGCCATCCATCAGATGTTGGAATAATCAGGTGCAAGGCAGGATATATACATAAAACTGGAACTGAAATAAGAAACCAGGATGTTTTCAAAGTCTGGTAGGATCTCTAAAACATTTTTAAAGTACATGTCATTGATAAAGCTAAATACGCAAAGTTTGTGTAATACAACAGATTAATCATTGAGAAGAGTGAAATTATGCTGTTTTGAAAACTATGGCAGGTCAGATTTTCTGCCTAATTATATAAGAAGATTTATCTAAAACATACACATTATTTCAAAGAGTTATTGGCTGTGAAATAACTTAAGGGTATTTCAAATGGCTTGTCTGCAATGAAAGGTGCTATGTAGGGAATCACAGAAAGTCGAGGGGAAAATATGTCAATATATACATTGCTATAGGTTGAACTAAGCCTTAGGACAGCAACAATGTACAGGACCATACCCTTAGAAGCTTACAAGTAAGCTGGAATCTTCAAAAGTTCCAATATTTATAAGTAAAAAGATTTATTAAAATGAATAACCAAGTGTTTTAATTGACATAAGAAGATCAAACCAATAAACCCTGAGAACATAGATAAAAGATAAATAAAGATATGAGCAGAACTTAATACAACAGCAAACGTATAAAATTGAGGTGATTTAGTAAGTCCAAAGAATATTCTTTGAAAAGATTGAGAAGACACACTTTGATTAAGGAAAACAAAAACGTAAGTAAAGAATATCCAGAAAGAGACAGGACAAAGTTATAGCAGAGAATATATGAAATGCCAGTAAATTTGAATATTTCTGTAAAGGGGACCATTTCCTAGCTCCTAAAGTTTACCAAAACTGACACAAGAGGAAATCATTTAAGGTCATCAGGTCTTCCCTTGGCATTCTCGGAACGCCCTGGCCTCAGAATTCAGCATCTGTAGTCCATGGTAACCTGCGGAGAAGGGGCGGGGCTGAGTGTGGTTGGAACACTGCCCTCACTGAGGGAGTGGGTGTGGCCATCTCTGCTGTGACTGAACAATGGCAGGGGAGCATGGGTCCCAGGGAAGGGCCCTCAGAGCCCAGCAGGCCCAGTGTGGTGTCACAAGCATTTAGGCCCAGACCAAAGGGCGCCTTCTTTGTCTGAAGAGCTGCCCAAACTCTCACCTTTCCACTCAGGCCGCCCTCTTACTTGAAGTGTGTTTGGAAGCTGTCCGCGCAGTACACTTCGCTACACAGCTAACCATAGGTCTGGGCATCGTAGCTTCCTGACAGGTGACCGAAGTTCGCAGGCATATGAGTCCCTGGGACACCCGTGGAGAGGCTCCTGCCCGGGCCACAGGCCGCCCACTGCCCCAGCCCCAGATTGAGGCCACAGAGCAGCCCTGTCTGAGTCCCCCCCCTCTAGAGGGAGTATTGGACCAACATTTCTAGAAAACGGAGTCCTCGCGGGCAACTCATTGGAGGGACACAAATAAATCTTTGCCAACTTTCTGCTGAAACTTAGGAGCATTCACACCTAAGCTTCTTACAAGGTCATCTGTTTAGCTAAACATGAGCTCATGATCTAAATTTACACAATAATGAAGAGATCAGCTAAAAGGGGAGACAATCCGCAAAAACAATCAATACCAGAATTAGATTTCCAAGGCCATCCATCAGATGTTGGAATAATCAGGTGCAAGGCAGGATATATACATAAAACTGGAACTGAAATAAGAAACCAGGATGTTTTCAAAGTCTGGTAGGATCTCTAAAACATTTTTAAAGTACATGTCATTGATAAAGCTAAATACTCAAAGTTTGTGTAATACAACAGATTAATCATTGAGAAGAGTGAAATTATGCTGTTTTGAAAACTATGGCAGGTCAGATTTTCTGCCTAATTATATAAGAAGATTTATCTAAAACATACACATTATTTCAAAGAGTTATTGGCTGTGAAATAACTTAAGGGTATTTCAAATGGCTTGTCTGAAATGAAAGGTGCTATGTAGGGAATCACAGAAAGTCGAGGGGAAAATATGTCAATATATACATTGCTATAGGTTGAACTAAGCCTTAGGACAGCAACAATGTAGAGGACCATACCCTTAGAAGCTTACAAGTAAGCTGGAATCTTCAAAAGTTCCAATATTTATAAGTAAAAAGATTTATTAAAATGAATAACCAAGTGTTTTAATTGACATAAGAAGATCAAACCAATAAACCCTGAAAACATAGATAAAAGATAAATAAAGATATGAGCAGAACTTAATACAACAGCAAACGTATAAAATTGAGGTGATTTAGTAAGTCCAAAGAATATTCTTTGAAAAGATTGAGAAGACACACTTTGATTAAGGAAAACAAAAACGTAAGTAAAGAATATCCAGAAAGAGACAGGACAAAGTTATAGCAGAGAATATATGAAATGCCAGTAAATTTGAATATTTCTGTAAAGGGGACCATTTCCTAGCTCCTAAAGTTTACCAAAACTGACACAAGAGGAAATCATTTAAGGTCATCAGGTCTTCCCTTGGCATTCTCCGAACGCCCTGGCCTCAGAATTCAGCATCTGTAGTCCATGGTAACCTGCGGAGAAGGGGCGGGGCTGAGTGTGGTTGGAACACTGCCCTCACTGAGGGAGTGGGTGTGGCCATCTCTGCTGTGACTGAACAATGGCAGGGGAGCATGGGTCCCAGGGAAGGGCCCTCAGAGCCCAGCAGGCCCAGTGTGGTGTCACAAGCATTTAGGCCCAGACCAAAGGGCGCCTTCTTTGTCTGAAGAGCTGCCCAAACTCTCACCTTTCCACTCAGGCCGCCCTCTTACTTGAAGTGTGTTTGGAAGCTGTCGGCGCAGTACACTTCGCTACACAGCTAACCATAGGTCTGGGCATCGTAGCTTCCTGGCAGGTGACCGAAGTTCGCAGGCATATGAGTCCCTGGGACACACGTGGAGAGGCTCCTGCCCGGGCCACAGGCCGCCCACTGCCCCAGCCCCAGATCAGGGGCCGCAAAGCAGCCCTGTCTGAGTCCCCTGCCTCTGGAGGGAGTATTGTACCAACACTTCTAGAAATAGGTGTCGTCGCGGGCAACTCATTGGAGGGACACAAATAAATCTTTGCCGACTTTCTGCTGAAACTTAGGAGCGTTCACACCTAAGCCTCTTACAAGGTCAGCTGTTTAGCTAAACATGAGCTCATGATCTAAATTTACACAATAATGAAGAGATCAGCTACAAGGGGAGACAATCAGCAAAAACAATCAATACCAGAATTAGATTCCCAAGGCCATCCATCAGATGTTGGAATAATCAGGTGCAAGGCAGGATATATACATAAAACTGGAACTGAAACAAGAAACAAGGATGTTTTCAAAGTCTGGTACGATCTCTAAAACATTTTTAAAGTACATGTCATTGATAAAGCTAAATACTCAAAGGTTGTGTAATCCAACAGATTAATCATTGAGAAGAGTGAAATTATGCTGTTTTGAAAACTATGCCAGGTCAGATTTTCTGCCTAATTATATAAGAAGATTTATCTAAAACATACACATTATTTCAAAGACTTATTGGCTGTGAAATAAGTTAACGGTATTTCAAATGGCTTGTCTGCAATGAAAGGTGCTATGTAGGGAATCACAGAAAGTCGAGGGGAAAATCTGTCAATATATACATTGCTATAGGTGAACTAAGCCTTAGGACAGCAACAATGTAGAGGACCTGACCCTTAGAAGCTTACAAGTAAGCTGGAATCTTCAAAAGTTACAATTTTTATAAGTAAAAATATTTATTAAAATGAATAACCAAGTGTTTTAATTGACATCAGAAGATCAAACCAATATACCCTGAGAACATAGATAAAAGAAAAATAAAGATATGAGCAGAACTTAATACAACAGCAAACATATAAAATTGAGGTGATTTAGTAAGTCCAAAGAATATTCTTTGAAAAGATTTAAAAGACACACTTTGAGTAAGGAAAACAAAAACATAAGTAAAGAATATATAGAAAGAGTCAGGACAATGTTATAGCAAAGAATATATGTAATGCCAGTAAATTTGAATATTTCTGTAAAGGGGACCATTTCCTAGCTCCTAAAGTTTACCAAAACTGAGACAAGAGGAAATCATTTAAGGTCCTCATGCCTGCCCTTGTCATTCTGAGAACGCCCTGGCCTCAGAATGCAGCATCTGTAGTCCATGGTAACCTGCGGAGGTGGGGCGGGGCTGAGGGAGTTTGGAACACTGCCCTCACTGAGGGAGTGGGTGTGGCCATCTCTGCTGTGACTGAACAAAGTGCAGGGGAGCAGGGGTCCCAGGGAAGGGCACTCAGAGCCCAGCAGGCCCAGTGTGGTTTCAAACACATTTAGGCCCCGGCCAAAGGGTGCCTTCTTTGCCTGAACAGCTGCCCAAACTCTCACCTTTCCACTCAGGCCACCCTCTTTCTTGAAGTGCGTGTGGAAGCTGTCCCCTCAGTACACCTCGCTGCACAGCTAACCATAGGACTGGGCATCGTAGCTTCCTGCCAGGTGACCGAAGTTCGCAGGAAGATGGGTCCCTGGGACACACACGGAGAGGCTCCTGCCGGGGCAACAGGCCGCCCACTGCCCCAGCCCCAGTTCAGCGGCCGAAAATCAGCCCTGTCTGAGTCTCCTGCCTCTAGAAGGAGTATTGGACTAACACTTCTAGAAAATGGGGTCCTCACGGGCAACTCATTGGAGGGACAGGAATAAATCTTTGCCGACTTTCTGCTGAAACTTAGGAGCGTTCACACCAAAGCCTCTTACAAGGTCAGCTCTTTAGCTAAACATGAGCTCATTATCGAAATTTACACAATAATGAAGTGATCAGCTACAAGGGGAGACAATCCGCAAAAACAATCAATACCAGAATTAGATTCCCAAGGCCATCCATCAGATGTTGGAATAATCAGGTGCAAGGCAGGATATATACATAACACTGGAACTGAAACAAGAAACAAGGGTGTTTTCAAATTCTGGTACGATCTCTAAAACATTTTTAAAGTACATGTCATTGATAAAGCTAAATACTCAAAGGTTGTGTAATCCAACAGATTAATCATTGAGAAGAGTGAAATTATGCTGTTTTGAAAATTATGGCAGGTCAGATTTTCTGCCTAATTATATAAGAAGATTTATCTAAAACATACACATTATTTCAAAGACTTATTGGCTGTGAAATAAGTTAAGGGTATTTCAAATGGCTTGTCTGCAATGAAAGGTGCTATGTAGGGAATCACAGAAAGTCGAGGGGAAAATATGTCAATATATACATTGCTATAGGTTGAACTAAGCCTTAGGACAGCAACAATGTAGAGGACCATACCCTTAGAAGCTTACAAGTAAGCTGGAATCTTCAAAAGTTCCAATATTTATAAGTAAAAAGATTTATTAAAATGAATAACCAAGTGTTTTAATTGACATAAGAAGATCAAACCAATAAACCCTGAGAACATAGATAAAAGATAAATAAAGATATGAGCAGAACTTAATACAACAGCAAACGTATAAAATTGAGGTGATTTAGTAAGTCCAAAGAATAATCTTTGAAAAGATTGAGAAGACACACTTTGATTAAGGAAAACAAAAACGTAAGTAAAGAATATCCAGAAAGAGACAGGACAAAGTTATAGCAGAGAATATATGAAATGCCAGTAAATTTGAATATTTCTGTAAAGGGGACCATTTCCTAGCTCCTAAAGTTTACCAAAACTGACACAAGAGGAAATCATTTAAGGTCATCAGGTCTTCCCTTGGCATTCTCGGAACGCCCTGGCCTCAGAATTCAGCATCTGTAGTCCATGGTAACCTGCGGAGAAGGGGCGGGGCTGAGTGTGGTTGGAACACTGCCCTCACTGAGGGAGTGGGTGTGGCCATCTCTGCTGTGACTGAACAATGGCAGGGGAGCATGGGTCCCAGGGAAGGGCCCTCAGAGCCCAGCAGGCCCAGTGTGGTGTCACAAGCATTTAGGCCCAGACCAAAGGGCGCCTTCTTTGTCTGAAGAGCTGCCCAAACTCTCACCTTTCCACTCAGGCCGCCCTCTTACTTGAAGTGTGTTTGGAAGCTGTCCGCGCAGTACACTTCGCTACACAGCTAACCATAGGTCTGGGCATCGTAGCTTCCTGGCAGGTGACCGAAGTTCGCAGGCATATGAGTCACTGGGACACACGTGGAGAGGCTCCTGCCCGGGCCACAGGCCGCCCACTGCCCCAGCCCCAGATTGAGGCCACAGAGCAGCCCTGTCTGAGTCCCCCCCCTCTAGAGGGAGTATTGGACCAACATTTCTAGAAAACGGAGTCCTCGCGGGCAACTCATTGGAGGGACACAAATAAATCTTTGCCGACTTTCTGCTGAAACTTAGGAGCATTCACACCTAAGCCTCTTACAAGGTCATCTGTTTAGCTAAACATGAGCTCATGATCTAAATTTACACAATAATGAAGAGATCAGCTAAAAGGGGAGACAATCCGCAAAAACAATCAATACCAGAATTAGATTTCCAAGGCCATCCATCAGATGTTGGAATAATCAGGTGCAAGGCAGGATATATACATAAAACTGGAACTGAAATAAGAAACCAGGATGTTTTCAAAGTCTGGTAGGATCTCTAAAACATTTTTAAAGTACATGTCATTGATAAAGCTAAATACTCAAAGTTTGTGTAATACAACAGATTAATCATTGAGAAGAGTGAAATTATGCTGTTTTGAAAACTATGGCAGGTCAGATTTTCTGCCTAATTATATAAGAAGATTTATCTAAAACATACACATTATTTCAAAGAGTTATTGGCTGTGAAATAACTTAAGGGTATTTCAAATGGCTTGTCTGCAATGAAAGGTGCTATGTAGGGAATCACAGAAAGTCGAGGGGAAAATATGTCAATATATACATTGCTATAGGTTGAACTAAGCCTTAGGACAGCAACAATGTACAGGACCATACCCTTAGAAGCTTACAAGTAAGCTGGAATCTTCAAAAGTTCCAATATTTATAAGTAAAAAGATTTATTAAAATGAATAACCAAGTGTTTTAATTGACATAAGAAGATCAAACCAATAAACCCTGAGAACATAGATAAAAGATAAATAAAGATATGAGCAGAACTTAATACAACAGCAAACGTATAAAATTGAGGTCATTTAGTAAGTCCAAAGAATATTCTTTGAAAAGATTGAGAAGACACACTTTGATTAAGGAAAACAAAAACGTAAGTAAAGAATATCCAGAAAGAGACAGGACAAAGTTATAGCAGAGAATATATGAAATGCCAGTAAATTTGAATATTTCTGTAAAGGGGACCATTTCCTAGCTCCTAAAGTTTACCAAAACTGACACAAGAGGAAATCATTTAAGGTCATCAGGTCTTCCCTTGGCATTCTCGGAACGCCCTGGCCTCAGAATTCAGCATCTGTAGTCCATGGTAACCTGCGGAGAAGGGGCGGGGCTGAGTGTGGTTGGAACACTGCCCTCACTGAGGGAGTGGGTGTGGCCATCTCTGCTGTGACTGAACAATGGCAGGGGAGCATGGGTCCCAGGGAAGGGCCCTCAGAGCCCAGCAGGCCCAGTGTGGTGTCACTAGCATTTAGGCCCAGACCAAAGGGCGCCTTCTTTGTCTGAAGAGCTGCCCAAACTCTCACCTTTCCACTCAGGCCGCCCTCTTACTTGAAGTGTGTTTGGAAGCTGTCCGCGCAGTACACTTCGCTACACAGCTAACCATAGGTCTGGGCATCGTAGCTTCCTGGCAGGTGACCGAAGTTCGCAGGCATATGAGTCCCTGGGACACACGTGGAGAGGCTCCTGCCCGGGCCACAGGCCGCCCACTGCCCCAGCCCCAGATCAGGGGCCGCAAAGCAGCCCTGTCTGAGTCCCCTGCCTCTGGAGGGAGTATTGTACCAACACTTCTAGAAATAGGTGTCGTCGCGGGCAACTCATTGGAGGGACACAAATAAATCTTTGCCGACTTTCTGCTGAAACTTAGGAGCGTTCACACCTAAGCCTCTTACAAGGTCAGCTGTTTAGCTAAACATGAGCTCATGATCTAAATTTACACAATAATGAAGAGATCAGCTACAAGGGGAGACAATCAGCAAAAACAATCAATACCAGAATTAGATTCCCAAGGCCATCCATCAGATGTTGGAATAATCAGGTGCAAGGCAGGATATATACATAAAACTGGAACTGAAACAAGAAACAAGGATGTTTTCAAAGTCTGGTACGATCTCTAAAACATTTTTAAAGTACATGTCATTGATAAAGCTAAATACTCAAAGGTTGTGTAATACAACAGATTAATCATTGAGAAGAGTGAAATTATGCTGTTTTGAAAACTATGCCAGGTCAGATTTTCTGCCTAATTATATAAGAAGATTTATCTAAAACATACACATTATTTCAAAGACTTATTGGCTGTGAAATAAGTTAACGGTATTTCAAATGGCTTGTCTGCAATGAAAGGTGCTATGTAGGGAATCACAGAAAGTCGAGGGGAAAATCTGTCAATATATACATTGCTATAGGTGAACTAAGCCTTAGGACAGCAACAATGTAGAGGACCTGACCCTTAGAAGCTTACAAGTAAGCTGGAATCTTCAAAAGTTACAATTTTTATAAGTAAAAATATTTATTAAAATGAATAACCAAGTGTTTTAATTGACATCAGAAGATCAAACCAATATACCCTGAGAACATAGATAAAAGAAAAATAAAGATATGAGCAGAACTTAATACAACAGCAAACATATAAAATTGAGGTGATTTAGTAAGTCCAAAGAATATTCTTTGAAAAGATTTAAAAGACACACTTTGAGTAAGGAAAACAAAAACATAAGTAAAGAATATATAGAAAGAGTCAGGACAATGTTATAGCAAAGAATATATGTAATGCCAGTAAATTTGAATATTTCTGTAAAGGGGACCATTTCCTAGCTCCTAAAGTTTACCAAAACTGAGACAAGAGGAAATCATTTAAGGTCCTCATGCCTGCCCTTGTCATTCTGAGAACGCCCTGGCCTCAGAATGCAGCATCTGTAGTCCATGGTAACCTGCGGAGGTGGGGCGGGGCTGAGGGAGTTTGGAACACTGCCCTCACTGAGGGAGTGGGTGTGGCCATCTCTGCTGTGACTGAACAAAGTGCAGGGGAGCAGGGGTCCCAGGGAAGGGCACTCAGAGCCCAGCAGGCCCAGTGTGGTTTCAAACACATTTAGGCCCCGGCCAAAGGGTGCCTTCTTTGCCTGAACAGCTGCCCAAACTCTCACCTTTCCACTCAGGCCACCCTCTTTCTTGAAGTGCGTGTGGAAGCTGTCCCCTCAGTACACCTCGCTGCACAGCTAACCATAGGACTGGGCATCGTAGCTTCCTGCCAGGTGACCGAAGTTCGCAGGAAGATGGGTCCCTGGGACACACACGGAGAGGCTCCTGCCGGGGCAACAGGCCGCCCACTGCCCCAGCCCCAGTTCAGCGGCCGAAAATCAGCCCTGTCTGAGTCTCCTGCCTCTAGAAGGAGTATTGGACTAACACTTCTAGAAAATGGGGTCCTCACGGGCAACTCATTGGAGGGACAGGAATAAATCTTTGCCGACTTTCTGCTGAAACTTAGGAGCGTTCACACCAAAGCCTCTTACAAGGTCAGCTCTTTAGCTAAACATGAGCTCATTATCGAAATTTACACAATAATGAAGTGATCAGCTACAAGGGGAGACAATCAGCAAAAACAATCAATACCAGAATTAGATTCCCAAGGCCATCCATCAGATGTTGGAATAATCAGGTGCAAGGCAGGATATATACATAACACTGGAACTGAAACAAGAAACAAGGGTGTTTTCAAATTCTGGTACGATCTCTAAAACATTTTTAAAGTACATGTCATTGATAAAGCTAAATACTCAAAGGTTGTGTAATACAACAGATTAATCATTGAGAAGAGTGAAATTATGCTGTTTTGAAAATTATGGCAGGTGAGATTTTCTTCCTAATTATATAAGAAGATTTCTCTAAAACATACACATTATTTCAAAGACTTATTGGCTGTGAAATAAGTTAGGGTATTTCAAATGGCTTGTCTGCAATGAAAGGTGCTATGTAGGGAATCACAGAAAGTCGAGGGGAAAATATGTCAATATATACATTGCTATAGGTTGAACTAAGCCTTAGGACAGCAACAATGTAGAGGACCTGACCCTTAGAAGCTTACAAGTAAGCTGGAATCTTCAAAAGTTCCAATATTTATAAGTAAAAAGATTTATTAAAATGAATAACCAAGTGTTTTAATTGACATCAGAAGATCAAACCAATAAACCCTGAGAACATAGATAAAAGATAAATAAAGATATGAGCAGAACTTAATACAACAGCAAATGGATAAAATTGAGGTGATTTAGTAAGTCCAAAGAATATTCTTTGAAAAGATTGAGAAGACACACTTTGATTAAGGAAAACAAAAACGTAAGTAAAGAATATCCAGAAAGAGACAGGACAAAGTTATAGCAGAGAATATATGAAATGCCAGTAAATTTGAATATTTCTGTAAAGGGGACCATTTCCTAGCTCCTAAAGTTTACCAAAACTGACACAAGAGGAAATCATTTAAGGTCATCAGGTCTTCCCTTGGCATTCTCGGAACGCCCTGGCCTCAGAATTCAGCATCTGTAGTCCATGGTAACCTGCGGAGAGGGGGCGGGGCTGAGTGTGGTTGGAACACTGCCCTCACTGAGGGAGTGGGTGTGGCCATCTCTGCTGTTACTGAACAATGGCAGGGGAGCATGGGTCCCAGGGAAGGGCCCTCAGAGCCCAGCAGGCCCAGTGTGGTGTCACAAGCATTTAGGCCCAGACCAAAGGGCGCCTTCTTTGTCTGAAGAGCTGCCCAAACTCTCACCTTTCCACTCAGGCCGCCCTCTTACTTGAAGTGTGTTTGGAAGCTGTCCGCGCAGTACACTTCGCTACACAGCTAACCATAGGTCTGGGCATCGTAGCTTCCTGGCAGGTGACCGAAGTTCGCAGGCATATGAGTCCCTGGGACACACGTGGAGAGGCTCCTGCCCGGGCCACAGGCCGCCCACTGCCCCAGCCCCAGATCAGGGGCCGCAAAGCAGCCCTGTCTGAGTCCCCTGCCTCTGGAGGGAGTATTGTACCAACACTTCTAGAAATAGGTGTCGTCGCGGGCAACTCATTGGAGGGACACAAATAAATCTTTGCCGACTTTCTGCTGAAACTTAGGAGCGTTCACACCTAAGCCTCTTACAAGGTCAGCTGTTTAGCTAAACATGAGCTCATGATCTAAATTTACACAATAATGAAGAGATCAGCTACAAGGGGAGACAATCAGCAAAAACAATCAATACCAGAATTAGATTCCCAAGGCCATCCATCAGATGGTGGAATAATCAGGTGCAAGGCAGGATATATACATAACACTGGAACTGAAACAAGAAACAAGGATGTTTTGAAAGTCTGGTACGATCTCTAAAACATTTTTAAAGTACATGTCATTGATAAAGCTAAATACTAAAAGGTTGTGTAATCCAACAGATTAATCATTGAGAAGAGTGAAATTATGCTGTTTTGAAAACTATGCCAGGTCAGATTTTCTGCCTAATTATATAAGAAGATTTATCTAAAACATACACATTATTTCAAAGACTTATTGGCTGTGAAATAAGTTAACGGTATTTCAAATGGCTTGTCTGCAATGAAAGGTGCTATGTAGGGAATCACAGAAAGTCGAGGGGAAAATGTGTCAATATATACATTGCTATAGGTGAACTAAGCCTTAGGACAGCAACAATGTAGAGGACCTGACCCTTAGAAGCTTACAAGTAAGCTGGAATCTTCAAAAGTTACAATTTTTATAAGTAAAAATATTTATTAAAATGAATAACCAAGTGTTTTAATTGACATCAGAAGATCAAACCAATATACCCTGAGAACATAGATAAAAGAAAAATAAAGATATGAGCAGAACTTAATACAACAGCAAACGTATAAAATTGAGGTGATTTAGTAAGTCCAAAGAATATTCTTTGAAAAGATTGAAAAGACACACTTTGAGTAAGGAAAACAAAAACATAAGTAAAGAATATATAGAAAGAGTCAGGACAATGTTATAGCAAAGAATATATGAAATGCCAGTAAATTTGAATATTTCTGTAAAGGGGACCATTTCCTAGCTCCTAAAGTTTACCAAAACTGAGACAAGAGGAAATCATTTAAGGTCCTCATGCCTGCCCTTGTCATTCTGAGAACAACCTGGCCTCAGAATGCAGCATCTGTAGTCCATGGTAACCTGCGGAGGTGGGGTGGGGCTGAGGGAGTTTGGAACACTCCCCTCACTGAGGGAGTGGGTGTGGCCATCTCTGCTGTGACTGAACAAAGTGCAGGGGAGCAGGGGTCCCAGGGAAGGGCACTCAGAGCCCAGCAGGCCCAGTGTGGTTTCAAACACTTTTAGGCCCAGGCCAAAGGGTGCCTTCTTTGCCTGAACAGCTGCCCAAACTCTCACCTTTCCACTCAGGCCACCCTCTTTCTTGAAGTGCGTGTGGAAGCTGTCCCCTCAGTACACCTCGCTGCACAGCTAACCATAGGACTGGGCATCGTAGCTTCCTGCCAGGTGACCGAAGTTCGCAGGAAGATGGGTCCCTGGGACACACACGGAGAGGCTCCTGCCGGGGCCACAGGCCGCCCACTGCCCCAGCCCCAGTTCAGCGGCCGAAAATCAGCCCTGTCTGAGTCTCCTGCCTCTAGAAGGAGTATTGGACCAACACTTCTAGAAAATGGGGTCCTCACGGGCAACTCATTGGAGGGACAGAAATAAATCTTTGCCGACTTTCTGCTGAAACTTAGGAGCGTTCACACCAAAGCCTCTTACAAGGTCAGCTCTTTAGCTAAACATGAGCTCATTATCGAAATTTACACAATGATGAAGTGATCAGCTACAAGGGGAGACAATCAGCAAAAACAATCAATACCAGAATTAGATTCCCAAGGCCATCCATCAGATGTTGGAATAATCAGGTGCAAGGCAGGATATATACATAACACTGGAACTGAAACAAGAAACATGGGTGTTTTCAAATTCTGGTACGATCTCTAAAACATTTTTAAAGTACATGTCATTGATAAAGCTAAATACTCAAAGGTTGTGTAATACAACAGATTAATCATTGAGAAGAGTGAAATTATGCTGTTTTGAAAATTATGGCAGGTGAGATTTTCTTCCTAATTATATAAGAAGATTTCTCTAAAACATACACACTATTTCAAAGACTTATTGGCTGTGAAATAACTTAAGGGTATTTCAAATGGCTTGTCTGCAATGAAAGGTGCTATGTAGGGAATCACAGAAAGTCGAGGGGAAAATATGTCAATATATACATTGCTATAGGTTGAACTAAGCCTTAGGACAGCAACAATGTAGAGGACCTGACCCTTAGAAGCTTACAAGTAAGCTGGAATCTTCAAAAGTTCCAATATTTATAAGTAAAAAGATTTATTAAAATGAATAACCAAGTGTTTTAATTGACATCAGAAGATCAAACCAATAAACCCTGAGAACATAGATAAAAGATAAATAAAGATATGAGCAGAACTTAATACAACAGCAAACGTATAAAATTGAGGTGATTTAGTAAGTCCAAAGAATATTCTTTGAAAAGATTGAGAAGACACACTTTGATTAAGGAAAACAAAAACGTAAGTAAAGAATATCCAGAAAGAGACAGGACAAAGTTATAGCAGAGAATATATGAAATGCCAGTAAATTTGAATATTTCTTTAAAGGGGACCATTTCCTAGCTCCTAAAGTTTACCAAAACTGACACAAGAGGAAATCATTTAAGGTCATCAGGTCTTCCCTTGGCATTCTCGGAACGCCCTGGCCTCAGAATTCAGCATCTGTAGTCCATGGTAACCTGCGGAGAGGGGGCGGGGCTGAGTGTGGTTGGAACACTGCCCTCACTGAGGGAGTGGGTGTGGCCATCTCTGCTGTGACTGAACAATGGCAGGGGAGCATGGGTCCCAGGGAAGGGCCCTCAGAGCCCAGCAGGCCCAGTGTGGTGTCACAAGCATTTAGGCCCAGACCAAAGGGCACCTTCTTTGTCTGAAGAGCTGCCCAAACTCTCACCTTTCCACTCAGGCCGCCCTCTTACTTGAAGTGTGTTTGGAAGCTGTCCGTGCAGTACACTTCGCTACACAGCTAACCATAGGTCTGGGCATCGTAGCTTCCTGGCAGGTGACCGAAGTTCGCAGGCATATGAGTCCCTGGGACACACGTGGAGAGGCTCCTGCCCGGGCCACAGGCCGCCCACTGCCCCAGCCCCAGATCAGGGGCCGCAAAGCAGCCCTGTCTGAGTCCCCTGCCTCTGGAGGGAGTATTGTACCAACACTTCTAGAAATAGGTGTCGTCGCGGGCAACTCATTGGAGGGACACAAATAAATCTTTGCCGACTTTCTGCTGAAACTTAGGAGCGTTCACACCTAAGCCTCTTACAAGGTCAGCTGTTTAGCTAAACATGAGCTCATGATCTAAATTTACACAATAATGAAGAGATCAGCTACAAGGGGAGACAATCCGCAAAAACAATCAATACCAGAATTAGATTCCCAAGGCCATCCATCAGATGTTGGAATAATCAGGTGCAAGGCAGGATATATACATAACACTGGAACTGAAACAAGAAACAAGGGTGTTTTCAAATTCTGGTACGATCTCTAAAACATTTTTAAAGTACATGTCATTGATAAAGCTAAATACTCAAAGGTTGTGTAATCCAACAGATTAATCATTGAGAAGAGTGAAATTATGCTGTTTTGAAAATTATGGCAGGTCAGATTTTCTGCCTAATTATATAAGAAGATTTATCTAAAACATACACATTATTTCAAAGACTTATTGGCTGTGAAATAAGTTAAGGGTATTTCAAATGGCTTGTCTGCAATGAAAGGTGCTATGTAGGGAATCACAGAAAGTCGAGGGGAAAATATGTCAATATATACATTGCTATAGGTTGAACTAAGCCTTAGGACAGCAACAATGTAGAGGACCATACCCTTAGAAGCTTACAAGTAAGCTGGAATCTTCAAAAGTTCCAATATTTATAAGTAAAAAGATTTATTAAAATGAATAACCAAGTGTTTTAATTGACATAAGAAGATCAAACCAATAAACCCTGAGAACATAGATAAAAGATAAATAAAGATATGAGCAGAACTTAATACAACAGCAAACGTATAAAATTGAGGTGATTTAGTAAGTCCAAAGAATAATCTTTGAAAAGATTGAGAAGACACACTTTGATTAAGGAAAACAAAAACGTAAGTAAAGAATATCCAGAAAGAGACAGGACAAAGTTATAGCAGAGAATATATGAAATGCCAGTAAATTTGAATATTTCTGTAAAGGGGACCATTTCCTAGCTCCTAAAGTTTACCAAAACTGACACAAGAGGAAATCATTTAAGGTCATCAGGTCTTCCCTTGGCATTCTCGGAACGCCCTGGCCTCAGAATTCAGCATCTGTAGTCCATGGTAACCTGCGGAGAAGGGGCGGGGCTGAGTGTGGTTGGAACACTGCCCTCACTGAGGGAGTGGGTGTGGCCATCTCTGCTGTGACTGAACAATGGCAGGGGAGCATGGGTCCCAGGGAAGGGCCCTCAGAGCCCAGCAGGCCCAGTGTGGTGTCACAAGCATTTAGGCCCAGACCAAAGGGCGCCTTCTTTGTCTGAAGAGCTGCCCAAACTCTCACCTTTCCACTCAGGCCGCCCTCTTACTTGAAGTGTGTTTGGAAGCTGTCCGCGCAGTACACTTCGCTACACAGCTAACCATAGGTCTGGGCATCGTAGCTTCCTGGCAGGTGACCGAAGTTCGCAGGCATATGAGTCCCTGGGACACACGTGGAGAGGCTCCTGCCCGGGCCACAGGCCGCCCACTGCCCCAGCCCCAGATTGAGGCCACAGAGCAGCCCTGTCTGAGTCCCCCCCCTCTAGAGGGAGTATTGGACCAACATTTCTAGAAAACGGAGTCCTCGCGGGCAACTCATTGGAGGGACACAAATAAATCTTTGCCGACTTTCTGCTGAAACTTAGGAGCATTCACACCTAAGCCTCTTACAAGGTCATCTGTTTAGCTAAACATGAGCTCATGATCTAAATTTACACAATAATGAAGAGATCAGCTAAAAGGGGAGACAATCCGCAAAAACAATCAATACCAGAATTAGATTTCCAAGGCCATCCATCAGATGTTGGAATAATCAGGTGCAAGGCAGGATATATACATAAAACTGGAACTGAAATAAGAAACCAGGATGTTTTCAAAGTCTGGTAGGATCTCTAAAACATTTTTAAAGTACATGTCATTGATAAAGCTAAATACTCAAAGTTTGTGTAATACAACAGATTAATCATTGAGAAGAGTGAAATTATGCTGTTTTGAAAACTATGGCAGGTCAGATTTTCTGCCTAATTATATAAGAAGATTTATCTAAAACATACACATTATTTCAAAGAGTTATTGGCTGTGAAATAACTTAAGGGTATTTCAAATGGCTTGTCTGCAATGAAAGGTGCTATGTAGGGAATCACAGAAAGTCGAGGGGAAAATATGTCAATATATACATTGCTATAGGTTGAACTAAGCCTTAGGACAGCAACAATGTACAGGACCATACCCTTAGAAGCTTACAAGTA
Organism: Mesoplodon densirostris; assembly: GCF_025265405.1. Classification (NCBI taxonomy): domain Eukaryota; kingdom Metazoa; phylum Chordata; class Mammalia; order Artiodactyla; family Ziphiidae; genus Mesoplodon; species Mesoplodon densirostris. The sequence continues at coordinate 96,264,766 of NC_082666.1, forward strand.
AGCTGGAATCTTCAAAAGTTCCAATATTTATAAGTAAAAAGATTTATTAAAATGAATAACCAAGTGTTTTAATTGACATAAGAAGATCAAACCAATAAACCCTGAGAACATAGATAAAAGATAAATAAAGATATGAGCAGAACTTAATACAACAGCAAACGTATAAAATTGAGGTCATTTAGTAAGTCCAAAGAATATTCTTTGAAAAGATTGAGAAGACACACTTTGATTAAGGAAAACAAAAACGTAAGTAAAGAATATCCAGAAAGAGACAGGACAAAGTTATAGCAGAGAATATATGAAATGCCAGTAAATTTGAATATTTCTGTAAAGGGGACCATTTCCTAGCTCCTAAAGTTTACCAAAACTGACACAAGAGGAAATCATTTAAGGTCATCAGGTCTTCCCTTGGCATTCTCGGAACGCCCTGGCCTCAGAATTCAGCATCTGTAGTCCATGGTAACCTGCGGAGAAGGGGCGGGGCTGAGTGTGGTTGGAACACTGCCCTCACTGAGGGAGTGGGTGTGGCCATCTCTGCTGTGACTGAACAATGGCAGGGGAGCATGGGTCCCAGGGAAGGGCCCTCAGAGCCCAGCAGGCGCAGTGTGGTGTCACTAGCATTTAGGCCCAGACCAAAGGGCGCCTTCTTTGTCTGAAGAGCTGCCCAAACTCTCACCTTTCCACTCAGGCCGCCCTCTTACTTGAAGTGTGTTTGGAAGCTGTCCGCGCAGTACACTTCGCTACACAGCTAACCATAGGTCTGGGCATCGTAGCTTCCTGGCAGGTGACCGAAGTTCGCAGGCATATGAGTCCCTGGGACACACGTGGAGAGGCTCCTGCCCGGGCCACAGGCCGCCCACTGCCCCAGCCCCAGATCAGGGGCCGCAAAGCAGCCCTGTCTGAGTCCCCTGCCTCTGGAGGGAGTATTGTACCAACACTTCTAGAAATAGGTGTCGTCGCGGGCAACTCATTGGAGGGACACAAATAAATCTTTGCCGACTTTCTGCTGAAACTTAGGAGCGTTCACACCTAAGCCTCTTACAAGGTCAGCTGTTTAGCTAAACATGAGCTCATGATCTAAATTTACACAATAATGAAGAGATCAGCTACAAGGGGAGACAATCAGCAAAAACAATCAATACCAGAATTAGATTCCCAAGGCCATCCATCAGATGTTGGAATAATCAGGTGCAAGGCAGGATATATACATAAAACTGGAACTGAAACAAGAAACAAGGATGTTTTCAAAGTCTGGTACGATCTCTAAAACATTTTTAAAGTACATGTCATTGATAAAGCTAAATACTCAAAGGTTGTGTAATACAACAGATTAATCATTGAGAAGAGTGAAATTATGCTGTTTTGAAAACTATGCCAGGTCAGATTTTCTGCCTAATTATATAAGAAGATTTATCTAAAACATACACATTATTTCAAAGACTTATTGGCTGTGAAATAAGTTAACGGTATTTCAAATGGCTTGTCTGCAATGAAAGGTGCTATGTAGGGAATCACAGAAAGTCGAGGGGAAAATCTGTCAATATATACATTGCTATAGGTGAACTAAGCCTTAGGACAGCAACAATGTAGAGGACCTGACCCTTAGAAGCTTACAAGTAAGCTGGAATCTTCAAAAGTTACAATTTTTATAATTAAAATATTTATTAAAATGAATAACCAAGTGTTTTAATTTACATCAGAAGATCAAACCAATATACCCTGAGAACATAGATAAAAGAAAAATAAAGATATGAGCAGAACTTAATACAACAGCAAACATATAAAATTGAGGTGATTTAGTAAGTCCAAAGAATATTCTTTGAAAAGATTTAAAAGACACACTTTGAGTAAGGAAAACAAAAACATAAGTAAAGAATATATAGAAAGAGTCAGGACAATGTTATAGCAAAGAATATATGTAATGCCAGTAAATTTGAATATTTCTGTAAAGGGGACCATTTCCTAGCTCCTAAAGTTTACCAAAACTGAGACAAGAGGAAATCATTTAAGGTCCTCATGCCTGCCCTTGTCATTCTGAGAACGCCCTGGCCTCAGAATGCAGCATCTGTAGTCCATGGTAACCTGCGGAGGTGGGGCGGGGCTGAGGGAGTTTGGAACACTGCCCTCACTGAGGGAGTGGGTGTGGCCATCTCTGCTGTGACTGAACAAAGTGCAGGGGAGCAGGGGTCCCAGGGAAGGGCACTCAGAGCCCAGCAGGCCCAGTGTGGTTTCAAACACATTTAGGCCCAGGCCAAAGGGTGCCTTCTTTGCCTGAACAGCTGCCCAAACTCTCACCTTTCCACTCAGGCCACCCTCTTTCTTGAAGTGCGTGTGGAAGCTGTCCCCTCAGTACACCTCGCTGCACAGCTAACCATAGGACTGGGCATCGTAGCTTCCTGCCAGGTGACCGAAGTTCGCAGGAAGATGGGTCCCTGGGACACACACGGAGAGGCTCCTGCCGGGGCAACAGGCCGCCCACTGCCCCAGCCCCAGTTCAGCGGCCGAAAATCAGCCCTGTCTGAGTCTCCTGCCTCTAGAAGGAGTATTGGACTAACACTTCTAGAAAATGGGGTCCTCACGGGCAACTCATTGGAGGGACAGGAATAAATCTTTGCCGACTTTCTGCTGAAACTTAGGAGCGTTCACACCAAAGCCTCTTACAAGGTCAGCTCTTTAGCTAAACATGAGCTCATTATCGAAATTTACACAATAATGAAGTGATCAGCTACAAGGGGAGACAATCAGCAAAAACAATCAATACCAGAATTAGATTCCCAAGGCCATCCATCAGATGTTGGAATAATCAGGTGCAAGGCAGGATATATACATAACACTGGAACTGAAACAAGAAACAAGGGTGTTTTCAAATTCTGGTACGATCTCTAAAACATTTTTAAAGTACATGTCATTGATAAAGCTAAATACTCAAAGGTTGTGTAATACAACAGATTAATCATTGAGAAGAGTGAAATTATGCTGTTTTGAAAATTATGGCAGGTCAGATTTTCTGCCTAATTATATAAGAAGATTTCTCTAAAACATACACATTATTTCAAAGACTTATTGGCTGTGAAATAAGTTAGGGTATTTCAAATGGCTTGTCTGCAATGAAAGGTGCTATGTAGGGAATCACAGAAAGTCGAGGGGAAAATATGTCAATATATACATTGCTATAGGTTGAACTAAGCCTTAGGACAGCAACAATGTAGAGGACCTGACCCTTAGAAGCTTACAAGTAAGCTGGAATCTTCAAAAGTTCCAATATTTATAAGTAAAAAGATTTATTAAAATGAATAACCAAGTGTTTTAATTGACATCAGAAGATCAAACCAATAAACCCTGAGAACATAGATAAAAGATAAATAAAGATATGAGCAGAACTTAATACAACAGCAAACGTATAAAATTGAGGTGATTTAGTAAGTCCAAAGAATATTCTTTGAAAAGATTGAGAAGACACACTTTGATTAAGGAAAACAAAAACGTAAGTAAAGAATATCCAGAAAGAGACAGGACAAAGTTATAGCAGAGAATATATGAAATGCCAGTAAATTTGAATATTTCTTTAAAGGGGACCATTTCCTAGCTCCTAAAGTTTACCAAAACTGACACAAGAGGAAATCATTTAAGGTCATCAGGTCTTCCCTTGGCATTCTCGGAACGCCCTGGCCTCAGAATTCAGCATCTGTAGTCCATGGTAACCTGCGGAGAGGGGGCGGGGCTGAGTGTGGTTGGAACACTGCCCTCACTGAGGGAGTGGGTGTGGCCATCTCTGCTGTGACTGAACAATGGCAGGGGAGCATGGGTCCCAGGGAAGGGCCCTCAGAGCCCAGCAGGCCCAGTGTGGTGTCACAAGCATTTAGGCCCAGACCAAAGGGCACCTTCTTTGTCTGAAGAGCTGCCCAAACTCTCACCTTTCCACTCAGGCCGCCCTCTTACTTGAAGTGTGTTTGGAAGCTGTCCGCGCAGTACACTTCGCTACACAGCTAACCATAGGTCTGGGCATCGTAGCTTCCTGGCAGGTGACCGAAGTTCGCAGGCATATGAGTCCCTGGGACACACGTGGAGAGGCTCCTGCCCGGGCCACAGGCCGCCCACTGCCCCAGCCCCAGATCAGGGGCCGCAAAGCAGCCCTGTCTGAGTCCCCTGCCTCTGGAGGGAGTATTGTACCAACACTTCTAGAAATAGGTGTCGTCGCGGGCAACTCATTGGAGGGACACAAATAAATCTTTGCCGACTTTCTGCTGAAACTTAGGAGCGTTCACACCTAAGCCTCTTACAAGGTCAGCTGTTTAGCTAAACATGAGCTCATGATCTAAATTTACACAATAATGAAGAGATCAGCTACAAGGGGAGACAATCCGCAAAAACAATCAATACCAGAATTAGATTCCCAAGGCCATCCATCAGATGTTGGAATAATCAGGTGCAAGGCAGGATATATACATAACACTGGAACTGAAACAAGAAACAAGGGTGTTTTCAAATTCTGGTACGATCTCTAAAACATTTTTAAAGTACATGTCATTGATAAAGCTAAATACTCAAAGGTTGTGTAATCCAACAGATTAATCATTGAGAAGAGTGAAATTATGCTGTTTTGAAAATTATGGCAGGTCAGATTTTCTGCCTAATTATATAAGAAGATTTATCTAAAACATACACATTATTTCAAAGACTTATTGGCTGTGAAATAAGTTAAGGGTATTTCAAATGGCTTGTCTGCAATGAAAGGTGCTATGTAGGGAATCACAGAAAGTCGAGGGGAAAATATGTCAATATATACATTGCTATAGGTTGAACTAAGCCTTAGGACAGCAACAATGTAGAGGACCATACCCTTAGAAGCTTACAAGTAAGCTGGAATCTTCAAAAGTTCCAATATTTATAAGTAAAAAGATTTATTAAAATGAATAACCAAGTGTTTTAATTGACATAAGAAGATCAAACCAATAAACCCTGAGAACATAGATAAAAGATAAATAAAGGTATGAGCAGAACTTAATACAACAGCAAACGTATAAAATTGAGGTGATTTAGTAAGTCCAAAGAATAATCTTTGAAAAGATTGAGAAGACACACTTTGATTAAGGAAAACAAAAACGTAAGTAAAGAATATCCAGAAAGAGACAGGACAAAGTTATAGCAGAGAATATATGAAATGCCAGTAAATTTGAATATTTCTGTAAAGGGGACCATTTCCTAGCTCCTAAAGTTTACCAAAACTGACACAAGAGGAAATCATTTAAGGTCATCAGGTCTTCCCTTGGCATTCTCGGAATGCCCTGGCCTCAGAATTCAGCATCTGTAGTCCATGGTAACCTGCGGAGAAGGGGCGGGGCTGAGTGTGGTTGGAACACTGCCCTCACTGAGGGAGTGGGTGTGGCCATCTCTGCTGTGACTGAACAATGGCAGGGGAGCATGGGTCCCAGGGAAGGGCCCTCAGAGCCCAGCAGGCCCAGTGTGGTGTCACAAGCATTTAGGCCCAGACCAAAGGGCGCCTTCTTTGTCTGAAGAGCTGCCCAAACTCTCACCTTTCCACTCAGGCCGCCCTCTTACTTGAAGTGTGTTTGGAAGCTGTCCGCGCAGTACACTTCGCTACACAGCTAACCATAGGTCTGGGCATCGTAGCTTCCTGGCAGGTGACCGAAGTTCGCAGGCATATGAGTCCCTGGGACACACGTGGAGAGGCTCCTGCCCGGGCCACAGGCCGCCCACTGCCCCAGCCCCAGATTGAGGCCACAGAGCAGCCCTGTCTGAGTCCCCCCCCTCTAGAGGGAGTATTGGACCAACATTTCTAGAAAACGGAGTCCTCGCGGGCAACTCATTGGAGGGACACAAATAAATCTTTGCCGACTTTCTGCTGAAACTTAGGAGCATTCACACCTAAGCCTCTTACAAGGTCATCTGTTTAGCTAAACATGAGCTCATGATCTAAATTTACACAATAATGAAGAGATCAGCTAAAAGGGGAGACAATCCGCAAAAACAATCAATACCAGAATTAGATTTCCAAGGCCATCCATCAGATGTTGGAATAATCAGGTGCAAGGCAGGATATATACATAAAACTGGAACTGAAATAAGAAACCAGGATGTTTTCAAAGTCTGGTAGGATCTCTAAAACATTTTTAAAGTACATGTCATTGATAAAGCTAAATACTCAAAGTTTGTGTAATACAACAGATTAATCATTGAGAAGAGTGAAATTATGCTGTTTTGAAAACTATGGCAGGTCAGATTTTCTGCCTAATTATATAAGAAGATTTATCTAAAACATACACATTATTTCAAAGAGTTATTGGCTGTGAAATCACTTAAGGGTATTTCAAATGGCTTGTCTGCAATGAAAGGTGCTATGTAGGGAATCACAGAAAGTCGAGGGGAAAATATGTCAATATATACATTGCTATAGGTTGAACTAAGCCTTAGGACAGCAACAATGTACAGGACCATACCCTTAGAAGCTTACAAGTAAGCTGGAATCTTCAAAAGTTCCAATATTTATAAGTAAAAAGATTTATTAAAATGAATAACCAAGTGTTTTAATTGACATAAGAAGATCAAACCAATAAACCCTGAGAACATAGATAAAAGATAAATAAAGATATGAGCAGAACTTAATACAACAGCAAACGTATAAAATTGAGGTCATTTAGTAAGTCCAAAGAATATTCTTTGAAAAGATTGAGAAGACACACTTTGATTAAGGAAAACAAAAACGTAAGTAAAGAATATCCAGAAAGAGACAGGACAAAGTTATAGCAGAGAATATATGAAATGCCAGTAAATTTGAATATTTCTGTAAAGGGGACCATTTCCTAGCTCCTAAAGTTTACCAAAACTGACACAAGAGGAAATCATTTAAGGTCATCAGGTCTTCCCTTGGCATTCTCGGAACGCCCTGGCCTCAGAATTCAGCATCTGTAGTCCATGGTAACCTGCGGAGAAGGGGCGGGGCTGAGTGTGGTTGGAACACTGCCCTCACTGAGGGAGTGGGTGTGGCCATCTCTGCTGTGACTGAACAATGGCAGGGGAGCATGGGTCCCAGGGAAGGGCCCTCAGAGCCCAGCAGGCCCAGTGTGGTGTCACTAGCATTTAGGCCCAGACCAAAGGGCGCCTTCTTTGTCTGAAGAGCTGCCCAAACTCTCACCTTTCCACTCAGGCCGCCCTCTTACTTGAAGTGTGTTTGGAAGCTGTCCGCGCAGTACACTTCGCTACACAGCTAACCATAGGTCTGGGCATCGTAGCTTCCTGGCAGGTGACCGAAGTTCGCAGGCATATGAGTCCCTGGGACACACGTGGAGAGGCTCCTGCCCGGGCCACAGGCCGCCCACTGCCCCAGCCCCAGATCAGGGGCCGCAAAGCAGCCCTGTCTGAGTCCCCTGCCTCTGGAGGGAGTATTGTACCAACACTTCTAGAAATAGGTGTCGTCGCGGGCAACTCATTGGAGGGACACAAATAAATCTTTGCCGACTTTCTGCTGAAACTTAGGAGCGTTCACACCTAAGCCTCTTACAAGGTCAGCTGTTTAGCTAAACATGAGCTCATGATCTAAATTTACACAATAATGAAGAGATCAGCTACAAGGGGAGACAATCAGCAAAAACAATCAATACCAGAATTAGATTCCCAAGGCCATCCATCAGATGTTGGAATAATCAGGTGCAAGGCAGGATATATACATAAAACTGGAACTGAAACAAGAAACAAGGATGTTTTCAAAGTCTGGTACGATCTCTAAAACATTTTTAAAGTACATGTCATTGATAAAGCTAAATACTCAAAGGTTGTGTAATACAACAGATTAATCATTGAGAAGAGTGAAATTATGCTGTTTTGAAAACTATGCCAGGTCAGATTTTCTGCCTAATTATATAAGAAGATTTATCTAAAACATACACATTATTTCAAAGACTTATTGGCTGTGAAATAAGTTAACGGTATTTCAAATGGCTTGTCTGCAATGAAAGGTGCTATGTAGGGAATCACAGAAAGTCGAGGGGAAAATCTGTCAATATATACATTGCTATAGGTGAACTAAGCCTTAGGACAGCAACAATGTAGAGGACCTGACCCTTAGAAGCTTACAAGTAAGCTGGAATCTTCAAAAGTTACAATTTTTATAAGTAAAAATATTTATTAAAATGAATAACCAAGTGTTTTAATTGACATCAGAAGATCAAACCAATATACCCTGAGAACATAGATAAAAGAAAAATAAAGATATGAGCAGAACTTAATACAACAGCAAACATATAAAATTGAGGTGATTTAGTAAGTCCAAAGAATATTCTTTGAAAAGATTTAAAAGACACACTTTGAGTAAGGAAAACAAAAACATAAGTAAAGAATATATAGAAAGAGTCAGGACAATGTTATAGCAAAGAATATATGTAATGCCAGTAAATTTGAATATTTCTGTAAAGGGGACCATTTCCTAGCTCCTAAAGTTTACCAAAACTGAGACAAGAGGAAATCATTTAAGGTCCTCATGCCTGCCCTTGTCATTCTGAGAACGCCCTGGCCTCAGAATGCAGCATCTGTAGTCCATGGTAACCTGCGGAGGTGGGGCGGGGCTGAGGGAGTTTGGAACACTGCCCTCACTGAGGGAGTGGGTGTGGCCATCTCTGCTGTGACTGAACAAAGTGCAGGGGAGCAGGGGTCCCAGGGAAGGGCACTCAGAGCCCAGCAGGCCCAGTGTGGTTTCAAACACATTTAGGCCCAGGCCAAAGGGTGCCTTCTTTGCCTGAACAGCTGCCCAAACTCTCACCTTTCCACTCAGGCCACCCTCTTTCTTGAAGTGCGTGTGGAAGCTGTCCCCTCAGTACACCTCGCTGCACAGCTAACCATAGGACTGGGCATCGTAGCTTCCTGCCAGGTGACCGAAGTTCGCAGGAAGATGGGTCCCTGGGACACACACGGAGAGGCTCCTGCGGGGGCAACAGGCCGCCCACTGCCCCAGCCCCAGTTCAGCGGCCGAAAATCAGCCCTGTCTGAGTCTCCTGCCTCTAGAAGGAGTATTGGACTAACACTTCTAGAAAATGGGGTCCTCACGGGCAACTCATTGGAGGGACAGGAATAAATCTTTGCCGACTTTCTGCTGAAACTTAGGAGCGTTCACACCAAAGCCTCTTACAAGGTCAGCTCTTTAGCTAAACATGAGCTCATTATCGAAATTTACACAATAATGAAGTGATCAGCTACAAGGGGAGACAATCAGCAAAAACAATCAATACCAGAATTAGATTCCCAAGGCCATCCATCAGATGTTGGAATAATCAGGTGCAAGGCAGGATATATACATAACACTGGAACTGAAACAAGAAACAAGGGTGTTTTCAAATTCTGGTACGATCTCTAAAACATTTTTAAAGTACATGTCATTGATAAAGCTAAATACTCAAAGGTTGTGTAATACAACAGATTAATCATTGAGAAGAGTGAAATTATGCTGTTTTGAAAATTATGGCAGGTCAGATTTTCTGCCTAATTATATAAGAAGATTTCTCTAAAACATACACATTATTTCAAAGACTTATTGGCTGTGAAATAAGTTAGGGTATTTCAAATGGCTTGTCTGCAATGAAAGGTGCTATGTAGGGAATCACAGAAAGTCGAGGGGAAAATATGTCAATATATACATTGCTATAGGTTGAACTAAGCCTTAGGACAGCAACAATGTAGAGGACCTGACCCTTAGAAGCTTACAAGTAAGCTGGAATCTTCAAAAGTTCCAATATTTATAAGTAAAAAGATTTATTAAAATGAATAACCAAGTGTTTTAATTGACATCAGAAGATCAAACCAATAAACCCTGAGAACATAGATAAAAGATAAATAAAGATATGAGCAGAACTTAATACAACAGCAAATGGATAAAATTGAGGTGATTTAGTAAGTCCAAAGAATATTCTTTGAAAAGATTGAGAAGACACACTTTGATTAAGGAAAACAAAAACGTAAGTAAAGAATATCCAGAAAGAGACAGGACAAAGTTATAGCAGAGAATATATGAAATGCCAGTAAATTTGAATATTTCTGTAAAGGGGACCATTTCCTAGCTCCTAAAGTTTACCAAAACTGACACAAGAGGAAATCATTTAAGGTCATCAGGTCTTCCCTTGGCATTCTCGGAACGCCCTGGCCTCAGAATTCAGCATCTGTAGTCCATGGTAACCTGCGGAGAGGGGGCGGGGCTGAGTGTGGTTGGAACACTGCCCTCACTGAGGGAGTGGGTGTGGCCATCTCTGCTGTGACTGAACAATGGCAGGGGAGCATGGGTCCCAGGGAAGGGCCCTCAGAGCCCAGCAGGCCCAGTGTGGTGTCACAAGCATTTAGGCCCAGACCAAAGGGCGCCTTCTTTGTCTGAAGAGCTGCCCAAACTCTCACCTTTCCACTCAGGCCGCCCTCTTACTTGAAGTGTGTTTGGAAGCTGTCCGCGCAGTACACTTCGCTACACAGCTAACCATAGGTCTGGGCATCGTAGCTTCCTGGCAGGTGACCGAAGTTCGCAGGCATATGAGTCCCTGGGACACACGTGGAGAGGCTCCTGCCCGGGCCACAGGCCGCCCACTGCCCCAGCCCCAGATCAGGGGCCGCAAAGCAGCCCTGTCTGAGTCCCCTGCCTCTGGAGGGAGTATTGTACCAACACTTCTAGAAATAGGTGTCGTCGCGGGCAACTCATTGGAGGGACACAAATAAATCTTTGCCGACTTTCTGCTGAAACTTAGGAGCGTTCACACCTAAGCCTCTTACAAGGTCAGCTGTTTAGCTAAACATGAGCTCATGATCTAAATTTACACAATAATGAAGAGATCAGCTACAAGGGGAGACAATCAGCAAAAACAATCAATACCAGAATTAGATTCCCAAGGCCATCCATCAGATGGTGGAATAATCAGGTGCAAGGCAGGATATATACATAACACTGGAACTGAAACAAGAAACAAGGATGTTTTGAAAGTCTGGTACGATCTCTAAAACATTTTTAAAGTACATGTCATTGATAAAGCTAAATACTAAAAGGTTGTGTAATCCAACAGATTAATCATTGAGAAGAGTGAAATTATGCTGTTTTGAAAACTATGCCAGGTCAGATTTTCTGCCTAATTATATAAGAAGATTTATCTAAAACATACACATTATTTCAAAGACTTATTGGCTGTGAAATAAGTTAACGGTATTTCAAATGGCTTGTCTGCAATGAAAGGTGCTATGTAGGGAATCACAGAAAGTCGAGGGGAAAATGTGTCAATATATACATTGCTATAGGTGAACTAAGCCTTAGGACAGCAACAATGTAGAGGACCTGACCCTTAGAAGCTTACAAGTAAGCTGGAATCTTCAAAAGTTACAATTTTTATAAGTAAAAATATTTATTAAAATGAATAACCAAGTGTTTTAATTGACATCAGAAGATCAAACCAATATACCCTGAGAACATAGATAAAAGAAAAATAAAGATATGAGCAGAACTTAATACAACAGCAAACGTATAAAATTGAGGTGATTTAGTAAGTCCAAAGAATATTCTTTGAAAAGATTGAAAAGACACACTTTGAGTAAGGAAAACAAAAACATAAGTAAAGAATATATAGAAAGAGTCAGGACAATGTTATAGCAAAGAATATATGAAATGCCAGTAAATTTGAATATTTCTGTAAAGGGGACCATTTCCTAGCTCCTAAAGTTTACCAAAACTGAGACAAGAGGAAATCATTTAAGGTCCTCATGCCTGCCCTTGTCATTCTGAGAACAACCTGGCCTCAGAATGCAGCATCTGTAGTCCATGGTAACCTGCGGAGGTGGGGTGGGGCTGAGGGAGTTTGGAACACTCCCCTCACTGAGGGAGTGGGTGTGGCCATCTCTGCTGTGACTGAACAAAGTGCAGGGGAGCAGGGGTCCCAGGGAAGGGCACTCAGAGCCCAGCAGGCCCAGTGTGGTTTCAAACACTTTTAGGCCCAGGCCAAAGGGTGCCTTCTTTGCCTGAACAGCTGCCCAAACTCTCACCTTTCCACTCAGGCCACCCTCTTTCTTGAAGTGCGTGTGGAAGCTGTCCCCTCAGTACACCTCGCTGCACAGCTAACCATAGGACTGGGCATCGTAGCTTCCTGCCAGGTGACCGAAGTTCGCAGGAAGATGGGTCCCTGGGACACACACGGAGAGGCTCCTGCCGGGGCCACAGGCCGCCCACTGCCCCAGCCCCAGTTCAGCGGCCGAAAATCAGCCCTGTCTGAGTCTCCTGCCTCTAGAAGGAGTATTGGACCAACACTTCTAGAAAATGGGGTCCTCACGGGCAACTCATTGGAGGGACAGAAATAAATCTTTGCCGACTTTCTGCTGAAACTTAGGAGCGTTCACACCAAAGCCTCTTACAAGGTCAGCTCTTTAGCTAAACATGAGCTCATTATCGAAATTTACACAATGATGAAGTGATCAGCTACAAGGGGAGACAATCAGCAAAAACAATCAATACCAGAATTAGATTCCCAAGGCCATCCATCAGATGTTGGAATAATCAGGTGCAAGGCAGGATATATACATAACACTGGAACTGAAACAAGAAACATGGGTGTTTTCAAATTCTGGTACGATCTCTAAAACATTTTTAAAGTACATGTCATTGATAAAGCTAAATACTCAAAGGTTGTGTAATACAACAGATTAATCATTGAGAAGAGTGAAATTATGCTGTTTTGAAAATTATGGCAGGTGAGATTTTCTTCCTAATTATATAAGAAGATTTCTCTAAAACATACACACTATTTCAAAGACTTATTGGCTGTGAAATAAGTTAGGGTATTTCAAATGGCTTGTCTGCAATGAAAGGTGCTATGTAGGGAATCACAGAAAGTCGAGGGGAAAATATGTCAATATATACATTGCTATAGGTTGAACTAAGCCTTAGGACAGCAACAATGTAGAGGACCTGACCCTTAGAAGCTTACAAGTAAGCTGGAATCTTCAAAAGTTCCAATATTTATAAGTAAAAAGATTTATTAAAATGAATAACCAAGTGTTTTAATTGACATCAGAAGATCAAACCAATAAACCCTGAGAACATAGATAAAAGATAAATAAAGATATGAGCAGAACTTAATACAACAGCAAACGTATAAAATTGAGGTGATTTAGTAAGTCCAAAGAATATTCTTTGAAAAGATTGAGAAGACACACTTTGATTAAGGAAAACAAAAACGTAAGTAAAGAATATCCAGAAAGAGACAGGACAAAGTTATAGCAGAGAATATATGAAATGCCAGTAAATTTGAATATTTCTTTAAAGGGGACCATTTCCTAGCTCCTAAAGTTTACCAAAACTGACACAAGAGGAAATCATTTAAGGTCATCAGGTCTTCCCTTGGCATTCTCGGAACGCCCTGGCCTCAGAATTCAGCATCTGTAGTCCATGGTAACCTGCGGAGAGGGGGCGGGGCTGAGTGTGGTTGGAACACTGCCCTCACTGAGGGAGTGGGTGTGGCCATCTCTGCTGTGACTGAACAATGGCAGGGGAGCATGGGTCCCAGGGAAGGGCCCTCAGAGCCCAGCAGGCCCAGTGTGGTGTCACAAGCATTTAGGCCCAGACCAAAGGGCACCTTCTTTGTCTGAAGAGCTGCCCAAACTCTCACCTTTCCACTCAGGCCGCCCTCTTACTTGAAGTGTGTTTGGAAGCTGTCCGTGCAGTACACTTCGCTACACAGCTAACCATAGGTCTGGGCATCGTAGCTTCCTGGCAGGTGACCGAAGTTCGCAGGCATATGAGTCCCTGGGACACACGTGGAGAGGCTCCTGCCCGGGCCACAGGCCGCCCACTGCCCCAGCCCCAGATCAGGGGCCGCAAAGCAGCCCTGTCTGAGTCCCCTGCCTCTGGAGGGAGTATTGTACCAACACTTCTAGAAATAGGTGTCGTCGCGGGCAACTCATTGGAGGGACACAAATAAATCTTTGCCGACTTTCTGCTGAAACTTAGGAGCGTTCACACCTAAGCCTCTTACAAGGTCAGCTGTTTAGCTAAACATGAGCTCATGATCTAAATTTACACAATAATGAAGAGATCAGCTACAAGGGGAGACAATCAGCAAAAACAATCAATACCAGAATTAGATTCCCAAGGCCATCCATCAGATGGTGGAATAATCAGGTGCAAGGCAGGATATATACATAACACTGGAACTGAAACAAGAAACAAGGATGTTTTGAAAGTCTGGTACGATCTCTAAAACATTTTTAAAGTACATGTCATTGATAAAGCTAAATACTCAAAGGTTGTGTAATCCAACAGATTAATCATTGAGAAGAGTGAAATTATGCTGTTTTGAAAACTATGCCAGGTCAGATTTTCTGCCTAATTATATAAGAAGATTTATCTAAAACATACACATTATTTCAAAGACTTATTGGCTGTGAAATAAGTTAACGGTATTTCAAATGGCTTGTCTGCAATGAAAGGTGCTATGTAGGGAATCACAGAAAGTCGAGGGGAAAATGTGTCAATATATACATTGCTATAGGTGAACTAAGCCTTAGGACAGCAACAATGTAGAGGACCTGACCCTTAGAAGCTTACAAGTAAGCTGGAATCTTCAAAAGTTACAATTTTTATAAGTAAAAATATTTATTAAAATGAATAACCAAGTGTTTTAATTGACATCAGAAGATCAAACCAATATACCCTGAGAACATAGATAAAAGAAAAATAAAGATATGAGCAGAACTTAATACAACAGCAAACGTATAAAATTGAGGTGATTTAGTAAGTCCAAAGAATATTCTTTGAAAAGATTTAAAAGACACACTTTGAGTAAGGAAAACAAAAACATAAGTAAAGAATATATAGAAAGAGTCAGGACAATGTTATAGCAAAGAATATATGAAATGCCAGTAAATTTGAATATTTCTGTAAAGGGGACCATTTCCTAGCTCCTAAAGTTTACCAAAACTGAGACAAGAGGAAATCATTTAAGGTCCTCATGCCTGCCCTTGTCATTCTGAGAACAACCTGGCCTCAGAATGCAGCATCTGTAGTCCATGGTAACCTGCGGAGGTGGGGCGGGGCTGACGGAGTTTGGAACACTGCCCTCACTGAGGGAGTGGGTGTGGCCATCTCTGCTGTGACTGAACAAAGTGCAGGGGAGCAGGGGTCCCAGGGAAGGGCACTCAGAGCCCAGCAGGCCCAGTGTGGTTTCAAACACATTTAGGCCCAGGCCAAAGGGTGCCTTCTTTGCCTGAACAGCTGCCCAAACTCTCACCTTTCCACTCAGGCCACCCTCTTTCTTGAAGTGCGTGTGGAAGCTGTCCCCTCAGTACACCTCGCTGCACAGCTAACCATAGGACTGGGCATCGTAGCTTCCTGCCAGGTGACCGAAGTTCGCAGGAAGATGGGTCCCTGGGACACACACGGAGAGGCTCCTGCCGGGGCCACAGGCCGCCCACTGCCCCAGCCCCAGTTCAGCGGCCGAAAATCAGCCCTGTCTGAGTCTCCTGCCTCTAGAAGGAGTATTGGACCAACACTTCTAGAAAATGGGGTCCTCACGGGCAACTCATTGGAGGGACAGAAATAAATCTTTGCCGACTTTCTGCTGAAACTTAGGAGCGTTCACACCAAAGCCTCTTACAAGGTCAGCTCTTTAGCTAAACATGAGCTCATTATCGAAATTTACACAATGATGAAGTGATCAGCTACAAGGGGAGACAATCAGCAAAAACAATCAATACCAGAATTAGATTCCCAAGGCCATCCATCAGATGTTGGAATAATCAGGTGCAAGGCAGGATATATACATAACACTGGAACTGAAACAAGAAACATGGGTGTTTTCAAATTCTGGTACGATCTCTAAAACATTTTTAAAGTACATGTCATTGATAAAGCTAAATACTCAAAGGTTGTGTAATACAACAGATTAATCATTGAGAAGAGTGAAATTATGCTGTTTTGAAAATTATGGCAGGTGAGATTTTCTTCCTAATTATATAAGAAGATTTCTCTAAAACATACACACTATTTCAAAGACTTATTGGCTGTGAAATAAGTTAGGGTATTTCAAATGGCTTGTCTGCAATGAAAGGTGCTATGTAGGGAATCACAGAAAGTCGAGGGGAAAATATGTCAATATATACATTGCTATAGGTTGAACTAAGCCTTAGGACAGCAACAATGTAGAGGACCTGACCCTTAGAAGCTTACAAGTAAGCTGGAATCTTCAAAAGTTACAATATTTATAAGTAAAAAGATTTATTAAAATGAATAACCAAGTGTTTTAATTGACATCAGAAGATCAAACCAATAAACCCTGAGAACATAGATAAAAGATAAATAAAGATATGAGCAGAACTTAATACAACAGCAAACGTATAAAATTGAGGTGATTTAGTAAGTCCAAAGAATATTCTTTGAAAAGATTGAGAAGACACACTTTGATTAAGGAAAACAAAAACGTAAGTAAAGAATATGCAGAAAGAGACAGGACAAAGTTATAGCAGAGAATATATGAAATGCCAGTAAATTTGAATATTTCTTTAAAGGGGACCATTTCCTAGCTCCTAAAGTTTACCAAAACTGACACAAGAGGAAATCATTTAAGGTCATCTGGTCTTCCCTTGGCATTCTCGGAACGCCCTGGCCTCAGAATTCAGCATCTGTAGTCCATGGTAACCTGCGGAGAGGGGGCGGGGCTGAGTGTGGTTGGAACACTGCCCTCACTGAGGGAGTGGGTGTGGCCATCTCTGCTGTGACTGAACAATGGCAGGGGAGCATGGGTCCCAGGGAAGGGCCCTCAGAGCCCAGCAGGCCCAGTGTGGTGTCACAAGCATTTAGGCCCAGACCAAAGGGCGCCTTCTTTGTCTGAAGAGCTGCCCAAACTCTCACCTTTCCACTCAGGCCGCCCTCTTACTTGAAGTGTGTTTGGAAGCTGTCCGTGCAGTACACTTCGCTACACAGCTAACCATAGGTCTGGGCATCGTAGCTTCCTGGCAGGTGACCGAAGTTCGCAGGCATATGAGTCCCTGGGACACACGTGGAGAGGCTCCTGCCCGGGCCACAGGCCGCCCACTGCCCCAGCCCCAGATCAGGGGCCGCAAAGCAGCCCTGTCTGAGTCCCCTGCCTCTGGAGGGAGTATTGTACCAACACTTCTAGAAATAGGTGTCGTCGCGGGCAACTCATTGGAGGGACACAAATAAATCTTTGCCGACTTTCTGCTGAAACTTAGGAGCGTTCACACCTAAGCCTCTTACAAGGTCAGCTGTTTAGCTAAACATGAGCTCATGATCTAAATTTACACAATAATGAAGAGATCAGCTACAAGGGGAGACAATCAGCAAAAACAATCAATACCAGAATTAGATTCCCAAGGCCATCCATCAGATGGTGGAATAATCAGGTGCAAGGCAGGATATATACATAACACTGGAACTGAAACAAGAAACAAGGATGTTTTGAAAGTCTGGTACGATCTCTAAAACATTTTTAAAGTACATGTCATTGATAAAGCTAAATACTCAAAGGTTGTGTAATCCAACAGATTAATCATTGAGAAGAGTGAAATTATGCTGTTTTGAAAACTATGCCAGGTCAGATTTTCTGCCTAATTATATAAGAAGATTTATCTAAAACATACACATTATTTCAAAGACTTATTGGCTGTGAAATAAGTTAACGGTATTTCAAATGGCTTGTCTGCAATGAAAGGTGCTATGTAGGGAATCACAGAAAGTCGAGGGGAAAATGTGTCAATATATACATTGCTATAGGTGAACTAAGCCTTAGGACAGCAACAATGTAGAGGACCTGACCCTTAGAAGCTTACAAGTAAGCTGGAATCTTCAAAAGTTACAATTTTTATAAGTAAAAATATTTATTAAAATGAATAACCAAGTGTTTTAATTGACATCAGAAGATCAAACCAATATACCCTGAGAACATAGATAAAAGAAAAATAAAGATATGAGCAGAACTTAATACAACAGCAAACGTATAAAATTGAGGTGATTTAGTAAGTCCAAAGAATATTCTTTGAAAAGATTGAAAAGACACAGTTTGAGTAAGGAAAACAAAAACATAAGTAAAGAATATATAGAAAGAGTCAGGACAATGTTATAGCAAAGAATATATGAAATGCCAGTAAATTTGAATATTTCTGTAAAGGGGACCATTTCCTAGCTCCTAAAGTTTACCAAAACTGAGACAAGAGGAAATCATTTAAGGTCCTCATGCCTGCCCTTGTCATTCTGAGAACGCCCTGGCCTCAGAATGCAGCATCTGTAGTCCATGGTAACCTGCGGAGGTGGGGCGGGGCTGAGGGAGTTTGGAACACTGCCCTCACTGAGGGAGTGGGTGTGGCCATCTCTGCTGTGACTGAACAAAGTGCAGGGGAGCAGGGGTCCCAGGGAAGGGCACTCAGAGCCCAGCAGGCCCAGTGTGGTTTCAAACACATTTAGGCCCAGGCCAAAGGGTGCCTTCTTTGCCTGAACAGCTGCCCAAACTCTCACCTTTCCACTCAGGCCACCCTCTTTCTTGAAGTGCGTGTGGAAGCTGTCCCCTCAGTACACCTCGCTGCACAGCTAACCATAGGACTGGGCATCGTAGCTTCCTGCCAGGTGACCGAAGTTCGCAGGAAGATGGGTCCCTGGGACACACACGGAGAGGCTCCTGCCGGGGAACAGGCCGCCCACTGCCCCAGCCCCAGTTCAGCGGCCGAAAATCAGCCCTGTCTGAGTCTCCTGCCTCTAGAAGGAGTATTGGACCAACACTTCTAGAAAATGGGGTCCTCACGGGCAACTCATTGGAGGGACAGAAATAAATCTTTGCCGACTTTCTGCTGAAACTTAGGAGCGTTCACACCAAAGCCTCTTACAAGGTCAGCTCTTTAGCTAAACATGAGCTCATTATCGAAATTTACACAATGATGAAGTGATCAGCTACAAGGGGAGACAATCAGCAAAAACAATCAATACCAGAATTAGATTCCCAAGGCCATCCATCAGATGTTGGAATAATCAGGTGCAAGGCAGGATATATACATAACACTGGAACTGAAACAAGAAACATGGGTGTTTTCAAATTCTGGTACGATCTCTAAAACATTTTTAAAGTACATGTCATTGATAAAGCTAAATACTCAAAGGTTGTGTAATACAACAGATTAATCATTGAGAAGAGTGAAATTATGCTGTTTTGAAAATTATGGCAGGTGAGATTTTCTTCCTAATTATATAAGAAGATTTCTCTAAAACATACACACTATTTCAAAGACTTATTGGCTGTGAAATAAGTTAGGGTATTTCAAATGGCTTGTCTGCAATGAAAGGTGCTATGTAGGGAATCACAGAAAGTCGAGGGGAAAATATGTCAATATATACATTGCTATAGGTTGAACTAAGCCTTAGGACAGCAACAATGTAGAGGACCTGACCCTTAGAAGCTTACAAGTAAGCTGGAATCTTCAAAAGTTCCAATATTTATAAGTAAAAAGATTTATTAAAATGAATAACCAAGTGTTTTAATTGACATCAGAAGATCAAACCAATAAACCCTGAGAACATAGATAAAAGATAAATAAAGATATGAGCAGAACTTAATACAACAGCAAACGTATAAAATTGAGGTGATTTAGTAAGTCCAAAGAATATTCTTTGAAAAGATTGAGAAGACACACTTTGATTAAGGAAAACAAAAACGTAAGTAAAGAATATCCAGAAAGAGACAGGACAAAGTTATAGCAGAGAATATATGAAATGCCAGTAAATTTGAATATTTCTTTAAAGGGGACCATTTCCTAGCTCCTAAAGTTTACCAAAACTGACACAAGAGGAAATCATTTAAGGTCATCAGGTCTTCCCTTGGCATTCTCGGAATGCCCTGGCCTCAGAATTCAGCATCTGTAGTCCATGGTAACCTGCGGAGAGGGGGCGGGGCTGAGTGTGGTTGGAACACTGCCCTCACTGAGGGAGTGGGTGTGGCCATCTCTGCTGTGACTGAACAATGGCAGGGGAGCATGAGTCCCAGGGAAGGGCCCTCAGAGCCCAGCAGGCCCAGTGTGGTGTCACAAGCATTTAGGCCCAGACCAAAGGGCGCCTTCTTTGTCTGAAGAGCTGCCCAAACTCTCACCTTTCCACTCAGGCCGCCCTCTTACTTGAAGTGTGTTTGGAAGCTGTCCGCGCAGTACACTTCGCTACACAGCTAACCATAGGTCTGGGCATCGTAGCTTCCTGGCAGGTGACCGAAGTTCGCAGGCATATGAGTCCCTGGGACACACGCGGAGAGGCTCCTGCCCGGGCCACAGGCCACCCACTGCCCCAGCCCCAGATCAGGGGCCGCAAAGCAGCCCTGTCTGAGTCCCCTGCCTCTGGAGGGAGTATTGTACCAACACTTCTAGAAATAGGTGTCGTCGCGGGCAACTCATTGGAGGGACACAAATAAATCTTTGCCGACTTTCTGCTGAAACTTAGGAGCGTTCACACCTAAGCCTCTTACAAGGTCAGCTGTTTAGCTAAACATGAGCTCATGATCTAAATTTACACAATAATGAAGAGATCAGCTACAAGGGGAGACAATCAGCAAAAACAATCAATACCAGAATTAGATTCCCAAGGCCATCCATCAGATGTTGGAATAATCAGGTGCAAGGCAGGATATATACATAAAACTGGAACTGAAACAAGAAACAAGGATGTTTTCAAAGTCTGGTACGATCTCTAAAACATTTTTAAAGTACATGTCATTGATAAACCTAACTACTCAAAGGTTTTGTAATGCAACAGATTAATCATTGAGAAGAGTGAAATTATGCTGTTTCGAAAACTATGGCAGGTCAGATTTTCTGCCTAATTATATAAGAAGATTTCTCTAAAACATACACATTATTTCAAAGACTTATTGGCTGTGAAATAAGTTAACGGTATTTCAAATGGCTTGTCTGCAATGAAAGGTGCTATGTAGGGAATCACAGAAAGTCGAGGGGAAAATGTGTCAATATATACATTGCTATAGGTTGAACTAAGCCTTAGGACAGCAACAATGTAGAGCACCTGACACTTAGAAACTTGCAAGTAAGCTGGAATCTTCAAAAGTTACAATTTTTATAAGTAAAAATATTTATTAAAATGAATAACCAAGTGTTTTAATTGACATCAGAAGATCAAACCAATATACCCTGAGAACATAGATAAAAGAAAAATAAAGATATGAGCAGAACTTAATACAACAGCAAACGTATAAAATTGAGGTGATTTAGTAAGTCCAAAGAATATTCTTTGAAAAGATTTAAAAGACACACTTTGAGTAAGGAAAACAAAAGCATAAGTAAAGAATATATAGAAAGAGTCAGGACAATGTTATAGCAAAGAATATATGAAATGCCAGTAAATTTGAATATTTCTGTAAAGGGGACCATTTCCTAGCTCCTAAAGTTTACCAAAACTGAGACAAGAGGAAATCATTTAAGGTCCTCATGCCTGCCCTTGTCATTCTGAGAACGCCCTGGCCTCAGAATGCAGCATCTGTAGTCCATGGTAACCTGCGGAGAGGGGGCGGGGCTGAGTGTGGTTGGAACACTGCCCTCACTGAGGGAGTGGGTGTGGCCATCTCTGCTGTGACTGAACAATGGCAGGGGAGCATGGGTCCCAGGGAAGGGCCCTCAGAGCCCAGCAGGCCCAGTGTGGTGTCACAAGCATTTAGTCCCAGACCAAAGGGCGCCTTCTTTGTCTGAAGAGCTGCCCAAACTCTCACCTTTCCACTCAGGCCGCCCTCTTACTTGAAGTGTGTTTGGAAGCTGTCCGTGCAGTACACTTCGCTACACAGCTAACCATAGGTCTGGGCATCGTAGCTTCCTGGCAGGTGACCGAAGTTCGCAGGCATATGAGTCCCTGGGACACACGTGGAGAGGCTCCTGCCCGGGCCACAGGCCGCCCACTGCCCCAGCCCCAGATCAGGGGCCGCAAAGCAGCCCTGTCTGAGTCCCCTGCCTCTGGAGGGAGTATTGTACCAACACTTCTAGAAATAGGTGTCGTCGCGGGCAACTCATTGGAGGGACACAAATAAATCTTTGCCGACTTTCTGCTGAAACTTAGGAGCGTTCACACCTAAGCCTCTTACAAGGTCAGCTGTTTAGCTAAACATGAGCTCATGATCTAAATTTACACAATAATGAAGAGATCAGCTACAAGGGGAGACAATCAGCAAAAACAATCAATACCAGAATTAGATTCCCAAGGCCATCCATCAGATGGTGGAATAATCAGGTGCAAGGCAGGATATATACATAACACTGGAACTGAAACAAGAAACAAGGATGTTTTGAAAGTCTGGTACGATCTCTAAAACATTTTTAAAGTACATGTCATTGATAAAGCTAAATACTCAAAGGTTGTGTAATCCAACAGATTAATCATTGAGAAGAGTGAAATTATGCTGTTTTGAAAACTATGCCAGGTCAGATTTTCTGCCTAATTATATAAGAAGATTTATCTAAAACATACACATTATTTCAAAGACTTATTGGCTGTGAAATAAGTTAACGGTATTTCAAATGGCTTGTCTGCAATGAAAGGTGCTATGTAGGGAATCACAGAAAGTCGAGGGGAAAATGTGTCAATATATACATTGCTATAGGTGAACTAAGCCTTAGGACAGCAACAATGTAGAGGACCTGACCCTTAGAAGCTTACAAGTAAGCTGGAATCTTCAAAAGTTACAATTTTTATAAGTAAAAATATTTATTAAAATGAATAACCAAGTGTTTTAATTGACATCAGAAGATCAAACCAATATACCCTGAGAACATAGATAAAAGAAAAATAAAGATATGAGCAGAACTTAATACAACAGCAAACGTATAAAATTGAGGTGATTTAGTAAGTCCAAAGAATATTCTTTGAAAAGATTGAAAAGACACACTTTGAGTAAGGAAAACAAAAACATAAGTAAAGAATATATAGAAAGAGTCAGGACAATGTTATAGCAAAGAATATATGAAATGCCAGTAAATTTGAATATTTCTGTAAAGGGGACCATTTCCTAGCTCCTAAAGTTTACCAAAACTGAGACAAGAGGAAATCATTTAAGGTCCTCATGCCTGCCCTTGTCATTCTGAGAACAACCTGGCCTCAGAATGCAGCATCTGTAGTCCATGGTAACCTGCGGAGGTGGGGCGGGGCTGAGGGAGTTTGGAACACTCCCCTCACTGAGGGAGTGGGTGTGGCCATCTCTGCTGTGACTGAACAAAGTGCAGGGGAGCAGGGGTCCCAGGGAAGGGCACTCAGAGCCCAGCAGGCCCAGTGTGGTTTCAAACACATTTAGGCCCAGGCCAAAGGGTGCCTTCTTTGCCTGAACAGCTGCCCAAACTCTCACCTTTCCACTCAGGCCACCCTCTTTCTTGAAGTGCGTGTGGAAGCTGTCCCCTCAGTACACCTCGCTGCACAGCTAACCATAGGACTGGGCATCGTAGCTTCCTGCCAGGTGACCGAAGTTCGCAGGAAGATGGGTCCCTGGGACACACACGGAGAGGCTCCTGCCGGGGAACAGGCCGCCCACTGCCCCAGCCCCAGTTCAGCGGCCGAAAATCAGCCCTGTCTGAGTCTCCTGCCTCTAGAAGGAGTATTGGACCAACACTTCTAGAAAATGGGGTCCTCACGGGCAACTCATTGGAGGGACAGAAATAAATCTTTGCCGACTTTCTGCTGAAACTTAGGAGCGTTCACACCAAAGCCTCTTACAAGGTCAGCTCTTTAGCTAAACATGAGCTCATTATCGAAATTTACACAATGATGAAGTGATCAGCTACAAGGGGAGACAATCAGCAAAAACAATCAATACCAGAATTAGATTCCCAAGGCCATCCATCAGATGTTGGAATAATCAGGTGCAAGGCAGGATATATACATAACACTGGAACTGAAACAAGAAACATGGGTGTTTTCAAATTGTGGTACGATCTCTAAAACATTTTTAAAGTACATGTCATTGATAAAGCTAAATACTCAAAGGTTGTGTAATACAACAGATTAATCATTGAGAAGAGTGAAATTATGCTGTTTTGAAAATTATGGCAGGTGAGATTTTCTTCCTAATTATATAAGAAGATTTCTCTAAAACATACACACTATTTCAAAGACTTATTGGCTGTGAAATAAGTTAGGGTATTTCAAATGGCTTGTCTGCAATGAAAGGTGCTATGTAGGGAATCACAGAAAGTCGAGGGGAAAATATGTCAATATATACATTGCTATAGGTTGAACTAAGCCTTAGGACAGCAACAATGTAGAGGACCTGACCCTTAGAAGCTTACAAGTAAGCTGGAATCTTCAAAAGTTCCAATATTTATAAGTAAAAAGATTTATTAAAATGAATAACCAAGTGTTTTAATTGACATCAGAAGATCAAACCAATAAACCCTGAGAACATAGATAAAAGATAAATAAAGATATGAGCAGAACTTAATACAACAGCAAACGTATAAAATTGAGGTGATTTAGTAAGTCCAAAGAATATTCTTTGAAAAGATTGAGAAGACACACTTTGATTAAGGAAAACAAAAACGTAAGTAAAGAATATCCAGAAAGAGACAGGACAAAGTTATAGCAGAGAATATATGAAATGCCAGTAAATTTGAATATTTCTTTAAAGGGGACCATTTCCTAGCTCCTAAAGTTTACCAAAACTGACACAAGAGGAAATCATTTAAGGTCATCAGGTCTTCCCTTGGCATTCTCGGAATGCCCTGGCCTCAGAATTCAGCATCTGTAGTCCATGGTAACCTGCGGAGAGGGGGCGGGGCTGAGTGTGGTTGGAACACTGCCCTCACTGAGGGAGTGGGTGTGGCCATCTCTGCTGTGACTGAACAATGGCAGGGGAGCATGAGTCCCAGGGAAGGGCCCTCAGAGCCCAGCAGGCCCAGTGTGGTGTCACAAGCATTTAGGCCCAGACCAAAGGGCGCCTTCTTTGTCTGAAGAGCTGCCCAAACTCTCACCTTTCCACTCAGGCCGCCCTCTTACTTGAAGTGTGTTTGGAAGCTGTCCGCGCAGTACACTTCGCTACACAGCTAACCATAGGTCTGGGCATCGTAGCTTCCTGGCAGGTGACCGAAGTTCGCAGGCATATGAGTCCCTGGGACACACGCGGAGAGACTCCTGCCCGGGCCACAGGCCACCCACTGCCCCAGCCCCAGATCAGGGGCCGCAAAGCAGCCCTGTCTGAGTCCCCTGCCTCTGGAGGGAGTATTGTACCAACACTTCTAGAAATAGGTGTCGTCGCGGGCAACTCATTGGAGGGACACAAATAAATCTTTGCCGACTTTCTGCTGAAACTTAGGAGCGTTCACACCTAAGCCTCTTACAAGGTCAGCTGTTTAGCTAAACATGAGCTCATGATCTAAATTTACACAATAATGAAGAGATCAGCTACAAGGGGAGACAATCAGCAAAAACAATCAATACCAGAATTAGATTCCCAAGGCCATCCATCAGATGTTGGAATAATCAGGTGCAAGGCAGGATATATACATAAAACTGGAACTGAAACAAGAAACAAGGATGTTTTCAAAGTCTGGTACGATCTCTAAAACATTTTTAAAGTACATGTCATTGATAAAGCTAACTACTCAAAGGTTGTGTAATGCAACAGATTAATCATTGAGAAGAGTGAAATTATGCTGTTTCGAAAACTATGGCAGGTCAGATTTTCTGCCTAATTATATAAGAAGATTTCTCTAAAACATACACATTATTTCAAAGACTTATTGGCTGTGAAATAAGTTAACGGTATTTCAAATGGCTTGTCTGCAATGAAAGGTGCTATGTAGGGAATCACAGAAAGTCGAGGGGAAAATGTGTCAATATATACATTGCTATATGTTGAACTAAGCCTTAGGACAGCAACAATGTAGAGCACCTGACACATAGAAACTTGCAAGTAAGCTGGAATCTTCAAAAGTTACAATTTTTATAAGTAAAAATATTTATTAAAATGAATAACCAAGTGTTTTAATTGACATCAGAAGATCAAACCAATATACCCTGAGAACATAGATAAAAGAAAAATAAAGATATGAGCAGAACTTAATACAACAGCAAACGTATAAAATTGAGGTGATTTAGTAAGTCCAAAGAATATTCTTTGAAAAGATTTAAAAGACACACTTTGAGTAAGGAAAACAAAAGCATAAGTAAAGAATATATAGAAAGAGTCAGGACAATGTTATAGCAAAGAATATATGAAATGCCAGTAAATTTGAATATTTCTGTAAAGGGGACCATTTCCTAGCTCCTAAAGTTTACCAAAACTGAGACAAGAGGAAATCATTTAAGGTCCTCATGCCTGCCCTTGTCATTCTGAGAACGCCCTGGCCTCAGAATGCAGCATCTGTAGTCCATGGTAACCTGCGGAGGGGGGGCGGGGCTGAGGGAGTTTGGAACACTGCCCTCACTGAGGGAGTGGGTGTGGCCATCTCTGCTGTGACTGAACAAAGTGCAGGGGAGCAGGGGTCCCAGGGAAGGGCACTCAGAGCCCAGCAGGCCCAGTGTGGTTTCACAAGCATTTAGGGCCAGGCCAAAGGGTGCCTTCTTTGCCTGAACAGCTGCCCAAACTCTCACCTTTCCACTCAGGCCACCCTCTTTCTTGAAGTGTGTGTGGAAGCTGTCCGCACAGTACACCTCGCTGCACAGATAACCATAGTACTGGGCATCATAGCTTCCTGCCAGGTGACCGAAGTTCGCAGGAAGATGGGTCCCTGGGACACACACGGAGAGGCTCCTGCCCGGGCCACAGGCCGCCCACTGCCCCAGCCCCAGTTCAGCGGCCGAAAACCAGCCCTGTCTGAGTCTCCTGCCTCTAGAAGGAGTATTGGACCAACACTTCTAGAAAATGGGGTCCTCACGGGCAACTCATTGGAGGGACAGAAATAAATCTTTGCCGACTTTCTGCTGAAACTTAGGAGCGTTCACACCTAAGCCTCTTACAAGGTCAGCTGTTTAGCTAAACATGAGCTCATGATCTAAATTTACACAATAATGAAGAGATCAGCTACAAGGGGAGACAATCAGCAAAAACAATCAATACCAGAATTAGATTCCCAAGGCCATCCATCAGATGGTGGAATAATCAGGTGCAAGGCAGGATATATAAATAACACTGGAACTGAAACAAGAAACAAGGATGTTTTGAAAGTCTGGTACGATCTCTAAAACATTTTTAAAGTACATGTCATTGATAAAGCTAAATACTCAAAGGTTGTGTAATCCAACAGATTAATCATTGAGAAGAGTGAAATTATGCTGTTTTGAAAACTATGCCAGGTCAGATTTTCTGCCTAATTATATAAGAAGATTTATCTAAAACATACACATTATTTCAAAGACTTATTGGCTGTGAAATAAGTTAACGGTATTTCAAATGGCTTGTCTGCAATGAAAGGTGCTATGTAGGGAATCACAGAAAGTCGAGGGGAAAATGTGTCAATATATACATTGCTATAGGTGAACTAAGCCTTAGGACAGCAACAATGTAGAGGACCTGACCCTTAGAAGCTTACAAGTAAGCTGGAATCTTCAAAAGTTACAATTTTTATAAGTAAAAATATTTATTAAAATGAATAACCAAGTGTTTTAACTGACATCAGAAGATCAAACCAATATACCCTGAGAACATAGATAAAAGAAAAATAAAGATATGAGCAGAACTTAATACAACAGCAAACGTATAAAATTGAGGTGATTTAGTAAGTCCAAAGAATATTCTTTGAAAAGATTTAAAAGACACACTTTGAGTAAGGAAAACAAAAACATAAGTAAAGAATATATAGAAAGAGTCAGGACAATGTTATAGCAAAGAATATATGAAATGCCAGTAAATTTGAATATTTCTGTAAAGGGGACCATTTCCTAGCTCCTAAAGTTTACCAAAACTGAGACAAGAGGAAATCATTTAAGGTCCTCATGCCTGCCCTTGTCATTCTGAGAACAACCTGGCCTCAGAATGCAGCATCTGTAGTCCATGGTAACCTGCGGAGGTGGGGCGGGGCTGAGGGAGTTTGGAACACTGCCCTCACTGAGGGAGTGGGTGTGGCCATCTCTGCTGTGACTGAACAAAGTGCAGGGGAGCAGGTGTCCCAGGGAAGGGCACTCAGAGCCCAGCAGGCCCAGTGTGGTTTCAAAAGCATTTAGGCCCAGGCCAAAGGGTGCCTTCTTTGCCTGAACAGCTGCCCAAACTCTCACCTTTCCACTCAGGCCACCCTCTTTCTTGAAGTGCGTGTGGAAGCTGTCCCCACAGTACACCTCGCTGCACAGCTAACCATAGGACTGGGCATCGTAGCTTCCTGCCAGGTGACCGAAGTTCGCAGGAAGATGGGTCCCTGGGACACACACGGAGAGGCTCCTGCCGGGGCCACAGGCCGCCCACTGCCCCAGCCCCAGTTCAGCGGCCGAAAATCAGCCCTGTCTGAGTCTCCTGCCTCTAGAAGGAGTATTGGACCAACACTTCTAGAAAATGGGGTCCTCACGGGCAACTCATTGGAGGGACAGAAATAAATCTTTGCCGACTTTCTGCTGAAACTTAGGAGCGTTCACACCAAAGCCTCTTACAAGGTCAGCTCTTTAGCTAAACATGAGCTCATTATCGAAATTTACACAATGATGAAGTGATCAGCTACAAGGGGAGACAATCAGCAAAAACAATCAATACCAGAATTAGCTTCCCAAGGCCATCCATCAGATGTTGGAATAATCAGGTGCAAGGCAGGATATATACATAACACTGGAACTGAAACAAGAAACAAGGGTGTTTTCAAATTCTGGTACGATCTCTAAAACATTTTTAAAGTACATGTCATTGATAAAGCTAAATACTCAAAGGTTGTGTAATCCAACAGATTAATCATTGAGAAGAGTGAAATTATGCTGTTTTGAAAATTATGGCAGGTGAGATTTTCTTCCTAATTATATAAGAAGATTTCTCTAAAACATACACATTATTTCAAAGACTTATTGGCTGTGAAATAAGTTAACGGTATTTCAAATGGCTTGTCTGCAATGAAAGGTGCTATGTAGGGAATCACAGAAAGTCGAGGGGAAAATATGTCAATATATACATTGCTATATGTTGAACTAAGCCTTAGGACAGCAACAATGTAGAGGACCTGACCCTTAGAAGCTTACAAGTAAGCTGGAATCTTCAAAAGTTCCAATATTTATAAGTAAAAAGATTTATTAAAATGAATAACCAAGTGTTTTAATTGACATCAGAAGATCAAACCAATAAACCCTGAGAACATAGATAAAAGATAAATAAAGATATGAGCAGAACTTAATACAACAGCAAACGTATAAAATTGAGGTGATTTAGTAAGTCCAAAGAATATTCTTTGAAAAGATTGAGAAGACACACTTTGATTAAGGAAAACAAAAACGTAAGTAAAGAATATCCAGAAAGAGACAGGACAAAGTTATAGCAGAGAATATATGAAATGCCAGTAAATTTGAATATTTCTGTAAAGGGGACCATTTCCTAGCTCCTAAAGTTTACCAAAACTGACACAAGAGGAAATCATTTAAGGTCATCAGGTCTTCCCTTGGCATTCTCCGAACACCCTGGCCTCAGAATTCAGCATCTGTAGTCCATGGTAACCTGCGGAGAGGGGGCGGGGCTGAGTGTGGTTGGAACACTGCCCTCACTGAGGGAGTGGGTGTGGCCATCTCTGCTGTGACTGAACAATGGCAGGGGAGCATGGGTCCCAGGGAAGGGCCCTCAGAGCCCAGCAGGCCCAGTGTGGTGTCACAAGCATTTAGGCCCAGACCAAAGGGCGCCTTCTTTGTCTGAAGAGCTGCCCAAACTCTCACCTTTCCACTCAGGCCGCCCTCTTACTTGAAGTGTGTTTGGAAGCTGTCCGCGCAGTACACTTCGCTACACAGCTAACCATAGGTCTGGGCATCGTAGCTTCCTGGCAGGTGACCGAAGTTCGCAGGCATATGAGTCCCTGGGACACACGCGGAGAGGCTCCTGCCCGGGCCACAGGCCGCCCACTGCCCCAGCCCCAGATCAGGGGCCGCAAAGCAGCCCTGTCTGAGTCCCCTGCCTCTGGAGGGAGTATTGTACCAACACTTCTAGAAATAGGTGTCGTCGCGGGCAACTCATTGGAGGGACACAAAAAAATCTTTGCTGACTTTCTGCTGAAACTTAGGAGTGTTCACACCTAAGCCTCTTACAAGGTCAGCTGTTTAGCTAAACATGAGCTCATGATCTAAATTTACACAATAATGAAGAGATCAGCTACAAGGGGAGACAATCAGCAAAAACAATCAATACCAGAATTAGATTCCCAAGGCCATCCATCAGATGTTGGAATAATCAGGTGCAAGGCAGGATATATACATAAAACTGGAACTGAAACAAGAAACAAGGATGTTTTCAAAGTCTGGTACGATCTCTAAAACATTTTTAAAGTACATGTCATTGATAAAGCTAACTACTCAAAGGTTGTGTAATCCAACAGATTAATCATTGAGAAGAGTGAAATTATGCTGTTTCGAAAACTATGGCAGGTCAGATTTTCTGCCTAATTATATAAGAAGATTTCTCTAAAACATACACATTATTTCAAAGAGTTATTGGCTGTGAAATAAGTTAACGGTATTTCAAATGGCTTGTCTGCAATGAAAGGTGCTATGTAGGGAATCACAGAAAGTCGAGGGGAAAATGTGTCAATATATACATTGCTATATGTTGAACTAAGCCTTAGGACAGCAACAATGTAGAGCACCTGACACTTAGAAACTTGCAAGTAAGCTGGAATCTTCAAAAGTTACAATTTTTATAAGTAAAAATATTTATTAAAATGAATAACCAAGTGTTTTAATTGACATCAGAAGATCAAACCAATATACCCTGAGAACATAGATAAAAGAAAAATAAAGATATGAGCAGAACTTAATACAACAGCAAACGTATAAAATTGAGGTGATTTAGTAAGTCCAAAGAATATTCTTTGAAAAGATTTAAAAGACACACTTTGAGTAAGGAAAACAAAAACATAAGTAAAGAATATATAGAAAGAGTCAGGACAATGTTATAGCAAAGAATATATGAAATGCCAGTAAATTTGAATATTTCTGTAAAGGGGACCATTTCCTAGCTCCTAAAGTTTACCAAAACTGAGACAAGAGGAAATCATTTAAGGTCCTCATGCCTGCCCTTGGCATTCTGAGAACGCCCTGGCCTCAGAATGCAGCATCTGTACTCCATGGTAACCTGCGGAGGGGGGGCGGGGCTGAGGGAGTTTGGAACACTGCCCTCACTGAGGGAGTGGGTGTGGCCATCTCTGCTGTGACTGAACAAAGTGCAGGGGAGCAGGGGTCCCAGGGAAGGGCACTCAGAGCCCAGCAGGCCCAGTGTGGTTTCACAAGCATTTAGGCCCAGGCCAAAGGGTGCCTTCTTTGCCTGAACAGCTGCCCAAACTCTCACCTTTCCACTCATGCCACCCTCTTTCTTGAAGTGTGTGTGGAAGCTGTCCGCACAGTACACCTCGCTGCACAGATAACCATAGGACTGGGCATCATAGCTTCCTGCCAGGTGACCGAAGTTCGCAGGAAGATGGGTCCCTGGGACACACACGGAGAGGCTCCTTCCCGGGCCACAGGCCGCCCACTGCCCCAGCCCCAGTTCAGCGGCCGAAAACCAGCCCTGTCTGAGTCTCCTGCCTCTAGAAGGAGTATTGGACCAACACTTCTAGAAAATGGGGTCCTCACGGACAACTCATTGGAGGGACAGAAATAAATCTTTGCCGACTTTCTGCTGAAACTTAGGAGCGTTCACACCTAAGCCTCTTACAAGGTCAGCTCTTTAGCTAAACATGAGCTCATTATCGAAATTTACACAATAATGAAGTGATCAGCTACAAGGGGAGACAATCAGCAAAAACAATCAATACCAGAATTAGATTCCCAAGGCCATCCATCAGATGTTGGAATAATCAGGTGCAAGGCAGGATATATACATAACACTGGAACTGAAACAAGAAACAAGGGTGTTTTCAAATTCTGGTACGATCTCTAAAACATTTTTAAAGTACATGTCATTGATAAAGCTAAATACTCAAAGGTTGTGTAATCCAACAGATTAATCATTGAGAAGAGTGAAATTATGCTGTTTTGAAAATTATGGCAGGTGAGATTTTCTTCCTAATTATATAAGAAGATTTCTCTAAAACATACACATTATTTCAAAGATTTATTGGCTGTGAAATAAGTTAGGGTATTTCAAATGGCTTGTCTGCAATGAAAGGTGCTATGTAGGGAATCACAGAAAGTCGAGGGGAAAATATGTCAATATATACATTGCTATACGTAGAACTAAGCCTTAGGACAGCAACAATGTAGAGGACCTGACACTTAGAAACTTGCAAGTAAGCTGGAATCTTCAAAAGTTCAAATCTTTATAAGTAAAAAGATTTATTAAAATGAATAACCAAGTGTTTTAATTGACATCAGAAGATCAAACCAATAAACCCTGAGAACATAGATAAAAGATAAATAAAGATATGAGCAGAACTTAATACAACAGCAAACGTATAAAATTGAGGTGATTTAGTAGGTCCAAAGAATATTCTTTGAAAAGATTGAAAAGACACACTTTGATTAAGGAAAACAAAAACATAAGTGAAGAATATACAGAAAGAATCAGGACAATGTTATAGCAGAGAATATATGAAATGCCAGTAAATTTGAACATTTCTGTAAAGGGGACCATTTCCTAGCTCCTAAAGTTTACCAAAACTGACACAAGAGGAAGTCATTTAAGGTCATCATGTCTGCCCTTGGCATTCTCGGAACGCCCTGGACTCAGAATGCAGCAACTGTAGTCCATGGTAACCTGAGGAGAGGGGGCGGGGCTGAGGCAGGTTGGAACACTGCCCTCACTGAGGGAGTGGGTGTGGCCATCTCTGCTGTGACTGAACAAAGGGAAGGGGAGCATGGGGCCGAGGGCAGGGCCCTCAGAGCCCGGCAGGCCCAGTGGGGTGTCACAAGCATTTAGGCCCAGGCCAAAGGGCGCCTTCTTTGTCTGAACAGCTGCCCAAACTCTCACCTTTCCACTCAGGCCGCCCTCTTACTTGAAGTGTGTGTGGAACCAGTCCAAGCAGTACACCTCGCTGCACAGCTAACCATAGGTCTGGGCATCGTAGCTTCCTGCCAGGTGACCGATGTTTGCAGGTAGATCGGTCCCTGGGACACGCGGAGAGGCTCCTGCTCGGGCCACAGGCCGCCCACTACCCCAGCCCCAGATTGGTGCCGCACAGCAGCCCTGTCTGAGCCCCCTCCCTCTAGAGGGAGTATTTAAACAACACTTCTAGTAAACGGAGTCCTCGCGCGCAACTCATTGGAGGGACACAAATTAATCTTTGCCGACTTTCTGCTGAAACTTAGGAGCATTCACACCTAAGCCTCTTACACGGTCAGCTGTTTAGCTAAACATGAGCTCATGATCTAAATTTACACAATAATGAAGAGATCAGCTACAAGGGGAGACAATCAGGAAAAACAATCAATACCATAATTAGATTCCCAAAGCCATCCATCAGATGTTGGAATAATCAGGTGCAAGGCAGGATATATACAGAAAACTGGAACTGAAACAAGAAACAAGGATGTTTTCAAAGTCTGGTAGGATCTCTAAAACATTTTTAAAGTACATGTCATTGATAAAGCTAACTACTCAAAGGTTGTGTAATACAACAGATTAATCATTGAGAAGAGTGAAATTATGCTGTTTTGAAAACTATGGCAGGTCAGATTTTCTGCCTAATTATATAAGAAGATTTATCTAAAACCTACACATTATTTCAAAGACTTATTGGCTGTGAAATAAGTTAAGGGTATTTCAAATGGCTTGTCTGCAATGAAAGGTGCTATGTAGGGAATCACAGAAAGTCGAGGGGAAAATATGTCAATATATACATTGCTATAGGTTGAACTAAGCCTTAGGACAGCAACAATGTAGAGGACCTGACCCTTAGAAGCTTACAAGTAAGCTGGAATCTTCAAAAGTTCCAATATTTATAAGTAAAAAGATTTATTAAAATGAATAACCAAGTGTTTTAATTGACATCAGAAGATCAATCCAATAAACCCTGAGAACATAGATAAAAGATAAATAAAGATATGAGCAGAACTTAATACAACAGCAAACGTATAAAATTGAGGTGATTTAGTAAGTCCAAAGAATATTCTTTGAAAAGATTTAAAAGACACACTTTGAGTAAGGAAAACAAAAACATAAGTAAAGAATATATAGAAAGAGTCAGGACAATGTTATAGCAAAGAATATATGAAATGCCAGTAAATTTGAATATTTCTGTAAAGAGGACCATTTCCTAGCTCCTAAAGTTTACCAAAACTGAGACAAGAGGAAATCATTTAACGTCCTCATGCCTGCCCTTGTCATTCTGAGAACGAACTGACCTCAGAATGCAGCATCTGTAGTCCATGGTAACCTGCGGAGGTGGGGCGGGGCTGAGGGAGTTTGGAACACTGCCCTCACTGAGGGAGTGGGTGTGGCCATCTCTGCTGTGACTGAACAAAGTGCAGGGGAGCAGGGGTCCCAGGGAAGGGCACTCAGAGCCCAGCAGGCCCAGTGTGGTTTCACAAGCATTTAGGCCCAGGCCAAAGGGTGCCTTCTTTGCCTGAACAGCTGCCCAAACTCTCACCTTTCCACTCAGGCTACCCTCTTTCTTGAAGTGCGTGTGGAAGCTGTCCGCGCAGTACACCTCGCTGCACAGCTAACCATAGGACTGGGCATCGTAGCTTCCTGCCAGGTGACCGAAGTTCGCAGGAAGATGGGTCCCTGGGACACACAAGGAGAGGTTCCTGCCGGGGCCACAGGCCGCCCAATGCCCAAGCCCCAGTTCAGCGGCCGAAAATCAGCCCTGTCTGAGTCTCCTGCCTCTAGAAGGAGTATTAGACCAACACTTCTAGAAAATGGGGTCCTCACGGGCAACTCATTGGAGGGACAGAAATAAATCTTTGCCGACTTTCTGCTGAAACTTAGGAGCGTTCACACCAAAGCCTCTTACAAGGTCAGCTGTTTAGCTAAACATGAGCTCATGATCTAAATTTACACAATAATGAAGAGATCAGCTACAAGGGGAGACAATCAGGAAAAACAATCAATACCATAATTAGATTCCCAAAGCCATCCATCAGATGTTGGAATAATCAGGTGCAAGGCAGGATATATACAGAAAACTGGAACTGAAACAAGAAACAAGGATGTTTTCAAAGTCTGGTAGGATCTCTAAAACATTTTTAAAGTACATGTCATTGATAAAGCTAACTACTCAAAGGTTGTGTAATACAACAGATTAATCATTGAGAAGAGTGAAATTATGCTGTTTTGAAAACTATGGCAGGTCAGATTTTCTGCCTAATTATATAAGAAGATTTATCTAAAACCTACACATTATTTCAAAGACTTATTGGCTGTGAAATAAGTTAAGGGTATTTCAAATGGCTTGTCTGCAATGAAAGGTGCTATGTAGGGAATCACAGAAAGTCGAGGGGAAAATATGTCAATATATACATTGCTATAGGTTGAACTAAGCCTTAGGACAGCAACAATGTAGAGGACCATACCCTTAGAAGCTTACAAGTAAGCTGGAATCTTCAAAAGTTCCAATATTTATAAGTAAAAAGATTTATTAAAATGAATAACCAAGTGTTTTAATTGACATCAGAAGATCAATCCAATAAACCCTGAGAACATAGATAAAAGATAAATAAAGATATGAGCAGAACTTAATACAACAGCAAACGTATAAAATTGAGGTGATTTAGTAAGTCCAAAGAATATTCTTTGAAAAGATTGAGAAGACACACTTTGATTAAGGAAAACAAAAATGTAAGTAAAGAATATCCTG
The DNA here is from genome assembly GCF_025265405.1 of Mesoplodon densirostris. Lineage (NCBI taxonomy): Eukaryota > Metazoa > Chordata > Mammalia > Artiodactyla > Ziphiidae > Mesoplodon > Mesoplodon densirostris. The sequence goes on from NC_082666.1 coordinate 96,300,661, forward strand.
AAAGAGACAGGACAAAGTAATAGCAGAGAATATATGAAATGCCAGTAAATTTGAATATTTCTGTAAAGGGGACCATTTCCTAGCTCCTAAAGTTTACCAAAACTGACACAAGAGGAAATCATTTAAGGTCATCAGGTCTTCCCTTGGCATTCTCGGAACGACCTGGCCTCAGAATTCAGCATCTGTAGTTCATGGTAACCTGCGGAGAGGGGGCGGGGCTGAGTGTGGTTGGAACACTGCCCTCACTGAGGGAGTGGGTGTGGCCATCTCTGCTGTGACTGAACAATGGCAGGGGAGCATGGGTCCCAGGGAAGGGCCCTCAGAGCCCAGCAGGCCCAGTGTGGTGTCACAAGCATTTAGGCCCAGACCAAAGGGCGCCTTCTTTGTCTGAAGAGCTGCCCAAACTCTCACCTTTCCACTCAGGCCGCCCTCTTACTTGAAGTGTGTTTGGAAGCTGTCCGCGCAGTACACTTCGCTACACAGCTAACCATAGGTCTGGGCATCGTAGCTTCCTGGCAGGTGACCGAAGTTCGCAGGCATATGAGTCCCTGGGACACACGCGGAGAGGCTCCTGCCCGGGCCACAGGCCACCCACTGCCCCAGCCCCAGATCAGGGGCCGCAAAGCAGCCCTGTCTGAGTCCCCTGCCTCTGGAGGGAGTATTGTACCAACACTTCTAGAAATAGGTGTCGTCGCGGGCAACTCATTGGAGGGACACAAATAAATCTTTGCCGACTTTCTGCTGAAACTTAGGAGCGTTCACACCTAAGCCTCTTACAAGGTCAGCTGTTTAGCTAAACATGAGCTCATGATCTAAATTTACACAATAATGAAGAGATCAGCTACAAGGGGAGACAATCAGCAAAAACAATCAATACCAGAATTAGATTCCCAAGGCCATCCATCAGATGTTGGAATAATCAGGTGCAAGGCAGGATATATACATAAAACTGGAACTGAAACAAGAAACAAGGATGTTTTCAAAGTCTGGTACGATCTCTAAAACATTTTTAAAGTACATGTCATTGATAAAGCTAACTACTCAAAGGTTGTGTAATCCAACAGATTAATCATTGAGAAGAGTGAAATTATGCTGTTTCGAAAACTATGGCAGGTCAGATTTTCTGCCTAATTATATAAGAAGATTTCTCTAAAACATACACATTATTTCAAAGACTTATTGGCTGTGAAATAAGTTAACGGTATTTCAAATGGCTTGTCTGCAATGAAAGGTGCTATGTAGGGAATCACAGAAAGTCAAGGGGAAAATGTGTCAATATATACATTGCTATATGTTGAACTAAGCCTTAGGACAGCAACAATGTAGAGCACCTGACACTTAGAAACTTGCAAGTAAGCTGGAATCTTCAAAAGTTACAATTTTTATAAGTAAAAATATTTATTAAAATGAATAACCAAGTGTTTTAATTGACATCAGAAGATCAAACCAATATACCCTGAGAACATAGATAAAAGAAAAATAAAGATATGAGCAGAACTTAATACAACAGCAAACGTATAAAATTGAGGTGATTTAGTAAGTCCAAAGAATATTCTTTGAAAAGATTTAAAAGACACACTTTGAGTAAGGAAAACAAAAACATAAGTAAAGAATATATAGAAAGAGTCAGGACAATGTTATAGCAAAGAATATATGAAATGCCAGTAAATTTGAATATTTCTGTAAAGGGGACCATTTCCTAGCTCCTAAAGTTTACCAAAACTGAGACAAGAGGAAATCATTTAAGGTCCTCATGCCTGCCCTTGGCATTCTGAGAACGCCCTGGCCTCAGAATGCAGCATCTGTAGTCCATGGTAACCTGCGGAGGGGGGGCGGGGCTGAGGGAGTTTGGAACACTGCCCTCACTGAGGGAGTGGGTGTGGCCATCTCTGCTGTGACTGAACAAAGTGCAGGGGAGCAGGGGTCCCAGGGAAGGGCACTCAGAGCCCAGCAGGCCCAGTGTGGTTTCACAAGCATTTAGGGCCAGGCCAAAGGGTGCCTTCTTTGCCTGAACAGCTGCCCAAACTCTCACCTTTCCACTCAGGCCACCCTCTTTCTTGAAGTGTGTGTGGAAGCTGTCCGCACAGTACACCTCGCTGAACAGATAACCATAGGACTGGGCATCATAGCTTCCTGCCAGGTGACCGAAGTTCGCAGGAAGATGGGTCCCTGGGACACACACGGAGAGGCTCCTGCCCGGGCCACAGGCCGCCCACTGCCCCAGCCCCAGTTCAGCGGCCGAAAACCAGCCCTGTCTGAGTCTCCTGCCTCTAGAAGGAGTATTGGACCAACACTTCTAGAAAATGGGGTCCTCACGGGCAACTCATTGGAGGGACAGAAATAAATCTTTGCTGACTTTCTGCTGAAACTTAGGAGCGTTCACACCTAAGCCTCTTACAAGGTCAGCTGTTTAGCTAAACATGAGCTCATGATCTAAATTTACACAATAATGAATAGATCAGCTACAAGGGGAGACAATCAGCAAAAACAATCAATACCAGAATTAGATTCCCAAGGCCATCCATCAGATGGTGGAATAATCAGGTGCAAGGCAGGATATATACATAACACTGGAACTGAAACAAGAAACAAGGATGTTTTGAAAGTCTGGTACGATCTCTAAAACATTTTTAAAGTACATGTCATTGATAAAGCTAAATACTCAAAGGTTGTGTAATCCAACAGATTAATCATTGAGAAGAGTGAAATTATGCTGTTTTGAAAACTATGCCAGGTCAGATTTTCTGCCTAATTATATAAGAAGATTTATCTAAAACATACACATTATTTCAAAGACTTATTGGCTGTGAAATAAGTTAACGGTATTTCAAATGGCTTGTCTGCAATGAAAGGTGCTATGTAGGGAATCACAGAAAGTCGAGGGGAAAATGTGTCAATATATACATTGCTATAGGTGAACTAAGCCTTAGGACAGCAACAATGTAGAGGACCTGACCCTTAGAAGCTTACAAGTAAGCTGGAATCTTCAAAAGTTACAATTTTTATAAGTAAAAATATTTATTAAAATGAATAACCAAGTGTTTTAATTGACATCAGAAGATCAAACCAATAAACCCTGAGAACATAGATAAACGAAAAATAAAGATATGAGCAGAACTTAATACAACAGCAAACGTATAAAATTGAGGTGATTTAGTAAGTCCAAAGAATATTCTTTGAAAAGATTTAAAAGACACACTTTGAGTAAGGAAAACAAAAACATAAGTAAAGAATATATAGAAAGAGTCAGGACAATGTTATAGCAAAGAATATATGAAATGCCAGTAAATTTGAATATTTCTGTAAAGGGGACCATTTCCTAGCTCCTAAAGTTTACCAAAACTGAGACAAGAGGAAATCATTTAAGGTCCTCATGCCTGCCCTTGTCATTCTGAGAACAACCTGGCCTCAGAATGCAGCATCTGTAGTCCATGGTAACCTGCGGAGGTGGGGCGGGGCTGAGGGAGTTTGGAACACTGCCCTCACTGAGGGAGTGGGTGTGGCCATCTCTGCTGTGACTGAACAAAGTCCAGGGGAGCAGGTGTCCCAGGGAAGGGCACTCAGAGCCCAGCAGGCCCAGTGTGGTTTCAAAAGCATTTAGGCCCAGGCCAAAGGGTGCCTTCTTTGCCTGAACAGCTGCCCAAACTCTCACCTTTCCACTCAGGCCACCCTCTTTCTTGAAGTGCGTGTGGAAGCTGTCCCCACAGTACACCTCGCTGCACAGCTAACCATAGGACTTGGCATCGTAGCTTCCTGCCAGGTGACCGAAGTTCGCAGGAAGATGGGTCCCTGGGACACACACGGAGAGGCTCCTGCCGGGGCCACAGGCCGCCCACTGCCCCAGCCCCAGTTCAGCGGCCGAAAATCAGCCCTTTCTGAGTCTCCTGCCTCTAGAAGGTGTATTGGACCAACACTTCTAGAAAATGGGGTCCTCACGGGCAACTCATTGGAGGGACAGAAATAAATCTTTGCCGACTTTCTGCTGAAACTTAGGAGCGTTCACACCAAAGCCTCTTACAAGGTCAGCTCTTTAGCTAAACATGAGCTCATTATCGAAATTTACACAATGATGAAGTGATCAGCTACAAGGGGAGACAATCAGCAAAAACAATCAATACCAGAATTAGATTCCCAAGGCCATCCATCAGATGTTGGAATAATCAGGTGCAAGGCAGGATATATACATAACACTGGAACTGAAACAAGAAACAAGGGTGTTTTCAAATTCTGGTACGATCTCTAAAACATTTTTAAAGTACATGTCATTGATAAAGCTAAATACTCAAAGGTTGTGTAATACAACAGATTAATCATTGAGAAGAGTGAAATTATGCTGTTTTGAAAATTATGGCAGGTGAGATTTTCTTCCTAATTATATAAGAAGATTTCTCTAAAACATACACATTATTTCAAAGACTTATTGGCTGTGAAATAAGTTAGGGTATTTCAAATGGCTTGTCTGCAATGAAAGGTGCTATGTAGGGAATCACAGAAAGTCGAGGGGAAAATATGTCAATATATACATTGCTATATGTTGAACTAAGCCTTAGGACAGCAACAATGTAGAGGACCTGACCCTTAGAAGCTTACAAGTAAGCTGGAATCTTCAAAAGTTCCAATATTTATAAGTAAAAAGATTTATTAAAATGAATATCCAAGTGTTTTAATTGACATCAGAAGATCAAACCAATAAACCCTGAGAACATAGATAAAAGATAAATAAAGATATGAGCAGAACTTAATACAACAGCAAACGTATAAAATTGAGGTGATTTAGTAAGTCCAAAGAATATTCTTTGAAAAGATTGAGAAGACACACTTTGATTAAGGAAAACAAAAACGTAAGTAAAGAATATCCAGAAAGAGACAGGACAAAGTTATAGCAGAGAATATATGAAATGCCAGTAAATTTGAATATTTCTGTAAAGGGGACCATTTCCTAGCTCCTAAAGTTTACCAAAACTGACACAAGAGGAAATCATTTAAGGTCATCAGGTCTTCCCTTGGCATTCTCCGAACGCCCTGGCCTCAGAATTCAGCATCTGTAGTTCATGGTAACCTGCGGAGAGGGTGCGGGGCTGAGTGTGGTTGGAACACTGCCCTCACTGAGGGAGTGGGTGTGGCCATCTCTGCTGTGACTGAACAATGGCAGGGGAGCATGGGTCCCAGGGAAGGGCCCTCAGAGCCCAGCAGGCCCAGTGTGGTGTCACAAGCATTTAGGCCCAGACCAAAGGGCGCCTTCTTTGTCTGAAGAGCTGCCCAAACTCTCACCTTTCCACTCAGGCCGCCCTCTTACTTGAAGTGTGTTTGGAAGCTGTCCGCGCAGTACACTTCGCTACACAGCTAACCATAGGTCTGGGCATCGTAGCTTCCTGGCAGGTGACCGAAGTTCGCAGGCATATGAGTCCCTGGGACACACGCGGAGAGGCTCCTGCCCGGGCCACAGGCCGCCCACTGCCCCAGCCCCAGATCAGGGGCCGCAAAGCAGCCCTGTCTGAGTCCCCTGCCTCTGGAGGGAGTATTGTACCAACACTTCTAGAAATAGGTGTCGTCGCGGGCAACTCATTGGAGGGACACAAATAAATCTTTGCTGACTTTCTGCTGAAACTTAGGAGCGTTCACACCTAAGCCTCTTACAAGGTCAGCTGTTTAGCTAAACATGAGCTCATGATCTAAATTTACACAATAATGAAGAGATCAGCTACAAGGGGAGACAATCAGCAAAAACAATCAATACCAGAATTAGATTCCCAAGGCCATCCATCAGATGTTGGAATAATCAGGTGCAAGGCAGGATATATACATAAAACTGGAACTGAAACAAGAAACAAGGATGTTTTCAAAGTCTGGTACGATCTCTAAAACATTTTTAAAGTACATGTCATTGATAAAGCTAACTACTCAAAGGTTGTGTAATCCAACAGATTAATCATTGAGAAGAGTGAAATTATGCTGTTTCGAAAACTATGGCAGGTCAGATTTTCTGCCTAATTATATAAGAAGATTTCTCTAAAACATACACATTATTTCAAAGACTTATTGGCTGTGAAATAAGTTAACGGTATTTCAAATGGCTTGTCTGCAATGAAAGGTGCTATGTAGGGAATCACAGAAAGTCGAGGGGAAAATGTGTCAATATATACATTGCTATATGTTGAACTAAGCCTTAGGACAGCAACAATGTAGAGCACCTGACACTTAGAAACTTGCAAGTAAGCTGGAATCTTCAAAAGTTACAATTTTTATAAGTAAAAATATTTATTAAAATGAATAACCATGTGTTTTAATTGACATCAGAAGATCAAACCAATATACCCTGAGAACATAGATAAAAGAAAAATAAAGATATGAGCAGAACTTAATACAACAGCAAACGTATAAAATTGAGGTGATTTAGTAAGTCCAAAGAATATTCTTTGAAAAGATTTAAAAGACACACTTTGAGTAAGGAAAACAAAAACATAAGTAAAGAATATATAGAAAGAGTCAGGACAATGTTATAGCAAAGAATATATGAAATGCCAGTAAATTTGAATATTTCTGTAAAGGGGACCATTTCCTAGCTCCTAAAGTTTACCAAAACTGAGACAAGAGGAAATCATTTAAGGTCCTCATGCCTGCCCTTGGCATTCTGAGAACGCCCTGGCCTCAGAATGCAGCATCTGTAGTCCATGGTAACCTGCGGAGGGGGGGCGGGGCTGAGGGAGTTTGGAACACTGCCCTCACTGAGGGAGTGGGTGTGGCCATCTCTGCTGTGACTGAACAAAGTGCAGGGGAGCAGGGGTCCCAGGGAAGAGCACTCAGAGCCCAGCAGGCCCAGTGTGGTTTCACAAGCATTTAGGGCCAGGCCAAAGGGTGCCTTCTTTGCCTGAACAGCTGCCCAAGCTCTCACCTTTCCACTCAGGCCACCCTCTTTCTTGAAGTGTGTGTGGAAGCTGTCCGCACAGTACACCTCGCTGCACAGATAACCATAGGACTGGGCATCATAGCTTCCTGCCAGGTGACCGAAGTTCGCAGGAAGATGGGTCCCTGGGACACACACGGAGAGGCTCCTGCCCGGGCGACAGGCCGCCCACTGCCCCAGCCCCAGTTCAGCGGCCGAAAACCAGCCCTGTCTGAGTCTCCTGCCTCTAGAAGGAGTATTGGACCAACACTTCTAGAAAATGGGGTCCTCACGGACAACTCATTGGAGGGACAGAAATAAATCTTTGCCGACTTTCTGCTGAAACTTAGGAGCGTTCACACCTAAGCCTCTTACAAGGTCAGCTCTTTAGCTAAACATGAGCTCATTATCGAAATTTACACAATAATGAAGTGATCAGCTACAAGGGGAGACAATCAGCAAAAACAATCAATACCAGAATTAGATTCCCAAGGCCATCCATCAGATGTTGGAATAATCAGGTGCAAGGCAGGATATATACATAACACTGGAACTGAAACAAGAAACAAGGGTGTTTTCAAATTCTGGTACGATCTCTAAAACATTTTTAAAGTACATGTCATTGATAAAGCTAAATACTCAAAGGTTGTGTAATACAACAGATTAATCATTGAGAAGAGTGAAATTATGCTGTTTTGAAAATTATGGCAGGTGAGATTTTCTTCCTAATTATATAAGAAGATTTCTCTAAAACATACACATTATTTCAAAGACTTATTGGCTGTGAAATAAGTTAGGGTATTTCAAATGGCTTGTCTGCAATGAAAGGTGCTATGTAGGGAATCACAGAAAGTCGAGGGGAAAATATGTCAATATATACATTGCTATACGTAGAACTAAGCCTTAGGACAGCAACAATGTAGAGGACCTGACACTTAGAAACTTGCAAGTAAGCTGGAATCTTCAAAAGTTCAAATTTTTATAAGTAAAAAGATTTATTAAAATGAATAACCAAGTGTTTTAATTGACATCAGAAGATCAAACCAATAAACCCTGAGAACATAGATAAAAGATAAATAAAGATATGAGCAGAACTTAATACAACAGCAAACGTATAAAATTGAGGTGATTTAGTAAGTCCAAAGAATATTCTTTGAAAAGATTGAAAAGACACACTTTGATTAAGGAAAACAAAAACATAAGTGAAGAATATACAGAAAGAATCAGGACAATGTTATAGCAGAGAATATATGAAATGCCAGTAAATTTGAACATTTCTGTAAAGGGGACCATTTCCTAGCTCCTAAAGTTTACCAAAACTGACACAAGAGGAAGTCATTTAAGGTCATCATGTCTGCCCTTGGCATTCTCGGAACGCCCTGGCCTCAGAATGCAGCAACTGTAGTCCATGGTAACCTGAGGAGAGGGGGCGGGGCTGAGGCAGGTTGGAACACTGCCCTCACTGAGGGAGTGGGTGTGGCCATCTCTGCTGTGACTGAACAAAGGGAAGGGGAGCATGGGGCCGAGGGCAGGGCCGTCAGAGCCCGGCAGGCCCAGTGGGGTGTCACAAGCATTTAGGCCCAGGCCAAAGGGCGCCTTCTTTGTCTGAACAGCTGCCCAAACTCTCACCTTTCCACTCAGGCCGCCGTCTTACTTGAAGTGTGTGTGGAACCTCTCCACGCAGTACACCTCGCTGCACAGCTAACCATAGGTCTGGGCATCGTAGCTTCCTGCCAGGTGACCGATGTTTGCAGGTAGATCGGTCCCTGGGACACACGCGGAGAGGCTCCTGCCCGGGCCACAGGCCGCCCACTACCCCAGCCCCAGATTGGTGCCGCACAGCAGCCCTGTCTGAGTCCCCTCCCTCTAGAGGGAGTATTTAAACAACACTTCTAGTAAACGGAGTCCTCGCGCGCAACTCATTGGAGGGACACAAATTAATCTTTGCCGACTTTCTGCTGAAACTTAGGAGCATTCACACCTAAGTCTCTTACACGGTCAGCTGTTTAGCTAAACATGAGCTCATGATCTAAATTTACACAATAATGAAGAGATCAGCTACAAGGGGAGACAATCAGGAAAAACAATCAATACCATAATTAGATTCCCAAAGCCATCCATCAGATGTTGGAATAATCAGGTGCAAGGCAGGATATATACAGAAAACTGGAACTGAAACAAGAAACAAGGATGTTTTCAAAGTCTGGTAGGATCTCTAAAACATTTTTAAAGTACATGTCATTGATAAAGCTAACTACTCAAAGGTTGTGTAATACAACAGATTAATCATTGAGAAGAGTGAAATTATGCTGTTTTGAAAACTATGGCAGGTCAGATTTTCTGCCTAATTATATAAGAAGATTTATCTAAAACCTACACATTATTTCAAAGACTTATTGGCTGTGAAATAAGTTAAGGGTATTTCAAATGGCTTGTCTGCAATGAAAGGTGCTATGTAGGGAATCACAGAAAGTCGAGGGGAAAATATGTCAATATATACATTGCTATAGGTTGAACTAAGCCTTAGGACAGCAACAATGTAGAGGACCTGACCCTTAGAATCTTACAAGTAAGCTGGAATCTTCAAAAGTTCCAATATTTATAAGTAAAAAGATTTATTAAAATGAATAACCAAGTGTTTTAATTGACATCAGAAGATCAATCCAATAAACCCTGAGAACATAGATAAAAGATAAATAAAGATATGAGCAGAACTTAATACAACAGCAAACGTATAAAATTGAGGTGATTTAGTAAGTCCAAAGAATATTCTTTGAAAAGATTTAAAAGACACACTTTGAGTAAGGAAAACAAAAACATAAGTAAAGAATATATAGAAAGAGTCAGGACAATGTTATAGCAAAGAATATATGAAATGCCAGTAAATTTGAATATTTCTGTAAAGAGGACCATTTCCTAGCTCCTAAAGTTTACCAAAACTGAGACAAGAGGAAATCATTTAACGTCCTCATGCCTGCCCTTGTCATTCTGAGAACGAACTGACCTCAGAATGCAGCATCTGTAGTCCATGGTAACCTGTGGAGGTGGGGCGGGGCTGAGGGAGTTTGGAACACTGCCCTCACTGAGGGAGTGGGTGTGGCCATCTCTGCTGTGACTGAACAAAGTGCAGGGGAGCAGGGGTCCCAGGGAAGGGCACTCAGAGCCCAGCAGGCCCAGTGTGGTTTCACAAGCATTTAGGCCCAGGCCAAAGGGTGCCTTCTTTGCCTGAACAGCTGCCCAAACTCTCACCTTTCCACTCAGGCTACCCTCTTTCTTGAAGTGCGTGTGGAAGCTGTCCGCGCAGTACACCTCGCTGCACAGCTAACCATAGGACTGGGCATCGTAGCTTCCTGCCAGGTGACCGAAGTTCGCAGGAAGATGGGTCCCTGGGACACACAAGGAGAGGTTCCTGCCGGGGCCACAGGCCGCCCACTGCCCCAGCCCCAGTTCAGCGGCCGAAAATCAGCCCTGTCTGAGTCTCCTGCCTCTAGAAGGAGTATTAGACCAACACTTCTAGAAAATGGGGTCCTCACGGGCAACTCATTGGAGGGACAGAAATAAATCTTTGCCGACTTTCTGCTGAAACTTAGGAGCGTTCACACCAAAGCCTCTTACAAGGTCAGCTCTTTAGCTAAACATGAGCTCATGATCTAAATTTACACAATAATGAAGTGATCAGCTACAAGGGGAGACAATCAGCAAAAACAATCAATACCAGAATTAGATTCCCAAGGCCATCCATCAGATGTTGGAATAATCAGGTGCAAGGCAGGATATATACATAACACTGGAACTGAAACAAGAAACAAGGGTGTTTTCAAATTCTGGTACGATCTCTAAAACATTTTTAAAGTACATGTCATTGATAAAGCTAAATACTCAAAGGTTGTGTAATCCAACAGATTAATCATTGAGAAGAGTGAAATTATGCTGTTTTGAAAATTATGGCAGGTGAGATTTTCTTCCTAATTATATAAGAAGATTTCTCTAAAACATACACATTATTTCAAAGACTTATTGGCTGTGAAATAAGTTAGGGTATTTCAAATGGCTTGTCTGCAATGAAAGGTGCTATGTAGGGAATCACAGAAAGTCGAGGGGAAAATATGTCAATATATACATTGCTATAGGTTGAACTAAGCCTTAGGACAGCAACAATGTAGAGGACCTGACCCTTAGAAGCTTACAAGTAAGCTGGAATCTTCAAAAGTTCCAATATTTATAAGTAAAAAGATTTATTAAAATGAATAACCAAGTGTTTGAATTGACATCAGAAGATCAAACCAATAAACCCTGAGAACATAGATAAAAGATAAATAAAGATATGAGCAGAACTTAATACAACAGCAAACGTATAAAATTGAGGTGATTTAGTAAGTCCAAAGAATATTCTTTGAAAAGATTGAAAAGACACACTTTGATTAAGGAAAACAAAAACATAAGTGAAGAATATACAGAAAGAATCAGGACAATGTTATAGCAGAGAATATATGAAATGCCAGTAAATTTGAACATTTCTGTAAAGGGGACCATTTCCTAGCTCCTAAAGTTTACCAAAACTGACACAAGAGGAAGTCATTTAAGGTCATCATGTCTGCCCTTGGCATTCTCGGAACGCCCTGGCCTCAGAATGCAGCAACTGTAGTCCATGGTAACCTGAGGAGAGGGGGCGGGGCTGAGGCAGGTTGGAACACTGCCCTCACTGAGGGAGTGGGTGTGGCCATCTCTGCTGTGACTGAACAAAGGGAAGGGGAGCATGGGGCCGAGGGCAGGGCCGTCAGAGCCCGGCAGGCCCAGTGGGGTGTCACAAGCATTTAGGCCCAGGCCAAAGGGCGCCTTCTTTGTCTGAAGAGCTGCCCAAACTCTCACCTTTCCACTCAGGCCGCCGTCTTACTTGAAGTGTGTGTGGAACCTCTCCACGCAGTACACCTCGCTGCACAGCTAACCATAGGTCTGGGCATCGTAGCTTCCTGCCAGGTGACCGATGTTTGCAGGTAGATCGGTCCCTGGGACACACGCGGAGAGGCTCCTGCCCGGGCCACAGGCCGCCCACTACCCCAGCCCCAGATTGGTGCCGCACAGCAGCCCTGTCTGAGTCCCCTCCCTCTAGAGGGAGTATTTAAACAACACTTCTAGTAAACGGAGTCCTCGCGCGCAACTCATTGGAGGGACACAAATTAATCTTTGCCGACTTTCTGCTGAAACTTAGGAGCATTCACACCTAAGCCTCTTACACGGTCAGCTGTTTAGCTAAACATGAGCTCATGATCTAAATTTACACAATAATGAAGAGATCAGCTACAAGGGGAGACAATCAGGAAAAACAATCAATACCATAATTAGATTCCCAAAGCCATCCATCAGATGTTGGAATAATCAGGTGCAAGGCAGGATATATACAGAAAACTGGAACTGAAACAAGAAACAAGGATGTTTTCAAAGTCTGGTAGGATCTCTAAAACATTTTTAAAGTACATGTCATTGATAAAGCTAACTACTCAAAGGTTGTGTAATACAACAGATTAATCATTGAGAAGAGTGAAATTATGCTGTTTTGAAAACTATGGCAGGTCAGATTTTCTGCCAAATTATATAAGAAGATTTATCTAAAACCTACACATTATTTCAAAGACTTATTGGCTGTGAAATAAGTTAAGGGTATTTCAAATGGCTTGTCTGCAATGAAAGGTGCTATGTAGGGAATCACAGAAAGTCGAGGGGAAAATATGTCAATATATACATTGCTATAGGTTGAACTAAGCCTTAGGACAGCAACAATGTAGAGGACCTGACCCTTAGAATCTTACAAGTAAGCTGGAATCTTCAAAAGTTCCAATATTTATAAGTAAAAAGATTTATTAAAATGAATAACCAAGTGTTTTAATTGACATCAGAAGATCAATCCAATAAACCCTGAGAACATAGATAAAAGATAAATAAAGATATGAGCAGAACTTAATACAACAGCAAACGTATAAAATTGAGGTGATTTAGTAAGTCCAAAGAATATTCTTTGAAAAGATTTAAAAGACACACTTTGAGTAAGGAAAACAAAAACATAAGTAAAGAATATATAGAAAGAGTCAGGACAATGTTATAGCAAAGAATATATGAAATGCCAGTAAATTTGAATATTTCTGTAAAGAGGACCATTTCCTAGCTCCTAAAGTTTACCAAAACTGAGACAAGAGGAAATCATTTAACGTCCTCATGCCTGCCCTTGTCATTCTGAGACCGAACTGACCTCAGAATGCAGCATCTGTAGTCCATGGTAACCTGCGGAGGTGGGGCGGGGCTGAGGGAGTTTGGAACACTGCCCTCACTGAGGGAGTGGGTGTGGCCATCTCTGCTGTGACTGAACAAAGTGCAGGGGAGCAGGGGTCCCAGGGAAGGGCACTCAGAGCCCAGCAGGCCCAGTGTGGTTTCACAAGCATTTAGGCCCAGGCCAAAGGGTGCCTTCTTTGCCTGAACAGCTGCCCAAACTCTCACCTTTCCACTCAGGCTACCCTCTTTCTTGAAGTGCGTGTGGAAGCTGTCCGCGCAGTACACCTCGCTGCACAGCTAACCATAGGACTGGGCATCGTAGCTTCCTGCCAGGTGACCGAAGTTCGCAGGAAGATGGGTCCCTGGGACACACAAGGAGAGGTTCCTGCCGGGGCCACAGGCCGCCCACTGCCCCAGCCCCAGTTCAGCGGCCGAAAATCAGCCCTGTCTGAGTCTCCTGCCTCTAGAAGGAGTATTAGACCAACACTTCTAGAAAATGGGGTCCTCACGGGCAACTCATTGGAGGGACAGAAATAAATCTTTGCCGACTTTCTGCTGAAACTTAGGAGCGTTCACACCAAAGCCTCTTACAAGGTCAGCTCTTTAGCTAAACATGAGCTCATTATCGAAATTTACACAATAATGAAGTGATCAGCTACAAGGGGAGACAATCAGCAAAAACAATCAATACCAGAATTAGATTCCCAAGGCCATTCCTCAGATGTTGGAATAATCAGGTGCAAGGCAGGATATATACATAACACTGGAACTGAAACAAGAAACAAGGGTGTTTTCAAATTCTGGTATGATCTCTAAAACATTTTTAAAGTACATGTCATTGATAAAGCTAAATACTCAAAGGTTGTGTAATCCAACAGATTAATCATTGAGAAGAGTGAAATTATGCTGTTTTGAAAATTATGGCAGGTGAGATTTTCTTCCTAATTATATAAGAAGATTTCTCTAAAACATACACATTATTTCAAAGACTTATTGGCTGTGAAATAAGTTAGGGTATTTCAAATGGCTTGTCTGCAATGAAAGGTGCTATGTAGGGAATCACAGAAAGTCGAGGGGAAAATATGTCAATATATACATTGCTATAGGTTGAACTAAGCCTTAGGACAGCAACAATGTAGAGGACCTGACCCTTAGAAGCTTACAAGTAAGCTGGAATCTTCAAAAGTTCCAATATTTATAAGTAAAAAGATTTATTAAAATGAATAACCAAGTGTTTGAATTGACATCAGAAGATCAAACCAATAAACCCTGAGAACATAGATAAAAGATAAATAAAGATATGAGCAGAACTTAATACAACAGCAAACGTATAAAATTGAGGTGATTTAGTAAGTCCAAAGAATATTCTTTGAAAAGATTGAGAAGACACACTTTGATTAAGGAAAACAAAAACGTAAGTAAAGAATATCCAGAAAGAGACAGGACAAAGTTATAGCAGAGAATATATGAAATGCCAGTAAATTTGAATATTTCTGTAAAGGGGACCATTTCCTAGCTCCTAAAGTTTACCAAAACTGACACAAGAGGAAATCATTTAAGGTCATCAGATCTTCCCTTGGCATTCTCGGAATGCCCTGGCCTCAGAATGCAGCAACTGTAGTCCATGGTAACCTGAGGAGAGGGGGCTGGGCTGTGGCAGGTTGGAACACTGCCCTCACTGAGGGAGTGGGTGTGGCCATCTCTGCTGTGACTGAACAAAGGAAAGGGGAGCATGGGGCCGAGGGCAGGGCCGTCAGAGCCCTGCAGGCCCAGTGGGGTGTCCCAAGAATTTAGGCCCAGGCCAAAGGGCGCCTTCTTTGTCTGAACAGCTGCCCAAACTCTCACCTTTCCACTCAGGCCGCTCTCTTACTTGAAGTGTGTGTGGAACCTCTCCACGCAGTACACCTCGCTGCACAGCTAACCATAGGTCTGGGCATCGTAGCTTCCTGCCAGGTGACCGATGTTCGCAGGTAGATCGGTCCCTGGGACACACGCGGAGAGGCTCCTGCCCGGGCCACAGGCCGCCCACTGCCCCAGCCCCAGATCAGGGGCCGCAAAGCAGCCCTGTCTGAGTCCCCTGCCTCTGGAGGGAGTATTGTACCAACACTTCTATAAATAGGTGTCGTCGCGGGCAACTCATTGGAGGGACACAAATAAATCTTTGCCGACTTTCTGCTGAAACTTAGGAGCGTTCACACCTAAGCCTCTTACAAGGTCAGCTGTTTAGCTAAACATGAGCTCATGATCTAAATTTACACAATAATGAAGAGATCAGCTACAAGGGGAGACAATCAGCAAAAACAATCAATACCAGAATTAGATTCCCAAGGCCATCCATCAGATGTTGGAATAATCAGGTGCAAGGCAGGATATATACATAAAACTGGAACTGAAACAAGAAACAAGGATGTTTTCAAAGTCTGGTACGATCTCTAAAACATTTTTAAAGTACATGTCATTGATAAAGCTAAATTCTCAAAGGTTGTGTAATCCAACAGATTAATCATTGAGAAGAGTGAAATTATGCTGTTTCGAAAACTATGGCAGGTCAGATTTTCTGCCTAATTATATAAGAAGATTTATCTAAAACATACACATTATTTCAAAGACTTATTGGCTGTGAAATAAGTTAAGGGTATTTCAAATGGCTTGTCTGCAATGAAAGGTGCTATGTTGGGAATCACAGAAAGTCGAGGGGAAAATGTGTCAATATATACATTGCTATAGGTGAACTAAGCCTTAGGACAGCAACAATGTAGAGGACCTGACCCTTAGAAGCTTAGAAGTAAGCTGGAATCTTCAAAAGTTACAATTTTTATAAGTAAAAATATTTATTAAAATGAATAACCAAGTGTTTTAATTGACATCAGAAGATCAAACCAATAAACCCTGAGAACATAGATAAAAGAAAAATAAAGATATGAGCAGAACTTAATACAACAGCAAACGTATAAAATTGAGGTGATTTAGTAAGTCCAAAGAATATTTTTTGAAAAGATTGAAAAGACACACTTTGAGTAAGGAAAACAAAAACATAAGTAAAGAATATATAGAAAGAGTCAGGACAATGTTATAGCAAAGAATATATGAAATGCCAGTAAATTTGAATATTTCTTTAAAGGGGACCATTTCCTAGCTCCTAAAGTTTACCAAAACTGAGGCAAGAGGAAATCATTTAAGGTCCTCATGCCTGCCCTTGGCATTCTGAGAACGCCCTGGCCTCAGAATGCAGCATCTGTAGTCCATGGTAACCTGCGGAGGGGGGGCGTGGCTGAGGTAGTTTGGAACACTGCCCTCACTGAGGGAGTGGGTGTGGCCATCTCTGCTGTGACTGAACAAAGTGCAGGGGAGCAGGGGTCCCAGGGAAGGGCACTCAGAGCCCAGCAGGCCCAGTGTGGTTTCACAAGCATTTAGGCCCAGGCCAAAGGGTGCCTTCTTTGCCTGAACAGCGGCCCAAACTCTCACCTTTCCACTCAGGCCACCCTCTTTCTTGAAGTGTGTGTGGAAGCTGTCCGCGCAGTACACCTCGCTGCACAGCTAACCATAGGCCTGGGCATCGTAGCTTCCTGCCAGGTGACCGAAGTTCGCAGGAAGATGGGTCCCTGGGACACACAAGGAGAGGCTCCTGCCCGGGCCACAGGCCGCCCACTGCCCCAGCCCCAGTTCAGCGGCCGAAAATCAGCCCTGTCTGAGTCTCCTGCCTCTAGAAGGAGTATTGGACCAACACTTCTAGAAAATGGGGTCCTCACGGGCAACTCATTGGAGGGACAGAAATAAATCTTTGCCGACTTTCTGCTGAAACTTAGGAGCGTTCACACCTAAGCCTCTTACAAGGTCAGCTCTTTAGCTAAACATGAGCTCATTATCGAAATTTACACAATAATGAAGTGATCAGCTACAAGGGGAGACAATCAGCAAAAACAATCAATACCAGAATTAGATTCCCAAGGCCATCCATCAGATGTTGGAATAATCAGGTGCAAGGCAGGATATATACATAACACTGGAACTGAAACAAGAAACAAGGGTGTTTTCAAATTCTGGTACGATCTCTAAAACATTTTTAAAGTACATGTCATTGATAAAGCTAAATACTCAAAGGTTGTGTAATACAACAGATTAATCATTGAGAAGAGTGAAATTATGCTGTTTTGAAAATTATGGCAGGTGAGATTTTCTTCCTAATTATATAAGAAGATTTCTCTAAAACATACACATTATTTCAAAGACTTATTGGCTGTGAAATAAGTTAGGGTATTTCAAATGGCTTGTCTGCAATGAAAGGTGCTATGTAGGGAATCACAGAAAGTCGAGGGGAAAATATGTCAATATATACATTGCTATATGTTGAACTAAGCCTTAGGACAGCAACAATGTAGAGGACCTACCCTTAGAAGCTTACAAGTAAGCTGGAATCTTCAAAAGTTCCAATATTTATAAGTAAAAAGATTTATTAAAATGAATAACCAAGTGTTTTAATTGACATCAGAAGATCAAACCAATAAACCCTGAGAACATAGATAAAAGATAAATAAAGATATGAGCAGAACTTAATACAACAGCAAACGTATAAAATTGAGGTGATTTAGTAAGTCCAAAGAATATTCTTTGAAAAGATTGAAAAGACACACTTTGATTAAGGAAAACAAAAACATAAGTGAAGAATATACAGAAAGAATCAGGACAATGTTATAGCAGAGAATATATGAAATGCCAGTAAATTTGAACATTTCTGTAAAGGGGACCATTTCCTAGCTCCTAAAGTTTACCAAAACTGACACAAGAGGAAGTCATTTAAGGTCATCATGTCTGCCCTTGGCATTCTCGGAACGCCCCGGACTCAGAATGCAGCAACTGTAGTCCATGGTAACCTGCGGAGAGGGGGCGGGGCTGAGGCAGGTTGGAACCCTGTCCTCACTGAGGGAGTGTGTGTGGCCAACTCTGCTGTGACTGAAAAAAGGGAAGGGGAGCATGGGGCCGAGGGCAGGGCCGTCAGAGCCCGGCAGGTCCAGTGGGGTGTCACAAGCATTTAGGCCCAGGCCAAAGGGCGCCTTCTTTGTCTGAACAGCTGCCCAAACTCTCACCTTTCCACTCAGGCCGCCCTCTTACTTGAAGTGTGTGTGGAACCTCTCCACGCAGTACACCTCGCTGCACAGCTAACCATAGGTCTGGGCATCGTAGCTTCCTGCCAGGTGACCGATGTTCGCAGGTAGATCGGTCCCTGGGACACACGCGGAGAGGCTCCTGCCCGGGCCACACGCCGCCCACTACCCCAGCCCCAGATTGGTGCCGCACAGCAGCCCTGTCTGAGTCCCCTCCCTCTAGAGGGTGTATTTAACCAACACTTCTAGAAAACGGAGTCCTCGCGTGCAACTCATTGGAGGGACACAAATTAATCTTTGCCGACTTTCTGCTGAAACTTAGGAGCATTCACACCTAAGCCTCTTACACGGTCAGCTGTTTAGCTAAACATGAGCTCATGATCTAAATTTACACAATAATGAAGAGATCAGCTACAAGGGGAGACAATCAGCAAAAACAATCAATACCAGAATTAGATTCCCAAGGCCATCCATCAGAAGTTGGAATAATCAGGTGCAACGCAGGATATATACATAAAACTGGAACTGAAACAAGAAACAAGGATGTTTTCAAAGTCTGGTAGGATCTCTAAAACATTATTAAAGTACATGTCATTGATAAAGCTAAATACTCAAAGGTTGTGTAATACAACAGATTAATCATTGAGAAGAGTGAAATTATGCTGTTTCGAAAACTATGGCAGGTCAGATTTTCTGCCTAATTATATAAGAAGATTTCTCTAAAACATACACATGATTTCAAAGAGTTATTGGCTGTGAAATAAGTTAAGGGTATTTCAAATGGCTTGTCTGCAATGAAAGGTGCTATGTAGGGAATCACAGAAAGTCGAGGGGAAAATATGTCAATATATACATTGCTATAGGTTAAAGTAAGCCTTAGGACAGCAACAATGTAGAGGACCTGACCCTTAGAAACTTACAAGTAAGCAGGAATCTTCAAAAGTTCCAATATTTATAAGTAAAAAGATTTATTAAAATGAATAACCAAGTGTTTTAATTGACATCAGAAGATCAAACAAATAAACCCTGAGAACATAGATAAAAGTTAAATAAAGATAAGAGCAGAACTTAATACAACAGCAAACGTATAAAATTGGGGTGATTTAGTAAGTCCAAAGAATATTCTTTGAAAAGATTGAAAAGACACACTTTGATTAAGGAAAACAAAAATGTAAGTAAAGAATATACAGAAAGAGTCAGGACAAAGTTATAGCAGAGAATATATGAAATGCCAGTAAATTTGAACATTTCTGTAAAGGGGACCATTTCCTAGCTCCTAAAGTTTACCAAAACTGACACAAGAGGAAATCATTTAAGGTCATCATGTCTGCCCTTGGCATGCTCGGAACGCCCTGGCCTCAGAATGCAGCATCAGTAGTCCATGGTAACCTGCGGAGAGGGGGCGGGGCTGAGCGAGTTTGGAACACTGCCCTCACTGAGGGAGTGGGTGTGGCCAGCTCTGCTGTGACTGACAAAGTCCAGGGGAGCATGTGGCCGAGGGCAGGGCCCTCAGTGCCCGGCAGGCCCAGTGGGGTGTCACAAGCTTTTACGCCCAGGCCAAAAGGCGCCTTCTTTGTCTGAACAGCTGCCCAAACACTCATCTTACCACTCAGGCCGCCCTCTTACTTGAAGTGTGTGTGGAACCTGTCCACGCAGTACACCTCGCTGCACAGCTAACCATAGGTCTGGGCATCGTAGATTCCTGCCAGGTGACCGAAGTTCGCAGGCAGATGGGTCCCTGGGACACACGCGGAGAGGCTCCTGCCTGGGCCACAGGCCGCCCACTACCCCAGCCCCAGATTGGGGGCCACAAAGCAGCCCTGTATGAGTCCTCTGCCTGTAGAGGGAGTATTGGACCAACACATCTAGAAAACGGGGTCCTCGCGGGCAACTCATTGGAGGGACACAAATAAATCTTTGCCGACTGTCTGCTGAAACTTTGGAGCGTTCACACCTAAGCCTCTTACAAGCTCAGCTGTTTAGCTAAACATGATCTCGTGATCGAAATTTACACAATAATGAAGAGATCAGCTACAAGGGGAGAAAATCAGCAAAAACAATCAATACCAGAATTAGATTCCCAAGTCCATCCATCAGATGTTGGAACAATCAGGTGCCAGGCAGGATATATACATAAAACTGGAACTGAAAGAAGAAACAAGGATGTTTTCAAAGTCTAGTACGATCTCTAAAACATTTTTAAAGTACATGTCATTGATAAAGCTAAATACTCAAAGGTTGTGTAATACAACAGATTAATCATTGAGAAGAGTGAAATTATGCTGTTTTGAAAACTATGGCAGGTCAGATTTTCTGCCTAATTATATAAGAAGATTTATCTAAAACCTCCACATTATTTCAAAGACTTATTGGCTGTGAAATAAGTTAAGGGTATTTCAAATGGCTTGTCTGCAATGAAAGGTGCTATGTAGGGAATCACAGAAAGTCGAGGGGAAAATATGTCAATATATACATTGCTATAGGTTAAAGTAAGCCTTAGGACAGCAACAATGTAGAGGACCTGACCCTTAGAAACTTACAAGTAAGCAGGAATCTTCAAAAGTTCCAATCTTTATAAGTAAAAAGATTTATTAAAATGAATAACCAAGTGTTTTAATTGACATCAGAAGATCAAACAAATAAACCCTGAGAACATAGATAAAAGATAAATAAAGATATGAGCAGAACTTAATACAACAGCAAACGTATAAAATTGAGGTGATTTAGTAAGTCCAAAGAATATTCTTTGAAAAGATTGAAAAGACACACTTTGATTAAGGAAAACAAAAATGTAAGTAAAGAATATACAGAAAGAGTCAGGACAAAGTTATAGCAGAGAATATATGAAATGCCAGTAAATTTGAACATTTCTGTAAAGGGGACCATTTCCTAGCTCCTAAAGTTTACCAAAACTGACACAAGAGGAAATCATTTAAGGTCATCATGTCTGCCCTTGGCATGCTCGGAACGCCCTGGCCTCAGAATGCAGCATCAGTAGTCCATGGTAACCTGCGGAGAGGGGGCGGGGCTGAGCGAGTTTGGAACACTGCCCTCACTGAGGGAGTGGGTGTGGCCAGCTCTGCTGTGACTGACAAAGGCCAGGGGAGCATGTGGCCGAGGGCAGGGCCCTCAGTGCCCGGCAGGCCCAGTGGGGTGTCACAAGCTTTTACGCCCAGGCCAAAAGGCGCCTTCTTTGTCTGAACAGCTGCCCAAACACTCATCTTACCACTCAGGCCGCCCTCTTACTTGAAGTGTGTGTGGAACCTGTCCACGCAGTACACCTCGCTGCACAGCTAACCATAGGTCTGGGCATCGTAGATTCCTGCCAGGTGACCGAAGTTCGCAGGCAGATGGGTCCCTGGGACACACGCGGAGAGGCTCCTGCCTGGGCCACAGGCCGCCCACAACCCCAGCCCCAGATTGGGGTCCACACAGCAGCCCTGTCTGAGTCCTCTGACTGTAGAGGGAGTATTGGACCAACACATCTAGAAAACGGGGTCCTCGCGGGCAACTCATTGGAGGGACACAAATAAATCTTTGCCGACTTTCTGCTGAAACTTTGGAGCGTTCACACCTAAGCCTCTTACAAGCTCAGCTGTTTAGCTAAACATGATCTCGTGATCGAAATTTACACAATAATGAAGAGATCAGCTACAAGGGGAGAAAATCAGCAAAAACAATCAATACCAGAATTAGATTCCCAAGGCCATCCATCAGATGTTGGAACAATCAGGTGCAAGGCAGGATATATACATAAAACTGGAACTGAAAGAAGAAACAAGGATGTTTTCAAAGTCTAGTACGATCTCTAAAACATTTTTAAAGTACATGTCATTGATAAAGCTAAATACTCAAAGGTTGTGTAATACAACAGATTAATCATTGAGAAGAGTGAAATTATGCTGTTTTGAAAACTATGGCAGGTCAGATTTTCTGCCTAATTATATAAGAAGATTTATCTAAAACCTACACATTATTTCAAAGACTTATTGGCTGTGAAATAAGTTAAGGGTATTTCAAATGGCTTGTCTGCAATGAAAGGTGCTATGTAGGGAATCACAGAAAGTCGAGGGGAAACTATGTCAATATATACATTGCTATATGTTGAACTAAGCCTTAGGGCAGCAACAATGTAGAGCACCTGACACTTAGAAACTTGCAAGTAAGCTAGAATCTTCAAAAGTTCAAATCTTTATAAGTAAAAAGATTTATTAAAATGAATAACCAAGTGTTTTAATTGACATCAGAAGATCAAACAAATAAACCCTGAGAACATAGATAAAAGATAAATAAAGATATGAGCAGAACTTAATACAACAGGAAAAGTATAAAATTGAGGTGATTTGGTAAGTCCAAAGAATATTCTTTGAAAAGATTGAAAAGACACACTTTGATTAAGGAAAACAAAAACATAAGTAAAGAATATACAGAAAGAGTCAGGACTATGTTATAGCAGAGAATATATGAAATGACAGTAAATTTGAACATTTCTGTAAAGGGGACAATTTCCTAGCTCCTAAAGTTTACCAAAACTGACACAAGAGGAAGTCATTTAAGGTCATCATGTCTGCCCTTGGCATTCTCGGAACGCCCTGGCCTCAGAATGCAGCAACAGTAGTCCATGGTAACCTTCGGAGAGGGGGCGGGGCTGAGGGAGGTTGGAACACTGCCCTCACTGAGGGACTGGGTGTGGCCTTCTCTGCTGTGACTGAACAAAGGGCAGGGGAGCTTGGGGCCGAGGGCAGGGCCCTCAGAGCCCCGCAGGCCCAGTGGGGTGTCACAAGCATTTAGGCCCAGGCCAAAGGGCGCCTTCTTTGTCTGAACAGCTGCCCAAACTCTCACCTTTCCACTCAGGCCGCCCTCTTACTTGAAGTGTGTGTGGAACCAGTCCACGCAGTACACCTCGATGCACAGCTATCCATAGGTCTGGGCATCGTAGCTTCCTGTCAGGTGACCGAAGTTCGCAGGTAGATGGGTCCCTGGGACACACGCGGAGAGGCTCCTGCCCGGGCCACAGGCCTCCCACTACCCCAGCCCCAGATTGAGGCCACAGAGCAGCCCTGTCTGAGTCCCCTCCCTCTAGAGGGAGTATTGGACCAACATTTCTAGAAAACGGAGTCCTCGCGGGCAACTCATTGGAGGGACACAAATAAATCTTTGCCGACTTTCTGCTGAAACTTAGGAGCATTCACACCTAAGCCTCTTACAAGGTCATCTGTTTAGCTAAACATGAGCTCATGATCTAAATTTACACAATAATGAAGAGATCAGCTAAAAGGGGAGACAATCCGCAAAAACAATCAATACCAGAATTAGATTTCCAAGGCCATCCATCAGATGTTGGAATAATCAGGTGCAAGGCAGGATATATACATAAAACTGGAACTAAAAGAAGAAACAAGGATGTTTTCAAAGTCTGGTAGGATCTCTAAAACATTTTTAAAGTACATGTCATTGATAAAGCTAAATACTCAAAGTTTGTGTAATACAACAGATTAATCATTGAGAAGAGTGTAATTATGCTGTTTTGAAAACTATGGCAGGTCAGATTTTCTGCCTAATTATATAAGAAGATTTATCTAAAACATACACATTATTTCAAAGACTTATTGGCTGTGAAATAAGTTAAGGGTATTTCAAATGGCTTGTCTGCAATGAAAGGTGCTATGTAGGGAATCACAGAAAGTCGAGGGGAAAATATGTCAATATATACATTGCTATAGGTTGAACTAAGCCTTAGGACAGCAACAATGTAGAGGACCTGACCCTTAGAAGCTTACAAGTAAGCTGGAATCTTCAAAAGTTCCAATATTTATAAGTAAAAAGATTTATTAAAATGAATAACCAAGTGTTTTAATTGACATCAGAAGATCAAACCAATAAACCCTGAGAACATAGATAAAAGATAAATAAAGATATGAGCAGAACTTAATACAACAGCAAACGTATAAATTGAGGTGATTTAGTAAGTCCAAAGAATATTCTTTGAAAAGATTGAGAAGACACACTTTGATTAAGGAAAACAAAAACGTAAGTAAAGAATATCCAGAAAGAGACAGGATAAAGTTATAGCAGAGAATATATGAAATGATAGTAAATTTGAATATTTCTGTAAAGGGGACCATTTCCTAGCTCGTAAAGTTTACCAAAACTGACACAAGAGGAAATCATTTAAGATCATCAGGTCTGCCCTTGGCATTCTCGGAACGCCCTGGCCTCAGAATTCAGCATCTGTAGTCCATGGTAACCTGCGGAGAGGGGGCGGGGCTGAGTGTGGTTGGAACACTGCCCTCACTGAGGGAGTGGGTGTGGCCATCTCTGCTGTGACTGAACAATGGCAGGGGAGCAGGGGTCCCAGGGAACGGCCCTCAGAGCCCAGCAGGCCCAGTGTGGTGTCACAAGCATTTAGGCCCAGACCAAAGGGCGCCTTCTTTGTCTGAAGAGCTGCCCAAACTCTCACCTTTCCACTCAGGCCGCCCTCTTACTTAAAGTGTGTTTGGAAGCTGTCCGAGCAGTACACTTCGCTACACAGGTAACCATAGGTCTGGGCATCGTAGCTTCCTGGCAGGTGACCAAAGTTCGCAGGCATATGAGTCCCTGGGACACACGCGGAGAGGCTCCTGCCCGGGCCACAGGCCGCCCACTGCCCCAACCCCAGATCAGGGGCCGCAAAGCAGCCCTGTCTGAGTCCCCTGCCTCTGGAGGGAGTATTGTACCAACACTTCTAGAAATAGGTGTCGTCGCGGGCAACTCATTGGAGGGACACAAATAAATCTTTGCCGACTTTCTGCTGAAACTTAGGAGCATTCACACCTAAGCCTCTTACAAGGTCAGCTGTTTAGCTAAACATGAGCTCATGATCTAAATTTACACAATAATGAAGAGATCAGCTACAAGGGGAGACAATCAGCAAAAACAATCAATACCAGAATTAGATTCCCAAGGCCATCCATCAGATGTTGGAATAATCAGGTGCAAGGCAGGATATATACATAAAACTGGAACTGAAACAAGAAACAAGGATGTTTTCAAAGTCTGGTACGATCTCTAAAACATTTTTAAAGTACATGTCATTGATAAAGCTAAATACTCAAAGGTTGTGTAATCCAACAGATTAATCATTGAGAAGAGTGAAATTATGCTGTTTCGAAAACTATGCCAGGTCAGATTTTCTGCCTAATTATATAAGAAGATTTATCTAAAACATACACATTATTTCAAAGACTTATTGGCTGTGAAATAAGTTAAGGGTATTTCAAATGGCTTGTCTGCAATGAAAGGTGCTATGTAGGGAATCACAGAAAGTCGAGGGGAAAATGTGTCAATATATACATTGCTATAGGTGAACTAAGCCTTAGGACAGCAACAATGTAGAGGACCTGAACCTTAGAAGCTTACAAGTAAGCTGGAATCTTCAAAATTTACAATTTTTATAAGTAAAAATATTTATTAAAATGAATAACCAAGTGTTTTAATTGACATCAGAAGATCAAACCAATATACCCTGAGAACATAGATAAAAGAAAAATAAAGATATGAGCAGAACTTAATACAACAGCAAACGTATAAAATTGAGGTGATTTAGTAAGTCCAAAGAATATTCTTTGAAAAGATTTAAAAGACACAGTTTGAGTAAGGAAAACAAAAACATAAGTAAAGAATATATAGAAAGAGTCAGGACAATGTTATAGCAAAGAATATATGAAATACCAGTAAATTTGAATATTTCTGTAAAGGGGACCATTTCCTAGCTCCTAAAGTTTACCAAAACTGAGACAAGAGGAAATCATTTAAGGTCCTCATGCCTGCCCTTGTCATTCTGAGAAGGACCTGGCCTCAGAATGCAGCATCTGTAGTCCATGGTAACCTGCGGAGGTGGGGCGGGGCTGAGGGAGTTTGGAACACTGCCCTCACTGAGGGAGTGGGTGTGGCCATCTCTGCTGTTACTGAACAAAGGGCAGGGGAGCAGGGGTCCCAGGGAAGGGCACTCAGAGCCCAGCAGGCCCAGTGTGGTTTCACAAGCATTTAGGCCCAGGCCAAAGGGTGCCTTCTTTGCCTGAACAGCTGCCCAAACTCTCACCTTTCCACTCAGGCCACCCTCTTTCTTGAAGTGCGTGTGGAAGCTGTCCGCACAGTACACCTCGCTGCACAGCTAACCATAGGACTGGGCATCGTAGCTTCCTGCCAGGTGACCGAAGTTCGCAGGAAGATGGGTCCCTGGGACACACACGGAGAGGCTCCTCCCGGGGCCACAGGCCGCCCACTGCCCCAGCCCCAGTTCAGCGGCCGAAAATCAGCCCTGTCTGAGTCTCCTGCCTCTAGAAGGAGTATTGGACCAACACTTCTAGAAAATGGGGTCCTCACGGGCAACTCATTGGAGGGACAGAAATAAATCTTTGCCGACTTTCTGCTGAAACTTAGGAGCGTTCACACCAAAGCCTCTTACAAGGTCAGCTGTTTAGCTAAACATGAGCTCATTATCGAAATTTACACAATAATGAAGTGATCAGCTACAAGGGGAGACAATCAGCAAAAACAATCAATACCAGAATTAGATTCCCAAGGCCATCCATCAGATGTTGGAATAATCAGGTGCAAGGCAGGATATATACATAACACTGGAACTGAAACAAGAAACAAGGGTGTTTTCAAATTCTGGTACGATCTCTAAAACATTTTTAAAGTACATGTCATTGATAAAGCTAAATACTCAAAGGTTGTGTAATCCAACAGATTAATCATTGAGAAGAGTGAAATTATGCTGTTTTGAAAATTATGGCAGGTGAGATTTTCTTCCTAATTATATAAGAAGATTTCTCTAAAACATACACATTATTTCAAAGACTTATTGGCTGTGAAATAAGTTAGGGTATTTCAAATGGCTTGTCTGCAATGAAAGGTGCTATGTAGGGAATCACAGAAAGTCGAGGGGAAAATATGTCAATATATACATTGCTATAGGTTGAACTAAGCCTTAGGACAGCAACAATGTAGAGGACCTGACCCTTAGAAGCTTACAAGTAAGCTGGAATCTTCAAAAGTTACAATATTTATAAGTAAAAAGATTTATTAAAATGAATAACCAAGTGTTTTAATTGACATCAGAAGATCAAACCAATAAACCCTGAGAACATAGATAAAAGATAAATAAAGATATGAGCAGAACTTAATACAACAGCAAACGTATAAAATTGAGGTGATTTAGTAAGTCCAAAGAATATTCTTTGAAAAGATTGAGAAGACACACTTTGATTAAGGAAAACAAAAACGTAAGTAAAGAATATCCAGAAAGAGACAGGACAAAGTTATAGCAGAGAATATATGAAATGCCAGTAAATTTGAATATTTCTGTAAAGGGGACCATTTCCTAGCTCCTAAAGTTTACCAAAACTGACACAAGAGGAAATCATTTAAGGTCATCAGGTCTTCCCTTGGCATTCTCGGAACGCCCTGGCCTCAGAATTCAGCATCTGTAGTCCATGGTAACCTGCGGAGAGGGGGCGGGGCTGAGTGTGGTTGGAACACTGCCCTCACTGAGGGAGTGGGTGTGGCCATCTCTGCTGTGACCGAACAATGGCAGGGGAGCATGGGTCCCAGGGAAGGGCCCTCAGAGCCCAGCAGGCCCTGTGTGGTGTCACAAGCATTTAGGCCCAGACTAAAGGGCGCCTTCTTTGTCTGAAGAGCTGCCCAAACTCTCACCTTTCCACTCAGGCCGCCCTCTTACTTGAAGTGTGTTTGGAAGCTGTCCGCGCAGTACACTTCGCTACACAGCTAACCATAGGTCTGGGCATCGTAGCTTCCTGGCAGGTGACCGAAGTTCGCAGGCATATGAGTCCCTGGGACACACGCGGAGAGGCTCCTGCCCGGGCCACAGGCCGCCCACTGCCCCAGCCCCAGATCAGGGGCCGCAAAGCAGCCCTGTCTGAGTCCCCTGCCTCTGGAGGGAGTATTGTACCAACACTTCTAGAAATAGGTGTCGTCGCGGGCAACTCATTGGAGGGACACAAATAAATCTTTGCCGACTTTCTGCTGAAACTTAGGAGCGTTCACACCTAAGCCTCTTACAAGGTCAGCTGTTTAGCTAAACATGAGCTCATGATCTAAATTTACATAATAATGAAGAGATCAGCTACAAGGGGAGAAAATCAGCAAAAACAATCAATACCAGAATTAGATTCCCAAGGCCATCCATCAGATGTTGGAATAATCAGGTGCAAGGCAGGATATATACATAAAACTGGAACTGAAACAAGAAACAAGGATGTTTTCAAAGTCTGGTAGGATCTCTAAAACATTTTTAAAGTACATGTCATTGATAAAGCTAAATACTCAAAGGTTGTGTAATCCAACAGATTAATCATTGAGAAGAGTGAAATTATGCTGTTTTGAAAACTATGCCAGGTCAGATTTTCTGCCTAATTATATAAGAAGATTTCTCTAAAACATACACATTATTTCAAAGACTTATTGGCTGTGAAATAAGTTAGGGTATTTCAAATGGCTTGTCTGCAATGAAAGGTGCTATGTAGGGAATCACAGAAAGTCGAGGGGAAAATATGTCAATATATACATTGCTATAGGTTGAACTAAGCCTTAGGACAGCGACAATGTAGAGGACCTGACCCTTAGAAGCTTACAAGTAAGCTGGAATCTTCAAAAGTTACAATTTTTATAAGTAAAAAGATTTATTAAAATGAATAACCAAGTGTTTTAATTGACATCAGAAGATCAAACCAATATACCCTGAGAACATAGATAAAAGAAAAATAAAGATATGAGCAGAACTTAATACAGCAGCAAACGTATAAAATTGAGGTGATTTAGTAAGTCCAAAGAATATTCTTTGAAAAGATTTAAAAGACACACTTTGAGTAAGGAAAACAAAAACATAAGTAAAGAATATATAGAAAGAGTCAGGACAATGTTATAGCAAAGAATATATGAAATGCCAGTAAATTTGAATATTTCTGTAAAGGGGACCATTTCCTAGCTCCTAAAGTTTACCAAAACTGAGACAAGAGGAAATCATTTAAGGTCCTCATGCCTGCCCTTGTCATTCTGAGAACAACCTGGCCTCAGAATGCAGCATCTGTAGTCCATGGTAACCTGCGGAGGTGGGGCGGGGCTGAGGGAGTTTGGAACACTGCCCTCACTGAGGGAGTGGGTGTGGCCATCTCTGCTGTGACTGAACAAAGTGCAGGGGAGCAGGGGTCCCAGGGAAGGGCACTCAGAGCCCAGCAGGCCCAGTGTGGTTTCACAAGCATTTAGGCACAGGCCAAAGGGTGTCTTCTTTGCCTGAACAGCTGCCCAAACTCTCACCTTTCCACTCAGGCCACCCTCTTTCTTGAAGTGTGTGTGGAAGCTGTCCGCACAGTACACCTCGCTGCACAGCTAACCATAGGACTGGGCATCGTAGCTTCCTGCCAGGTGACCGAAGTTCGCAGGAAGATGGGTCCCTGGGACAAACACGGAGAGGCTCCTCCCGGGGCCACAGGCCGCCCACTGCCCCAGCCCCAGTTCAGCGGCCGAAAATCAGCCCTGTCTGAGTCTCCTGCCTCTAGAAGGAGTATTAGACCAACACTTCTAGAAAATGGGGTCCTCACGGGCAACTCATTGGAGGGACAGAAATAAATCTTTGCCGACTTTCTGCTGAAACTTAGGAGCGTTCACACCAAAGCCTCTTACAAGGTCAGCTCTTTAGCTAAACATGAGCTCATTATCGAAATTTACACAATAATGAAGTGATCAGCTACAAGGGGAGACAATCAGCAAAAACAATCAATACCAGAATTAGATTCCCAAGGCCATCCATCAGATGTTGGAATAATCAGGTGCAAGGCAGGATATATACATAACACTGGAACTGAAACAAGAAACAAGGGTGTTTTCAAATTCTGGTACGATTTCTAAAACATTTTTAAAGTACATGTCATTGATAAAGCTAAATACTCAAAGGTTGTGTAATCCAACAGATTAATCATTGAGAAGAGTGAAATTATGCTGTTTTGAAAATTATGGCAGGTGAGATTTTCTTCCTAATTATATAAGAAGATTTCTCTAAAACATACACATTATTTCAAAGACTTATTGGCTGTGAAATAAGTTAGGGTATTTCAAATGGCTTGTCTGCAATGAAAGGTGCTATGTAGGGAATCACAGAAAGTCGAGGGGAAAATATGTCAATATATACATTGCTATAGGTTGAACTAAGCCTTAGGACAGCAACAATGTAGAGGACCTGACCCTTAGAAGCTTACAAGTAAGCTGGAATCTTCAAAAGTTACAATATTTATAAGTAAAAAGATTTATTAAAATGAATAACCAAGTGTTTTAATTGACATCAGAAGATCAAACCAATAAACCCTGAGAACATAGATAAAAGATAAATAAAGATATGAGCAGAACTTAATACAACAGTAAACGTATAAAATTGAGGTGATTTAGTAAGTCCAAAGAATATTCTTTGAAAAGATTGAAAAGACACACTTTGATTAAGGAAAACAAAAACATAAGTGAAGAATATACAGAAAGAATCAGGACAATGTTATAGCAGAGAATATATGAAATGCCAGTAAATTTGAACATTTCTGTAAAGGGGACCATTTCCTAGCTCCTAAAGCTTACCAAAACTGACACAAGAGGAAGTCATTTAAGGTCATCATGTCTGCCCTTGGCATTCTCGGAACGCCCTGGCCTCAGAATGCAGCAACTGTAGTCCATGGTAACCTAAGGAGAGGGGGCGGGGCTGAGGCAGGTTGGAACACTGCCCTCACTGAGGGAGTGGGTGTGGCCATCTCTGCTGTGACTGAACAAAGGGAAGGGGAGCATGGGGCCGAGGGCAGGGCCGTCAGAGCCCGGCAGGCCCAGTGGGGTGTCACAAGCATTTAGGCCCAGGCCAAAGGGCGCCTTCTTTGTCTGAACAGCTGCCCAAACTCTCACCCTTCCACTCAGGCCGCCCTCTTACTTGAAGTGTGTGTGGAACCTCTCCACGCAGTACACCTCGCTGCACAGCTAACCATAGGTCTGGGCATCGTAGCTTCCTGCCTGGTGACCGATGTTCGCAGGTAGATCGGTCCCTGGGACACACGCGGAGAGGCTCCTGCCCGGGCCACAGGCCGCCCACTACCCCAGCCCCAGATTGGTGCCGCACAGCAGCCCTGTCTGAGTCCCCTCCCTCTAGAGGGAGTATTTAAACAACACTTCTAGAAAACGGAGTCCTCGCGCGCAACTCATTGGAGGGACACAAATTAATCTTTGCCGACTTTCTGCTGAAACTTAGGAGCATTCACACCTAAGCCTCTTACACGGTCAGCTGTTTAGCTAAACATGAGCTCATGATCTAAATTTACACAATAATGAAGAGATCAGCTACAAGGGGAGACAATCAGCAAAAACAATCAATACCATAATTAGATTCCCAAAGCCATCCATCAGATGTTGGAATAATCAGGTGCAAGGCAGGATATATACAGAAAACTGGAACTGAAACAAGAAACAAGGATGTTTTCAAAGTCTGGTAGGATCTCTAAAACATTTTTAAAGTACATGTCATTGATAAAGCTAACTACTCAAAGGTTGTGTAATACAACAGATTAATCATTGAGAAGAGTGAAATTATGCTGTTTTGAAAACTATGGCAGGTAAGATTTTCTGCCTAATTATATAAGAAGATTTATCTAAAACATACACATTATTTCAAAGACTTATTGGCTGTGAAATAAGTTAAGGGTATTTCAAATGGCTTGTCTGCAATGAAAGGTGCTATGTACGGAATCACAGAAAGTCGAGGGGAAAATATGTCAATATATACATTGCTATAGGTTGAACTAAGCCTTAGGACAGCAACAATGTAGAGGACCATACCCTTAGAAGCTTACAAGTAAGCTGGAATCTTCAAAAGTTCCAATATTTATAAGTAAAAAGATTTATTAAAATGAATAACCAAGTGTTTTAATTGACATCAGAAGATCAAACCAATAAACCCTGAGAACATAGATAAAAGATAAATAAAGATATGAGCAGAACTTAATACAACAGCAAACGTATAAAATTGAGGTGATTTAGTAAGTCCAAAGAATATTCTTTGAAAAGATTGAGAAGACACACTTTGATTAAGGAAAACAAAAACGTAAGTAAAGAATATCCAGAAAGAGACAGGACAAAGTTATAGCAGAGAATATATGAAATGCCAGTAAATTTGAATATTTCTGTAAAGGGGACCATTTCCTAGCTCCTAAAGTTTACCAAAACTGACACAAGAGGAAATCATTTAAGGTCATCAGGTCTTCCCTTGGCATTCTCGGAACGCCCTGGCCTCAGAATTCAGCATCTGTAGTCCAGGGTAACCTGCGGAGAGGGGGCGGGGCTGAGTGTGGTTGGAACACTGCCCTCACTGAGGGAGTGGGTGTGGCCATCTCTGCTGTGACCGAACAATGGCAGGGGAGCATGGGTCCCAGGGAAGGGCCCTCAGAGCCCAGCACGCCCTGTGTGGTGTCACAAGCATTTAGGCCCAGACTAAAGGGCGCCTTCTTTGTCTGAAGAGCTGCCCAAACTCTCACCTTTCCACTCAGGCCGCCCTCTTACTTGAAGTGTGTTTGGAAGCTGTCCGCGCAGTACACTTCGCTACACAGCTAACCATAGGTCTGGGCATCGTAGCTTCCTGGCAGGTGACCGAAGTTCGCAGGCATATGAGTCCCTGGGACACACGCGGAGAGGCTCCTGCCCGGGCCACAGGCCGCCCACTGCCCCAGCCCCAGATCAGGGGCCGCAAAGCAGCCCTGTCTGAGTCCCCTGCCTCTGGAGGTAGTATTGTACCAACACTTCTAGAAATAGGTGTCGTCGCGGGCAACTCATTGGAGGGACACAAATAAATCTTTGCCGACTTTCTGCTGAAACTTAGGAGCGTTCACACCTAAGCCTCTTACAAGGTCAGCTGTTTAGCTAAACATGAGCTCATGATCTAAATTTACACAATAATGAAGAGATCAGCTACAAGGGGAGACAATCAGCAAAAACAATCAATACCAGAATTAGATTCCCAAGGCCATCCATCAGATGTTGGAATAATCAGGTGCAAGGCAGGATATATACATAAAACTGGAACTGAAACAAGAAACAAGGATGTTTTCAAAGTCTGGTACGATCTCTAAAACATTTTTAAAGTACATGTCATTGATAAAGCTAAATACTCAAAGGTTGTGTAATCCAACAGATTAATCATTGAGAAGAGTGAAATTATGCTGTTTTGAAAACTATGCCAGGTCAGATTTTCTGCCTAATTATATAAGAAGATTTATCTAAAACATACACATTATTTCAAAGACTTATTGGCTGTGAAATAAGTTAACGGTATTTCAAATGGCTTGTCTGCAATGAAAGGTGCTATGTAGGGAATCACAGAAAGTCGAGGGGAAAATGTGTCAATATATACATTGCTATAGGTGAACTAAGCCTTAGGACAGCAACAATGTAGAGGACCTGACCCTTAGAAGCTTACAAGTAAGCTGGAATCTTCAAAAGTTACAATTTTTATAAGTAAAAATATTTATTAAAATGAATAACCAAGTGTTTTAATTGACATCAGAAGATCAAACCAATAAACCCTGAGAACATAGATAAAAGAAAAATAAAGTTATGAGCAGAACTTAATACAACAGCAAACGTATAAAATTGAGGTGATTTAGTAAGTCCAAAGAATATTCTTTGAAAAGATTTAAAAGACACACTTTGAGTAAGGAAAACAAAAACATAAGTAAAGAATATATAGAAAGATTTAGGACAATGTTATAGCAAAGAATATATGAAATGCCAGTAAATTTGAATATTTCTGTAAAGGGGACCATTTCCTAGCTCCTAAAGTTTACCAAAACTGAGACAAGAGGAAATCATTTAAGGTCCTCATGCCTGCCCTTGTCATTCTGAGAACGAACTGGCCTCAGAATGCAGCATCTGTAGTCCATGGTAACCTGCGGAGGTGGGGCGGGGCTGAGGGAGTTTGGAACACTGCCCTCACTGAGGGAGTGGGTGTGGCCATCTCTGCTGTGACTGAACAAAGTGCAGGGGAGCAGGGGTCCCAGGCAAGGGCACTCAGAGCCCAGCAGGCCCAGTGTGGTTTCACAAGCATTTAGGCACAGGCCAAATGGTGCCTTCTTTGCCTGAACAGCTGCCCAAACTCTCACCTTTCCACTCAGGCCACCCTCTTTCTTGAAGTGTGTGTGGAAGCTGTCCGTGCAGTACACCTCGCTGCACAGCTAACCATAGGACTGGGCATCGTAGCTTCCTGCCAGGTGACCGAAGTTCGCAGGAAGATGGGTCCCTGGGACACACACGGAGAGGCTCCTGCCCGGGCCACAGGCCGCCCACTGCCCCAGCCCCAGTTCAGCGGCCGAAAATCAGCCCTGTCTGAGTCTCCTGCCTCTAGAAGGAGTATTGGACCAACACTTCTAGAAAATGGGGTCCTCACGGGCAACTCATTGGAGGGACAGAAATAAATCTTTGCCGACTTTCTGCTGAAACTTAGGAGCGTTCACACCAAAGCCTCTTACAAGGTCAGCTCTTTAGCTAAACATGAGCTCATTATCGAAATTTACACAATAATGAAGTGATCAGCTACAAGGGGAGACAATCAGCAAAAACAATCAATACCAGAATTAGATTCCCAAGGCCATCCATCAGATGTTGGAATAATCAGGTGCAAGGCAGGATATATACATAACACTGGAACTGAAACAAGAAACAAGGGTGTTTTCAAATTCTGGTACGATCTCTAAAACATTTTTAAAGTACATGTCATTGATAAAGCTAAATACTCAAAGGTTGTGTAATCCAACAGATTAATCATTGAGAAGAGTGAAATTATGCTGTTTTGAAAATTATGGCAGGTGAGATTTTCTTCCTAATTATATAAGAAGATTTCTCTAAAACATACACATTATTTCAAAGACTTATTGGCTGTGAAATAAGTTAGGGTATTTCAAATGGCTTGTCTGCAATGAAAGGTGCTATGTAGGGAATCACAGAAAGTCGAGGGGAAAATATGTCAATATATACATTGCTATAGGTTGAACTAAGCCTTAGGACAGCAACAATGTAGAGGACCTGACCCTTAGAAGCTTACAAGTAAGCTGGAATCTTCAAAAGTTACAATATTTATAAGTAAAAAGATTTATTAAAATGAATAACCAAGTGTTTTAATTGACATCAGAAGATCAAACCAATAAACCCTGAGAACATAGATAAAAGATAAATAAAGATATGAGCAGAACTTAATACAACAGCAAACGTATAAAATTGAGGTGATTTAGTAAGTCCAAAGAATATTCTTTGAAAAGATTGAAAAGACACACTTTGATTAAGGAAAACAAAAACATAAGTGAAGAATATACAGAAAGAATCAGGACAATGTTATAGCAGAGAATATATGAAATGCCAGTAAATTTGAACATTTCTGTAAAGGGGACCATTTCCTAGCTCCTAAAGCTTACCAAAACTGACACAAGAGGAAGTCATTTAAGGTCATCATGTCTGCCCTTGGCATTCTCGGAACGCCCTGGCCTCAGAATGCAGCAACTGTAGTCCATGGTAACCTGAGGAGAGGGGGCGGGGCTGAGGCAGGTTGGAACACTGCCCTCACTGAGGGAGTGGGTGTGGCCATCTCTGCTGTGACTGAACAAAGGGAAGGGGAGCATGGGGCCGAGGGCAGGGCCGTCAGAGCCCGGCAGGCCCAGTGGGGTGTCACAAGCATTTAGGCCCAGGCCAAAGGGCGCCCTCTTTGTCTGAACAGCTGCCCAAACTCTCACCTTTCCACTCAGGCCGCCGTCTTACTTGAAGTGTGTGTGGAACCTCTCCACGCAGTACACCTCGCTGCACAGCTAACCATAGGTCTGGGCATCGTAGCTTCCTGCCAGGTGACCGATGTTCGCAGGTAGATCGGTCCCTGGGACACACGCGGAGAGGCTCCTGCCGGGGCCACAGGCCGCCCACTACCCCAGCCCCAGATTGGTGCCGCACAGCAGCCCTGTCTGAGTCCCCTCCCTCTAGAGGGAGTATTTAAACAACACTTCTAGAAAACGGAGTCCTCGCGCGCAACTCATTGGAGGGACACAAATTAATCTTTGCCGACTTTCTGCTGAAACTTAGGAGCATTCACACCTAAGCCTCTTACACGGTCAGCTGTTTAGCTAAACATGAGCTCATGATCTAAATTTACACAATAATGAAGAGATCAGCTACAAGGGGAGACAATCAGCAAAAACAATCAATACCATAATTAGATTCCCAAAGCCATCCATCAGATGTTGGAATAATCAGGTGCAAGGCAGGATATATACAGAAAACTGGAACTGAAACAAGAAACAAGGATGTTTTCAAAGTCTGGTAGGATCTCTAAAACATTTTTAAAGTACATGTCATTGATAAAGCTAACTACTCAAAGGTTGTGTAATACAACAGATTAATCATTGAGAAGAGTGAAATTATGCTGTTTTGAAAACTATGGCAGGTAAGATTTTCTGCCTAATTATATAAGAAGATTTATCTAAAACATACACATTATTTCAAAGACTTATTGGCTGTGAAATAAGTTAAGGGTATTTCAAATGGCTTGTCTGCAATGAAAGGTGCTATGTACGGAATCACAGAAAGTCGAGGGGAAAATATGTCAATATATACATTGCTATAGGTTGAACTAAGCCTTAGGACAGCAACAATGTAGAGGACCATACCCTTAGAAGCTTACAAGTAAGCTGGAATCTTCAAAAGTTCCAATATTTATAAGTAAAAAGATTTATTAAAATGAATAACCAAGTGTTTTAATTGACATCAGAAGATCAAACCAATAAACCCTGAGAACATAGATAAAAGATAAATAAAGATATGAGCAGAACTTAATACAACAGCAAACGTATAAAATTGAGGTGATTTAGTAAGTCCAAAGAATATTCTTTGAAAAGATTGAGAAGACACAATTTGATTAAGGAAAACAAAAACGTAAGTAAAGAATATCCAGAAAGAGACAGGACAAAGTTATAGCAGAGAATATATGAAATGCCAGTAAATTTGAATATTTCTGTAAAGGGGACCATTTCCTAGCTCCTAAAGTTTACCAAAACTGACACAAGAGGAAATCATTTAAGGTCATCAGGTCTTCCCTTGGCATTCTCGGAACGCCCTGGCCTCAGAATTCAGCATCTGTAGTCCAGGGTAACCTGCGGAGAGGGGGCGGGGCTGAGTGTGGTTGGAACACTGCCCTCACTGAGGGAGTGGGTGTGGCCATCTCTGCTGTGACCGAACAATGGCAGGGGAGCATGGGTCCCAGGGAAGGGCCCTCAGAGCCCAGCACGCCCTGTGTGGTGTCACAAGCATTTAGGCCCAGACTAAAGGGCGCCTTCTTTGTCTGAAGAGCTGCCCAAACTCTCACCTTTCCACTCAGGCCGCCCTCTTACTTGAAGTGTGTTTGGAAGCTGTCCGCGCAGTACACTTCGCTACACAGCTAACCATAGGTCTGGGCATCGTAGCTTCCTGGCAGGTGACCGAAGTTCGCAGGCATATGAGTCCCTGGGACACACGCGGAGAGGCTCCTGCCCGGGCCACAGGCCGCCCACTGCCCCAGCCCCAGATCAGGGGCCGCAAAGCAGCCCTGTCTGAGTCCCCTGCCTCTGGAGGTAGTATTGTACCAACACTTCTAGAAATAGGTGTCGTCGCGGGCAACTCATTGGAGGGACACAAATAAATCTTTGCCGACTTTCTGCTGAAACTTAGGAGCGTTCACACCTAAGCCTCTTACAAGGTCAGCTGTTTAGCTAAACATGAGCTCATGATCTAAATTTACACAATAATGAAGAGATCAGCTACAAGGGGAGACAATCAGCAAAAACAA
Source organism: Mesoplodon densirostris (assembly GCF_025265405.1). NCBI lineage: Eukaryota > Metazoa > Chordata > Mammalia > Artiodactyla > Ziphiidae > Mesoplodon > Mesoplodon densirostris. The sequence goes on from NC_082666.1 coordinate 96,338,786, forward strand.
TCAATACCAGAATTAGATTCCCAAGGCCATCCATCAGATGTTGGAATAATCAGGTGCAAGGCAGGATATATACATAAAACTGGAACTGAAACAAGAAACAAGGATGTTTTCAAAGTCTGGTACGATCTCTAAAACATTTTTAAAGTACATGTCATTGATAAAGCTAAATACTCAAAGGTTGTGTAATCCAACAGATTAATCATTGAGAAGAGTGAAATTATGCTGTTTTGAAAACTATGCCAGGTCAGATTTTCTGCCTAATTATATAAGAAGATTTATCTAAAACATACACATTATTTCAAAGACTTATTGGCTGTGAAATAAGTTAACGGTATTTCAAATGGCTTGTCTGCAATGAAAGGTGCTATGTAGGGAATCACAGAAAGTCGAGGGGAAAATGTGTCAATATATACATTGCTATAGGTGAACTAAGCCTTAGGACAGCAACAATGTAGAGGACCTGACCCTTAGAAGCTTACAAGTAAGCTGGAATCTTCAAAAGTTACAATTTTTATAAGTAAAAATATTTATTAAAATGAATAACCAAGTGTTTTAATTGACATCAGAAGATCAAACCAATAAACCCTGAGAACATAGATAAAAGAAAAATAAAGTTATGAGCAGAACTTAATACAACAGCAAACGTATAAAATTGAGGTGATTTAGTAAGTCCAAAGAATATTCTTTGAAAAGATTTAAAAGACACACTTTGAGTAAGGAAAACAAAAACATAAGTAAAGAATATATAGAAAGATTTAGGACAATGTTATAGCAAAGAATATATGAAATGCCAGTAAATTTGAATATTTCTGTAAAGGGGACCATTTCCTAGCTCCTAAAGTTTACCAAAACTGAGACAAGAGGAAATCATTTAAGGTCCTCATGCCTGCCCTTGTCATTCTGAGAACGAACTGGCCTCAGAATGCAGCATCTGTAGTCCATGGTAACCTGCGGAGGTGGGGCGGGGCTGAGGGAGTTTGGAACACTGCCCTCACTGAGGGAGTGGGTGTGGCCATCTCTGCTGTGACTGAACAAAGTGCAGGGGAGCAGGGGTCCCAGGCAAGGGCACTCAGAGCCCAGCAGGCCCAGTGTGGTTTCACAAGCATTTAGGCACAGGCCAAATGGTGCCTTCTTTGCCTGAACAGCTGCCCAAACTCTCACCTTTCCACTCAGGCCACCCTCTTTCTTGAAGTGTGTGTGGAAGCTGTCCGTGCAGTACACCTCGCTGCACAGCTAACCATAGGACTGGGCATCGTAGCTTCCTGCCAGGTGACCGAAGTTCGCAGGAAGATGGGTCCCTGGGACACACACGGAGAGGCTCCTGCCCGGGCCACAGGCCGCCCACTGCCCCAGCCCCAGTTCAGCGGCCGAAAATCAGCCCTGTCTGAGTCTCCTGCCTCTAGAAGGAGTATTGGACCAACACTTCTAGAAAATGGGGTCCTCACGGGCAACTCATTGGAGGGACAGAAATAAATCTTTGCCGACTTTCTGCTGAAACTTAGGAGCGTTCACACCAAAGCCTCTTACAAGGTCAGCTCTTTAGCTAAACATGAGCTCATTATCGAAATTTACACAATAATGAAGTGATCAGCTACAAGGGGAGACAATCAGCAAAAACAATCAATACCAGAATTAGATTCCCAAGGCCATCCATCAGATGTTGGAATAATCAGGTGCAAGGCAGGATATATACATAACACTGGAACTGAAACAAGAAACAAGGGTGTTTTCAAATTCTGGTACGATCTCTAAAACATTTTTAAAGTACATGTCATTGATAAAGCTAAATACTCAAAGGTTGTGTAATCCAACAGATTAATCATTGAGAAGAGTGAAATTATGCTGTTTTGAAAATTATGGCAGGTGAGATTTTCTTCCTAATTATATAAGAAGATTTCTCTAAAACATACACATTATTTCAAAGACTTATTGGCTGTGAAATAAGTTAGGGTATTTCAAATGGCTTGTCTGCAATGAAAGGTGCTATGTAGGGAATCACAGAAAGTCGAGGGGAAAATATGTCAATATATACATTGCTATAGGTTGAACTAAGCCTTAGGACAGCAACAATGTAGAGGACCTGACCCTTAGAAGCTTACAAGTAAGCTGGAATCTTCAAAAGTTACAATATTTATAAGTAAAAAGATTTATTAAAATGAATAACCAAGTGTTTTAATTGACATCAGAAGATCAAACCAATAAACCCTGAGAACATAGATAAAAGATAAATAAAGATATGAGCAGAACTTAATACAACAGCAAACGTATAAAATTGAGGTGATTTAGTAAGTCCAAAGAATATTCTTTGAAAAGATTGAAAAGACACACTTTGATTAAGGAAAACAAAAACATAAGTGAAGAATATACAGAAAGAATCAGGACAATGTTATAGCAGAGAATATATGAAATGCCAGTAAATTTGAACATTTCTGTAAAGGGGACCATTTCCTAGCTCCTAAAGCTTACCAAAACTGACACAAGAGGAAGTCATTTAAGGTCATCATGTCTGCCCTTGGCATTCTCGGAACGCCCTGGCCTCAGAATGCAGCAACTGTAGTCCATGGTAACCTGAGGAGAGGGGGCGGGGCTGAGGCAGGTTGGAACACTGCCCTCACTGAGGGAGTGGGTGTGGCCATCTCTGCTGTGACTGAACAAAGGGAAGGGGAGCATGGGGCCGAGGGCAGGGCCGTCAAAGCCCGGCAGGCCCAGTGGGGTGTCACAAGCATTTAGGCCCAGGCCAAAGGGCGCCTTCTTTGTCTGAACAGCTGCCCAAACTCTCACCTTTCCACTCAGGCCGCCGTCTTACTTGAAGTGTGTGTGGAACCTCTCCACGCAGTACACCTCGCTGCACAGCTAACCATAGGTCTGGGCATCGTAGCTTCCTGCCAGGTGACCGATGTTCGCAGGTAGATCGGTCCCTGGGACACACGCGGAGAGCCTCCTGCCGGGGCCACAGGCCGCCCACTACCCCAGCCCCAGATTGGTGCCGCACAGCAGCCCTGTCTGAGTCCCCTCCCTCTAGAGGGAGTACTTAAACAACACTTCTAGAAAACGGAGTCCTCGCGCGCAACTCATTGGAGGGACACAAATTAATCTTTGCCGACTTTCTGCTGAAACTTAGGAGCATTCACACCTAAGCCTCTTACACGGTCAGCTGTTTAGCTAAACATGAGCTCATGATCTAAATTTACACAATAATGAAGAGATCAGCTACAAGGGGAGACAATCAGCAAAAACAATCAATACCATAATTAGATTCCCAAAGCCATCCATCAGATGTTGGAATAATCAGGTGCAAGGCAGGATATATACAGAAAACTGGAACTGAAACAAGAAACAAGGATGTTTTCAAAGTCTGGTAGGATCTCTAAAACATTTTTAAAGTACATGTCATTGATAAAGCTAACTACTCAAAGGTTGTGTAATACAACAGATTAATCATTGAGAAGAGTGAAATTATGCTGTTTTGAAAACTATGGCAGGTAAGATTTTCTGCCTAATTATATAAGAAGATTTATCTAAAACATACACATTATTTCAAAGACTTATTGGCTGTGAAATAAGTTAAGGGTATTTCAAATGGCTTGTCTGCAATGAAAGGTGCTATGTACGGAATCACAGAAAGTCGAGGGGAAAATATGTCAATATATACATTGCTATAGGTTGAACTAAGCCTTAGGACAGCAACAATGTAGAGGACCATACCCTTAGAAGCTTACAAGTAAGCTGGAATCTTCAAAAGTTCCAATATTTATAAGTAAAAAGATTTATTAAAATGAATAACCAAGTGTTTTAATTGACATCAGAAGATCAAACCAATAAACCCTGAGAACATAGATAAAAGATAAATAAAGATATGAGCAGAACTTAATACAACAGCAAACGTATAAAATTGAGGTGATTTAGTAAGTCCAAAGAATATTCTTTGAAAAGATTGAGAAGACACACTTTGATTAAGGAAAATAAAAACGTAAGTAAAGAATATCCAGAAAGAGACAGGACAAAGTTATAGCAGAGAATATATGAAATGCCAGTAAATTTGAATATTTCTGTAAAGGGGACCATTTCCTAGCTCCTAAAGTTTACCAAAACTGACACAAGAGGAAATCATTTAAGGTCATCAGGTCTTCCCTTGGCATTCTCGGAACGCCCTGGCCTCAGAATTCAGCATCTGTAGTCCAGGGTAACCTGCGGAGAGGGGGCGGGGCTGAGTGTGGTTGGAACACTGCCCTCACGGAGGGAGTGGGTGTGGCCATCTCTGCTGTGACCGAACAATGGCAGGGGAGCATGGGTCCCAGGGAAGGGCCCTCAGAGCCCAGCAGGCCCTGTGTGGTGTCACAAGCATTTAGGCCCAGACTAAAGGGCGCCTTCTTTGTCTGAAGAGCTGCCCAAACTCTCACCTTTCCACTCAGGCCGCCCTCTTACTTGAAGTGTGTTTGGAAGCTGTCCGCGCAGTACACTTCGCTACACAGCTAACCATAGGTCTGGGCATCGTAGCTTCCTGGCAGGTGACCGAAGTTCGCAGGCATATGAGTCCCTGGGACACACGCGGAGAGGCTCCTGCCCGGGCCACAGGCCGCCCACTGCCCCAGCCCCAGATCAGGGGCCGCAAAGCAGCCCTGTCTGAGTCCCCTGCCTCTGGAGGTAGTATTGTACCAACACTTCTAGAAATAGGTGTCGTCGCGGGCAACTCATTGGAGGGACACAAATAAATCTTTGCCGACTTTCTGCTGAAACTTAGGAGCGTTCACACCTAAGCCTCTTACAAGGTCAGCTGTTTAGCTAAACATGAGCTCATGATCTAAATTTACACAATAATGAAGAGATCAGCTACAAGGGGAGACAATCAGCAAAAACAATCGATACCAGAATTAGATTCCCAAGGCCATCCATCAGATGTTGGAATAATCAGGTGCAAGGCAGGATGTATACATAAAACTGGAACTGAAACAAGAAATAAGGATGTTTTCAAAGTCTGGTACGATCTCTAAAACATTTTTAAAGTACATGTCATTGATAAAGCTAAATACTCAAAGGTTGTGTAATCCAACAGATTAATCATTGAGAAGAGTGAAATTATGCTGTTTTGAAAACTATGCCAGGTCAGATTTTCTGCCTAATTATATAAGAAGATTTATCTAAAACATACACATTATTTCAAAGACTTATTGGCTGTGAAATAAGTTAACGGTATTTCAAATGGCTTGTCTGCAATGAAAGGTGCTATGTAGGGAATCACAGAAAGTCGAGGGGAAAATATGTCAATATATACATTGCTATAGGTTGAACTAAGCCTTAGGACAGCAACAATGTAGAGGACCTGACCCTTAGAAGCTTACAAGTAAGCTGGAATCTTCAAAAGTTATAATTTTTATAAGTAAAAATATTTATTAAAATGAATAACCAAGTGTTTTAATTGACATCAGAAGATCAAACCAATAAACCCTGAGAACATAGATAAAAGAAAAATAAAGATATGAGCAGAACTTAATACAACAGCAAACGTTTAAAATTGAGGTGATTTAGTAAGTCCAAAGAATATTCTTTGAAAAGATTTAAAAGACACACTTTGAGTAAGGAAAACAAAAACATAAGTAAAGAATATACAGAAAGAGTCAGGACAATGTTATAGCAAAGAATATATGAAATGCCAGTAAATTTGAATATTTCTGTAAAGGGGACCATTTCCTAGCTCCTAAAGTTTACCAAAACTGAGACAAGAGGAAATCATTTAAGGTCCTCATGCCTGCCCTTGTCATTCTGAGAACGAACTGGCCTCAGAATGCAGCATCTGTAGTCCATGGTAACCTGCGGAGGTGGGGCGGGGCTGAGGGAGTTTGGAACACTGCCCTCACTGAGGGAGTGGGTGTGGCCATCTCTGCTGTGACTGAACAAAGTGCAGGGGAGCAGGGGTCCCAGGCAAGGGCACTCAGAGCCCAGCAGGCCCAGTGTGGTTTCACAAGCATTTAGGCCCAGGCCAAAGGGTGCCTTCTTTGCCTGAACAGCTGCCCAAACTCTCACCTTTCCACTCAGGCCACCCTCTTTCTTGAAGTGTGTGTGGAAGCTGTCCGCGCAGTACACCTCGCTGCACAGCTAACCATAGGACTGGGCATCGTAGCTTCCTGCCAGGTGACCGAAGTTCGCAGGAAGATGGGTCCCTGGGACACACACGGAGAGGCTCCTGCCCGGGCCACAGGCCGCCCACTGCCCCAGCCCCAGTTCAGCGGCCGAAAATCAGCCCTGTCTGAGTCTCCTGCCTCTAGAAGGAGTATTGGACCAACACTTCTAGAAAATGGGGTCCTCACGGGCAACTCATTGGAGGGACAGAAATAAATCTTTGCCGACTTTCTGCTGAAACTTAGGAGCGTTCACACCAAAGCCTCTTACAAGGTCAGCTCTTTAGCTAAACATGAGCTCATTATCGAAATTTACACAAAAATGAAGTGATCAGCTACAAGGGGAGACAATCAGCAAAAACAATCAATACCAGAATTAGATTCCCAAGGCCATCCATCAGATGTTGGAATAATCAGGTGCAAGGCAGGATATATACATAACACTGGAACTGAAACAAGAAACAAGGGTGTTTTCAAATTCTGGTACGATCTCTAAAACATTTTTAAAGTACATGTCATTGATAAAGCTAAATACTCAAAGGTTGTGTAATCCAACAGATTAATCATTGAGAAGAGTGAAATTATGCTGTTTTGAAAATTATGGCAGGTGAGATTTTCTTCCTAATTATATAAGAAGATTTCTCTAAAACATACACATTATTTCAAAGACTTATTGGCTGTGAAATAAGTTAACGGTATTTCAAATGGCTTGTCTGCAATGAAAGGTGCTATGTAGGGAATCACAGAAAGTCGAGGGGAAAATATGTCAATATATACATTGCTATAGGTTGAACTAAGCCTTAGGACAGCAACAATGTAGAGGACCTGACCCTTAGAAGCTTACAAGTAAGCTGGAATCTTCAAAAGTTCCAATATTTATAAGTAAAAAGATTTATTAAAATGAATAACCAAGTGTTTTAATTGACATCAGAAGATCAAACCAATAAACCCTGAGAACATAGATAAAAGATAAATAAAGATATGAGCAGAACTTAATACAACAGCAAACGTATAAAATTGAGGTGATTTAGTAAGTCCAAAGAATATTCTTTGAAAAGATTGAAAAGACACACTTTGATTAAGGAAAACAAAAACATAAGTGAAGAATATACAGAAAGAATCAGGACAATGTTATAGCAGAGAATATATGAAATGCCAGTAAATTTGAACATTTCTGTAAAGGGGACCATTTCCTAGCTCCTAAAGCTTACCAAAACTGACACAAGAGGAAGTCATTTAAGGTCATCATGTCTGCCCTTGGCATTCTCGGAACGCCCTGGCCTCAGAATGCAGCAACTGTAGTCCATGGTAACCTGAGGAGAGGGGGCGGGGCTGAGGCAGGTTGGAACACTGCCCTCACTGAGGGAGTGGGTGTGGCCATCTCTGCTGTGACTGAACAAAGGGAAGGGGAGCATGGGGCCGAGGGCAGGGCCGTCAGAGCCCGGCAGGCCCAGTGGGGTGTCACAAGCATTTAGGCCCAGGCCAAAGGGCGCCTTCTTTGTCTGAACAGCTGCCCAAACTCTCACCTTTCCACTCAGGCCGCCCTCTTACTTGAAGTGTGTGTGGAACCTCTCCACGCAGTACACCTCGCTGCACAGCTAACCATAGGTCTGGACATCGTAGCTTCCTGCCAGGTGACCGATGTTCGCAGGTAGATCGGTCCCTGGGACACACGCGGAGAGGCTCCTGCCCGGGCCACAGGCCGCCCACTACCCCAGCCCCAGATTGGTGCCGCACAGCAGCCCTGTCTGAGTCCCCTCCCTCTAGAGGGAGTATTTAAACAACACTTCTAGAAAACGGAGTCCTCGCGCGCAACTCATTGGAGGGACACAAATTAATCTTTGCCGACTTTCTGCTGAAACTTAGGAGCATTCACACCTAAGCCTCTTACACGGTCAGCTGTTTAGCTAAACATGAGCTCATGATCTAAATTTACACAATAATGAAGAGATCAGCTACAAGGGGAGACAATCAGCAAAAACAATCAATACCATAATTAGATTCCCAAAGCCATCCATCAGATGTTGGAATAATCAGGTGCAAGGCAGGATATATACAGAAAACTGGAACTGAAACAAGAAACAAGGATGTTTTCAAAGTCTGGTCGGATCTCTAAAACATTTTTAAAGTACATGTCATTGATAAAGCTAACTACTCAAAGGTTGTGTAATACAACAGATTAATCATTGAGAAGAGTGAAATTATGCTGTTTTGAAAACTATGGCAGGTAAGATTTTATGCCTAATTATATAAGAAGATTTATCTAAAACATACACATTATTTCAAAGACTTATTGGCTGTGAAATAAGTTAAGGGTATTTCAAATGGCTTGTCTGCAATGAAAGGTGCTATGTACGGAATCACAGAAAGTCGAAGGGAAAATATGTCAATATATACATTGCTATAGGTTGAACTAAGCCTTAGGAGAGCAACAATGTAGAGGACCATACCCTTAGAAGCTTACAAGTAAGCTGGAATCTTCAAAAGTTCCAATATTTATAAGTAAAAAGATTTATTAAAATGAATAACCAAGTGTTTTAATTGACATCAGAAGATCAAACCAATAAACCCTGAGAACATAGATAAAAGATAAATAAAGATATGAGCAGAACTTAATACAACAGCAAACGTATAAAATTGAGGTGATTTAGTAAGTCCAAAGAATATTCTTTGAAAAGATTGAGAAGACACACTTTGATTAAGGAAAACAAAAACGTAAATAAAGAATATCCAGAAAGAGACAGGACAAAGTTATAGCAGAGAATATATGAAATGCCAGTAAATTTGAATATTTCTGTAAAGGGGACCATTTCCTAGCTCCTAAAGTTTACCAAAACTGACACAAGAGGAAATCATTTAAGGTCATCAGGTCTTCCCTTGGCATTCTCGGAACGCCCTGGCCTCAGAATTCAGCATCTGTAGTCCAGGGTAACCTGCGGAGAGGGGGCGGGGCTGAGTGTGGTTGGAACACTGCCCTCACTGAGGGAGTGGGTGTGGCCATCTCTGCTGTGACCGAACAATGGCAGGGGAGCATGGGTCCCAGGGAAGGGCCCTCAGAGCCCAGCACGCCCTGTGTGGTGTCACAAGCATTTAGGCCCAGACTAAAGGGCGCCTTCTTTGTCTGAAGAGCTGCCCAAACTCTCACCTTTCCACTCAGGCCGCCCTCTTACTTGAAGTGTGTTTGGAAGCTGTCCGCGCAGTACACTTCGCTACACAGCTAACCATAGGTCTGGGCATCGTAGCTTCCTGGCAGGTGACCGAAGTTCGCAGGCATATGAGTCCCTGGGACACACGCGGAGAGGCTCCTGCCCGGGCCACAGGCCGCCCACTGCCCCAGCCCCAGATCAGGGGCCGCAAAGCAGCCCTGTCTGAGTCCCCTGCCTCTGGAGGTAGTATTGTACCAACACTTCTAGAAATAGGTGTCGTCGCGGGCAACTCATTGGAGGGACACAAATAAATCTTTGCCGACTTTCTGCTGAAACTTAGGAGCGTTCACACCTAAGCCTCTTACAAGGTCAGCTGTTTAGCTAAACATGAGCTCATGATCTAAATTTACACAATAATGAAGAGATCAGCTACAAGGGGAGACAATCAGCAAAAACAATCAATACCAGAATTAGATTCCCAAGGCCATCCATCAGATGTTGGAATAATCAGGTGCAAGGCAGGATATATACATAAAACTGGAACTGAAACAAGAAATAAGGATGTATTCAAAGTCTGGTACGATCTCTAAAACATTTTTAAAGTACATGTCATTGATAAAGCTAAATACTCAAAGGTTGTGTAATCCAACAGATTAATCATTGAGAAGAGTGAAATTATGCTGTTTTGAAAACTATGCCAGGTCAGATTTTCTGCCTAATTATATAAGAAGATTTATCTAAAACATACACATTATTTCAAAGACTTATTGGCTGTGAAATAAGTTAACGGTATTTCAAATGGCTTGTCTGCAATGAAAGGTGCTATGTAGGGAATCACAGAAAGTCGAGGGGAAAATATGTCAATATATACATTGCTATAGGTTGAACTAAGCCTTAGGACAGCAACAATGTAGAGGACCTGACCCTTAGAAGCTTACAAGTAAGCTGGAATCTTCAAAAGTTACAATTTTTATAAGTAAAAATATTTATTAAAATGAATAACCAAGTGTTTTAATTGACATCAGAAGATCAAACCAATAAACCCTGAGAACATAGATAAAAGAAAAATAAAGATATGAGCAGAACTTAATACAACAGCAAACGTATAAAATTGAGGTGATTTAGTAAGTCCAAAGAATATTCTTTGAAAAGATTTAAAAGACACACTTTGAGTAAGGAAAACAAAAACATAAGTAAAGAATATATAGAAAGAGTCAGGACAATGTTATAGCAAAGAATATATGAAATGCCAGTAAATTTGAATATTTCTGTAAAGGGGACCATTTCCTAGCTCCTAAAGTTTACCAAAACTGAGACAAGAGGAAATCATTTAAGGTCCTCATGCCTGCCCTTGTCATTCTGAGAATGAACTGGCCTCAGAATGCAGCATCTGTAGTCCATGGTAACCTGCGGAGGTGGGGCGGGGCTGAGGGAGTTTGGAACACTGCCCTCACTGAGGGAGTGGGTGTGGCCATCTCTGCTGTGACTGAACAAAGTGCAGGGGAGCAGGGGTCCCAGGCAAGGGCACTCAGAGCCCAGCAGGCCCAGTGTGGTTTCACAAGCATTTAGGCCCAGGCCAAAGGGTGCCTTCTTTGCCTGAACAGCTGCCCAAACTCTCACCTTTCCACTCAGGCCACCCTCTTTCTTGAAGTGTGTGTGGAAGCTGTCCGCGCAGTACACCTCGCTGCACAGCTAACCATAGGACTGGGCATCGTAGCTTCCTGCCAGGTGACCGAAGTTCGCAGGAAGATGGGTCCCTGGGACACACACGGAGAGGCTCCTGCCCGGGCCACAGGCCGCCCACTGCCCCAGCCCCAGTTCAGCGGCCGAAAATCAGCCCTGTCTGAGTCTCCTGCCTCTAGAAGGAGTATTGGACCAACACTTCTAGAAAATGGGGTCCTCACGGGCAACTCATTGGAGGGACAGAAATAAATCTTTGCCGACTTTCTGCTGAAACTTAGGAGCGATCACACCAAAGCCTCTTACAAGGTCAGCTCTTTAGCTAAACATGAGCTCATTATCGAAATTTACACAATAATGAAGTGATCAGCTACAAGGGGAGACAATCAGCAAAAACAATCAATACCAGAATTAGATTCCCAAGGCCATCCATCAGATGTTGGAATAATCAGGTGCAAGGCAGGATATATACATAACACTGGAACTGAAACAAGAAACAAGGGTGTTTTCAAATTCTGGTACGATCTCTAAAACATTTTTAAAGTACATGTCATTGATAAAGCTAAATACTCAAAGGTTGTGTAATCCAACAGATTAATCATTGAGAAGAGTGAAATTATGCTGTTTTGAAAATTATGGCAGGTGAGATTTTCTTCCTAATTATATAAGAAGATTTCTCTAAAACATACACATTATTTCAAAGACTTATTGGCTGTGAAATAAGTTAGGGTATTTCAAATGGCTTGTCTGCAATGAAAGGTGCTATGTAGGGAATCACAGAAAGTCGAGGGGAAAATATGTCAATATATACATTGCTATAGGTTGAACTAAGCCTTAGGACAGCAACAATGTAGAGGACCTGACCCTTAGAAGCTTACAAGTAAGCTGGAATCTTCAAAAGTTACAATATTTATAAGTAAAAAGATTTATTAAAATGAATAACCAAGTGTTTTAATTGACATCAGAAGATCAAACCAATAAACCCTGAGAACATAGATAAAAGATAAATAAAGATATGAGCAGAACTTAATACAACAGCAAACGTATAAAATTGAGGTGATTTAGTAAGTCCAAAGAATATTCTTTGAAAAGATTGAAAAGACACACTTTGATTAAGGAAAACAAAAACATAAGTGAAGAATATACAGAAAGAATCAGGACAATGTTATAGCAGAGAATATATGAAATGCCAGTAAATTTGAACATTTCTGTAAAGGGGACCATTTCCTAGCTCCTAAAGTTTACCAAAACTGACACAAGAGGAAGTCATTTAAGGTCATCCTGTCTGCCCTTGGCATTCTCGGAACGCCCTGGCCTCAGAATGCAGCAACTGTAGTCCATGGTAACCTGAGGATAGGGGGCGGAGCTGAGGCAGGTTGGAACACTGCCCTCACTGAGGGAGTGGGTGTGGCCATCTCTGCTGTGACTGAACAAAGGGAAGGGGAGCATGGGGCCGAGGGCAGGGCCGTCAGAGCCCGGCAGGCCCAGTGGGGTGTCACAAGCATTTAGGCCCAGGCCAAAGGGCGCCTTCTTTGTCTGAACAGCTGCCCAAACTCTCACCTTTCCACTCAGGCCGCCCTCTTACTTGAAGTGTGTGTGGAACCTCTCCACGCAGTACACCTCGCTGCACAGCTAACCATAGGTCTGGGCATCGTAGCTTCCTGCCAGGTGACCGATGTTCGCAGGTAGCTCGGTCCCTGGGACACACGCGGAGAGGCTCCTGCCCGGGCCACAGGCCGCCCACTACCCCAGCCCCAGTTTGGTGCCGCACAGCAGCCCTGTCTGAGTCCCCTCCCTCTAGAGGGAGTATTTAAACAACACTTCTAGAAAACGGAGTCCTCGCGCGCAACTCATTGGAGGCACACAAATTAATCTTTGCCGACTTTCTGCTGAAACTTAGGAGCATTCACACCTAAGCCTCTTACACGGTCAGCTGTTTAGCTAAACATGAGCTCATGATCTAAATTTACACAATAATGAAGAGATCAGCTACAAGGGGAGACAATCAGCAAAAACAATCAATACCATAATTAGATTCCCAAAGCCATCCATCAGATGTTGGAATAATCAGGTGCAAGGCAGGATATATACAGAAAACTGGAACTGAAACAAGAAACAAGGATGTTTTCAAAGTCTGGTAGGATCTCTAAAACATTTTTAAAGTACATGTCATTGATAAAGCTAACTACTCAAAGGTTGTGTAATACAACAGATTAATCATTGAGAAGAGTGAAATTATGCTGTTTCGAAAACTATGGCAGGTCAGATTTTCTGCCTAATTATATAAGAAGATTTCTCTAAAACATACACATGATTTCAAAGAGTTATTGGCTGTGAAATAACTTAAGGGTATTTCAAATGGCTTGTCTGCCATGAAAGGTGCTATGTAGGGTATCACAGAAACTCGAGGGGAAAATATGTCAATATATACATTGCTATAGGTTAAAGTAAGCCTTAGGACAGCAACAATGTAGAGGACCTGACCCTTAGAAACTTACAAGTAAGCTGGAATCTTCAAAAGTTCCAATCTTTATAAGTAAAAAGATTTATTAAAATGAATAACCAAGTGTTTTAATTGACATCAGAAGATCAAACAAATAAACCCTGAGAACATAGATAAAAGATAAATAAAGATATGAGCAGAACTTAATACAACAGCAAACGTATAAAATTGGGGTGATTTAGTAAGTCCAAAGAATATTCTTTGAAAAGATTGAAAAGACACACTTTGATTAAGGAAAACAAAAATGTAAGTAAAGAATATACAGAAAGAGTCAGGACAAAGTTATAGCAGAGAATATATGAAATGCCAGTAAATTTGAACATTTCTGTAAAGGGGACCATTTCCTAGCTCCTAAAGTTTACCAAAACTGACACAAGATGAAATTATTTAAGGTCATCATGTCTGCCCTTGGCATGCTCGGAACGCCCTGGCCTCAGAATGCAGCATCTGTAGTCCATGGTAACCTGCGGAGAGGTGGCGGGGATGAGCGAGGTTGGAACACTGCCCTCACTGAGGGAGTGGGTGTGGCCAGCTCTGCTGTGACTGACAAAGGCCAGGGGAGCATGTGGCTGACGGCAGGGCCCTCAGTGCCCGGCAGGCCCAGTGGGGTGTCACAAGCTTTTACGCCCAGGCCAAAAGGCGCCTTCTTTGTCTGAACAGCTGCCCAAACACTCATCTTACCACTCAGGCCGCCCTCTTACTTGAAGTGTGTGTGGAACCTGTCCACGCAGTACACCTCGCTGCACAGCTAACCATAGGTCTGGGCATCGTAGATTCCTGTCAGGTGACCAAAGTTCGCAGGCTGATTGGTCCCTGGGACACACGCGGAGAGGCTCCTGCCTGGGCCACAGGCCGCCCACTACCCCAGCCCCAGATTGAGGCCGCAGAGCAGCCCTGTCTGAGTCCCCTGCCTCTAGAGGGAGTATTGGACCAACATTTCTAGAAAACGGAGTCCTCGCGGGCAACTCATTGGAGGGACACAAATAAATCTTTGCCGACTTTCTGCTGAAACTTAGGAGCGTTCACACCTAAGCCTCTTCCAAGCTCAGCTGTTTAGCTAAACATGATCTCGTGATCGAAATTTACACAATAATGAAGAGATCTGCTACAAGGGGAGAAAATCAGCAAAAACAATCAATACCAGAATTAGATTCCCAAGGCCATCCATCAGATGTTGGAACAATCAGGTGCAAGGCAGGATATATACATAAAACTGGAACTGAAAGAAGAAACAAGGATGTTTTCAAAGTCTAGTACGATCTCTAAAACATTTTTAAAGTACATGTCATTGATAAAGCTAAATACTCAAAGGTTGTGTAATACAACAGATTAATCATTGAGAAGAGTGAAATTATGCTGTTTTGAAAACTATGGCAGGTCAGATTTTCTGCCTAATTATATAAGAAGATTTATCTAAAACCTACACATTATTTCAAAGACTTATTGGCTGTGAAATAAGTTAAGGGTATTTCAAATGGCTTGTCTGCAATGAAAGGTACTATCTAGGGAATCACAGAAAGTCGAGGGGAAAATATGTCAATATATACATTGCTATATGTTGAACTAAGCCTTAGGACAGCAACAATGTAGAGCACCTGACACTTAGAAACTTGCAAGTAAGCTAGAATCTTCAAAAGTTCAAATCTTTATAAGTAAAAAGATTTATTAAAATGAATAACCAAGTGTTTTAATTGACGTCAGAATATCAAACAAATAAACGCTGAGAACATAGATAAAAGATAAATAAAGATATGAGCAGAACTTAATACAACAGGAAAAGTATAAAATTGAGGTGATTTGGTAAGTCCAAAGAATATTCTTTGAAAAGATTGAAAAGACACACTTTGATTAAGGAAAACAAAAACATAAGTAAAGAATATACAGAAAGAGTCAGGACAATGTTATAGCAGAGAATATATGAAATGACAGTAAATTTGAACATTTCTGTAAAGGGGACCATTTCCTAGCTCCTAAAGTTTACCAAAACTGACACAAGAGGAAGTCATTTAAGGTCATCATGTCTGCCCTTGGCATTCTCGGAACGCCCTGGCCTCAGAATGCAGCAACTGTAGTCCATGGTAACCTGCGGAGCGGGGGCGGGGCTGAGGGAGGTTGGAACACTGCCCTCACTGAGGGACTGGGTGTGGCCATCTCTGCTGTGACTGAAAAAAGGGCAGGGGAGCTTGGGGCCGAGGGCAGGGCCCTCAGAGCCCCGCAGGCCCAGTGGGGTGTCACAAGCATTTAGGCCCAGGCCAAAGGGCGCCTTCTTTGTCTGAACAGCTGCCCAAACTCTCACCTTTCCACTCAGGCCGCCCTCTTACTTGAAGTGTGTGTGGAACCAGTCCACGCAGTACACCTCGATGCACAGCTAACCATAGGTCTGGGCATCGTAGCTTCCTGTCAGGTGACCGAAGTTCGCAGGTAGATGGGTCCCTGGGACACACGCGGAGAGGCTCCTGCCCGGGCCACAGGCCGCCCACTACCCCAGCCCCAGATTGAGGCCACAGAGCAGCCCTGTCTGAGTCCCCTCCCTCTAGAGGGAGTATTGGACCAACATTTCTAGAAAACGGAGTCCTCTCGGGCAACTCATTGGAGGGACACAAATAAATCTTTGCCGACTTTCTGCTGAAACTTAGGAGCATTCACACCTAAGCCTCTTACAAGGTCATCTGTTTAGCTAAACATGAGCTCATGATCTAAATTTACACAATAATGAAGAGATCACCTAAAAGGGGAGACAATCCGCAAAAATAATCAATACCAGAATTAGATTTCCAAGGCCATCCATCAGATGTTGGAATAATCAGGTGCAAGGCAGGATATATACATAAAACTGGAACTGAATTAAGAAACCACATGTTTTCAAAGTCTGGTAGGATCTCTAAAACATTTTTAAAGTACATGTCATTGATAAAGCTAAATACTCAAAGTTTGTGTAATACAACAGATTAATCATTGAGAAGAGTGTAATTATGCTGTTTTGAAAACTATGGCAGGTCAGATTTTCTGCCTAATTATATAAGAAGATTTCTCTAAAACATACACATGATTTCAAAGAGTTATTGGCTGTGAAATAAGTTAAGGGTATTTCAAATGGCTTGTCTGCAATGAAAGGTGCTATGTAGGGAATCACAGAAAGTCGAGGGGAAAATATGTCAATATATACATTGCTATAGGTTGAACTAAGCCTTAGGACAGCAACAATGTAGAGGACCTGATCCTTAGAAGCTTACAAGTAAGCTGGAATCTTCAAAAGTTCCAATATTTATAAGTAAAAAGATTTATTAAAATGAATAACCAAGTGTTTTAATTAACATCAGAAGATCAAACCAATAAACCCTGAGAACATAGATAAAAGAAAAATAAAGATATGAGCAGAACTTAATACAACAGCAAACGTATAAAATTGAGGTGATTTAGTAAGTCCAAAGAATATTCTTTGAAAAGTTTGAAAAGACACACTTTGAATTAGGAACACAAAAACATAAGTAAAGAATATATAGAAAGAGTCAGGACAATGTTATAGCAAAGAATATATGAAATGCCAGTAAATTTGAATATTTCTGTAAAGGGGACCATTTCCTAGCTCCTAAAGTTTACCAAAACTGAGACAAGAGGAAATCATTTAAGGTCCTCATGCCTGCCCTTGGCATTCTGAGAACGCCCTGGCCTCAGAATGCAGCATCTGTAGTCCATGGTAACCTGCGGAGGGGGGGCGGGGCTGAGGGAGTTTGGAACACTGCCCTCACTGAGGGAGTGGGTGTGGCCATCTCTGCTGTGACTGAACAAAGTGCAGGGGAGCAGGGGTCCCAGGCAAGGGCACTCAGAGCCCAGCAGGCCCAGTGTGGTTTCACAAGCATTTAGGCCCAGGCCAAAGGGTGCCTTCTTTGCCTGAACAGCTGCCCAAACTCTCACCTTTCCACTCAGGCCACCCTCTTTCTTGAAGTGTGTGTGGAAGCTGTCCGCGCAGTACACCTCGCTGCACAGCTAACCATAGGACTGGGCATCGTAGCTTCCTGCCAGGTGACCGAAGTTCGCAGGAAGATGGGTCCCTGGGACACACACGGAGAGGATCCTGCCCGGGCCACAGGCCGCCCACTGCCCCAGCCCCAGTTCAGCGGCCGAAAATCAGCCCTGTCTGAGTCTCCTGCCTCTAGAAGGAGTATTGGACCAACACTTCTAGAAAATGGGGTCCTCACGGGCAACTCATTGGAGGGACAGAAATAAATCTTTGCCGACTTTCTGCTGAAACTTAGGAGCGTTCACACCAAAGCCTCTTACAAGGTCAGCTCTTTAGCTAAACATGAGCTCATTATCGAAATTTACACAATAATGAAGTGATCAGCTACAAGGGGAGACAATCAGCAAAAACAATCAATACCAGAATTAGATTCCCAAGGCCATCCATCAGATGTTGGAATAATCAGGTGCAAGGCAGGATATATACATAACACTGGAACTGAAACAAGAAACAAGGGTGTTTTCAAATTCTGGTACGATCTCTAAAACATTTTTAAAGTACATGTCATTGATAAAGCTAAATACTCAAAGGTTGTGTAATCCAACAGATTAATCATTGAGAAGAGTGAAATTATGCTGTTTTGAAAATTATGGCAGGTGAGATTTTCTTCCTAATTATATAAGAAGATTTCTCTAAAACATACACATTATTTCAAAGACTTATTGGCTGTGAAATAAGTTAGGGTATTTCAAATGGCTTGTCTGCAATGAAAGGTGCTATGTAGGGAATCACAGAAAGTCGAGGGGAAAATATGTCAATATATACATTGCTATAGGTTGAACTAAGCCTTAGGACAGCAACAATGTAGAGGACCTGACCCTTAGAAGCTTACAAGTAAGCTGGAATCTTCAAAAGTTACAATATTTATAAGTAAAAAGATTTATTAAAATGAATAACCAAGTGTTTTAATTGACATCAGAAGATCAAACCAATAAACCCTGAGAACATAGATAAAAGATAAATAAAGATATGAGCAGAACTTAATACAACAGCAAACGTATAAAATTGAGGTGATTTAGTAAGTCCAAAGAATATTCTTTGAAAAGATTGAAAAGACACACTTTGATTAAGGAAAACAAAAACATAAGTGAAGAATATACAGAAAGAATCAGGACAATGTTATAGCAGAGAATATATGAAATGCCAGTAAATTTGAACATTTCTGTAAAGGGGACCATTTCTTAGCTCCTAAAGTTTACCAAAACTGACACAAGAGGAAGTCATTTAAGGTCATCCTGTCTGCCCTTGGCATGCTCGGAACGCCCTGGCCTCAGAATGCAGCAACTGTAGTCCATGGTAACCTGAGGATAGGGGGCGGAGCTGAGGCAGGTTGGAACACTGCCCTCACTGAGGGAGTGGGTGTGGCCATCTCTGCTGTGACTGAACAAAGGGAAGGGGAGCATGGGGCCGAGGGCAGGGCCGTCAGAGCCCGGCAGGCCCAGTGGGGTGTCACAAGCATTTAGGCCCAGGCCAAAGGGCGCCTTCTTTGTCTGAACAGCTGCCCAAACTCTCACCTTTCCACTCAGGCCGCCCTCTTACTTGAAGTGTGTGTGGAACCTCTCCACGCAGTACACCTCGCTGCACAGCTAACCATAGGTCTGGGCATCGTAGCTTCCTGCCAGGTGACCGATGTTCGCAGGTAGATCGGTCCCTGGGACACACGCGGAGAGGCTCCTGCCCGGGCCACAGGCCGCCCACTACCCCAGCCCCAGATTGGTGCCGCACAGCAGCCCTGTCTGAGTCCCCTCCCTCTAGAGGGAGTATTTAAACAACACTTCTAGAAAACGGAGTCCTCGCGCGCAACTCATTGGAGGGACACAAATTAATCTTTGCCGACTTTCTGCTGAAACTTAGGAGCATTCACACCTAAGCCTCTTACACGGTCAGCTGTTTAGCTAAACATGAGCTCATGATCTAAATTTACACAATAATGAAGAGATCAGCTACAAGGGGAGACAATCAGCAAAAACAATCAATACCATAATTAGATTCCCAAAGCCATCCATCAGATGTTGGAATAATCAGGTGCAAGGCAGGATATATACAGAAAACTGGAACTGAAACAAGAAACAAGGATGTTTTCAAAGTCTGGTAGGATCTCTAAAACATTTTTAAAGTACATGTCATTGATAAAGCTAACTACTCAAAGGTTGTGTAATACAACAGATTAATCATTGAGAAGAGTGAAATTATGCTGTTTCGAAAACTATGGCAGGTCAGATTTTCTGCCTAATTATATAAGAAGATTTCTCTAAAACATACACATGATTTCAAAGAGTTATTGGCTGTGAAATAACTTAAGGGTATTTCAAATGGCTTGTCTGCAATGAAAGGTGCTATGTAGGGTATCACAGAAACTCGAGGGGAAAATATGTCAATATATACATTGCTATAGGTTAAAGTAAGCCTTAGGACAGCAACAATGTAGAGGACCTGACCCTTAGAAACTTACAAGTAAGCTGGAATCTTCAAAAGTTCCAATCTTTATAAGTAAAAAGATTTATTAAAATGAATAACCAAGTGTTTTAATTGACATCAGAAGATCAAACCAATAAACCCTGAGAACATAGATAAAAGATAAATAAAGATATGAGCAGAACTTAATACAACAGCAAACGTATAAAATTGGGGTGATTTAGTAAGTCCAAAGAATATTCTTTGAAAAGATTGAAAAGACACACTTTGATTAAGGAAAACAAAAATGTAAGTAAAGAATATACAGAAAGAGTCAGGACAAAGTTATAGCAGAGAATATATGAAATGCCAGTAAATTTGAACATTTCTGTAAAGGGGACCATTTCCTAGCTCCTAAAGTTTACCAAAACTGACACAAGAGGAAATCATTTAAGGTCATCATGTCTGCCCTTGGCATGCTCGGAACGCCCTGGCCTCAGAATGCAGCATCTGTAGTCCATGGTAACCTGCGGAGAGGGGGCGGGGATGAGCGAGGTTGGAACACTGCCCTCACTGAGGGAGTGGGTGTGGCCAGCTCTGCTGTGACTGACAAAGGCCAGGGGAGCATGTGGCCGAGGGCAGGGCCCTCAGTGCCCGGCAGGCCCAGTGGGGTGTCACTAGCTTTTACGCCCAGGCCAAAAGGCGCCTTCTTTGTCTGAACAGCTGCCCAAACACTCATCTTACCACTCAGGCCGCCCTCTTACTTGAAGTGTGTGTGGAACCTGTCCACGCAGTACACCTCCCTGCACAGCTAACCATAGGTCTGGGCATCGTAGATTCCTGCCAGGTGACCAAAGTTCGCAGGCAGATTGGTCCATGGGACACACGCGGAGAGGCTCCTGCCTGGGCC
Organism: Mesoplodon densirostris; assembly: GCF_025265405.1. Lineage (NCBI taxonomy): Eukaryota > Metazoa > Chordata > Mammalia > Artiodactyla > Ziphiidae > Mesoplodon > Mesoplodon densirostris. The sequence goes on from NC_082666.1 coordinate 96,359,556, forward strand.
ACAGGCCGCCCACTACCCCAGCCCCAGATTGGGGGCCACACAGCAGCCCTGTCTGAGTCCTCTGCCTGTAGAGGGAGTATTGGACCAACACATCTAGAAAACGGGGTCCTCGCGGGCAACTCATTGAAGGGACACAAATAAATCTTTGCCGACTTTCTGCTGAAACTTTGGAGCGTTCACACCTAAGCCTCTTACAAGCTCAGCTGTTTAGCTAAACATGATCTCGTGATCGAAATTTACACAATAATGAAGAGATCAGCTACAAGGGGAGAAAATCAGCAAAAACAATCAATACCAGAATTAGATTCCCAAGGCCATCCATCAGATGTTGGAACAATCAGGTGCAAGGCAGGATATATACATAAAACTGGAACTGAAAGAAGAAACAAGGATGTTTTCAAAGTCTAGTACGATCTCTAAAACATTTTTAAAGTACATGTCATTGATAAAGCTAAATACTCAAAGGTTGTGTAATACAACAGATTAATCATTGAGAAGAGTGAAATTATGCTGTTTTGAAAACTATGGCAGGTCAGATTTTCTGCCTAATTATATAAGAAGATTTATCTAAAACCTACACATTATTTCAAAGACTTATTGGCTGTGAAATAAGTTAAGGGTATTTCAAATGGCTTGTCTGCAATGAAAGGTACTATCTAGGGAATCACAGAAAGTCGAGGGGAAAATATGTCAATATATACATTGCTATATGTTGAACTAAGCCTTAGGACAGCAACAATGTAGAGCACCTGACACTTAGAAACTTGCAAGTAAGCTAGAATCTTCAAAAGTTCAAATCTTTATAAGTAAAAAGATTTATTAAAATGAATAACCAAGTGTTTTAATTGACGTCAGAATATCAAACAAATAAACGCTGAGAACATAGATAAAAGATAAATAAAGATATGAGCAGAACTTAATACAACAGGAAAAGTATAAAATTGAGGTGATTTGGTAAGTCCAAAGAATATTCTTTGAAAAGATTGAAAAGACACACTTTGATTAAGGAAAACAAAAACATAAGTAAAGAATATACAGAAAGAGTCAGGACAATGTTATAGCAGAGAATATATGAAATGACAGTAAATTTGAACATTTCTGTAAAGGGGACCATTTCCTAGCTCCTAAAGTTTACCAAAACTGACACAAGAGGAAGTCATTTAAGGTCATCATGTCTGCCCTTGGCATTCTCGGAACGCCCTGGCCTCAGAATGCAGCAACTGTAGTCCATGGTAACCTGCGGAGAGGGGGCGGGGCTGAGGGAGGTTGGAACACTGCCCTCACTGAGGGACTGGGTGTGGCCATCTCTGCTGTGACTGGACAAAGGGCAGGGGAGCTTGGGGCCGAGGGCAGGGCCCTCAGAGCCCCGCAGGCCCAGTGGGGTGTCACAAGCATTTAGGCCCAGGCCAAAGGGCGCCTTCTTTGTCTGAACAGCTGCCCAAACTCTCACCTTTCCACTCAGGCCGCCCTCTTACTTGAAGTGTGTGTGGAACCAGTCCACGCAGTACACCTCGATGCACAGCTAACCATAGGTCTGGGCATCGTAGCTTCCTGTCAGGTGACCGAAGTTCGCAGGTAGATGGGTCCCTGGGACACACGCGGAGAGGCTCCTGCCCGTGCCACAGGCCGCCCACTACCCCAGCCCCAGATTGAGGCCACAGAGCAGCCCTGTCTGAGTCCCCTCCCTCTAGAGGGAATATTGGACCAACATTTCTAGAAAACGGAGTCCTCGCGGGCAACTCATTGGAGGGACACAAATAAATCTTTGCCGACTTTCTGCTGAAACTTAGGAGCATTCACACCTAAGCCTCTTACAAGGTCATCTGTTTAGCTAAACATGAGCTCATGATCTAAATTTACACAATAATGAAGAGATCAGCTACAAGGGGAGACAATCCGCAAAAATAATCAATACCAGAATTAGATTTCCAAGGCCATCCATCAGATGTTGGAATAATCAGGTGCAAGGCAGGATATATACATAAAACTGGAACTGAATTAAGAAACCACATGTTTTCAAAGTCTGGTAGGATCTCTAAAACATTTTTAAAGTACATGTCATTGATAAAGCTAAATACTCAAAGTTTGTGTAATACAACAGATTAATCATTGAGAAGAGTGTAATTATGCTGTTTTGAAAACTATGGCAGGTCACATTTTCTGCCTAATTATATAAGAAGAATTATCTAAAACATACACATTATTTCAAAGACTTATTGGCTGTGAAATAAGTTAAGGGTATTTCAAATGGCTTGTCTGCAATGAAAGGTGCTATGTAGGGAATCACAGAAAGTCGAGGGGAAAATATGTCAATATATACATTGCTATAGGTTGAACTAAGCCTTAGGACAGCAACAATGTAGAGGACCTGATCCTTAGAAGCTTACAAGTAAGCTGGAATCTTCAAAAGTTCCAATATTTATAAGTAAAAAGATTTATTAAAATGAATAACCAAGTGTTTTAATTAACATCAGAAGATCAAACCAATAAACCCTGAGAACATAGATAAAAGAAAAATAAAGATATGAGCAGAACTTAATACAACAGCAAACGTATAAAATTGAGGTGATTTAGTAAGTCCAAAGAATATTCTTTGAAAAGATTTAAAAGACACACTTTGAGTAAGGAACACAAAAACATAAGTAAAGAATATATAGAAAGAGTCAGGACAATGTTATAGCAAAGAATATATGAAATGCCAGTAAATTTGAATATTTCTGTAAAGGGGACCATTTCCTAGCTCCTAAAGTTTACCAAAACTGAGACAAGAGGAAATCATTTAAGGTCCTCATGCCTGCCCTTGGCATTCTTAGAACGCCCTGGCCTCAGAATGCAGCATCTGTAGTCCATGGTAACCTGTGGAGGGGGGGCGGGGCTGAGGGAGTTTGGAACACTGCCCTCACTGAGGGAGTGGGTGTGGCCATCTCTGCTGTGACTGAACAAAGTGCAGGGGAGCAGGGGTCCCAAGGAAGGGCACTCAGAGCCCAGCAGGCCCAGTGTGGTTTCACAAGCATTTAGGCCCAGGCCAAAGGGTGCCTTCTTTGCCTGAACAGCTGCCCAAACTCTTACCTTTCCACTCAGGCCACCCTCTTTCTTGAAGTGTGTGTGGAACCTCTCCACGCAGTACCCCTCGCTGCACAGCTAACCATAGGTCTGGGCATCGTAGCTTCCTGCCAGGTGACCGATGTTCGCAGGTAGATCGGTCCCTGGGACACACGCGGAGAGGCTCCTGCCCGGGCCACAGGCCGCCCACTACCTCAGCCCCAGATTGGTGCCGCACAGCAGCCCTGTCTGAGTTCCCTCCCTCTAGAGGGAGTATTTAACCAACACTTCTAGAAAACGGAGTCCTCGCACACAACTCATTGGAGGGACACAAATTAATCTTTGCCGACTTTCTGCTGAAACTTAGGAGCATTCACACCTAAGCCTCTTACACGGTCAGCTGTTTAGCTAAACATGAGCTCATGATCTAAATTTACAGAATAATGAAGAAATCAGCTACAAGGGGAGACAATCAGCAAAAACAATCAATACCATAATTAGATTCCCAAAGCCATCCATCAGATGTTGGAATAATCAGGTGCAAGGCAGGATATATACAGAAAACTGGAACTGAAACAAGAAACAAGGATGTTTTCAAAGTCTGGTAGGATCTCTAAAACATTTTTAAAGTACATGTCATTGATAAAGCTAACTACTCAAAGGTTGTGTAATACAACAGATTAATCATTGAGAAGAGTGAAATTATGCTGTTTCGAAAACTATGGAAGGTCAGATTTTCTGCCTAATTATATAAAAAGATTTCTCTAAAACATACACATTATTTCAAAGAGTTATTGGCTGTGAAATAACTTAAGGGTATTTCAAATGGCTTGTCTGCAATGAAAGGTGCTATGTAGGGAATCACAGAAAGTCGAGGGGAAAATATGTCAATATATACATTGCTATAGGTTAAAGTAAGCCTTAGGACAGCAACAATGTAGAGGACCTGACCCTTAGAAACTTACAATTAAGCTGGAATCTTCAAAAGTTCCAATCTTTATAAGTAAAAAGATTTATTAAAATGAATAACCAAGTGTTTTAATTGACATCAGAAGATCAAACAAATAAACCCTGAGAACATAGATAAAAGATAAATAAAGATATGAGCAGAACTTAATACAACAGCAAACGTATGAAATTGGGGTGATTTAGTAAGTCCAAAGAATATTCTTTGAAAAGATTGAAAAGACACACTTTGATTAAGGAAAACAAAAACATAAGTAAAAAATATACAGAAAGAGTCAGGACAATGTTATAGCAGAGAATATATGAAATGCCAGTAAATTTGAACATTTCTGTAAAGGGGACCATTTCCTAGCTCCTAAAGTTTACCAAAACTGACACAAGAGGAAATCATTTAAGGTCATCATGTCTGCCCTTGTCATGCTCGGAACGCCCTGGCCTCAGAATGCAGCATCTGTAGTCCATGGTAACCTGCGGAGAGGGGGCGGGGCTCAGCGACTTTGGAACACTGCCCTCACTGAGGGAGTGGGTGTGGCCAGCTCTGCTGTGACTGAACAAACGCCAGGGGAGCATGTGGCCGAGGGCAGGGCCCTCAGTGCCCGGCAGGCCCAGTGGTGTGTCACAAGCTTTTACGCCCAGGCCAAAGGGCGCCTTCTTTGTCTGAACAGCTGCCCAAACACTCATCTTACCACTCAGGCCTCCCTCTTACTTGAAGTGTGTGTGGATCCTGTCCACGCAGTACACCTCGCTGCACAGCTAACCATAGGTCTGGGCATCGTAGATTCCTGCCAGGTGACCGAAGTTCGCAGGCAGATGGGTCCCTGGGACACACGCGGAGAGGCTCCTGCCTGGGCCACAGGCCGCCCACTACCCCAGCCCCAGATTGGGGCCACACAGCAGCCCTGTCTGAGTCCTCTGCCTGTAGAGGGAGTATTGGACCAACACATCTAGAAAACGGGGTCCTCGCGGGCAACTCATTGGAGGGACACAAATAAATCTTTGCCGACTTTCTGCTGAAACTTTGGAGCGTTCACACCTAAGCCTCTTACAAGCTCAGCTGTTTAGCTAAACATGATCTCGTGATCGAAATTTACACAATAATGAAGAGATCAGCTACAAGGGGAGAAAATCAGCAAAAACAATCAATACCAGAATTAGATTCCCAAGGCCATCCATCAGATGTTGGAACAATCAGGTGCAAGGCAGGATATATACATAAAACTGGAACTGAAAGAAGAAACAAGGATGTTTTCAAAGTCTAGTACGATCTCTAAAACATTTTTAAAGTACATGTCATTGATAAAGCTAAATACTCAAAGGTTGTGTAATACAACAGATTAATCATTGAGAAGAGTGAAATTATGCTGTTTTGAAAACTATGGCAGGTCAGATTTTCTGCCTAATTATATAAGAAGATTTATCTAAAACCTACACATTATTTCAAAGACTTATTGGCTGTGAAATAAGTTAAGGGTATTTCAAATGGCTTGTCTGCAATGAAAGGTGCTATGTAGGGAATCACAGAAAGTCGAGGGGAAAATATGTCAATATATACATTGCTATATGTTGAACTAAGCCTTAGGACAGCAACAATGTAGAGCACCTGACACTTAGAAACTTGCAAGTAAGCTAGAATCTTCAAAAGTTCAAATCTTTATAAGTAAAAAGATTTATTAAAATGAATAACCAAGTGTTTTAATTGACATCAGAAGATCAAACAAATAAACCCTGAGAACATAGATAAAAGATAAATAAAGATATGAGCAGAACTTAATACAACAGCAAACGTATAAAATTGAGGTGATTTAGTAAGTCCAAAGAATATTCTTTGAAAAGATTGAGAAGACACACTTTGATTAAGGAAAACAAAAACGTAAGTAAAGAATATCCGGAAAGAGACAGGACAAAGTTATAGCAGAGAATATATGAAATGACAGTAAATTTGAACATTTCTGTAAAGGGGACCATTTCCTAGCTCCTAAAGTTTACCAAAACTGACACAAGAGGAAGTCATTTAAGGTCATCATGTCTGCCCTTGGCATTCTCGGAACGCCCTGGCCTCAGAATGCAGCAACTGTAGTCCATGGTAACCTGCGGAGAGGGGGCGGGGCTGAGGGAGGTTGGAACACTGCCCTCACTGAGGGACTGGGTGTGGCCATCTCTGCTGTGACTGAACAAAGGGCAGGGGAGCTTGGGGCCGAGGGCAGGGCCCTCAGAGCCCGGCAGGCCCAGTGGGGTGTCACAAGCATTTAGGCCCAGGCCAAAGGGCGCCTTCTTTGTCTGAACAGCTGCCCAAACTCTCACCTTTCCACTCAGGCCGCCCTCTTACTTGAAGTGTGTGTGGAACCAGTCCACGCAGTACACCTCGATGCACAGCTAACCATAGGTCTGGGCATCGTAGCTTCCTATCAGGTGACCGAAGTTCGCAGGTAGATGGGTCCCTGGGACACACGCGGAGAGGCTCCTGCCCGTGCCACAGGCCGCCCACTACCCCAGCCCCAGATTGAGGCCACAGAGCAGCCCTGTCTGAGTCACCTCCCTCTAGAGGGAGTATTGGACCAACATTTCTAGAAAACGGAGTCCTCGCGGGCAACTCATTGGAGGGACACAAATAAATCTTTGCCGACTTTCTGCTGAAACTTAGGAGCATTCACACCTAAGCCTCTTACAAGGTCATCTGTTTAGCTAAACATGAGCTCATGATCTAAATTTACACAATAATGAAGAGATCACCTAAAAGGGGAGACAATCCGCAAAAACAATCAATTCCAGAATTAGATTTCCAAGGCCATCCATCAGATGTTGGAATAATCAGGTGCAAGGCAGGATATATACATAAAACTGGAACTGAAATAAGAAACCAGGATGTTTTCAAAGTCTGGTAGGATCTCTAAAACATTTTTAAAGTACATGTCATTGATAAAGCTAAATACTCAAAGTTTGTGTAATACAACAGATTAATCATTGAGAAGAGTGTAATTATGCTGTTTTGAAAACTATGGCAGGTCAGATTTTCTGCCTAATTATATAAGAAGATTTATCTAAAACATACACATTATTTCAAAGACTTATTGGCTGTGAAATAAGTTAAGGGTATTTCAAATGGCTTGTCTGCAATGAAAGGTGCTATGTAGGGAATCACAGAAAGTCGAGGGGAAAATATGTCAATATATACATTGCTATAGGTTGAACTAAGCCTTAGGACAGCAACAATGTAGAGGACCATACCCTTAGAAGCTTACAAGTAAGCTGGAATCTTCAAAAGTTCCAATATTTATAAGTAAAAAGATTTATTAAAATGAATAACCAAGTGTTTGAATTGACATCAGAAGATCAAACCAATAAACCCTGAGAACTTAGATAAAAGATAAATAAAGTTATGAGCAGAACTTAATACAACAGCAAACGTATAAAATTGAGGTGATTTAGTAAGTCCAAAGAATATTCTTTGAAAAGATTGAGAAGACACACTTTGATTAAGGAAAACAAAAACGTAAGTAAAGAATATCCAGAAAGAGACAGGACAAAGTTATAGCAGAGAATATTTGAAATGCCAGTAAATTTGAATATTTCTGTAAAGGGGACCATTTCCTAGCTCCTAAAGTTTACCAAAACTGACACAAGAGGAAATCATTTAAGGTCATCAGGTCTGCCCTTGGCATTCTCGGAACGCCCTGGCCTCAGAATTCAGCATCTGTAGTCCATGGTAACCTGCGGAGAGGGGGCGGGGCTGAGTGTGGTTGGAACACTGCCCTCACTGAGGGAGTGGGTGTGGCCAGCTCTGCTGTGACTGAACAATGGCAGGGGAGCAGGGGTCCCAGGGAAGGGCCCTCAGAGCCCAGCAGGCCCAGTGTGGTTTCACAAGCATTTAGGCCCAGGGCAAAGGGTGCCTTCTTTGCCTGAACAGCTGCCCAAACTCTCACCTTTCCACTCAGGCCACCCTCTTTCTTGAAGTGTGTGTGGAAGCTGTCCGCGCAGTACACCTCGCTGCACAGCTAACCATAGGACTGGGCATCGTAGCTTCCTGCCATGTGACCGAAGTTCGCAGGAAGATGGGTCCCTGGGACACACACGGAGAGGCTCCTGCCCGGGCCACAGGCCGCCCACTGCCCCAGCCCCAGTTCAGTGGCCGAAAATCAGCCCTGTCTGAGTCTCCTGCCTCTAGAAGGAGTATTGGACCAACACTTCTAGAAAATAGGGTCCTCACGGGCAACTCATTGGAGGGACAGAAATAAATCTTTGCCGACTTTCTGCTGAAACTTAGGAGCATTCACACCTAAGCCTCTTACAAGGTCAGCTCTTTAGCTAAACATGAGCTCATTATCGAAATTTACACAATAATGAAGAGATCAGCTACAAGGGGAGACAATCAGCAAAAACAATCAATACCAGAATTAGATTCCCAAGGCCATCCATCAGATGTTGGAATAATCAGGTGCAAGGCAGGATATATACATAACACTGGAACTGAAACAAGAAACAAGGGTGTTTTCAAATTCTGGTACGATCTCTAAAACATTTTTAAATACATGTCATTGATAAAGCTAAATACTCAAAGGTTGTGTAATACAACAGATTAATCATTGAGAAGAGTGAAATTATGCTGTTTTGAAAATTATGGCAGGTGAGATTTTCTTCCTAATTATATAAGAAGATTTCTCTAAAACATACACATTATTTCAAAGACTTATTGGCTGTGAAATAAGTTAGGGTATTTCAAATGGCTTGTCTGCAATGAAAGGTGCTATGTAGGGAATCACAGAAAGTCGAGGGGAAAATATGTCAATATATACATTGCTATAGGTTGAACTAAGCCTTAGGACAGCAACAATGTAGAGGACCTGACCCTTAGAAGCTTACAAGTAAGCTGGAATCTTCAAAAGTTACAATATTTATAAGTAAAAAGATTTATTAAAATGAATAACCAAGTGTTTTAATTGACATCAGAAGATCAAACCAATAAACCCTGAGAACATAGATAAAAGATAAATAAAGATATGAGCAGAACTTAATACAACAGCAAACGTATAAAATTGAGGTGATTTAGTAAGTCCAAAGAATATTCTTTGAAAAGATTGAAAAGACACACTTTGATTAAGAAAAACAAAAACATAAGTGAAGAATATACAGAAAGAATCAGGACAATGTTATAGCAGAGAATATATGAAATGCCAGTAAATTTGAACATTTCTGTAAAGGGGTCCATTTCCTAGCTCCTAAAGTTTACCAAAACTGACACAAGAGGAAGTCATTTAAGGTCATCATGTCTGCCCTTGGCATTCTCGGAACGCCCTGGACTCAGAATGCAGCAACTGTAGTCCATGGTAACCTGCGGAGAGGGGGCGGGGCTGAGGCAGGTTGGAACACTGCCCTCACTGAGGGAGTGGGTGTGGCCATCTCTGCTGTGACTGAACAAAGGGAAGGGGAGCATGGGGCCGAGGGCAGGGCCGTCAGAGCCCGGCAGGCCCAGTGGGGTGTCACAAGCATTTAGGCCCAGGCCAAAGGGCGCCTTCTTTGTCTGAACAGCTGCCCAAACTCTCACCCTTCCACTCAGGCCGCCCTCTTACTTGAAGTGTGTGTGGAACCTCTCCACGCAGTACACCTCGCTGCACAGCTAACCATAGGTCTGGGCATCGTAGCTTCCTGCCAGGTGACTGATGTTCGCAGGTAGATCGGTCCCTGGGATACACGTGGAGAGGCTCCTGCCCGGGCCACAGGCCGCCCACTACCCCAGCCCCAGATTGGTGCCGCACAGCAGCCCTGTCTGAGTCCCCTCCCTCTAGAGGGAGTATTTAACCAACACTTCTAGAAAACGGAGTCCTCGCGTGCAACTCATTGGAGGGACACAAATTAATCTTTGCCGACTTTCTGCTGAAACTTAGGAGCATTCACACCTAAGCCTCTTACACGGTCAGCTGTTTAGCTAAACATGAGCTCATGATCTAAATTTACACAATAATGAAGAGATCAGCTACAAGGGGAGACAATCAGCAAAAACAATCAATACCAGAATTAGATTCCCAAGGCCATCCATCAGAAGTTGGAATAATCAGGTGCAACGCAGGATATATACATAAAACTGGAACTGAAACAAGAAACAAGGATGTTTTCAAAGTCTGGTAGGATCTCTAAAACATTATTAAAGTACATGTCATTGATAAAGCTAAATACTCAAAGGTTGTGTAATACAACAGATTAATCATTGAGAAGAGTGAAATTATGCTGTTTCGAAAACTATGGCAGGTCAGATTTTCTGCCTAATTATATAAGAAGATTTCTCTAAAACATACACATGATTTCAAAGAGTTATTGGCTGTGAAATAACTTAAGGGTATTTCAAATGGCTTGTCTGCAATGAAAGGTGCTATGTAGGGAATCACAGAAAGTCGAGGGGAAAATATGTCAATATATACATTGCTATAGGTTAAAGTAAGCCTTAGGACAGCAACAATGTAGAGGACCTGACCCTTAGAAACTTACAAGTAAGCAGGAATCTTCAAAAGTTCCAATCTTTATAAGTAAAAAGATTTATTAAAATTAATAACCAAGTGTTGTAATTGACATCAGAAGATCAAACAAATAAACCCTGAGAACATAGATAAAAGATAAATAAAGATATGAGCAGAACTTAATACAACAGCAAACGTATAAAATTGGGGTGATTTAGTAAGTCCAAAGAATATTCTTTGAAAAGATTGAAAAGACACACTTTGATTAAGGAAAACAAAAATGTAAGTAAAGAATATACAGAAAGAGTCAGGACAAAGTTATAGCAGAGAATATATGAAATGCCAGTAAATTTGAACATTTCTGTAAAGGGGACCATTTCCTAGCTCCTAAAGTTTACCAAAACTGACACAAGAGGAAATCATTTAAGGTCATCATGTCTGCCCTTGGCATGCTCGGAACGCCCTGGCCTCAGAATGCAGCATCAGTAGTCCATGGTAACCTGCGGAGAGGGGGCGGGGCTGAGCGAGTTTGGAACACTGCCCTCACTGAGGGAGTGGGTGTGGCCAGCTCTGCTGTGACTGACAAAGTCCAGGGGAGCATGTGGCCGAGGGCAGGGCCCTCAGTGCCCGGCAGGCCCAGTGGGGTGTCACAAGCTTTTACGCCCAGGCCAAAAGGCGCCTTCTTTGTCTGAACAGCTGCCCAAACACTCATCTTACCACTCAGGCCGCCCTCTTACTTGAAGTGTGTGTGGAACCTGTCCACGCAGTACACCTCGCTGCACAGCTAACCATAGGTCTGGGCATCGTAGATTCCTGCCAGGTGACCGAAGTTCGCAGGCAGATGGGTCCCTGGGACACACGCGGAGAGGCTCCTGCCTGGGCCACAGGCCGCCCACTACCCCAGCCCCAGATTGGGGGCCGCACAGCAGCCCTGTCTGAGTCCTCTGCCTGTAGAGGGAGTATTGGACCAACACATCTAGAAAACGGGGTCCTCGCGGGCAACTCATTGGAGGGACACAAATAAATCTTTGCCGACTTTCTGCTGAAACTTTGGAGCGTTCACACCTAAGCCTCTTACAAGCTCAGCTGTTTAGCTAAACATGATCTCGTGATCGAAATTTACACAATAATGAAGAGATCAGCTACAAGGGGAGAAAATCAGCAAAAACAATCAATACCAGAATTAGATTCCCAAGGCCATCCATCAGATGTTGGAACAATCAGGTGCAAGGCAGGATATATACATAAAACTGGAACTGAAAGAAGAAACAAGGATGTTTTCAAAGTCTAGTACGATCTCTAAAACATTTTTAAAGTACATGTCATTGATAAAGCTAAATACTCAAAGGTTGTGTAATACAACAGATTAATCATTGAGAAGAGTGTAATTATGCTGTTTTGAAAACTATGGCAGGTCAGATTTTCTGCCTAATTATATAAGAAGATTTATCTAAAACATACACATTATTTCAAAGACTTATTGGCTGTGAAATAAGTTAAGGGTATTTCAAATGGCTTGTCTGCAATGAAAGGTGCTATGTAGGGAATCACAGAAAGGCGAGGGGAAAATATGTCAATATATACATTGCTATAGGTTGAACTAAGCCTTAGGACAGCAACAATGTAGAGGACCTGACCCTTAGAAGCTTACAAGTAAGCTGGAATCTTCAAAAGTTCCAATATTTATAAGTAAAAAGATTTATTAAAATGAATAACCAAGTGTTTTAATTGACATCAGAAGATCAAACCAATAAACCCTGAGAACATAGATAAAAGATAAATAAAGATATGAGCAGAACTTAATACAACAGCAAACGTATAAAATTGAGGTGATTTAGTAAGTCCAAAGAATATTCTTTGAAAAGATTTAGAAGACACACTTTGATTAAGGAAAACAAAAACGTAAGTAAACAATATCCAGAAAGAGACAGGACAAAGTTATAGCAGAGAATATATGAAATGATTGTAAATTTGAATATTTCTGTAAAGGGGACCATTTCCTAGCTCCTAAAGTTTACCAAAACTGACACAAGAGGAAATCATTTAAGATCATCAGGTCTGCCCTTGGCATTCTCGGAACGCCCTGGCCTCAGAATTCAGCATCTGTAGTCCATGGTAACCTGCGGAGAGGGGGCGGGGCTGAGTGTGGTTGGAACACTGCCCTCACTGAGGGAGTGGGTGCGGCCATCTCTGCTGTGACTGAACAATGGCAGGGGAGCAGGGGTCCCAGGGAAGGGCCCTCAGAGCCCAGCAGGCCCAGTGTGGTGTCACAAGCATTTAGGCCCAGACCAAAGGGCGCCTTCTTTGTCTGAAGAGCTGCCCAAACTCTCACCTTTCCACTCAGGCCGCCCTCTTACTTGAAGTGTGTTTGGAAGCTGTCCGCGCAGTACACTTCGCTACACAGCTAACCATAGGTCTGGGCATCGTAGCTTCCTGGCAGGTGACCAAAGATCACAGGCATATGAGTCCCTGGGACACACGCGGAGAGGCTCCTGCCCAGGCCACAGGCCGCCCACTGCCCCAGCCCCAGATCAGGGGCCGCAAAGCAGCCCTGTCTGAGTCCCCTGCCTCTGGAGGGAGTATTGTACCAACACTTCTAGAAATAGGTGTCGTCGCGGGCAACTCATTGGAGGGACACAAATAAATCTTTGCCGACTTTCTGCTGAAACTTAGGAGCGTTCACACCTAAGCCTCTTACAAGGTCAGCTGTTTAGCTAAACATGAGCTCATGATCTAAATTTACACAATAATGAAGAGATCAGCTACAAGGGGAGACAATCAGCAAAAACAATCAATACCAGAATTAGATTCCCAAGGCCATCCATCAGATGTTGGAATAATCAGGTGCAAGGCAGGATATATACATAAAACTGGAACTGAAACAAGAAACAAGGATGTTTTCAAAGTCTGGTACGATCTCTAAAACATTTTTAAAGTACATGTCATTGATAAAGCTAAATACTCAAAGGTTGTGTAATACAACAGATTAATCATTGAGAAGAGTGAAATTATGCTGTTTTGAAAATTATGGCAGGTGAGATTTTCTTCCTAATTATATAAGAAGATTTCTCTAAAACATACACATTATTTCAAAGACTTATTGGCTGTGAAATAAGTTAGGGTATTTCAAATGGCTTGTCTGCAATGAAAGGTGCTATGTAGGGAATCACAGAAAGTCGAGGGGAAAATATGTCAATATATACATTGCTATAGGTTGAACTAAGCCTTAGGACAGCAACAATGTAGAGGACCTGACCCTTAGAAGCTTACAAGTAAGCTGGAATCTTCAAAAGTTCCAATATTTATAAGTAAAAAGATTTATTAAAATGAATAACCAAGTGTTTGAATTGACATCAGAAGATCAAACCAATAAATCCTGAGAACATTGATAAAAGATAAATAAAGATATGAGCAGAACTTAATACAACAGCAAACGTATAAAATTGAGGTGATTTAGTAAGTCCAAAGAATATTCATTGAAAAGATTGAAAAGACACACTTTGATTAAGGAAAACAAAAACATAAGTGAAGAATATACAGAAAGAATCAGGACAATGTTATAGCAGAGAATATATGAAATGCCAGTAAATTTGAACATTTCTGTGAAGGGGACCATTTCCTAGCTCCTAAAGTTTACCAAAACTGACACAAGAGGAAGTCATTTAAGGTCATCATGTCTGCCCTTGGCATTCTCGGAACGCCCTGGACTCAGAATGCAGCAACTGTAGTCCATGGTAACCTGAGGAGAGGGGGCGGGGCTGAGGCAGGTTGGAACACTGCCCTCACTGAGGGAGTGGGTGTGGCCATCTCTGCTGTGTCTGAACAAAGGGAAGGGGAGCATGGGGCCGAGGGCAGGGCCGTCAGAGCCCGGCAGGCCCAGTGGGGTGTCACAAGCATTTAGGCCCAGGCCAAAGGGCGCCTTCTTTGTCTGAACAGCTGCCCAAACTCTCACCTTTCCACTCAGGCCGCCCTCTTACTTGAAGTGTGTGTGGAACCTCTCCACGCAGTACACCTCGCTGCACAGCTAACCATAGGTCTGGGCATCGTAGCTTCCTGCCAGGTGACCGATGTTCGCAGGTAGATCGGTCCCTGGGACACACGCGGAGAGGCTCCTCCCCGGGCCACAGACCGCACACTACCCCAGCCCCAGATTTGTGCCACACAGCAGCCCTGTCTGAGTCCCCTCCCTCTAGAGGGAGTATTTAAACAACACTTCTAGAAAATGGAGTCCTCGCGCGCAACTCATTGGAGGGACACAAATTAATCTTTGCCGACTTTCTGCTGAAACTTAGGAGCATTCACACCTAAGCCTCTTACACGGTCAGCTGTTTAGCTAAACATGAGCTCATGATCTAAATTTACACAATAATGAAGAGATCAGCTACAAGGGGAGACAATCAGCAAAAACAATCAATACCATAATTAGATTCCCAAAGCCATCCATCAGATGTTGGAATAATCAGTTGCAAGGCAGTATATATACAGAAAACTGGAACTGAAACAAGAAACAAGGATGTTTTCAAAGTCTGGTAGGATCTCTAAAACATTTTTAAAGTACATGTCATTGATAAAGCTAACTACTCAAAGGTTGTGTAATACAACAGATTAATCATTGAGAAGAGTGAAATTATGTTCTTTCGAAAACTATGGCAGGTCAGATTTTCTGCCTAATTATATAAGAAGATTTCTCTAAAACATACACATTATTTCAAAGAGTTATTGGCTGTGAA
The DNA here is from genome assembly GCF_025265405.1 of Mesoplodon densirostris. Lineage (NCBI taxonomy): Eukaryota > Metazoa > Chordata > Mammalia > Artiodactyla > Ziphiidae > Mesoplodon > Mesoplodon densirostris. The sequence goes on from NC_082666.1 coordinate 96,374,740, forward strand.
ATAACTTAAGGGTATTTCAAATGGCTTGTCTGCAATGAAAGGTGCTATGTAGGGAATCACAGAAACTCGAGGGGAAAATATGTCAATATATACATTGCTATAGGTTAAAGTAAGCCTTAGGACAGCAACAATGTAGAGGACCTGACCCTTAGAAACTTACAAGTAAGCTGGAATCTTCAAAAGTTCCAATCTTTATAAGTAAAAAGATTTATTAAAATGAATAACCAAGTGTTTTAATTGACATCAGAAGATCAAACAAATAAACCCTGAGAACATAGATAAAAGATAAATAAAGATATGAGCAGAACTTAATACAACAGCAAACGTATAAAATTGGGGTGATTTAGTAAGTCCAAAGAATATTCTTTGAAAAGATTGAAAAGACACACTTTGATTAAGGAAAACAAAAACGTAAGTAAAGAATATACAGAAAGAGTCAGGACAAAGATATAGCAGAGAATATATGAAATGCCAGTAAATTTGAATATTTCTGTAAAGGGGACCATTTCCTAGCTCCTAAAGTTTCCCAAAACTGACACAAGAGGAAATCATTTAAGGTCATCATGTCTGCCCTTGGCATGCTCGGAAGGCCCTGGCCTCAGAATGCAGCATCTGTAGTCCATGGTAACCTGCGGAGAGGGGGCGGGGCTCAGCGAGGTTGGAACACTGCCCTCACTGAGGGAGTGGGTGTCGCCAGCTCTGCTGTGACTGAACAAAGGCCAGGGGAGCATGTGGCCGAGGGCAGGGCCCTCAGTGCCCGGCAGGCCCAGTGGGGTATCACAAGCTTTTACGCCCAGGCCAAAGGGCGCCTTCTTTGTCTGAACAGCTGCCCAAACACTCATCTTACCACTCAGGCCGCCCTCTTACTTGAAGTGTGTGTGGAACCTGTCCACGCAGTACACCTCGCTGCACAGCTAACCATAGGTCTGGGCATCGTAGATTCCTGCCAGGTGACTGAAGTTCGCAGGCAGATGGGTCCCTGGGACACACGCGGAGAGGCTCCTGCCTGGGCCACAGGTCGCCCACTACCCCAGCCCCAGATTGGGGGCCACACAGCAGCTCTGTCTGAGTCCTCTGCCTGTAGAGGGAGTATTGGACCAACACATCTAGAAAACGGGGTCCTCGTGGGCAACTCATTGGAGGGACACAAATAAATCTTTGCCGACTTTCTGCTGAAACTTTGGAGCGTTCACACCTAAGCCTCTTACAAGCTCAGCTGTTTAGCTAAACATGATCTCGTGATCGAAATTTACACAATAATGAAGAGATCAGCTACAAAGGGAGAAAATCAGCAAAAACAATCAATACCAGAATTAGATTCCCAAGGCCATCCATCAGATGTTGGAACAATTAGGTTCAAGGCAGGATATATACATAAAACTGGAACTGAAAGAAGAAACAAGGATGTTTTCAAAGTCTAGTACGATCTCTAAAACATTTTTAAATTACATGTCATTGATAAACCTAAATACTCAAAGGTTGTGTAATACAACAGATTAATCATTGAGAAGAGTGAAATTATGCTGTTTTGAAAACTAAGGCAGGTCAGATTTTCTGCCTAATTATATAAGAAGATTTATCTAAAACCTACACATTATTTCAAAGACTTATTGGCTGTGAAATAAGTTAAGGGTATTTCAAATGGCTTGTCTGCAATGAAAGGTACTATCTAGGGAATCACAGAAAGTCGAGGGGAAAATATGTCAATATATACATTGCTATATGTTGAACTAAGCCTTAGGACAGCAACAATGTAGAGCACCTGACACTTAGAAACTTGCAAGTAAGCTAGAATCTTCAAAAGTTCAAATCTTTATAAGTAAAAAGATTTATTAAAATGAATAACCAAGTGTTTTAATTGACATCAGAAGATCAAACCAATAAACCCTGAGAACATAGATAAAATATAAATAAAGATATGAGCAGAACTTAATACAACAGGAAAAGTATAAAATTGAGGTGATTTGGTAAGTCCAAAGAATATTCTTTGAAAAGATTGAAAAGACACACTTTGATTAAGGAAAACAAAAACATAAGTAAAGAATATACAGAAAGAGTCAGGACAATGTTATAGCAGAGAATATATGAAATGACAGTAAATTTGAACATTTCTGTAAAGGGGACCATTTCCTAGCTCCTAAAGTTTACCAAAACTGACACAAGAGGAAGTCATTTAAGATCATCATGTCTGCCCTTGGCATTCTCGGAACGCCCTGGCCTCAGAATGCAGCAACTGTAGTCCATGGTAACCTGCGGAGATGGGGCGGGGCTGAGGGAGGTTGGAACACTGCCCTCACTGAGGGACTGGGTGTGGCCATCTCTGCTGTGACTGAACAAAGGGCAGGGGAGCTTGGGGCCGAGGGCAGGGCCCTCAGAGCCCGGCAGGCCCAGTGGGGTGTCACAAGCATTTAGGCCCAGGCCAAAGGGCGCCTTCTTTGTCTGAACAGCTGCCCAAACTCTCACCTTTCCACTCAGGCCGCCCTCTTACTTGAAGTGTGTGTGGAACCTGTCCACGCAGTACACCTCGATGCACAGCTAACCATAGGTCTGGGCGTCGTAGCTTCCTGTCAGGTGACCGAAGTTCGCAGGTAGATGGGTCCCTGGGACACACGCGGAGAGGCTCCTGCCCGGGCCACAGGCCGCCCACTATCCCAGCCCCAGATTGAGGCCACAGAGCAGCCCTGTCTGAGTCACCTCCCTCTAGAGGGAGTATTGGACCAACATTTCTAGAAAACGGAGTCCTCGCGGGCAACTCATTGGAGGGACACAAATAAATCTTTGCCGACTTTCTGCTGAAACTTAGGAGCATTCACACCTAAGCATCTTACAAGGTCATCTCTTTAGCTAAACATGAGATCATGATCTAAATTTACACAATAATGAAGAGATCAGCTAAAAGGGGAGACAATCCGCAAAAACAATCAATACCAGAATGAGATTTCCAAGGCCATCCATCAGATGTTGTAATAATCAGGTGCAAGGCAGGATATATACATAAAACTGGAACTGAAATAAGAAACCAGGATGTTTTCAAAGTCTGGTAGGATCTCTAAAACATTTTTAAAGTACATGTCATTGATAAAGCTAAATACTCAAAGTTTGTGTAATACAACAGATTAATCATTGAGAAGAGTGTAATTATGCTGTTTTGAAAACTATGGCAGGTCAGATTTTCTGCCTAATTATATAAGAAGATTTATCTAAAACATACACATTATTTCAAAGACTTATTGGCTGTGAAATAAGTTAAGGGTATTTCAAATGGCTTGTCTGCAATGAAAGGTGCTATGTAGGGAATCACAGAAAGTCGAGGGGAAAATATGTCAATATATACATTGCTATAGGTTGAACTAAGCCTTAGGACAGCAACAATGTAGAGGACCATACTCTTAGAAGCTTACAAGTAAGCTGGAATCTTCAAAAGTTCCAATATTTATAAGTAAAAAGATTTATTAAAATGAATAACTAAGTGTTTGAATTGACATCAGAAGATCAAACCAATAAACCCTGAGAACATAGATAAAAAATAAATAAAGATATGAGCAGAACTTAATACAACAGCAAACGTATAAAATTGAGGTGATTTAGTAAGTCCAAAGAATATTCTTTGAAAAGATTGAAAAGACACACTTTGATTAAGGAAAACAAAAACGTAAGTAAAGAATATCCAGAGAGAAACAGGACAAAGTTATAGCAGAGAATATATGAAATGCCAGTAAATTTGAATATTTCTGTAAAGGGGACCATTTCCTAGCTCCTAAAGTTTACCAAAACTGACACAAGAGGAAGTCATTTAAGGACATCAGGTCTGCCCTTGGCATTCTCGGAAAGCCCTGGCCTCAGAATTCAGCATCTGTAGTCCATGGTAACCTGCGGAGAGGGGGCGGGGCTGAGTGTGGTTGGAACACTGCCCTTACTGAGGGAGTGGGTGTGGCCCTCTCTGCTGTGACTGAACAATGGCAAGGGAGCATGGGTCCCAGGGAAGGGCCCTCAGAGCCCAGCAGGCCCAGTGTGGTGTCACAAGCATTTAGGCCCAGACCAAAGGGCGCCTTCTTTGTCTGAAGAGCTGCCCAAACTCTCACCTTTCCACTCAGGCCGACCTCTTACTTGAAGTGTGTTTGGAAGCTGTCTGCGCAGTACACTTCGCTACACAGCTAACCATAGGTCTGGGCATCGTAGCTTCCTGGCAGGTGACCGAAGTTCGCAGGCATATGAGTCCCTGGGGCACACATGGAGAAGCTCCTGCCCGGGTCACAGGCAGCCCACTGCCCCAGCCCCAGATCAGGGGCCGCAAAGCAGCCCTGTCTGAGTCCCCTGCCTCTGGAGGGAGTATTGTACCAACACTTCTAGAAATAGGTGTCGTCGCGGGCAACTCATTGGAGGGACACAAATAAATCTTTGCCGACTTTCTGCTGAAACTTAGGAGCGTTCACACCTAAGCCTCTTACAAGGTCAGCTGTTTAGCTAAACATGAGCTCATGATCTAAATTTACACAATAATGAAGAGATCAGCTACAAGGGGAGACAATCAGCAAAAACAATCAATACCAGAATTAGATTCCCAAGGCCATCCATCAGATGTTGGAATAATCAGGTGCAAGGCAGGATATATACAGAAAACTGGAACTGAAACAAGAAACAAGGATGTTTTCAAAGTCTGGTACGATCTCTAAAACATTTTTAAAGTACATGTCATTGATAAAGCTAAATACTCAAAGGTTGTGTAATCCAACAGATTAATCTTTGAGAAGAGTGAAATTATGCTGTTTCGAAAACTATGGCAGGTCAGATTTTCTGCCTAATTATATAAGAAGATTTATCTAAAACATACACATTATTTCAAAGACTTATTGGCTGTGAAATAAGTTAAGGGTATTTCAAATGGCTTGTCTGCAATGAAAGGTGCTATGTAGGGAATCACAGAAAGTCGAGGGGAAAATGTGTCAACATATACATTGCTATAGGTGAACTAAGCCTTAGGACAGCAACAATGTAGAGGACCTGACCCTTAGAAGCTTACAAGTAAGCTGGAATCTTCAAAAGTTACAATTTTTATAAGTAAAAATATTTATTAAAATGAATAACCAAGTGTTTTAATTGACATCAGAAGATCAAATCAATAAACCCTGAGAACATAGATAAAAGAAAAATAAAGATATGAGCAGAACTTAATACAACAGCAAACGTATAAAATTGAGGTGATTTAGTAAGTCCCAAGAATATTCTTTGAAAAGATTTAAAACACACACTTTGAGTAAGGAAAACAAAAACATAAGTAAAGAATATACAGAAAGAGTCAGGACAATGTTATAGCAGAGAATATATGAAATGCCAGTAAATTTGAACATTTCTGTGAAGGGGACCATTTCCTAGCTCCTAAAGTTTACCAAAAATGACACAAGAGGAAATCATTTATGGTCATCATGTCTGCCCTTGGCATGCTCGGAATGCCCTGGCCTCAGAATGCAGCATCTGTAGTCCATGGTAACCTGCGGAGAGGGGGCGGGGCTCAGCGAGGTTGGAACACTGCCCTCAGTGAGGGAGTGGGTGTGGCCAGCTCTGCTGTGACTGAACAAAGGCCAGGGGAGCATGTGGCCGAGGGCAGAGCCCTCAGTGCCCGGCAGGCCCAGTGGGGTGTCACAAGCTTTTACGCCCAGGCCAAAGGGCGCCTTCTTTGTCTGAACAGCTGCCCAAACACTCATCTTACCACTCAGGCCGCCCTCTTACTTGAAGTGTGTGTGGAACCTGTCCACGCAGTACACCTCGCTGCACAGCTAACCATAGGTCTGGGCATCGTAGATTCCTGCCAGGTGACCGAAGTTCGCAGGCAGATGGGTCCCTGGGACACACGCGGAGAGGCTCCTGCCTGGGCCACAGGCCGCCCACTACCCCAGCCCCAGATTGGGGGCCACACAGCAGCCCTGTCTGAGTCCTCTGCCTGTAGAGGGAGTATTGGACCAACACATCTAGAAAACGGGGTCCTCGCGGGCAACTCATTGGAGGGACACAAATAAATCTTTGCCGACTTTCTGCTGAAACTTTGGAGCGTTCACACCTAAGCCTCTTACAAGCTCAGCTGTTTAGCTAAACATGATCTCGTGATCGAAATTTACACAATAATGAAGAGATCAGCTACAAGGGGAGAAAATCAGCAAAAACAATCAATACCAGAATTAGATTCCCAAGGCCATCCATCAGATGTTGGAATAATCAGGTGCTAGGCAGGATATATACATAAAACTGGAACTGAAAGAAGAAACAAGGATGTTTTCAAAGTCTAGTACGATCTCTAAAATATTTTTAAAGTACATGTCATTGATAAAGCTAAATACTCAATTGTTGTGTAATACAACAGATTAATCATTGAGAAGAGTGAAATTATGCTGTTTTGAAAACTATGGCAGGTCAGATTTTCTGCCTAATTATATAAGAAGATTTATCTAAAACATACACATTATTTCAAAGACTTATTGGCTGTGAAATAAGTTAGGGGTATTTCAAATGGCTTGTCTGCAATGAAAGGTGCTATGTAGGGAATCACAGAAAGTCGAGGGGAAAATATGTCAATATATACATTGCTATAGGTTGAACTAAGCCTTAGGACAGCAACAATGTAGAGGACCTGACCCTTAGAAGCTTACAAGTAAGCTGGAATCTTCAAAAGTTCCAATATTTATAAGTAAAAAGATTTATTAAAATGAATAACCAAGTGTTTTAATTGACATCAGAAGATCAAACCAATAAACCCTGAGAACATAGATAAAAGATAAATAAAGATATGAGCAGAACTTAATACAACAGCAAACGTATAAAATTGAGGTGATTTAGTAAGTCCAAAGAATATTCTTTGAAAAGATTGAGAAGACACACTTTGATTAAGGAAAACAAAAACGTAAGTAAAGAATATCCAGAAAGAGACAGGACAAAGTTATAGCAGAGAATATATGAAATGCCAGTAAATTTGAATATTTCTGTAAAGGGGACCATTTCCTAGCTCCTAAAGTTTACCAAAACTGACACAAGAGGAAATCATTTAAGGTCATCAGGTCTTCCCTTGGCATTCTCGGAACGCCCTGGCCTCAGAATTCAGCATCTGTAGTCCATGGTAACCTGCGGAGAGGGGGCGGGGCTGAGTGTGGTTGGAACACTGCCCTCACTGAGGGAGTGGGTGTGGCCATCTCTGCTGTGACTGAACAATGGCAGGGGAGCATGGGTCCCAGGGAAGGGCCCTCAGAGCCCAGCAGGCCCAGTGTGGTGTCACAAGCATTTAGGCCAAGACCAAAGGGCGCCTTCTTTGTCTGAAGAGCTGCCCAAACTCTCACCTTTCCACTCAGGCCGCCCTCTTACTTGAAGTGTGTTTGGAAGCTGTCCGCGCAGTACACTTCGCTACACAGCTAACCATAGGTCTGGGCATCGTATCTTCCTGGCAGGTGACCGAAGTTTGCAGGCTTATGAGTCCCTGGGACACACGCAGAGAGGCTCCTGTCCGGGCCACAGGCCGCCCACTGCCCCAGCCCCAGATCAGGGGCCGCAAAGCAGCCCTGTCTGAGTCCCCTGCCTCTGGAGGGAGTATTGTACCAACACTTCTAGAAATAGGTGTCGTCGCGGGCAACTCATTGGAGGGACACAAATAAATCTTTGCCGACTTTCTGCTGAAACTTAGGAGCGTTCACACCTAAGCCTCTTACAAGGTCAGCTGTTTAGCTAAACATGAGCTCATGATCTAAATTTACACAATAATGAAGAGATCAGCTACAAGGGGAGACAATCAGCAAAAACAATCAATACCAGAATTAGATTCCCAAGGCCATCCATCAGATGTTGGAATAATCAGGTGCAAGGCAGGATATATACAGAAAACTGGAACGGAAACAAGAAACAAGGATGTTTTCAAAGTCTGGTACGATCTCTAAAACATTTTTAAAGTACATGTCATTGATAAAGCTAAATACTCAAAGGTTGTGTAATCCAACAGATTAATCATTGAGAAGAGTGAAATTATGCTGTTTTGAAAACTATGGCAGGTCAGATTTTCTGCCTAATTATATAAGAAGATTTCTCTAAAACATACACATTATTTCAAAGAGTTATTGGCTGTGAAATAACTTAAGGGTATTTCAAATGGCTTGTCTGCAATGAAAGGTGCTATGTAGGGAATCACAGAAAGTCGAGGGGAAAATGTGTCAATATATACATTGCTATAGGTGAACTAAGCCTTAGGACTGCAACAATGTAGAGGACCTGACGCTTAGAAGCTTACAAGTAAGCTGGAATCTTCAAAAGTTACAATTTTTATAAGTAAAAATATTTATTAAAATGAATAACCAAGTGTTTTAATTGACATCAGAAGATCAAACCAATAAACCCTGAGAACATAGATAAAAGAAAAATAAAGATATGAGCAGAACTTAATACAACAGCAAACGTACAAAATTGAGGTGATTTAGTAAGTCCAAAGAATATTCTTTGAAAAGATTTAAAAGACACACTTTGAGTAAGGAAAACAAAAACATAAGTAAAGAATATATAGAAAGAGTCAGGACAATGTTATAGCAAAGAATATATGAAATGCCAGTAAATTTGAATATTTCTGTAAAGGGGACCATTTCCTAGCTCCTAAAGTTTACCAAAACTGAGACAAGAGGAAATCATTTAAGGTCCTCATGCCTGCCCTTGGCATTCTGAGAACGCCCTGGCCTCAGAATGCAGCATCTGTAGTCCATGGTAACCTGCGGAGGGGGGGCGGGGCTGAGGGAGTTTGGAACACTGCCCTCACTGAGGGAGTGGGTGTGGCCATCTCTGCTGTGACTGAACAAAGTGCAGGGGAGCAGGGGTCCCAGGGAAGGGCACTCAGAGCCCAGCAGGCCCAGTGTGGTTTCACAAGCATTTAGGCCCAGGCCAAAGGGTGCCTTCTTTGCCTGAACAGCTGCCCAAACTCTCACCTTTCCACTCAGGCCACCCTCTTTCTTGAAGTGTGTGTGGAAGCTGTCCGCGCAGGACACCTCGCTGCACAGCTAACCATAGGACTGGGCATCGTAGCTTCCTGCCAGGTGACCGAAGTTCGCAGGAAGATGGGTCCCTGGGACACACACGGAGAGGCTCCTGCCCAGGCCACAGGCCGCCCACTGCCCCAGCCCCAGTTCAGCGGCCGAAAATCAGCCCTGTCTGAGTCTCCTGCCTCTAGAAGGAGTATTGGACAAACACTTCTAGAAAATGGGGTCCTCACGGGCAACTCATTGGAGGGACAGAAATAAATCTTTGCCGACTTTCTGCTGAAACTTAGGAGCGTTCACACCTAAGCCTCTTACAAGGTCAGCTCTTTAGCTAAACATGAGCTCATTATCGAAATTTACACAATAATGAAGTGATCAGCTACAAGGGGAGACAATCAGCAAAAACAATCAATACCAGAATTAGATTCCCAAGGCCATCCATCAGATGTTGGAATAATCAGGTGCAAGGCAGGATATATACATAACACTGGAACTGAAACAAGAAACAAGGATGTTTTCAAAGTCTGGTACGATCTCTAAAACATTTTTAAAGTACATGTCATTGATAAAGCTAAATACTCAAAGGTTGTGTAATACAACAGATTAATCATTGAGAAGAGTGAAATTATGCTGTTTTGAAAATTATGGCAGGTGAGATTTTCTTCCTAATTATATAAGAAGATTTCTCTAAAACATACACATTATTTCAAAGACTTATTGGCTGTGAAATAAGTTAAGGGTATTTCAAATGGCTTGTCTGCAATGAAAGGTGCTATGTAGGGAATCACAGAAAGTCAAGGGGAAAATATGTCAATATGTACATTGCTATATGTTGAACTAAGCCTTAGGACAGCAACAATGTAGAGCACCTGACACTTAGAAACTTGCAAGTAAGCTAGAATCTTCAAAAGTTCAAATCTTTATAAGTAAAAATATTTATTAAAATGAATAACCAAGTGTTTTAATTGACATCAGAAGATCAAACAAATAAACCCTGAGAACATAGATAAAAGATAAATAAAGATATGAGAAGAACTTAATACAACAGGAAAAGTATAAAATTGAGGTGATTTGGTAAGTCCAAAGAATATTCTTTGAAAAGATTGAAAAGACACACTTTGATTAAGGAAAACAAAAACATAAGTAAAGAATATACAGAAAGAGTGAGGACAATGTTATAGCAGAGAATATATGAAATGACAGTAAATTTGAACATTTCTGTAAAGGGGACCATTTCCTAGCTCCTAAAGTTTACCAAAACTGACACAAGAGGAAGTCATTTAAGGTCATCATGTCTGCCCTTGGCATTCTCGGAACGCCCTGGCCTCAGAATGCAGCAACTGTAGTCCATGGTAACCTGCGGAGAGGGGGCGGGGCTGAGGGAGGTTGGAACACTGCCCTCACTGAGGGACTGGGTGTGGACATCTCTGCTGTGACTGAACAAAGGGCAGGGGAGCTTGGGGCCGAGGGCAGGGCCCTCAGAGCCCGGCAGGCCCAGTGGGGTGTCACAAGCATTTAGGCCCAGGCCAAAGGGCGCCTTCTTTGTCTGAACAGCTGCCCAAACTCTCACCTTTCCACTCAGGCCGCCCTCTTACTTGAAGTGTGTTTGGAACCAGTCCACGCAGTACACCTCGATGCACAGCTAACCATAGGTCTGGGCATCGTAGCTTCCTGCCAGGTGACCGATGTTCGCAGGTAGATCGGTCCCTGGGACACACGCGGAGAGGCTCCTGCCCGGGCCACAGGCCGCCCACTACCCCAGCCCCAGATTGGTGCCGCACAGCAGCCCTGTCTGAGTCCCCTCCCTCTAGAGGGAGTATTTAACCAACACTTCTAGAAAACGTAGTCCTCACGCGCAACTCATTGGAGGGACACAAATTAATCTTTGCCGACTTTCTGCTGAAACTTAGGAGCATTCACACCTAAGCCTCTTACACGGTCAGCTGTTTAGCTGAACATGAGCTCATGATCTAAATTTACAGAATAATGAAGAGATCAGCTACAAGGGGAGACAATCAGCAAAAACAATCAATACCATAATTAGATTCCCAAAGCCATCCATCAGATGTTGGAATAATCAGGTGCAAGGCAGGATATATACAGAAAACTGGAACTGAAACAAGAAACAAGGATGTTTTCAAAGTCTGGTAGGATCTCTAAAACATTTTTAAAGTACATGTCATTGATAAAGCTAACTACTCAAAGGTTGTGTAATACAACAGATTAATCATTGAGAAGAGTGAAATTATGCTGTTTCGAAAACTATGGCAGGTCAGATTTTCTGCCTAATTATATAAGAAGATTTCTCTAAAACATACACATTATTTCAAAGAGTTATTGGCTGTGAAATAACTTAAGGGTATTTCAAATGGCTTGTCTGCAATGAAAGGTGCTATGTAGGGAATCACAGAAAGTCGAGGGGAAAATATGTCAATATATACATTGCTATAGGTTAAAGTAAGCCTTAGGACAGCAACAATGTAGAGGACCTGACCCTTAGAAACTTACAAGTAAGCTGGAATCTTCAAAAGTTCCAATCTTTATAAGTAAAAAGATTTATTAAAATGAATAACCAAGTGTTTTAATTGACATCAGAAGATCAAACAAATAAACCCTGAGAACATAGATAAAAGATAAATAAATATATGAGCAGAACTTAATACAACAGCAAACGTATAAAATTGGGGTGATTTAGTAAGTCCAAAGAATATTCTTTGAAAAGATTGAAAAGACACACTTTGATTAAGGAAAACAAAAACGTTAGTAAAGAATATACAGAAAGAGTCAGGACAAAGTTATAGCAGAGAATATATGAAATGCCAGTAAATTTGAACATTTCTGTAAAGGGGACCATTTCCTAGCTCCTAAAGTTTACCAAAACTGACACAAGAGGAAATCATTTAAGGTCATCATGTCTGCCCTTGGCATTCTCGGAACGCCCTGGCCTCAGAATGCAGCATCTGTAGTCCATGGTAACCTGCGGAGAGGGGGCGGGGCTCAGCGAGGTTGGAACACTGCCCTCACTGAGGGAGTGGGTGTGGCCAGCTCTGCTGTGACTGAACAAAGGCCAGGGGAGCATGTGGCCGAGGGCAGGGCCCTCAGTGCCCGGCAGGCCCAGTGGGGTGTCACAAGCTTTTACGCACAGGCCAAAGGGCGCCTTCTTTGTCTGAACAGCTGCCCAAACACTCATCTTACCACTCAGGCCGCCCTCTTACTTGAAGTGTGTGTGGAACCTGTCCACGCAGTACACCTCGCTGCACAGCTAACCATAGGTCTGGGCATCGTAGATTCCTGCCAGGTGACCGAAGTTCGCAGGCAGATGGGTCCCTGGGACACACGCTGAGAGGCTCCTGCCTGGGCCACATGCCGCCCACTACCCCAGCCCCAGATTGGGGGCCACACAGCAGCCCTGTCTGAGTCCTCTGCCTGTAGAGGGAGTATTGGACCAACACATCTAGAAAATAGGGTCCTCGCGGGCAACTCATTGGAGGGACACAAATAAATCTTTGCCGACTTTCTGCTGAAACTTTGGAGCGTTCACACCTAAGCCTCTTACAAGCTCAGCTGTTTAGCTAAATATGATCTCGTGATCGAAATTTACACAATAATGAAGAGATCAGCTACAAGGGGAGAAAATCAGAAAAAACAATCAATACCAGAATTAGATTCCCAAGGCCATCCATCAGATGTTGGAACAATCAGGTGCAAGGCAGGATATATACATAAAACTGGAACTGAAAGAAGAAACAAGGATGTTTTCAAAGTCTAGTACGATCTCTAAAACATTTTTAAAGTACATGTCATTGATAAAGCTAAATACTCAAAGGTTGTGTAATACAACAGATTAATCATTGAGAAGAGTGAAATTATGCTGTTTTGAAAACTATGGCAGGTCAGATTTTCTGCCTAATTATATAAGAAGATTTATCTAAAACCTACACATTATTTCAAAGACTTATTGGCTGTGAAATAAGTTAAGGGTATTTCAAATGGCTTGTCTGCAATGAAAGGTGCTATGTAGGGAATCACAGAAAGTCGAGGGGAAAATATGTCAATATATACATTGCTATATGTTGAACTAAGCCTTAGGACAGCAACAATGTAGAGCACCTGACACTTAGAAACTTGCAAGTAAGCTAGAATCTTCAAAAGTTCAAATCTTTATAAGTAAAAAGATTTATTAAAATGAATAACCAAGTGTTTTAATTGACATCAGAAGATCAAACAAATAAACCCTGAGAACATAGATAAAAGATAAATAAAGATATGAGCAGAACTTAATACAACAGGAAAAGTATAAAATTGAGGTGATTTGGTAAGTCCAAAGAATATTCTTTGAAAAGATTGAAAAGACACACTTTGATTAAGGAAAACAAAAACGTAAGTAAAGAATATACAGAAAGAGTCAGGACAATGTTATAGCAGAGAATATATGAAATGCCAGTAAATTTGAACATTTCTGTAAAGGGGACCATTTCCTAGCTCCTAAAGTTTACCAAAACTGACACAAGAGGAAGTCATTTAAGGTCATCATGTCTGCCCTTGGCATTCTCGGAACGCCCTGGCCTCAGAATGCAGCAACTGTAGTCCATGGTAACCTGCGGAGAGGCGGCGGGGCTGAGGGAGGTTGGAACACTGCCCTCACTGAGGGACTGGGTGTGGCCATCTCTGCTGTGACTGAACAAAGGGCAGGGGAGCTTGGGGCCGAGGGCAGGGCCCTCAGAGCCCGGCAGGCCCAGTGGGGTGTCACAAGCATTTAGGCCCAGGCCAAAGGGCGCCTTCTTTGTCTGAACAGCTGCCCAAACTCTCACCTTTCCACTCAGGCCGCCCTTTTACTTGAAGTGTGTTTGGAACCAGTCCACGCAGTACACCTCGATGCACAGCTAACCATAGGTCTGGGCATCGTAGCTTCCTGCCAGGTGACCGATGTTCGCAGGTAGATCGGTCCCTGGGACACACGCGGAGAGGCTCCTGCCCGGGCCACAGGCCGCCCACTACCCCAGCCCCAGATTGGTGCCGCACAGCAGCCCTGTCTGAGTCCCCTCCCTCTAGAGGGAGTATTTAACCAACACTTCTGGAAAACGGAGTCCTCACGCACAACTCATTGGAGGGACACAAATTAATCTTTGCCGACTTTCTGCTGAAACTTAGGAGCATTCACACCTAAGCCTCTTACACGGTCAGCTGTTTAGCTAAACATGAGCTCATGATCTAAATTTACACAATAATGAAGTGATCAGCTACAAGGGGAGACAATCAGGAAAAACAATCAATACCATAATTAGATTCCCAAGGCCATCCATCAGATGTTGGAATAATCAGGTGCAAGGCAGGATATATACATAACACTGGAACTGAAAGAAGAAACAAGGGTGTTTTCAAATTCTGGTACGATCTCTAAAACATTTTTAAAGTACATGTCATTGATAAAGCTAAATACTCAAAGGTTGTGTAATACAACAGATTAATCATTGAGAAGAGTGAAATTATGCTGTTTTGAAAATTATGGCAGGTGAGATTTTCTTCCTAATTATATAAGAAGATTTCTCTAAAACATACACATTATTTCAAAGACTTATTGGCTGTGAAATAAGTTAAGGGTATTTCAAATGGCTTGTCTGCAATGAAAGGTGCTATGTAGGGAATCACAGAAAGTCGAGGGGAAAATACGTCAATATATACATTGCTATAGGTTAAAGTAAGCCTTAGGACAGCAACAATGTAGAGGCCCTGACACTTAGAAACTTACAAGTAAGCAGGAATCTTCAAAAGTTCCAATCTTTATAAGTAAAAAGATTTATTAAAATGAATAACCAAGTGTTTTAATTGACATCAGAAGATCAAACAAATAAACCCTGAGAACATAGATAAAAGATAAATAAAGATATGAGCAGAACTTAATACAACAGCAAACGTATAAAATTGGGGTGATTTAGTAAGTCCAAAGAATATTCTTTGAAAAGATTGAAAAGACACACTTTGATTAAGGAAAACAAAAACGTAAGTAAAGAATATACAGAAAGAGTCAGGACAAAGTTATAGCAGAGAATATATGAAATGCCAGTAAATTTGAACATTTCTGTAAAGGGGACCATTTCCTAGCTCCTAAAGTTTACCAAAACTGACACAAGAGGAAATCATTTAAGGTCATCATGTCTGCCCTTGGCATGCTCGGAACGCCCTGGCCTCAGAATGCAGCATCTGTAGTCCATGGTAACCTGCGGAGAGGGGGCGGGGCTGAGCGAGGTTGGAACACTGCCCTCACTGAGGGAGTGGGTGTGGCCAGCTCTGCTGTGACTGAACAAAGGCCAGGGGAGCATGTGGCCGAGGGCAGGGCCCTCAGTGCCCGGCAGGCCCAGTGGGGTGTCACAAGCTTTTACGCCCAGGCCAAAAGGCGCCTTCTTTGTCTGAACAGCTGCCCAAACACTCATCTTACCACTCAGGCCGCCCTCCTACTTGAAGTGTGTGTGGAACCTGTCCACGCAGTACACCTCGCTGCACAGCTAACCATAGGTCTGGGCATCGTAGATTCCTGCCAGGTGACCGAAGTTCGCAGGCAGATGGGTCCCTGGGACACACGCGGAGAGGCTCCTGCCTGGGCCACAGGCCGCCCACTACCCCAGCCCCAGATTGGGGGCCACACAGCAGCCCTGTCTGAGTCCTCTGCCTGTAGAGGGAGTATTGGACCAACACATCTAGAAAACGGGGTCCTCGCGGGCAACTCATTGGAGGGACACAAATAAATCTTTGCCGACTTTCTGCTGAAACTTAGGAGCGTTCACACCTAAGCCTCTTACAAGGTCAGCTGTTTAGCTAAACATGAGCTCATGATCTAAATTTACACAATAATGAAGAGATCAGCTACAAGGGGAGACAATCAGCAAAAACAATCAATACCAGAATTAGATTCCCAAGGCCATCCATCAGATGTTGGAATAATCAGGTGCAAGGCAGGATATATACAGAAAACTGGAACGGAAACAAGAAACAAGGATGTTTTCAAAGTCTGGTACGATCTCTAAAACATTTTTAAAGTACATGTCATTGATAAAGCTAAATACTCAAAGGTTGTGTAATCCAACAGATTAATCATTGAGAAGAGTGAAATTATGCTGTTTTGAAAACTATGGCAGGTCAGATTTTCTGCCTAATTATATAAGAAGATTTCTCTAAAACATACACATTATTTCAAAGAGTTATTGGCTGTGAAATAACTTAAGGGTATTTCAAATGGCTTGTCTGCAATGAAAGGTGCTATGTAGGGAATCACAGAAAGTCGAGGGGAAAATGTGTCAATATATACATTGCTATAGGTGAACTAAGCCTTAGGACTGCAACAATGTAGAGGACCTGACGCTTAGAAGCTTACAAGTAAGCTGGAATCTTCAAAAGTTACAATTTTTATAAGTAAAAATATTTATTAAAATGAATAACCAAGTGTTTTAATTGACATCAGAAGATCAAACCAATAAACCCTGAGAACATAGATAAAAGAAAAATAAAGATATGAGCAGAACTTAATACAACAGCAAACGTATAAAATTGAGGTGATTTAGTAAGTCCAAAGAATATTCTTTGAAAAGATTTAAAAGACACACTTTGAGTAAGGAAAACAAAAACATAAGTAAAGAATATATAGAAAGAGTCAGGACAATGTTATAGCAAAGAATATATGAAATGCCAGTAAATTTGAATATTTCTGTAAAGGTGACCATTTCCTAGCTCCTAAAGTTTACCAAAACTGAGACAAGAGGAAATCATTTAAGGTCCTCATGCCTGCCCTTGGCATTCTGAGAACGCCCTGGCCTCAGAATGCAGCATCTGTAGTCCATGGTAACCTGCGGAGGGGGGGCGGGGCTGAGGGAGTTTGGAACACTGCCCTCACTGAGGGAGTGGGTGTGGCCATCTCTGCTGTGACTGAACAAAGTGCAGGGGAGCAGGGGTCCCAGGGAAGGGCACTCAGAGCCCAGCAGGCCCAGTGTGGTTTCACAAGCATTTAGGCCCAGGCCAAAGGGTGCCTTCTTTGCCTGAACAGCTGCCCAAACTCTCACCTTTCCACTCAGGCCACCCTCTTTCTTGAAGTGTGTGTGGAAGCTGTCCGCGCAGGACACCTCGCTGCACAGCTAACCATAGGACTGGGCATCGTAGCTTCCTGCCAGGTGACCGAAGTTCGCAGGAAGATGGGTCCCTGGGACACACACGGAGAGGCTCCTGCCCGGGCCACAGGCCGCCCACTGCCCCAGCCCCTGTTCAGCGGCCGAAAATCAGCCCTGTCTGAGTCTCCTGCCTCTAGAAGGAGTATTGGACAAACACTTCTAGAAAATGGGGTCCTCACGGGCAACTCATTGGAGGGACAGAAATAAATCTTTGCCGACTTTCTGCTGAAACTTAGGAGCGTTCACACCTAAGCCTCTTACAAGGTCAGCTCTTTAGCTAAACATGAGCTCATTATCGAAATTTACACAATAATGAAGTGATCAGCTACAAGGGGAGACAATCAGCAAAAACAATCAATACCAGAATTAGATTCCCAAGGCCATCCATCAGATGTTGGAATAATCAGGTGCAAGGCAGGATATATACATAACACTGGAACTGAAACAAGAAACAAGGATGTTTTCAAAGTCTGGTACGATCTCTAAAACATTTTTAAAGTACATGTCATTGATAAAGCTAAATACTCAAAGGTTGTGTAATACAACAGATTAATCATTGAGAAGAGTGAAATTATGCTGTTTTGAAAATTATGGCAGGTGAGATTTTCTTCCTAATTATATAAGAAGATTTCTCTAAAACATACACATTATTTCAAAGACTTATTGGCTGTGAAATAAGTTAAGGGTATTTCAAATGGCTTGTCTGCAATGAAAGGTGCTATGTAGGGAATCACAGAAAGTCAAGGGGAAAATATGTCAATATGTACATTGCTATATGTTGAACTAAGCCTTAGGACAGCAACAATGTAGAGCACCTGACACTTAGAAACTTGCAAGTAAGCTAGAATCTTCAAAAGTTCAAATCTTTATAAGTAAAAATATTTATTAAAATGAATAACCAAGTGTTTTAATTGACATCAGAAGATCAAACAAATAAACCCTGAGAACATAGATAAAAGATAAATAAAGATATGAGAAGAACTTAATACAACAGGAAAAGTATAAAATTGAGGTGATTTGGTAAGTCCAAAGAATATTCTTTGAAAAGATTGAAAAGACACACTTTGATTAAGGAAAACAAAAACATAAGTAAAGAATATACAGAAAGAGTGAGGACAATGTTATAGCAGAGAATATATGAAATGACAGTAAATTTGAACATTTCTGTAAAGGGGACCATTTCCTAGCTCCTAAAGTTTACCAAAACTGACACAAGAGGAAGTCATTTAAGGTCATCATGTCTGCCCTTGGCATTCTCGGAACGCCCTGGCCTCAGAATGCAGCAACTGTAGTCCATGGTAACCTGCGGAGAGGGGGCGGGGCTGAGGGAGGTTGGAACACTGCCCTCACTGAGGGACTGGGTGTGGACATCTCTGCTGTGACTGAACAAAGGGCAGGGGAGCTTGGGGCCGAGGGCAGGGCCCTCAGAGCCCGGCAGGCCCAGTGGGGTGTCACAAGCATTTAGGCCCAGGCCAAAGGGCGCCTTCTTTGTCTGAACAGCTGCCCAAACTCTCACCTTTCCACTCAGGCCGCCCTCTTACTTGAAGTGTGTTTGGAACCAGTCCACGCAGTACACCTCGATGCACAGCTAACCATAGGTCTGGGCATCGTAGCTTCCTGCCAGGTGACCGATGTTCGCAGGTAGATCGGTCCCTGGGACACACGCGGAGAGGCTCCTGCCCGGGCCACAGGCCGCCCACTACCCCAGCCCCAGATTGGTGCCGCACAGCAGCCCTGTCTGAGTCCCCTCCCTCTAGAGGGAGTATTTAACCAACACTTCTAGAAAACGTAGTCCTCACGCGCAACTCATTGGAGGGACACAAATTAATCTTTGCCGACTTTCTGCTGAAACTTAGGAGCATTCACACCTAAGCCTCTTACACGGTCAGCTGTTTAGCTAAACATGAGCTCATGATCTAAATTTACACAATAATGAAGAGATCAGCTACAAGGGGAGACAATCAGCAAAAACAATCAATACCATAATTAGATTCCCAAAGCCATCCATCAGATGTTGGAATAATCAGGTGCAAGGCAGGATATATACAGAAAACTGGAACTGAAACAAGAAACAAGGATGTTTTCAAAGTCTGGTAGGATCTCTAAAACATTTTTAAAGTACATGTCATTGATAAAGCTAACTACTCAAAGGTTGTGTAATACAACAGACTAATCATTGAGAAGAGTGAAATTATGCTGTTTCGAAAACTATGGCAGGTCAGATTTTCTTCCTAATTATATAAGAAGATTTCTCTAAAACATACACATTATTTCAAAGAGTTATTGGCTGTGAAATAACTTAAGGGTATTTCAAATGGCTTGTCTGCAATGAAAGGTGCTATGTAGGGAATCACAGAAAGTCGAGGGGAAAATATGTCAATATATACATTGCTATAGGTTAAAGTAAGCCTTAGGACAGCAACAATGTAGAGGACCTGACCCTTAGAAACTTACAAGTAAGCTGGAATCTTCAAAAGTTCCAATCTTTATAAGTAAAAAGATTTATTAAAATGAATAACCAAGTGTTTTAATTGACATCAGAAGATCAAACAAATAAACCCTGAGAACATAGATAAAAGATAAATAAAGATATGAGCAGAACTTAATACAACAGCAAACGTATAAAATTGGGGTGATTTAGTAAGTCCAAAGAATATTCTTTGAAAAGATTGAAAAGACACACTTTGATTAAGGAAAACAAAAACGTTAGTAAAGAATATACAGAAAGAGTCAGGACAAAGTTATAGCAGAGAATATATGAAATGCCAGTAAATTTGAACATTTCTGTAAAGGGGACCATTTCCTAGCTCCTAAAGTTTACCAAAACTGACACAAGAGGAAATCATTTAAGGTCATCATGTCTGCCCTTGGCATTCTCGGAACGCCCTGGCCTCAGAATGCAGCATCTGTAGTCCATGGTAACCTGCGGAGAGGGGGCGGGGCTCAGCGAGGTTGGAACACTGCCCTCACTGAGGGAGTGGGTGTGGCCAGCTCTGCTGTGACTGAACAAAGGCCAGGGGAGCATGTGGCCGAGGGCAGGGCCCTCAGTGCCCGGCAGGCCCAGTGGGGTGTCACAAGCTTTTACGCACAGGCCAAAGGGCGCCTTCTTTGTCTGAACAGCTGCCCAAACACTCATCTTACCACTCAGGCCGCCCTCTTACTTGAAGTGTGTGTGGAACCTGTCCACGCAGTACACCTCGCTGCACAGCTAACCATAGGTCTGGGCATCGTAGATTCCTGCCAGGTGACCGAAGTTCGCAGGCAGATGGGTCCCTGGGACACACGCTGAGAGGCTCCTGCCTGGGCCACATGCCGCCCACTACCCCAGCCCCAGATTGGGGGCCACACAGCAGCCCTGTCTGAGTCCTCTGCCTGTAGAGGGAGTATTGGACCAACACATCTAGAAAATAGGGTCCTCGCGGGCAACTCATTGGAGGGACACAAATAAATCTTTGCCGACTTTCTGCTGAAACTTTGGAGCGTTCACACCTAAGCCTCTTACAAGCTCAGCTGTTTAGCTAAACATGATCTCGTGATCGAAATTTACACAATAATGAAGAGATCAGCTACAAGGGGAGAAAATCAGCAAAAACAATCAATACCAGAATTAGATTCCCAAGGCCATCCATCAGATGTTGGAACAATCAGGTGCAAGGCAGGATATATACATAAAACTGGAACTGAAAGAAGAAACAAGGATGTTTTCAAAGTCTAGTACGATCTCTAAAACATTTTTAAAGTACATGTCATTGATAAAGCTAAATACTCAAAGGTTGTGTAATACAACAGATTAATCATTGAGAAGAGTGAAATTATGCTGTTTTGAAAACTATGGCAGGTCAGATTTTCTGCCTAATTATATAAGAAGATTTATCTAAAACCTACACATTATTTCAAAGACTTATTGGCTGTGAAATAAGTTAAGGGTATTTCAAATGGCTTGTCTGCAATGAAAGGTGCTATGTAGGGAATCACAGAAAGTCGAGGGGAAAATATGTCAATATATACATTGCTATATGTTGAACTAAGCCTTAGGACAGCAACAATGTAGAGCACCTGACACTTAGAAACTTGCAAGTAAGCTAGAATCTTCAAAAGTTCAAATCTTTATAAGTAAAAAGATTTATTAAAATGAATAACCAAGTGTTTTAATTGACATCAGAAGACCAAACAAATAAACCCTGAGAACATAGATAAAAGATAAATAAAGATATGAGCAGAACTTAATACAACAGGAAAAGTATAAAATTGAGGTGATTTGGTAAGTCCAAAGAATATTCTTTGAAAAGATTGAAAAGACACACTTTGATTAAGGAAAACAAAAACATAAGTAAAGAATATACAGAAAGAGTCAGGACAATGTTATAGCAGAGAATATATGAAATGCCAGTAAATTTGAACATTTCTGTAAAGGGGACCATTTCCTAGCTCCTAAAGTTTACCAAAACTGACACAAGAGGAAGTCATTTAAGGTCATCATGTCTGCCCTTGGCATTCTCGGAACGCCCTGGCCTCAGAATGCAGCAACTGTAGTCCATGGTAACCTGCGGAGAGGCGGCGGGGCTGAGGGAGGTTGGAACACTGCCCTCACTGAGGGACTGGGTGTGGCCATCTCTGCTGTGACTGAACAAAGGGCAGGGGAGCTTGGGGCCGAGGGCAGGGCCCTCAGAGCCCGGCAGGCCCAGTGGGGTGTCACAAGCATTTAGGCCCAGGCCAAAGGGCGCCTTCTTTGTCTGAACAGCTGCCCAAACTCTCACCTTTCCACTCAGGCCGCCCTCTTACTTGAAGTGTGTTTGGAACCAGTCCACGCAGTACACCTCGATGCACAGCTAACCATAGGTCTGGGCATCGTAGCTTCCTGCCAGGTGACCGATGTTCGCAGGTAGATCGGTCCCTGGGACACACGCGGAGAGGCTCCTGCCCGGGCCACAGGCCGCCCACTACCCCAGCCCCAGATTGGTGCCGCACAGCAGCCCTGTCTGAGTCCCCTCCCTCTAGAGGGAGTATTTAACTAACACTTCTGGAAAACGGAGTCCTCACGCACAACTCATTGGAGGGACACAAATTAATCTTTGCCGACTTTCTGCTGAAACTTAGGAGCATTCACACCTAAGCCTCTTACACGGTCAGCTGTTTAGCTAAACATGAGCTCATGATCTAAATTTACACAATAATGAAGTGATCAGCTACAAGGGGAGACAATCAGGAAAAACAATCAATACCATAATTAGATTCCCAAGGCCATCCATCAGATGTTGGAATAATCAGGTGCAAGGCAGGATATATACATAACACTGGAACTGAAAGAAGAAACAAGGGTGTTTTCAAATTCTGGTACGATCTCTAAAACATTTTTAAAGTACATGTCATTGATAAAGCTAAATACTCAAAGGTTGTGTAATACAACAGATTAATCATTGAGAAGAGTGAAATTATGCTGTTTTGAAAATTATGGCAGGTGAGATTTTCTTCCTAATTATATAAGAAGATTTCTCTAAAACATACACATTATTTCAAAGACTTATTGGCTGTGAAATAAGTTAAGGGTATTTCAAATGGCTTGTCTGCAATGAAAGGTGCTATGTAGGGAATCACAGAAAGTCGAGGGGAAAATACGTCAATATATACATTGCTATAGGTTAAAGTAAGCCTTAGGACAGCAACAATGTAGAGGCCCTGACACTTAGAAACTTACAAGTAAGCAGGAATCTTCAAAAGTTCCAATCTTTATAAGTAAAAAGATTTATTAAAATGAATAACCAAGTGTTTTAATTGACATCAGAAGATCAAACAAATAAACCCTGAGAACATAGATAAAAGATAAATAAAGATATGAGCAGAACTTAATACAACAGCAAACGTATAAAATTGGGGTGATTTAGTAAGTCCAAAGAATATTCTTTGAAAAGATTGAAAAGACACACTTTGATTAAGGAAAACAAAAACGTAAGTAAAGAATATACAGAAAGAGTCAGGACAAAGTTATAGCAGAGAATATATGAAATGCCAGTAAATTTGAACATTTCTGTAAAGGGGACCATTTCCTAGCTCCTAAAGTTTACCAAAACTGACACAAGAGGAAATCATTTAAGGTCATCATGTCTGCCCTTGGCATGCTCGGAACGCCCTGGCCTCAGAATGCAGCATCTGTAGTCCATGGTAACCTGCGGAGAGGGGGCGGGGCTCAGCGAGGTTGGAACACTGCCCTCACTGAGGGAGTGGGTGTGGCCAGCTCTGCTGTGACTGAACAAAGGCCAGGGGAGCATGTGGCCGAGGGCAGGGCCCTCAGTGCCCGGCAGGCCCAGTGGGGTGTCACAAGCTTTTACGCCCAGGCCAAAAGGCGCCTTCTTTGTCTGAACAGCTGCCCAAACACTCATCTTACCACTCAGGCCGCCCTCCTACTTGAAGTGTGTGTGGAACCTGTCCACGCAGTACACCTCGCTGCACAGCTAACCATAGGTCTGGGCATCGTAGATTCCTGCCAGGTGACCGAAGTTCGCAGGCAGATGGGTCCCTGGGACACACGCGGAGAGGCTCCTGCCTGGGCCACAGGCCGCCCACTACCCCAGCCCCAGATTGGGGGCCACACAGCAGCCCTGTCTGAGTCCTCTGCCTGTAGAGGGAGTATTGGACCAACACATCTAGAAAACGGGGTCCTCGCGGGCAACTCATTGGAGGGACACAAATAAATCTTTGCCGACTTTCTGCTGAAACTTTGGAGCGTTCACACCTAAGCCTCTTACAAGCTCAGCTGTTTAGCTAAACATGATCTCGTGATCGAAATTTACACAATAATGAAGAGATCAGCTACAAGGGGAGAAAATCAGCAAAAACAATCAATACCAGAATTAGATTCCCAAGGCCATCCATCAGATGTTGGAACAATCAGGTGCAAGGCAGGATATATACATAAAACTGGAACTGAAAGAAGAAACAAGGATGTTTTCAAAGTCTAGTATGATCTCTAAAACATTTTTAAAGTACATGTCATTGATAAAGCTAAATACTCAAAGGTTGTGTAATACAACAGATTAATCATTGAGAAGAGTGAAATTATGCTGTTTTGAAAACTATGGCAGGTCAGATTTTCTGCCTAATTATATAAGAAGATTTATCTAAAACCTACACATTATTTCAAAGACTTATTGGCTGTGAAATAAGTTAAGGGTATTTCAAATGGCTTGTCTGCAATGAAAGGTGCTATCTAGGGAATCACAGAAAGTCGAGGGGAAAATATGTCAATATATACATTGCTATATGTTGAACTAAGCCTTAGGACAGCAACAATGTAGAGCACCTGACACTTAGAAACTTGCAAGTAAGCTAGAATCTTCAAAAGTTCAAATCTTTATAAGTAAAAAGATTTATTAAAATGAATAACCAAGTGTTTTAATTGACATCAGAAGATCAAACAAATAAACCCTGAGAACATAGATAAAAGATAAATAAAGATATGAGCAGAACTTAATACAACAGGAAAAGTATAAAATTGAGGTGATTTGGTAAGTCCAAAGAATATTCTTTGAAAAGATTTAAAAGACACACTTTGATTAAGGAAAACAAAAACATAAGTAAAGGATATACAGAAAGAGTCAGGACAATGTTATAGCAGAGAATATATGAAATGACAGTAAATTTGAACATTTCTGTAAAGGGGACCATTTCCTAGCTCCTAAAGTTTACCAAAACTGACACAAGAGGAAGTCATTTAAGATCATCATGTCTGCCCTTGGCATTCTCGGAACGCCCTGGCCTCAGAATGCAGCAACTGTAGTCCATGGTAACCTGCGGAGAGGGGGCGGGGCTGAGGGAGGTTGGAACACTGCCCTCACTGAGGGACTGGGTGTGGCCATCTCTGCTGTGACTGAACAAAGTGCAGGGGAGCTTGGGGCCGAGGGCAGGGCCCTCAGAGCCCGGCAGGCCCAGTGGGGTGTCACAAGCATTTAGGCCCAGGCCAAAGGGCGCCTTCTTTGTCTGAACAGCTGCCCAAACTCTCACCTTTCCACTCAGGCCGCCCTCTTACTTGAAGTGTGTGTGGAACCAGTCCACGCAGTACACCTCGATGCACAGCTAACCATAAGTCTGGGCATCGTAGCTTCCTGTCAGGTGACCGAAGTTCGCAGGTAGATGGGTCCCTGGGACACACGCGGAGAGTCTCCTGCCCGGGCCACAGGCCGCCCACTACCCCAGCCCCAGATTGAGGCCACAGAGCAGCCCTGTCTGAGTCCCCTCCCTCTAGAGGGAGTATTGGACCAACATTTCTAGAAAACGGAGTCCTCGCGGGCAACTCATTGGAGGGACACAAATAAATCTTTCCCGACTTTCTGCTGAAAGTTAGGAGCATTCACACCTAAGCCTCTTACAAGGTCATCTGTTTAGCTAAACATGAGCTCATGATCTAAATTTACACAATAATGAAGAGATCAGCTAAAAGGGGAGACAATCCGCAAAAACAATCAATACCAGAATTAGATTTCCAAGGCCATCCATCAGATGTTGGAATAATCAGGTGCAAGGCAAGATATATACATAAAACTGGAACTGAAATAAGAAACCAGGATGTTTTCAAAGTCTGGTAGGATCTCTAAAACATTTTTAAAGTACATGTCATTGATAAAGCTAAATACTCAAAGTTTGTGTAATACAACAGATTAATCATTGAGAAGAGTGTAATTATGCTGTTTTGAAAACTATGGCAGGTCAGATTTTCTGCCTAATTGTATAAGAAGATTTATCTAAAACATACACATTATTTCAAAGACTTATTGGCTGTGAAATAAGTTAAGGGTATTTCAAATGGCTTGTCTGCAATGAAAGGTGCTATGTAGGGAATCACAGAAAGTCAAGGGGAAAATATGTCAATATATACATTGCTATACGTAGAACTAAGCCTTAGGACAGCAACAATGTAGAGGACCTGACACTTAGAAACTTGCAAGTAAGCTGGAATCTTCAAAAGTTCAAATATTTATAAGTAAAAAGATTTATTAAAATGAATAACCAAGTGTTTTAATTGACATCAGAAGATCAAACCAATAAACCCTGAGAACATAGATAAAAGAAAAATAAAGATATGAGCAGAACTTAATACAACAGCAAACGTATAAAATTGAGGTGATTTAGTAAGTCCAAAGAATATTCTTTGAAAAGATTTAAAAGACACACTTTGAGTAAGGAAAACAAAAACATAAGTAAAGAATATATAGAAAGAGTCAGGACAGTGTTATAGCAAAGAATATATGAAATGCCAGTAAATTTGAATATTTCTGTAAAGGGGACCATTTCCTAGCTCCTAAAGTTTACCAAAACTGAGACAAGAGGAAATCATTTAAGGTCCTCATGCCTGCCCTTGGCATTCTGAGAACGCCCTGGCCTCAGAATGCAGCATCTGTAGTCCATGGTAACCTGCGGAGGGGGGGCGGGGCTGAGGGAGTTTGGAACACTGCCCTCACTGAGGGAGTGGGTGTGGCCATCTCTGCTGTGACTGAACAAAGTGCAGGGGAGCAGGGGTCCCAGGGAAGGGCACTCAGAGCCCAGCAGGCCCAGTGTGGTTTCACAAGCATTTAGGCCCAGGCCAAAGGGTGCCTTCTTTGCCTGAACAGCTGCCCAAACTCTCACCTTTCCACTCAGGCCACCCTCTTTCTTGAAGTGTGTGTGGAAGCTGTCCGCGCAGGACACCTCGCTGCACAGCTAACCATAGGACTGGGCATCGTAGCTTCCTGCCAGGTGACCGAAGTTCGCAGGAAGATGGGTCCCTGGGACACACACGGAGAGGCTCCTGCCCGGGCCACAGGCCGCCCACTGCCCCAGCCCCAGTTCAGCGGCCGAAAATCAGCCCAGTCTGAGTCTCCTGCCTCTAGAATGAGTATTGGACCAACACTTCTAGAAAATGGGGTCCTCACGGGCAACTCATTGGAGGGACAGAAATAAATCTTTGCCGACTTTCTGCTGAAACTTAGGAGCGTTCACACCTAAGCCTCTTACAAGGTCAGCTCTTTAGCTAAACATGAGCTCATTATCGAAATTTACACAATAATGAAGTGATCAGCTACAAGGGGAGACAATCAGCAAAAACAATCAATACCAGAATTAGATTCCCAAGGCCATCCATCAGATGTTGGAATAATCAGGTGCAAGGCAGGATATATACATAACACTGGAACTGAAACAAGAAACAAGGATGTTTTCAAAGTCTGGTACGATCTCTAAAACATTTTTAAAGTACATGTCATTGATAAAGCTAAATACTCAAAGGTTGTGTAATACAACAGATTAATCATTGAGAAGAGTGAAATTATGCTGTTTTGAAAATTATGGCAGGTGAGATTTTCTTCCTAATTATATAAGAAGATTTCTCTAAAACATACACATTATTTCAAAGACTTATTGGCTGTGAAATAAGTTAAGGGTATTTCAAATGGCTTGTCTGCAATGAAAGGTGCTATGTAGGGAATCACAGAAAGTCAAGGGGAAAATATGTCAATATGTACATTGCTATATGTTGAACTAAGCCTTAGGACAGCAACAATGTAGAGCACCTGACCCTTAGAAACTTACAAGTAAGCCGGAATGTTCAAAAGTTCAAATCTTTATAAGTAAAAATATTTATTAAAATGAATAACCAAGTGTTTTAATTGACATCAGAAGATCAAACCAATAAACCCTGAGAACATAGATAAAAGATAAATAAAGATATGAGCAGAACTTAATACAACAGCAAACGTATAAAACTGAGGTGATTTAGTAAGTCCAAAGAATATTCTTTGAAAAGATTTAAAAGACACACTTTGAGTAAGGAAAACAAAAACATAAGTAAAGAATATATAGAAAGAGTCAGGACAATGTTATAGCAAAGAATATATGAAATGCCAGTAAATTTGAATATTTCTGTAAAGGGGACCATTTCCTAGCTCCTAAAGTTTACCAAAACTGAGACAAGAGGAAATCATTTAAGGTCCTCATGCCTGCCCTTGGCATTCTGAGAACGCCCTGGCCTCAGAATGCAGCATCTGTAGTCCATGGTAACCTGCGGAGGGAGGGCGGGGCTGAGGGAGTTTGGAACACTGCCCTCACTGAGGGAGTGGGTGTGGCCATCTCTGCTGTGACTGAACAAAGTGCAGGGGAGCAGGGGTCCCAGGGAAGGGCACTCAGACCCCAGCAGGCCCAGTGTGGTTTCACAAGCATTTAGGCCCAGGCCAAAGGGTGCCTTCTTTGCCTGAACAGCTGCCCAAACTCTCACCTTTCCACTCAGGCCACCCTCTTTCTTGAAGTGTGTGTGGAAGCTGTCCGCGCAGTACACCTCGCTGCACAGCTAACCATAGGACTGGGCATCGTAGCTTCCTGCCAGGTGAACGAAGTTCGCAGGAAGATGGGTCCCTGGGACACACACGGAGAGGCTCCTGCCCGGGCCACAGGCCGCCCACTGCCCCAGCCCCAGTTCAGCGGCCGAAAATCAGCCCTGTCTGAGTCTCCTGCCTCCAGAAGGAGTATTGGACCAACACTTCTAGAAAATGGGGTCCTTACGGGGAACTCATTGGAGGGACAGAAATAAATCTTTGCCGACTTTCTGCTGAAACTTAGGAGCGTTCACAACTAAGCCTCTTACAAGGTCAGCTGTTTAGCTAAACATGAGCTCATGATCTAAATTTACACAATAATGAAGAGATCAGCTACAAGGGGAGACAATCAGCAAAAACAATCAATACCAGAATTAGATTCCCAAGGCCATCCATCAGAAGTTGGAATAATCAGGTGCAACGCAGGATATATACATAAAACTGGAATTGAAACAAGAAACAAGGATGTTTTCAAAGTCTGGTAGGATCTCTAAAACATTATTAAAGTACATGTCATTGATAAAGCTAAATACTCAAAGGTTGTGTAATACAACAGATTAATCATTGAGAAGAGTGAAATTATGCTGTTTTGAAAACTATCGCAGGTCAGATTTGCTGCTTAATTATATAAGAAGATTTCTATAAAACATACAAATTATTTCAAAGACTTATTGGCTGTGAAATAAGTTAAGGGTATTTCAAATGGCTTGTCTGCAATGAAAGGTGCTTTGTAGGGAATCACAGAAAGTCGAGGGGAAAATATGTCAATATATACATTGCTATAGGTTGAACTAAGCCTTAAGACAGCAACAATATAGAGGACCTGACACTTAGTAACTTACAAGTAAGATGGAATCTTCAAAAGTTCAAGTATTTATAAGTAAAAATATTTATTAAAATGAATAACCAAGTATTTTAATTGACACCAGAAGATCAAACCAATAAACCCTGAGAACATAGATAAAAGATAAATAAAGATATGAGCAGAACTTAATACAACAGCAAACATATAAAATTGAGGTGATTTAGTAAGTCCAAAGAATATTCTTTGAAAAGATTGAAAAGACACACTTTGATTAAGAAAACAAAAATATAACTAAAGAATATACAGAAAGAGTCAGAACAATGTTATAGCAGAGAATATATGAAATGCCAGGAAATTTGAACATTTCTGTAAAGGGGACCATTTCCTAGCTCCTAAAGTTTACCAAAACTGACACAAGAGGAAGTCATTTAAGGTCATCATGTCTGCCCTTGGCATTCTCGGAACGCCCTGGCCTCAGAATGCAGCATCTGTAGTCCATGGTAACCTGCGGAGAGGGGGTGGGGCTGAGGGAGGTTGGAACACTGCCCTCACTGAGGGAGTGGGTGTGGCCATCTCTGCTGTGACTGAACAAAGGCAGTGGAGCAAGGTGCCCAAGGCAGGGCCCTCAGAGCCCGGCAGGTCCAGTGGGGTGTCACAAGCATTTAGGCCCAGGGCAAAGGGTGCCTTCTTTGTCTGAACTGCTGCCCAATCTCTCACCTTTCCACTCAGGCCGCCCTCTTACTTGAAGAGTGTGTGGAAGCTGTCCGCCCAGTACACCTCGCTGCACAGCTAACCATAGGTATGGGCATGGTAGCTTCCTGCCAGGTGACAGAAGTTCGCAGGTAGATGGGTCCCTGGGACACACGCGGAGAGGCTCCTGCCCGGGCCACAGGCCGCCCACTGCCCCAGCCGCAGATCGGGGTCCGCAAAACAGCCCTGTCTGAGTCCCCTGCCTCTAGAGTGAGTATTGGACCAACACTTCTAGAAAATGGGGTCCTCACAGGCAACTCATTGGAGGGACACAAATAAATCTTTGCCGACATTCTGCTGAAACTTAGGAGCGTTCACACCTAACCCTTTTACAAGGTCAGCTGTTTAGCTAAACATGAGCTCATGATCTAAATTTACACAATAATGAAGAGATCAGCTACAAGGAGAGACAATCAGAAAAAACAATCAATACCATTATTAGATTCCCAAAGCCATCCATCAGATGTTGGAATATTCAGGTGCAAGGCAGGATATATACATAAAACTGGAACTGAAACAAGAAACAAGGATGTTTTCAAAGTCTGGTAGGATCTCTAAAACATTTTTAAAATACATGTCATTGATAAAGCTAACTACTCAAAGGTTGTGTAATACAACAGATTAATCATTGAGAAGAGTGAAATTATGCTGTTTCGAAAACTATGGCAGGTCAGATTTTCTGCCTAATTATATAAGAAGATTTCTCTAAAACATACACATTATTTCAAAGAGTTATTGGCTGTGAAATAACTTAAGGGTATTTCAAATGGCTTGTCTGCAATGAAAGGTGCTATGTAGGGAATCACAGAAAGTCCAGGGGAAAATATGTCAATATATACATTGCTATAGGTTAAAGTAAGCCTTAGGACAGCAACAATATAGAGGACCTGACCCTTAGTAACTTACAAGTAAGCCGGAATGTTCAAAAGTTCCAATCTTTATAAGTAAAAAGATTTATTAAAATGAATAACCAAGTGTTTTAATTGACATCAGAAGATCAAACCAATAAACCCTGAGAACATAGATAAAAGAAAATTAAAGATATGAGCAGAACTTAATACAACAGCAAACGTATAAAATTGAGGTGATTTAGTAAGTCCAAAGAATATTCTTTGAAAAGATTTAAAAGACACACTTTGAGTAAGGAAAACAAAAACATAAGTAAAGAATATATAGAAAGAGTCAGGACAATGTTATAGCAAAGAATATATGAAATGCCAGTAAATTTGAATATTTCTGTAAAGGGGACCATTTCCTAGCTCCTAAAGTTTACCAAAACTGAGACAAGAGGAAATCATTTAAGGTCCTCATGCCTGCCCTTGGCATTCTGAGAACGCCCTGGCCTCAGAATGCAGCATCTGTAGTCCATGGTAACCTGTGGAGGGGGGGCGGGGCTGAGGCAGGTTGGAACACTGCCCTCACTGAGGGAGTGGGTGTGGCCATCTCTGCTGTGACTGAACAAAGTGCAGGGGAGCAGGGGTCCCAGGGAAGGGCACTCAGAGCCCAGCAGGCCCAGTGTGGTTTCACAAGCATTTAGGCCCAGGCCAAAGGGTGCCTTCTTTGCCTGAACAGCTGCCCAAACTCTCTCCTTTCCACTCAGGCCACCCTCTTTCTTGAAGTGTGTGTGGAAGCTGTCCGCGCAGTACACCTCGCTGCACAGCTAACCATAGGACTGGGCATCGTAGCTTCCTGCCAGGTGACCGAAGTTCGCAGGAAGATGGGTCCCTGGGACACACACGGAGAGGCTCCTGCCCGGGCCACAGGCCGCCCACTGCCCCAGCCCCAGTTCAGCGGCCAAAAATCAGCCCTGTCTGAGTCTCCTGCCTCTAGAAGGAGTATTGGACCAACACTTCTAGAAAATGGGGTCCTCACGGGCAACTCATTGGAGGGACAGAAATAATCTTTGCCGACTTTCTGCTGAAACTTAGGAGTGTTCACACCTAAGCCTCTTACAAGGTCAGCTCTTTAGCTAAACATGAGCTCATTATCGAAATTTACACAATAATGAAGTGATCAGCTACAAGGGGAGACAATCAGCAAAAACAATCAATACCAGAATTAGATTCCCAAGGCCATCCATCAGATGTTGGAATAATCAGGTGCAAGGCAGGATATATACATAACATTGGAACTGAAACAAGAAACAAGGGTGTTTTCAAATTCTGGTACGATCTCTAAAACATTTTTAAAGTACATGTCATTGATAAAGCTAAATAGTCAAAGGTTGTGTAATACAACAGATTAATCATTGAGAAGAGTGAAATTATGCTGTTTTGAAAATTATGGCAGGTGAGATTTTCTTCCTAATTATATAAGAAGATTTCTCTAAAACATACACATTATTTCAAAGACTTATTGGCTGTGAAATAAGTTAAGGGTATTTCAAATGGCTTGTCTGCAATGAAAGGTGCTATGTAGGGAATCACAGAAAGTCGAGGGGAAAATATGTCAATATATACATTGCTATACGTAGAACTAAGCCTTAGGACAGCAACAATGTAGAGGACCTGACACTTAGAAACTTGAAAGTAAGCTGGAATCTTCAAAAGTTCAAATCTGTATAAGTAAAAAGATTTATTAAAATGAATAACCAAGTGTTTTAATTGACATCAGAAGATCAAACCAATAAACCCTGAGAACATAGATAAAAGATAAATAAAGATATGAGCAGAACTTAATACAACAGCAAACGTATAAAATTGAGGTGATTTAGTAAGTCCAAAGAATATTCTTTGAAAAGATTGAAAAGACACACTTTGATTAAGGAAAACAAAAACATAAGTGAAGAATATACAGAAAGAATCAGGACAATGTTATAGCAGAGAATATATGAAATGCCAGTAAATTTGAACATTTCTGTAAAGGGGACCATTTCCTAGCTCCTAAAGTTTACCAAAACTGACACAAGAGGAAGTCATTTAAGGTCATCATGTCTGCCCTTGGCATTCTCGGAACGCCCTGGCCTCAGAATGCAGCAACTGTAGTCCATGGTAACCTGAGGAGAGGGGGCGGGGCTGAGGCACGTTGGAACACTGCCCTCACTGAGGGAGTGGGTGTGGCCATCTCTGCTGTGACTGAACAAAGGGCAGGGGAGCTTGGGGCCGAGGGCCGGGCCGTCAGAGCCCGGCAGGCCCAGTGGGGTGTCACAAGCATTTAGGCCCAGGCCAAAGGGCGCCTTCTTTGTCTGAACAGGTGCCCAAACTCTCACCTTTCCACTCAGGCCGCCCTCTTACTTGAAGTGTGTGTGGAACCTCTCCACGCAGTACACCTCGCTGCACAGCTAACCATAGGTCAGGGCATCGTAGCTTCCTGCCTGGTGACCGATGTTCGCAGGTAGATCGGTCCCTGGGACACACGCGGAGAGGCTCCTGCCCGGGCCACAGGCCGCCCACTACCCCAGCCCCAGATTGGTGCCGCACAGCAGCCCTGTCTGAGTCCCCTCCCTCTAGAGGGAGTATTTAACCAACACTTCTAGAAAACGGAGTCCTCGTGCGCAACTCATTTGAGGGACACAAATAAATCTTTGCCGACTTTCTGCTGAAACTTAGGAGCATTCACACCTAAGCCTCTTACACGGTCAGCTGTTTAGCTAAACATGAGCTCATGATCTAAATTTACACAATAATGAAGAGATCAGCTACAAGGGGAGACAATCAGCAAAAACAATCAATACCAGAATTAGATTCCCAAGGCCATCCATCAGAAGTTGGAATAATCAGGTGCAAGGCAGGATATATACATAAAACTGGAACTGAAACAAGAAACAAGGATGTTTTCAAAGTCTGGTAGGATCTCTAAAACATTATTAAAGTACATGTCATTGATAAAGCTAAATACTCAAAGGTTGTGTAATACAACAGATTAATCATTGAGAAGAGTGAAATTATGCTGTTTTGAAAACCATCGCAGGTCAGATTTGTGCTTAATTATATAAGAAGATTTCTATAAAACATACACATTATTTCAAAGACTTATTGGCTGTGAAATAAGTTAAGGGTATTTCAAATGGCTTTTCTGCATTGAAAGGTGCTTTGTAGGGAATCACAGAAAGTCGAGGGGAAAATATGTCAATATATACATTGCTATAGGTTGAACTAAGCCTTAAGACAGCAACAATATAGAGGACCTGACACTTAGTAACTTACAAGTAAGATGGAATCTTCAAAAGTTCAAGTATTTATAAGTAAAAATATTTATTAAAATGAATAACCAAGTATTTTAATTGACACCAGAAGATCAAACCAATAAACCCTGAGAACATAGATAAAAGATAAATAAAGATATGAGCAGAACTTAATACAACAGCAAACGTATAAAATTGAGGTGATTTAGTAAGTCCAAAGAATATTCTTTGAAAAGATTGAAAAGACACACTTTGATTAAGAAAACAAAAACATAACTAAAGAATATACAGAAAGAGTCAGAACAATGTTATAGCAGAGAATATATGAAATGCCAGTAAATTTGAACATTTCTGTAAAGGGGACCATTTCCTAGCTCCTAAAGTTTACCAAAACTGACACAAGAGGAAGTCATTTAAGGTCATCATGTCTGCCCTTGGCATTCTCGGAACGCCCTGGCCTCAGAATGCAGCATCTGTAGTCCATGGTAACCTGCGGAGAGGGGGTGGGGCTGAGGGAGGTTGGAACACTGCCCTCACTGAGGGAGTGGGTGTGGCCATCTCTGCTGTGACTGAACAAAGGCAGTGGAGCAAGGTGCCCAAGGCAGGGCCCTCAGAGCACGGCAGGCCCAGTGGGGTTTCACAAGCATTTAGGCCCAGGGCAAAGGGTGCCTTCTTTGTCTGAACTGCTGCCCAATCTCTCACCTTTCCACTCAGGCCGCCCTCTTACTTGAAGAGTGTGTGGAAGCTGTCCACGCAGTACACCTCGCTGCACAGCTAACCATAGGTATGGGCATCGTAGCTTCCTGCCAGGTGACCGAAGTTCGCAGGTAGATGGGTCCCTGGGACACACGCGGAGAGCCTCCTGCCCGGGCCACAGGCCGCCCAAGGCCCCCGCCGCAGATCGGGGTCCGCAAAACAGCCCTGTCTGAGACCCCTGCCTCTAGAGGGAGTATTGGACCAACACTTCTAGAAAATGGGGTCCTCGCAGGCAACTCATTTGAGGGACACAAATAAATCTTTGCCGACATTCTGCTGAAACTTAGGAGCGTTCACAACTAACCCTCTTACAAGGTCAGCTGTTTAGCTAAACATGAGCTCATGATCTAAATTTACACAATAATGAAGAGATCAGCTACAAGGGGAAACAATCAGAAAAAACAATCAATACCATAATTAGATTCCCAAAGCCATCCATCAGATGTTGGAATATTCAGGTGCAAGGCAGGATATATACATAAAACTGGAACTGAAACAAGAAACAAGGATGTTTTCAAAGTCTGGTAGGATCTCTAAAACATTTTTAAAGTACATGTCATTGATAAAGCTAACTACTCAAAGGTTGTGTAATACAACAGATTAATCATTGAGAAGAGTGAAATTATGCTGTTTCGAAAACTATGGCAGGTCAGATTTTCTGCCTAATTATATAAGAAGATTTATCTAAAACATACACATTATTTCAAAGAGTTATTGGCTGTGAAATAACTTAAGGGTATTTCAAATGGCTTGTCTGCAATGAAAGGTGCTATGTAGGGAATCACAGAAAGTCGAGGGGAAAATGTGTCAATATATACATTGCTATATGTTGAACTAAGCCTTAGGACAGCAACAATGTAGAGCACCTGACACTTAGAAACATGCAAGTAAGCTAGAATCTTCAAAAGTTCAAATCTTTATAAGTAAAAAGATTTATTAAAATGAATAACCAAGTGTTTTAATTGACATCAGAAGATCAAACAAATAAACCCAGAGAACATAGATAAAAGATAAATAAAGATATGAGCAGAACTTAATACAACAGCAAACGTATAAAATTGGGGTGATTTAGTAAGTCCAAAGAATATTCTTTGAAAAGATTGAAAAGACACACTTTGATTAAGAAAACAAAAACATAACTAAAGAATATACAGAAAGAGTCAGAACAATGTTATAGCAGAGAATATATGAAATGCCAGTAAATTTGAACATTTCTGTAAAGGGGACCATTTCCTAGCTCCTAAAGTTTACCAAAACTGACACAAGAGGAAGTCATTTAAGGTCATCATGTCTGCCCTTGGCATTCTCGGAACGCCCTGGCCTCAGAATGCAGCATCTGTAGTCCATGGTAACCTGCGGAGAGGGGGTGGGGCTGAGGGAGGTTGGAACACTGCCCTCACTGAGGGAGTGGGTGTGGCCATCTCTGCTGTGACTGAACAAAGGCAGTGGAGCAAGGTGCCCAAGGCAGGGCCCTCAGAGCACGGCAGGCCCAGTGGGGTTTCACAAGCATTTAGGCCCAGGGCAAAGGGTGCCTTCTTTGTCTGAACTGCTGCCCAATCTCTCACCTTTCCACTCAGGCCGCCCTCTTACTTGAAGAGTGTGTGGAAGCTGTCCACGCAGTACACCTCGCTGCACAGCTAACCATAGGTATGGGCATCGTAGCTTCCTGCCAGGTGACCGAAGTTCGCAGGTAGATGGGTCCCTGGGACACACGCGGAGAGCCTCCTGCCCGGGCCACAGGCCGCCCAAGGCCCCCGCCGCAGATCGGGGTCCGCAAAACAGCCCTGTCTGAGACCCCTGCCTCTAGAGGGAGTATTGGACCAACACTTCTAGAAAATGGGGTCCTCGCAGGCAACTCATTTGAGGGACACAAATAAATCTTTGCCGACATTCTGCTGAAACTTAGGAGCGTTCACAACTAACCCTCTTACAAGGTCAGCTGTTTAGCTAAACATGAGCTCATGATCTAAATTTACACAATAATGAAGAGATCAGCTACAAGGGGAGACAATCAGAAAAAACAATCAATACCATAATTAGATTCCCAAAGCCATCCATCAGATGTTGGAATATTCAGGTGCAAGGCAGGATATATACATAAAACTGGAACTGAAACAAGAAACAAGGATGTTTTCAAAGTCTGGTAGGATCTCTAAAACATTTTTAAAGTACATGTCATTGATAAAGCTAACTACTCAAAGGTTGTGTAATACAACAGATTAATCATTGAGAAGAGTGAAATTATGCTGTTTCGAAAACTATGGCAGGTCAGATTTTCTGCCTAATTATATAAGAAGATTTATCTAAAACATACACATTATTTCAAAGAGTTATTGGCGGTGAAATAACTTAAGGGTATTTCAAATGGCTTGTCTGCAATGAAAGGTGCTATGTAGGGAATCACAGAAAGTCGAGGGGAAAATGTGTCAATATATACATTGCTATATGTTGAACTAAGCCTTAGGACAGCAACAATGTAGAGCACCTGACACTTAGAAACATGCAAGTAAGCTAGAATCTTCAAAAGTTCAAATCTTTATAAGTAAAAAGATTTATTAAAATGAATAACCAAGTGTTTTAATTGACATCAGAAGATCAAACAAATAAACCCAGAGAACATAGATAAAAGATAAATAAAGATATGAGCAGAACTTAATACAACAGCAAACGTATAAAATTGGGGTGATTTAGTAAGTCCAAAGAATATTCTTTGAAAAGATTGAAAAGACACACTTTGATTAAGAAAACAAAAACATAACTAAAGAATATACAGAAAGAGTCAGAACAATGTTATAGCAGAGAATATATGAAATGCCAGTAAATTTGAACATTTCTGTAAAGGGGACCATTTCCTAGCTCCTAAAGTTTACCAAAACTGACACAAGAGGAAGTCATTTAAGGTCATCATGTCTGCCCTTGGCATTCTCGGAACGCCCTGGCCTCAGAATGCAGCATCTGTAGTCCATGGTAACCTGCGGAGAGGGGGTGGGGCTGAGGGAGGTTGGAACACTGCCCTCACTGAGGGAGTGGGTGTGGCCATCTCTGCTGTGACTGAACAAAGGCAGTGGAGCAAGGTGCCCAAGGCAGGGCCCTCAGAGCACGGCAGGCCCAGTGGGGTTTCACAAGCATTTAGGCCCAGGGCAAAGGGTGCCTTCTTTGTCTGAACTGCTGCCCAATCTCTCACCTTTCCACTCAGGCCGCCCTCTTACTTGAAGAGTGTGTGGAAGCTGTCCACGCAGTACACCTCGCTGCACAGCTAACCATAGGTATGGGCATCGTAGCTTCCTGCCAGGTGACCGAAGTTCGCAGGTAGATGGGTCCCTGGGACACACGCGGAGAGCCTCCTGCCCGGGCCACAGGCCGCCCAAGGCCCCCGCCGCAGATCGGGGTCCGCAAAACAGCCCTGTCTGAGACCCCTGCCTCTAGAGGGAGTATTGGACCAACACTTCTAGAAAATGGGGTCCTCGCAGGCAACTCATTTGAGGGACACAAATAAATCTTTGCCGACATTCTGCTGAAACTTAGGAGCGTTCACAACTAACCCTCTTACAAGGTCAGCTGTTTAGCTAAACATGAGCTCATGATCTAAATTTACACAATAATGAAGAGATCAGCTACAAGGGGAGACAATCAGAAAAAACAATCAATACCATAATTAGATTCCCAAAGCCATCCATCAGATGTTGGAATATTCAGGTGCAAGGCAGGATATATACATAAAACTGGAACTGAAACAAGAAACAAGGATGTTTTCAAAGTCTGGTAGGATCTCTAAAACATTTTTAAAGTACATGTCATTGATAAAGCTAACTACTCAAAGGTTGTGTAATACAACAGATTAATCATTGAGAAGAGTGAAATTATGCTGTTTCGAAAACTATGGCAGGTCAGATTTTCTGCCTAATTATATAAGAAGATTTATCTAAAACATACACATTATTTCAAAGAGTTATTGGCTGTGAAATAACTTAAGGGTATTTCAAATGGCTTGTCTGCAATGAAAGGTGCTATGTAGGGAATCACAGAAAGTCGAGGGGAAAATGTGTCAATATATACATTGCTATATGTTGAACTAAGCCTTAGGACAGCAACAATGTAGAGCACCTGACACTTAGAAACATGCAAGTAAGCTAGAATCTTCAAAAGTTCAAAGCTTTATAAGTAAAAAGATTTATTAAAATGAATAACCAAGTGTTTTAATTGACATCAGAAGATCAAACAAATAAACCCAGAGAACATAGATAAAAGATAAATAAAGATATGAGCAGAACTTAATACAACAGCAAACGTATAAAATTGGGGTGATTTAGTAAGTCCAAAGAATATTCTTTGAAAAGATTGAAAAGACACACTTTGATTAAGGAAAACAAAAACGTAAGTAAAGAATATACAGAAAGAGTCAGGACAAAGTTATAGCAGAGAATATATGAAATGCCAGTAAATTTGAACATTTCTGTAAAGGGGACCATTTCCTAGCTCCTAAAGTTTACCAAAACTGACACAAGAGGAAATCATTTAAGGTCATCATGTCTGCCCTTGGCATGCTCGGGACGCCCTGGCCTCAGAATGCAGCATCTGTAGTCCATGGTAACCTGCGGGGAGGGTGCGGGGATGAGCGAGGTTGGAACACTGCCCTCACTGAGCGGGTGGGTGTGGCCAACTCTGCTGTGACTGAACAAAGGCCAGGGGAGCATGGGGCCGAGGGCAGGGCCCTCAGTGCCCGGCAGGCCCAGTGGGGTGTCACAAGCTTTTACGCCCAGGCCAAAGGGCGCCTTCTTTGTCTGAACAGCTGCCCAAACACTCATCTTACCACTCAGACCGCCCTCTTACTTGAAGTGTGTGTGGAACCTGTCCACGCATTACACCTCGCTGCACAGCTTTCCATAGGTCTGGGCATCGTAGATTCCTGCCTGGTGACCGAAGTTCGCAGGCAGATGTGTCCCTGGGACACACGCGGAGAGGCTCCTGCCTGGGCCACAGGCCGCCCACTACCCCAGCCCCAGATTGGGGGCCACACAGCAGCCCTGTCTGAGTCCTCTGCCTGTACAGGGAGTATTGGACCAACACATCTAGAAAACGGGGTCCTCGCGGGCAACTCATTGGAGGGACACAAATAAATCTTTGCCGACTTTCTGCTGAAACTTTGGAGCGTTCACACCTAAGCCTCTTCCAAGCTCAGCTGTTTAGCTAAACATGATCTCGTGATCGAAATTTACACAATAATGAAGAGATCAGCTACAAGGGGAGAAAATCAGCAAAAACAATCAATACCAGAATTAGATTCCCAAGGCCATCCATCACATGTTGGAACAATCAGGTGCAAGGCAGGATATGTACATAAAACTGGAACTGAAAGAAGAAACAAGGATGTTTTCAAAGTCTAGTACGATCTCTAAAACATTTTTAAAGTACATGTCATTGATAAAGCTAAATACTCAAAGGTTGTGTAATACAACAGATTAATCATTGAGAAGAGTGAAATTATGCTGTTTTGAAAACTATGGCAGGTCAGATTTTCTGCCTAATTATATAAGAAGATTTATCTAAAACCTACACATTATTTCAAAAACTTATTGGCTGTGAAATAAGTTAAGGGTATTTCAAATGGCTTGTCTGTAATGAAAGGTACTATCTAGGGAATCACAGAAAGTCGAGGGGAAAATATGTCAATATATACATTGCTATATGTTGAACTAAGCCTTAGGACAGCAACAATGTAGAGCACCTGACACTTAGAAACTTGCAAGTAAGCTAGAATCTTCAAAAGTTCAAATCTTTATAAGTAAAAAGTTTTATTAAAATGAATAACCAAGTGTTTAAATTGACATCAGAAGATCAAACCAATAAACCCTGAGAACATAGATAAAAGATAAATAAAGATATGAGCAGAACTTAATACAACAGGAAAAGTATAAAATTGAGGTGATTTGGTAAGTCCAAAAAATATTCTTTGAAAAGATTGAAAAGACACACTTTGATTAAGGAAAACAAAAACATAAGTAAAGAATATACAGAAAGAGTCAGGACAATGTTATAGCAGAGAATATATGAAATGACAGTAAATTTGAACATTTCTGTAAAGGGGACCATTTCCTAGCTCCTAAAGTTTACCAAAACTGACACAAGAGGAAATCATTTATGGTCATCATGTCTGCCCTTGGCATTCTCGGAACGCCCTGGCCTCAGAATGCAGCAACTGTAGTCCATGGTAACCTGCGGAGAGGGGGCGGGGATGAGGGAGGTTGGAACACTGCCCTCACTTAGGTAGTTGGTGTGGCCATCTCTGCTGTGACTGAACAAAGGCAGGGGAGCAGGGGTCCCAGGGAAGGGCCCTCAGAGCCCAGCAGGCCCAGTGTGTTGTCACAAGCATTTAGGCCCAGACCAAAGGGCGCCTTCTTTGTCTGAACAGCTGCCCAAACTCTCACCTTTCCACTCAGGCCGCCCTCTTACTTGAACTGTGTGTGGAACCTGTCCACGCAGTACACCTCGCTGCACAGCTAACCATAGGTCTGGGCATCGTAGCTTCCTGCCAGGTGACCGAAGTTCGCAGGTAGATGGGTCCCTGTGACACACACGGAGAGGCTGCTGACCGGGCCACAGGCCACCCACTACCCCAGCCCCAGATTGGGGCCGCACAGCAGCCCTGTCTGAGTCCCCTCCTTCTAGAGGGAGTATTGGACCAACACTTCTAGAAAACGGAGTCCTCGCGGGCAACTCATTGGAGGGACACAAATAAATCTTTGCCCACTTTCTGCTGAAACTTAGGAGCGTTCAAACCTAAGCCTCTTACAAGGTCAGCTGTTTAGCTAAACATGAGCTCATGATCGAAATTTACACAATAATGAAGAGATCAGTTACAAGGGGAGACAATCAGCAAAAACAATCAATACCAGAATTAGATTCCCAAGGCCATCCATCAGATGTTGGAATAATCAGGTGCAAGGCAGGATATATACATAAAACTGGAACTGAAACAAGAAACAAGGATGTTTTCAAAGTCTGGTAGGATCTCTAAAATATTTTTAAAGTACATATCATTGATAAAGCTAAATACTCAAAGGTTGTGTAATACAACAGATTAATCATTGAGAAGAGTGAAATTATGCTGTTTTGAAAACTATGGCAGGTCAGATTTTCTGCCTAATTATATAAGAATATTTCTCTAAAACATACACATTATTTCAAAGACTTATTGGCTGTGAAATAAGTTAAGGGTATTTCAAATGGCTTGTCTGCAATGAAAGGTGCTATGTAGGGAATCACAGAAAGTCGAGGGGAAAATATGTCAATATATACATTGCTATAGGTTGAACTAAGCCTTAGGACAGCAACAATGTAGAGCACCTGACACTTAGAAACTTGCAAGTAATCTAGAATCTTCAAAAGTTCAAAGCTTTATAAGTAAAAAGATTTATTAAAATGAATAACCAAGTGTTTTAATTGACATCAGAAGATCAAACCAATAAACCCTGAGAACATAGATAAAAGATAAATAAAGATATGAGCAGAACTTAATACAACAGCAAACGTATAAAATTGAGGTGATTTGGTAAGTCCAAAGAATATTCTTTGAAAAGATTTAAAAGACACACTTTGATTAAGGAAAACAAAAACATCAGTAAAGAATATACAGAAAGAGTCAGGACAATGTTATAGCACAGAATATATGAAATGCCAGTAAATTTGAACATTTCTGTAAAGGGGACCATTTCCTAGCTCCTAAAGTTTACCAAAACTGACACAAGAGGAAGTCATTTAAGGTCATCATGTCTGACCTTGGCATTCTCGGAACGCCCTGGCCTCAGAATGCAGCATCTGTAGTCCATGGTAACCTGCGGAGAGGGGGCGGGGCTGAGGGAGGTTGGAACACTGCCCTCACTGAGGGAGTGGGTGTGGCCATCTCTGCTGTGACTGAACAAAAGCCAGGGGAGCAGGGTCCCCGGGAAGGGCCCTCAGAGCCCAGCAGGCCCAGTGGGGTGTCACAACCATTTAGGCCAAGACCAAAGGGCGCCTTCTTTGTCTGAACAGCTGCCCAAACTCTCACCTTTCCACTCAGGCCGCCCTCTTACTTGAACTGTGTGTGGAAACTGTCCGCGCAGTACACCTCGCTGCACAGCTAACCATAGGTCTGGGCATCGTAGCTTCCTGCCAGGTGACCGAAGTTCGCAGGTAGATGGGTCCCTGGGACACACGCGGAGAGGCTGCTGCCCGGGCCACAGGCCGCCCACTAACCCAGCCCCAGATTGGGGCCGCACAGCAGCTCTGTCTGAGTCCCCTCCCTCTAGAGGGAGTATTGGACCAACACTTCTAGAAAACGGAGTCCTCGCGGGCAACTCATTGGAGGGACACAAATAAATCTTTGCCGACTTTCTGCTGAAACTTAGGAGCGTTCAAACCTAAGCCTCTTACAAGGTCAGCTGTTTAGCTAAACATGAGCTCATGATCGAAATTTACACAATAATGAAGAGATCAGTTACAAGGGGAGACAATCAGCAAAAACAATCAATACCAGAATTAGATTCCCAAGGCCATCCATCAGATGTTGGAATAATCAGGTGCAAGGCAGGATATATACATAAAACTGGACCTGAATCAAGAAACAAGGATGTTTTCAAAGTCTGGTACGATATCTAAAACATTTTTAAAGTACATGTCATTGATAAAGCTAAATACTCAAATGTTGTGTAATACAACAGCTTAATCATTGAGAAGAGCGAAATTATGCTGTTTTGAAAATTATGGCAGGTCAGATTTTCTGCTTAATTATATAAGAAGCTTTCTATAAAACATACACATTATTTCAAAGACTTATTGGCTGTGAAATAAGTTAAGGGTATTTCAAAAGGCTTGTCTGCTTTGAAAGGTGCTTTGTAGGGAATCACAGAAAGTCGAGGGGAAAATATGTCAATATATACATTGCTATAGGTTGAACTAAGCCTTAAGACAGCAACAATGTAGAGGACCTGACACTTAGAAACTTACAAGTAAGCTGGAATCTTCAAAAGTTCAAGTCTTTATAAGTAAAAAGATTTATTAAAATGAATAACCAAGTGTTTTAATTGACATCAGAAGATCAAACCAATAAACCCTGAGAACATAGCTAAAGGATAAATAAAGATATGAGCAGAACTTAATACAACAGCAAACGTATAAAATTGAGGTGATTTGGTAAGTCCAAAGAATATTCTTTGAAAAGATTGAAAAGACACACTTTCATTAAGGAAAACAAAAACGTAAGTAAAGAATATACAGAAAGTGTTAGAACAATGTTATAGCAGAGAATATATTAAATGCCAGTAAATTTGAACATTTCTGTAAAGGGGACCATTTCCTAGCTCCTAAAGTTTACCAAAACTTACACAAGAGGAATTCATTTAAGGTCATCATGTCTGCCCTTGGCATTCTCGGAATGCCCTGGACTAAGAATGCAGCATCTGTAGTCCATGGTAACCTGCGGAGAGGGAGCGGGGCTGAGGGAGGTTGGAACACTGCACTCACTGAGGGAGTGGGTGTGGCCATCTCTGCTGTGACTGAACAAATGGCAGGGGAGCAGGGTGTCCAGGGCAGGGCCCTCAGAGCCCGTCAGGCCCAGTGGTGTGTCACAAGCATTTAGGCCCAGGA
Organism: Mesoplodon densirostris; assembly: GCF_025265405.1. Taxonomy (NCBI): domain Eukaryota; kingdom Metazoa; phylum Chordata; class Mammalia; order Artiodactyla; family Ziphiidae; genus Mesoplodon; species Mesoplodon densirostris. The sequence goes on from NC_082666.1 coordinate 96,419,280, forward strand.
CAAAGGGTGCCTTCTTTGTCTGCACAGCTGCCCAAACTCTCACCTTTCCACTCAGGCCGCCCTCTTACTTGAAGTGTGTGTGGAAGCTGTCCGCGGAGTACACCTCACTGCACAGCTAACCATAGGTCAGGGCTTCGTAGCTTCCTGCCAGGTGACCAAAGTTCGCAGGCAGATGGGTCCCTGGGACACACACGGTGAGGCTCCTGCCCGGGCCACAGGCCGCCCACTGCCCCAGCCCCAGATCGGGGGCCGCAAAGCAGCCCTGTCTGAGTCCCCTGCCTCTAGAGGGAGTATTGGACCAACACTTCTAGAAAATGGGGTCCTCGCGGGCAACTCATTGGAGGGACACAAAAAATTCTTTACCGACTTTCTGCTGAAACTTAGGAGCATTCACACCTAAGCCTCTTACAAGGTTAGCTATTTAGCTCAACATGAGCTCATGATCTAAATTTACACAGAAATGAAGAGATCAGCTACAAGGGGAGACAATCAGCAAAAACAATCAAAACCAGAATTAGATTCCCAAGGCCATCCATCAGATGTTGTAATAATCAGGTGCAAGGCAGGATATATACATAAATCTGGAACTGAAACAAGAAACAAGGATGTTTTCAAAGTCTTGTAGGATCTCTAAAACATTCTTAAAGTACATGTCATTGATAAAGCTAAATACTCAAAGGTTGTGTAATACAACAGATTAATCATTGAGAAGAGTGAAATTATGCTGTTTTGAAAACTATGGCATGTCATATTTTCTGCCTAATTATATAAGAAGATTTATCTAAAACTTACACAAAATTTCAAAGACTTATTGACTGTGAAATAAGTTAAGGGTATTTCAAATGGCTTGTCTGCAAAGAAAGGTGCTATGTAAGGAATCACAGAAAGTCGAGGGGAAAATATGTCAATATCTACATTGCTATATGTTGAACTAAGCCTTAGGACAGCAACAATGTAGAGGACCTGACACTTAGAAACTTACAAGTAAACTGGAATCTTCAAAAGTTCTAATCTTTATAAGTAAAAAGATGTATTAAAATGAATAACCAAGTGTTTTAATTGACAACAGAAGATCAAACCAATAAACCCTGAGAACATAGATAAAAGATAAATAAAGATATGAGCAGAACTTAACACAACAGCAAACGTATAAAATTGAGGTGATTTGGTAAGTCCAAAGAATATTCTTTGAAAAGATTGAAAAGACAAACTTTCATTAAGGAAAACAAAAACGTAAGTAAAGAATATACAGAAAAGAGTCAGAACAATGTTATAGCAGAGAATATATTAAATGCCAGTAAATTTGAACATTTCTGTAAAGGGGACCATTTCCTAGCTCCTAAAGTTTACCAAAACTTACACAAGAGGAAGTGATTTAAGGTCATCATGTCTGCCCTTGGCATTCTCGGAACGCCCTGGACTTAGAATGCAGCATCTGTAGTCCATGGTAACCTGCGGAGAGGGAGCGGGGCTGAGGGAGGTTGGAACACTGCACTCACTGAGGGAGTGGGTGTGGCCATCTCTGCTGTGACTGAACAAAGGGCAGGGTAGCATGGGGCCAAGGGCAGGGCCCTCAGAGCCCGGCAGGCCCAGTGGGGTGTCACAAGCATGTAGGCCCAGGCCAAAGGGCGCCTTCTTTGTCTGCACAGCTGCCCAAACTCTCACCTTTCCACTCAGGCCGCCATCTTACTTGAAGTGTGTGTGGAACCTGTCCACGCAGTACACCTCGCTGCAAAGCTAACCATAGGTTTGGGCATCGTAGCTTCATGCGAGTTGACCGAAGTTCGCAGGTAGATGGGTCCCTGGGACACAGGCGGAGAGGCTGCTGCCCGGGCCACAGGCCGCCCACTGGCCCAGCCCCAGATCGGGGGCCGCAAAGCAGCCCTGTCTGAATCCCCTGCCTCTAGAGGGAGTATTGGAGCAACACTTCTAGAAAACGGGGTCCTCGCGGGCAACTCATTGGAGGGATACAAATAAATCTTTGCCGACTTTCTGCTGAAACTTAGGAGCGTTCACACCTAAGCCTCTTACAAGGTTAGCTGTTTAGCTAAACATGAGCTCATGATCTAAATTTACACAATAATGAAGAGATCAGCTACAAGGGGAGACAATCAGCAAAAACAATCAATACCAGAATTAGATTCCCAAGGCCATCCATTAGATTTTGGAATAATCAGCTGCAAGGCAGGAAATATACATAAAACTGGAACTGAAACAAGGAACAAGGATGTTTTCAAAGTCTGGTACGATCTCCAAAACATTTTTAAAGTACATGTCATTGATAAAGCTAAATACTCAAAGGTTGTGTAATACAACAGATTAATCATTGAGAAGAGTGAAATTATGCTGTTTTGAAAACTATGGCAGGTGAGATTTTCTGCTTAATTATATAAGAAGAATTCTATAAAACATACACATTATTTCAAAGACTTATTGGCTGTGAAATAAGTTAAGGGTATTTCAAATGGCTTGTCTCCATTGAAAGGTGCTTTGTAGGGAATCACAGAAAGTCGAGGGGAAAATATGTCAATATATACATTGCTATATCTTGAACTAAGCTTTAGGACAGCAACAATGTAGAGGACCTGACACTTAGAAACTTACAAGTAAGCTGGAATCTTCAAAAGTTCAAGTGTTTATAAGTAAAAAGTTTTATTAAATGAATAACCAAGTGTTTTAATTGACATCAGAAGAGCAAACCAATAAACCCTGAGAACATAAATAAAAGATAAATAAAGATATGAGCAGAACTTAACACAACAGCAAACGTATAAAATTGAGGTGATTTATTAAGTCCAAAGAATATTCTTTGAAAAGATTGAAAAGACACACTTTGATTAAGGAAAACAAAAACATAAGTAAAGAATATACAGAAAGAGTCAGGACAATGTTATAGCAGAGAATATATGAAATACCAGTAAATTTGAACATTTCTGTAAAGGGGAACATTTCCTAGCTGCTAAAGTTTACGAAACTGACAGAAGAGGTAATCATTTAAGGTCATCAGGTCTGCCCTTGGCATTCTCGGAACGCCCTGGCCTCAGAATGCAGCATCTGTAGTCCATGGTAACCTGCGGAGAGGGGGCGGGGCTGAGGGAGGTTGGAACACAGCCCTCACTGAGGGAGTGAGTGTGGCCATCTCTGCTGTGAGTGAACAAAGGGCAAGGGAGCAGTGGGCCCAGGGCAGGGCCCTCAGAACCCGGCATGCCCAGTGGGGTGTCACAAGCTTTTAGGCACAGACCAAAGGGCACCTTCTTTGTCTGAACAGCTGCCCAAACTCTCACCTTTCCACTCAGGCCGCCCTCTTACTTGAAGTGTGTGTGGAACCTGTCCGTGCAGTACACCTCGCTGCTCAGCTAACCATAGGTCTGGGCATCGTAGCCTCCTGCCAGGTGACCGTAGTTCGCAGCCAGATGGGTCCCTGGGACACAGGTGGGGAGGCTCCTGCCTGGGCCACAGGCCGCCCACTGCCCCAGCCCCAGATGGGGGGCCGAAAAGCAGTTCTGTCTGAGTCCCCTGTCTCTAGAGGGAGTATTGGACCAACACTTCTAGAAAACGGGGTCCTCTTGGCAACTCATTAGTGGGACACAAATAAATCTTTGCCGACTTTCTGCTGAAAATTAGGAGCATTCACACTTAAGCCTCTTACAAGGTCAGCTGTTAAGCTAAACATGAGCTCATGATCTAAATTTACACAATAATGAAGAGATCAGCTACAAGGGGAGACAATCAGCAAAAACAATCAATACCAGAATTAGATTCCCAAGGCCATCCATCAGATGTTGGAATAATCAGGTGCAAGGCATGAAATATACATTAAACTGGAACTGAAACAAGAAACAAGGATGTTTTCACAGTCTGGTAGGATCTCTAAAACATTTTTAAAGTACATGTCATTGATAAAGCTAATTACTCAAAAGTTGTGTAATACAACAGATTAATCATTGAGAAGAGTGAAATTATGCTATTTTGAAAACTATGGTAGGTCAGATTTTCTGCCTAATTATATATGAAGATTTATCTAAAACATACACTATATTTCAAAGACTTATTGTCTGTGAAATAAGTTAAGGGTATTTCAAATGGCTTGTCTGCAATGAAAGTTGCTATGTAGGGAATCACAGAAAGTCGAGGGGAAAATATGACAATATATACATTGCTATATGTTGAACTAAGCCTTAGGACATCAACAACGTAGAGGACCTGACACTTAGAAACTTACAAGTAAGCTGGAATCTTCAAAAGTTCCAATCTTTATAAGTAAAAAGATTTATTAAAATGAATAACCAAGTGTTTTAATTGACATCAGAAGATCAAACCAATAAATCCTGCGAACATAGATAAAAGATAATAAAGATATGAGCAGAACTTAATACAACAGCAAACGTATAAAATTGAGGTGATTGAGTAAGTCCAAAGAATATTCTTTGAAAAGATTGAAAAGACACACTTTGATTAAGGACAACAAAAACATAAGTAAAGAATATACAGAAAGAGTCAGGACAATGTTATAGCAGAGAATATAAGAAATGCCAGTGAATTTGAACATTTCTGTAATGGGGACCATTTCCTAGCTCCTAAAGTTTATCAAAACTGACACAAGAGGAAATCATTTAAGGGCATCATGTCTGCCATTGGCATTCTCGGAACGCCCTGGCCTCAGAATGCAGCATCTGTAGTCCATGGTAACCTGCGGAGAAGGGGCGGGGCTGAGGGAGGTTGGAACACTGCCCTCACTGAGGGATTGGGTGTGGCCAACTCTGCTGTGACTGAACAAAGGGCAGGGGAGCAGGGCGCCCAGGGCAGGGCCCTCAGAGCCCGGCAGGCCCAGTGGGGTGTCACAAGCATTTAGGCCCAGGCCAAAGGGCGCCTTCTTTGTCTGCACAGCTGCCCAAACTCTCACCTTTCCACTAAGGCCGCCCTCTTACTTGAAGTGTGTGTGGAACCTGTCCGTGCAGTACACCTCGCTGCACAGCTAACCATAGGTCTGGGCATCGTAGCTTCCTGCCAGGTAACCGAAGTTCGTAGGCAGATGGGTCCCTGGGACACAGGCGGAGAGGCTCCTGCCCAGGCCACAGGCCGCCCACTGCCCCAGCCCCAGATGGGGGGCCGAAAAGCAGTTCTGTCTGAGTCCCCTGTCTCTAGAGGGAGTATTGGACCAACACTTCTAGAAAACGGGGTCCTCTTGGCAACTCATTAGAGGGACACAAATAAATCTTTGCCGACTTTCTGCTGAAACTTAGGAGCATTCACACCTAAGCCTCTTACAAGGTCAGCTGTTAAGCTAAACATGAGCTCATGATCTAAATTTACACAATAATGAAGAGATCAGCTACAAGGGGAGACAATCAGCGAAACAATCAATATCAGAATTAGATTCCCAAGGCCATCCATCAGATGTTGGAATAATCAGGTGCAAGGCATGAAATATACATTAAACTGGAACTGAAATAAGAAACAAGGATGTTTTCACAGTCTGGTAGGATCTCTAAAACATTTTTAAAGTACATGTCATTGATAAAGCTAATTACTCAAAAGTTGTGTAATACAACAGATTAATCATTGAGAAGAGTGAAATTATGCTATTTTGAAACCTATGGCAGGTCAGATTTTCTGCCTAATTATATATGAAGATTTATCTAAAACATACACAATATTTCAAAGACTTATTGGCTGTGAAATAAGTTAAGGGTATTTCAAATGGCTTGTTTGCAATGAAAGTTGCTATGTAGGGAATCACAGAAAGTCGAGGGGAAAATATGACAATATATACATTGCTATAGGTTGAACTAAGCCTTAGGAAATCAACAACGTAGAGGTCCTGACACTTAGAAACTTACAAGTAAGCTGGAATCTTCAAAAGTTCCAATCTTTATAAGTAAAAAGATTTATTAAAATGAATAACCAAGTGTTTTAATTGACATCAGAAGATCAAACCAATAAACCCTGAGATCATAGATAAAAGATAATAAAGATATGAGCAGAACTTAACACAACAGCTAACGTATAAAATTGAGGTGATTTAGTAAGTCCAAAGAATATTCTTTGAAAAGATTAAAAAGACACACTTTGATTAAGGAAAACAAAAACATAAGTAAAGAATATACAGAAAGATTCAGGACAATGTTATAGCAGAGAATATAAGAAATGCCAGTGAATTTGAATATTTCTGTAAAGGGGACCATTTCCTAGCTCCTAAAGTTTACAAAAACTGACACAAGAGGAAATCATTTAAGGTCCTCATGCCTGCCCTTGGCATTCTGAGAACGCCCTGGCCTCAGAATGCAGCATCTGTAGTCCATGGTAACCTGCGGAGAGGGGGCGGGGCTGAGGGAGGTTGGAACACTGCCCTCACTGAGGGATTGGGTGTGGCCATCTCTGCTGTGACTGAACAAAGGGCAGGGGAGCAGGGCGCCCAGGGCAGGGCCCTCAGAGCCCGGCAGGCCCAGTGGGGTGTCACAAGCATTTAGGCCCAGGCCAAAGGGCGCCTTCTTTGTCTGCACAGCAGCCCAAACTCTCACCTTTCCACTAAGGCCGCCCTCTTACTTGAAGTGTGTGTGGAACCTGTCCATGCAGTACACCTCGCAGCACAGCTAACCATAGGTCTGGGCCTCGTAGCTTCCTGCCAGGTAACCGAAGTTCGCAGGCATATGGGTCCCTGGGACACAGGCGGAGAGGCTCCTGCCCAGGCCACAGGCCGCCCACTGCCCCAGCCCCAGATGGGGGGCCGAAAAGCAGCTCTGTCTGAGTCCCCTGTCTCTAGAGGGAGTATTGGACCAACACTTCTAGAAAACGGGGTCCTCTTGGCAACTCATTAGAGGGACACAAATAAATCTTTGCCGACTTTCTGCTGAAACTTAGGAGCATTCACACTTAAGCCTCTTACAAGGTCAGCTGTTAAGCTAAACATGAGCTCATGATCTAAATTTACACAATAATGAAGAGATCAGCTACAAGGGGAGACAATCAGCAAAAACAATCAATACCAGAATTAGATTCCCAAGGCCATCCATCAGATGTTGGAATAATCAGGTGCAAGGCATGAAATATACATTAAACTGGAACTGAAACAAGAAACAAGGATGTTTTCACAGTCTGGTAGGATCTCTAAAACATTTTTAAAGTACATGTCATTGATAAAGCTAATTACTCAAAAGTTGTGTAATACAACAGATTAATCATTGAGAAGAGTGAAATTATGCTATTTTGAAAACTATGGTAGGTCAGATTTTCTGCCTAATTATATATGAAGATTTATCTAAAACATACACTATATTTCAAAGACTTATTGTCTGTGAAATAAGTTAAGGGTATTTCAAATGGCTTGTCTGCAATGAAAGTTGCTATGTAGGGAATCACAGAAAGTCGAGGGGAAAATATGACAATATATACATTGCTATATGTTGAACTAAGCCTTAGGACATCAACAACGTAGAGGACCTGACACTTAGAAACTTACAAGTAAGCTGGAATCTTCAAAAGTTCCAATCTTTATAAGTAAAAAGATTTATTAAAATGAATAACCAAGTGTTTTAATTGACATCAGAAGATCAAACCAATAAATCCTGCGAACATAGATAAAAGATAATAAAGATATGAGCAGAACTTAATACAACAGCAAACGTATAAAATTGAGGTGATTGAGTAAGTCCAAAGAATATTCTTTGAAAAGATTGAAAAGACACACTTTGATTAAGGACAACAAAAACATAAGTAAAGAATATACAGAAAGAGTCAGGACAATGTTATAGCAGAGAATATAAGAAATGCCAGTGAATTTGAACATTTCTGTAATGGGGACCATTTCCTAGCTCCTAAAGTTTATCAAAACTGACACAAGAGGAAATCATTTAAGGGCATCATGTCTGCCATTGGCATTCTCGGAACGCCCTGGCCTCAGAATGCAGCATCTGTAGTCCATGGTAACCTGCGGAGAAGGGGCGGGGCTGAGGGAGGTTGGAACACTGCCCTCACTGAGGGATTGGGTGTGGCCAACTCTGCTGTGACTGAACAAAGGGCAGGGGAGCAGGGCGCCCAGGGCAGGGCCCTCAGAGCCCGGCAGGCCCAGTGGGGTGTCACAAGCATTTAGGCCCAGGCCAAAGGGCGCCTTCTTTGTCTGCACAGCTGCCCAAACTCTCACCTTTCCACTAAGGCCGCCCTCTTACTTGAAGTGTGTGTGGAACCTGTCCGTGCAGTACACCTCGCTGCACAGCTAACCATAGGTCTGGGCATCGTAGCTTCCTGCCAGGTAACCGAAGTTCGTAGGCAGATGGGTCCCTGGGACACAGGCGGAGAGGCTCCTGCCCAGGCCACAGGCCGCCCACTGCCCCAGCCCCAGATGGGGGGCCGAAAAGCAGTTCTGTCTGAGTCCCCTGTCTCTAGAGGGAGTATTGGACCAACACTTCTAGAAAACGGGGTCCTCTTGGCAACTCATTAGAGGGACACAAATAAATCTTTGCCGACTTTCTGCTGAAACTTAGGAGCATTCACACCTAAGCCTCTTACAAGGTCAGCTGTTAAGCTAAACATGAGCTCATGATCTAAATTTACAAAATAATGAAGAGATCAGCTACAAGGGGAGACAATCAGCGAAACAATCAATATCAGAATTAGATTCCCAAGGCCATCCATCAGATGTTGGAATAATCAGGTGCAAGGCATGAAATATACATTAAACTGGAACTGAAATAAGAAACAAGGATGTTTTCACAGTCTGGTAGGATCTCTAAAACATTTTTAAAGTACATGTCATTGATAAAGCTAATTACTCAAAAGTTGTGTAATACAACAGATTAATCATTGAGAAGAGTGAAATTATGCTATTTTGAAACCTATGGCATGTCAGATTTTCTGCCTAATTATATATGAAGATTTATCTAAAACATACACAATATTTCAAAGACTTATTGGCTGTGAAATAAGTTAAGGGTATTTCAAATGGCTTGTTTGCAATGAAAGTTGCTATGTAGGGAATCACAGAAAGTCGAGGGGAAAATATGACAATATATACATTGCTATAGGTTGAACTAAGCCTTAGGAAATCAACAACGTAGAGGTCCTGACACTTAGAAACTTACAAGTAAGCTGGAATCTTCAAAAGTTCCAATCTTTATAAGTAAAAAGATTTATTAAAATGAATAACCAAGTGTTTTAATTGACATCAGAAGATCAAACCAATAAACCCTGAGATCATAGATAAAAGATAATAAAGATATGAGCAGAACTTAACACAACAGCTAACGTATAAAATTGAGGTGATTTAGTAAGTCCAAAGAATATTCTTTGAAAAGATTAAAAAGACACACTTTGATTAAGGAAAACAAAAACATAAGTAAAGAATATACAGAAAGATTCAGGACAATGTTATAGCAGAGAATATAAGAAATGCCAGTGAATTTGAATATTTCTGTAAAGGGGACCATTTCCTAGCTCCTAAAGTTTACAAAAACTGACACAAGAGGAAATCATTTAAGGTCCTCATGCCTGCCCTTGGCATTCTGAGAACGCCCTGGCCTCAGAATGCAGCATCTGTAGTCCATGGTAACCTGCGGAGAGGGGGCGGGGCTGAGGGAGGTTGGAACACTGCCCTCACTGAGGGATTGGGTGTGGCCATCTCTGCTGTGACTGAACAAAGGGCAGGGGAGCAGGGCGCCCAGGGCAGGGCCCTCAGAGCCCGGCAGGCCCAGTGGGGTGTCACAAGCATTTAGGCCCAGGCCAAAGGGCGCCTTCTTTGTCTGCACAGCAGCCCAAACTCTCACCTTTCCACTAAGGCCGCCCTCTTACTTGAAGTGTGTGTGGAACCTGTCCGTGCAGTACACCTCGCAGCACAGCTAACCATAGGTCTGGGCCTCGTAGCTTCCTGCCAGGTAACCGAAGTTCGCAGGCATATGGGTCCCTGGGACACAGGCGGAGAGGCTCCTGCCCAGGCCACAGGCCGCCCACTGCCCCAGCCCCAGATGGGGGGCCGAAAAGCAGCTCTGTCTGAGTCCCCTGTCTCTAGAGGGAGTATTGGACCAACACTTCTAGAAAACGGGGTCCTCTTGGCAACTCATTAGAGGGACACAAATAAATCTTTGCCGACTTTCTGCTGAAACTTAGGAGCATTCACACTTAAGCCTCTTACAAGGTCAGCTGTTAAGCTAAACATGAGCTCATGATCTAAATTTACACAATAATGAAGAGATCAGCTACAAGGGGAGACAATCAGCAAAAACAATCAATACCAGAATTAGATTCCCAAGGCCATCCATCAGATGTTGGAATAATCAGGTGCAAGGCATGAAATATACATTAAACTGGAACTGAAACAAGAAACAAGGATGTTTTCACAGTCTGGTAGGATCTCTAAAACATTTTTAAAGTACATGTCATTGATAAAGCTAATTACTCAAAAGTTGTGTAATACAACAGATTAATCATTGAGAAGAGTGAAATTATGCTATTTTGAAAACTATGGTAGGTCAGATTTTCTGCCTAATTATATATGAAGATTTATCTAAAACATACACTATATTTCAAAGACTTATTGTCTGTGAAATAAGTTAAGGGTATTTCAAATGGCTTGTCTGCAATGAAAGGTGCTATGTAGGGAATCACAGAAAGTCGAGGGGAAAACATGACAATATATACATTGCTATAGGTTGAACTAAGCCTTAGGACATCAACAACGTAGAGGACCTGACACTTAGAAACTTACAAGTAAGCTGGAATCTTCAAAAGTTCCAATCTTTATAAGTAAAAAGATTTATTAAAATGAATAACCAAGTGTTTTAATTGACATCGGAAGATCAAACCAATAAATCCTGCGAACATAGATAAAAGATAATAAAGATATGAGCAGAACTTAATACAACAGCAAACGTATAAAATTGAGGTGATTGAGTAAGTCCAAAGAATATTCTTTGAAAAGATTGAAAAGACACACTTTGATTAAGGACAACAAAAACATAAGTAAAGAATATACAGAAAGAGTCAGGACAATGTTATAGCAGAGAATATAAGAAATGCCAGTGAATTTGAACATTTCTGTAAAGGGGACCATTTCCTAGCTCCTAAAGTTTATCAAAACTGACACAAGAGGAAATCATTTAAGGGCATCATGTCTGCCATTGGCATTCTCGGAACGCCCTGGCCTCAGAATGCAGCATCTGTAGTCCATGGTAACCTGCGGAGAAGGGGCGGGTCTGAGGGAGGTTGGAACACTGCCCTCACTGAGGGATTGGGTGTGGCCAACTCTGCTGTGACTGAACAAAGGGCAGGGGAGCAGGGCGCCCAGGGCAGGGCCCTCAGAGCCCGGCAGGCCCAGTGGGGTGTCACAAGCATTTAGGCCCAGGCCAAAGGGCGCCTTCTTTGTCTGCACAGCTGCCCAAACTCTCACCTTTCCACTAAGGCCGCCCTCTTACTTGAAGTGTGTGTGGAACCTGTCCGTGCAGTACACCTCGCTGCACAGCTAACCATAGGTCTGGGCATCGTGGCTTCCTGCCAGGTAACCGAAGTTCGTAGGCAGATGGGTCCCTGGGACACAGGCGGAGAGGCTCCTGCCCAGGCCACAGGCCGCCCACTGCCCCAGCCCCAGATGGGGGGCCGAAAAGCAGTTCTGTCTGAGTCCCCTGTCTCTAGAGGGAGTATTGGACCAACACTTCTAGAAAACGGGGTCCTCTTGGCAACTCATTAGAGGGACACAAATAAATCTTTGCCGACTTTCTGCTGAAACTTAGGAGCATTCACACCTAAGCCTCTTACAAGGTCAGCTGTTAAGCTAAACATGAGCTCATGATCTAAATTTACACAATAATGAAAAGATCAGATACAAGGGGAGACAATCAGCAAAACAATCAATATCAGAATTAGATTCCCAAGGCCATCCATCAGATGTTGGAATAATCAGGTGCAAGGCATGAAATATACATTAAACTGGAACTGAAATAAGAAACAAGGATGTTTTCACAGTCTGGTAGGATCTCTAAAACATTTTTAAAGTACATGTCATTGATAAAGCTAATTACTCAAAAGTTGTGTAATACAACAGATTAATCATTGAGAAGAGTGAAATTATGCTATTTTGAAACCTATGGCAGGTCAGATTTTCTGCCTAATTATATATGAAGATTTATCTAAAACATACACAATATTTCAAAGACTTATTGGCTGTGAAATAAGTTAAGGGTATTTCAAATGGCTTGTCTGCAATGAAAGTTGCTATGTAGGGAATCACAGAAAGTCGAGGGGAAAATATGACAATATATACATTGCTATAGTTTGAACTAAGCCTTAGGACATCACCAACGTAGAGGTCCTGACACTTAGAAACTTACAAGTAAGCTGGAATCTTCAAAAGTTCCAATCTTTATAAGTAAAAAGATTTATTAAAATGAATAACCAAGTGTTTTAATTGACATCAGAAGATCAAACCAATAAACCCTGAGAACATAGATAAAAGATAATAAAGATATGAGCAGAACTTAACACAACAGCTAACGTATAAAATTGAGGTGATTTAGTAAGTCCAAAGAATATTCTTTGAAAAGATTAAAAAGACACACTTTGATTAAGGAAAACAAAAACATAAGTAAAGAATATACAGAAAGATTCAGGACAATGTTATAGCAGAGAATATAAGAAATGCCAGTGAATTTGAATATTTCTGTAAAGGGGACCATTTCCTAGCTCCTAAAGTTTACAAAAACTGACACAAGAGGAAATCATTTAAGGTCCTCATGCCTGCCCTTGGCATTCTGAGAACGCCCTGGCCTCAGAATGCAGCATCTGTAGTCCATGGTAACCTGTGGAGAGGGGGCGGGGCTGAGGGAGGTTGGAACACTGCCCTCACTGAGGGATTGGGTGTGGCCATCTCTGCTGTGACTGAACAAAGGGCAGGGGAGCAGGGCGCCCAGGGCAGGGCCCTCAGAGCCCGGCAGGCCCAGTGGGGTGTCACAAGCATTTAGGCCCAGGCCAAAGGGCGCCTTCTTTGTCTGCACAGCAGCCCAAACTCTCACCTTTCCACTAAGGCTGCCCTCTTACTTGAAGTGTGTGTGGAACCTGTCCGTGCAGTACACCTCGCAGCACAGCTAACCATAGGTCTGGGCCTCGTAGCTTCCTGCCAGGTAACCGAAGTTCGCAGGCATATGGGTCCCTGGGACACAGGCGGAGAGGTTCCTGCCCAGGCCACAGGCCGCCCACTGCCCCAGCCCCAGATGGGGGGCCGAAAAGCAGCTCTGTCTGAGTCCCCTGTCTCTAGAGGGAGTATTGGACCAACACTTCTAGAAAACGGGGTCCTCTTGGCAACTCATTAGAGGGACACAAATAAATCTTTGCCGACTTTCTGCTGAAACTTAGGAGCATTCACACTTAAGCCTCTTACAAGGTCAGCTGTTAAGCTAAACATGAGCTCATGATCTAAATTTACACAATAATGAAGAGATCAGCTACAAGGGGAGACAATCAGCAAAAACAATCAATACCAGAATTAGATTCCCAAGGCCATCCATCAGATGTTGGAATAATCAGGTGCAAGGCAGGAAATATACATTAAACTGGAACTGAAACAAGAAACAAGGATGTTTTCACAGTCTGGTAGGTTCTCTAAAACATTTTTAAAGTACATGTCATTGATAAATCTAATTACTCAAAAGTTGTGTAATACAACAGATTAATCATTGAGAAGAGTGAAATTATGCTATTTTGAAACCTATGGCAGGTCAGATTTTCTGCCTAATTATATATGAAGATTTATCTAAAACATACACAATATTTCAAAGACTTATTGGCTGTGAAATAAGTTAAGGGTATTTCAAATGGCTTGTCTGCAATGAAAGTTGCTATGTAGGGAATCACAGAAAGTCGAGGGGAAAATATGACAATATATACATTGCTATAGGTTGAACTAAGTCTTAAGACATCAACAACGTAGAGGTCCTGACACTTAGAAACTTACAAGTAAGCTGGAATCTTCAAAAGTTCAAGTCTTTATAAGTAAAAAGATTTATTAAAATGAATAACCAAGTGTTTTAATTGACATCAGAAGATCAAACCAATAAAACCTGAGAACATAGATAAAAGATAATAAAGATATGAGCAGAACTTAACACAACACCTAACGTATAAAATTGAGGTGATTTAGTACGTCCAAAGAATACTCTTTGAAAAGATTAAAAAGACACACTTTGATTAAGGAAAACAAAAACATAAGTAAAGAATATACAAAAAGAGTCAGGACAGTGTTAAAGCAGAGAATATATGAAATGCCAGTAAATTTGAACATTTCTGTAAAGGGGACCATTTCCTAGCTCCTAAAGTTTACCAAAACTGACACAAGAGGAAATCATTTAAGGTCATCAGGTCTGCCCTTGGCATTCTCGGAACGCCCTGGCCTCAGAATGCAGCATCTGTAGTCCATGGTACCCTGCGGAGAGGGGGCGGGGCTGAGGGAGGTTGGAACACTGCCTTCACTGAGGGAGTGGGTGTGGCCATCTCTGCTGTGACTGAACAAAGGGCAGGGGAGCAGGAGGCCCAGTGCAGGGGCCTCAGAGCCCTTCAAGCCCAGTGGTGTGTCACAAGCATTTAGGCCCAGGCCAAAAGGCACATTCTTCTTCTGCACAGCTGCCCAAACTCTCACCTTTCCACTCAGGCCGCCTTCTTACTTGAAGTGTGTGTGGAAGCTGTCCGCGCAGTACACCTCACTGCACAGATAACTATAGGTCTGAGCATCATAGCTTCCTGCCATTTGACCGAAGTTCGCAGGCAGATATGTCCCTGGGACACATGCGGAGAGGCTCCTGCCCATGACACAGGCCGCCCACTGCCCCAGCCCCAGATCGGGGGCCGCAAAGCAGCCCTGTCTGAGTCCCTTCCCTCTAGAGGGAGTATTGGACCAACAATTCTTGAAAAAGGGGTCCTCGCGGGCAATTCATATGAGAGACACAAATAAATCTTTGCCGAGTTTCTGCAGAAACTTAGGAGCGTTCACACCTAAGCCTCTTACAAGGTCAGCTGTTTAGCTAAACATGAGCTCATGATCTAAATTTACACAATAATAAAGAGATCAGCTACAAGGGGAGACAATCAGCAAAAACAATCAATACCAGAATTAGATTCCCAAGGCCATCCATCAGATGTTGGAATAATCAGGTGCAAGGCAGGATATATACATAAATCTGGAACTGAAACAAGAAACAAGGATGTTTTCACAGTCTGGTAGGATCTCTAGAACATTTGTAAAGTACATGTCATTGATAAAGCTAAATACGCAAATGTTGTGTAATACAAGAGATTAATCATTGAGAAGAGTGAAATTATGCTGTTTTGAAAACTATGGCAGGTCAGATTTTCTGCCTAATTATATAAGAAGATATCTCTAAAACATACACATTATTTCCAAGACTTATTGGCTGTGAAATAAGTTAAGGGTATTTCAAATGGCTTGTCTGCAATGAAAGTTGCTATGTAGGGAATCACAGAAAGTCGAGGGGAAAATATGACAATATATACATTGCTATATGTTGAACTAAGCCTTAGGACATCAACAACGTAGAGGACCTGACACTTAGAAACTTACAAGTAAGCTGGAATCTTCAAAAGTTCCAATCTTTATAAGTAAAAAGATTTATTAAAATGAATAACCAAGTGTTTTAATTGACATCAGAAGATCAAACCAATAAATCCTGCGAACATAGATAAAAGATAATAAAGATATGAGCAGAACTTAATACAACAGCAAACGTATAAAATTGAGGTGATTGAGTAAGTCCAAAGAATATTCTTTGAAAAGATTGAAAAGACACACTTTGATTAAGGACAACAAAAACATAAGTAAAGAATATACAGAAAGAGTCAGGACAATGTTATAGCAGAGAATATAAGAAATGCCAGTGAATTTGAACATTTCTGTAATGGGGACCATTTCCTAGCTCCTAAAGTTTATCAAAACTGACACAAGAGGAAATCATTTAAGGGCATCATGTCTGCCATTGGCATTCTCGGAACGCCCTGGCCTCAGAATGCAGCATCTGTAGTCCATGGTAACCTGCGGAGAAGGGGCGGGGCTGAGGGAGGTTGGAACACTGCCCTCACTGAGGGATTGGGTGTGGCCAACTCTGCTGTGACTGAACAAAGGGCAGGGGAGCAGGGCGCCCAGGGCAGGGCCCTCAGAGCCCGGCAGGCCCAGTGGGGTGTCACAAGCATTTAGGCCCAGGCCAAAGGGCGCCTTCTTTGTCTGCACAGCTGCCCAAACTCTCACCTTTCCACTAAGGCCGCCCTCTTACTTGAAGTGTGTGTGGAACCTGTCCGTGCAGTACACCTCGCTGCACAGCTAACCATAGGTCTGGGCATCGTAGCTTCCTGCCAGGTAACCGAAGTTCGTAGGCAGATGGGTCCCTGGGACACAGGCGGAGAGGCTCCTGCCCAGGCCACAGGCCGCCCACTGCCCCAGCCCCAGATGGGGGGCCGAAAAGCAGTTCTGTCTGAGTCCCCTGTCTCTAGAGGGAGTATTGGACCAACACTTCTAGAAAACGGGGTCCTCTTGGCAACTCATTAGAGGGACACAAATAAATCTTTGCCGACTTTCTGCTGAAACTTAGGAGCATTCACACCTAAGCCTCTTACAAGGTCAGCTGTTAAGCTAAACATGAGCTCATGATCTAAATTTACACAATAATGAAGAGATCAGCTACAAGGGGAGACAATCAGCGAAACAATCAATATCAGAATTAGATTCCCAAGGCCATCCATCAGATGTTGGAATAATCAGGTGCAAGGCATGAAATATACATTAAACTGGAACTGAAATAAGAAACAAGGATGTTTTCACAGTCTGGTAGGATCTCTAAAACATTTTTAAAGTACATGTCATTGATAAAGCTAATTACTCAAAAGTTGTGTAATACAACAGATTAATCATTGAGAAGAGTGAAATTATGCTATTTTGAAACCTATGGCAGGTCAGATTTTCTGCCTAATTATATATGAAGATTTATCTAAAACATACACAATATTTCAAAGACTTATTGGCTGTGAAATAAGTTAAGGGTATTTCAAATGGCTTGTTTGCAATGAAAGTTGCTATGTAGGGAATCACAGAAAGTCGAGGGGAAAATATGACAATATATACATTGCTATAGGTTGAACTAAGCCTTAGGAAATCAACAACGTAGAGGTCCTGACACTTAGAAACTTACAAGTAAGCTGGAATCTTCAAAAGTTCCAATCTTTATAAGTAAAAAGATTTATTAAAATGAATAACCAAGTGTTTTAATTGACATCAGAAGATCAAACCAATAAACCCTGAGATCATAGATAAAAGATAATAAAGATATGAGCAGAACTTAACACAACAGCTAACGTATAAAATTGAGGTGATTTAGTAAGTCCAAAGAATATTCTTTGAAAAGATTAAAAAGACACACTTTGATTAAGGAAAACAAAAACATAAGTAAAGAATATACAGAAAGATTCAGGACAATGTTATAGCAGAGAATATAAGAAATGCCAGTGAATTTGAATATTTCTGTAAAGGGGACCATTTCCTAGCTCCTAAAGTTTACAAAAACTGACACAAGAGGAAATCATTTAAGGTCCTCATGCCTGCCCTTGGCATTCTGAGAACACCCTGGCCTCAGAATGCAGCATCTGTAGTCCATGGTAACCTGCGGAGAGGGGGCGGGGCTGAGGGAGGTTGGAACACTGCCCTCACTGAGGGATTGGGTGTGGCCATCTCTGCTGTGACTGAACAAAGGGCAGGGGAGCAGGGCGCCCAGGGCAGGGCCCTCAGAGCCCGGCAGGCCCAGTGGGGTGTCACAAGCATTTAGGCCCAGGCCAAAGGGCGCCTTCTTTGTCTGCACAGCAGCCCAAACTCTCACCTTTCCACTAAGGCCGCCCTCTTACTTGAAGTGTGTGTGGAACCTGTCCGTGCAGTACACCTCGCAGCACAGCTAACCATAGGTCTGGGCCTCGTAGCTTCCTGCCAGGTAACCGAAGTTCGCAGGCATATGGGTCCCTGGGACACAGGCGGAGAGGCTCCTGCCCAGGCCACAGGCCGCCCACTGCCCCAGCCCCAGATGGGGGGCCGAAAAGCAGCTCTGTCTGAGTCCCCTGTCTCTAGAGGGAGTATTGGACCAACACTTCTAGAAAACGGGGTCCTCTTGGCAACTCATTAGAGGGACACAAATAAATCTTTGCCGACTTTCTGCTGAAACTTAGGAGCATTCACACTTAAGCCTCTTACAAGGTCAGCTGTTAAGCTAAACATGAGCTCATGATCTAAATTTACACAATAATGAAGAGATCAGCTACAAGGGGAGACAATCAGCAAAAACAATCAATACCAGAATTAGATTCCCAAGGCCATCCATCAGATGTTGGAATAATCAGGTGCAAGGCATGAAATATACATTAAACTGGAACTGAAACAAGAAACAAGGATGTTTTCACAGTCTGGTAGGATCTCTAAAACATTTTTAAAGTACATGTCATTGATAAAGCTAATTACTCAAAAGTTGTGTAATACAACAGATTAATCATTGAGAAGAGTGAAATTATGCTATTTTGAAAACTATGGTAGGTCAGATTTTCTGCCTAATTATATATGAAGATTTATCTAAAACATACACTATATTTCAAAGACTTATTGTCTGTGAAATAAGTTAAGGGTATTTCAAATGGCTTGTCTGCAATGAAAGTTGCTATGTAGGGAATCACAGAAAGTCGAGGGGAAAACATGACAATATATACATTGCTATAGGTTGAACTAAGCCTTAGGACATCAACAACGTAGAGGACCTGACACTTAGAAACTTACAAGTAAGCTGGAATCTTCAAAAGTTCCAATCTTTATAAGTAAAAAGATTTATTAAAATGAATAACCAAGTGTTTTAATTGACATCAGAAGATCAAACCAATAAATCCTGCGAACATAGATAAAAGATAATAAAGATATGAGCAGAACTTAATACAACAGCAAACGTATAAAATTGAGGTGATTGAGTAAGTCCAAAGAATATTCTTTGAAAAGATTGAAAAGACACACTTTGATTAAGGACAACAAAAACATAAGTAAAGAATATACAGAAAGAGTCAGGACAATGTTATAGCAGAGAATATAAGAAATGCCAGTGAATTTGAACATTTCTGTAAAGGGGACCATTTCCTAGCTCCTAAAGTTTATCAAAACTGACACAAGAGGAAATCATTTAAGGGCATCATGTCTGCCATTGGCATTCTCGGAACGCCCTGGCCTCAGAATGCAGCATCTGTAGTCCATGGTAACCTGCGGAGAAGGGGCGGGGCTGAGGGAGGTTGGAACACTGCCCTCACTGAGGGATTGGGTGTGGCCAACTCTGCTGTGACTGAACAAAGGGCAGGGGAGCAGGGCGCCCAGGGCAGGGCCCTCAGAGCCCGGCAGGCCCAGTGGGGTGTCACAAGCATTTAGGCCCAGGCCAAAGGGCGCCTTCTTTGTCTGCACAGCTGCCCAAACTCTCACCTTTCCACTAAGGCCGCCCTCTTACTTGAAGTGTGTGTGGAACCTGTCCGTGCAGTACACCTCGCTGCACAGCTAACCATAGGTCTGGGCATCGTGGCTTCCTGCCAGGTAACCGAAGTTCGTAGGCAGATGGGTCCCTGGGACACAGGCGGAGAGGCTCCTGCCCAGGCCACAGGCCGCCCACTGCCCCAGCCCCAGATGGGGGGCCGAAAAGCAGTTCTGTCTGAGTCCCCTGTCTCTAGAGGGAGTATTGGACCAACACTTCTAGAAAACGGGGTCCTCTTGGCAACTCATTAGAGGGACACAAATAAATCTTTGCCGACTTTCTGCTGAAACTTAGGAGCATTCACACCTAAGCCTCTTACAAGGTCAGCTGTTAAGCTAAACATGAGCTCATGATCTAAATTTACACAATAATGAAAAGATCAGATACAAGGGGAGACAATCAGCAAAACAATCAATATCAGAATTAGATTCCCAAGGCCATCCATCAGATGTTGGAATAATCAGGTGCAAGGCATGAAATATACATTAAACTGGAACTGAAATAAGAAACAAGGATGTTTTCACAGTCTGGTAGGATCTCTAAAACATTTTTAAAGTACATGTCATTGATAAAGCTAATTACTCAAAAGTTGTGTAATACAACAGATTAATCATTGAGAAGAGTGAAATTATGCTATTTTGAAACCTATGGCAGGTCAGATTTTCTGCCTAATTATATATGAAGATTTATCTAAAACATACACAATATTTCAAAGACTTATTGGCTGTGAAATAAGTTAAGGGTATTTCAAATGGCTTGTCTGCAATGAAAGTTGCTATGTAGGGAATCACAGAAAGTCGAGGGGAAAATATGACAATATATACATTGCTATAGGTTGAACTAAGCCTTAGGACATCACCAACGTAGAGGTCCTGACACTTAGAAACTTACAAGTAAGCTGGAATCTTCAAAAGTTCCAATCTTTATAAGTAAAAAGATTTATTAAAATGAATAACCAAGTGTTTTAATTGACATCAGAAGATCAAACCAATAAACCCTGAGAACATAGATAAAAGATAATAAAGATATGAGCAGAACTTAACACAACAGCTAACGTATAAAATTGAGGTGATTTAGTAAGTCCAAAGAATATTCTTTGAAAAGATTGAAAAGACACACTTTGATTAAGGACAACAAAAACATAAGTAAAGAATATACAGAAAGAGTCAGGACAATGTTATAGCAGAGAATATAAGAAATGCCAGTGAATTTGAATATTTCTGTAAAGGGGACCATTTCCTAGCTCCTAAAGTTTACAAAAACTGACACAAGAGGAAATCATTTAAGGTCCTCATGCCTGCCCTTGGCATTCTGAGAACGCCCTGGCCTCAGAATGCAGCATCTGTAGTCCATGGTAACCTGCGGAGAGGGGGCGGGGCTGAGGGAGGTTGGAACACTGCCCTCACTGAGGGATTGGGTGTGGCCATCTCTGCTGTGACTGAACAAAGGGCAGGGGAGCAGGGCGCCCAGGGCAGGGCCCTCAGAGCCCGGCAGGCCCAGTGGGGTGTCACAAGCATTTAGGCCCAGGCCAAAGGGCGCCTTCTTTGTCTGCACAGCAGCCCAAACTCTCAAATTCCACTAAGGCTGCCCTCTTACTTGAAGTGTGTGTGGAACCTGTCCGTGCAGTACACCTCGCAGCACAGCTAACCATAGGTCTGGGCCTCGTAGCTTCCTGCCAGGTAACCGAAGTTCGCAGGCATATGGGTCCCTGGGACACAGGCGGAGAGGTTCCTGCCCAGGCCACAGGCCGCCCACTGCCCCAGCCCCAGATGGGGGGCCGAAAAGCAGCTCTGTCTGAGTCCCCTGTCTCTAGAGGGAGTATTGGACCAACACTTCTAGAAAACGGGGTCCTCTTGGCAACTCATTAGAGGGACACAAATAAATCTTTGCCGACTTTCTGCTGAAACTTAGGAGCATTCACACTTAAGCCTCTTACAAGGTCAGCTGTTAAGCTAAACATGAGCTCATGATCTAAATTTACACAATAATGAAGAGATCAGCTACAAGGGGAGACAATCAGCAAAAACAATCAATACCAGAATTAGATTCCCAAGGCCATCCATCAGATGTTGGAATAATCAGGTGCAAGGCAGGAAATATACATTAAACTGGAACTGAAACAAGAAACAAGGATGTTTTCACAGTCTGGTAGGTTCTCTAAAACATTTTTAAAGTACATGTCATTGATAAATCTAATTACTCAAAAGTTGTGTAATACAACAGATTAATCATTGAGAAGAGTGAAATTATGCTATTTTGAAACCTATGGCAGGTCAGATTTTCTGCCTAATTATATATGAAGATTTATCTAAAACATACACAATATTTCAAAGACTTATTGGCTGTGAAATAAGTTAAGGGTATTTCAAATGGCTTGTCTGCAATGAAAGTTGCTATGTAGGGAATCACAGAAAGTCGAGGGGAAAATATGACAATATATACATTGCTATAGGTTGAACTAAGTCTTAAGACATCAACAACGTAGAGGTCCTGACACTTAGAAACTTACAAGTAAGCTGGAATCTTCAAAAGTTCAAGTCTTTATAAGTAAAAAGATTTATTAAAATGAATAACCAAGTGTTTTAATTGACATCAGAAGATCAAACCAATAAAACCTGAGAACATAGATAAAAGATAATAAAGATATGAGCAGAACTTAACACAACACCTAACGTATAAAATTGAGGTGATTTAGTACGTCCAAAGAATACTCTTTGAAAAGATTAAAAAGACACACTTTGATTAAGGAAAACAAAAACATAAGTAAAGAATATACAAAAAGAGTCAGGACAGTGTTAAAGCAGAGAATATATGAAATGCCAGTAAATTTGAACATTTCTGTAAAGGGGACCATTTCCTAGCTCCTAAAGTTTACCAAAACTGACACAAGAGGAAATCATTTAAGGTCATCAGGTCTGCCCTTGGCATTCTCGGAACGCCCTGGCCTCAGAATGCAGCATCTGTAGTCCATGGTACCCTGCGGAGAGGGGGCGGGGCTGAGGGAGGTTGGAACACTGCCTTCACTGAGGGAGTGGGTGTGGCCATCTCTGCTGTGACTGAACAAAGGGCAGGGGAGCAGGAGGCCCAGTGCAGGGGCCTCAGAGCCCTTCAAGCCCAGTGGTGTGTCACAAGCATTTAGGCCCAGGCCAAAAGGCACATTCTTCTTCTGCACAGCTGCCCAAACTCTCACCTTTCCACTCAGGCCGCCTTCTTACTTGAAGTGTGTGTGGAAGCTGTCCGCGCAGTACACCTCACTGCACAGATAACTATAGGTCTGAGCATCATAGCTTCCTGCCATTTGACCGAAGTTCGCAGGCAGATATGTCCCTGGGACACATGCGGAGAGGCTCCTGCCCATGACACAGGCCGCCCACTGCCCCAGCCCCAGATCGGGGGCCGCAAAGCAGCCCTGTCTGAGTCCCTTCCCTCTAGAGGGAGTATTGGACCAACAATTCTTGAAAAAGGGGTCCTCGCGGGCAATTCATATGAGAGACACAAATAAATCTTTGCCGAGTTTCTGCAGAAACTTAGGAGCGATCACACCAAAGCCTCTTACAAGGTCAGCTGTTTAGCTAAACATGAGCTCATGATCTAAATTTACACAATAATAAAGAGATCAGCTACAAGGGGAGACAATCAGCAAAAACAATCAATACCAGAATTAGATTCCCAAGGCCATCCATCAGATGTTGGAATAATCAGGTGCAAGGCAGGATATATACATAAATCTGGAACTGAAACAAGAAACAAGGATGTTTTCACAGTCTGGTAGGATCTCTAGAACATTTGTAAAGTACATGTCATTGATAAAGCTAAATACTCAAATGTTGTGTAATACAAGAGATTAATCATTGAGAAGAGTGAAATTATGCTGTTTTGAAAACTATGGCAGGTCAGATTTTCTGCCTAATTATATAAGAAGATATCTCTAAAACATACACATTATTTCCAAGACTTATTGGCTGTGAAATAAGTTAAGGGTATTTCAAATGGCTTGTCTGCAACGAAAGGTGCTATGTAGGGAATCACAGAAAGTCGAGGGGAAAATATGTTAATATATACATTGCTATAGGTTGAACTAAGCCTTAGGACAGCAACAATGTAGAGGACCTGACCCTTAGAAACTTGCAAGAACGCTAGAATCTTCAAAATTTACAATCTTTATAAGTAAAAAGATTTATTAAAATGAATAACCAAGTGTTTTAATTGACATCAGAAGATCAAACCAATAAACCATGAGAACATAGATAAAAGATAAATAAAGATATGAGCAGAACTTAATACAACAGCAAACGTATAAAATTGAGGTGATTTGGTAAGTCCAAAGAATATTCTTGAAAAGATTGAAAAGACACACTTTGATTTAGGAAAACAAAAACATAAGTAAAGAATATTCAGAAAGAGTCAGGACAATGTTATAGCAGAGAATATATTAAATGCCAGTAAATTTGGACATTTCTGTAAAGGGGACCATTTCCTAGCTCCTAAAGTTTACCAAAACTGACAGAAGAGGAATTCATTTAAGGTCATCATGTCTGCCCTTGGCATTCTCGGAACACCCTGGACTTAGAATGCAGCATCTGTACTCCATGGTAACCTGCTGTCAGGGGGCGGGGCTGAGGGAGTTTGGAACACTGCCCTCACTGAGGGAGTGGGTGTGGCCATCTCTGCTGTGACTGAACAAAGGGTAGGGGAGCCGGGGGCCCAGTGCAGGGCCCTCAGAGCCAGGCAGGCGCAGTGGGGTGCAACTAGCATTTAGGCCCAGGCGAAAGGGTGCCTTCCTTGTCTGAACAGTTGCCCAAACTCTCACCTTTCCACTCAGGCCGCCCTCTTACTTGAAGTGGGTGTGGAATCTGTCCACGCAGTACACCTCGCAGCACAGCTAACCATAGGTCTGGGCCTCGTAGCTTCCTGCCAGGTGACCGAAGTTCGCAGGCAGATGGGTCCCTGGGACACACGCGGTGAGGCTCCGGCCCGGGCCACAGGCCGCCCACTGCCCCAGCCCCAGATCGGTGGACGCACAGAAGCCCTGTCTGAGTACCCTCCCTCTAGAGGGAGTATTGGACCAACACTTCTAGAAAACGGGGTCCTCGCGGCAACTCATTGGATGGACACAAATAAATCTTTGCCGACTTTCTGTTGAAACTTAGGAGCATTCACACCTAAGCCTCTTACAAGGTCAGCTGTTTAGCTAAACATGAGTTCATGATCTAAATTTACACAATAATGAAGAGATCAGCTACAAGGGGAGACAATCAGCTAAAACAATCAATACCAGAATTAGATTCCCAATGCCATCCATCAGATGTTGGAATAATCAGGTGCAAGGCAGGATAAATACATAAAACTGGAACTGAAAAAAGAAACAAGGATGTTTTCACAGTCTGGTAGGATCTCTAAAACATTTTTAAAATACATGTCATTGATAAAGCTAAATACTGAAAGGTTGAGTAATACAAGAGATTAATCATTGAGAAGAGTGAAATTATGCTGTTTTGAAAACTATGGCAGGTCAGATTTTCTGCCTAATTATATAAGAAGATTTCTCAAAACACATAATTTGAATGACTGATTGGCTGTGAAATAAGTTAAGGGCATTTCAAATGGCTTGTCTGCAATGAAAGGTGCTATGTAGGGAATCACAGAAAGTCGAGGGTAAAATATGTCAATATATACATTGCTATATGTTGAACTAAGCCTTAGGACAGCAACAATGTAGAGGACCTGACACTTAGAAACCTACAAGTAAGCTGTAATCTTCAAAAGTTCAAATCTTTATAAGTAAAAAGATTTATTAAAATGAATAACCAAGTGTTTTAATTGACACCAGAAGATCAAACCAATAAACCCTGAGAACATAGCTAAAAGATAAATAAAGACATGAGCAGAACTTAATACAACAGCAAACGTATAAAATTGAGGTTATTTAGTAAGTCCAAAGAATATTCTTTGAAAAGATTGAAAAGACACACTTTGATTAAGGAAAACTAAAGCATAATTAAAGAATATACAGAAAGAGTCAGGACAATGTTATAGCAGAGAGTATATGAAATGCCAGTAAATTTGAACATTTCTGTAAAGGGGACCATTTCCTAGCTCCTAAAGTTTACCAAAACTGACACAAGAGGAAATCATTTAAGGTCATTATGTCTGCCCTTGGCATTCTCGGAACGCCCTGGCCTCAGAATGCAGCATCTGTAGTCCATGGTAACCTGCGCAGAGGGGGCGGGGCTGAGGGAGGTTGGAACACTGCCCTCAGTGAGGGAGTGTGTGTGGCCATCTCTGCTATGACTGAACAAAGGGCAGGGGAGCAGGGTGTCCAGGGCAGGGCCCTCAGAGCCAGGCAGGCACAGTGTGGTTTCACAAGCATTTAGGCCCAGGCCAAAGGGTGCCTTCTTTGTCTGAACAGCTGCCCAAACTCTCACCTTTCCACTCAGGCCACCCTCTTACTTGAAGTGTGTGTGGAAGCTGTCCGCGCAGTACACCTCGCTGCACAGCTAACCATAGGACTGGGCATCGTAGCTTCCTGCCAGGTGACCGAAGTTCGCAGGAAGATGGGTCCCTGGGACACACACGGAGAGGCTCCTGCCCGGGCCACAAGCCGCCCACTGCCCCAGCCCCAGTTCAGCGGCCGAAAATCAGCCCTGTCTGAGTCTCCTGCCTCTAGAAGGAGTATTGGACCAACACTTCTAGAAAATGGGGTCCTCACGGGCAACTCATTGGAGGGACAGAAATAAATCTTTGCCGAGTTTCTGCTGAAACTTAGGAGCGTTCACACCTAAGCCTCTTACAAGGTCAGCTCTTTAGCTAAACATGAGCTCATTATCGAAATTTACACAATAATGAAGTGATCAGCTACAAGGGGAGACAATCAGCAAAAACAATCAATACCAGAATTAGATTCCCAAGGCCATCCATCAGATGTTGGAATAATCAGGTGCAAGGCAGGATATATACATAACACTGGAACTGAAACAAGAAACAAGGGTGTTTTCAAATTCTGGTACGATCTCTAAAACATATTTAAAGTACATGTCATTGATAAAGCTAAATACTCAAAGGTTGTGTAATACAACAGATTAATCATTGAGAAGAGTGAAATTATTCTATTTTGAAACCTATGGCAGGTCAGATTTTCTGCCTAATTATATATGAAGATTTATCTAAAACATACACAATATTTCAAAGACTTATTGGCTGTGAAATAAGTTAAGGGTATTTCAAATGGCTTGTCTGCAATGAAAGTTGCTATGTAGGGAATCACAGAAAGTCGAGGGGAAAATATGATAATATATACATTGCTATAGGTTGAACTAAGTCTTAGGACATCAACAACGTAGAGGTCCTGACACTTAGAAACTTACAAGTAAGCTGGAATCTTCAAAAGTTCAAGTCTTTATAAGTAAAAAGATTTATTAAAATGAATAACCAAGTGTTTTAATTGACATCAGAAGATCAAACCAATAAACCCTGAGAACATAGATAAAAGATAATAAAGATATGAGCAGAACTTAACACAACACCTAACGTATAAAATTGAGGTGATTTAGTACGTCCAAAGAATACTCTTTGAAAAGATTAAAAAGACACACTTTGATTAAGGAAAACAAAAACATAAGTAAAGAATATACAGAAAGAGTCAGGACAATGTTATAGCAGAGAATATAAGAAATGCCAGTGAATTTGAACATTTCTGTAAAGGGGACCATTTCCTAGCTCCTAAAGTTTACCAAAACTGACACAAGAGGAAGTCATTTAAGGTCATCATGTCTGCCCTTGGCATTCTCGGAACGCCCTGGCCTCAGAATGCAGCATCTGTAGTCCATGGTAACCTGCGGAGAGGGGGCGGGGCTGAGGGAGGTTGGAACACTGCCCTCACTGAGGGAGTGGGTGTGGCCATCTCTGCTGTGACTGAACAAAGGGCAGGGGAGCAGGGCGCCCAGGGCAGGGCCCTCAGAGCCCGGAAGGGCCAGTGGGGTGTCACAAGCATTTAGGCCCAGGCCAAAGGGCGCCTTCTTTGTCTGCACAGCTGCCCAAACTCTCACCTTTCCACTCAGGCCGCCATCTTACTTGAAGTGTGTGTGGAACCTGTCTGTGCAGTACACCTCGCTGCACAGCTAACCATAGGTCTGGGCATCGTAGCTTCCTGCCAGGTGACCGAAGTTCGCAGGCAGATGGGTCCCTGGGACACAGGCGGAGAGGCTCCTGCCCGGGCCACAGGCCGCCCACAGCCCCAGCCCCAGATCGGGGGCCTCAAATCAGCCTTGCCTGGGTCCCCTGCATCTAGAGGGAGTATTGGACGAACACTTCTAGAAAATGGGGTCCTCACGGGCAACTCATTGGAGGGACACAAATAAATCTTTGCCGACTTTCTGCTGAAACTTAGGAGCGTTCACACCTAAGCCTTTTACAAGGTCAGCTGTTTAGCTAAACATGAGCTCATGATCTAAATTTACACAATAATGAAGAGATCAGCTACAAGGGGAGACAATCAGCAAAAACAATCAATACCAGAATTAGATTCCCAAGGCCATCCATCAGATGTTGGAATAATCAGGTGCAAGGCAGGAAATATACATAAAACTGGAACTGAAACAAGAAACAAGTATGTTTTCACAGTCTGGTAGGGTCTCTAAAACATTCTTAAATTACATGTCATTGATAAAGCTAAATACTCAAAGGTTGTGTAATACAACAGATTAATCATTGAGAAGAGTGAAATTATGCTGTTTTGAAAACTATGGCAGGTAATATTTCCTGCCTAATTATATATGAAGATTTCTCGAAAACACATTATTTCAAAAACTTATTGGCTGTGAAATAAGTTAAGGGTATTTCAAATGGCTTGTCTGCAATGAAAGGTGCTATGTAGGGAATCAAAGAAAGTCGAGGGGAAAATATGTCAATATATACATTGCTATAGGTTGAACTAAGCCTTAGGACAGCAACCATGTAGAGGACCTGACACTTAGAAACTTACAAGTAAGCTGGAATCTTCAAAAGTTCAAGTCTTTATAAGTAAAAAGATTTATTAAAATGAATAACCAAGTGTTTTAATTGACATCAGAAGATCAAACCAATAAACCCTGAGAACATAGCTAAAGGATAAATAAAGATATGAGCAGAACTTAATACAACAGCAAACGTATAAAATTGAGGTGATTTAGTAAGTCCAAAGAATATTCTTTGAAAAGATTGAAAAGACACACTTTGATTAAGGAAAACAAAAACATAAGTAAAGAATATACAAAAAGAGTCAGGACAGTGTTAAAGCAGAGAATATATGAAATGCCAGTAAATTTGAACATTTCTGTAAAGGGGACCATTTCCTAGCTCCTAAAGTTTACCAAAACTGACACAAGAGGAAATCATTTAAGGTCATCAGGTCTGCCCTTGGCATTCTCGGAACGCCCTGGCCTCAGAATGCAGCATCTGTAGTCCATGGTACCCTGCGGAGAGGGGGCGGGGCTGAGGGAGGTTGGAACACTGCCTTCACTGAGGGAGTGGGTGTGGCCATCTCTGCTGTGACTGAACAAAGGGCAGGGGAGCAGGGGGCCCAGTGCAGGGGCCTCAGAGCCCTTCAGGACCAGTGGTGTGTCACAAGCATTTAGGCCCAGGCCAAAAGGCACATTCTTCTTCTGCACAGCTGCCCAAACTCTCACCTTTCCACTCAGGCCGCCCTCTTACTTGAAGTGTGTGTGGAACCTCTCCGCGCAGTACACCTCGCTGCACAGATAACTATAGGTCTGAGCATCATAGCTTCCTGCCATTTGACCGAAGTTCGCAGGCAGATATGTGCCTGGGACACATGCGGAGAGGCTCCTGCCCATGACACAGGCCGCCCACTGCCCCAGCCCCAGATCGGGGGCCGCAAAGCAGCCCTGTCTGAGTCCCTTCCCTCTAGAGGGAGTATTGGACCAACAATTCTTGAAAAAGGGGTCCTCGCGGGCAATTCATTGGAGGGACACAAATAAATCTTTGCCGAGTTTCTGCAGAAACTTTGGAGCGTTCACACCTAAGCCTCTTACAAGGTCAGCTGTTTAGCTAAACATGAGCTCATGATCTAAATTTACACAATAATAAAGAGATCAGCTACAAGGGGAGACAATCAGCAAAAACAATCAATACCAGAATTAGATTCCCAAGGCCATCCATCAGATGTTGGAATAATCAGGTGCAAGGCAGGATATATACATAAATCTGGAACTGAAACAAGAAACAAGGATGTTTTCACAGTCTGGTAGGATCTCTAAAACATTTTTAAAGTACATGTCATTGATAAAGCTAAATACTCAAAGGTTGTGTAATACAACAGATTAATCATTGAGAAGAGTGAAATTATGCTGTTTTGAAAACTATGGCAGGTCAGATTTTCTGCCTAATTATATAAGAAGATATCTCTAAAACATACACATTATTTCCAAGACTTATTGGCTGTGAAATAAGTTAAGGGTATTTCAAATGGCTTGTCTGCAATGAAAGGTGCTATGTAGGGAATCACAGAAAGTCGAGGGGAAAATATGTTAATATATACATTGCTATATGTTGAACTAAGCCTTAGGAAAGCAACAATGTAGAGGACCTGACCCTTAGAAACTTGCAAGAAAGCTAGAATCTTCAAAATTTACAATCTTTATAAGTAAAAAGATTTATTAAAATGAATAACCAAGTGTTTTAATTGACATCAGAAGATCAAACCAATAAACCCTGAGAACATAGATAAAAGATAAATAAAGATATGAGCAGAACTTAATACAACAGCAAACGTATAAAATTGAGGTGATTTGGTAAGTCCAAAGAATATTCTTTGAAAAGATTGAAAAGACACACTTTGATTAAGGAAAACAAAAACATAAGTAAAGAATATACAGAAAGAGTCAGGACAATGTTATAGCAGAGAATACATTAAATGCCAGTAAATTTGGACATTTCTGTAAAGGGGACCATTTCCTAGCTCCTAAAGTTTACCAAAACTGACAGAAGAGGAATTCATTTAAGGTCATCATGTCTGCCCTTGGCATTCTCGGAACGCCCTGGACTTAGAATGCAGCATCTGTACTCCATGGTAACCTGCTGTCAGGGGGCAGGGCTGAGGGAGTTTGGAACACTGCCCTCACTGAGGGAGTGGGTGTGGCCATCTCTGCTGTGACTGAACAAAGGGTAGGGGAGCCGGGGGCCCAGTGCAGGGCCCTCAGAGCCAGGCAGGCCCAGTGGGGTGCAACTAGCATTTAGGCCCAGGCGAAAGGGTGCCTTCCTTGTCTGAACAGCTGCCCAAACTCTCACCTTTCCACTCAGGCCGCCCTCTTACTTGAAGTGGGTGTGGAATCTGTCCACGCAGTACACCTCGCAGCACAGCTAACCATAGGTCTGGGCCTCGTAGCTTCCTGCCAGGTGACCGAAGTTCGCAGGCAGATGGGTCCCTGGGACACACGCGGTGAGGCTCCGGCCCGGGCCACAGGCCGCCCACTGCCCCAGCCGCAGTTGGGTGGACGCACAGAAGCCCTGTCTGAGTCCCCTCCCTCTAGAGGGAGTATTGGACCAACACTTCTAGAAAACGGGGTCCTCGCTGCAACTCATTGGAGGGACACAAATAAATCTTTGCCGACTTTCTGCTGAAACTTAGGAGCATTCACACCTAAGCCTCTTACAAGGTCAGCTGTTTAGCTAAACATGAGTTCATGATCTAAATTTACACAATAATGAAGAGATCAGCTACAAGGGGAGACAATCAGCTAAAACAATCAATACCAGAATTAGATTCCCAAGGCCATCCATCAGATGTTGGAATAATCAGGTGCAAGGCAGGATAAATACATAAAACTGGAACTGAAAAAAGAAACAAGGATGTTTTCACAGTCTGGTAGGATCTCTAAAACATTTTTAAAATACATGTCATTGATAAAGCTAAATACTGAAAGGTTGAGTAATACAAGAGATTAATCATTGAGAAGAGTGAAATTATGCTGTTTTGAAAACTATGGCAGGTCAGATTTTCTGCCTAATTATATAAGAAGATTTCTCGAAAACACATAATTTGAATGACTGATTGGCTGTGAAATAAGTTAAGGGCATTTCAAATGGCTTGTCTGCAATGAAAGGTGCTATGTAGGGAATCACAGAAAGTCGAGGGTAAAATATGTCAATATATACATTGCTATATGTTGAACTAAGCCTTAGGACAGCAACCATGTAGAGGACCTGACACTTAGAAACCTACAAGTAAGCTGTAATCTTCAAAAGTTCAAATCTTTATAAGTAAAAAGATTTATTAAAATGAATAACCAAGTGTTTTAATTGACACCAGAAGATCAAACCAATAAACCCTGAGAACATAGCTAAAAGATAAATAAAGACATGAGCAGAACTTAATACAACAGCAAACGTATAAAATTGAGGTTATTTAGTAAGTCCAAAGAATATTCTTTGAAAAGATTGAAAAGACACACTTTGATTAAGGAAAACTAAAGCATAAGTAAAGAATATACAGAAAGAGTCAGGACAATGTTATAGCAGAGAATATATGAAATGCCAGTAAATTTGAACATTTCTGTAAAGGGGACCATTTCCTAGCTCCTAAAGTTTACCAAAACTGACACAAGAGGAAATCATTTAAGGTCATTATGTCTGCCCTTGGCATTCTCGGAACGCCCTGGCCTCAGAATGCAGCATCTGTAGTCCATGGTAACCTGCGCAGAGGGGGCGGGGCTGAGGGAGGTTGGAACACTGCCCTCAGTGAGGGAGTGTGTGTGGCCATCTCTGCTATGACTGAACAAAGGGCAGGGGAGCAGGGTGTCCAGGGCAGGGCCCTCAGAGCCAGGCAGGCACAGTGTGGTTTCACAAGCATTTAGGCCCAGGCCAAAGGGTGCCTTCTTTGTCTGCACAGCTGCCCAAACTCTCACCTTTCCACTCAGGCCACCCTCTTACTTGAAGTGTGTGTGGAAGCTGTCCGCGCAGTACACCTCGCTGCACAGCTAACCATAGGACTGGGCATCGTAGCTTCCTGCCAGGTGACCAAAGTTCGCAGGAAGATGGGTCCCTGGGACACACACGGAGAGGCTCCTGCCCGGGCCACAGGCCGCCCACTGCCCCAGCCCCAGTTCAGCGGCCGAAAATCAGCCCTGTCTGAGTCTCCTGCCTCTAGAAGGAGTATTGGACCAACACTTCTAGAAAATGGGGTCCTCACGGGCAACTCATTGGAGGGACAGAAATAAATCTTTGCCGACTTTCTGCTGAAACTTAGGAGCGTTCACACCTAAGCCTCTTACAAGGTCAGCTCTTTAGCTAAACATGAGCTCATTATCGAAATTTACACAATAATGAAGTGATCAGCTACAAAGGGAGACAATCAGCAAAAACAATCAATACCAGAATTAGATTCCCAAGGCCATCCATCAGATGTTGGAATAATCAGGTGCAAGGCAGGATATATACATAACACTGGAACTGAAACAAGAAACAAGGGTGTTTTCAAATTCTGGTACGATCTCTAAAACATTTTTAAAGTACATGTCATTGATAAAGCTAAATACTCAAAGGTTGTGTAATACAACAGATTAATCATTGAGAAGAGTGAAATTATGCTGTTTTGAAAATTATGGCAGGTGAGATTTTCTTCCTAATTATATAAGAAGATTTCTCTAAAACATACACATTATTTCAAAGACTTATTGGCTGTGAAATAAGTTAGGGTATTTCAAACGGCTTGTCTGCAATGAAAGGTGCTATGTAGGGAATCACAGAAAGTCGAGGGGAAAATATGTCAAAATATATACATTGCTATACGTAGAACTAAGCCTTAGGACAGCAACAATGTAGAGGACCTGACACTTAGAAACTTGCAAGTAAGCTGGAATCTTCAAGAGTTCAAATATTTATAAGTAAAAAGATTTATTAAAATGAATAACCAAGTGTTTTAATTGACATCAGAAGATCAAACCAATAAACCCTGAGAACATAGATAAAAGATAAATAAAGATATGAGCAGAACTTAATACAACAGCAAACGTATAAAATTGAGGTGATTTAGTAAGTCCAAAGAATATTCTTTGAAAAGATTGAAAAGACACACTTTGATTAAGGAAAACAAAAACATAAGTGAAGAATATACAGAAAGAATCAGGACAATGTTATAGCAGAGAATATATGAAATGCCAGTAAATTTGAACATTTCTGTAAAGGGGACCATTTCCTAGCTCCTAAAGTTTACCAAAACTGACACAAGAGGAAGTCATTTAAGGTCATCATGTCTGCCCTTGGCATTCTCGGAACGCCCTGGACTCAGAATGCAGCAACTGTAGTCCATGGTAACCTGAGGAGAGGGGGCGGGGCTGAGGCAGGTTGGAACACTGCCCTCACTGAGGGAGTGGGTGTGGCCATCTCTGCTGTGACTGAACAAAGGGAAGGGGAGCATGGGGCCGAGGGCAGGGCCGTCAGAGCCCGGCAGGCCCAGTGGGGTGTCACAAGCATTTAGGCCCAGGCCAAAGGGCGCCTTCTTTGTCTGAACAGCTGCCCAAACTCTCACCTTTCCACTCAGGCCGCCCTCTTACTTGAAGTGTGTGTGGAACCTCTCCACGCAGTACACCTCGCTGCACAGCTAACCATAGGTCTGGGCATCGTAGCTTCCTGCCAGGTGACCGATGTTCGCAGGTAGATCGGTCCCTGGGACACACGCGGAGAGGCTCCTGCCCGGGCCACAGGCCGCCCACTACCCCAGCCCCAGATTGGTGCCGCACAGAAGCCCTGTCTGAGTCCCCTCCCTCTAGAGGGAGTATTTAACCAACACTTCTAGAAAACGGAGTCCTCGCGCGCAACTCATTGGAGGGACACAAATTAATCTTTGCCGACTTTCTGCTGAAACTTAGGAGCATTCACACCTAAGCCTCTTACACGGTCAGCTGTTTAGCTAAACATGAGCTCATGATCTAAATTTACACAATAATGAAGAGATCAGCTACAAGGGGAGACAATCAGCAAAAACAATCAATACCAGAATTAGATTCCCAAGGCCATCCATCAGAAGTTGGAATAATAAGGTGCAACGCAGGATATATACATAAAACTGGAACTGAAACAAGAAACAAGGATGTTTTCAAAGTCTGGTAGGATCTCTAAAACATTATTAAAGTACATGTCATTGATAAAGCTAAATACTCAAAGGTTGTGTAATACAACAGATTAATCATTGAGAAGAGTGAAATTATGCTGTTTCGAAAACTATGGCAGGTCAGATTTTCTGCCTAATTATATAAGAAGATTTCTCTAAAACATACACATTATTTCAAAGAGTTATTGGCTGTGAAATAACTTAAGGGTATTTCAAATGGCTTGTCTGCAATGAAAGGTGCTATGTAGGGAATCACAGAAAGTCGAGGGGAAAATATGTCAATATATACATTGCTATAGGTTGAACTAAGCCTTAGGACAGCAACAATGTAGAGGACCTGACCCTTAGAAGCTTACAAGTAAGCTGGAATCTTCAAAAGTTCCAATATTTATAAGTAAAAAGATTTATTAAAATGAATAACCAAGTGTTTAAATTGACATCAGAAGATCAAACCAATAAACCCTGAGAACATAGATAAAAGATAAATAAAGATATGAGCAGAACTTAATACAACAGCAAACGTATAAAATTGAGGTGATTTAGTAAGTCCAAAGAATATTCTTTGAAAAGATTGAGAAGACACACTTTGATTAAGGAAAACAAAAACGTAAGTAAAGAATATCCAGAAAGAGACAGGACAAAGTTATAGCAGAGAATATATGAAATGCCAGTAAATTTGAATATTTCTGTAAAGGGGACCATTTCCTAGCTCCTAAAGTTTACCAAAACTGACACAAGAGGAAATCATTTAAGGTCATCAGGTCTGCCCTTGGCATTCTCGGAACGCCCTGGCCTCAGAATTCAGCATCTGTAGTCCATGGTAACCTGCGGAGAGGGGGCGGGGCTGAGTGTGGTTGGAACACTGCCCTCACTGAGGGAGTGGGTGTGGCCATCTCTGCTGTGACTGAACAATGGCAGGGGAGCAGGGGTC
This sequence comes from Mesoplodon densirostris, assembly GCF_025265405.1. Taxonomy (NCBI): domain Eukaryota; kingdom Metazoa; phylum Chordata; class Mammalia; order Artiodactyla; family Ziphiidae; genus Mesoplodon; species Mesoplodon densirostris. The sequence goes on from NC_082666.1 coordinate 96,454,831, forward strand.
CCAGGGAAGGGCCCTCAGAGCCCAGCAGGCCCAGTGTGGTGTCACAAGCATTTAGGCCCAGACCAAAGGGCGCCTTCTTTGTCTGAAGAGCTGCCCAAACTCTCACCTTTCCACTCAGGCCGCCCTCTTACTTGAAGTGTGTTTGGAAGCTGTCCACGCAGTACACTTCGCTACACAGCTAACCATAGGTCTGGGCATCGTAGCTTCCTGGCAGGTGACCGAAGTTCGCAGGCATATGAGTCCCTGGGACACACGCGGAGAGGCTCCTGCCCGGGCCACAGGCGGCCCACTGCCCCAGCCCCAGATCAGGGGCCGCAAAGCAGCCATGTCTGAGTCCCCTGCCTCTGGAGGGAGTATTGTACCAACACTTCTAGAAATAGGTGTCGTCGCGGGCAACTCATTGGAGGGACACAAATAAATCTTTGCCGACTTTCTGCTGAAACTTAGGAGCGTTCACACCTAAGCCTCTTACAAGGTCAGCTGTTTAGCTAAACATGAGCTCATGATCTAAATTTACACAATAATGAAGAGATCAGTTACAAGGGGAGACAATCAGCAAAAACAATCAATACCAGAATTAGATTCCCAAGGCCATCCATCAGATGTTGGAATAATCAGGTGCAAGGCAGGATATATACATAAAACTGGAACTGAAACAAGAAACAAGGATGTTTTCAAAGTCTGGTACGATCTCTAAAACATTTTTAAAGTACATGTCATTGATAAAGCTAAATACTCAAAGGTTGTGTAATCCAACAGATTAATCATTGAGAAGAGTGAAATTATGCTGTTTCGAAAACTATGGCAGGTCAGATTTTCTGCCTAATTATATAAGAAGATTTATCTAAAACATACACATTATTTCAAAGAGTTATTGGCTGTGAAATAACTTAAGGGTATTTCAAATGGCTTGTCTGCAATGAAAGGTGCTATGTAGGGAATCACAGAAAGTCGAGGGGAATATGTGTCAATATATACATTGCTATAGGTGAACTAAGCCTTAGGACAGCAACAATGTAGAGGACCTGACCCTTAGAAGCTTACAAGTAAGCTGGAATCTTCAAAAGTTACAATTTTTATAAGTAAAAATATTTATTAAAATGAATAACCAAGTGTTTTAATTGACATCAGAAGATCAAACCAATAAACCCTGAGAACATAGATAAAAGAAAAATAAAGATATGAGCAGAACTTAATACAACAGCAAACGTATAAAATTGAGGTGATTTAGTAAATCCAAAGAATATTCTTTGAAAAGATTTAAAAGACACACTTTGAGTAAGGAAAACAAAAACATAAGTAAAGAATATATAGAAAGAGTCAGGACAATGTTATAGCAAAGAATATATGAAATGCCAGTAAATTTGAATATTTCTGTAAAGGGGACCATTTCCTAGCTCCTAAAGTTTACCAAAACTGAGACAAGAGGAAATCATTTAAGGTCCTCATGTCTGCCCTTGGCATTCTGAGAACGCCCTGGCCTCAGAATGCAGCATCTGTAGTCCATGGTAACCTGCGGAGGTGGGGCGGGGCTGAGGGAGTTTGGAACACTGCCCTCACTGAGGGAGTGGGTGTGGCCATCTCTGCTGTGACTGAACAAAGTGCAGGGGAGCAGGGGTCCCAGGGAAGGGCACTCAGAGCCCAGCAGGCCCAGTGTGGTTTCACAAGCATTTAGTCCCAGGCCAAAGGGTGCCTTCTTTGCCTGAACAGCTGCCCAAACTCTCACCTTTCCACTCAGGCCACCCTCTTTCTTGAAGTGTGTGTGGAAGCTGTCCGCGCAGTACACCTCGCTGCACAGCTAACCATAGGACTGGGCATCGTAGCTTCATGCCAGGTGACCGAAGTTCGCAGGAAGATGGGTCCCTGGGACACACACGGAGAGGCTCCTGCCCGGGCCACAGGCCGCCCACTGCCCCAGCCCCAGTTCAGCGGCCGAAAATCAGCCCTGTCTGAGTCTCCTGCCTCTAGAAGGAGTATTGGACCAACACTTCTAGAAAATGGGGTCCTCACGGGCAACTCATTGGAGGGACAGAAATAAATCTTTGCCGACTTTCTGCTGAAACTTAGGAGCGTTCACACCTAAGCCTCTTACAAGGTCAGCTGTTTAGCTAAACATGAGCTCATGATATAAATTTACACAATAATGAAGTGATCAGCTACAAAGGGAGACAATCAGCAAAAACAATCAATACCAGAATTAGATTCCCAAGGCCATCCATCAGATGTTGGAATAATCAGGTGCAAGGCAGGATATATACATAACACTGGAACTGAAACAAGAAACAAGGGTGTTTTCAAATTCTGGTACGATCTCTAAAACATTTTTAAAGTACATGTCATTGATAAAGCTAAATACTCAAAGGTTGTGTAATACAACAGATTAATCATTGAGAAGAGTGAAATTATGCTGTTTTGAAAATTATGGCAGGTGAGATTTTCTTCCTAATTATATAAGAAGATTTCTCTAAAACATACACATTATTTCAAAGACTTATTGGCTGTGAAATAAGTTAGGGTATTTCAAACGGCTTGTCTGCAATGAAAGGTGCTATGTAGGGAATCACAGAAAGTCGAGGGGAAAATATGTCAAAATATATACATTGCTATACGTAGAACTAAGCCTTAGGACAGCAACAATGTAGAGGACCTGACACTTAGAAACTTGCAAGTAAGCTGGAATCTTCAAGAGTTCAAATATTTATAAGTAAAAAGATTTATTAAAATGAATAACCAAGTGTTTTAATTGACATCAGAAGATCAAACCAATAAACCCTGAGAACATAGATAAAAGATAAATAAAGATATGAGCAGAACTTAATACAACAGCAAACGTATAAAATTGAGGTGATTTAGTAAGTCCAAAGAATATTCTTTGAAAAGATTGAAAAGACACACTTTGATTAAGGAAAACAAAAACATAAGTGAAGAATATACAGAAAGAATCAGGACAATGTTATAGCAGAGAATATATGAAATGCCAGTAAATTTGAACATTTCTGTAAAGGGGACCATTTCCTAGCTCCTAAAGTTTACCAAAACTGACACAAGAGGAAGTCATTTAAGGTCATCATGTCTGCCCTTGGCATTCTCGGAACGCCCTGGACTCAGAATGCAGCAACTGTAGTCCATGGTAACCTGAGGAGAGGGGGCGGGGCTGAGGCAGGTTGGAACACTGCCCTCACTGAGGGAGTGGGTGTGGCCATCTCTGCTGTGACTGAACAAAGGGAAGGGGAGCATGGGGCCGAGGGCAGGGCCGTCAGAGCCCGGCAGGCCCAGTGGGGTGTCACAAGCATTTAGGCCCAGGCCAAAGGGCGCCTTCTTTGTCTGAACAGCTGCCCAAACTCTCACCTTTCCACTCAGGCCGCCCTCTTACTTGAAGTGTGTGTGGAACCTCTCCACGCAGTACACCTCGCTGCACAGCTAACCATAGGTCTGGGCATCGTAGCTTCCTGCCAGGTGACCGATGTTCGCAGGTAGATCGGTCCCTGGGACACACGCGGAGAGGCTCCTGCCCGGGCCACAGGCCGCCCACTACCCCAGCCCCAGATTGGTGCCGCACAGAAGCCCTGTCTGAGTCCCCTCCCTCTAGAGGGAGTATTTAACCAACACTTCTAGAAAACGGAGTCCTCGCGCGCAACTCATTGGAGGGACACAAATTAATCTTTGCCGACTTTCTGCTGAAACTTAGGAGCATTCACACCTAAGCCTCTTACACGGTCAGCTGTTTAGCTAAACATGAGCTCATGATCTAAATTTACACAATAATGAAGAGATCAGCTACAAGGGGAGACAATCAGCAAAAACAATCAATACCAGAATTAGATTCCCAAGGCCATCCATCAGAAGTTGGAATAATCAGGTGCAACGCAGGATATATACATAAAACTGGAACTGAAACAAGAAACAAGGATGTTTTCAAAGTCTGGTAGGATCTCTAAAACATTATTAAAGTACATGTCATTGATAAAGCTAAATACTCAAAGGTTGTGTAATACAACAGATTAATCATTGAGAAGAGTGAAATTATGCTGTTTCGAAAACTATGGCAGGTCAGATTTTCTGCCTAATTATATAAGAAGATTTCTCTAAAACATACACATTATTTCAAAGAGTTATTGGCTGTGAAATAACTTAAGGGTATTTCAAATGGCTTGTCTGCAATGAAAGGTGCTATGTAGGGAATCACAGAAAGTCGAGGGGAAAATATGTCAATATATACATTGCTATAGGTTGAACTAAGCCTTAGGACAGCAACAATGTAGAGGACCTGACCCTTAGAAGCTTACAAGTAAGCTGGAATCTTCAAAAGTTCCAATATTTATAAGTAAAAAGATTTATTAAAATGAATAACCAAGTGTTTAAATTGACATCAGAAGATCAAACCAATAAACCCTGAGAACATAGATAAAAGATAAATAAAGATATGAGCAGAACTTAATACAACAGCAAACGTATAAAATTGAGGTGATTTAGTAAGTCCAAAGAATATTCTTTGAAAAGATTGAGAAGACACACTTTGATTAAGGAAAACAAAAACGTAAGTAAAGAATATCCAGAAAGAGACAGGACAAAGTTATAGCAGAGAATATATGAAATGCCAGTAAATTTGAATATTTCTGTAAAGGGGACCATTTCCTAGCTCCTAAAGTTTACCAAAACTGACACAAGAGGAAATCATTTAAGGTCATCAGGTCTGCCCTTGGCATTCTCGGAACGCCCTGGCCTCAGAATTCAGCATCTGTAGTCCATGGTAACCTGCGGAGAGGGGGCGGGGCTGAGTGTGGTTGGAACACTGCCCTCACTGAGGGAGTGGGTGTGGCCATCTCTGCTGTGACTGAACAATGGCAGGGGAGCAGGGGTCCCAGGGAAGGGCCCTCAGAGCCCAGCAGGCCCAGTGTGGTGTCACAAGCATTTAGGCCCAGACCAAAGGGCGCCTTCTTTGTCTGAAGAGCTGCCCAAACTCTCACCTTTCCACTCAGGCCGCCCTCTTACTTGAAGTGTGTTTGGAAGCTGTCCACGCAGTACACTTCGCTACACAGCTAACCATAGGTCTGGGCATCGTAGCTTCCTGGCAGGTGACCGAAGTTCGCAGGCATATGAGTCCCTGGGACACACGCGGAGAGGCTCCTGCCCGGGCCACAGGCGGCCCACTGCCCCAGCCCCAGATCAGGGGCCGCAAAGCAGCCATGTCTGAGTCCCCTGCCTCTGGAGGGAGTATTGTACCAACACTTCTAGAAATAGGTGTCGTCGCGGGCAACTCATTGGAGGGACACAAATAAATCTTTGCCGACTTTCTGCTGAAACTTAGGAGCGTTCACACCTAAGCCTCTTACAAGGTCAGCTGTTTAGCTAAACATGAGCTCATGATCTAAATTTACACAATAATGAAGAGATCAGTTACAAGGGGAGACAATCAGCAAAAACAATCAATACCAGAATTAGATTCCCAAGGCCATCCATCAGATGTTGGAATAATCAGGTGCAAGGCAGGATATATACATAAAACTGGAACTGAAACAAGAAACAAGGATGTTTTCAAAGTCTGGTACGATCTCTAAAACATTTTTAAAGTACATGTCATTGATAAAGCTAAATACTCAAAGGTTGTGTAATCCAACAGATTAATCATTGAGAAGAGTGAAATTATGCTGTTTCGAAAACTATGGCAGGTCAGATTTTCTGCCTAATTATATAAGAAGATTTATCTAAAACATACACATTATTTCAAAGAGTTATTGGCTGTGAAATAACTTAAGGGTATTTCAAATGGCTTGTCTGCAATGAAAGGTGCTATGTAGGGAATCACAGAAAGTCGAGGGGAATATGTGTCAATATATACATTGCTATAGGTGAACTAAGCCTTAGGACAGCAACAATGTAGAGGACCTGACCCTTAGAAGCTTACAAGTAAGCTGGAATCTTCAAAAGTTACAATTTTTATAAGTAAAAATATTTATTAAAATGAATAACCAAGTGTTTTAATTGACATCAGAAGATCAAACCAATAAACCCTGAGAACATAGATAAAAGAAAAATAAAGATATGAGCAGAACTTAATACAACAGCAAACGTATAAAATTGAGGTGATTTAGTAAATCCAAAGAATATTCTTTGAAAAGATTTAAAAGACACACTTTGAGTAAGGAAAACAAAAACATAAGTAAAGAATATATAGAAAGAGTCAGGACAATGTTATAGCAAAGAATATATGAAATGCCAGTAAATTTGAATATTTCTGTAAAGGGGACCATTTCCTAGCTCCTAAAGTTTACCAAAACTGAGACAAGAGGAAATCATTTAAGGTCCTCATGTCTGCCCTTGGCATTCTGAGAACGCCCTGGCCTCAGAATGCAGCATCTGTAGTCCATGGTAACCTGCGGAGGTGGGGCGGGGCTGAGGGAGTTTGGAACACTGCCCTCACTGAGGGAGTGGGTGTGGCCATCTCTGCTGTGACTGAACAAAGTGCAGGGGAGCAGGGGTCCCAGGGAAGGGCACTCAGAGCCCAGCAGGCCCAGTGTGGTTTCACAAGCATTTAGTCCCAGGCCAAAGGGTGCCTTCTTTGCCTGAACAGCTGCCCAAACTCTCACCTTTCCACTCAGGCCACCCTCTTTCTTGAAGTGTGTGTGGAAGCTGTCCGCGCAGTACACCTCGCTGCACAGCTAACCATAGGACTGGGCATCGTAGCTTCATGCCAGGTGACCGAAGTTCGCAGGAAGATGGGTCCCTGGGACACACACGGAGAGGCTCCTGCCCGGGCCACAGGCCGCCCACTGCCCCAGCCCCAGTTCAGCGGCCGAAAATCAGCCCTGTCTGAGTCTCCTGCCTCTAGAAGGAGTATTGGACCAACACTTCTAGAAAATGGGGTCCTCACGGGCAACTCATTGGAGGGACAGAAATAAATCTTTGCCGACTTTCTGCTGAAACTTAGGAGCGTTCACACCTAAGCCTCTTACAAGGTCAGCTGTTTAGCTAAACATGAGCTCATGATATAAATTTACACAATAATGAAGAGATCAGCTACAAGGGGAGACAATCAGCAAAAACAATCAATACCAGAATTAGATTCCCAAGGCCATCCATCAGATGTTGGAATAATCAGGTGCAAGGCAGGATACATACATAACACTGGAACTGAAACAAGAAACTAGGGTGTTTTCAAATTCTGGTACGATCTGTAAAACATTTTTAAAGTACATGTCATTGATAAAGCTAAATACTCAAAGGTTGTGTAATACAACAGATTAATCATTGAGAAGAGTGAAATTATGCTGTTTTGAAAATTATGGCAGGTGAGATTTTCTTCCTAATTATATAAGAAGATTTCTCTAAAACATACACATTATTTCAAAGACTTATTGGCTGTGAAATAAGTTAGGGTATTTCAAACGGCTTGTCTGCAATGAAAGGTGCTATGTAGGGAATCACAGAAAGTCGAGGGGAAAATATGTCAAAATATATACATTGCTATACCTAGAACTAAGCCTTAGGACAGCAACAATGTAGAGGACCTGACACTTAGAAACTTGCAAGTAAGCTGGAATCTTCAAGAGTTCAAATATTTATAAGTAAAAAGATTTATTAAAATGAATAACCAAGTGTTTTAATTGACATCAGAAGATCAAACCAATAAACCCTGAGAACATAGATAAAAGATAAATAAAGATATGAGCAGAACTTAATACAACAGCAAACGTATAAAATTGAGGTGATTTAGTAAGTCCAAAGAATATTCTTTGAAAAGATTGAAAAGACACACTTTGATTAAGGAAAACAAAAACATAAGTGAAGAATATACAGAAAGAATCAGGACAATGTTATAGCAGAGAATATATGAAATGCCAGTAAATTTGAACATTTCTGTAAAGGGGACCATTTCCTAGCTCCTAAAGTTTACCAAAACTGACACAAGAGGAAGTCATTTAAGGTCATCATGTCTGCCCTTGGCATTCTCGGAACGCCCTGGACTCAGAATGCAGCAACTGTAGTCCATGGTAACCTGCGGAGAGGGGGCGGGGCTGAGGGAGGTTGGAACACTGCCCTCACTGAGGGAGTGGGTGTGGCCATCTCTGCTGTGACTGAACAAAGGGAAGGGGAGCATGGGGCCGAGGGCAGGGCCGTCAGAGCCCGGCAGGCCCAGTGGGGTGTCACAAGCATTTAGGCCCAGGCCAAAGGGCGCCTTCTTTGTCTGAACAGCTGCCCAAACTCTCACCTTTCCACTCAGGCCGCCCTCTTACTTGAAGTGTGTGTGGAACCTCTCCACGCAGTACACCTCGCTGCACAGCTAACCATAGGTCTGGGCATCGTAGCTTCCTGCCAGGTGACCGATGTTCGCAGGTAGATCGGTCCCTGGGACACACGCGGAGAGGCTCCTGCCCGGGCCACAGGCCGCCCACTACCCCAGCCCCAGATTGGTGCCGCACAGAAGCCCTGTCTGAGTCCCCTCCCTCTAGAGGGAGTATTTAACCAACACTTCCAGAAAACGGAGTCCTCGCGCGCAACTCATTGGAGGGACACAAATTAATCTTTGCCGACTTTCTGCTGAAACTTAGGAGCATTCACACCTAAGCCTCTTACACGGTCAGCTGTTTAGCTAAACATGAGCTCATGATCTAAATTTACACAATAATGAAGAGATCAGCTACAAGGGGAGACAATCAGCAAAAACAATCAATACCAGAATTAGATTCCCAAGGCCATCCATCAGAAGTTGGAATAATCAGGTGCAACGCAGGATATATACATAAAACTGGAACTGAAACAAGAAACAAGGATGTTTTCAAAGTCTGGTAGGATCTCTAAAACATTATTAAAGTACATGTCATTGATAAAGCTAAATACTCAAAGGTTGTGTAATACAACACATTAATCATTGAGAAGAGTGAAATTATGCTGTTTCGAAAACTATGGCAGGTCAGATTTTCTGCCTAATTATATAAGAAGATTTCTCTAAAACATACACATTATTTCAAAGAGTTATTGGCTGTGAAATAACTTAAGGGTATTTCAAATGGCTTGTCTGCAATGAAAGGTGCTATGTAGGGAATCACAGAAAGTCGAGGGGAAAATATGTCAATATATACATTGCTATAGGTTGAACTAAGCCTTAGGACAGCAACAATGTAGAGCACCTGACCCTTAGAAGCTTACAAGTAAGCTGGAATCTTCAAAAGTTCCAATATTTATAAGTAAAAAGATTTATTAAAATGAATAACCAAGTGTTTTAATTGACATCAGAAGATCAAACCAATAAACCCTGAGAACATAGATAAAAGATAAATAAAGATATGAGCAGAACTTAATACAACAGCAAACGTATAAAATTGAGGTGATTTAGTAAGTCCAAAGAATATTCTTTGAAAAGATTGAAAAGACACACTTTGATTAAGGAAAACAAAAACGTAAGTAAAGAATATACAGAAAGAGTCAGGACAAAGTTATAGCAGAGAATATATGAAATGCCAGTAAATTTGAACATTTCTGTAAAGGGGACCATTTCCTAGCTCCTAAAGTTTACCAAAACTGACACAAGAGGAAATCATTTAAGGTCATCAGGTCTGCCCTTGGCATGCTCGGAACGCCCTGGCCTCAGATTGCAGCATCTGTAGTCCATGGTAACCTGCGGAGAGGGGGCGGGGATGAGCGAGGTTGAAACACTGCCCTCACTGAGGGAGTGGGTGTGGCCAGCTCTGCTGTGACTGAACAAAGGCCAGGGGAGCATGTGGCCGAGGGCAGGGCCCTCAGTGCCCGGCAGGCCCAGTGGGGTGTCACAAGCTTTTACGCCCAGGCCAAAGGGCCCCTTCTTTGTCTGAACAGCTGCCCAAACACTCAACTTACCACTCAGGCCGCCCTCTTACTTGAAGTGTGTGTGGAACCAGTCCACGCAGTACACCTCGATGCACAACTAACCATAGGTCTGTGCATCGTAGCTTCCTGTCAGGTCACCGAAGTTCCCAGGTAGATGGGTCCCTGGGACACACGCGGAGAGGCTCCTGCCCGGGCCACAGGCCGCCCACTACCCCAGCCCCAGATTGAGGCCACAGAGCAGTCCTGTCTGAGTCCCATCCCTCTAGAGGGAGTATTGGACCAACATTTCTAGAAAACGGAGTCCTCGCGGGCAACTCATTGGAGGGACACAAATAAATCTTTGCCGACTTTCTGCTGAAACTTAGGAGCATTCACACCTAAGCCTCTTACAAGGTCATCTGTTTAGCTAAACATGAGCTCATGATCTAAATTTACACAATAATGAAGAGATCAGCTAAAAGGGGAGACAATCCGAAAAAACAATCAATACCAGAATTAGATTTCCAAGGCCATCCATCAGATGTTGGAATAATCAGGTGCAAGGCAGGATATATACATAAAACTGGAACTGAAATAAGAAACCAGGATGTTTTCAAAGTCTGGTAGGATCTCTAAAACATTTTTAAAGTACATGTCATTGATAAAGCTAAATACTCAAAGTTTGTGTAATACAACAGATTAATCATTGAGAAGAGTGTAATTATGCTGTTTTGAAAACTATGGCAGGTCAGATTTTCTGCCTAATTATATAAGAAGATTTATCTAAAACATACACATTATTTCAAAGACTTATTGGCTGTGAAATAAGTTAAGGGTATTTCAAATGGCTTGTCTGCAATGAAAGGTGCTCTGTACTGAATCACAGAAAGTCGAGGGGAAAATATGTCAATATATACATTGCTATAGGTTGAACTAAGCCTTAGGACAGGAACAATGTAGAGGACCTGACACTTAGAAACCTACAAGTAAGCTGTAATCTTCAAAAGTTCAAAGCTTTATAAGTAAAAAGATTTATTAAAATGAATAACCAAGTGTTTTAATTGACATCAGAAGATCAAACCAATATACCCTGAGAACATAGATAAAAGAAAAATAAAGATATGAGCAGAACTTAATACAACAGCCAACGTATAAAATTGAGGTGATTTAGTAAGTCCAAAGAATATTCTTTGAAAAGATTTAAAAGACACACTTTGAGTAAGGAAAACAAAAACATAAGTAAAGAATATATAGAAAGAGTCAGGACAATGTTATAGCAAAGAATATATGAAATGCCAGTAAATTTGAATATTTCTGTAAAGGGGACCATTTCCTAGCTCCTAAAGTTTACCAAAACTGAGACAAGAGGAAGTCATTTAAGGTCCTCATGCCTGCCCTTGGCATTCTGAGAACGCCCTGGCCTCAGAATGCAGCATCTGTAGTCCATGGTAACCTGCGGAGAGGGGGCGTGGCTGAGGGAGTTTGGAACACTGCCCTCACTGACGGAGTGGGTGTGGCCATCTCTGCTGTGACTGAACAAAGTGCAGGGGAGCAGGGGTCCCAGGGAAGGGCACTCAGAGCCCAGCAGGCCCAGTGTGGTTTCACAAGCATTTAGGCCCAAGCCAAAGGGTGCCTTCTTTGCCTGAACAGCTGCCCAAACTCTCACCTTTCCACTCAGGCCACCCTCTTTCTTGAAGTGTGTGTGGAAGCTGTCCGCACAGTACACCTCGCTGCACAGCTAACCATAGGACTGGGCATCGTAGCTTCCTGCCAGGTGACCGAAGTTCGCAGGAAGATGGGTCCCTGGGACACACACGGAGAGGCTCCTGCCCGGGCCACAGGCCGCCCACTGCCCCAGCCCCAGTTCAGCGGCCGAAAATCAGCCCTGTCTGAGTCTCCTGCCTCTAGAAGGAGTATTGGACCAACACTTCTAGAAAATGGGGTCCTCACGGGCAACTCATTGGAGGGACAGAAATAAATCTTTGCCGACTTTCTGCTGAAACTTAGGAGCGTTCACACCTAAGCCTCTTACAAGGTCAGCTCTTTAGCTAAACATGAGCTCATTATCGAAATTTACACAATAATGAAGTGATCAGCTACAAGGGGAGACAATCAGCAAAAACAATCAATACCAGAATTAGATTCCCAAGGCCATCCATCAGATGTTGGAATAATCAGGTGCAAGGCAGGATATATACATAACACTGGAACTGAAACAAGAAACAAGGGTGTTTTCAAATTCTGGTACGATCTCTAAAACATTTTTAAAGTACATGTCATTGATAAAGCTAACTACTCAAAGGTTGTGTAATCCAACAGATTAATCATTGAGAAGAGTGAAATTATGCTGTTTTGAAAACTATGGCAGGTCAGATTTTCTGCCTAATTATATAAGAAGATTTATCTAAAACATACACATTATTTCAAAGACTTATTGGCTGTGAAATAAGTTAAGGGTATTTCAAATGGCTTGTCTGCAATGAAAGGTGCTATGTAGGGAATCACAGAAACTCGAGGGGAAAATATGTCAATATATACATTGCTATAGGTTAAAGTAAGCCTTAGGACAGCAACAATGTAGAGGACCTGACCCTTAGAAACTTACAAGTAAGCAGGAATCTTCAAAAGTTCCAATCTTTATAAGTAAAAAGATTTATTAAAATGAATAACCAAGTGTTTTAATTGACATCAGAAGATCAAACAAATAAACCCTGAGAACATAGATAAAGGATAAATAAAGATATGAGCAGAACTTAATACAACAGCAAACGTATAAAATTGGGGTGATTTAGTAAGTCCAAAGAATATTCTTTGAAAAGATTGAAAAGACACACTTTGATTAAGGAAAACAAAAACGTAAGTAAAGAATATACAGAAAGAGTCAGGACAAATTTATAGAAGAGAATATATGAAATGCCAGTAAATTTGAACATTTCTGTAAAGGGGACCATTCCCTAGCTCCTAAAGTTTACCAAAACAGACACAAGAGGAAATCATTTAAGGTCATCATGTCTGCCCTTGGCATGCTCGGAACGCCCTGGCCTCAGAATGCAGCATCTGTAGTCCATGGTAACCTGCGGAGAGGGGGCGGGGCTCAGCGAGGTTGGAACACTGCCCTCACTGAGAGAGTGGGTGTGGCCAGCTCTGCTGTGACTGACAAAGGCCAGGGGAGCATGTGGCCGAGGGCAGGGCCCTCAGTGCCCGGCAGGCCCAGTGGGGTGTCACAAGCTTTTACGCCCAGGCCAAAAGGCGCCTTCTTTGTCTGAACAGCTGCCCAAACACTCATCTTACCACTCAGGCCGCCTTCTTACTTGAAGTGTGTGTGGAACCTGTCCACGCAGTACACCTCGCTGCACAGGTAACCATAGGTCTGGGCATCATAGATTCCTGCCAGGTGACCGAAGTTCGCAGGCAGATGGGTCCCTGGGACACACGCGGAGAGGCTCCTGCCTGGGCCACAGTCCGCCCACTACCCCAGCCCCAGATTGGGGGCCACACAGCAGCCCTGTCTGAGTCCTCTGCCTGTAGAGGGAGTATTGGACCAACACATCTAGAAAACGGGGTCCTCGCGGGCAACTCATTGGAGGGACACAAATAAATCTTTGCCGACTTTCTGCTGAAACTTTGGAGCGTTCACACCTAAGCCTCTTACAAGCTCAGCTGTTTAGCTAAACATGATCTCGTGATCGAAATTTACACAATAATGAAGAGATCAGCTACAAGGGGAGAAAATCAGCAAAAACAATCAATACCAGAATTAGATTCCCAAGGCCATCCATCAGATGTTGGAACAATCAGGTGCAAGGCAGGATATATACATAAAACTGGAACTGAAAGAAGAAACAAGGATGTTTTCAAAGTCTAGTACGATCTCTAAAACATTTTTAAAGTACATGTCATTGATAAAGCTAAATACTCAAAGGTTGTGTAATGCAACAGATTATTCATTGAGAAGAGTGAAATTATGCTGTTTTGAAAACTATGGCAGGTCAGATTTTCTGCCTAATTATATAAGAAGATGTATCTAAAACCTACACATTATTTCGAAGACTTATTGGCTGTGAAATAAGTTAAGGGTATTTCAAATGGCTTGTCTGCAATGAAAGGTACTATCTAGGGAATCACAGAAAGTCGAGGGGAAAATATGTCAATATATACATTGCTATATGTTGAACTAAGCCTTAGGACAGCAACAATGTAGAGCACCTGACACTTAGAAACTTGCAAGTAAGCTAGAATCTTCAAAAGTTCAAATCTTTATAAGTAAAAAGATTTATTAAAATGAATAACCAAGTGTTTTAATTGACATCAGAAGATCAAACAAATAAACCCTGAGAACATAGATAAAAGATAAATAAAGATATGAGCAGAACTTAATACAACAGGAAAAGTATAAAATTGAGGTGATTTGGTAAGTCCAAAGAATATTCTTTGAAAAGATTTAAAAGACACACTTTGATTAAGGAAAACAAAAACGTAAGTAAAGAATATACAGAAAGAGTCAGGACAATGTTATAGCAGAGAATATATGAAATGACAGTAAATTTGAACATTTCTGTAAAGGGGACCATTTCCTAGCTCCTAAAGTTTACCAAAACTAACACAAGAGGAAGTCATTTAAGATCATCATGTCTGCCCTTGGCATTCTCGGAACGCCCTGGCCTCAGAATGCAGCAACTGTAGTCCATGGTAAACTGCGGAGCGGGGGCGAGGCTGAGGGAGGTTGGAACACTGCCCTCACTGAGGGACTGGGTGTGGCCATCTCTGCTGTGACTGAACAAAGGGCAGGGGAGCTTGGGGCCGAGGGCAGGGCCCTCAGAGCCCGGCAGGCCCAGTGGGGTGTCACAAGCATTTAGGCCCAGGCCAAAGGGCGCCTTCTTTGTCTGAACAGCTGCCCAAACTCTCACCTTTCCACTCAGGCCGCCCTCTTACTTGAAGTGTGTGTGGAAGCAGTCCACGCAGTACACCTCGATGCACAGCTAACCATAAGTCTGGGCATTGTAGCTTCCTGTCAGGTGACCGAAGTTCGCAGGTAGATGGTTCCCTGGGACACACGCGGAGAGGCTCCTGCCCGGGCCACAGGCCGCCCACTACCCCAGCCCCAGATTGAGGCCACAGAGCAGCCCTGTCTGAGTCCCCTCCCTCTAGAGGGAGTATTTAACCAACACTTCTAGAAAACGGAGTCCTCGCACACAACTCATTGGAGGGACACAAATTAATCTTTGCCGACTTTCTGCTGAAACTTAGGAGCATTCACACCTAAGCCTCTTACACGGTCAGCTGTTTAGCTAAACATGAGCTCATGATCTAAATTTACACAATAATGAAGAGATCAGCTACAAGGGGAGACAATCAGCAAAAACAATCAATACCATAATTAGATTCCCAAAGCCATCCATCAGATGTTGGAATAATCAGGTGCAAGGCAGGATATATACAGAAAACTGGAACTGAAACAAGAAACAAGGATGTTTTCAAAGTCTGGTAGGATCTCTAAAACATTTTTAAAGTACATGTCATTGATAAAGCTAACTACTCAAAGTTTGTGTAATACAACAGATTAATCATTGAGAAGAGTGTAATTATGCTGTTTTGAAAACTATGGCAGGTCAGATTTTCTGCCTAATTATATAAGAAGATTTATCTAAAACATACACATTATTTCAAAGACTTATTGGCTGTGAAATAAGTTAAGGGTATTTCAAATGGCTTGTCTGCAATGAAAGGTGCTATGTAGGGAATCACAGAAAGTCGAGGGGAAAATATGTCAATATATACATTGCTATAGGTTGAACTAAGCCTTAGGACAGCAACAATGTAGAGGACCTGACCCTTAGAAGCTTACAAGTAAGCTGGAATCTTCAAAAGTTCCAATATTTATAAGTAAAAAGATTTATTAAAATGAATAACCAAGTGTTTTAATTGACATCAGAAGATCAAACCAATAAACCCTGAGAACATAGATAAAAGATAAATAAAGATATGAGCAGAACTTAATACAACAGCAAACGTATAAAATTGAGGTGATTTAGTAAGTCCAAAGAATATTCTTTGAAAAGATTGAGAAGACACACTTTGATTAAGGAAAACAAAAACGTAAGTAAAGAATATCCAGAAAGAGACAGGACAAAGTTATAGCAGAGAATATATGAAATGATAGTAAATTTGAATATTTCTGTAAAGGGGACCATTTCCTAGCTCCTAAAGTTTACCAAAACTGTCACAAGAGGAAATCATTTAAGGTCATCAGGTCTGCCCTTGGCATTCTCGGAACGCCCTGGCCTCAGAATTCAGCATCTGTAGTCCATGGTAACCTGCGGAGAGGGGGCGGGGCTGAGTGTGGTTGCAACACTGCCCTCACTGAGGGAGTGGGTGTGGCCATCTCTGCTGTGACTGAACAATGGCAGGGGAGCAGGGGTCCCAGGGAAGGGCCCTCAGAGCCCAGCAGGCCCAGTGTGGTGTCACAAGCATTTAGGCCCAGACCAAAGGGCGCCTTCTTTGTCTGAAGAGCTGCCCAAACTCTCACCTTTCCACTCAGGCCGCCTTCTTACTTGAAGTGTGTTTGGAAGCTGTCCACGCAGTACACTTCGCTACAGAGCTAACCATAGGTCTGGGCTTCGTAGCTTCCTGGCAGGTGACCGAATTTCGCAGGCATATGAGTCCCTGGGACACACGCGGAGAGGCTCCTGCCCGGGCCACAGGCCGCCCACTGCCCCAGCCCCAGATCAGGGGCCGCAAAGCAGCCATGTCTGAGTCCCCTGCCTCTGGAGGGAGTATTGTACCAACACTTCTAGAAATAGGTGTCGTCGCGGGCAACTCATTGGAGGGACACAAATAAATCTTTGCCGACTTTCTGCTGAAACTTAGGAGCGTTCACACCTAAGCCTCTTACAAGGTCAGCTGTTTAGCTAAACATGAGCTCATGATCTAAATTTACACAATAATGAAGAGATCAGCTACAAGGGGAGACAATCAGCAAAAACAATCAATACCAGAATTAGATTCCCAAGGCCATCCATCAGATGTTGGAATAATCAGGTGCAAGGCAGGATATATACATAAAACTGGAACTGAAACAAGAAACAAGGATGTTTTCAAAGTCTGGTACGATCTCTAAAACATTTTTAAAGTACATGTCATTGATAAAGCTAAATACTCAAAGGTTGTGTAATCCAACAGATTAATCATTGAGAAGAGTGAAATTATGCTGTTTTGAAAACTATGGCAGGTCAGATTTTCTGCCTAATTATATAAGAAGATTTATCTAAAACATACACATTATTTCAAAGACTTATTGGCTGTGAAATATGTTAAGGGTATTTCAAATGGCTTGTCTGCAATGAAAGGTGCTATGTAGGGAATCACAGAAAGTCGAGTGGAAAATGTGTCAATATATACATTGCTATAGGTGAACTAAGCCTTAGGACAGCAACAATGTAGAGGACCTGACCCTTAGAAGCTTACAAGTAAGCTGGAATCTTCAAAAGTTACAATTTTTATAAGTAAAAATATTTATTAAAATGAATAACCAAGTGTTTTAATTGACATCAGAAGATCAAACCAATAAACCCTGAGAACATAGATAAAAGAAAAATAAAGATATGAGCAGAACTTAATACAACAGCAAACGTATAAAACTGAGGTGATTTAGTAAGTCCAAAGAATATTCTTTGAAAAGATTTAAAAGACACACTTTGAGTAAGGAAAACAAAAACATAAGTAAAGAATATATAGAAAGAGTCAGGACAATGTTAGAGCAAAGAATATATGAAATGCCAGTAAATTTGAATATTTCTGTAAAGGGGACCATTTCCTAGCTCCTAAAGTTTACCAAAACTGAGACAAGACGAAATCATTTAAGGTCCTCATGCCTGCCCTTGGCATTCTGAGAACGCCCTGGCCTCAGAATGCAGCATCTGTAGTCCATGGTAACCTGCGGAGGGGGGGCGGGGCTGAGAGAGTTTGGAACACTGCCCTCACTGAGGGAGTGGGTGTGGCCATCTCTGCTGTGACAGAACAAAGTGCAGGGGAGCAAGGGTCCCAGGGAAGGGCACTCAGAGCCCAGCAGGCCCAGTGTGGTTTCACAAGCATTTAGGCCCAGGCCAAAGGGTGCCTTCTTTGCCTGAACAGCTGCCCAAACTCTCACCTTTCCACTCAGGCCACCCTCTTTCTTGAAGTGTGTGTGGAAGCTGTCCACGCAGTACACCTCGCTGCACAGCTAACCATAGGACTGGGCATCGTAGCTTCCTGCCAGGTGACCGAAGTTCGCAGGAAGATGGTTCCCTGGGACACACACGGAGAGGCTCCTGCCCGGGCAGCAGGCCGCCCACTGCCCCAGCCCCAGTTCAGCGGCCGAAAATCAGCCCTGTCTGAGTCTCCTGCCTGTAGAAGGAGTATTGGACCAACACTTCTAGAAAATGGGGTCCTCACGGGCAACTCATTGGAGGGACAGAAATAAATCTTTGCCGACTTTCTGCTGAAACTTAGGAGCGTTCACACCTAAGCCTCTTACAAGGTCAGCTCTTTAGCTAAACATGAGCTCATTATCGAAATTTACACAATAATGAAGTGATCAGCTACAAGGGGAGACAATCAGCAAAAACAATCAATACCAGAATTAGATTCCCAAGGCCATCCATCAGATGTTGGAATAATCAGGTGCAAGGCAGGATATATACATAACACTGGAACTGAAACAAGAAACAAGGGTGTTTTCAAATTCTGGTACGATCTCTAAAACATTTTTAAAGTACACGTCATTGATAAAGCTAAATACTCAAAGGTTGTGTAATACAACAGATTAATCATTGAGAAGAGTGAAATTATGCTGTTTTGAAAATTATGACAGGTGAGATATTCTTCCTAATTATATAAGAAGATTTCTCTAAATCATACACATTATTTCAAAGACTTATTGGCTCTGAAATAAGTTAGGGTATTTCAAATGGCTTGTCTGCAATGAAAGGTGCTATGTAGGGAATCACAGAAAGTCGAGGGGAAAATATGTCAATATATACATTGCTATACGTAGAACTAAGCCTTAGGACAGCAACAATGTAGAGGACCTGACACTTAGAAACTTGCAAGTAAGCTGGAATCTTCAAAAGTTCAAATCTTTATAAGTACAAAGATTTATTAAAATGAATAACCAAGTGTTTTAATTGACATCAGAAGATCAAACCAATAAACCCTGAGAACATAGATAAAAGATAAATAAAGATATGAGCAGAACTTAATACAACAGCAAACGTATAAAATTGAGGTGATTTAATAAGTCCAAAGAATATTCTTTGAAAAGATTGAAAAGACACACTTTGATTAAGGAAAACAAAAACATAAGTGAAGAATATACAGAAAGAATCAGGACAATGTTATAGCAGAGAATATATGAAATGCCAGTAAATTTGAACATTTCAGTAAAGGGGACCATTTCCTAGCTCCTAAAGTTTACCAAAACTGACACAAGAGGAAGTCATTTAAGGTCATCATGTCTGCCCTTGGCATTCTCGGAACGCCCTGGACTCAGAATGCAGCAACTGTAGTCCATGGTAACCTGAGGAGAGGGGGCGGGGATGAGGCAGGTTGGAACACGGCCCTCACTGAGGGAGTGGGTGTGGCCATCTCTGCTGTGACTGAACAAAGGGAAGGGGAGCATGGGGCCGAGGGCAGGGCCGTCAGAGCCCGGCAGGCCCAGTGGGGTGTCACAAGCATTTAGGCGCAGGCCAAAGGGCGCCTTCTTTGTCTGAACAGCTGCCCAAACTCTCACCTTTCCACTCAGGCCGCCCTCTTACTTGAAGTGTGTGTGGAACCTCTCCACGCAGTACACCTCGCTGCACAGCTAACCATAGGTCTGGGCATCGTAGCTTCCTGCCAGGTGACCGATGTTCGCAGGTAGATCGGTCCCTGGGACACACGCGGAGAGGCTCCTGCCCGGGCCACAGGCCGCCCACTACCCCAGCCCCAGATTGGTGCCGAACAGCAGCCCTGTCTGAGTCCCCTCCCTCTAGAGGGAGTATTTAACCAACACTTCTAGAAAACGGAGTCCTCGCGCGCAACTCATTGGACGGACACAAATTAATCTTTGCCGACTTTCTGCTGAAACTTAGGAGCATTCACACCTAAGCCTCTTACACGGTCAGCTGTTTAGCTAAACATGAGCTCATGATCTAAATTTACACAATAATGAAGAGATCAGCTACAAGGGGAGACAATCAGCAAAAACAATCAATACCAGAATTAGATTCCCAAGGCCATCCATCAGAAGTTGGAATAATCAGGTGCAACGCAGGATATATACATAAAACTGGAACTGAAACAAGAAACAAGGATGTTTTCAAAGTCTGGTAGGATCTCTAAAACATTATTAAAGTACATGTCATTGATAAAGCTAAATACTCAAAGGTTGTGTAATACAACACATTAATCATTGAGAAGAGTGAAATTATGCTGTTTCGAAAAATATGGCAGGTCAGATTTTCTGCATAATTATATAAGAAGATTTCTCTAAAACATACACATTATTTCAAAGAGTTATTGGCTGTGAAATAACTTAAGGGTATTTCAAATGGCTTGTCTGCAATGAAAGGTGCTATGTAGGGAATCACAGAAAGTCCAGGGGAAAATATGTCAATATATACATTGCTATAGGTTAAAGTAAGCCTTAGGACAGCAACAATGTAGAGGACCTGACCCTTAGAAACTTACAAGTAAGCCGGAATGTTCAAAAGTTCCAATCTTTATAAGTAAAAAGATTTATTAAATTGAATAACCAAGTGTTTTAATTGACATCAGAAGATCAAACCAATAAACCCTGAGAACATAGATAAAAGATAAATAAAGATATGAGCAGAACTTAATACAACAGCAAACGTATAAAATTGAGGTGATTTAGTAAGTCCAAAGAATATTCTTTGAAAAGATTTAAAAGACACACTTTGAGTAAGGAAAACAAAAACATAAGTAAAGAATATATAGAAAGAGTCAGGACAATGTTATAGCAAAGAATATATGAAATGCCAGTAAATTTGAATATTTCTGTAAAGGGGACCATTTCCTAGCTCCTAAAGTTTACCAAAACTGAGACAAGAGGAAATCATTTAAGGTCCTCATGCCTGCCCTTGACATTCTGAGAACGCCCTGGCCTCAGAATGCAGCATCTGTAGTCCATGGTAACCTGCGGAGGGGGGGCGGGGCTGAGGGAGTTTGGAACACTGCCCTCACTGAGGGAGTGGGTGTGGCCATCTCTGCTGTGACTGAACAAAGTGCAGGGGAGCAGGGGTCCCAGTGAAGGGCACTCAGAGCCCAGCAGGCCCAGTGTGGTTTCACAAGCATTTAGGCCCAGGACAAAGGGTGCCTTCTTTGCCTGAACAGCTGCCCAAACTCTCACCTTTCCACTCAGGCCACCCTCTTTCTTGAAGTGTGTGTGGAAGCTGTCCGCGCAGTACACCTCGCTGCACAGCTAACCATAGGACTGGGCATCGTAGCTTCCTGCCAGGTGACCGAAGTTCGCAGGAAGATGGGTCCCTGGGACACACACGGAGAGGCTCCTGCCCGGGCCACAGGCCGCCCACTGCCCCAGCCCCAGTTCAGCGGCCGAAAATCAGCCCTGTCTGAGTCTCCTGCCTCCAGAAGGAGTATTGGACCAACACTTCTAGAAAATGTGGTCCTTACGGGCAACTCATTGGAGGGACAGAAATAAATCTTTGCCGACTTTCTGCTGAAACTTAGGAGCGTTCACAACTAAGCCTCTTATAAGGTCAGCTCTTTAGCTAAATATGAGCTCATTATCGAAATTTACACAATAATGAAGTGATCAGCTACAAGGGGAGACAATCAGCAAAAACAATCAATACCAGAATTAGATTCCCAAGGCCATCCATCAGATGTTGGAATAATCAGGTGCAAGGCAGGATATATACATAACACTGGAAATGAAACAAGAAACAAGGGTGTTTTCAAATTCTGGTACGATCTCTAAAATATTTTTAAAGTACATGTCATTGATAAAGCTAAATACTCAAAGGTTGTGTAATACAACAGATTAATCATTGAGAAGAGTGAAATTATGCTGTTTTGAAAATTATGGCAGGTGAGATTTTCTTCCTAATTATATAAGAAGATTTCTCTAAAACATACACATTATTTCAAAGACTTATTGGCTGTGAAATAAGTTAAGGGTATTTCAAATGGCTTGTCTGCAATGAATGGTGCTATGTAGGGAATCACAGAAAGTCGAGGGGAAAATATGTCAATATATATATTGCTATACGTAGAACTAAGCCTTAGGACAGCAACAATGTAGAGGACCTGACACTTAGAAACTTGCAAGTAAGCTGGAATCTTCAAAAGTTCAAATCTTTATAAGTAAAAAGATTTATTAAAATGAATAATCAAGTGTTTTAGTTGACATCAGAAGATCAAACCAATAAACCCTGAGAACATAGATAAAAGATAAATAACGATATGAGCAGAACTTAATACAACAGCCAACGTATAAAATTGAGGTGATTTAGTAAGTCCAAAGAATATTCTTTGAAAAGATTGAAAAGACACACTTTTATTAAGGAAAACAAAAACATAAGTGAAGAATGTACAGAAAGAATCAGGACAATGTCATAGCAGAGAATATATGAAATGCCAGTAAATTTGAACATTTCTGTAAAGGGGACCATTTCCTAGCTCCTAAAGTTTACCAAAACTGACAAAAGAGGAAGTCATTTAAGGTCATCATGTCTGCCCTTGGCATTCTCGGAACGCCCTGGCCTCAGAATGCAGCAACTGTAGTCCATGGTAACCTGAGGAGAGGGGGCGGGGCTGACGCAGGTTGGAACACTGCCCTCACTGAGGGAGTGGGTGTGGCCATCTCTGCTGTGACTGAACAAAGGGCAGGGGAGCATGGGGCCGAGGGCAGGTCCGTCAGAGCCCGGCAGGCCCAGTGGGGTGTCACAAGCATTTAGGCCCAGGCCAAAGGGCGCCTTCTTTGTCTGAACAGCTGCCCAAACTCTCACCTTTCCACTCAGGCCGCCCACTTACTTGAAGTGTGTGTGGAACCTCTCCACGCAGTACACCTCGCTGCACAGCTAACCATAGGTCTGGGCATCGTAGCTTCCTGCCAGGTGACCGATGTTCGCAGGTAGATCGGTCCCTGGGACACACGCGGAGAGGCTCCTGCCGGGGCCACAGGCCGCCCACTACCCCAGCCCCAGATTGGTGCCGCACAGCAGCCCTGTCTGAGTCCCCTCCCTCTAGAGGGAGTATATAACCAACACTTCTAGAAAACGGAGTCCTCGCGCGCAACTCATTGGAGGGACACAAATTAATCTTTGCGGACTTTCTGCTGAAACTTAGGAGCATTCACACCTAAGCCTCTTACACGGTCAGCTGTTTAGCTAAACATGAGCTCATGATCTAAATTTACACAAAAATGAAGAGATCAGCTACAAGGGGAGACAATCAGCAAAAACAATCAATACCAGAATTAGATTCCCAAGGCCATCCATCAGAAGTTGGAATAATCAGGTGCAACGCAGGATATATACATAAAACTGGAACTGAAACAAGAAACAAGGATGTTTTCAAAGTCTGGTAGGATCTCTAAAACATTATTAAAGTACATGTCATTGATAAAGCTAAATACTCAAAGGTTGTGTAATACAACAGATTAATCATTGAGAAGAGTGAAATTATGCTGTTTTGAAAACTATCGCAGGTCAGATTTGCTGCTTAATTATATAAGAAGATTTCTATAAAACATACACATTATTTCAAAGACTTATTGGCTGTGAAATAAGTTAAGGGTATTTCAAATGGCTTGTCTGCATTGAAAGGTGCTTTGTAGGGAATCACAGAAAGTCGAGGGGAAAATATGTCAATATATACATTGCTATAGGTTGAACTAAGCCTTAAAACAGCAACAATGTAGAGGACCAGACACTTAGTAACTTACAAGTAAGATGGAATCTTCAAAAGTTCAAGTATTTATAAGTAAAAATATTTATTAAAATGAATAACCAAGTATTTTAATTGACACCAGAAGATCAAACCAATAAACCCTGAGAACATAAATAAAAGATAAATAAAGATATGAGCAGAACTTAATACAACAGCAAACGTATAAAATTGAGGTGATTTAGTAAGTCCAAAGAATATTCTTTGAAAAGATTGAAAAGACACACTTTGATTAAGAAAACAAAAACATAACTAAAGAATATACAGAAAGAGTCAGAAAAATGTTATAGCAGAGAATATATGAAATGCCAGGAAATTTGAACATTTCTGTAAAGGGGACCATTTCCTAGCTCCTAAAGTTTACCAAAACTGACACAAGAGGAAGTCATTTAAGGTCATCATGTCTGCCCTTGGCATTCTCGGAACGCCCTGACCTCAGAATGCAGCATCTGTAGTCCATGGTAACCTGCGGAGAGGGGGTGGGGCTGACGCAGGTTGGAACACTGCCCTCACTGAGGGAGTGGGTGTGGCCATCTCTGCTGTGACTGAACAAAGGGCAGGGGAGCATGGGGCCGAGGGCAGGTCCGTCAGAGCCCGGCAGGCCCAGTGGGGTGTCACAAGCATTTAGGCCCAGGGCAAAGGGTGCCTTCTTTGTCTGAACGGCTGCCCAATCTCTCACCTTTCCACTCAGGCCGCCCTCTTACTTGAAGCGTGTGTGGAAGCTGTCCGCGCAGTACACCTCGCTGCACAGCTAACCATAGGTATGGGCATCGTAGCTTCCTGCCAGGTGACCGAAGTTCGCAGGTAGATGGGTCCCTGGGACACACGCGGAGAGGCTCCTGCCCGGGCCACAGGCCGCCCACTGCCCCAGCCGCAGATCGGGGTCCGCAAAACAGCCCTGTCTGAGTCCCCTGCCTCTAGAGGGAGTATTGGACCAACACTTCAAGAAAATGGGGTCCTCGCAGGCAACTCATTGGAGGGACACAAATAAATCTTTGCCGACATTCTGCTGAAACTTAGGAGCGTTCACACCTAACCCTTTTACAAGGTCAGCTGTTTAGCTAAACATGAGCTCATGATCGAAATTTACACAATAATGAAGAGATCAGCTACAAGGGGAGACAATCAGAAAAAACAATCAATACCATAATTAGATTCCCAAAGCCATCCATCAGATGTTGGAATATTCAGGTGCAAGGCAGGATATATACATAAAACTGGAACTGAAACAAGAAACAAGGATGTTTTCAAAGTCTGGTAGGATCTCTAATACATTTTTAAAATACATGTCATTGATAAAGCTAAATACTCAAAGGTTGTGTAATACAACAGATTAATCATTGAGAAGAGTGAAATTATGCTGTTTCGAAAACTATGGCAGGTCAGATTTTCTGCCTAATTATATAAGAAGATTTATCTAAAACATACACATTGTTTCAAAGACTTATTGGCTGTGAAATAAGTTAAGGGTATTTCAAATGGCTTGTCTGCAATGAAAGGTGCTATGTAGGGAATCACAGAAAGTCGAGGGGAATATGTGTCAATATATACATTGCTATAGGTGAACTAAGCCTTAGGACAGCAACAATGTAGAGGACCTGACCCTTAGAAGCTTACAAGTAAGCTGGAATCTTCAAAAGTTACAATTTTTATAAGTAAAAATATTTATTAAAATGAATAACCAAGTGTTTTAATTGACATCAGAAGATCAAACCAATAAACCCTGAGAACATAGATAAAAGAAAAATAAAGATATGAGCAGAACTTAATACAACAGCAAACGTATAAAATTGAGGTGATTTAGTAAGTCCAAAGAATATTCTTTGAAAAGATTTAAAAGACACACTTTGAGTAAGGAAAACAAAAACATAAGTAAAGAATATATAGAAAGAGTCAGGACAATGTTATAGCAAAGAATATATGAAATGCCAGTAAATTTGAATATTTCTGTAAAGGGGACCATTTCCTAGCTCCTAAAGTTTACCAAAACTGAGACAAGAGGAAATCATTTAAGGTCCTCATGCCTGCCCTTGGCATTCTGAGAACGCCCTGGCCTCAGAATGCAGCATCTGTAGTCCATGGTAACCTGCGGAGGGGGGGCGGGGCTGAGGGAGTTTGGAACACTGCCCTCACTGAGGGAGTGGGTGTGGCCATCTCTGCTGTGACTGAACAAAGTGCAGGGGAGCAGGGGTCCCAGGGAAGGGCACTCAGAGCCCAGCAGGCCCAGTGTGGTTTCACAAGCATTTAGGCCCAGGCCAAAGGGTGCCTTCTTTGCCTGAACAGCTGCCCAAACTCTCTCCTTTCCACTCAGGCCACCCTCTTTCTTGAAGTGTGTGTGGAAGCTGTCCGCGCAGTACACCTCGCTGCACAGCTAATGATAGGACTGGGCATCGTAGCTTCCTGCCAGGTGACCGAAGTTCGCAGGAAGATGGGTCCCTGGGACACACACGGAGAGGCTCCTGCCCGGGCCACAGGCCGCCCACTGCCCCAGCCCCAGTTCAGCGGCCGAAAATCAGCCCTGTCTGAGTCTCCTGCCTCTAGAAGGAGTATTGGACCAACACTTCTAGAAAATGGGGTCCTCACGGGCAACTCATTGGAGGGACAGAAATAATCTTTGCCGACTTTCTGCTGAAACTTAGGAGCGTTCACATCTAAGCCTCTTACAAGGTCAGCTCTTTAGCTAAACATGAGCTCATTATCGAAATTTACACAATAATGAAGTGATCAGCTACAAGGGGAGACAATCAGCAAAAACAATCAATACCAGAATTAGATTCCCAAGGCCATCCATCAGATGTTGGAATAATCAGGTGCAAGGCAGGATATATACATAACATTGGAATTGAAACAAGAAACAAGGGTGTTTTCAAATTCTGGTACGATCTCTAAAACATTTTTAAAGTACATGTCATTGATAAAGCTAAATAGTCAAAGGTTGTGTAATACAACAGATTAATCATTGAGAAGAGTGAAATTATGCTGTTTTGAAAATTATGGCAGGTGAGATTTTCTTCCTAATTATATAAGAAGATTTCTCTAAAACATACACATTATTTCAAAGACTTATTGGCTGTGAAATAAGTTAAGGGTATTTCAAATGGCTTGTCTGCAATGAAAGGTGCTATGTAGGGAATCACAGAAAGTCGAGGGGAAAATATGTCAATATATACATTGCTATACGTAGAACTAAGCCTTAGGACAGCAACAATGTAGAGGACCTGACACTTAGAAACTTGCAAGTAAGCTGGAATCTTCAAAAGTTCAAATCTTTATAAGTAAAAAGATTTATTAAAATGAATAACCAAGTGTTTTAATTGACATCAGAAGATCAAACCAATAAACCCTGAGAACATAGATAAAAGAAAAATAAAGATATGAGCAGAACTTAATACAACAGCAAACGTATAAAATTGAGGTGATTTAGTAAGTCCAAAGAATATTCTTTGAAAAGATTGAAAAGACACACTTTGATTAAGGAAAACAAAAACATAAGTGAAGAATATACAGAAAGAATCAGGAAAATGTTATAGCAGAGAATATATGAAATGCCAGTAAATTTGAACATTTCTGTAAAGGGGACCATTTCCTAGCTCCTAAAGTTTACCAAAACTGACACAAGAGGAAGTCATTTAAGGTCATCATGTCTGCCCTTGGCATTCTCGGAACGCCCTGGCCTCAGAATGCAGCAACTGTAGTCCATGGTAACCTGAGGAGAGGGGGCGGGGCTGAGGCAGGTTGGAACACTGCCCTCACTGAGGGAGTGGGTGTGGCCATCTCTGCTGTGACTGAACAAAGGGCAGGGGAGCATGGGGCCGAGGGCAGGGCCGTCAGAGCCCGGCAGGCCCAGTGGGGTGTCACAAGCATTTAGGCTCAGGCCAAAGGGCGCCTTCTTTGTCTGAACAGGTGCCCAAACTCTCACCTTTCCACTCAGGCCGCCCTCTTACTTGAAGTGTGTGTGGAACCTCTCCACACAGTACACCTCGCTGCACAGCTAACCATAAGTCAGGGCATCGTAGCTTCCTGCCAGGTGACCGATGTTCGCAGGTAGATCGGTCCCTGGGACACACGCGGAGAGGCTCCTGCCCGGGCCACAATCCGCCCACTACCCCAGCCCCAGATTGGTGCCGCACAGCAGCCCTGTCTGAGTCCCCTCCCTCTAGAGGGAGTATTTAACCAACACTTCTAGAAAACGGAGTCCTCGTGCGCAACTCATTGGAGGGACACAAATAAATCTTTGCCGACTTTCTGCTGAAACTTAGGAGCATTCACACCTAAGCCTCTTACACGGTCAGCTGTTTAGCTAAACATGAGCTCATGATCTAAATTTACACAATAATGAAGAGATCAGCTACAAGGGGAGACAATCAGCAAAAACAATCAATACCAGAATTAGATTCCCAAGGCCATCCATCAGAAGTTGGAATAATCAGGTGCAAGGCAGGATATATACATAAAACTGGAACTGAAACAAGAAACAAGGATGTTTTCAAAGTCTGGTAGGATCTCTAAAACATTATTAAAGTACATGTCATTGATAAAGCTAAATACTCAAAGGTTGTGTAATACAACAGATTAATCATTGAGAAGAGTGAAATTATGCTGTTTTGAAAACCATCGCAGGTCAGATTTGCGCTTAATTATATAAGAAGATTTCTATAAAACATACACATTATTTCAAAGACTTATTGGCTGTGAAATAAGTTAAGGGTATTTCAAATGGCTTGTCTGCATTGAAAGGTGCTTTGTAGGGAATCACAGAAAGTCGAGGGGAAAATATGTCAATATATACATTGCTATAGGTTGAACTAAGCCTTAAGACAGCAACAATATAGAGGACCTGACACTTAGTAACTTACAAGTAAGATGGAATCTTCAAAAGTTCAAATCTTTATAAGTAAAAATATTTATTAAAATGAATAACCAAGTATTTTAATTGACATCAGAAGATCAAACCAATAAACCCTGAGAACATAGATAAAAGATAAATAAAGATATGAGCAGAACTTAATACAACAGCAAACGTATAAAATTGAGGTGATTTAGTAAGTCCAAAGAATATTCTTTGAAAAGATTGAAAAGACACACTTTGATTAAGGAAAACAAAAACATAAGTGAAGAATATACAGAAAGAATCAGGAAAATGTTATAGCAGACAATATATGAAATGCCAGTAAATTTGAACATTTCTGTAAAGGGGACCATTTCCTAGCTCCTAAAGTTTACCAAAACTGACACAAGAGGAAGTCATTTAAGGTCATCATGTCTGCCCTTGGCATTCTCGGAACGCCCTGGCCTCAGAATGCAGCAACTGTAGTCCATGGTAACCTGAGGAGAGGGGGCGGGGCTGAGGCAGGTTGGAACACTGCCCTCACTGAGGGAGTGGGTGTGGCCATCTCTGCTGTGACTGAACAAAGGGCAGGGGAGCATGGGGCCGAGGGCAGGGCCGTCAGAGCCCGGCAGGCCCAGTGGGGTGTCACAAGCATTTAGGCTCAGGCCAAAGGGCATCTTCTTTGTCTGAACAGGTGCCCAAACTCTCACCTTTCCACTCAGGCCGCCCTCTTACTTGAAGTGTGTGTGGAACCTCTCCACACAGTACACCTCGCTGCACAGCTAACCATAAGTCAGGGCATCGTAGCTTCCTGCCAGGTGACCGATGTTCGCAGGTAGATCGGTCCCTGGGACACACGCGGAGAGGCTCCTGCCCGGGCCACAATCCGCCCACTACCCCAGCCCCAGATTGGTGCCGCACAGCAGCCCTGTCTGAGTCCCCTCCCTCTAGAGGGAGTATTTAACCAACACTTCTAGAAAACGGAGTCCTCGTGCGCAACTCATTGGAGGGACACAAATAAATCTTTGCCGACTTTCTGCTGAAACTTAGGAGCATTCACACCTAAGCCTCTTACACGGTCAGCTGTTTAGCTAAACATGAGCTCATGATCTAAATTTACACAATAATGAAGAGATCAGCTACAAGGGGAGACAATCAGCAAAAACAATCAATACCAGAATTAGATTCCCAAGGCCATCCATCAGAAGTTGGAATAATCAGGTGCAAGGCAGGATATATACATAAAACTGGAACTGAAACAAGAAACAAGGATGTTTTCAAAGTCTGGTAGGATCTCTAAAACATTATTAAAGTACATGTCATTGATAAAGCTAAATACTCAAAGGTTGTGTAATACAACAGATTAATCATTGAGAAGAGTGAAATTATGCTGTTTTGAAAACCATCGCAGGTCAGATTTGCGCTTAATTATATAAGAAGATTTCTATAAAACATACACATTATTTCAAAGACTTATTGGCTGTGAAATAAGTTAAGGGTATTTCAAATGGCTTGTCTGCATTGAAAGGTGCTTTGTAGGGAATCACAGAAAGTCGAGGGGAAAATATGTCAATATATACATTGCTATAGGTTGAACTAAGCCTTAAGACAGCAACAATATAGAGGACCTGACACTTAGTAACTTACAAGTAAGATGGAATCTTCAAAAGTTCAAATCTTTATAAGTAAAAATATTTATTAAAATGAATAACCAAGTATTTTAATTGACATCAGAAGATCAAACCAATAAACCCTGAGAACATAGATAAAAGATAAATAAAGATATGAGCAGAACTTAATACAACAGCAAACGTATAAAATTGAGGTGATTCAGTAAGTCCAAAGAATATTCTTTGAAAAGATTGAAAAGACACACTTTGATTAAGAAAACAAAAACATAACTAAAGAATATACAGAAAGAGTCAGAACAATGTTATAGCAGAGAATATATGAAATGCCAGTAAATTTGAACATTTCTGTAAAGGGGACCATTTCCTAGCTCCTAAAGTTTACCAAAACTGACACAAGAGGAAGTCATTTAAGGTCATCATGTCTGCCCTTGGCATTCTCGGAACGCCCTGGCCTCAGAATGCAGCATCTGTAGTCCATGGTAACCTGCGGAGAGGGGGTGGGGCTGAGGCAGGTTGGAACACTGCCCTCACTGAGGGAGTGGGTGTGGCCATCTCTGCTGTGACTGAACAAAGGCAGTGGAGCAAGGTGCCCAAGGCAGGGCCCTCAGAGCACGGCAGGCCCAGTGGGGTTTCACAAGCATTTAGGCCCAGGGCAAAGGGTGCCTTCTTTGTCTGAACTGCTGCCCAATCTATCACCTTTCCACTCAGGTCGCCCTCTTACTTGAAGAGTGTGTGGAAGCTGTCCGCGCAGTACACCTCGCTGCACAGCTAACCATAGGTATGGGCATCGTAGCTTCCTGCCAGGTGACCGAAGTTCGCAGGTAGATGGGTCCCTGGGACACACGCGGAGAGGCTCCTGCCCGGGCCACAGGCCGCCGAAGGCCCCCGCCGCAGATCGGGGTCCGCAAAACAGCCCTGTCTGAGACCCCTGCCTCTAGAGGGAGTATTGGACCAACACTTCTAGAAAATGGGGTCCTCGCAGGCAACTCATTTGAGGGACACAAATAAATCTTTGCCGACATTCTGCTGAAACTTAGGAGCGTTCACAACTAAACCTCTTACAAGGTCAGCTGTTTAGCTAAACATGAGCTCATGATCTAAATTTACACAATAATGAAGAGATCAGCTACAAGGGGAGACAATCAGCAAAAACAATCAATACCAGAATTAGATTCCCAAGGCCATCCATCAGAAGTTGGAATAATCAGGTGCAAGGCAGGATATATACATAAAACTGGAACTGAAACAAGAAACAAGGATGTTTTCAAAGTCTGGTAGGATCTCTAAAACATTATTAAAGTACATGTCATTGATAAAGCTAAATACTCAAAGGTTGTGTAATACAACAGATTAATCATTGAGAAGAGTGAAATTATGCTGTTTCGAAAACTATGGCAGGTCAGATTTTCTGCCTAATTATATAAGAAGATTTATCTAAAACATACACATTATTTCAAAGAGTTATTGGCTGTGAAATAACTTAAGGGTATTTCAAATGGCTTGTCTGCAATGAAAGGTGCTATGTAGGGAATCACAGAAAGTCGAGGGGAAAATGTGTCAATATATACATTGCTATATGTTGAACTAAGCCTTAGGACAGCAACAATGTAGAGCACCTGACACTTAGAAACTTGCAAGTAAGCTAGAATCTTCAAAAGTTCAAATCTTTATAAGTAAAAAGATTTATTAAAATGAATAACCAAGTGTTTTAATTGACATCAGAAGATCAAACAAATAAACCCAGAGAACATAGATAAAAGATAAATAAAGATATGAGCAGAACTTAATACAACAGGAAAAGTAAAAAATTGAGGTGATTTGGTAAGTCCAAAGAATATTCTTTGAAAAGATTGAAAAGACACACTTTGATTAAGGAAAAAAAAAAACATAAGTAAAGAATATACAGAAAGAGTCAGGACAATGTTATAGCAGAGAATATATGAAATGACAGTAAATTTGAACATTTCTGTAAAGGGGACCATTTCCTAGCTCCAAAAGTTTACCAAAACTGACACAAGAGGAAGTCATTTAAGGTCATCATGTCTGCCCTTGGCATTCTCGGAACGCCCTGGCCTCAGAATGCAGCAACTGTAGTCCATGGTAACCTGCGGAGAGGGGGCGGGGCTGAGGGAGGTTGGAACACTGCCCTCACTGATGGACTGGGTTTGGCCATCTCTGCTGTGACTGACCAATGGGCAGGGGAGCTTGGGGCCAAGGGCAGGGCCCTCAGAGCCCGGCAGGCCCAGTGGGGTGTCACAAGCATTTAGTCCCAGGCCAAAGGGCGCCTTCTTTGTCTGAACAGCTGCCCAAACTCTCACCTTTCCACTCAGGCCGCCCTCTTACTTGAACTGTGTGTGGAACCAGTCCACGCAGTACACCTCGATGCACAGCTAAACATAGGTCTGGGCATCGTAGCTTCCTGTCAGGTGACCGAAGTTCGCAGGTAGATGGGTCCCTGGGACACACGCAGAGAGGCTCCTGCCCGGGCCACAGGCCGCCCACTACCCCAGCCCCAGATTGAGGCCACAGAGCAGCCCTGTCTGAGTCCCCTCCCTCTAGAGGGAGTATTTAACCAACACTTCTAGAAAACGGAGTCCTCGCGGGCAACTCATTGGAGGGACACAAATAAATCTTTGCCGACTTTCTGCTGAAACTTAGGAGCATTCACACCTAAGCCTCTTACAAGGTCATCTGTTTAGCTAAACATGAGCTCATGATCTAAATTTACACAATAATGAAGAGATCAGCTAAAAGGGGAGACAGTCAGCAAAAACAATCAATACCAGAATTAGATTTCCAAGGCCATCCATCAGATGTTGGAATAATCAGGTGCAAGGCAGGATATATACATAAAACTGGAACTGAAATAAGAAACCAGGATGTTTTCAAAGTCTGGTAGGATCTCTAAAACATTTTTAAAGTACATGTCATTGATAAAGCTAAATACTCAAAGGTTGTGTAATACAACAGATTAATCATTGAGAAGAGTGTAATTATGCTGTTTTGAAAACTATGGCAGGTCAGATTTTCTGCCTAATTATATAAGAAGATTTCTCTAAAACATACACATTATTTCAAAGAGTTATTGGCAGTGAAATAACTTAAGGGTATTTCAAATGGCTTGTCTGCAATGAAAGGTGCTATGTAGGGAATCACAGAAAGTCGAGGGGAAAATATGTCAATATATACATTGCTATAGGTTAAATTAAGCCTTAGGACAGCAACAATGTAGAGGACCTGACCCTTAGAAACTTACAAGTAAGCTGGAATGTTCAAAAGTTCCAATCTTTATAAGTAAAAAGATTTATTAAAATGAATAACCAAGTGTTTTAATTGACATCAGAAGATCAAACAAATAAAACCTGAGAACATAGATAAAAGATAAATAAAGATATGAGCAGAACTTAATACAACAGCAAACGTTTAAAATTGGGGTGATTTAGTAAGTCCAAAGAATATTCTTTGAAAAGATTGAAAAGACACACTTTGATTAAGGAAAACAAAAACGTAAGTAAAGAATATACAGAAAGAGTCAGGACAAAGTTATAGCAGAGAATATATGAAATGCCAGTAAATTTGAACATTTCTGTAAAGGGGACCATTTCCTAGCTCCTAAAGTTTACCAAAACTGACACAAGAGGAAATCATTTAAGGTCATCATGTCTGTCCTTGGCATGCTCGGAACGCCCTGGCCTCAGAATGCAGCATCTGTAGTCCATGGTAACCTGCGGAGAGGGGGCGGGGATGAGCGAGGTTGGAACACTGCCCTCACTGAGCGGGTGGGTGTGGCCAACTCTGCTGTGACTGAACAAAGGCCAGGGGAGCATGGGGCCGAGGGCAGGGCCCTCAGTGCCCGGCAGGCCCAGTGGGGTGTCACAAGCTTTTACGCCCAGGCCAAAGGGCGCCTTCTTTGTCTGAACAGCTCCCAAACACTCATCTTACCACTCAGGCCGCCCTCTTACTTGAAGTGTGTGTGGAACCTGTCCACGCATTACACCTCGCTGCACAGCTTACCATAGGTCTGGGCATCATAGATTCCTGCCAGGTGACCTAAGTTCGCAGGCAGATGGGTCCCTGGGACACACGCGGAGAGGCTCCTGCCTGGGCCACAGGCCGCCCACTACCCCAGCCCCAGATTGGGGGCCACACAGCAGCCCTGTCTGAGTCCTCTGCCTGTAGAGGGAGTATTGGACCAACACATCTAGAAAACGGGGTCCTCGCGGGCAACTCATTGGAGGGACACAAATAAATCTTTGCCGACTTTCTGCTGAAACTTTGGAGCGTTCACACCTAAGCCTCTTACAAGCTCAGCTGTTTAGCTAAACATGATCTCGTGATCGAAATTTACACAATAATGAAGTAATCAGCTACAAGGGGAGATAAATCAGCAAAAACAATCAATACCAGAATTAGATTCCCAAGGCCATCCATCAGATGTTGGAACAATCAGGTGCAAGGCAGGATATGTACATAAAACTGGAACTGAAAGAAGAAACAAGGATGTTTTCAAAGTCTAGTACGATCTCTAAAACATTTTTAAAGTACATGTCATTGATAAAGCTAACTACTCAAAGGTTGTGTAATACAACAGATTAATCATTGAGAAGAGTGAAATTATGCTGTTTTGAAAACTATGGCAGGTCAGATTTTCTGCCTAATTATATAAGAAGATTTATCTAAAACCTACACATTATTTCAAAAACTTATTGGCTGTGAAATAATTTAAGGGTATTTCAAATGGCTTGTCTGTAATGAAAGGTACTATCTAGGGAATCACAGAAAGTCGAGGGGAAAATATGTCAATATATACATTGCTATATGTTGAACTAAGCCTTAGGACAGCAACAATGTAGAGCACCTGACACTTAGAAACTTGCAAGTAAGCTAGAATCTTCAAAAGTTCAAATCTTTATAAGTAAAAAGTTTTATTAAAATGAATAACTAAGTGTTTTAATTGACATCAGAAGATCAAACCAATAAACCCTGAGAACATAGATAAAAGATAAATAAAGATATGAGCAGAACTTAATACAACAGGAAAAGTATAAAATTGAGGTGATTTGGTAAGTCCAAAAAATATTCTTTGAAAAGATTGAAAAGACACACTTTGATTAAGGAAAACAAAAACATAATTAAAGAATATACAGAGAGAGTCAGGACAATGTTATAGCAGAGAATATATGAAATGACAGTAAATTTGAACATTTCTGTAAAGGGGACCATTTCCTAGCTCCTAAAGTTTACCAAAACTGACACCAGAGGAAATCATTTAAGGTAATCATGTCTGCCCTTGGCATTCTCGGAACGCCCTGGCCTCAGAATGCAGCAACTGTAGTCCATGGTAACCTGCGGAGAGGGGGCGGGGATGAGGGAGGTTGGAACACTGCCCTCACTTAGGTAGTTGGTGTGGCCATCTCTGCTGTGACTGAACAAAGTGCAGGGGAGCAGGGGTCCCAGGGAAGGGCCCTCAGAGCCCAGCAGGCCCAGTGTGTTGTCACAAGCATTTAGGCCCAGACCAAAGGGCGCCTTCTTTGTCTGAACAGCTGCCCAAACTCTCACCTTTCCACTCAGGCCGCCCTCTTACTTGAACTGTGTGTGGAACCTGTCCACGCAGTACACCTCGCTGCACAGCTAACCATAGGTCTGGGCATCGTAGCTTCCTGCCAGGTGACCGAAGTTCGCAGGTAGATGGGTCCCTGGGACACACGCGGAGAGGCTGCTGCTCGGGCCACAGGCCACCCACTACCCCAGCCCCAGATTGGGGCCGCACAGCAGCCCTGTCTGAGTCCCCTCCCTCTAGAGGGAGTATTGGACCAACACTTCTAGAAAACGGAGTCCTCGCGGGCAACTCATTGGAGGGACACAAATAAATCTTTGCCCACTTTCTGCTGAAACTTAGGAGCGTTCAAACCTAAGCCTCTTACAACGTCAGCTGTTTAGCTAAACATGAGCTCATGATCGAAATTTACACAATAATGAAGAGATCAGTTATAAGGGGAGACAATCAGCAAAAACAATCAATACCAGAATTAGATTCCCAAGGCCATCCATCAGATGTTGGAATAATCAGGTGCAAGGCAGGATATATACATAAAACTGGAACTGAAACAAGAAACAAGGATGTTTTCAAAGTCTGGTAGGATCTCTAAAATATTTTTAAAGTAAATATCATTGATAAAGCTAAATACTCAAAGGTTGTGTAATACAACAGATTAATCATTGAGAAGAGTGAAATTATGCTGTTTTGAAAACTATGGCAGGTCAGATTTTCTGCCTAATTATATAAGAATATTTCTCTAAAACATACACATTATTTCAAAGACTTATTGGCTGTGAAATAAGTTAAGGGTATTTCAAATGGCTTGTCTGCAATGAAAGGTGCTATGTAGGGAATCACAGAAAGTCGAGGGGAAAATATGTCAATATATACATTGCTATAGGTTGAACTAAGCCTTAGGACAGCAACAATGTAGAGCACCTGA